>NW_027307772.1:0-1457585 GCF_047496885.1 Scyliorhinus torazame
CGGCAATGGGGGGAAGCACACACCCAGCTGATCGGCGATGGGGGGGGAGCACACTCCCAGCTGATCGGCAATGGGGGGAAGCACACACCCAGCTGATCGGCAATGGGGGGAGTCACACCCACCCACCGATAGTTCTGGTCATCCCGAATGGTAAATCAAGGTGAGGCTGGCTTGGGAGGGTCAGTTTTACCGGCAACGCGAGGAGAGAGATGCCGAGTGGGTGGGGTTTCCTCTCAGGATTTAATGAATTGAAGAATTGAACGAAAGGGAACTTTCAGCACATTTTTCAACTGCTGCCTGAACTGAGTCTGTGTCACGGCGTAAATCGCAGTGTTTGTGCAGCAACTCAGGAGCTGCAGCATGAAGCCCAATTCCTGAACATAAAAATCTAACCACACAGACCGATACCCCAGATTGTACATCCGGCTCCATATAGAATAAACCATTAACGTTGACCATAACAGGATGAAGTTGGCAGAGATAACGAAGAGTAACATGATGGATTTGCTGCGACTCTCCATCTCTGGGTCTCTGGCACTGTGCCCACTGCTGTGAGCCCGGAGTCTCCTGCGGGCCCTGCTGCTCAGGACAATGTGTCTGACGGTGAGAACATTGAGCAGCAGAATCAGGGCGAATGGAACACCCGGGGTTAGAATGTGGTGGAGGAACTCGATTGGTCCCCAGACCGGAGAGGACCGAACACCGTCTGTGACATCACAAAACCAGGGGTCGTTCCACAGCCGATACCCACCGGACAGCATCACCCCCCAGGAAATGTCCTTCAGACAGCTCAGCACAGCCACTGTCCCCAGAACCACAGCCGCCGTTTTCTCGCTGCAATATTTACTTTTCAGCCTCGGGCAACAAATGGCCACAAATCGATCAAAGGTGAAAGTGACGGTGAACCAGACAGAACAGTCAGTGGCTGCATAAAGCAGGACGGCGTGGATATTACACACGGGGATGGAGTACAGGAAATAAAACTGTTCCTCAAAAACAGTGGGAATGTGTCTGAATATCAGGTCGAGAATCACGACCAGGAGATCCCCCACTGCCATGGCCAACAGGTAACAAGTCACACATTTGGACAGCCCACAGTTTCTTCTCTTCAGGACCACAATTGTGATGAGGTTCACTGTGAGGAAGGGAAATACACAATGAAATTATACATCAGCCTGGGAAAGACATCACAAGTATGGTCGGTGTGGTGTTGAGGGAGTCAAATAAATATATACTAATACACACACTCACACATACAGAGACAGTAACACACTCACACAGTAATACACACATACACACACAGACAGTAACACACTCACACACAGACAGTAATGCACTCACACACACACTCATATACTCACACTCACACACTGACACTGACACACACACAGACACTAACACACACACACACACTCACACTTACACAGACACTAACACACACTGACACACACATACAGAGACAGTAATACCCTCACACTCACACAGACAGTAACAGACACACCGACACACATACAGTAATACACTCACACACACACACGGACAGAGACAGTTGTGCATTCACACTCACACAGACACTGAACCACACACATGCATACAGTAACACACTCGCATACACACACAGACAGAGACAGTAATACACTCACATACTCTGACACACACTCACACACATCCAGAGGCAGTAATACACTCACACACACACAGACACTAACACACACATACACACATACAGAGACAGTAATACACTCACGAACACATACAGAGACAGTAATACACTCACACTCACACATACAGAGACAGCAATACACTCGCATACCCACACAGACACTAACACACTCACACACACATACAGTAATACACTCACACACACACAAGCAGATACAGCAATACACTCACATTCACACAGATACTAACACACACACAGTAATGCACACACACGCACAGACAGAGACTGTAATGCACTCACACAGAGACTAACACACTCACACACTCATACAGAGACAGTAATACACACACACTCACACACACATGCAGAGACAGTAATACACTCACACTCACACAGACACTAACACACTCACACACACATGCAGAGACAGCAATACACTCACACTCACACAGACACTAACACACTCACACACACACATACAAAGACAGTAATACACTCACACTCACACAGACACTAACACACTCACACAGAGACAGTAATATACTCAGGCACAAAGGCACTAATACACACTCACAGAGACACTAATGCACACACTCACGCAAACAGACACAAAGACGCACACTCACTGACACTGATACACTAATACAAACACTCACAGAAACAGAGACACTAATACACACGCTCAAAGACACACAGAGAAACTAATACACACACTCACGCAAACAGACACAAAGACGCACACTCACTGACACGCAGATACACTAATACAAACTCACAGACACACACAGACACTAATACACACACACACAGACAATAATTCACACACACAGACACATAGAGAAAGAAATATACACACTCACAGACACACACTGACACTAATACACACACACACTGACACTGATAAACACACTCACAGGCACAGAGACAATAATACACATACTCACACACAGACTCTAATAAACACTCACAGACAGACTGCAACACTAATACACACACTCACACACAGATACACTAATACACACAATCACTGACTCACACAGACATTAATACATCCACACACAGACAGACAGAGACACGAATATACACACACGGAAACTAATAGACACACTCACAGCCGCACACAAAGACTCTAATACACACATTCACACACACACAAATACACACACTCTCAGACACACAGATAGAACATAGAACACAGAACATTACAGTGCAGTACAGGCCCTTCAGCCTTCGATGTTGCGCCGACCTGTAGATAGACTAATACACACACGCACTGACACGCAGATTCACTAATACATACTCACAGGCACACACACATGCACAGTAATACACACAAGCACTAATGCACACACACACAGACAGTAATACACACACTCACAGACACACACAGGGACACAAATACACACTCACACAGAGACAGTAATACACACACACACACAGTCACACACGCAAACACAAATACACACACTCACAGACACAAATACACACACTCACTCACACACACAAAGACACCAATGGGCACAATCTCACACACAGATGCACTAATACACATCCACTCACAGACCTAAACAGAGACTCTAATACACACACACACTCACACACAGACACTAATACACACACACAGATACACTAATGCACACACTCACAGACAAACACACAGACAGCAATACGCACACTCACACACAGAAACACTAATACACACACTCACACAAAACAGACACACACAGGGACACTAATTCACACTCACAGACACAGAGACACAAATACACACACACTCACACAGAGACAATAATCCACACACTCACAGACACAAACACAGACATTAATACACCCCCTCACACACATAGACACTAATACAGACACACAAAGACACAGGCAGAGGCACGAATACACAAACTCATAAACACACACAGCCACACACAGACACTAATACACACACTCAACGACACACAGAGACACTAATACACACACTCACTGACAAGCAGATACACTAATACATACTCAGACACACACACACAAAGACACACACAAACAGACACACACACATGCACACTAATACACACACTCTCACACACAAGCACTAATGCACACACTCACAGGCACACATAGACACTAATCCACATGCACACACAGACGCTATTACACACACTCACTGATACATAGAGACAGTAATATACACACTCAGAGACACAGACACAATAATACACATACTCACCCACAGGCACTAATACACACTCACAGACTCACAGATACACTAATACACACACTCACAGACACAAAAAGACATGAATACACACACACAAAGGCGCACTAATACATACACTCACAGTCACACACAGACACTAATACACACACTCACAGACACCCAGAGACACTAATTCACACACTCACTGACACACAGAGACACTAATGTACACACTTACAGACCCAGAGACACAAAACTCACACACACAGAAATACACAGATACATTGATAGATAAATTGAAACACACAGGGACACTAATACACACAATCACACACACACACTAATGCACACACTCACAGACAAACAGAGGCACCAATACATACACTCACAGACACACTAATACATACACTCACAGACTCAAACAGACAGTAGCACACACACTCACAGACACACAGAAACACTAATACACACACTCACAAACACACAGAGGCACTAATACGCACACTCACAGACACACAAATACACACACTTACATACACACAGAGACACTAACGCACTCTCAGACACAGAGACACTAACGCACTCTCAGACACAGAGACACTAATACACACACTCACAGACACACATAGAGACACTAATACACACACACACACTTATTCACATTCTCACAGACACACAGAGACATACATCCACACACCCACAGGCACATGGAGACTCTAATGCACACACTCACACACACACACACAGACACTGTCATGTGCGAGTACCTGTAAGAAATGGATGTTTATAAATGGGTGTGTATATAAATATCTATAGTGAAGTACCTTACAGAAATGGGTGTTTATTACTGCAGTGATGTCAGAGATTGTGTGGAGATGGGCTGTCTGTCCGCTTTTTCTTTCATTTTGGCTGTTTGCTCCAGGGTGTGTTTTAGATTTGTTTTCAGTGTTGGAGCTGAAGCCAGACAGAGCAGGTGTACTGTTGATCTCTCTGCCATGAGAAACTATCCCTTGATCATTTGGTGAATTCAGAATTATAAATGTTCTCAGTAGTGAATGTAAACCTAACGTCCCTCTGGTAAAATGTGTCTGAAGTCTTCTGGATGTCAAAAGGACAGCTTACGGAATACTTAGTGTTGTATTCTTTGGGGGTTGAATTTGAATTAATGGTTCCTAAGTTGTTCACTGTATGTTTTAAAAAGGTTAACTTGAGCTTATAGAATAAACATTGTTTTGCTTCGAAAAATACGTTTCCATTTCTGCTGTACCACACTGTAGTGTGGGCCATGTGCTCCCCATAACACAATCTATTAACATTTGTGGGTCAGGGGAACTCCAAGATACACTTTGTGGTTCTCCAAACCCTGGCCCATAACACAAATACACACACTCACAGACACACAGAGACACTAATACACACACTCACATACACACAGAGACACTAATACACACACTCACATACACACAGAGACACTAATACACACACTCACAGATACACCGAGACACTAATACACACACTCGCAGACACACAGAGACACTAATACACACACTCACATACACACAGAGACACTAACACACATTCACAGACACACAGAGACACTAATACACACACTCGCAGACACACAATTACACACACTCACATACACACAAAGACACACACTCACAGTCACACAGAGACACTAATACACACTCGCAAACACAGAGACACTGACACACACACTCACAGTCACGCAGAGACACGAATATTCACACACTCTCCCAGACACTAAGACAGACACTCACTGACACACAGAGACACTAATATACCCAGTCTCAGATACACACAGAGACACTAATCAACTCACTCACACAACTCAGACACTAATGCACACACTCACATACACTAATACATACACACAGACACACACATGCACTAATGCACAAACTCAAAGATACACACAGAGACACTAATACACACACACAGAGAAACTAATACAACCACTCACACACAGACACTAATACACACACACACTGACATGCAGGTAAACTAATACACACACTCACACAAACACAGACACTAATACACACACACAGACACACAGAGTCACGCATACACCACTCACACACAGACACTAATACACTCACTCACTGGCACGCAGATGCATTAAAATACACACTCGCACAACACACAGAGACACTAATACACACACACGCACATATAGTAATACACACACTCAAAGACACAGACACTAACACACAAACTCACAAACACACACAGCCACACACATACACTAATGCACAAACCCAAAGACGCACACAGAGACACAGACACACACACACACACAGACACTAAAACACACACACACAGACACACTAATACACTCACTCACCGACACATAGATACACTAATACACACTTACAGACACACATACAGTCACTAATACACACACTCACACACATAGACACTAATACACGGATTGGAAATTAGCAAACGTGACACCACTGTTTAAAAAAGGAGGTAGGCAGAAAGCGGGTAATTATCGGCCAGTGAGCTTAACTTCGGTAGGAGGGAAGATGCTGGAATCTATCATCAAGGAAGAAATAGCGAGGCATCTGGATGGAAATTGTCCCATTGGGCAGATGCAGCATGGGTTCATAATGGGCAGGTCGTGCCTAACTAATTTAGTGGAATTTTTGAGGACATTACCAGTGCGGTAGATAACGGGGAGCCAATGGATGTGGTATATCTGGATTTCCAGAATACCATTGACAAGGTGCCACACAAAAGGTTACTGCATAAGATAAAGATGCATGGCATTAAGGGGAAAGTAGTAGCATGGATAGAGGATTGGTTACTTGATGGAAAGCAAAGAGTGGGGATTAATGGGTGTTTCTCTGGTTGGCAATCAGTAGCTAGTGGTGTCCCTCAGGGATCAGTGTTGGGCCCACAACTGTTCACAATTTACATAGATGATTTGGAGTTGGGGACAAAGGGCAATGTGTCCAAGTTTGCAGACGACACTAAGATGAGTGGTAAAGCAAAAAGTGCAGAGGATACTGGAAGTCTGCAGAGGGATTTGGATAGGCTAAGTGAATGGGCTAGGGTCTGGCAGATGGAATACAATGTTGACAAATGTGAGGTTATCCATTTTGGTAGGAATAATAGCAAAAGGGATTATCATTTAAATGATAAAATATTAAAACATGCTGCTGTGCTGAGAGACCTGGGTGTGCTAGTGCATGAGTTGCAAATAGTTGGTTTACAGGTGCAACAGGTGATTAAGAAGGCAAATGGAATTTTGTCCTTCATTGCTAGAGGGATGGAGTTCAAGACTAGGGAGGTTATGCTGCAATTGTATAAGGTGTTAGTGAGGCCACACCTGGAGTATTGTGTTCAGTTTTGGTCTCCTTACTTGAGAAAGGACGTACTGGCACTGGAGGGTGTGCAGAGGAGATTTACTAGGTTAATCCCAGAGCTGAAGGGGTTGGATTACGAGGAGAGGTTGAGGAGACTGGGACTGTACTCGTTGAAATTTAGAAGGATGAGGGGGGATCTTATAGAAACATATAAGATTATGAAGGGAATAGATAGGATAGATGCGGGCAGGTTGTTTCCACTGGCGGGTTAAAGCAGAACTAGGGGGCATAGCCTCAAAATAAGGGGAAGTAGATTTAGGACTGAGTTTAGGAGGAACGTCTTCACCCAAAGGGTTGTGAATCTATGGAATTCCTTGCCCAGTGAAGCAGTTGAGGCTCCTTCAATAAATGTTTTTAAGATAAAGATATAGTTTTTTGAATAATAAAGGGATTAAGGGTTATGGTGTTCGGGCCGGAAAGTGGAGCTGAGTCCACAATAGATCAGCCATGATCTCATTGAATGGTGGAGCAGGCTCGAGGGGCCAGATGGCCTACTCCTGCTCCTAGTTCTTATGTTCTCACAGACACACGCTGGCACTAATACACACTCACAGGCTCAAAGAAACACTAATACACACTCGCAGACACACAGAGACACTAATACACACTCACAGAAACACATACAGACACTAATACACACACACAGACCCTAATACACACACTCACAGACACAAACTGGCACCAATACACACAGACATTAACACACACACACCAGATACTAATACACACTCTAACGATGCACAGAGACAGTAATATACACACTCACAGACACAGGTAGCCTCGAATGCATACACTCACACACAGCGACACTAATACACACAGTCACACACACATGCACTAATACACGCACTAACACACACACGCACACACATAAACTAATACACACACTCACTGATACACAGAGACAACAATATACACACTCACAGACACAGGGAGATTGTAATGCACACACACAGACACTAATACACACACTCACAGACACAAGCAGACACTAATACACACACCACACATACACTAATACACAGACACTAATACACAGACTCACAGTCACACGCAGACACTAATACACACACTAACACACAGAGACACTAATACACATTCACAGACACACAGATACACTAATACACCAACTCACACACAAAGAGGCACCAGTACACAGCTCACAGACTGACAGAGACACTAGTACACAGCTCACAGACTGACAGACAAACTAATACACAAACACACACACATTACACACATTAATAGAGACACTCACACACATAGCCACTAACGCACTCACACAAACAGACACTAATGCACACATTCTCACACACACTCAGACACACACAGACACTAACACACACTCACACACACAGAGACACTAGTACACACACTCAGTGACACATAGATACACTAATACACACTCACGGACACACATACAGACACTAATACACACACTCACATACACAGACAACAATACACGCACTAACAGACAGACAGACACTGGCACCAATACACACATACACACTCACACACATAGACACTAATACACACACTCACAAACTCACACTGGCACTAATACACACACACATACACTAACGCACAGACACAGATAGTAATACACACACAGTGATACACAGAGACAATAATATACACACTCACAGACACAGGGAGACTCTAATGCATACACTCACACACACACACAGCGACACTAATACACACACAGAGACACTAAGACACATTCACAGACACACAGATACACTAATACAGACACTCACACACAGAGAGACACTAGTACACAGATCACGGACCGACAGAGACATTAATACACAAACACACACACACTAATAGAGACACTCACACACATAGACACTAATACACTCTCACACACAGTCTAATGCCCACATTCTCACACACACACCGACACTCACAGATACACTAATATACACAGAAATACAGACACACACAGACTCTAATACACACACTCAAACGTCCCTCCACACACACACCACCCTCCACACACACACTACCCCCTCGACAGACACTACCCCCCCACACACACTAACCCCCTCAACCACAGACATACTAACCCCCACAGACACTAACCCACCCCCACACACACTAACCCCCCACACACACACTCCCCCACCCCAGACATACTAACCCTCCCACACACACACACTAACCCCGACACACACACACTAACCCCCCCACACACACTAACCCCCCACACACACACTAACCCTCCCTCACACACACTAACCCTCCCTCACACACACTAACCCCCCCACACGCACTAACCCCTCCACACACTGACCCCACACCACACACACTAACCCCCTTCCACACACACACTAAACCCCCCCACACACACTAACACCCCCACTCATACTAACACCCACACACACTGTTCCCCCTCCCACCCACACACACTAAACCACACCCACACACCCTGACACACACTAATCCCCCACATACACACTGACCCCCCACACACACTCCCCCACCCCACACACACTAACCCCCCACACACACACTCCCCCACCCCACACACACTAAACCACCCCCACACACCCCACACACACTAACCCCCCACACACACACTAACCCCCACCACACACACACTAACCCCCCCCCAACACACACTCCCCCACCCCACACACACTAACCCTCCCACACACATTCCCCCACCCCACACACACTAACCCCCCAAACACACTCCCCCACCGCAGACACACTAACCTCCCACACACACACTCCCCCACCCCACACACACTAACACCCCACACACACACTAACCCACCCCACACACACTAACCCCCCACACACACTAATCCCCACCACACACACACTAACCCCCCCCACACACACACACTAACCCCCACCACACACACACTAACCATCCCACACACACACTAACCCCCACCACACACATACTAACCCCCCCAGACACACTAACCCTCCCACACACACACTAACCCCCACCACACACACACTAACCCCCCCCCAGACATACTAACCCTCCCACACACACACTAACCCCCACCACACACACACTAACCCTCCCACACACACACTAACCCTCCCTCACACACACTAACCCCCACCACACACACTAACCCTCCCTCACACACACTAACCCCCCATACACACACTAACCCCCACCACACACACACTACCCCCCCCACACACACACTAACCCCCACCACACACACACTAACCCTCCCACACACACACTAACCCCCACCACACGCACACTAACCCCCACCACACACACACTAACCCCCACCACACACACACGAACCCCCCCAGACACACTAACCCTCCCACACACACACTAACCCCCACCACACACACACTAACCCCCCCAGACATACTAACCCTCCCACACACACACTAACCCCCACCACACACACACTAACCCTCCCACACACACACTAACCCTCCCTCACACACACTAACCCCCACCACACACACTAACCCCCCCCACACACACTAACCCTCCCTCACACACACTAACCCCCCACACACACACTAACCCCCACCACACACACTAACCCCCACCATACACACACTACCCCCCACAACACACACACACTAACCCCCACCACACACACACTAACCCTCCCACACACACACTAACCCCCACCACACACACACTAACCCCCCCCCCAGACATACTAACCCTCCCACACACACACTAACCCCCACCACACTCACACTAACCCTCCCACACACACACTAACCCTCACTCACACACACTAACCCCCACCACACACACACTAACCCCCCCACACACACCAACCCTCCCTCACACACACTAACCCCCCACACACACTCACTAACCCCCCACACACACACACTAACCCCCACCACACACACACTAACCATCCCACACACACACTAACCCCCACCACACACATACTAACCCCCCCAGACACACTAACCCTCCCACACACACACTAACCCCCACCACACACATACTAACCCCCCCAGACACACTAACCCTCCCACACACACACTAACCCCCACCACACACACACTAACCCCCCCCAGATATACTAACCCTCCCACACACACACTAACCCCCACCACACACACACTAACCCTCCCACACACACACTAACCCTCCCTCACACACACTAACCCCCACCACACACACTAACCCTCCCTCACACACACTAACCCCCCATACACACACTAACCCCCACCACACACACACTACCCCCCCACACACACACTAACCCCCACCACACACACACTAACCCTCCCACACACACACTAACCCCCACCACACGCACACTAACCCCCACCACACACACACTAACCCCCACCACACACACACGAACCCCCCCCAGACACACTAACCCTCCCACACACACACTAACCCCCACCACACACACACTAACCCCCCCCAGACATACTAACCCTCCCACACACACACTAACCCCCACCACACACACACTAACCCTCCCACACACACACTAACCCTCCCTCACACACACTAACCCCCACCACACACACTAACCCCCCCCACACACACTAACCCTCCCTCACACACACTAACCCCCCACACACACACTAACCCCCACCACACACACTGACCCCCACCACACACACACTACCCCCCACAACACACACACACTAACCCCCACCACACACACACTAACCCTCCCACACACACACTAACCCTCACCACACACACACTAACCCCCCCCCAGACATACTAACCCTCCCACACACACACTAACCCCCACCACACTCACACTAACCCTCCCCACACACACACTAACCCTCCCTCACACACACTAACCCCCACCACACACACACTAACCCCCCCCCACACACACCAACCCTCCCTCACACACACTAACCCCCCACACACACTCACTAACCCCCCCCCACACACACTAACCACCCCCCACACACACTAACCCTCCCACACACACTAACCCTCCCACACACACACTAACCCTCCCTCACACACACTAACCCTCCCTCACACACACTAACCCTCCCTCACACACACTAACCCCCCCCACACACACACTAACCCTCCCACACACACACTAACCCCCACCACACACACACTAACCCTCCCACACACACACTAACCCTCCCACACACACACTAACCCTCCCTCACACACACTAACCCCCCACACACACACTAACCCCCCACACACACACTAACCCCCCACACACACACTAACCCCCCCACACACACTAACCCTCCCTCACGCACACTAATCGCCCTCACACACACACTAGCTACCCCACCCACACAAACACACATACTAACCCCCCACACACATTAATCCCCACCCCTCACACACACTAGCCCCTTCACACACACTAAACCCCCCACACACTAAACCCCCCAAATAAACACACACACAAACACCCCCACACACACTATCCCCCACACACACAATAACCACCCCAACACACACTAACCCCCCACACACACACTAACACCCCCACACACACTAACACCCCCACACACACTAACCACACCCAAAACACACTAACCCCCACCACACACATACTAACACCCCCACACACACTAACACACCCAACACACAATAACCACCCCAACACACACTAACCCCCACCGCACACACACTAACCCCCCCCCACACACTAACACACCCAACACACACTAACCACACCCAACACACAATAACCACCCCAACACACACTAACCCCCACCACACACACACTAACCCCCCCCCCCAGACATACTAACCCTCCCACACACACTAACCCCCACCACACTCACACTAACCCTCCCACACACACACTAACCCTCCCTCACACACACTAACCCCCACCACACACACACTAACCCCCCCCACACACACCAACCCTCCCTCACACACACTAACCCCCCACACACACTCACTAACCCCCCCCCACACACACTAACACCCCCCCACACACACTAACCCTCCCACACACACACTAACCCTCCCTCACACACACTAACCCCCCCTCACACACACACTAACCCTCCCACACACACACTAACCCCCACCACACACACACTAACCCTCCCACACACACACTAACCCTCCCACACACACACTAACCCTCCCTCACACACACTAACCCCCCACACACACACTAACCCCCCACACACACACTAACCCCCCACACACACACTAACCCCCCCACACACACACTAACCACCCCACACACACTAACCCTCCCTCACGCACACTAATCGCCCTCACACACACACTAGCTACCCCACCCACACAAACACACATACTAACCCCCCACACACATTAATCCCCACCCCTCACACACACTAGCCCCTTCACACACACTAAACCCCCCACCCACTAAACCCCCCAAATAAACACACACACAAACACCCCCACACACACTATCCCCCACACACACAATAACCACCCCAACACACACTAACCCCCCACACACACACTAACACCCCCACACACACTAACACCCCCACACACACTAACCACACCCAAAACACACTAACCCCCACCACACACACACTAACACCCCCACACACACTAACACACCCAACACACAATAACCACCCCAACACACACTAACCCCCACCGCACACACACTAACCCCCCCACACACACTAACACACCCAACACACACTAACCACACCCAACACACAATAACCACCCCAACACACACTAACCCCCACCACACACACACTAACCCCCCCCCCCCCCCCACACACACTAACACACCCAACACACACTAACCACAACCAACACACACTAACCACACCCAACACACACTAACCCCCACCACACACACTAACCCCCCCCACACACTAACCCCCCCCACACACTAACCCCCACCACACACTAAACCCCCCACACACACTAACACCCGCAACACACACTAACCACACCCAACAAACACTAACCCCCACCACACACACACTAGCCCCCCCCACACACACAATAAACTCCTCCCCAACACACACCGAACACACCCAACACACAATAACCACCCCAACACACACTAACCCCCACCACACACACACTAACCCCCCCACACACACACTAACACACCCAACACACACTAACCACAACCAACACACACTAATAACACCCAACACACACTAACCCCCACCACACACACTAACACCCCCACACACACTAACCCCCCCCCCCCCACACACTAACCCCCACCACACACTAAAGCCCCCCACACACACTAACACCCCCAACACACACTAACCACACCCAACAAAAACTATCCCCCACCACACACACACTAGCCCCCCCCACACACAAACACCCCCTCACACACTAACATCCCCACTACACACACACTAACCCCACACACACTAACCTCCGCAACAAATACACCCAATGAAAAAGCTGTTTCAGATACTCTGTGCTGCATATAGTTAACCATTTACTGCTCAATAATCCCTGGGAGCAGGGAGCAGGCAGTGTGGTCCGTACGCCCCCAATTAAAAGGCTGTTTCAGAGACCTCTGTGCTGTACGTATTTAACCATTTACTGCTCAATAATCCCTGGGAGCAGGGGTCACGCAGTGTGGCCTCGAGAACCCCAATTAAAAAGCTGATTCAGAGACCTCTGTGCTGTATATGGTTAACCATTTAATTATCAATAATCCCTGGGAGCAGGGAACAGGCAGTGTGGTCTCGGGAGCCCCCAATTAAAAAGGTGTTTCAGATACTCTGTGCTGTATATAGTTAACCATTTACTGCTCAATAATCCCTGGGAGCAGGGGACAGGCAGTGTGGCCTCAGGAGCCCCCAGTTAAAAAGGTGTTTCAGATACTCTGTGCTGTATATAGTTAACCATTTACTGCTCAATAATCCCTGGGAACAGGGGACAGGCAGTGTGGCCTCGGGAGCCGCCAATTAAAAAGGTGTTTCAGAGACCTCTGTGCTGTATGTATTTAACCATTTACTGCTCAATAATCCCTGGGAGCAGGGGTCAGGCAGTGTGGTCCGGGAGACCCCAATTAAAATGCTGTGTCAGAGACCTCTGTGCTGTATATAGTTAACCATTTACTTCTCAATAATCCCTGGGAGCAGTGTACAGGCATTGTGCCCTCGGGAGCCCCCAATTAAAAAGCTGTTTCAGAGACCTGTGTGCTGTATATAGCTAACCATTTACAGCTCAATAATCCCTGGGAGCAGGGCCCAGGCAGTGTGGTCCGGGAGACCCTAATTAAAATGCTGTGTCAGATACCTCTGTGCTGTATATAGTTAACCATTTACTGCTAAATAATCCCTGGGAGCAGGGGACAGGCAGTGTGGCCTCGGGAGCCGCCAATTAAAAAGCTGTTTCAGAGACCTCTGTGCTGTATATAGTTAACCATTTACTGCTCAATAATCCCTGGGAGCAGGGTAGAGGCAGTGAGGCCTCGGGAGCCCCCCATAAAAGGCTGTTTCAGAGACCTCTGTGCTGTACGTATTTAACCATTTACTGCTCAATAATCCCTGGGAGCAGGGGTCACGCAGTGTGGCCTCGAGGACTCCAATTAAAAAGCTGATTCATAGACCTCTGTGCTGCATAGGGTTAACCATTTAATTATCAATAATCCCTGGGAGCAGGGAACAGGCAGTGTGGCCTCAGGAGCCCCCAGTTAAAAAGCTGTTTCAGATACTCTGTGCAGTATATAGTTAACCATTTACTGCTCAATAATCCCTGGGAGCAGGGGCCAGGCAGTGTGGCCTCCGGAGCCCCCAATTAAAAGGCTGTTTCAGAGACCTCTGTGCTGTACTTATTTAACCATTTACTGCTCAATAATCCCTGGGAGCAGGGAACAGGCAGTGTGGCCTCAGGAGCCCCCAGTTAAAAAGCTGTTTCAGATACTCTGTGCTGTATACAGTTAACCATTTACTGCTCAATAATCCCTGGGAGCAGTGGTCACGCAGCGTGGCCTCGAGAACCCCAATTAAAAAGCTGATTCAGAGACCTCTGTGCTGTATATGGTTAACCATTTAATTATCAATAATCCCTGGGAGCAGGGAACAGGCAGTGTGGTCCGTGAGCCACAATTAAAAAGCTGTTCAGAGACGTCTTTGCTGTATATGGTTAACGATTTACTGCTCAATAATCCCTGGGAGGATGGGTCAGGCAGTGTGGCCTCGGGAGCCGCCAATTAAAAAGGTGTTTCAGAGAACTCTGTGCTGTATATAGTTAACCATTTACTGCTCAATAACCCCTGGGAGCAGGGGTCACGCAGTGTGGCCTCGAGAACCCCAATTAAAAAGCTGATTCAGAGACCTCTGTGCTGTATATGGTTAACCATTTAATTATCAATAATCCCTGGGAGCAGGGAACAGGCAGTGTGGTCCGTGAGCCACAATTAAAAAGCTGTTCAAAGACGTCTTTGCTGTATATGGTTAACGATTTAATGCTCAATAATCCCTGGGAGCAGGGGGCAGGCAGTGTGGCCTCGGGAACCCCCAATTGAAAAGCTGTTTCAGAGACCTCTGTGCTGTATATAGTTAACCATTTACTGCTCAATAATCCCTGGGAGCAGGGGGCAGGCAGTGTGGCCTCGGGAACCCCCAATTGAAAAGCTGTTTCAGAGACCTCTGTGCTGTATATAGTTAACCATTTACTGCTCAATAATCCCTGGGAGCAGGGGACAGGCTGTGTGGCCGCTGGAGCCGTCAATTAAAAAGCTGTTTCAGAGACCTCTGTGCTGTATATAGTTAACCATTTACTGCTCAATAATCCCTGGGAGCTGGGTAGCGGCAGTGTGGCCTCGGGAGCCCCCAATTAAAAGACTGTTTCAGAGACCTCTGTGCTGTACGTATTTAACCATTTACTGCTCAATAATCCCTGGGAGCAGGGGTCACGCAGTGTGGCCTCCAGAACCCCAATTAAAAAGCTACTTCAGAGAACTCTGTGCTGTATATAGTTAACCATTTTCTGCTCAATAATCCCTGGGAGCAGGGGACAGGCAGTGTGGCCTCGGGAGCCCCCAATTAAAAAGCTGTTTCAGAGACCTCTTTGCTGTACGTATTTAACCATTTACTGCTCAATAATCCCTGGGAGCAGGGGACAGGTAGTGTGGCCTCGGGAGCCCCCAGTCAAAAAGGTGTTTCAGATACTCTGTGCTGTATACAGTTAACCATTTACTGCTCAATAATCCCTGTGAGCAGGGGATAGGCAGTGTGGCCTCGGGAGCCCCCAGTTAAAAAGGTGTTTCAGATACTCTGTGCTGTATAAAGTTAACCATTTACTGCTCAATAATCCCTCTGAGCAGGGGACAGGCAGTGTGGACCGGGAGCTCCCAATTAAAAAGCTGTTTCAGGGACCTCTGTGCTGTATATAGTTAATCATTTCCTGCTGAATAATCCCTGGGAGCAGGAGACAGACAGTGTGGCTTCGGGAGTCCCCAATTAAAAAGCTGTTTCAGAGACCTTTGTTATGTATATAGTTAACCAATTACTGCTCAATAATCCCTGGAAGCAGGGGGAAGGCAGTTTGGATTCGGGAGCCCCCAATTAAAAAGCTGTTTCAGTGACCCCTATGCTGTATATACTTAACCGTGTACTTCCCAATAATCCCTGGGAGCAGGGGACAGGCAGTGTGGCCTTGGCAGCCCCCAATTAAAAAGCTGTTTCAGAGACCTCTGTGCTGTATATAATTAACCATTTACTTCTCAATAGTCCCTGGGAGCAGGGGACAGGCAGTGTGGTCCGGGAGCCCTCAATTAAAAAGCTGTTTCAGAGTCCTCTGTGCTTTATATAGTTGACCATTTACTTCTCAATAAACCCTGGGAGAAGGGACAGGCAGGTTGGCCTCGGGAGCCCCCAATTAAAAAGCTGTTTCAGACATCTCTGTGCCTGTATAGAGTTAACCATTTACTGCTCAGCAATCCCTGGGAACAGGGGTCAGGCAGTGTGGCCTCGGGAGCCCCCAATTAAAAAGCTGTTTCAGAGACCTCTGTGCCTGTATAGAGTTAACCATTTACTGCTCAATAATCCCTTGGAGCAGGGAACAGGCAGTGTGGCCTCGGAGCCCCAATTAAAAGGCTGTTTCAGAGACTTCTGTGCTGTATATAGTTAACTATTTACTGCTCAATAATCCCTGGGAGCAGGGGACAGGCAGTGTGGGCTCGGGAGCCCACAATTAAAAAGCTGTTTCAGAGACCTCTGTGCTGTATATAGTTAACCATTTACTGCTCAATAATCCCTGGGAGCAGCGGACAGGCAGTGCGGCCTCGGGAGCCCACAATTAAATAACTGTTTCAGAGACCTCTGTGCCTGTATATAGTTAACCATTTACTGCTCAATAATCTCTGGGAGCAAGGGACAGGCAGTGTGGTCCGGGAGCTCCAATTTAAAAAGCTGTTTCAGTGACCTCTGCGCCTGTATATAGTTAACCATTTACTGCTCAATAATCCTTCGGAGCAGGGTACAGGCAGTGTGGCCTCAGGCTCCCCCAATTAAAAAACTGTTTCAGAGACCTCTGTGCTGTATACAGTTAACCATTTACTGCTCAATAATCCCTGGGAGCAGGGGACAGGCGGTGTAGCCTTGGGAGCCCCCAATTAAAAAGCTGCTTCAGAGGCCTCTGTCCTGTATACAGTTAACCATTTACTGCTCAATAATCCCTGGGAGCAGGGGACAGGCAGTGTGGCTCCGGGAGCCCCCAATTAAAAAGCTGTTTCAGATACTCTGTGCTGTATATAGTTAACCATTTACTGCTCAATAATCCCTGGGAGCAGGGGACAGGCAGTGTGGCCTCGGGAGCCCCCAGTTAAAAAGGTGTTTTAGAGACCTCTGTGCTGTATATAGTTAACCATTTACTGCTCAATAATCCCTGGGAGCAGGGGACAGGCAGTGTGGCCTCGGGAGCCCCCAATTAAAAAGCTGTTTCAGAGGCCTCTGTGCTGTATATAGTTAACCATTTACTGCTCAATAATCCCTGGGAGAAGGGGTCAGGCAGTGTGGCCTCGGGAGCCCCCAGTTAAAAAGCTGTTTCAGTGACCTCTGTGCTGTACGTAGTTAACCATCTCCTGCTCAATAATCTCTGGGAGCAGGGTCAGGCAGTGTGGCCTAGGGAGCCCCCAATTAAAAAGCTGAATCAGTGACCTCTGTGCTGTATATACTTAACCATTTATTGCTCAACAATCCCTGGGAGCAGGGGACAGGCAGTGTGGCCTTGGGAGCCCCCAATTAAAAAGCTGTTTCAGAGGCCTCTGTGCATTATATCGTTAACCATTTACTGCTCAAAATCCCTGGGAGCAGGGGACAGGCAGTTTGGCCTCGGGGGCCCCCAATTAAAAAGCTGTTTCAGATACTCTGTGCTGTATATAGTTAACCATTTACTGCTCAATAATCCCTGCGAGCAGGGGACAGGCAGTGTGGCCTCGGGAGTCCCCAGTTAAAAAGGTGTTTCAGATACTCTGTGCTGTATATAGTTAACCATTTACTGCTCAATAATCCCTGGGAGCAACGGACAGGCAGTGTGGCCTCGGGAGCCCCCAGTTAAAAAGGTGTTTCAGATACTCTGTGCTGTATATAGTTAACCATTTACTGCTCAATAATCCCTCTGAGCAGGGGACAGGCAGTGTGGTCCGGGAGCTCCCAATTAAAAAGCTGTTTCAGAGACCTCTGTGCTGTATATAGTTAATCATTTACTGCTCAATAATCCCTGGGAGCAGGGGACAGACAGTGTGGCTTCGGGAGCCCCCAATTAAAAAAACTGTTTCAGAGGCCTCTGTGCTGTATATAGTTAACCAATTACTGCTCAATAATCCCTGGGAGCAGGGGTAGGCTGTTTGGCCTTGGGAGTCCCCAATTAAAAAGCTGTTTCAGAGACCTTTGTGCCTGTATATAGTTAACCAATTACTGCTCAATAATCCCTGGAAGCAGGGGGAAGGCAGTTTGGCCTCGGGAGCCCCCAATTAAAAAGCTGTTTCAGAGGCCTCTATGCTGTATAAAGTGAACCGTGTACTTCTCAATAATCCCTTGGAGCAGGGGACAGGCAGTGTGGCCTCGGGAGCCCCAATTATAAGGCCGTTTCAGAGACTTATGTGCTGTACATAGTTAACCATTTACTGCTCAATAATCCCTGGGAGCAGGGGACAGGCAGTGTGGCCTCGGGAGCCCCCAATTAAAAGGTTGTTTCAGAGACCTCTGTGCTGTATATAGTTAACCATTTACTGCTCAATAATCCCTGGGAGCAGGGGACAGGCAGTGTGGCCTCGGGAGCCCCCAATTAAAAAGCTGTTTCAGAGACATCTGTGCCTTTATATAGTTAACCATTTACTGCTCAATAATCCCTGGGAGCAGGGGACAGGCAGTGTGGCCTCGGGAGCCCCCAATTAAAAAGCTGTTTCAGAGACATCTGTGCCTGTATATAGTTAACCATTTACTGCTCAATAATCCCTGAGAGCAAGGGTCAGGCAGTGTGGCCTCGGGAGCTCCCAATTAATAAGATGTTTCAGTGACCTCTGCGCCTGTATATAGTTAACCATTTACTGCTCAATTATTCCTGGGAGAAAGGGACAGGCAGTGTGGTCCGGGAGCACCCATTTAAAAAACTGTTTCAGAGGCCTCTGTGCTGTATATGGTTAACCAATTACTGCTCACTAATCCCTGGGAGCAGGGGACAGGCAGTTTGGCCTCGGGAGCCCCGA
This sequence comes from Scyliorhinus torazame, assembly GCF_047496885.1. Classification (NCBI taxonomy): domain Eukaryota; kingdom Metazoa; phylum Chordata; class Chondrichthyes; order Carcharhiniformes; family Scyliorhinidae; genus Scyliorhinus; species Scyliorhinus torazame. The sequence goes on from NW_027307772.1 coordinate 20,863, forward strand.
ATTAAAAAGCTGTTTCAGAGACCTCTATGCTGTATATGGTGAACCGTGTACTTCCCAATAATCCCTGGGAGCAGGGGACAGGCAGTGTGGCCTCGGGAACCCCCAATTGAAAAGCTGTTTCAGAGACCTCTGTGCTGTATATATTTAACCATTTACTGCTCAATAATCCCTGGGAGCAGGGGACAGGCAGTGTGGTCAGGGGCCCACCAGTTAAAATGAAGTATCAGAGACCACTGCACCTGTATATAGTTAACCATTTACTGCTCAATAATCCCTGGGAGCAGGGGACAGGCAGTGTGGCCTCGGGAGCCCCCAATGAAAAAGCTGTTTGGGAGACCTTTGTGCTGTACAGGGTTAAACATTTACTGCTCAATAATCCCTGGGAGCAGGGGACAGGTAGTGTGGCCTCGGGAGCCCCCAGTTAAAAAGGTGTTTCAGATACTCTGTGCTGTATACAGTTAACCATTTACTGCTCAATAATCCCTGGGAGCAGGGGACAGGCAGTGTGGCCTCGGGAGCCCCCAATTAAAAAGCTGAATCAGTGACCTCTGTGCAGTACATAGTTAACCATTTACTTCTCAATAATCCCTGGGAGCAGGGGTCAGGCAGTGTGGCCTCGGGAACCCCCAATTGAAAAGCTCTTTCAGAGACCTCTGTGCTGTATATATTTAACCATTTACAGCTCAATAATCCCTGGGAGCAGGGGACAGGCAGTGTGGTCAGGGGCCCACCAGTTAAAATGCAGTGTCAGAGACCACTGCACCTGTATATATAGTTAACCATTTACTGCTCAATAATCCCTGGGAGCAGGGGACAGGCAGTGTGGCCTCGGGAGCCCCCAATGAAAAAGCTGTTTGGGAGACCTTTGTGCTGTACAGGGTTAAACATTTACTGCTCACTAATCCCTGGGAGCAGGGGACAGGCAGTTTGGCCTCGGGAGCCCCGAATTAAAAAGCTGTTTCAGAGACCTCTATGCTGTATATGGTGAACCGTGTACTTCCCAATAATCCCTGGGAGCAGGGGACAGGCAGTGTGGCCTCGGGAACCCCCAATTGAAATGCTGTTTCAGAGACCTCTGTGCTGTATATATTTAACCATTTACTGCTCAATAATCCCAGGGAGCAGGGGACAGGCAGTGTTGTCAGGGGCCCACCAGTTAAAATGAAGTGTCAGAGACCACTGCACCTGTATATAGTTAACCATTTACTGCTCAATAATCCCTGGGAGCAGGGGACAGGCAGTGTGGCCTCGGGAGCCCCCAATGAAAAAGCTGTTTGGGAGACCTTTGTGCTGTACAGGGTTAAACATTTACTGCTCAATAATCCCTGGGAGCAGGGGACAGGTAGTGTGGCCTCGGGAGCCCCCAGTTAAAAAGGTGTTTCAGATACTCTGTGCTGTATACAGTTAACCATTTACTGCTCAATAATCCCTGGGAGCAGGGGTCAGGCAGTGTGGCCTCGGGAGCCCCCAATTAAAAAGCTGAATCAGTGACCTCTGTGCAGTACATAGTTAACCATTTACTTCTCAATAATCCCTGGGAGCACGGGTCAGGCAGTGTGGCCTCGGGAACCCCCAATTGAAAAGCTCTTTCAGAGACCTCTGTGCTGTATATATTTAACCATTTACAGCTCAATAATCCCTGGGAGCAGGGGACAGGCAGTGTGGTCAGGGGCCCACCAGTTAAAATGCAGTGTCAGAGGCCACTGCACCTGTATATATAGTTAACCATTTACTGCTCAATAATCCCTGGGAGCAGGGGACAGGCAGTGTGGCCTCGGGAGCCCCCAATGAAAAAGCTGTTTGGGAGACCTTTGTGCTGTACAGGGTTAAACATTTACTGCTCAATAATCCCTGGGAGCAGGGGACAGGCAGTGTGGCCTCGGGAGCCCCCAATTAAGAAGCTGAATCGGTGACCTCTGTGCTGTATATAGTTAACCATTTACTTCTCAATAATCCCTGGGAGCAGGGTTCAGGCAGTGTGGCCTCCGGAGCCGCCAATTAAAATGCTGTTTCAGAGACCTCTGTGCTGTATATAGTTAACCATTTACTGCTCAATAATCCCTGGGAGCAGGGTAGAGGCAGTGTGGCCTCGGGAGCCCCCAGTTAAAAAGCTGTTTCAGAGACCTGTGTGCTGTATATAGCTAACCATTTACTGCTCAATAATCCCTGGGAGCAGGGGTCAGGCAGTGTGGTCCGGGAGACCCCAATTAAAAAGCTACTTCAGAGACCTCTGTGCTGTATATTGTTAACCATTTTCTGCTCAATAATCCCTGGGAGCAGGGGATAGGCAGTGTGGCCTCGGGAGCCCCCAATTAAAAAGCTGTTTCAGAGACCTCTTTGCTGTACGTATTTAACCATTTACTGCTCAATAATCCCTGGGAGCAGGGGACAGGTAGTGTGGCCTCGGGAGCCCCCAGTTAAAAAGGTGTTTCAGATACTCTGTGCTGTATACAGTTAAACATTTACTGCTCAATAATCCCTGGGAGCAGGGGACAGGCAGTGTGGCCTCGGGAGCCCCCAGTTAAAAAGGTGTTTCAGATACTCTGTGCTGTATAAAGTTAACCATTTACTGCTCAATAATCCCTCTGAGCAGGAGACAGGCAGTGTGGACCGGGAGCTCCCAATTAAAAAGCTGTTTCAGGGACCTCTGTGCTGTATATAGTTAATCATTTACTGCTGAATAATCCCTGGGAGCAGGAGACAGACAGTGTGGCTTCGGGAGTCCCCAATTAAAAAGCTGTTTCAGAGACCTTTGTGCTGTATATAGTTAACCAATTACTGCTCAATAATCCCTGGAAGCAGGGGGAAGGCAGTTTGGATTCGGGAGCCCCCAATTAAAAAGCTGTTTCAGTGACCTCTATGCTGTATATACTTAACCGTGTACTTCCCAATAATCCCTGGGAGCAGGGGACAGGCAGTGTGGCCTTGGAAGCCCCCAATTAAAAAGCTGTTTCAGAGACCTCTGTGCTGTATATAATTAACCATTTACTTCTCAATAGTCCCTGGGAGCAGGGGACAGGCAGTGTGGTCCGGGAGCCCTCAATTAAAAAGCTGTTTCAGAGTCCTCTGTGCTTTATATAGTTGACCATTTACTTCTCAATAAACCCTGGGAGAAGGGGCAGGCAGGTTGGCCTCGGGAGCCACCAATTAAAAAGCTGTTTCAGACATCTCTGTGCCTGTACAGTGTTTCCCATTTACTGCTCAGCAATCCCAGGGAACAGGGGTCAGGCAGTGTGGCCTCGGGAGCCCCCAATTAAAAAGCTGTTTCAGAGACCTCTGTGCCTGTATAGAGTTAACCATTTACTGCTCAATAATCCCTTGGAGCAGGGAACAGGCAGTGTGGCCTCGGAGCCCCAATTAAAAGGCTGTTTCAGAGACTTCTGTGCTGTATATAGTTAACTATTTACTGCTCAATAATCCCTGGGAGCAGGGGACAGGCAGTGTGGGCTCGGGAGCCCACAATTAAAAAGCTGTTTCAGAGACCTCTGTGCTGTATATAGTTAACCATTTACTGCTCAATAATCCCTGGGAGCAGGGGACAGGCAGTGCGGCCTCGGGAGCCCACAATTAAATAACTGTTTCAGAGACCTCTGTGCCTGTATATAGTTAACCATTTACTGCTCAATAATCCCTGAGAGCAAGGGTCAGGCAGTGTGGCCTCGGGAGCCCTCAATTAAAAAGCTGTTTCAGTGACCTCTGCGCCTGTATATAGTTAACCATTTACTGCTCAATAATCTCTGGGAGCAAGGGACAGGCAGTGTGGTCGGGGAACTCCAATTTAAAAAGCTGTTTCAGTGACCTCTGCGCCTGTATATAGTTAACCATTTACTGCTCAATAATCCTTCGGAGCAGGGTACAGGCAGTGTGGCCTCAGGCTCCCCCAATTAAAAAACTGTTTCAGAGACCTCTGTGCTGTATACAGTTAACCATTTACTGCTCAATAATCCCTGGGAGCAGGGGACAGGCGGTGTAGCCTTGGGAGCCCCCAATTAAAAAGCTGCTTCAGAGGCCTCTGTCCTGTATACAGTTAACCATTTACTGCTCAATAATCCCTGGGAGCAGGGGACAGGCAGTGTGGCTCCGGGAGCCCCCAATTAAAAAGCTGTTTCAGATACTCTGTGCTGTATATAGTTAACCATTTACTGCTCAATAATCCCTGGGAGCAGGGGACAGGCAGTGTGGCCTCGGGAGCCCCCAGTTAAAAAGGTGTTTTAGAGACCTCTGTGCTGTATATAGTTAACCATTAACTGCTCAATAATCCCTGGGAGCAGGGGACAGGCAGTGTGGCCTCGGGAGCCCCCAATTAAAAAGCTGTTTCAGAGGCCTCTGTGCTGTATATAGTTAACCATTTACTGCTCAATAATCCCTGGGAGAAGGGGTCAGGCAGTGTGGCCTCGGGAGCCCCCAGTTAAAAAGCTGTTTCAGTGACCTCTGTGCTGTACGTAGTTAACCATCTCCTGCTCAATAATTTCTGGGAGCAGGGTCAGGCAGTGTGGCCGAGGGAGCCCCCAATTAAAAAGCTGAACCAGTGACCTCTGTGCTGTATATACTTAACCATTTATTGCTCAACAATCCCTGGGAGCAGGGGACAGGCAGTGTGGCCTTGGGAGCCCCCAATTAAAAAGCTGTTTCAGAGGCCTCTGTGCATTATATCGTTAACCATTTACTGCTCAATAATCCCTGGGAGCAGGGGACAGGCAGTTTGGCCTTGTGAGTCACCAATTAAAAAGCTGTTTCAGAGACCTTTGTGCCTGTGTATAGTTAACCATTTACTGCTCAAAATCCCTGGGAGCAGGGGACAGGCAGTTTGGCCTCGGGGGCCCCCAATTAAAAAGCTGTTTCAGATACTCTGTGCTGTATATAGTTAACCATTTACTGCTCAATAATCCCTGCGAGCAGGGGACAGGCTGTGTGGCCTCGGGAGCCCCCAGTTAAAAAGGTGTTTCAGATACTCTGTGCTGTATATAGTTAACCATTTACTGCTCAATAATCCCTCTGAGCAGGGGACAGGCAGTGTGGTCCGGGAGCTCCCAATTAAAAAGCTGTTTCAGAGACCTCTGTGCTGTATATAGTTAATCATTTACTGCTCAATAATCCCTGGGAGCAGGGGACAGGCAGTTTGGCCTCGGGAGCCCCGAATTAAAAAGCTGTTTCAGAGACCTCTATGCTGTATATGGTGAACCGTGTACTTCCCAATAATCCCTGGGAGCAGGGGACAGGCAGTGTGGCCTCGGGAACCCCCAATTGAAAAGCTGTTTCAGAGACCTCTGTGCTGTATATATTTAACCATTTACTGCTCAATAATCCCTGGGAGCAGGGGACAGGCAGTGTGGTCAGGGGCCCACCAGTTAAAATGAAGTATCAGAGACCACTGCACCTGTATATAGTTAACCATTTACTGCTCAATAATCCCTGGGAGCAGGGTACAGGCAGTGTGGCCTCGGGAGCCCCCAATGAAAAAGCTGTTTGGGAGACCTTTGTGCTGTACAGGGTTAAACATTTACTGCTCAATAATCCCTGGGAGCAGGGGACAGGTAGTGTGGCCTCGGGAGCCCCCAGTTAAAAAGGTGTTTCAGATACTCTGTGCTGTATACAGTTAACCATTTACTGCTCAATAATCCCTGGGAGCAGGGGACAGGCAGTGTGGCCTCGGGAGCCCCCAATTAAAAAGCTGAATCAGTGACCTCTGTGCAGTACATAGTTAACCATTTACTTCTCAATAATCCCTGGGAGCAGGGGTCAGGCAGTGTGGCCTCGGGAACCCCCAATTGAAAAGCTCTTTCAGAGACCTCTGTGCTGTATATATTTAACCATTTACAGCTCAATAATCCCTGGGAGCAGGGGACAGGCAGTGTGGTCAGGGGCCCACCAGTTAAAATGCAGTGTCAGAGACCACTGCACCTGTATATATAGTTAACCATTTACTGCTCAATAATCCCTGGGAGCAGGGGACAGGCAGTGTGGCCTCGGGAGCCCCCAATGAAAAAGCTGTTTGGGAGACCTTTGTGCTGTACAGGGTTAAACATTTACTGCTCACTAATCCCTGGGAGCAGGGGACAGGCAGTTTGGCCTCGGGAGCCCCGAATTAAAAAGCTGTTTCAGAGACCTCTATGCTGTATATGGTGAACCGTGTACTTCCCAATAATCCCTGGGAGCAGGGGACAGGCAGTGTGGCCTCGGGAACCCCCAATTGAAATGCTGTTTCAGAGACCTCTGTGCTGTATATATTTAACCATTTACTGCTCAATAATCCCAGGGAGCAGGGGACAGGCAGTGTTGTCAGGGGCCCACCAGTTAAAATGAAGTGTCAGAGACCACTGCACCTGTATATAGTTAACCATTTACTGCTCAATAATCCCTGGGAGCAGGGGACAGGCAGTGTGGCCTCGGGAGCCCCCAATGAAAAAGCTGTTTGGGAGACCTTTGTGCTGTACAGGGTTAAACATTTACTGCTCAATAATCCCTGGGAGCAGGGGACAGGTAGTGTGGCCTCGGGAGCCCCCAGTTAAAAAGGTGTTTCAGATACTCTGTGCTGTATACAGTTAACCATTTACTGCTCAATAATCCCTGGGAGCAGGGGTCAGGCAGTGTGGCCTCGGGAGCCCCCAATTAAAAAGCTGAATCAGTGACCTCTGTGCAGTACATAGTTAACCATTTACTTCTCAATAATCCCTGGGAGCACGGGTCAGGCAGTGTGGCCTCGGGAACCCCCAATTGAAAAGCTCTTTCAGAGACCTCTGTGCTGTATATATTTAACCATTTACAGCTCAATAATCCCTGGGAGCAGGGGACAGGCAGTGTGGTCAGGGGCCCACCAGTTAAAATGCAGTGTCAGAGGCCACTGCACCTGTATATATAGTTAACCATTTACTGCTCAATAATCCCTGGGAGCAGGGGACAGGCAGTGTGGCCTCGGGAGCCCCCAATGAAAAAGCTGTTTGGGAGACCTTTGTGCTGTACAGGGTTAAACATTTACTGCTCAATAATCCCTGGGAGCAGGGGACAGGCAGTGTGGCCTCGGGAGCCCCCAATTAAGAAGCTGAATCGGTGACCTCTGTGCTGTATATAGTTAACCATTTACTTCTCAATAATCCCTGGGAGCAGGGTTCAGGCAGTGTGGCCTCCGGAGCCGCCAATTAAAATGCTGTTTCAGAGACCTCTGTGCTGTATATAGTTAACCATTTACTGCTCAATAATCCCTGGGAGCAGGGTAGAGGCAGTGTGGCCTCGGGAGCCCCCAGTTAAAAAGCTGTTTCAGAGACCTGTGTGCTGTATATAGCTAACCATTTACTGCTCAATAATCCCTGGGAGCAGGGGTCAGGCAGTGTGGTCCGGGAGACCCCAATTAAAAAGCTACTTCAGAGACCTCTGTGCTGTATATTGTTAACCATTTTCTGCTCAATAATCCCTGGGAGCAGGGGATAGGCAGTGTGGCCTCGGGAGCCCCCAATTAAAAAGCTGTTTCAGAGACCTCTTTGCTGTACGTATTTAACCATTTACTGCTCAATAATCCCTGGGAGCAGGGGACAGGTAGTGTGGCCTCGGGAGCCCCCAGTTAAAAAGGTGTTTCAGATACTCTGTGCTGTATACAGTTAAACATTTACTGCTCAATAATCCCTGGGAGCAGGGGACAGGCAGTGTGGCCTCGGGAGCCCCCAGTTAAAAAGGTGTTTCAGATACTCTGTGCTGTATAAAGTTAACCATTTACTGCTCAATAATCCCTCTGAGCAGGAGACAGGCAGTGTGGACCGGGAGCTCCCAATTAAAAAGCTGTTTCAGGGACCTCTGTGCTGTATATAGTTAATCATTTACTGCTGAATAATCCCTGGGAGCAGGAGACAGACAGTGTGGCTTCGGGAGTCCCCAATTAAAAAGCTGTTTCAGAGACCTTTGTGCTGTATATAGTTAACCAATTACTGCTCAATAATCCCTGGAAGCAGGGGGAAGGCAGTTTGGATTCGGGAGCCCCCAATTAAAAAGCTGTTTCAGTGACCTCTATGCTGTATATACTTAACCGTGTACTTCCCAATAATCCCTGGGAGCAGGGGACAGGCAGTGTGGCCTTGGAAGCCCCCAATTAAAAAGCTGTTTCAGAGACCTCTGTGCTGTATATAATTAACCATTTACTTCTCAATAGTCCCTGGGAGCAGGGGACAGGCAGTGTGGTCCGGGAGCCCTCAATTAAAAAGCTGTTTCAGAGTCCTCTGTGCTTTATATAGTTGACCATTTACTTCTCAATAAACCCTGGGAGAAGGGGCAGGCAGGTTGGCCTCGGGAGCCACCAATTAAAAAGCTGTTTCAGACATCTCTGTGCCTGTACAGTGTTTCCCATTTACTGCTCAGCAATCCCAGGGAACAGGGGTCAGGCAGTGTGGCCTCGGGAGCCCCTAATTAAAAAGCTGTTTCAGAGACCTCTGTGCCTGTATAGAGTTAACCATTTACTGCTCAATAATCCCTTGGAGCAGGGAACAGGCAGTGTGGCCTCGGAGCCCCAATTAAAAGGCTGTTTCAGAGACTTCTGTGCTGTATATAGTTAACTATTTACTGCTCAATAATCCCTGGGAGCAGGGGACAGGCAGTGTGGGCTCGGGAGCCCACAATTAAAAAGCTGTTTCAGAGACCTCTGTGCTGTATATAGTTAACCATTTACTGCTCAATAATCCCTGGGAGCAGGGGACAGGCAGTGCGGCCTCGGGAGCCCACAATTAAATAACTGTTTCAGAGACCTCTGTGCCTGTATATAGTTAACCATTTACTGCTCAATAATCCCTGAGAGCAAGGGTCAGGCAGTGTGGCCTCGGGAGCCCTCAATTAAAAAGCTGTTTCAGTGACCTCTGCGCCTGTATATAGTTAACCATTTACTGCTCAATAATCTCTGGGAGCAAGGGACAGGCAGTGTGGTCGGGGAACTCCAATTTAAAAAGCTGTTTCAGTGACCTCTGCGCCTGTATATAGTTAACAATTTACTGCTCATTAATCCTTCGGAGCAGGGTACAGGCAGTGTGGCCTCAGGCTCCCCCAATTAAAAAACTGTTTCAGAGACCTCTGTGCTGTATACAGTTAACCATTTACTGCTCAATAATCCCTGGGAGCAGGGGACAGGCGGTGTAGCCTTGGGAGCCCCCAATTAAAAAGCTGCTTCAGAGGCCTCTGTCCTGTATACAGTTAACCATTTACTGCTCAATAATCCCTGGGAGCAGGGGACAGGCAGTGTGGCTCCGGGAGCCCCCAATTAAAAAGCTGTTTCAGATACTCTGTGCTGTATATAGTTAACCATTTACTGCTCAATAATCCCTGGGAGCAGGGGACAGGCAGTGTGGCCTCGGGAGCCCCCAGTTAAAAAGGTGTTTTAGAGACCTCTGTGCTGTATATAGTTAACCATTAACTGCTCAATAATCCCTGGGAGCAGGGGACAGGCAGTGTGGCCTCGGGAGCCCCCAATTAAAAAGCTGTTTCAGAGGCCTCTGTGCTGTATATAGTTAACCATTTACTGCTCAATAATCCCTGGGAGAAGGGGTCAGGCAGTGTGGCCTCGGGAGCCCCCAGTTAAAAAGCTGTTTCAGTGACCTCTGTGCTGTACGTAGTTAACCATCTCCTGCTCAATAATTTCTGGGAGCAGGGTCAGGCAGTGTGGCCGAGGGAGCCCCCAATTAAAAAGCTGAACCAGTGACCTCTGTGCTGTATATACTTAACCATTTATTGCTCAACAATCCCTGGGAGCAGGGGACAGGCAGTGTGGCCTTGGGAGCCCCCAATTAAAAAGCTGTTTCAGAGGCCTCTGTGCATTATATCGTTAACCATTTACTGCTCAATAATCCCTGGGAGCAGGGGACAGGCAGTTTGGCCTTGTGAGTCACCAATTAAAAAGCTGTTTCAGAGACCTTTGTGCCTGTGTATAGTTAACCATTTACTGCTCAAAATCCCTGGGAGCAGGGGACAGGCAGTTTGGCCTCGGGGGCCCCCAATTAAAAAGCTGTTTCAGATACTCTGTGCTGTATATAGTTAACCATTTACTGCTCAATAATCCCTGCGAGCAGGGGACAGGCTGTGTGGCCTCGGGAGCCCCCAGTTAAAAAGGTGTTTCAGATACTCTGTGCTGTATATAGTTAACCATTTACTGCTCAATAATCCCTCTGAGCAGGGGACAGGCAGTGTGGTCCGGGAGCTCCCAATTAAAAAGCTGTTTCAGAGACCTCTGTGCTGTATATAGTTAATCATTTACTGCTCAATAATCCCTGGGAGCAGGGGACAGACAGTGTGGCTTCGGGAGCCCCCAATTAAAAAAACTGTTTCAGAGGCCTCTGTGCTGTATATAGTTAACCAATTACTGCTCAATAATCCCTGGGAGCAGGGGTAGGCTGTTTGGCCTTGGGAGTCCCCAATTAAAAAGCTGTTTCAGAGACCTTTGTGCCTGTATATAGTTAACCAATTACTGCTCAATAATACCTGGAAGCAGGGGGAAGGCAGTTTGGCCTCGGGAGCCCCCAATTAAAAAGCTGTTTCAGAGACCTCTATGCTGTATAAAGTGAACCGTGTACTTCCCAATAATCCCTGGGAGCAGGGGACAGGCAGTGTGGCCTCGGGAGCTCCCAATTAAAAAGCTGTTTCAGAGACCTCTGTGCCTGTATATAGTTAACCATTTACTTCTCAATAACCCCTGGCAGCGGGGGACAGCCAGTGAGGCCTTGGGAGCCCCCAATTAAAAAGCTGTTTCAGAGACCTCTGTGCTGTATATAATTAACAATTTACTTCTCAATAATCCCTGGGAGCAGGGGACAGGCAGTGTGGTCCGGGAGCCCCCAATTAAAAAGCTGTTTCAGTGATCTCTGCGCCTGTATACAGTTAACCATTTACTGCTCAATAATCCCTGGGAGAAGGGACAGGCAGGTTGGCCTCGGGAGACCCCAATTAAAAAGCTGTTTCAGACATCTCTGTGCCTGTATAGAGTTAACCATTTACTGCTCAGCAATCCCAGGGAACAGGGGTCAGGCAGTGTGGCCTCGGGAGCCCCCAATTAAAAAGCTGTTTCAGAGACCTCTGTGCCTGTATAGAGTTAACCATTTACTGCTCAATAATCCCTTGGAGCAGGGGACAGGCAGTGTGGCCTCGGGAGCCCCAATTAAAAGGCCGTTTCAGAGACTTCTGTGCTGTACATAGTTAACCATTTACTGCTCAATAATCCCTGGGAGCAGGGGACAGGCAGTGTGGCCTCGGGAGCCCCCAATTAAAAGGTTGTTAAAGAGACCTCTGTGCTGTATATAGTTAACCATTTACTGCTCAATAATCCCTGGGAGCAGGGGACAGGCAGTGTGGCCTCGGGAGCCCCCAATTAAAAAGCTGTTTCAGAGACATCTGTGCCTGTATATAGTTAACCATTTACTTCTCAATAACCCCTGGCAGCGGTGGACAGCCAGTGAGGCCTTGGGAGCCCCCAATTAAAAAGCTGTTTCAGAGACCTCTGTGCTGTATATAATTAACCATTTACTTCTCAATAATCCCTGGGAGCAGGGGACAGGCAGTGTGGTCCGGGAGCCCCCAATTAAAAAGCTGTTTCAGTGATCTCTGCGCCTGTATACAGTTAACCATTTACTGCTCAATAATCCCTGGGAGAAGGGACAGGCAGGTTGGCCTCGGGAGCCCCCAATTAAAAAGCTGTTTCAGACATCTCTGTGCCTGTATAGAGTTAACCATTTACTGCTCAGCAATCCCAGGGAACAGGAGTCAGGCAGTGTGGCCTCGGGAGCCCCCAATTAAAAAGCTGTTTCAGAGACCTCTGTGCCTGTAGAGAGTTAACCATTTACTGCTCAATAATCCCTTGGAGCAGGGGACAGGCAGTGTGGCCTCGGGAGCCCCAATTAAAAGGCCGTTTCAGAGACTTCTGTGCTGTACATAGTTAACCATTTACTGCTCAATAATCCCTGGGAGCAGGGGACAGGCAGTGTGGCCTCGGGAGCCCCCAATTAAAAAGCTGTTTCAGAGACATCTGTGCCTGTATATAGTTAACCATTTACTGCTCAATAATCCCTGGGAGCAGGGGACAGGCAGTGTGGCCTCGGGAGCCCCCAATTAAAACGCTGTTTCAGAGACATCTGTGCCTGTATATAGTTAACCATTTACTGCTCAATAATCCCTGAGAGCAAGGGTCAGGCAGTGTGGCCTCGGGAGCTCCCAATTAATAAGCTGTTTCAGTGACCTCTGCGCCTGTATATAGTTAACCATTTACTGCTCAATAATTCCTGGGAGCAAGGGACAGGCAGTGTGGTCCGGGAGCACCCATTTAAAAAAACTGTTTCAGAGGCCTCTGTGCTGTATATAGTTAACCAATTACTGCTCACTAATCCCTGGGAGCAGGGGACAGGCAGTTTGGCCTCGGGAGCCCCGAATTAAAAAGCTGTTTCAGAGACCTCTATGCTGTATATGGTGAACCGTGTACTTCCCAATAATCCCTGGGAGCAGGGGACAGGCAGTGTGGCCTCGGGAACCCCCAATTGAAAAGCTGTTTCAGAGACCTCTGTGCTGTATATATTTAACCATTTACTGCTCAATAATCCCTGGGAGCAGGGGACAGGCAGTGTGGTCAGGGGCCCACCAGTTAAAATGAAGTGTCAGAGACCACTGCACCTGTATATAGTTAACCATTTACTGCTCAATAATCCCTGGGAGCAGGGGACAGGCAGTGTGGCCTCGGGAGCCCCCAATGAAAAAGCTGTTTGGGAGACCTTTGTGCTGTACAGGGTTAAACATTTACTGCTCAATAATCCCTGGGAGCAGGGGACAGGTAGTGTGGCCTCGGGAGCCCCCAGTTAAAAAGGTGTTTCAGATACTCTGTGCTGTATACAGTTAACCATTTACTGCTCAATAATCCCTGGGAGCAGGGGACAGGCAGTGTGGCCTCGGGAGCCCCCAATTAAAAAGCTGAATCAGTGACCTCTGTGCAGTACAGAGTTAACCATTTACTTCTGAATAATCCCTGGGAGCAGGGGTCAGGCAGTGTGGCCTCGGGAACCCCCAATTGAAAAGCTCTTTCAGAGACCTCTGTGCTGTATATATTTAACCATTTACAGCTCAATAATCCCTGGGAGCAGGGGACAGGCAGTGTGGTCAGGGGCCCACCAGTTAAAATGCAGTGTCAGAGACCACTGCACCTGTATATATAGTTAACCATTTACTGCTCAATAATCCCTGGGAGCAGGGGACAGGCAGTGTGGCCTCGGGAGCCCCCAATGAAAAAGCTGTTTGGGAGACCTTTGTGCTGTACAGGGTTAAACATTTACTGCTCACTAATCCCTGGGAGCAGGGGACAGGCAGTTTGGCCTCGGGAGCCCCGAATTCAAAAGCTGTTTCAGAGACCTCTATGCTGTATATGGTGAACCGTGTACTTCCCAATAATCCCTGGGAGCAGGGGACAGGCAGTGTGGCCTCGGGAACCCCCAATTGAAATGCTGTTTCAGAGACCTCTGTGCTGTATATATTTAACCATTTACTGCTCAATAATCCCTGGGAGCAGGGGACAGGCAGTGTTGTCAGGGGCCCACCAGTTAAAATGAAGTGTCAGAGACCACTGCACCTGTATATAGTTAACCATTTACTGCTCAATAATCCCTGGGAGCAGGGGACAGGCAGTGTGGCCTCGGGAGCCCCCAATGAAAAAGCTGTTTGGGAGACCTTGGTGCTGTACAGGGTTAAACATTTACTGCTCAATAATCCCTGGGAGCAGGGGACAGGTATTGTGGCCTCGGGAGCCTCCAGTTAAAAAGGTGTTTCAGATACTCTGTGCTGTATACAGTTAACCATTTACTGCTCAATAATCCCTGGGAGCAGGGGACAGGCAGTGTGGCCTCGGGAGCTCCCAATTAAAAAGCTGAATCAGTGACCTCTGTGCAGTACATAGTTAACCATTTACTTCTCAATAATCCCTGGGAGCAGGGGTCAGGCAGTGTGGCCTCGGGAACCCCCATTTGAAAAGCTCTTTCAGAGACCTCTGTGCTGTATATAATTAACCATTTACAGCTCAATAATCCCTGGGAGCAGGGGACAGGCAGTGTGGTCAGGGGCCCACCAGTAAAAATGCAGTGTCAGAGGCCACTGCACCTGTATATATAGTTAACCATTTACTGCTCAATAATCCCTGGGAGCAGGGGACAGGCAGTGTGGCCTCGGGAGCCCCCAGTTAAAAAGGTGTATTAGAGACCTCTGTGCTGTATATACTTAACCATTTACTGCTCAATAATCCCTGGGAACAGGGGACAGGCAGTGTGGCCTCGGGAGCCCCCAATTAAAAAGCTGTTTCAGAGGCCTCTGTGCTGTATATAGTTAACCATTTACTGCTCAATAATCCCTGGGAGAAGGGGTCAGGCAGTGTGGCCTCGGGAGCCCCCAGTTAAAAAGCTGTTTCAGTGACCTCTGTGCTGTACGTAGTTAACCATCTCCTGCTCAATAATCTCTGGGAGCAGGGTCAGGCAGTGTGGCCTAGGGAGCCCCCAATTTAAAAGCTGAATCAGTGACCTCTGTGCTGTATATACTTAACCATTTATTGCTCAACAATCCCTGGGAGCAGGGGACAGGCAGTGTGGCCTTGGGAGCCCCCAATTAAAAATCTGTTTCAGAGGCCTCTGTGCATTATATCGTTAACCATTTACTGCTCAATAAACCCTGGGAGCAGGGGACAGGCAGTTTGGCCTTGTGAGTCACCAATTAAAAAGCTGTTTCAGAGACCTTTGTGCCTGTGTATAGTTAACCATTTACTGCTCAAAATCCCTGGGAGCAGGGGACAGGCAGTTTGGCCTCGGGGGCCCCCAATTAAAAAGCTGTTTCAGATACTCTGTGCTGTATATAGTTAACCATTTACTGCTCAATAATCCCTCTGAGCAGGGGACAGGCAGTGTGGTCCGGGAGCTCCCAATTAAAAAGCTGTTTCAGAGATCTCTGTGCTGTATATAGTTAATCATTTACTGCTCAATAATCCCTGGGAGCAGGGGACAGACAGTGTGGCTTCGGGAGCCCCCAATTAAAAAAACTGTTTCAGAGGCCCCTGTGCTGTATATAGTTAACCAATTACTGCTCAATAATCCCTGGGAGCAGGGGTAGGCTGTTTGGCCTTGGGAGTCCCCAATTAAAAAGCTGTTTCAGAGACCTTTATGCCTGTATATAGTTAACCAATTACTGCTCAATAATCCCTGGAAGCAGGGGGAAGGCAGTTTGGCCTCGGGAGCCCCCAATTAAAAAGCTGTTTCAGAGACATCTATGCTGTATAAAGTGAACCGTGTACTTCCCAATAATCCCTGGGAGCAGGGGACAGGCAGTGTGGCCTCGGGAGCTCCCAATTAAAAAGCTGTTTCAGAGACCTCTGTGCCTGTATATAGTTAACCATTTACTTCTCAATAACCCCTGGCAGCGGGAGACAGCCAGTGAGGCCTTGGGAGCCCCCAATTAAAAAGCTGTTTCAGAGACCTCTGTGCTGTATATAATTAACCATTTACTTCTCAATAATCCCTGGGAGCAGGGGACAGGCAGTGTGGTCCGGGAGCCCCCAATTAAAAAGCTGTTTCAGACATCTCTGTGCCTGTATAGCGTTAACCATTTACTGCTCAGCAATCCCAGGGAACAGGGGTCAGGCAGTGTGGCCTCGGGAGCCCCCAATTAAAAAGCTGTTTCAGAGACCTCTGTGCCTGTATAGAGTTAACCATTTACTGCTCAATAATCCCTTGGAGCAGGGGACAGGCAGTGTGGCCTCGGGAGCCCCAATTAAAAGGCCGTTTCAGAGACTTCTGTGCTGTACCTAGTTAACCATTTACTGCTCAATAATCCCTGGGAGCAGGGGTCAGGCAGTGTGGCCTCGGGAGCCCCCAATTAAAAGGTTATTTCAGAGACCTCTGTGCTGTATATAGTTAACCATTTACTGCTCAATAATCCCTGGGAGCAGGGGACAGGCAGTGTGGCCTCGGGAGCCCCCAATTAAAAAGCTGTTTCAGAGACATCTGTGCCTGTATATAGTTAACCATTTACTTCTCAATAACCCCTGGCAGCGGGGGACAGCCAGTGAGGCCTTGGGAGCCCCCATTTAAAAAGCTGTTTCAGAGACCTCTGTGCTGTATATAATTAACCATTTACTTCTCAATAATCCCTGGGAGCAGGGGACAGGCAGTGTGGTCCGGGAGCCCCCAATTAAAAAGCTGTTTCAGAGACTTCTGTGCTGTACATAGTTAACCATTTACTGCTCAATAATCCCTGGGAGCAGGGGACAGGCAGTGTGGCCTCGGGAGCCCCCAATTAAAAGGTTGTTTCAGAGACCTCTGTGCTGTATATAGTTAACCATTTACTGCTCAATAATCCCTGGGAGCAGGGGACAGGCAGTGTGGCCTCGGGAGCCCACAATTAAAAAGCTGTTTCAGAGACATCTGTGCCTGTATATAGTTAACCATTTACTGCTCAATAATCCCTGGGAGCAGGGGACAGGCAGTGTGGCCTCGGGAGCCCCCAATTAAAAACCTGTTTCAGAGACATCTGTGCCTGTATATAGTTAACCATTTACTGCTCAATAATCCCTGAGAGCAAGGGTCAGGCAGTGTGGCCTCGGGAGCTCCCAATTAATAAGCTGTTTCAGTGACCTCTGCGCCTGTATATAGTTAACCATTTACTGCTCAATAATTCCTGGGAGCAAGGGACAGGCAGTGTGGTCCGGGAGCACCCATTTAAAAAACTGTTTCAGAGGCCTCTGTGCTGTATATAGTTAACCAATTACTGCTCACTAATCCCTGGGAGCAGGGGACAGGCAGTTTGGTCTCGGGAGCCCCGAATTAAAAAGCTGTTTCAGAGACCTCTATGCTGTATATGGTGAACCGTGTACTTCCCAATAATCCCTGGGAGCAGGGGACAGGCAGTGTGGCCTCGGGAACCCCCAATTGAAAAGCTGTTTCAGAGACCTGTGTGCTGTATATATTTAACCATTTACTGCTCAATAATCCCTGGGAGCAGGGGACAGGCAGTGTGGTCAGGGGCCCACCAGTTAAAATGAAGTGTCAGAGACCACTGCACCTGTATATAGTTAACCATTTACTGCTCAATAATCCCTGGGAGCAGGGGACAGGCAGTGTGGCCTCGGGAGCCCCCAATGAAAAAGCTGTTTGGGAGACCTTTGTGCTGTACAGGGTTAAACATTTACTGCTCAATAATCCCTGGGAGCAGGGGACAGGTAGTGTGGCCTCGGGAGCCCCCAGTTAAAAAGGTGTTTCAGATACTCTGTGCTGTATACAGTTAACCATTTACTGCTCAATAATCCCTGGGAGCAGGGGACAGGCAGTGTGGCCTCGGGAGCCCAATATTAAAAAGCTGAATCAGTGACCTCTGTGCTGTATATAGTTAACCATTTACTTCTCAATAATCCCTGGGAGCAGGGGTCAGGCAGTGTGGCCTCGGGAACCCCCAATTGAAAAGCTCTTTCAGAGACCTCTGTGCTGTATATATTTAACCATTTACAGCTCAATAATACCTGGGAGCAGGGGACAGGCAGTGTGGTCAGGGGCCCACCAGTTAAAATGCAGTGTCAGAGACCACTGCACCTGTATATATAGTTAACCATTTAGTGCTCAATAATCCCTGGGGGCAGGGGACAGGCAGTGTGGCCTCGGGAGCCCCCAATGAAAAAGCTGTTTGGGAGACCTTTGTGCTGTACAGGGTTAAACATTTACTGCTCACTAATCCCTGGGAGCAGGGGACAGGCAGTTTGGCCTCGGGAGCCCCGAATTAAAAAGCTGTTTCAGAGACCTCTATGCTGTATATGGTGAACCGTGTACTTCCCAATAATCCCTGGGAGCAGGGGACAGGCAGTGTGGCCTCGGGAACCCCCAATTGAAATGCTGTTTCAGAGACCTCTGTGCTGTATATATTTAACCATTTACTGCTCAATAATCCCTGGGAGCAGGGGACAGGCAGTGTTGTCAGGGGCCCACCAGTTAAAATGAAGTGTCAGAGACCACTGCACCTGTATATAGTTAACCATTTACTGCTCAATAATCCCTGGGAGCAGGGGACAGGCAGTGTGGCCTCGGGAGCCCCCAATGAAAAAGCTGTTTGGGAGACCTTTGTGCTGTACAGGGTTAAACATTTACTGCTCAATAATCCCTGGGAGCAGGGGACAGGTAGTGTGGCCTCGGGAGCCCCCAATTAAAAAGGTGTTTCAGATACTCTGTGCTGTATACAGTTAACCATTTACTGCTCAATAATCCCTGGGAGCAGGGGACAGGCAGTGTGGCCTCGGGAGCCCCCAATGAAAAAGCTGTTTGGGAGACCTTTGTGCTGTACAGGGTTAAACATTTACTGCTCAATAATCCCAGGGAGCAGGGGACAGGCAGTGTGGCCTCGGGAGCCCCCAATTAAACAGCTGAATCAGTGACCTCTGTGCAGTATATAGTTAACCATTTATTTCTCAATAATCCCTGGGAGCAGGGTTCAGGCAGTGTGGCCTCGGGAACCCCCAATTGAAAAGCTGTTTCAGAGACCTCTGTGCTGTATATATTTAACCATTTACTGCTCAATAATCCCTGGGAGCAGGGGACAGGCAGTGTGGTCAGGGGCCCACCAGTTAAAATGCCGTGTCAGAGACCACTGCACCTGTATATAGTTAACAATTTACTGCTCAATAATCCCTGGGAGCAGGGGACAGGCAGTGTGGCCTCGGGAGCCCCCAATGAAAAAGCTGTTTGGGAGACCTTTGTGCTGTACAGGGTTAAACATTTACTGCTCAATAATCCCTGGGAGCAGGGGACAGGCAGTGTGGCCTCGGGAGCCCCCAATTAAAAAGCTGAATCAGTGACCTCTGTGCAGTATATAGTTAACCATTTACTTCTCAATAATCCCTGGGAGCAGGGGACAGACAGTGTGGCCTCGGGAGCCCCCAATTAAAAAGCTGTTTCAGATACTCTGTGCTGTATATAGTTAACCATTTACTGCTAAATAATCCCTGGGAGCAGGGGACAGGCAGTGTGGTCCGGGGGCCCCCAATTAAAAAGCTGTTTCGGAGACCTCTGTGTTGTATATAGTTAACCATTTACTGCTCAATAATCCCTGGGAGCAGGGGACAGGCAGTGTGGTCCGGGAGCCCCCAATTAAAATGCTGTGTCAGAGGACACTGCGCTGTATATAGTTAACCATTTACTGCTCAATAATCCCTTGGAGCAGGGGACAGGCAGTGTGGCCTCTCAGCACCCAATGAAAAAGTTGTTTGGGAGACGTCTGTGCTGTATACAGTTAACCATTTACTTCCCAATAATCCCTGGCAGCAGGGAAAAGGCAGTGTGGCCTCAGGAGCCCCCAATTAAATGGCTGTTTCAGAGACCTCTGTGCTGTACGTATTTAACCATTTACTGCTCAATAATCCCTGGGAGCAGGGGTCAGGCAGTGTGGCCTCGGGAGCCCCCAGTTAAAAAGGTGTTTCAGATACTCTGTGCTGTATATAGTTAACCATTTACTGCTCAATAATCCCTGGGAGCAGGGGACAGGTAGTGTGGTCCGGGAGCCCCCAATTAAAAAGCTGTTTCAGAGACCTCTGTGCCTGTATATATAACCATTTACTGCTCAATAAACCCTGGGAGCAGGGGACAGGCAGTGTGGTCCGTGAGCCCCCAATTAAAAAGCTGTTTCAGAGACGTCTTTGCTGTATATGGTTAACCATTTACTGCTCAGTAATCCCTGGGAGCAGGGGGCAGGCAGGGTGGCCTCGGGAGTCCCCAATTAAAAAGCTGTTTCAGAGACCTGTGTGCTGTATATAGCTAACCATTTACTGCTCAATAATCCCTGGGAGCAGGGGTCAGGCAGTGTGGTCCGGGAGACCCCAATTAAAATGCTGTGTCAGAGACCTCTGTGCTGTATATAGTTAACCATTTACTGCTCAATAATCCCTGGGAGCAGGGGACAGGCTGTGTGGCCTCGGGAGCCCCCAATTAAAAGGCTGTTTCAGTGACCTCTGTGCTGTATATAGTTAACCATTTACTGCTCAATAATCCCTGAGAGCAGGGAACAGGCAGTGTGGCCTCGGGAGCCCCCAATTAAAAAGCTGTTTCAGAGACCTCTGTGCTGTATATAGTTAACCATTTGCTTCTCAATAATCCCTGGGAGCAGGGGACAGGCAGTGTGGCCTCGGGAGCCCCCAATTAAAAAGCTGTTTCAGAGACGTCTTTGCTGTATATGGTTAACCATTTACTGCTCAATAATCCCTGGGAGCAGGGGTCAGGCAGTGTGGCCTCGGGAGCCCCCAGTTAAAAAGGTGTTTCAGATACTCTGTGCTGTATATAGTTAACCATTTACTGCTCAATAAACCCTGGGAGCAGGGGACAGGCAGTGTGGTCCGGGAGCCCACAATTAAAAAGCTGTTTCAGAGACCTCTGTGCAGTATATAATTAACCATTTACTTCTCAATAATCCCTGGGAGCAGGGGACAGGCAGTGTGGTCCGGGAGACCCCAATTAAAATGCTGTGTCAGAGACGTCTTTGCTGTATATGGTTAACCATTTACTGCTCAATAATCCCTGGGAGCAGGTGGCAGGCAGGGTGGCCTCGGGAGGCCCCAATTAAAAAGCTGTTTCAGAGACCTGTGTGCTGTATATAGCTAACCATTTACTGCTCAATAATCACTGGGAGCAGGGGAGAGGCAGTGTGGCCTCGGGAGCCCCCAATTAAAAAGCTGATTCAGAGACCTCTGAGCTGTATATGGTTAAACATTTAATTATCAATAATCCCTGGGAGCAGGGAACAGGCAGTGTGGCTCAGGAGCCCCCAATTAAAAAGCTGTTTCAGAGACCTCTGTGCTGTATATAGTTAACCATTTACTGCTCAATAATCCCTGGGAGCAGGGGGCAGGCAGTGTGGCCTCGGGAGCCCCCAATTAAAAAGCTGTTTCAGAGACCTCTGTGCTGTATATAGTTAACCATTTACTGCTCAATAATCCCTGGGAGCAGGGGACAGGCAGTGTGGCCTCGGGAGCCCCCAATTAAAAAGGTGTTCCAGATACTCTGTGCTGTATACAGTTAACCATTTACTGCTCAATAATCCCTGGGAGCAGGGGACAGGCAGTGTGGCCTCGGGAGCCCCCAGTTAAAAAGGTGTTTCAGATACTCTGTGCTGTATAAAGTTAACCATTTCCTGCTCAATAATCCCTCTGAGCAGGGGACAGGCAGTGTGGACCGGGAGCTCCCAATTAAAAAGCTGTTTCAGGGACATCTGTGCTGTATATAGTTAATCATTTACTGCTCAATAATCCCTGGGAGCAGGGGACAGACAGTGTTTCTTCGGGAGTCCCCAATTAAAAAGCTGTTTCAGAGACCTTTGTGCTGTTTCTAGTTCACAAATTACTGCTCAATAATCCCTGGAAGCAGGGGGAAGGCAGTTTGGATTCGGGAGCCCCCAATTAAAAAGCTGTTTCAGAGACCTCTATGCTGTATATAGTTAACCGTGTACTTCCCAATAATCCCTGGGAGCAGGGGACAGGCAGTGTGGCCTTGGGAGCCCCCAATTAAAAAGCTGTTTCAGAGACCTCTGTGCTGTATATAATTAACCATTTACTGCTCAATAATCCCTGGGAACAGGGGACAGGCAGTGTGGTCCGGGAGCCCTCAATTAAAAAGCTGTTTCAGAGTCCTCTGTGCTTTATATAGTTGACCATTTACTTCTCAATAAACCGTGGGAGAAGGGACAGGCAGGTTGGCCTCGGGAGCCACCAATTAAAAAGCTGTTTCAGACATCTCTGTGCCTGTACAGAGTTAACCATTTACTGCTCAGCAATCCCAGGGAACAGGGGTCAGGCAGTGTGGCCTCGGGAGCCCCCAGTTAAAAAGGTGTTTCAGATACTCTGTGCTGTATATAGTTAACCATTTACTGCTCAATAATCCCTGGGAGTAGGGGATAGGCAGTGTGGACTCGGGAGCCCCCAATTAAAAAGCTGTTTCAGAGACCTCTGTGCCTGTATATAGTTAACCATTTACTGCTCAATAAACCCTGGGAGCAGGGGACAGGCAGTGAGGTCCGGGAGCCCACAATTAAAAAGCTGTTTCAGAGACCTCTGTGCAGTATATAATTAACCATTTACTTCTCAATAATCCCTGGGAGCAGGGAGCAGGCAGTGTGGCCTCGGAAGCCCCCAATTAAAAAGCTGTTTCAGAGACCTCTGTGCTGTATATAGTTAACCATTTACTTCTCAATAGTCCCTTGGAGCAGGGGACAGGCAGTGTGGTCCGTGAGCCCCCAATTTAAAAGCTGTTTCAGAGACGTCTTTGCTGTATATGGTTAACCATTTACTGCTCAATAATCCCTGGGAGCAGGGGGCAGGCAGGGTGGCCTCGGGAGCCCCCAATTAAAAAGCTGTTTCAGAGACCTGTGTGCTGTATATAGCTAACCATTTACTGCTCAATAATCCCTGGGAGCAGGGGTCAGGCAGTGTGGTCCGGGAGACCCCAATTAAAATGCTGTGTCAGAGACCTCTGTGCTGTATATAGTTAACCATTAACTGCTCAATAATCCCTGGGAGCAGGGAACAGGCAGTGTGGCCTCGGGAGCCCCCAATTAAAAAGCTGTGTCAGAGACCTCTGTGCTGTATATAGTTAACCATTTACTGCTCAATAATCCCTGGGAGCAGGGAACAGGCAGTGTGGCCTCGGGAGCCCCCAATTAAAAAGCTGTGTCAGAGACCTCTGTGCTGTATATAGTTAACCATTTGCTTCTCAATA
Source organism: Scyliorhinus torazame (assembly GCF_047496885.1). NCBI lineage: Eukaryota > Metazoa > Chordata > Chondrichthyes > Carcharhiniformes > Scyliorhinidae > Scyliorhinus > Scyliorhinus torazame. Next base: position 43,578 of record NW_027307772.1, read on the forward strand.
ATCCCTGGGAGCAGGGGACAGGCAGTGTGGCCTCGGGAGCCCCCAATTAAAAAGCTGATTCAGAGACCTCTGAGCTGTATATGGTTAACCATTTAATTATCAATAATCCCTGGGAGCAGGGAACAGGCAGTGTGGCCTCGGGAGCCCCCAATTAAAAAGCTGTTTCAGAGACCTCTGTGCTGTATATAGTTAACCATTTACTGCTCAATAATCCCTGGGAGCAGGGAACAGGCAGTGTGGCCTCAGGAGCCCCCAATTAAAAAGCTGTTTCAGAGACCTCTGTGCTGTATATAGTTAACCATTTACTGCTCAATAATCCCTGGGAGCAGGGGGCAGGCAGTGTGGCCTCGGGAGCCCCCAATTAAAAAGCTGTTTCAGAGACCTCTGTGCTGTACATAGTTAACCATTTACTGCTCAATAATCCCTGTGAGCAGGGGACAGGCAGTGTGGCCTCGGGAGCCCCCAATTAAAAAGGTGTTCCAGATACTCGGTGCTGTATACAGTTAACCATTTACTGCTCAATAATCCCTGGGAGCAGGGGACAGGCAGTGTGGCCTCGGGAGCCCCCAGTTAAAAAGTGTTTCAGATACTCTGTGCTGTATAAAGTTAACCATTTCCTGCTCAATAATCCCTCTGAGCAGGGGACAGGCAGTGTGGACCGGGAGCTCCCAATTAAAAAGCTGTTTCAGGGACCTCTGTGCTGTATATAGTTAATCATTTACTGCTCAATAATCCCTGGGAGCAGGGGACAGACAGTGTGGCTTCGGGAGTCCCCAATTAAAAAGCTGTTTCAGAGACCTTTGTGCTGTCTATAGTTCACAAATTCCTGCTCAATAATCCCTGGAAGCAGGGGGAAGGCAGTTTGGATTCGGGAGCCCCCAATTAAAAAGCTGTTTCAGAGACCTCTATGCTGTATATAGTTAACCGTGTACTTCCCAATAATCCCTGGGAGCAGGGGACAGGCAGTGTGGCCTTGGGAGCCCCCAATTAAAAAGCTGTTTCAGAGACCTCTGTGCTGTATATAATTAACCATTTACTTCTCAATAATCCCTGGGAGCAGGGGACAGGCAGTGTGGTCCGGGAGCCCTCAATTAAAAAGCTGTTTCAGAGTCCTCTGTGCTCTATATAGTTGACCATTTACTTCTCAATAAACCGTGGGAGAAGGGACAGGCAGGTTGGCCTCGGTAGCCACCAATTAAAAAGCTGTTTCAGACATCTCTGTGCCTGTACAGAGTTTCCCATTTACTGATCAGCAATCCCAGGGAACAGGGGTCAGGCAGTGTGGCCTCGGGAGCCCCCAATTAAAAAGCTGTTTCAGAGACCTCTGTGCCTGTATAGAGTTAACCATTTACTGCTCAATAATCCCTTGGAGCAGGGGACAGGCAGTGTGGCCTCGGGAGCCCCAATTAAAAGGCCGTTTCAGAGACTTCTGTGCTGTACATAGTTAACCATTTACTGCTCAATAATCCCTGGGAGCACGGGACAGGCAGTGTGGCCTCGGGAGCCCCCAATTAAAAGGTTGTTTCAGAGACCTCTGTGCTGTATATAGTTAACCATTTACTGCTCAATAATCCCTGGGAGCAGGGGACAGGCAGTGTGGCCTCGGGAGCCCCCAATTAAAAAGCTGTTTCAGAGACATCTGTGCCTGTATATAGTTAACCATTTACTGCTCAATAATCCCTGGGAGCAGGGGACAGGCAGTTTGGCCTCGGGAGCCCCCAATTAAAAAGCTGTTTCAGAGACATCTGTGCCTGTATATAGTTAACCATTTACTGCTCAATAATCCCTGAGAGCAAGGGACAGGCAGGTTGGCCTCGGGAGCCACCAATTAAAAAGCTGTTTCAGACATCTCTGTGCCTGTACAGAGTTAACCATTTACTGCTCAGCAATCCCAGGGAACAGGGGTCAGGCAGTGTGGCCTCGGGAGCCCCCAATTAAAAAGCTGTTTCAGAGGCCTCTGTGCCTGTATAGAGTTAACCATTTACTGCTCAATAATCCCTTGGAGCAGGGGACAGGCAGTGTGGCCTCGGGAGCCCCAATTAAAAGGCCGTTTCAGAGACTTCTGTGCTGTACATAGTTAACCATTTACTGCTCAATAATCCCTGGGAGCAGGGGACAGGCAGTGTGGCCTCGGGAGCCCCCAATTAAAAAGCTGTTTCAGAGACATCTGTGCCTGTATATAGTTAACCATTTACTGCTCAATAATCCCTGGGAGCAGGGGACAGGCAGTGTGGCCTCGGGAGCCCCCAATTAAAAAGCTGTTTCAGAGACATCTGTGCCTGTATATAGTTAACCATTTACTGCTCAATAATCCCTGAGAGCAAGGGTCAGGCAGTGTGGCCTCGGGAGCTCCCAATTAATAAGCTGTTTCAGAGACCACTGCACCTGTATATAGTTAACCATTTACTGCTCACTAATCCCTGGGAGCAGGGGACAGGCAGTGTGGCCTCGGGAGCCCCCAATGAAAAAGCTGTTTGGGAGACCTTTGTGCTGTACAGGGTTAAACATTTACTGCTCAATAATCCCTGGGAGCAGGGGACAGGTAGTGTGGCCCGGGAGCCCCCAGTTAAAAAGGTGTTTCAGATACTCTGTGCTGTATACAGTTAACCATTTACTGCTCAATAATCCCTGGGAGCAGGGGACAGGCAGTGTGGCCTCGGGAGCCCCCAATTAAAAAGCTGAATCAGTGACCTCTGTGCAGTACATAGTTAACCATTTACTTCTCAATAATCCCTGGGAGCAGGGGTCAGGCAGTGTGGCCTCGGGAACCCCCAATTGAAAAGCTCTTTCAGAGACCTCTGTGCTGTATATATTTAACCATTTACTGCTCAATAATCCCTGGGAGCAGGGGACAGGCAGTGTGGTCAGGGGCCCACCAGTTAAAATGCCGTGTCAGAGACCACTGCACCTGTATATAGTTAACAATTTACTGCTCAATAATCCCTGGGAGCAGGGGACAGGCAGTGTGGCCTCGGGAGCCCCCAATGAAAAAGCTGTTTGGGAGACCTTTGTGCTGTACAGGGTTAAACATTTACTGCTCAATAATCCCTGGGAGCAGGGGACAGGCAGTGTGGCCTCGGGAGCCCCCAATTAAAAAGCTGAATCAGTGACCTCTGTGCAGTATATAGTTAACCATTTACTTCTCAATAATCCCTGGGAGCAGGGGACAGGCAGTGTGGCCTCGGGAGCCCCCAATTAAAAGGCTGTTTCAGAGACCTCTGTGCTGTATATAGTTAACTATTTACTGCTCAATAATCCCTGGGAGCAGGGGACAGGCAGTGTGGTCCGGGAGCCCCCAATTAAAATGCTGTGTCAGAGGACACTGCGCTGTATATAGTTAACCATTTACTGCTCAATAATCCCTTGGAGCAGGGGACAGGCAGTGTGGCCTCTCAGCACCCAATGAAAAAGTTGTTTGGGAGACGTCTGTGCTGTATACAGTTAACCATTTACTTCCCAATAATCCCTGGCAGCAGGGAAAAGGCAGTGTGGCCTCAGGAGCCCCCAATTAAATGGCTGTTTCAGAGACCTCTGTGCTGTACGTATTTAACCATTTACTGCTCAATAATCCCTGGGAGCAGGGGTCAGGCAGTGTGGCCTCGGGAGCCCCCAGTTAAAAAGGTGTTTCAGATACTCTGTGCTGTATATAGTTAACCATTTACTGCTCAATAATCCCTGTGAGTAGGGGATAGGCAGTGTGGACTCGGGAGCCCCCAATTAAAAAGCTGTTTCAGAGACCTCTGTGCTGTATATAGTTAACCATTTGCTTCTCAATAATCCCTGGGAGCAGGGGACAGGCAGTGTGGTCCGTGAGCCCCAAATTAAAAAGCTGTTCCAGAGACGTCTTTGCTGTATTTGGTTAACCATTTACTGCTCAATAATCCCTGGGAGCAGGGGACAGGCAGTGTGGCCTCGGGAGCCCCCAATTAAAAAGCTGTTTCAGAGACCTCTGTGCTGTATATAGTTAACCATTTACTGCTCAATAATCCCTGGGAGCAGGGGTCAGGCAGTGTGGTCCGGGAGACCCCAATTAAAATGCTGTGTCAGAGACCTCTGTGCTGTATATAGTTAACCATTTACTGCTCAATAATCCCTGGGAGCAGGGAATAGGCAGTGTGGCCTGGGAGCCCCCAATTAAAAAGCTGTTTCAGAGACCACTGTGCTGTATATAGTTAACCATTTACTGCTCAATACCCCTGGGAGTAGGGGATAGGCAGTGTGGACTCGGGAGCCCCCAATTAAAAAGCTGTTTCAGAGACCTCTGTGCCTGTATATAGTTAAGCATTTACTGCTCAATAAACCCTGGGAGCAGGGGACAGGCAGTGTGGTCCGGGTGCCCACAATTAAAAAGCTGTTTCAGAGACCTCTGTGCAGTATATAATTAACCATTTACTTCTCAATAATCCCTGGGAGCAGGGAGCAGGCAGTGTGGCCTCGGGAGCCCCCAATTAAAAAGCTGTTTCAGAGACGTCTTTGCTGTATATGGTTAACCATTTACTGCTCAATAATCCCTGGGAGCAGGGGGCAGGCAGGGTGGCCTCGCGAGCCCCCAATTAAAAAGCTGTTTCAGAGACGTCTTTGCTGTATATAATTAACCATTTACTGCTCAATAATCCCTGGGAGCAGGGGTCAGGCAGTGTGGTCCGGGAGACCCCAATTAAAATGCTGTGTCAGAGACCTCTGTGCTGTATATAGTTAAACATTTACTGCTCAATAATCCCAGGGAGCAGGGGACAGGCTGTGTGGCCGCTGGAGCCGCCAATTAAAAAGCTGTTTCAGAGACCTCTGTGCTGTATATAGTTAACCATTTACTGCTCAAAAATCCCTGGGAGCAGGGTAGAGGCAGTGTGGCCTCGGGTGCCCCCAATTAAAAAGCTGTGTCAGAGACCTCTGTGCTGTATATAGTTAACCATTTACTGCTCAATAATCCCTGGGAGCAGGGTAGAGGCAGTGTGGCCTCGGGAGCCCCCAATTAAAAAGCTGTTTCAGAGACCTCTGTGCTGTATATAGTTAACCATTTGCTTCTCAATAATCCCTGGGAGCAGGGGACAGGCAGTGTGGCCTCGGGAGCCCCCAATTAAAAAGCTGTTTCAGAGACCTCTGTGCCTGTATATAGTTAACCATTTACTGCTCAATAATCCCTGGGAGTAGGGGACAGGCAGTGTGGTCCGTGAGCCCCAAATTAAAAAGCTGTTTCAGAGACGTCTTTGCTGTATATGGTTAACCATTTACTGCTCAATAATCCCTGGGAGCAGGGGGCAGGCAGGGTGGCCTCGGGAGCCCCCAATTAAAAAGCTGTTTCAGAGACCTGTGTGCTGTATATAGCTAACCATTTACTGCTCAATAATCCCTGTGAGCAGGGGTCAGGCAGTGTGGTCCGGGAGACCCCAATTAAAATGCTGTGTCAGAGACCTCTTTGCTGTATATAGTTAAACATTTACTGCTCAATAATCCCTGGGAGCAGGGGACAGGCTGTGTGGCCGCTGGAGCCGCCAATTAAAAAGCTGTTTCAGAGACCTCTGTGCTGTATATGGTTAACCATTTAATTATCAATAATCCCTGGGAGCAGGGAACAGGCAGTGTGGCCTCAGGAGCCCCCAATTAAAAAGCTGTTTCAGAGACCTCTGTGCTGTATATAGTTAACCATTTACTGCTCACTAATCCCTGGGAGCAGGGGACAGGCAGTGTGGCCTCGGGAGCCCCCAATTAAAAAGCTGTTCCAGATACTCTGTGCTGTATACAGTTAACCATTTACTGCTCAATAATCCCTGGGAGCAGGGGACAGGCAGTGTGGCCTCGGGAGCCCCCAGTTAAAAAGGTGTTTCAGATACTCTGTGCTGTATAAAGTTAACCATTTCCTGCTCAATAATCCCTCTGAGCAGGGGACAGGCAGTGTGGACCGGGAGCTCCCAATTAAAAAGCTGTTTCAGGGACCTCTGTGCTGTATATAGTTAATCATTTACTGCTCAATAATCCCTGGGAGCAGGGGACAGACAGTGTGGCTTCGGGAGTCCCCAATTAAAAAGCTGTTTCAGAGACCTTTGTGCTGTATATAGTTCACCAATTACTGCTCAATAATACCTGGAAGCAGGTGGAAGGCAGTTTGGATTCGGGAGCCCCCAATTAAAAAGCTGTTTCAGAGACCTCTATGCTGTATATAGTTAACCGTGTACTTCCCAATAATCCCTGGGAGCAGGGGGCAGGAAGTGTGGCCTTGGGAGCCCCCAATTAAAAAGCTGTTTCAGAGACCTCTGTGCTGTATATAATTAACCATTTACTTCTCAATAATCCCTGGGAGCAGGGGACAGGCAGTGTGGTCCGGGAGCCCTCAATTAAAAAGCTGTTTCAGAGTCCTCTGTGCTTTATATAGTTGACCATTTACTTCTCAATAAACCCTGGGAGAAGGGACAGGCAGGTTGGCCTCGGGAGCCACCAATTAAAAAGCTGTTTCAGACATCTCTGTGCCTGTATAGAGTTAACCATTTACTGCTCAGTAATCCCTGGGAACAGGGGTCAGGCAGTGTGGCCTCGGGAGCCCCCAATTAAAAAGCTGTTTCAGAGACCTCTGTGCCTGTATAGAGTTCACCATTTACTGCTCAATAATGCCTTGGAGCAGGGAACAGGCAGTGTGGCCTCGGAGCCCCAATTAAAAGGCTGTTTCAGAGACCTCTGTGCTGTATATAGTTAACTATTTACTGCTCAATAATCCCTGGGAGCAGGGGACAGGCAGTGTGGGCTCGGGAGCCCCCAATTAAAAAGTTGTTTCAGAGACCTCTGTGCTGTATATAGTTAACCATTTACTGCTCAATAATCCCTGGGAGCAGGGGACAGGCAGTGTGGCCTCGGGAGCCCCCAATTAAAAAGCTATTTCAGAGACCTCTGTGCCTGTATATTGTTAACCATTTACTGCTCAATAATCCCTGAGAGCAAGGGTCAGGCAGTGTGGCCTCGGGAGCCCCCAATTAAAAAGCTGTTTCAGTGACCTCTGCGCCTGTATAAAGTTAACCATTTACTGCTCAATAATCTCTGGGAGCAAGGGACAGGCAGTGTGGTCCGGGAGTCCCCAGTTAAAAAGGTGTTTCAGATAATCTGTGCTGTATATAGTTAACCATTTACTGCTCAATAATCCCTGGGAGCAACGGACAGGCAGTGTGGCTTCGGGAGCCCCCAGTTAAAAAGGTGTTTCAGATACTCTGTGCTGTATATAGTTAACCATTTACTGCTAAATAATGCCTCTGAGCAGGGGACAGGCAGTGTGGTCCGGGAGCTCCCAATTAAAAAGCTGTTTCAGAGACCTCTGTGCTGTATATAGTTAATCATTTACTGCTCAATAATCCCTGGGAGCAGGGGACAGACAGTGTGGCTTCGGGAGCCCCCAATTAAAAAACCTGTTTCAGAGGCCTCTGTGCTGTATACAGTTAACCAATTACTGCTCAATAATCCCTGGGAGCAGGGGTAGGCTGTTTGGCCTTGGGAGTCCCCAATTAAAAAGCTGTTTCAGAGACCTTTGTGCCTGTATATAGTTAACCAATTACTGCTCAATAATCCCTGGAAGCAGGGGGAAAGCAGTTTGGCCTCGGGAGCCCCCAATTAAAAAGCTGTTTCAGAGACCTCTGTGCCTGGATATAGTTAACCATTTACTTCTCAATAACCCCTGGCAGCGGGGGACAGCCAGTGAGGCCTTGGGAGACCCCAATTAAAAAGCTGTTTCAGAGACCTCTGTGCTGTATATAATTAACCATTTACTTCTCAATAATCCCTGGGAGCAGGGGACAGGCAGTGTGGTCCGGGAGCCCCCAATTAAAAAGCTGTTTCAGTGATCTCTGCGCCTGTATACAGTTAACCATTTACTGCTCAATAATCCCTGGGAACAGGGGTCAGGCAGTGTGGCCTCGGGAGCCCCCAATTAAAAAGCTGTTTCAGAGACCTCTGTGCCTGTATAGAGTTAACCATTTACTGCTCAATAATCCCTTGGAGCAGGGGACAGGCAGTGTGGCCTCGGGAGCCCCCAATTAAAAGGTTGTTTCAGAGACCTCTGTGCTGTATATAGTTAACCATTTACTGCTCAATAATCCCTGGGAGCAGGGGACAGGCAGTGTGGCCTCGGGAGCCCCCAATTAAAAAGCTGTTTCAGAGACATCTGTGCCTGTATATAGTTAACCATTTACTGCTCAATAATCCCTGGGAGCAGGGGACAGGCAGTGTGGCCTCGGGAGCCCCCAATTAAAAAGCTGTTTCAGAGACATCTGTGCCTGTATATAGTTAACCATTTACTGCTCAATAATCCCTGAGAGCAAGGGTCAGGCAGTGTGGCCTCGGGAGCTCCCAATTAATAAGCTGTTTCAGTGACCTCTGCGCCTGTATATAGTTAACCATTTACTGCTCAATAATCCCTGGGAGAAGGCACAGGCAGGTTGGCCTCGGGAGCCCCCAATTAAAAAGCTGTTTCAGACATCTCTGTGCCTGTATAGAGTTAACCATTTACTGCTCAGCAATCCCTGGGAACAGGGGTCAGGTAGTGTGGCCTCGGGAGGCCCCAATTAAAAAGCTGTTTCAGAGACCTCTGTGCCTGTATAGAGTTAACCATTTACTGCTCAATTATCCCTTGGAGCAGGGGACAGGCAGTGTGGCCTCGGGAGCCCCAATTATAAGGCCGTTTCAGAGACTTCTGTGCTGTACATAGTTAACCATTTACTGCTCAATAATCCCTGGGAGCAGGGGACAGGCTGTGTGGCTCCGGGAGCCCCCAATTGAAAAGCTGTTTCAGATACTCTGTGCTGTATATAGTTCACCATTTACTGCTCAATAATCCCTGGTTGCAGGGGACAGGCAGTGTGGTCTCGAGAGCCTCCAATTAAAAAGATGTTTCAGAGACATATATGCAGTATATAGTTAACCATTTACTGCTCAATAATCCCTGGGAGCAGGGGACAGGCAGTGTGGCCTCGGGACCCCCCAGTTAAAAAGGTGTTTCAGAGACCTCTGTGCTGTATATAGTTAACCATTTGCTGCTCAATAATCCCTGGGAGCAGGGGACAGGCAGTGTGGCTTCGGGAGCCCCCAATTAAAAAGCTGTTTCAGAGACCTCTGTGCTGTATATAGTTAACCGTGTACTTCCCAATAATCCCTGGGAGCAGGGGACAGGCAGTGTGGCCTCGGGAGCTCCCAATTAAAAAGCTGTTTCAGAGACCTCTGTGCCTGTATATAGTTAACCATTTACTTCTCAATAACCCCTGGCAGCGGGGGACAGCCAGTGAGGCCTTGGGAGCCCCCAATTAAAAAGCTGTTTCAGAGACCTCTGTGCTGTATATAATTAACCATTTACTTCTCAATAATCCCTGGGAGCAGGGGACAGGCAGTGTGGTCTGGGAGCCCCCAATTAAAAGGCTGTTTCAGAGACCTCTGTGCTGTATATAGTTAACCATTTACTGCTCAATAATCGCTGGGAGCAGGGGACAGGCAGTGTGGCCTCGGGAGCCCCCAATTAAAAAGCTGTTTCAGAGACATCTGTGCCTGTATATAGTTAACCATTTACTGCTCAATAATGCCTGAGAGCAAGGGTCAGGCAGCGTGGCCTCGGGAGCTCCCAATTAAAAAGCTGTTTCAGAGACCTCTGTGCTGTATATAGTTAACCATTTACTGCTCAATAATCCCTGGGAGCAGGGGACAGGCAGTGTGGTCCGTGAGCCCCAAATTAAAAAGCTGTTTCAGAGACGTCTTTGCTGTGTATGGTTAACCATTTACTGCTCAATAATCCCTGGGAGCAGGGGTCAGGCAGTGTGGCCTCGGGAGCCCCCAGTTAAAAAGGTGTTTCAGATACTCTGTGCTGTATATCGTTAACCATTTACTGCTCAATAATCCCTGGGAGTAGGGGACAGGCAGTGTGGTCCGGGAGCCCACAATTAAAAAGCTGTTTCAGAGACCTCTGTGCAGTATATAATTAACCATTTACTTCTCAATAATCCCTGGGAGCAGGGGACAGGCAGTGTGGCCTCGGGTGTCCCCAATTAAAAAGCTGTTTCAGAGACCTCTGAGCTGTGTATAGTTAACCATTTACTGCTCAATAATCCCTGGGAGCAGGGGTCAGGCAGTGTGTTCCGGGAGACCCCAATTAAAATGCTGTGTCAGAGACCTCTGTGCTGTATATAGTTAACCATTTACTGCTCAATAATCCCTGGGAGCAGGGAACAGGCAGTGTGGCCTCGGGAGCCCCCAATTAAAAAGCTGTTTCAGAGACCTCTGTGCTGCATATAGTTAACCATTTGCGTCTCAATAATCCCTGGGAGCAGGGGGCAGGCAGTGTGGTCCGTGAGCCCCAAATTAAAAAGCTGTTTCAGAGACCTCTGTGCTGTATATGGTTAACCATTTACTGCTCAATAATCCCTGGGAGCAGGGGACAGGCAGTGTGGCCTCGGGAGCCCCCAATTAAAAAGCTGTTTCAGAGACCTGTGTGTTGTATATAGCTAACCATTTACTGCTCAATAATCCCTGGGAGCAGGGGTCAGGCAGTGTGGTCCTGGAGACCCCAATGAAAATGCTGTGTCAGAGACCTCTTTGCTGTATATAGTTAACCATTTACTGCTCAATAATCCCTGGGAGCAGGGGACAGGCTGTGTGGCCGCTGGAGCCGCCAATTAAAAAGCTGTTTCAGAGACCTCTGTGCTGTATATAGTTAACCATTTACTGCTCAATAATCACTGGGAGCAGGGTAGAGGCAGTGTGGCCTCGGGAGCCCCCAATTAAAAGACTGTTTCAGAGACCTCTGTGCTGTACGTATTTAACCATTTACTGCTCAATAATCCCTGGGAGCAGGGGTCACGCAGTGTGGCCTCGAGAACCCCAATTAAAAAGCTGATTCAGAGACCTCTGTGCTGTATATGGTTAACCATTTACTGCTCAATAATCCCTGGGAGCAGGGGGCAGGCAGTGTGGCCTCGGGAGCCCCCAATTAAAAAGCTGTTTCAGAGACCTCTGTGCTGTATATAGTTAACCATTTACTGCTCAATAATGCCTGGGAGCAGGGGACAGGCAGTGTGGCCTCGGGAGCCCCCAATTAAAAAGGTGTTCCAGATACTCTGTGCTGTATACAGTTAACCATTTACTGCTCAATAATCCCTGGGAGCAGGGGACAGGCAGTGTGGCCTCGGGAGCCCCCAGTTAAAAAGGTGTTTCAGATACTCTGTGCTGTATAAAGTTAACCATTTCCTGCTCAATAATCCCTCTGAGCAGGGGATAGGCAGTGTAGACCGGGAGCTCCCAATTAAAAAGCTGTTTCAGGGTCCTCTGTGCTGCATATAGTTAATCATTTACTGCTCAATAATCCCTGGGAGCAGGGGACAGACAGTGTGGCTTCGGGAGTCCCCAATTAAAAAGCTGTTTCAGAGACCTTTGTGCTGTATATAGTTCACCAATTACTGCTCAATAATCCCTGGAAGCAGAGGGAAGGCAGTTTGGATTCGGGAGCCGCCAATTAAAAAGCTGTTTCAGAGACCTCTATGCTGTATATAGTTAACCGTGTACTTCCCAATAATCCCTGGGAGCAGGGGACAGGCAGTGTGGCCTTGGGAGCCCCCAATTAAAAAGCTGTTTCAGAGACCTCTGTGCTGTATATAATTAACCATTTACTTCTCAATAATCCGTGGGAGCAGGGGACAGGCAGTGTGGTCCGGGAGCCCTCAATTAAAAAGCTGTTTCAGAGTCCTCTGTGCTTTATATAGTTGACCATTTACTTCTCAATAAACCCTGGGAGAAGGGACAGGCAGGTTGGCCTCGGGAACCACCAATTAAAAAGCTGTTTCAGACATCTCTGTGCCTGTACAGAGTTAACCATTTACTGCTCAGCAATCCCTGGGAACAGGGGTCAGGCAGTGTGGCCTCGGGAGCCCCCAATTAAAAAGCTGTTTCAGAGACCTCTGTGCCTGTATAGAGTTAACCGTTTACTGCTCAATAATCCCTTGGAGCAGGGAACAGGCAGTGTGGCCTAGGAGCCCCAATTAAAAGGCTGTTTCAGAGACTTCTGTGCTGTATATTGTTAACTATTTACTGCTCAATAATCCCTGGGAGCAGGGGACAGGCAGTGTGGGCTCGGGAGCCCCCAATTAAAAAGCTGTTTCAGAGACCTCTGTGCTGTATATAGTTAACCATTTACTGCTCAATAATCCCTGGGAGCAGGGCACAGGCAGTGTGGCCTCGGGAGCCCCCAATTAAAAAGCTGTTTCAGAGACCTCTGTGCCTGTATATAGTTAACCATTTACTGCTCAATAATCCCTGAGAGCAAGGGTCAGGCAGTGTGGCCTCGGGAGCCCCCAATTAAAAAGCTGTTTCAGTGACCTCTGCGCCTGTATAAAGTTAACCATTTACTGCTCAATAATCTCTGGGAGCAAGGGACAGGCAGTGTGGTCCGGGAGCACCCATTTAAAAAGCTGTTTCAGTGACCTCTGTGCCTGTATATAGTTAACCATTTACTGCTCAATAATCCTTCGGAGCAGTTTACAGGCAGTGTGGCCTCAGGCGCCCCCAATTAAAAAACTGTTTCAGAGACCTCTGTGCTGTATACAGTTAACCATTTACTGCCCAATAATCCCTGGGAGCAGGGGACAGGCGGTGTAGCCTTGGGAGCCCCCAATTAAAAAGCTGCTTCAGAGGCCTCTGTCCTGCATATACTTAACCATTTACTGCTCAATAATGCCTCTGAGCAGGGGACAGGCAGTGTGGTCCGGGAGCTCCCAATTAAAAAGCTGTTTCAGAGACCTCTGTGCTGTATATAGTTAATCATTTACTGCTCAATAATCCCTGGGAGCAGGGGACAGACAGTGTGGCTTCGGGAGCCCCCATTTAAAAAAACTGTTTCAGAGGCCTCTGTGCTGTATATAGTTAACCAATTACTGCTCAATAATCCCTGTGAGCAGGGGACAGGCGGTGTAGCCCTGGGAGCCCCCAATTAAAAAGCTGCTTCAGAGGCCTCTGTCCTGCATATACTTAACCATTTACTGCTCAACAATTCCTGGGAGCAGGGGACAGGCAGTTTGGCCTCGGGGGCCCCCAATTAAAAAGCTGTTTCAGATGCTCTCTGCTGTATATAGTTAACCATTTACCGCTCAATAATCCCTGCGAGCAGGGGACAGGCAGTGTGGCCTCGGGAGTCCCCAGTTAAAAAGGTGTTTCAGATAATCTGTGCTGTATATAGTTAACCATTTACTGCTCAATAATCCCTGGGAGCAACGGACAGGCAGTGTGGCCTCGGGAGTCCCCAGTTAAAAAGGTGTTTCAGATACTCTGTGCTGTATATAGTTAACCATTTACTGCTAAATAATGCCTCTGAGCAGGGGACAGGCAGTGTGGTCCGGGAGCTCCCAATTAAAAAGCTGTTTCAGAGACCTCTGTGCTGTATATAGTTAATCATTTACTGCTCAATAATCCCTGGGAGCAGGGGACAGACAGTGTGGCTTCGGGAGCCCCCAATTAAAAAACCTGTTTCAGAGGCCTCTGTGCTGTATATAGTTAACCAATTACTGCTCAATAATCCCTGGGAGCAGGGGTAGGCTGTTTGGCCTTGGGAGTCCCCAATTAAAAAGCTGTTTCAGAGACCTTTGTGCCTGTATATAGTTAATCAATTACTGCTCAATAATCCCTGGAAGCAGGGGGAAAGCAGTTTGGCCTCGGGAGCCCCCAATTAAAAAGCTGTTTCAGAGACCTCTATGCTGTATAAAGTGAACCGTGTACTTCCCAATAATCCCTGGGAGCAGGGGACAGGCAGTGTGGCCTCGGGAGCCCCCAATTAAAAAGCTGTTTCAGAGACCTCTGTGCCTGTATATAGTTAACCATTTACTGCTCAATAATCCCTGAGAGCAAGGGTCAGGCAGTGTGGCCTCGGGAGCCCCCAATTAAAAAGCTGTTTCAGTGACCTCTGCGCCTGTATAAAGTTAACCATTTACTGCTCAATAATCTCTGGGAGCAAGGGACAGGCAGTGTGGTCCGGGAGCACCCATTTAAAAAGCTGTTTCAGTGACCTCTGTGCCTGTATATAGTTAACCATTTACTGCTCAATAATCCTTCGGAGCAGTTTACAGGCAGTGTGGCCTCAGGCGCCCCCAATTAAAAAACTGTTTCAGAGACCTCTGTGCTGTATACAGTTAACCATTTACTGCCCAATAATCCCTGGGAGCAGGGGACAGGCGGTGTAGCCTTGGGAGCCCCCAATTAAAAAGCTGCTTCAGAGGCCTCTGTCCTGCATATACTTAACCATTTACTGCTCAATAATGCCTCTGAGCAGGGGACAGGCAGTGTGGTCCGGGAGCTCCCAATTAAAAAGCTGTTTCAGAGACCCCTGTGCTGTATATAGTTAATCATTTACTGCTCAATAATCCCTGGGAGCAGGGGACAGACAGTGTGGCTTCGGGAGCCCCCATTTAAAAAAACTGTTTCAGAGGCCTCTGTGCTGTATATAGTTAACCAATTACTGCTCAATAATCCCTGGGAGCAGGGGACAGGCGGTGTAGCCCTGGGAGCCCCCAATTAAAAAGCTGCTTCAGAGGCCTCTGTCCTGCATATACTTAACCATTTACTGCTCAACAATTCCTGGGAGCAGGGGACAGGCAGTTTGGCCTCGGGGGCCCCCAATTAAAAAGCTGTTTCAGATGCTCTCTGCTGTATATAGTTAACCATTTACCGCTCAATAATCCCTGCGAGCAGGGGACAGGCAGTGTGGCCTCGGGAGTCCCCAGTTAAAAAGGTGTTTCAGATAATCTGTGCTGTATATAGTTAACCATTTACTGCTCAATAATCCCTGGGAGCAACGGACAGGCAGTGTGGCCTCGGGAGTCCCCAGTTAAAAAGGTGTTTCAGATACTCTGTGCTGTATATAGTTAACCATTTACTGCTAAATAATGCCTCTGAGCAGGGGACAGGCAGTGTGGTCCGGGAGCTCCCAATTAAAAAGCTGTTTCAGAGACCTCTGTGCTGTATATAGTTAATCATTTACTGCTCAATAATCCCTGGGAGCAGGGGACAGACAGTGTGGCTTCGGGAGCCCCCAATTAAAAAACCTGTTTCAGAGGCCTCTGTGCTGTATATAGTTAACCAATTACTGCTCAATAATCCCTGGGAGCAGGGGTAGGCTGT
Source organism: Scyliorhinus torazame (assembly GCF_047496885.1). Lineage (NCBI taxonomy): Eukaryota > Metazoa > Chordata > Chondrichthyes > Carcharhiniformes > Scyliorhinidae > Scyliorhinus > Scyliorhinus torazame. The sequence continues at coordinate 58,698 of NW_027307772.1, forward strand.
TTGGCCTTGGGAGTCCCCAATTAAAAAGCTGTTTCAGAGACCTTTGTGCCTGTATATAGTTAATCAATTACTGCTCAATAATCCCTGGAAGCAGGGGGAAAGCAGTTTGGCCTCGGGAGCCCCCAATTAAAAAGCTGTTTCAGAGACCTCTATGCTGTATAAAGTGAACCGTGTACTTCCCAATAATCCCTGGGAGCAGGGGACAGGCAGTGTGGCCTCGGGAACTCCCAATTAAAAAGCTGTTTCAGAGACCTCTGTGCCTGTATATAGTTAACCATTTACTTCTCAATAACCCCTGGCAGCGGGGGACAGCCAGTGAGGCCTTGGGAGACCCCAATTAAAACGCTGTTTCAGAGACCTCTGTGCTGTATATAATTAACCATTTACTTCTCAATAATCCCTGGGAGCAGGGGACAGGCAGTGTGGTCCGGGAGCCCCCAATTAAAAAGCTGTTTCAGTGATCTCTGCGCCTGGATACAGTTAACCATTTACTGCTCAATAATCCCTGGGAACAGGGGTCAGGCAGTGTGGCCTCGGGAGCCCCCAATTAAAAAGCTGTTTCAGAGACCTCTGTGCCTGTATAGAGTTAACCATTTACTGCTCAATAATCCCTTGGAGCAGGGGACAGGCAGTGTGGCCTCGGGAGCCCCAATTAAAAGGCCGTTTCAGAGACTTCTGTGCTGTACATAGTTAACCATTTACTGCTCAATAATCCCTGGGAGCAGGGGACAGGCAGTGTGGCCTCGGGAGCACCCAATTAAAAGGTTGTTTCAGAGACCTCTGTGCTGTATATAGTTAACCATTTACTGCTCAATAATCCCTGGGAGCAGGGGACAGGCAGTGTGGCCTCGGGAGCCCCCAATTAAAAAGCTGTTTCAGAGACATCTGTGCCTGTATAGAGTTAACCATTTACTGCTCAATAATCCCTTGGAGCAGGGGACAGGCAGTGTGGCCTCGGGAGCCCCCAATTAAAAAGCTGTTTCAGAGACATCTGTGCCTGTATATAGTTAACCATTTACTGCTCAATAATCCCTGGGAGCAGGGGACAGGCAGTGAGGCCTCGGGAGCCCCCAATTAAAAAGCTGCTTCAGAGGCCTCTGTCCTGCATATACTTAACCATTTACTGCTCAACAATTCCTGGGAGCAGGGGACAGGCAGTTTGGCCTCGGGGGCCCCCAATTAAAAAGCTGTTTCAGAGACCTCTGTGCCTGTATAGAGTTAACCATTTACTGCTCAATAATCCCTTGGAGCAGGGGACAGGCAGTGTGGCCTCGGGAGCCCCAATTAAAAGGCCGTTTCAGAGACTTCTGTGCTGTACATAGTTAACCATTTACTGCTCAATAATCCCTGGGAGCAGGGGACAGGCAGTGTGGCCTCGGGAGCACCCAATTAAAAGGTTGTTTCAGAGACCTCTGTGCTGTATATAGTTAACCATTTACTGCTCAATAATCCCTGGGAGCAGGGGACAGGCAGTGTGGCCTCGGGAGCCCCCAATTAAAAAGCTGTTTCAGAGACATCTGTGCCTGTATATAGTTAACCATTTACTGCTCAATAATCCCTGGGAGCAGGGGACAGGCAGTGAGGCCTCGGGAGCCCCCAATTAAAAAGCTGCTTCAGAGGCCTCTGTCCTGCATATACTTAACCATTTACTGCTCAACAATTCCTGGGAGCAGGGGACAGGCAGTTTGGCCTCGGGGGCCCCCAATTAAAAAGCTGTTTCAGATGCTCTCTGCTGTATATAGTTAACCATTTACCGCTCAATAATCCCTGCGAGCAGGGGACAGGCAGTGTGGCCTCGGGAGTCCCCAGTTAAAAAGGTGTTTCAGATAATCTGTGCTGTATATAGTTAACCATTTACTGCTCAATAATCCCTGGGAGCAACGGACAGGCAGTGTGGCCTCGGGAGTCCCCAGTTAAAAAGGTGTTTCAGATACTCTGTGCTGTATATAGTTAACCATTTACTGCTAAATAATGCCTCTGAGCAGGGGACAGGCAGTGTGGTCCGGGAGCTCCCAATTAAAAAGCTGTTTCAGAGACCTCTGTGCTGTATATAGTTAATCATTTACTGCTCAATAATCCCTGGGAGCAGGGGACAGACAGTGTGGCTTCGGGAGCCCCCAATTAAAAAACCTGTTTCAGAGGCCTCTGTGCTGTATATAGTTAACCAATTACTGCTCAATAATCCCTGGGAGCAGGGGTAGGCTGTTTGGCCTTGGGAGTCCCCAATTAAAAAGCTGTTTCAGAGACCTTTGTGCCTGTATATAGTTAATCAATTACTGCTCAATAATCCCTGGAAGCAGGGGGAAAGCAGTTTGGCCTCGGGAGCCCCCAATTAAAAAGCTGTTTCAGAGACCTCTATGCTGTATAAAGTGAACCGTGTACTTCCCAATAATCCCTGGGAGCAGGGGACAGGCAGTGTGGCCTCGGGAACTCCCAATTAAAAAGCTGTTTCAGAGACCTCTGTGCCTGTATATAGTTAACCATTTACTTCTCAATAACCCCTGGCAGCGGGGGACAGCCAGTGAGGCCTTGGGAGACCCCAATTAAAACGCTGTTTCAGAGACCTCTGTGCTGTATATAATTAACCATTTACTTCTCAATAATCCCTGGGAGCAGGGGACAGGCAGTGTGGTCCGGGAGCCCCCAATTAAAAAGCTGTTTCAGTGATCTCTGCGCCTGGATACAGTTAACCATTTACTGCTCAATAATCCCTGGGAACAGGGGTCAGGCAGTGTGGCCTCGGGAGCCCCCAATTAAAAAGCTGTTTCAGAGACCTCTGTGCCTGTATAGAGTTAACCATTTACTGCTCAATAATCCCTTGGAGCAGGGGACAGGCAGTGTGGCCTCGGGAGCCCCAATTAAAAGGCCGTTTCAGAGACTTCTGTGCTGTACATAGTTAACCATTTACTGCTCAATAATCCCTGGGAGCAGGGGACAGGCAGTGTGGCCTCGGGAGCACCCAATTAAAAGGTTGTTTCAGAGACCTCTGTGCTGTATATAGTTAACCATTTACTGCTCAATAATCCCTGGGAGCAGGGGACAGGCAGTGTGGCCTCGGGAGCCCCCAATTAAAAAGCTGTTTCAGAGACATCTGTGCCTGTATATAGTTAACCATTTACTGCTCAATAATCCCTGGGAGCAGGGGACAGGCAGTGTGGCCTCGGGAGCCCCCAATTAAAAAGCTGTTTCAGAGACATCTGTGCCTGTATATAGTTAACCATTTACTGCTCAATAATCCCTGAGAGCAATGGTCAGGCAGTGTGGCCTCGGGAGCTCCCAATTAATAAACTGTTTCAGTGACCTCTGCGCCTGTATATAGTTAACCATTTACTGCTCAATAATCCCTGGGAGCAAGGGACAGGCAGTGTGGTCCGGGAGCACCCATTTAAAAAAACTGTTTCAGAGGCCTCTGTGCTGTATATAGTTAACCAATTACTGCTCAATAATCCCTGGGAGCAGGGGGCAGGCAGTTTGGCCTCGGGAGCTCCCAATTAAAAAGCTGTTTCAGAGACCTCTGTGCCTGTATATAGTTAACCATTTACTTCTCAATAACCCCTGGTAGCGGGGGACAGCCAGTGAGGCCTTGGGAGCCCCCAATTAAAAAGCTGTTTCAGAGACCTCTGTGCTGTATAAAATTAACCATTTACTTCTCAATAATCTCTGGGAGCAGGGGACAGGCAGTGGGGTCCGGGAGCCCCCAATTAAAAAGCTGTTTCAGTGATCTCAGCGCCTGTATACAGTTAACCATTTACTGCTCAATAATCCCTGGGAGAAGGCACAGGCAGGTTGGCCTCGGGAGCCACCAATTAAAAAGCTGTTTCAGACATCTCTGTGCCTGTATAGAGTTAACCATTTACTGCTCAGCAATCCCTGGGAACAGGGGTCAGGCAGTGTGGCCTCGGGAGCCCCCAATTAAAAAGCTGTTTCAGAGACCTCTGTGCCTGTATAGAGTTAACCATTTACTGCTCAATTATCCCTTGGAGCAGGGGACAGGCAGTGTGGCCTCGGGAGCCCCAATTATAAGGCCGTTTCAGAGACTTCTGTGCTGTACATAGTTAACCATTTACTGCTCAATAATCCCTGGGAGCAGGGGACAGGCTGTGTGGCTCCGGGAGCCCCCAATTAAAAAGCTGTTTCAGATACTCTGTGCTGTATATAGTTCACCATTTACTGCTCAATAATCCCTGGTTGCAGGGGACAGGCAGTGTGGTCTCGAGAGCCTCCAATTAAAAAGATGTTTCAGAGACATATATGCAGTATATAGTTAACCATTTACTGCTCAATAATCCCTGGGAGCAGGGGACAGGCAGTGTGGCCTCGGGACCCCCCAGTTAAAAAGGTGTTTCAGAGACCTCTGTGCTGTATATAATTAACCATTTACTGCTCAATAATCCCTGGGAGCAGGGGACAGGCAGTGTGGCTTCGGGAGCCCCCAATTTAAAAAACAGTTTTTATGAGGCCTCTGTGCTGTCTATAGTTAACCAATTACTGCTCAATAATCCCTGGGAGCAGGGGACAGGCAGTGTGGCTCCGGGAGTCCCCAATTAAAAAGCTGTTTCAGAGACCTCTGTGCTGTATATAGTTAACCGTGTACTTCCCAATAATCCCTGGGAGCAGGGGACAGGCAATGTGGCCTCGGGAGCTCCCAATTAAAAAGCTGTTTCAGAGACCTCTGTGCCTGTATATAGTTAACCATTTACTTCTCAATAACCCCTGGCAGCGGGGGACAGCCAGTGAGGCCTTGGGAGCCCCCAATTAAAAAGCTGTTTCAGAGACCTCTGTGCTGTATATAATTAACCATTTACTGCTCAATAATCCCTGGGAGAAGGGACAGGCAGGTTGGCCTCGGGAGCCCCAATTAAAAAGCTGTTTCAGACATCTCTGTGCCTGTATAGAGTTAACCATTTACTGCTCAATAATCCCTTGGAGCAGGGGACAGGCAGTGTGGCCAAGGGAGCCCCCAATTAAAAGGCTGTTTCAGAGACCTCTGTGCTGTATATAGTTAACCATTTACTGCTCAATAATCCCTGGGAGCAGGGGACAGGCAGTGTGGCCTCGGGAGCCCCCAATTAAAAAGCTGTTTCAGAGACATTTGTGCCTGTATATAGTTAACCATTTACTGCTCAATAATCCCTGAGAGCAAGGGTCAGGCAGTGTGGCCTCGGGAGCTCCCAATTAAAAATCTGTTTCAGTGACCTCTGCGCCTGTATATAGTTAACCATTTACTGCTCAATAATCCCTGGGAGCAAGGGACAGGCAGTGTGGTCCGGGAGCACCCAATTAAAAAACTGTTTCAGAGACCTCTGTGCTGTACAGAGTTAACCATTTACTGCTCAATAATCCCTGGGAGCAGGGGTCAGGCAGTGTGGCCTCGGGAGCCCCCAGTTAAAAAGCTGTTTCAGTGACCTCTGTGCTGTATATAGCTAACCATTTACTGCTCAATAATCCCTGGGAGCAGGGGTCAGGCAGTGTGGCCTCGGGAGCCCCCAATTAAAAAGCTGAATCAGTGACCTCTGTGCAGTATATAGTTAACCATTTACTGCTCAACAATCCCTGGGAGCAGGGGACAGGCAGTGTGGCCTGGGGAGCCTCCAATTAAAAAGCTGTTTCAGAGGCCACTGTGCATTGTATAGTTAATCATTTACTGCTCAATAATCCCTGGGAGCAGGGGACAGGCAGTTTGGCCTTATGAGTCACCAATTAAAAAGCTGTTTCAGAGACCTTTGTGCCTGTATATAGTTAACCATTTACTGCTCAATAATCCCTGGGAGCAGGGGACAGGCAGTTTGGCCTCAGGGGCCCCCAATTAAGAAGCTGTTTCAGATACTCTGTGCTGTATATAGTTAACAATTTACTGCTCAATAATCCCTGGGAGCAGGGGACAGGCAGTGTGGCCTCGGGAGCCCCCAATTAAAAAGCTGTTTCAGATTCTCTGTGCTGTATATAGTTAACCATTTACTGCTCAATAATCCCTGGGAGCAGGGGACATGCAGTGTGGCCTCGGGAGCCCCCAGTTAAAAAGGTGTTTCAGAGACCTCTGTGCTGTATATAGTTAACCATTTACTGCTCAATAATCCCTGGGAGCAGGGGACAGGCAGTGAGGCCTCGGGAGCCCCCAATTAAAAAGCTGTTTCAGAGACATCTGTGCCTGTATATAGTTAACCATTTACTGCTCAATAATCCCTGGGAGGAGGGGACAGGCAGTGTGGCCTCGGGAGCCCCAATTAAAAGGCTATTTCAGAGACTTCTGTGCTGTATATAATTAACCATTTACTGCTCAATAATCCCTCTGAGCAGGGGACAGGCAGTGTGGTCCGGGAGCTCCCAATTAAAAAGCTGTTTCAGAGACCTCTGTGCTGTATATAGTTAACCATTTACTGCTCAATAATCCCTGGGAGCAGGGGACAGGCAGTGTGGTTATGGGAGCCCCCAATTAAAAAGCTGTTTCAGAGACCTCTGTGCCTGTATATAGTTAACCCTTTACTGCTCAATAATCCCTGAGAGCAAGGGCCAGGCAGCGTGGCCTCTGGTGCCTCCAATTAAAAAGCTGTTTCAGTGACCTCTGCGCCTGTATATAGTTAACCATTTACTTCTCAATAATTCCTGGGAGCAGGGCACAGGCAGTGTGGTCTCGGGAGCCCCCAATTAAAAATCTGTTTCAGAGACCTCTGTGCTGTATATAGTTAACCATTTACTGCTCAATAATCCCTGGGAGCAAGGGACAGGCAGTGTGGTCCGGGAGCACCCATTGAAAAAGCTGTTTCAGAGACCTCTATGCTGTATATAGTTAACCATTTACTGCTCATTAATCCTTCGGAGCAGGGGACAGGCAGTGTAGCCTCGGGTGCTCCCAATTAAAAAGCTGTTTCAGAGACCTCTGTACTGTACAGAGTTATCCATTTACTTCTCAATAATTCCTGGGAGAAGGGGGCAGGCAGGTTGGCCTCGGGATCCCCCAATTAAAAAGCTGTTTCCGAGATCTCTGTGCTGTATACAGTTAACCATTTACTGCTCAATAATCCCTGGGAGCAGGGGACAGGCAGAGTGGCCTTATGAGCCCCCAATTAAAAAGCTGTTTCAGAGGCCTCTGTGCATTTTATAGTTAACCATTTACTGCTCAATAATCCTTCGGAGCAGGGGACAGGCAGTGTGGCTCTGGGAGCCCCCAATTAAAAAGCTGAATCAGTGACCTCTGTGCTGTATATAGTTAACCATTTACTGCTCAACAATCCCTGGGAGCAGGGGACAGGCAGTGTGGCCTGGGGAGCCCCCAATTAAAAAGCTGTTTCAGAGGCCACTGTGCATTATATAGTTAACCATTTACTGCTCAATAATCCCGGGGAGCAGGGGACAGGCAGTTTGGCCTTATGAGTCACCAATTAATAAGCTGTTTCAGAGACCTTTGTGCCTGTATATAGTTAACCATTTACTGCTCAATAATCCCTGGGAGCAGGGGACAGGCAGTTTGGCCTCAGGGGCCCCCAATTAAAAAGCTGTTTCAGATACCCTGTGCTGTATATAGTTAACCATTTACTGCTCAATAATGCCTGGGAGCAGGGGACAGGCAGTGTGGCCTCGGGAGCCCCCAATTAAAAAGCTGTTTCAGATACTCTGTGCTGTATATAGTTAACCATTTACTACTCAATAATCCCTGGGAGCAGGGGACAGGCAGTGTGGCCTCGGGAGCCCCCAGTTAAAAAGGTGTTTCAGAGACCTCTATGCTGTATATAGTTAACCATTTACTGCTCATTAATCCTTCGGAGCAGGGGACAGGCAGTGTAGCCTCGGGTGCTCCCAATTAAAAAGCTGTTTCAGAGACCTCTGTACTGTACAGAGTTATCCATTTACTTCTCAATAATTCCTGGGAGAAGGGGGCAGGCAGGTTGGCCTCGGGATCCCCCAATTAAAAAGCTGTTTCCGAGATCTCTGTGCTGTATACAGTTAACCATTTACTGCTCAATAATCCCTGGGAGCAGGGGACAGGCAGAGTGGCCTTATGAGCCCCCAATTAAAAAGCTGTTTCAGAGGCCTCTGTGCATTTTATAGTTAACCATTTACTGCTCAATAATCCTTCGGAGCAGGGGACAGGCAGTGTGGCTCTGGGAGCCCCCAATTAAAAAGCTGAATCAGTGACCTCTGTGCTGTATATAGTTAACCATTTACTGCTCAACAATACCTGGGAGCAGGGGACAGGCAGTGTGGCCTGGGGAGCCCCCAATTAAAAAGCTGTTTCAGAGGCCACTGTGCATTATATAGTTAACCATTTACTGCTCAATAATCCCGGGGAGCAGGGGACAGGCAGTTTGGCCTTATGAGTCACCAATTAATAAGCTGTTTCAGAGACCTTTGTGCCTGTATATAGTTAACCATTTACTGCTCAATAATCCCTGGGAGCAGGGGACAGGCAGTTTGGCCTCAGGGGCCCCCAATTAAAAAGCTGTTTCAGATACCCTGTGCTGTATATAGTTAACCATTTACTGCTCAATAATGCCTGGGAGCAGGGGACAGGCAGTGTGGCCTCGGGAGCCCCCAATTAAAAAGCTGTTTCAGATACTCTGTGCTGTATATAGTTAACCATTTACTACTCAATAATCCCTGGGAGCAGGGGACTGGCAGTGTGGCCTCGGGAGCCCCCAGTTAAAAAGGTGTTTCAGAGACCTCTATGCTGTATATAGTTAACCATTTACTGCTCATTAATCCTTCGGAGCAGGGGACAGGCAGTGTAGCCTCGGGTGCTCCCAATTAAAAAGCTGTTTCAGAGACCTCTGTACTGTACAGAATTATCCATTTACTTCTCAATAATTCCTGGGAGAAGGGGGCAGGCAGGTTGGCCTCGGGATCCCCCAATTAAAAAGCTGTTTCCGAGATCTCTGTGCTGTATACAGTTAACCATTTACTGCTCAATAATCCCTGGGAGCAGGGGACAGGCAGAGTGGCCTTATGAGCCCCCAATTAAAAAGCTGTTTCAGAGGCCTCTGTGCATTTTATAGTTAACCATTTACTGCTCAATAATCCTTCGGAGCAGGGGACAGGCAGTGTGGCTCTGGGAGCCCCCAATTAAAAAGCTGTTTCAGAGACCTCTGTGCTGTATATAGTTAACCATTTACTGCTCAATAATCCCTGGGAGCAGGGGACAGGCAGTGTGGTTACGGGAGCCCCCAATTAAAAAGCTGTTTCAGAGACCTCTGTGCCTGTATATAGTTAACCATTTACTGCTCAATAATCCCTGAGAGCAAGGGCCAGTCAGCGTGGCCTCGGGAGCCTCCAATTAAAAAGCTGTGTCAGTGACCTCTGCGCCTGTATATAGTTAACCATTTACTTCTCAATAATCCCTGCGAGCAGGGCACAGGCAGTGTGGCCTCGGGAGCCCCCAATTAAAAAGCTGTTTCAGAGACCTCTGTGCTGTATATAGTTAACCATTTACTTCTCAATAATCCCTGGGAGCAGGGCACAGGCAGTGTGGCCTCGGGAGCCCCCATTTAAAAAGCTGTTTCAGAGACCTCTTTGCTGTATATAGTTAACCATTTACTGCTCATTAATCCTTCGGAGCAGGGGACAGGCAGTGTAGTCTCGGGTGCTCCCAATTAAAAAGCTGTTTCTGAGACCTCTGTACTGTACAGACTTATCCATTTACTTCTCAATAATCCCTGGGAGAAGGGGGCAGGCAGGTTTGCCTCGGGAGCCCCCAATTAAAAAGCTGTTTCAGAGACATCTGTGCCTGTACATAGTTAACCATTTACTGCTCAATAATCCCTGGGAGCAGGGGACAGGCAGTGTGGCCTCGGGAGCCCCAATTAAAAGGCTGTTTCAGAGACTTCTGTGCTGTATATAATTAACCATTTACTGCTCAATAATCCCTCTGAGCAGGGGACAGGCAGTGTGGTCCGGGAGCTCCCAATTAAAAAGCTGTTTCAGAGACCTCTGTGCTGTATATAGTTAACCATTTACTGCTCAATAATCCCTGGGAGCAGGGGACAGGCAGTGTGGTTACGGGAGCCCCCAATTAAAAAGCTGTTTCAGAGACCTCTGTGCCTGTATATAGTTAACCATTTACTGCTCAATAATCCCTGGGAGCAGGGGACAGGCAGCGTGGCCTCGGGAGCCTCCAATTAAAAAGCTGTTTCAGTGACCCCTGCGCCTGTATATAGTTAACCATTTACTGCTCAATAATCCCTGGGAGCAAGGGACAGGCAGTGTGGTCCGGGAGCACCCATTTAAAAAGCTGTTTCAGAGACCTCTTTGCTGTATATAGTTAACCATTTACTGCTCAATAATCCTTCGGAGCAGGGGACAGGCAGTGTGGCTCTGGGAGCCCCCAATTAAAAAGCTGAATCAGTGACCTCTGTGCTGTATATAGTTAACCATTTACTGCTCAACAATCCCTGGGAGCAGGGGACAGGCAGTGTGGCCTGGGGAGTCCCCAATTAAAAAGCTGTTTCAGAGGCCACTGTGCATTATATAGTTAACCATTTACTGCTCAATAATCCCGGGGAGCAGGGGACAGGCAGTTTGGCCTTATGAGTCACCAATTAAAAAGCTGTTTCAGAGACCTTTGTGCCTGTATATAGTTAACCATTTACTGCTCAATAATCCCTGGGAGCAGGGGACAGGCAGTTTGGCCTCAGGGGCCCCCAATTAAAAAGCTGTTTCAGATACCCTGTGCTGTATATAGTTAACCATTTACTGCTCAATAATGCCTGGGAGCAGGGGACAGGCAGTGTGGCCTCGGGAGCCCCCAATTAAAAAGCTGTTTCAGATACTCTGTGCTGTATATAGTTAACCATTTACTGCTCAATAATCCCTGGGAGCAGGGGACAGGCAGTGTGGCCTCGGGAGCCCCCAGTTAAAAAGGTGTTTCAGAGACCTCTATGCTGTATATAGTTAACCATTTACTGCTCATTAATCCTTCGGAGCAGGGGACAGGCAGTGTACCCTCGGGTGCTCCCAATTAAAAAGCTGTTTCAGAGACCTCTGTACTGTACAGAGTTATCCATTTACTTCTCAATAATTCCTGGCAGAAGGGGGCAGGCAGGTTGGCCTCGGGATCCCCCAATTAAAAAGCTGTTTCCGAGATCTCTGTGCTGTATACAGTTAACCATTTACTGCTCAATAATCCCTGGGAGCAGGGGACAGGCAGAGTGGCCTTATGAGCCCCCAATTAAAAAGCTGTTTCAGAGGCCTCTGTGCATTTTATAGTTAACCATTTACTGCTCAATAATCCTTCGGAGCAGGGGACAGGCAGTGTGGCTCTGGGAGCCCCCAATTAAAAAGCTGAATCAGTGACCTCTGTGCTGTATATAGTTAACCATTTACTGCTCAACAATCCCTGGGAGCAGGGGACAGGCAGTGTGGCCTGGGGAGCCCCCAATTAAAAAGCTGTTTCAGAGGCCACTGTGCATTATATAGTTAACCATTTACTGCTCAATAATCCCGGGGAGCAGGGTACAGGCAGTTTGGCCTTATGAGTCACCAATTAAAAAGCTGTTTCAGAGACCTTTGTGCCTGTATATAGTTAACCATTTACTGCAAAATAATCCCTGGGAGCAGGGGACAGGCAGTTTGGCCTCAGGGGCCCCCAATTAAAAAGCTGTTTCAGATACCCTGTGCTGTATATAGTTAACCATTTACTGCTCAATAATGCCTGGGAGCAGGGGACAGGCAGTGTGGCCTCGGGAGCCCCCAATTAAAAAGCTGTTTCAGAAACTCTGTGCTGTATATAGTTAACCATTTACTGCTCAATAATCCCTGGGAGCAGGGGACAGGCAGTGTGGCCTCGGGAGCCCCCAATTAAAAAGCTGTTTCAGAGACATCTGTGCCTGTACATAGTTAACCATTTACTGCTCAATAATCCCTGGGAGCAGGGGACAGGCAGTGTGGCCTCGGGAGCCCCAATACAAAGGCTGTTTCAGAGACTTCTGTGCTGTATATAATTAACCATTTACTGCTCAATAATCCCTCTGAGCAGGGGACAGGCAGTGTGGTCCGGGAGCTCCCAATTAAAAAGCTGTTTCAGAGACCTCTGTGCTGTATATAGTTAACCATTTACTGCTCAATAATCCCTGGGAGCAGGGGACAGGCAGTGTGGTTACGGGAGCCCCCAATTAAAAAGCTGTTTCAGAGACCTCTGTGCCTGTATATAGTTAACCATTTACTGCTCAATAATCCCTGAGAGCAAGGGCCAGTCAGCGTGGCCTCGGGAGCCTCCAATTAAAAAGCTGTGTCAGTGACCTCTGCGCCTGTATATAGTTAACCATTTACTTCTCAATAATCCCTGCGAGCAGGGCACAGGCAGTGTGGCCTCGGGAGCCCCCAATTAAAATGCTGTTTCAGAGACCTCTGTGCTGTATATAGTTAACCATTTACTTCTCAATAATCCCTGGGAGCAGGGCACAGGCAGTGTGGCCTCGGGAGCCCCCATTTAAAAAGCTGTTTCAGAGACCTCTTTGCTGTATATAGTTAACCATTTACTGCTCATTAATCCTTCGGAGCAGGGGACAGGCAGTGTAGTCTCGGGTGCTCCCAATTAAAAAGCTGTTTCTGAGACCTCTGTACTGTGCAGACTTATCCATTTACTTCTCAATAATCCCTGGGAGTAGGGGGCAGGCACGTTTGCCACGGGAGCCCCCAATTAAAAAGCTGTTTCAGAGACATCTGTGCCTGTACATAGTTAACCATTTACTGCTCAATAATCCCTGGGAGCAGAGGACAGGCAGTGTGGCCTCGGGAGCCCCAATTAAAAGGCTGTTTCAGAGACTTCTGTGCTGTATATAATTAACCATTTACTGCTCAATAATCCCTCTGAGCAGGGGACAGGCAGTGTGGTCCGGGAGCTCCCAATTAAAAAGCTGTTTCAGAGACCTCTGTGCTGTATATAGTTAACCATTTACTGCTCAATAATCCCTGGGAGCAGGGGACAGGCAGTGTGGTGACGGGAGCCCCCAATTAAAAAGCTGTTTCAGAGACCTCTGTGCCTGTATATAGTTAACCATTTACTGCTCAATAATCCCTGGGAGCAGGGGACAGGCAGCGTGGCCTCGGGAGCCTCCAATTAAAAAGCTGTTTCAGTGACCCCTGCGCCTGTATATAGTTAACCATTTACTTCTCAATAATCCCTGCGAGCAGGGCACAGGCAGTGTGGCCTCGGGAGCCCCCAATTAAAAAGCTGTTTCAGAGACCTCTGTGCTGTATATAGTTAACCATTTACTTCTCAATAATCCCTGGGAGCAGGGCACAGGCAGTGTGGCCTCGGGAGCCCCCATTTAAAAAGGTGTTTCAGAGACCTCTTTGCTGTATATAGTTAACCATTTACTGCTCATTAATCCTTCGGAGCAGGGGACAGGCAGTGTAGTCTCGGGTGCTCCCAATTAAAAAGCTGTTTCTGAGACCTCTGTACTGTACAGAGTTATCCATTTACTTCTCAATAATCCCTGGGAGAAGGGGGCAGGCAGGTTTGCCTCGGGAGCCCCCAATTAAAAAGCTGTTTTAGAGACCTCTGTGCTGTATATAGTTAACCATTTACTGCTCAATAATCCCTGGGAGCAAGGGACAGGCAGTGTGGTCCGGGAGCACCCATTTAAAAAGCTGTTTCAGAGACCTCTTTGCTGTATATAGTTAACCATTTACTGCTCATTAATCCTTCGGAGCAGGGGACAGGCAGTGTGGCTCCGGGAGCCCCCAATTAAAAAGCTGTTTCAGAGACCTCTGTACTGTACAGAGTTATCCACTTACTTCTCAATAATCCCTGGGAGAAGGGGGCAGGCAGGTTGGCCTCGGGATCCCCCAATTAAAAAGCTGTTTCCGAGATCTCTGTGCTGTATACAGTTAACCATTTACTGCTCAATAATCCCTGGGAGCAGGGGACAGGCAGTATGGCCTTGGGAGCCCCCAATTAAAAAGCTGTTTCAGAGGCCTCTGTGCATTTTATAGTTAACCATTTACTGCTCAATAATCCTTCGGAGCAGGGGACAGGCAGTGTGGCTCTGGGAGCCCCCAATTAAAAAGCTGAATCAGTGACCTCTGAGCTGTATATAGTTAACCATTTACTGCTGAACAATCCCTGGGAGCAGGGGACAGGCAGTGTGGCCTGGGGAGCCCCCAATTAAAAAGCTGTTTCAGAGGCCACTGTGCATTATATAGTTCACCATTTCCTGCTCAATAATCCCTGGGAGCAGGGGACAGGCAGTTTGGCCTTGTGAGTCACCAATTAAAAAGCTGTTTCAGATACTCTGTGCTGTATATAGTTAACCATTTACTGCTCAATTATCCCTGGGAGCAGAGACAGGCAGTGAGGTCCGGGAGCCCCCAATTAAAAAGCTGTTTCAGAGACCTCTGTGCCTGTATAGAGTTAACCATTTACTACTCAATAATCTCTGGGAGCAGGGTACAGGGAGCGTGGCCTCAGGCGCCCCCAATTAAAAAGCTGTTTCAGTGACCTCTGTGCAGTATATCGTTAACCATTTACTGCTCAATAATCCCTGGGAGCAGGGACAGGCAGTGTGGTCCGGGAGCCCCCAATTAAAAAGCTGTTTCAGAGACATCTGTGCCTGTATATAGTTAACCATTTACTGCTCAATAATCCCTGGGAGCAGGGGACAGGCAGTGTGGTCCGGGAGCCCCCAATTAAAATGCTGTGTCAGAGAACACTGCGCCTGTATACAGTCAACCATTTACTTCCCAATAATCCCTGGGAGCAGGGTACAGGCAGTGTGGCCTCGGGAGCCCCCAATTAAAAGGCTGTTTCAGAGACATCTGTGCTGTACAAGGTTAACCATTTACTGCTGAATAATCCCTGGGAGCAGGGGTCAGGCAGTGTGGCCTCGGGAGCCCCCAGTTAAAAAGGTGTTTCAGATATTCTGTGCTGTACGTATTTAACCATTTACTTCTAAATAATCCCTGGGAGCAGGGGTCAGGCAGTGTGGCCTTGGGAGCCGCCAATTAAAAAGCTGTTTCAGAGACCTCTGTGCTGTACGTATTTAACCATTTACTGCTCAATAATCCCTGGGAGCAGGAGACAGGCAGTGTGGCTCCGGGAGCCCCCAATTAAAAAGCTGTTTCAGTGACCTCTGTGGTGTATATAGTGAACCATTTACTGCTCAATAATCCCTGGGAGCAGGGGACAGGCAGTTTGGCCTCGGGGGCCCCCAATTATAAAACTGTTTCAGAGACCTCTGTGCTATATGTAGTTAACCATTTACTGCTCAATAATCCCTGGGAGCTGGGGACAGGCAGTGTAGCTCCGGGAGCCCCCAATTAAAAAGCTGTTTCAGAGGCCTCTGTGCCTGTATATAGTTAACCATTTACAGCTCAATAATCCCTTGGAGCAGGGAGCAGGCAGTGTGGCATGGCAGCACCCAATTAAAAAGCTGTTTGGGAGACCTCTGTGCTGTATACAATTAACCATTTACTTCCCAATAATCCCTGGCAGCAGTGGAAAGGCAGTGTGGCCATGGGAGCCCCCAATTAAAAGGCTGTTTCAGAGACCTCTGAGCTGTACGTATTTAACCATTTACTGCTCAATAATCCCTGGGAGCAAGGGTCAGGCAGTGCGGCCTCGGGAGCTCCCAATTAAAAAGCTGTTTCAGAGACCTCTGCGCCTGTATATATTTAACCATTTACTGCTCAATAATCCCTGGGAGCAGGGGACAGGCAGTGTGGCCTCGGGAGCCCCCAGTTAAAAAGGTGTTTCAGATACTCTGTGCTGTATATAGTTAACCATTTACTGCTCAATAATCCCTCTGAGCAGGGGACAGGCAGTGTGGTCCGGGAGGTCCCAATTAAAAAGCTGTTTCAGAGACCTCTGTGCTGTATATAGTTAATCATTTACTGCTCAATAATCCCTGGGAGCAGGGGACAGACAGTGTGTCCTCGGGAGCCCCCAATTAAAAAGCTGTTTCAGAGACCTCTGTGCTGTATATAGTTAACCAATTACTGCTCAATAATCCCTGGGAGCAGGGGTAGGCTGTTTGGCCTTGGGAGTCCCCAATTATAAAGCTGTTTCAGAGACCTTTATGCCTGTATATAGTTAACCAATTACTGCTCAATAATCCCTGGAAGCAGGGGGAAGGCAGTTTGGCCTCGGGAGCCCCCAATTAAAAAGCTGTTACAGAGATCTCTATGCTGTATATAGTTAACCGTGTACGTCCCAATAATCCCTGGGAGCAGGAAACACGTAGTTTGGATTCGGGTGCCCCCAATTAAAAAGCTGTTTCAGAGACTTCTATGCTGTATATAGTTAACCGTGTACTTTCCAATAATCCCTGGGAGCAGGGGACAGCCAGTGTGGCCTTGGGAGCCCCCAATTAAAAAGCTGTTTCAGAGACCTCTGTGCTGTATATAATTAACCATTTACTTCTCAATAATCCCTGGGAGCAGGGGACAGGCAGTGTGGCCTCGGGAGCCCCCAATTAAAAAGCTGTTTCAGTGATCTCTGCGCCTGTATATAGTTAACCATTTACTGCTCAATAATCCCTGGGAGCAGGGGACAGGCAGTGTGGCCTTGGGAGTCCCCAGTTAAAAAGCTGTTTCAGATGCTCTGTGCTGTATATAGTTAACCATTTACTGCTCAATAATCCCTGGGAGCAGGGGACAGGCAGTGTGGCCTCGGGAGCCCCAATTAAAAGGCTGTTTCAGAGACTTCTGTGCTGTATATAGTTAACCATTTACTGCTCAATAATCCCTGGGAGCAGGGAACAGGCAGTGTGGTTACGGGAGCCCCCAATTAAAAAGCTGTTTCAGAGACCTCTGTGCCTGTATATAGTTAACCATTTACTTCTCAATAATCCCTGAGAGCAAGGGTCAGGCAGCGTGGCCCCGGGAGCCTCCAATTTAAAAGCTGTTTCAGTGACCTCTGCGCCTGTATATAGTTAACCATTTACTTCCCAATAATCCCTGGGAGCAGGGTACAGGCAGTGTGGCATCGGGAGCCCCCAATTAAAAGGCTGTTTCAGAGACATCTGTGCTGTACAAGGTTAACCATTTACTGCTCAATAATCCCTGGGAGCAGGGGACAGGCAGTGTGGCCTCGGGAGCCCCCAGTTAAAAAGGTGTTTCAGATACTCTGTGCTGTATATAGTTAACCATTTACTGCTCAATAATCGATGGGAGCAGGGGACAGGCAGTGTGGGCTCGGGAGCCCCCAATTAAAAAGCTGTTTCAGAGACTTCTGTGCCTGAATATAGTTAACCATTTACTGCTCAATAATACCTAGGAGCAGGGGACAGGCAGTGTGGCCTCGGGAGCCCCCAATTAAAAAGCTGTTTCAGAGACCTCTGTGCTGTATATAATTAACTATTTACTTCTCAATAATCCCTGGGAGCAGGGGACAGGCAGTGTGTCTCCGGGAGCCCCCAATTAAA
The DNA here is from genome assembly GCF_047496885.1 of Scyliorhinus torazame. Lineage (NCBI taxonomy): Eukaryota > Metazoa > Chordata > Chondrichthyes > Carcharhiniformes > Scyliorhinidae > Scyliorhinus > Scyliorhinus torazame. Next base: position 76,052 of record NW_027307772.1, read on the forward strand.
AAGATGTTTCAGAGACCTCTGAGCAGTATATAGCTAACCATTTGCTTCTCAATAATCCCTGGGAGCAGGGGACAGGCAGTGTAGTCCGGGAGCCCCCAATTAAAACGCTGTTTCAGAGACCTCTGTGCTGTATATAGTTAATCATTTACTGCTCAATAATCCCTGGGAGCAGGGGACAGACAGTGTGGCGTCCGGAGCCCCCAATTAAAAAGCTGTTTCAGAGACCTCTGTGCCTGTATATAGTTAACCATTTACTGCTCAATAATCCCTGGGAGCAGGGGACAGACAGTGTGGCTTCGGGAGTCCCCAATTAAAAAACTGTTTCAGAGACCTCTGTGCCTGTACATAGTTAACCATTTACTGCTCAATAATCCCTGGAAGCAGGGGGAAGGCAGTTTGGCCTCGGAAGCCCCGAATTAAAAAGCTGTTTCAGAGACCTCTGTGCCATTATATAGTTAACCATTTACTGCTCAATAATCCCTGGGAGCAGTGTGGCCTCGGGAGCCCCCAATTAAAAAGCTGTTTCAGATACTCTGTGCAGTATATATTTAACCATTTACTGCTCAATAATCCCTGGGAGCAGGGGACAGGCAGTGTGGTCCGGGAGCCCCCTATTAAAATGCTGTGTCAGAGAACACTGCGCGTGTATATAGTTAACCATTTACTGCTCAATAATCCCTTGGAGGAGGGGACAGGCAGTGTGGCCTCGCAGCACCCAATGAAAAAGCTGTTTGGGAGACCTCTGTGCTGTATACAGTTAACCATTTACTTCCCAATAATCCCTGGCAGCAGGGGAAAGGCAGTGTGGTTTCAGGAGCCCCCAATTAAATGACTGTGTCAGAGACCTCTATGCTGTATATAGTTAACCGTGTACGTCCCAATAATCCCTGGGAGCAGGGGACAGACAGTGTGGCCTCGGGAGACGCCAATTAAAAAAGCTGTTTCAGTGGCCTCTGTGCTGTATATAGTTAACCAATTACTGTTCAATAATCCCTGGGAGCAGGGGACAGGCAGCGTGGCCTCGGGAGCCCCAATTAAAAAGCTGTTTCAGATACTCTGTGCTGTATCTAGTTAACCATTTACTGCTCAATAATCCCTGGGAGCAGGGGTAGGCTGTTTGGCCTTGGGAGTCCCCAATTAAAAAGCTGTTTCAGAGACATTTGTGCCTGTATATAGTTAACCAATTACTGCTCAATAATCCCTGGAAGCAGGGGACAGGCAGCGTGGCCTCGGGAGCCCCCAATTAAAAAGCTGTTGCAGTGACCTCTGCGCCTGTATATAGTTAACCATTTACTGCTCAATAATCCCTGGTAGCAAGGGGCAGGCAGTGTGGTCCGGGAGCACCCATTTAAAAAGCTGTTTCAGAGACCTCTTTGCTGTATATAGTTAACCATTTACTGCTCAATAATCCTTCGGAGCAGGGGACAGGCAGTGTAGCCTCGGGTGCCCCCAATTAAAAAGCTGTTTCAGAGACCTCTGTGCTGTATATAGTTAACCATTTACTGCTCAATAATCCCTGGGAGCAGGGGACAGGCAGGTTGGCCTCGGGAGCTCCCAATTAAAAAGCTGTTTCAGAGACCCCTGTGCTGTACAGAGTTATCCATTTACTTCTCAATAATCCCTGCGAGCAGGGGACAGGCAGGTTGGCCTCGGGAGACCCCAATTAAAAAGCTGTTTCCGAGATCTCTGTGCTGTATACAGTTAACCATTTACTGCTCAATAATCCCTTGGAGCAGGGAGCAGGCAGTGTGGCAAGGCAGCACCCAATTAAAAAGCTGTTTGGGAGACCTCTGTGCTGTATATAGTTAACCATTTACTTCCCAATAATCCCTGGCAGCAGTGGAAAGGCAGTTTGGCCATGGGAGCCACCAATTAAAACGCTGTTTCAGAGACATCTGAGCAGTATATAGCTAACCATTTGCTTCTCAATAATCCCTGGGAGCAGGGGACAGGCAGTGTAGTCCGGGAGCCCCCAATTAAAACGCTGTTTCAGAGACCTCTGTGCTGTATATAGTTAATCATTTACTGCTCAATAATCCCTGGGAGCAGGGGACAGACAGTGTGGCCTCCGGAGCCCCCAATTAAAAAGCTGTTTCAGAGACCTCTGTGCCTGTATATAGTTAACCATTTACTGCTCAATAATCCCTGGGAGCAGGGGACAGACAGTGTGGCTTCGGGAGTCCCCAATTAAAAAGCTGTTTCAGAGACCTCTGTGCCTGTACATAGTTAACCATTTACTGCTCAATAATCCCTGGGAGCAGGGGACAGGCACTGTGGCCTCGGGAGCCCCCAGTTAAAAAGGTGTTTCAGATACTCTGTGCTGTATATAGTTAACCATTTACTGCTCAATAATCGATGGGAGCAGGGGACAGGCAGTGTGGGCTCGGGAGCCCCCAATTAAAAAGCTGTTTCAGAGACTTCTGTGCCTGAATATAGTTAACCATTTACTGCTCAATAATACCTAGGAGCAGGGGACAGGCAGTGTGGCCTCGGGAGCCCCCAATTAAAAAGCTGTTTCAGAGACCTCTGTGCTGTATATAATTAACTATTTACTTCTCAATAATCCCTGGGAGCAGGGGACAGGCAGTGTGTCTCCGGGAGCCCCCAATTAAAAAGCTGTTTCAGAGACCTCTGAGCAGTATATAGCTAACCATTTGCTTCTCAATAATCCCTGGGAGCAGGGGACAGGCAGTGTAGTCCGGGAGCCCCCAATTAAAACGCTGTTTCAGAGACCTCTGTGCTGTATATAGTTAATCATTTACTGCTCAATAATCCCTGGGAGCAGGGGACAGACAGTGTGGCCTCCGGAGCCCCCAATTAAAAAGCTGTTTCAGAGACCTCTGTGCCTGTACATAGTTAACCATTTACTGCTCAATAATCCCTGGAAGCAGGGGGAAGGCAGTTTGGCCTCGGAAGCCCCCAATTAAAAAGCTGTTTCAGAGACCTCTGTGCCATTATATAGTTAACCATTTACTGCTCAATAATCCCTGGGAGCAGGGGACAGGCAGTGTGGCCTCGGGAGCCCCCAATTAAAAAGCTGTTTCAGATACTCTGTGCAGTATATATTTAACCATTTACTGCTCAATAATCCCTGGGAGCAGGGGACAGGCAGTGTGGTCCGGGAGCTCCCAATTAAAAAGCTGTTTCAGAGACCTCTGTGCTGTATATAGTTAACCAATTACTGCTCAATAATCCCTGGGAGCAGGGGTAGGCTGTTTGGCCTTGGGAGTCCCCAATTATAAAGCTGTTTCAGAGACCTTTATGCCTGTATATAGTTAACCAATTACTGCTCAATAATCCCTGGAAGCAGGGGGAAGGCAGTTTGGCCTCGGGAGCCCCCAATTAAAAAGCTGTTTCAGAGACCTCTATGCTGTATATAGTTAACCGTGTACGTCCCAATAATCCCTGGGAGCAGGAAACAGGTAGTTTGGATTCGGGTGCCCCCAATTAAAAAGCTGTTTCAGAGACTTCTATGCTGTATATAGTTAACCGTGTACTTTCCAATAATCCCTGGGAGCAGGGGACAGCCAGTGAGGCCTTGGGAGCCCCCAATTAAAAAGCTGTTCAGAGACCTCTGTGCTGTATATAATTAACCATTTACTTCTCAATAATCCCTGGGAGCAGGGGACAGGCAGTGTGGCCTCGGGAGCCCCCAATTAAAAAGCTGTTTCAGTGATCTCTGCGCCTGTATATAGTTAACCATTTACTGCTCAATAATCCCTGGGAGCAGGGGACAGGCAGTGTGGCCTCGGGAGCCCCAATTAAAAGGCTGTTTCAGAGACTTCTGTGCTGTATATAGTTAACCATTTACTGCTCAATAATCCCTGGGAGCAGGGAACAGGCAGTGTGGTTACGGGAGCCCCCAATTAAAAAGCTGTTTCAGAGACCTCTGTGCCTGTATATAGTTAACCATTTACTGCTCAATAATCCCTGAGAGCAAGGGTCAGGCAGCGTGGCCCCGGGAGCCTCCAATTAAAAAGCTGTTTCAGTGACCTCTGCGCCTGTATATAGTTAACCATTTACTTCCCAATAATCCCTGGGAGCAGGGTACAGGCAGTGTGGCCTCGGGAGCCCCCAATTAAAAGGCTGTTTCAGAGACATCTGTGCTGTACAAGGTTAACCATTTACTGCTCAATAATCCCTGGGAGCAGGGGACAGGCAGTGTGGCCTCGGGAGCCCCCAGTTAAAAAGGTGTTTCAGATACTCTGTGCTGTATATAGTTAACCATTTACTGCTCAATAATCGATGGGAGCAGGGGACAGGCAGTGTGGGCTCGGGAGCCCCCAATTAAAAAGCTGTTTCAAAGACTTCTGTGCCTGAATATAGTTAACCATTTACTGCTCAATAATACCTAGGAGCAGGGGACAGGCAGTGTGGCCTCGGGAGCCCCCAATTAAAAAGCTGTTTCAGAGACCTCTGTGCTGTATATAATTAACTATTTACTTCTCAATAATCCCTGGGAGCAGGGGACAGGCAGTGTGTCTCCGGGAGCCCCCAATTAAAAAGCTGTTTCAGAGACCTCTGAGCAGTATATAGCTAACCATTTGCTTCTCAATAATCCCTGGGAGCAGGGGACAGGCAGTGTAGTCCGGGAGCCCCCAATTAAAACGCTGTTTCAGAGACCTCTGTGCTGTATATAGTTAATCATTTACTGCTCAATAATCCCTGGGAGCAGGGGACAGACAGTGTGGCCTCCGGAGCCCCCAATTAAAAAGCTGTTTCAGAGACCTCTGTGCCTGTACATAGTTAACCATTTACTGCTCAATAATCCCTGGAAGCAGGGGGAAGGCAGTTTGGCCTCGGAAGCCCCCAATTAAAAAGCTGTTTCAGAGACCTCTGTGCCATTATATAGTTAACCATTTACTGCTCAATAATCCCTGGGAGCAGGGGACAGGCAGTGTGGCCTCGGGAGCCCCCAATTAAAAAGCTGTTTCAGATACTCTGTGCAGTATATATTTAACCATTTACTGCTCAATAATCCCTGGGAGCAGGGGACAGGCAGTGTGGTCCGGGAGCTCCCAATTAAAAAGCTGTTTCAGAGACCTCTGTGCTGTATATAGTTAACCAATTACTGCTCAATAATCCCTGGGAGCAGGGGTAGGCTGTTTGGCCTTGGGAGTCCCCAATTATAAAGCTGTTTCAGAGACCTTTATGCCTGTATATAGTTAACCAATTACTGCTCAATAATCCCTGGAAGCAGGGGGAAGGCAGTTTGGCCTCGGGAGCCCCCAATTAAAAAGCTGTTTCAGAGACCTCTATGCTGTATATAGTTAACCGTGTACGTCCCAATAATCCCTGGGAGCAGGAAACAGGTAGTTTGGATTCGGGTGCCCCCAATTAAAAAGCTGTTTCAGAGACTTCTATGCTGTATATAGTTAACCGTGTACTTTCCAATAATCCCTGGGAGCAGGGGACAGCCAGTGAGGCCTTGGGAGCCCCCAATTAAAAAGCTGTTCAGAGACCTCTGTGCTGTATATAATTAACCATTTACTGCTCAATAATCCCTGGGAGCAGGGGACAGGCAGTGTGGCCTCGGGAGCCCCCAATTAAAAAGCTGTTTCAGTGATCTCTGCGCCTGTATATAGTTAACCATTTACTGCTCAATAATCCCTGGGAGCAGGGGACAGGCAGTGTGGCCTCGGGAGCCCCAATTAAAAGGCTGTTTCAGAGACTTCTGTGCTGTATATAGTTAACCATTTACTGCTCAATAATCCCTGGGAGCAGGGAACAGGCAGTGTGGTTACGGGAGCCCCCAATTAAAAAGCTGTTTCAGAGACCTCTGTGCCTGTATATAGTTAACCATTTACTGCTCAATAATCCCTGAGAGCAAGGGTCAGGCAGCGTGGCCCCGGGAGCCTCCAATTAAAAAGCTGTTTCAGTGACCTCTGCGCCTGTATATAGTTAACCATTTACTTCCCAATAATCCCTGGGAGCAGGGTACAGGCAGTGTGGCCTCGGGAGCCCCCAATTAAAAGGCTGTTTCAGAGACATCTGTGCTGTACAAGGTTAACCATTTACTGCTCAATAATCCCTGGGAGCAGGGGACAGGCAGTGTGGCCTCGGGAGCCCCCAGTTAAAAAGGTGTTTCAGATACTCTGTGCTGTATATAGTTAACCATTTACTGCTCAATAATCGATGGGAGCAGGGGACAGGCAGTGTGGGCTCGGGAGCCCCCAATTAAAAAGCTGTTTCAAAGACTTCTGTGCCTGAATATAGTTAACCATTTACTGCTCAATAATACCTACGAGCAGGGGACAGGCAGTGTGGCCTCGGGAGCCCCCAATTAAAAAGCTGTTTCAGAGACCTCTGTGCTGTATATAATTAACTATTTACTTCTCAATAATCCCTGGGAGCAGGGGACAGGCAGTGTGTCTCCGGGAGCCCCCAATTAAAAAGCTGTTTCAGAGACCTCTGAGCAGTATATAGCTAACCATTTGCTTCTCAATAATCCCTGGGAGCAGGGGACAGGCAGTGTAGTCCGGGAGCCCCCAATTAAAACGCTGTTTCAGAGACCTCTGTGCTGTATATAGTTAATCATTTACTGCTCAATAATCCCTGGGAGCAGGGGACAGACAGTGTGGCCTCCGGAGCCCCCAATTAAAAAGCTGTTTCCGAGATCTCTGTGCTGTATACAGTTAACCATTTACTGCTCAATAATCCCTGGGAGCAGGGGACAGGCAGTGTGGCCTTGGGAGCCCCCAATTAAAAAGTTGTTTCAGAGTCCTCTGTGCTGTACATAGTTACCCATTTACTGCCCAATAATCCGTGGGAGCAGGGGTCAGGCAGTGTGGTCTCGAGAGCCCCCAATTAAAAAGCTCTTTTAGAGACCTATGTGCTGTATATAGTTAACCATTTACTGCTCAATAATCCCTGGGAGCAGGGGATAGGCAGTGTGGCCTCGGGAGCCCCCAGTTAAAAAGGTGTTTCAGATACCTCTGTGCTGTATATAGTTAACCATTTACTGCTCAATAATCCCTGGGAGCAGGGGACAGGCAGTGTGGCCTCGGGAGCCCCCAATTAAAAAGCTGTTTCAGAGGCCTCTGTGCTGTATATAGTTAACCATTTACTGCTCAATAATCCCTGGGAGCAGGGGTCAGGCAGTGTGGCCTCGGGAGCCCCCAGTAAAAAAGTTGTTTCAGAGACCTCTGTGCTGTACGTAGTTAACCATTTACTGCTCAATAATCCCTGGAAGCAGGGGGAAGGCAGTTTCGCCTCGGAAGCCCCCAATTAAAAAGCTGTTTCAGAGACCTCTGTGCCATTATATAGTTAGCCATTTACTGCTCAATAATCCCTGGGAGCAGGGGACAGGCAGTGTGGCCTCGGGAGCCCCCAATTAAAAAGCTGTTTCAGATACTCTGTGCAGTATATATTTAACCATTTACTGCTCAATAATCCCTGGGAGCAGGGGACAGGCAGTGTGGTCCGGGAGCCCCCAATTAAAATGCTGTGTCAGAGAACACTGCGCGTGTATATAGTTAACCATTTACTGCTCAATAATCCCTTGGAGGAGGGGACAGGCAGTGTGGCCTCGCAGCACCCAATGAAAAAGCTGTTTGGGAGACCTCTGTGCTGTATACAGTTAACCATTTACTTCCCAATAATCCCTGGCAGCAGGGGAAAGGCAGTGTGGTTTCAGGAGCCCCCAATTAAATGGCTGTGTCAGAGACCTCTATGCTGTACGTATTTAACCATTTACTGCTCAATAATCCCTGGGAGCAGGGGACAGACAGTGTGGCCTCGGGAGCCGCCAATTAAAAAAGCTGTTTCAGTGGCCTCTGTGCTGTATATAGTTAACCAATTACTGTTCAATAATCCCTGGGAGCAGGGGACAGGCAGCGTGGCCGAGGGAGCCCCAATTAAAAAGCTGTTTCAGTGATCTCTGCGCCTGTATATAGTTAACCATTTACTGCTCAATAATCCCTGGGAGCAGGGGACAGGCAGTGTGGCCTTGGGAGTCCCCAATTAAAAAGCTGTTTCAGATGCTCTGTGCTGTATATAGTTAACCATTTACTGCTCAATAATCCCTGGGAGCAGGGAACAGGCAGTGTGGCCTCGGGAACCCCAATTGAAAGGCTGTTTCAGAGACTTCTGTGCTGTATATAGTTAACCATTTACTGCTCAATAATCCCTGGGAGCAGGGAACAGGCAGTGTGGTTACGGGAGCCCCCAATTAAAAAGCTGTTTCAGAGACCTCTGTGCCTGTATATAGTTAACCATTTACTGCTCAATAATCCCTGAGAGCAAGGGTCAGGCAGCGTGGCCCCGGGAGCCTCCAATTAAAAAGCTGTTTCAGTGACCTCTGCGCCTGTATATAGTTAACCATTTATTTCCCAATAATCCCTGGGAGCAGGGTACAGGCAGTGTGGCCTCGGGAGCCCCCAATTAAAAGGCTGTTTCAGAGACATCTGTGCTGTACAAGGTTAACCATTTACTGCTCAATAATCCCTGGGAGCAGGGGACAGGCAGTGTGGCCTCGGGAGCCCCCAGTTAAAAAGGTGTTTCAGATACTCTGTGCTGTATATAGTTAACCATTTACTGCTCAATAATCGATGGGAGCAGGGGACAGGCAGTGTGGGCTCGGGAGCCCCCAATTAAAAAGCTGTTTCAGAGACTTCTGTGCCTGAATATAGTTAACCATTTACTGCTCAATAATACCTAGGAGCAGGGGACAGGCAGTGTGGCCTCGGGAGCCCCCAATTAAAAAGCTGTTTCAGAGACCTCTGTGCTGTATATAATTAACTATTTACTTCTCAATAATCCCTGGGAGCAGGAGACAGGCAGTGTGTCTCCGGGAGCCCCCAATTAAAAAGCTGTTTCAGAGACCTCTGAGCAGTATATAGCTAACCATTTGCTTCTCAATAATCCCTGGGAGCAGGGGACAGGCAGTGTGGCTTCGGGAGTCCCCAATTAAAAAGCTGTTTCAGAGACCTCTGTGCCTGTACATAGTTAACCATTTACTGCTCAATAATCCCTGGAAGCAGGGGGAAGGCAGTTTGGCCTCGGAAGCCCCCAATTAAAAAGCTGTTTCAGAGACCTCTGTGCCATTATATAGTTAACCATTTACTGCTCAATAATCCCTGGGAGCAGGGGGCAGGCAGTGTGGCCTCGGGAGCCCCCAATTAAAAAGCTGTTTCAGATACTCTGTGCAGTATATATTTAACCATTTACTGCTCAATAATCCCTGGGAGCAGGGGACAGGCACTGTGGTCCGGGAGCCCCCAATTAAAATGCTGTGTCAGAGAACACTGCGCCTGTATATAGTTAACCATTTACTGCTCAATAATCCCTTGGAGGAGGGGACAGGCAGTGTGGCCTCGCAGCACCCAATGAAAAAGCTGTTTGGGAGACCTCTGTGCTGTATACAGTTAACCATTTACTTCCCAATAATCCCTGGCAGCAGGGGAAAGGCAGTGTGGTTTCAGGAGCCCCCAATAAAATGGCTGTGTCAGAGACCTCTATGCTGTACGTATTTAACCATTTACTGCTCAATAATCCCTGGGAGCAGGGGACAGACAGTGTGGCCTCGGGAGCCGCCAATTAAAAAAGCTGTTTCAGTGGCCTCTGTGCTGTATATAGTTAACCAATTACTGCTCAATAATCCCTGGGAGCAGGGGACAGGCAGCGTGGCCTCGGGAGCCCCAATTAAAAAGCTGTTTCAGATACTCTGTGCTGTATCTAGTTAACCATTTACTGCTCAATAATCCCTGGGAGCAGGGGTAGGCTGTTTGGCCTTGGGAGTCCCCAATTAAAAAGCTGTTTCAGAGACATTTGTGCCTGTATATAGTTAACCAATTACTGCTCAATAATCCCTGGGAGCAGGGGACAGGCAGCGTGGCCTCGGGAGCCCCCAATTAAAAAGCTGTTTCAGTGACCTCTGCGCCTGTATATAGTTAACCATTTACTGTTCAATAATCCCTGGTAGCAAGGGGCAGGCAGTGTGGTCCGGGAGCACCCATTTATAAAGCTGTTTCAGAGACCTCTTTGCTGTATATAGTTAACCATTTACTGCTCAATAATCCTTCGGAGCAGGGGACAGGCAGTGTAGCCTCGGGTGCCCCCAATTAAAAAGCTGTTTCAGAGACCTCTGTGCTGTATATAGTTAACCATTTACTGCTCAATAATCCCTGGGAGCAGGGGACAGCCAGGTTGGCCTCGGGAGACCCCAATTAAAAAGCTGTTTCAGAGACCTCTGTGCTGTACAGAGTTATCCATTTACTTCTCAATAATCCCTGCGAGCAGGGGACAGGCAGGTTGGCCTCGGGAGACCCCAATTAAAAAGCTGTTTCCGAGATCTCTGTGCTGTATACAGTTAACCATTTACTGCTCAATAATCCCTGGGAGCAGGGGACAGGCAGTGTGGCCTCGGGAGCCCCCAATTAAAAGGCTGTTTCAGAGACCTCTGTGCTGTACATAGTTACCCATTTACTGCTCAATAATCCCTGGGAGCAGGGGACAGGCAGTGTGGCCTCGGGAGCCCCCAATTAAAATGCTGTTTCAGAGACCTCTGTGCCTGTATATAGTTAACCATTTACTGCTCAATAATCCCTGGGAGCAGGGGACAGGCAGCGTGGTCTCGGGAGCACACAGTTAAAAAGGAGTTTCAGAGACCTCTGTGCTGTATATAGTTAACCATTTACTGCTCAATAATCCCTGGGAGCAGGGGACAGGCAGTGTGGCCTCGGGAGCCCCCAATTAAAAAGCTGTTTCAGAGGCCTCTATGCTGTATATAGTTAACCGTGTACTTCCCAATAATCCCTGGGAGCAGGGGACAGGCAGTGTGGCCTCGGGAGCCGCCAATTAAAAAAACTGTTTCAGTGGCCTCTGTGCTGTATATAGTTAACCAATTACTGCTCAATAATCCCTGGGAGCAGGGGTAGGCTGTTTGGCCTTGGGAGTCCCCAATTAAAAAGCTGTTTCAGAGACCTCTGCGCCTGTATATAGTTAACCATTTACTGCTCAATAATCCCTGGGAGCAAGGGACAGGCAGTGTGGTCCGGGAGCACGCATTTAAAAAGCTGTTTCAGAGACCTCTGTGCTGTACAGAGTTATCCATTTACTTCTCAATAATCCCTGCGAGCAGGGGACAGGCAGGTTGGCCTCGGGAGCACACAGTTAAAAAGGGGTTTCAGAGACCTCTGTGCTGTATATCGTTAACCATTTTCTGCTCAATAATCCCTGGGAGCAGGGGACAGGCAGGGTGGCCTCGGGAGCCCCCAATTAAATAGCTGTTTCAGAGGCCTCTATGCTGTCTTTAGTTAACCGTGTACTTCCCAATAATCCCTGGGAGCAGGGGACAGCCAGTGAGGCCTTGGGAGCCCCCAATTAAAAAGCTGTTTCAGAGACCTCTGTGCTGTATATAGTTAACCATTTACTGCTCAATAATCCCTCGGAGCAGGGGACAGGCAGTGTGGTCTGGGAGACCCCAATTAAAAAGCTGTTTCAGAGACCTCTGTGCTGTATCTAGTTAAGCATTTACTGCTCAATAATCCCTGGGAGCAGGGGACAGGCAGTTTGGCCTTGGGTGTCACCAATTAAAAAGCTGTTTCAGAGACCTTTGTGCCTGTATATAGTTAACCATATACTGATCAATGATCCCTGGGAGCAGGGGACAGGCAGTGTGGCCTCGGGGGCCCCCAATTAAAAAGCTGTTTCAGAGAACTCTGTGCTGTATGTAATTAACCATTTACTTCTCAATAATCCCTCGGAGCAGGGGACAGGCAGTGTGGCCTCGGGAGCCCCCAATTAAAAAGCTGTTTCAGAGACCTCTGTGCTTATATAGTTAACCATTTACTGCTCAATAATCCCTGGGAGCAGGGGACAGGCAGTGTGGTCCGGGAGCCCCCAATTAAAATGCTGTGTCAGAGAACACTGCGCGTGTATATAGTTAACCATTTACTGCTCAATAATCCCTTGGAGCATGGGACAGGCAGTGTGGCCTCGCAGCACCCAATGAAAAAGCTGTTTGGGAGACCTCTGTGCTGTATACAGTTAACCATTTACTTCCCAATAATCCCTGGCAGCAGGGGAAAGGAAGTGTGACTTCAAGAGCCCTCAAATAAATGGCTGTTTCAGAGACCTCTGTGCCTGTATATAGTGAACCATTTACTGCTCAATAATCCCTGAGAGCAAGGGTCAGGCAGCGTGGCCTCGGGAGCACCCAATTAAAAAGCTGTTTCAGTGACCTCTGCGCCTGTATATAGTTAACCATTTACTGCTCAATAATCCCTGGGAGCAAGGGACAGGCAGTGTGGTCCGGGAGCACCCATTTAAAAAGGTGTTTCAGAGGCCACTTTGCTGTATATAGTTAACCATTTACTGCTCAATAATCCTTCGGAGCAGGGGACAGGCAGTGTAGCCTCGGGTGCCCCCAATTAAAAAGCGGTTTCAGAGACCTCTGTGCTGTCCAGAGTTATCCATTTACTTCTCAATAATCCCTGGGAGAAGGGGACAGGCAGGTTGGCCTCGGGAGCCCAAAATTAAAAAGCTGTTTCCGAGATCTCTGTGCCTGTATACAGTTAACCATTTACTGCTCAATAATCCCTGGGAGCAGGGGACAGGCAGTGTGGCCTCGGGAGCCCCCAATTAAAAGGCTGTTTCAGAGACCTCTGTGCTGTACATAGTTACCCATTTACTGCTCAATAATCCGTGGGAGCAGGGCTCAGGCAGTGTGGTCTCGAGAGCCCCCAATTAAAAAGCTGTTTCAGAGACCTATGTGCTGTATATATTTAACCATTTACTGGTCAATAATCCCTGGGAGCAGGGGACAGGCAGCGTGGCCTCGGGAGCACACAGTTGAAAAGGGGTTTCAGAGACCTCTGTGCTGTATATAGTTAACCATTTACTGCTCAATAATCCCTGGGAGCAGGGGACAGCCAGTGAGGCCTTGGGAGCCCCCAATTAAAAAGCTGTTTCAGAGACTTCTGTGCTGTATTTAATTAACCATTTACTTCTCACTAATCCCTGGGAGCAGGGGACAGGCAGTGTGGCCTCGGGAGCCCCCAATTAAAAAGCTGTTTCAGAGACCTCTGTGATGTATATGGTTAACCATTTACTGCTCAATAATCCCTCGGAGCAGGGGACAGGCAGTGTGGTCTGGGAGACCCCAATTAAAAAGCTGTTTCAGAGACGTCTGTGCTGTACAGAGTTATCCATTTCCTTCTCAATAATCCCTGGGAGCAGGGGACAGGCAGGTTGGCCTCGGGAGCCCCCAATTAAAAAGCTGTTTCCGAGATCTCTGTGCTGTATACAGTTAACCATTTACTGCTCAATAATCCCTGGGAGCAGGGGACAGGCAGTGTGGCCTCGGGAGCCCCCAATTAAAAGGCTGTTTCAGAGTCCTCTGTGCTGTACATAGTTACCCATTTACTGCTCAATAATCCGTGGGAGCAGGGGTCAGGCAGTGTGGTCTCGAGAGCCCCCAATTAAAAAGCTGTTTAGGAGACCTATGTGCTGTATATAGTTAACCATTTACTGCTCAATAATCCCTGGGAGCAGGGGACAGGCAGTGTGGCCTCGGGAGCCCCCAATTAAAAAGCTGTTTCCGAGATCTCTGTGCTGTTTCCAGTTAACCATTTACCGCTCAATAATCCCTGGGAGCAGGGAACAGGCAGTGTGGCCTTGGGAGCCCCCAATTAAAAGGCTGTTTCAGAGACCTCTGTGCTGAACATAGTTACCCATTTACTGCTCAATAATCCGTGGGAGCAGGGGTCAGGCAGTGTGGTCTCGAGAGCCCCCAATTAAAAAGCTGTTTCAGAGACCTATGTGCTGTATATAGTTAACCATTTACTGGTCAAAATCCCTGGGAGCAGTGGACAGGCAGCGTGGCCTCGGGAGCACACAGTTAAAAAGGGGTTTCTGAGACCTCTGTGCTGTATATAGTTAACCATTTACTGCTCAATAATCCCTGGGAGCAGGGGACAGGCAGTGAGGCCTCGGGAGCCCCCAATTAAAAAGCTGTTTCAGAGGCCTCTGTGCTGTATATAGTTAACTGTGTACTTCCCAATAATCCCTGGGAGCAGTGGACAGCCAGTGAGGCCTTGGGAGCCCCCAATTAAAAAGCTGTTTCAGAGACCTCTGTGCTGTATATAATTAACCATTTACTTCTCACTACTCCCTCGGAGCAGGGGACAGGCAGTGTGGCCTCTGGAGCCCCCAATTTAAAAGCTGTTTCAGAGACCTCTGTGCTGTATATAATTAACCATTTACTTCTCAATAATCCCTGGGAGCAGGGTACAGGCAGTGTGGCCTCGGGAGCCCCCAATTAAAAAGCTGTTTCAGAGACCTCTGTGCTGTATATTGTTACCCATTTACTGGTCAAAATCCAGTGTGGCCTCGGGAGCCCCCAATTAAAAAGCTGTTTCAGAGACCTCTGTGCTGTACATAATTAACCATTTACTTCTCAATAATCCCTGGGAGCAGGGGACAGGCAGTGTGGCCTCGGGAGCCCCCAATTAAAAAGCTGTTTCAGAAACCTCTGTGCTGTATATACTTAACCATTTACTGCTCAATAATCCCTCGGAGCAGGGGACAGGCAGTGTGGTCTGGGAGACCCCAATTAAAAAGCTGTTTCAGAGACCTCTGTGCTGTATATAGTTAAGCATTTACTGCTCAATAATCCCTGGGAGCAGGGGACAGGCAGTTTGGCCTTGGGAGTCATCAATTAAAAAGATGTTTCAGAGAACTCTGTGCTGTATGTAATTAACCATTTACTTCTCAATAATCCCTGGGAGCAGGGGACAGGCAGTGTGGCCTCGGGAGCACCCAATTAAAAAGCTGTTTCAGATACTCTGTGCTGTATATAGTTAACCATTTACTGCTAAATAATTCCTGGGAGCAGGGGACAGGCAGTGTGGTCCGGGAGCCCCCAATTAAAAAGCTGTTTCAGAGACCTCTGTGCTGTATATAGTTAACCATTTACTGCTCAATAAACCCTGGGAGCAGGGGACAGGCAGTGTGGTCCGGGAACCTACAATTAAAAAGCTGCTTCAGAGTCCTCTGTGCAGTATATAATTAATCATTTACTTCTCAATAATCCCTGGGAGCAGGGAGCAGACAGTGTGGCCTCGGGAGCCCCCAATTAAAAAGCTGTTTCAGAGACCTCTGTGCTGTATGTAGTTAACCAATTACTGCTCAATAATCCCTGGGAGCAGGGGTAGGCTGTTTGGCCTTGGGAGTCCCCAATTAAAATGCTGTTTCAGAGACCTTTGTGCTGTATATAGTTAACCAATTACTGCTCAATAATCCCTGGAAGCAGGGGGAAGGCAGTTTGGCCTCGGGAGCCCCCAATTAAATAGCTGTTTCAGAGACCTCTATGCTCTATATAGTTAACCGTGTACTTCCCAATAATCCCTGGGAGCAGGAGACAGGTAGTTTGGCCTCGGGTGCCCCCAATTAAAAAGCTGTTTCAGAGACCTCTATGCTGTACGTAGTTAACCAATTACTTCCCAATAATCCCTGGGAGCAGGGGACAGGCAGTGTGGCCTCGGGAGCCCCCAGTTAAAAAGGTGTTTCAGATACTCTGTGCTGTATATAGTTAACCATCTACTGCTCAATAATCGATGGGAGCAGGGGACAGGCAGTGTGGCCTCGGGAGCCCCAATTAAAAAGCTGTTTCAGAGACTTCTGTGCCTGAATATAGTTAACCATTTACTGCTCAATAATCCCTAGGAGCAGGGGACAGGCAGTGTGTCCTCGGGAGCCCCCAATTAAAAAGCTGTTTCAGAGACCTCTGTGCTGTATATAATTAACCATTTACTTCTCAATAATCCCTGGGAGCAGGGGACAGGCAGTGTGGCTCCGGGAGCCCCCAATTAAAATGCTGTTTCAGAGACCTCTGTGCCTGTATATAGTTAACCATTTACTGCTCAATAATCCCTGGGAGCAGGGGACAGGCAGTGAGGCCTCGGGAGCCCCCAATTAAAAAGCTGTTTCAGAGGCCTCTGTGCTGTATATAGTTAACTGTGTACTTCCCAATAATCCCTGGGAGCAGTGGACAGCCAGTGAGGCCTTGGGAGCCCCCAATTAAAAAGCTGTTTCAGAGACCTCTGTGCTGTATATAATTAACCATTTACTTCTCACTACTCCCTCGGAGCAGGGGACAGGCAGTGTGGCCTCTGGAGCCCCCAATTAAAAAGCTGTTTCAGACACCTCTGTGCTGTATATAATTAACCATTTACTTCTCAATAATCCCTGGGAGCAGGGTACAGGCAGTGTGGCCTCGGGAGCCCCCAATTAAAAAGCTGTTTCAGAGACCTCTGTGCTGTATATTGTTACCCATTTACTGGTCAAAATCCAGTGTGGCCTCGGGAGCCCCCAATTAAAAAGCTGTTTCAGAGACTTCTGTGCCTGAATATAGTTAACCATTTACTGCTCAATAATCCCGAGGAGCAGGGGACAGGCAGTGTGGCCTCGTGAGCCCCCAATTAAAAAGCTGTTTCAGAGACCTCTGTGCTGTACATAATTAACCATTTACTTCTCAATAATCCCTGGGAGCAGGGGACAGGCAGTGTGGCCTCGGGAGCCCCCAATTAAAAAGCTGTTTCAGAAACCTCTGTGCTGTATATACTTAACCATTTACTGCTCAATAATCCCTCGGAGCAGGGGACAGGCAGTGTGGTCTGGGAGACCCCAATTAAAAAGCTGTTTCAGAGACCTCTGTGCTGTATATAGTTAAGCATTTACTGCTCAATAATCCCTGGGAGCAGGGGACAGGCAGTTTGGCCTTGGGAGTCATCAATTAAAAAGATGTTTCAGAGAACTCTGTGCTGTATGTAATTAACCATTTACTTCTCAATAATCCCTGGGAGCAGGGGACAGGCAGTGTGGCCTCGGGAGCACCCAATTAAAAAGCTGTTTCAGATACTCTGTGCTGTATATAGTTAACCATTTACTGCTAAATAATTCCTGGGAGCAGGGGACAGGCAGTGTGGTCCGGGAGCCCCCAATTAAAAAGCTGTTTCAGAGACCTCTGTGCTGTATATAGTTAACCATTTACTGCTCAATAAACCCTGGGAGCAGGGGACAGGCAGTGTGGTCCGGGAACCTACAATTAAAAAGCTGCTTCAGAGTCCTCTGTGCAGTATATAATTAATCATTTACTTCTCAATAATCCCTGGGAGCAGGGAGCAGACAGTGTGGCCTCGGGAGCCCCCAATTAAAAAGCTGTTTCAGAGACCTCTGTGCTGTATGTAGTTAACCAATTACTGCTCAATAATCCCTGGGAGCAGGGGTAGGCTGTTTGGCCTTGGGAGTCCCCAATTAAAATGCTGTTTCAGAGACCTTTGTGCTGTATATAGTTAACCAATTACTGCTCAATAATCCCTGGAAGCAGGGGGAAGGCAGTTTGGCCTCGGGAGCCCCCAATTAAATAGCTGTTTCAGAGACCTCTATGCTCTATATAGTTAACCGTGTACTTCCCAATAATCCCTGGGAGCAGGAGACAGGTAGTTTGGCCTCGGGTGCCCCCAATTAAAAAGCTGTTTCAGAGACCTCTATGCTGTACGTAGTTAACCAATTACTTCCCAATAATCCCTGGGAGCAGGGGACAGGCAGTGTGGCCTCGGGAGCCCCCAGTTAAAAAGGTGTTTCAGATACTCTGTGCTGTATATAGTTAACCATCTACTGCTCAATAATCGATGGGAGCAGGGGACAGGCAGTGTGGCCTCGGGAGCCCCAATTAAAAAGCTGTTTCAGAGACTTCTGTGCCTGAATATAGTTAACCATTTACTGCTCAATAATCCCTAGGAGCAGGGGACAGGCAGTGTGGCCTCGGGAGCCCCCAATTAAAAAGCTGTTTCAGAGACCTCTGTGCTGTATATAATTAACCATTTACTTCTCAATAATCCCTGGGAGCAGGGGACAGGCAGTGTGGCTCCGGGAGCCCCCAATTAAAATGCTGTTTCAGAGACCTCTGTGCCTGTATATAGTTAACCATTTACTGCTCAATAATCCCTGGGAGAAGGGGACAGGCAGTGTGGCTCCGGGAGCCCCCAATTAAAAAGCTGTTTCAGAGACCTCTGTGCTGTATATAGTGAACCATTTACTGCTCAATAATCCCTGGGAGCAGGGGACAGGCAGTGTGGCCTCGGGAGCCCCCAATTAAAAAGCTGTTTCAGAGACCTCTGTGCTGTATATAATTAACCATTTACTGCTCAATTATCCCTGGGCGCAGGGGACAGGCAATGTGGCCTCGGGAGCCCCCAATTAAAAAGCTGTTTCAGAAACCTCTGTGCTGTATGTAATTAACCATTTACTTCTTGTAGCGCACAATGACTTACGAGAGAGACGAGTAGAGATGAAGTCGATGAGGCTTTATTAAGCGAGACTTATCCCCAGCAGTTCAGCAACTAATGGAGCGGCGGGGAGAAGCTCGTGTCCTTATACTCCCCCTTCAGGGCGGAGCCAGGAGTCAACAGCCAACCAGGACCCGGGATCTGTCAGCCAATAGCATCACGGCTTCACCGTCCCACATGACCCCTAATACATACTACCGCATTCACCCCTTGTTAAAAATGAACCCGGCGGGGTGGTGGTTCGCATGGTGGTAGGGGTTTACAAGGCTGGTCCTGGGAGGAAAATTTTGGGCATATCATTACAGTTTAAGCCCTACACTGGGCTATGTACAAGGTTTGTGAAACTATTTCCAATATTAGTAAGTGAAAATGTTTTTGTTACAGTCCAACAACATTCTTGGTGTCACGCCGATGCCACGAGTCGAGCGGGCGGTCTGGTCTTCCTTGTCGATCGCCTCAGCCCCGGTGGTGGTGCAGGTGCTTGTTCCAGCGTTGTCATCTCCGGGAGCTTTACGGTGTCTGCTTCTGCTTCACTCCTGGTCGGACATGGGAGGAGGGCCGATCCTCCCGGGAAGGGGGCGGTTGCGGGGTGCGCCGGTGGCAGGGAGGGGGTGATCGGTGTCGGGGGGGTGTGTGTGTTGCCGGCGGGCACCAGGTCTCGCAGGGAGACCGTGTCCTGTCGGCCGTCGGGGTACTCCACGTCGGCGTACTGCGGGTTCGCGTGGAGGAGGTGAACCCTCTCGACCAACGGGTCCGATTTGTGCGCCCGCACATGTTTCCGGAGCAAGATGGGTCCTGGGGCCGCCAGCCAGGTCGGCAGCGACGTTCCAGAGGAGGACCTCCTAGGGAAGACAAGGAGGCGCTCATGGGGCGTTTGGTTAGTGGTGGTACACAGCAGCGACCGGATGGAGTGGAGAGCGTCCGGGAGGACCTCCTGCCACCGGGAAACGGGGAGATCCTTGGACCGTAGGGCCAGTAGGACGGTCTTCCAGACCGTGCCGTTCTCCCTCTCTACTTGCCCGTTCCCCCGGGAGTTGTAGCTGGTCGTCCTGCTCGAGGCTATGCCCTTGCTGAGCAGGAACTGGCGCAGCTCGTCACTCATGAAGGAGGACCCCCTGTCGCTCTGGATATATGCGGGCCAACCGAACAGTGTGAATATGGTGCCAAGGGCTTTAATGACTGTGGCCGCTGTCATGTCGGGGCAGGGGATGGCGAAGGGGAAACGGGAGTACTCGTCCACCACGTTCAGGAAGTATGCGTTGCGGTCGGTGGAGGGGAGGGGCCCTTTGAAATCCAGACTGAGGCGTTCAAAGGGACGGGAAGCCTTGATCAGGTGCGCTCTATCCGGCCTGAAAAAGTGCAGTTTGCACTCTGCGCAGATGTGGCAGTTCCTGGTGACTGTACGGACATCCTCCACAGAGTAGGGGAGGTTGCGGGACTTGATGAAATGGTAGAACCGAGTGACCCCCGGGTGGCAGTGGTCCTCATGGAGGGCTTGGAGACGGTCTATTTGTGCGTTGGCACATGTGCCGCGGGATAGGGCGTCGGACGGCTCGTTCAGCTTTCCGGGACGGTACAAGATCTCGTAGTTGAAGGTGGAGAGCTCGATCCTCCACCTTAAGATCTTGTCATTTTTAATTTTGCCCCGCTGTGCACTATCGAACATGAAAGCTACCGACCGTTGGTCAGTGAGGAGAGTGAATCTCCTGCCGGCCAGGTAATGCCTCCAATGTCGCACAGCTTCCACTGTGGCCTGGGCCTCCTTTTCCACTGAGGAGTGGCGGATTTCTGAGGCGTGGAGGGTTCGGGAGAAAAAGGCCACGGGTCTGCCCGCTTGGTTAAGGGTGGCCGCCAGAGCTACATCAGAGGCGTCGCTCTCGACCTGGAAGGGGAGGGACTCGTCGATGGCGTGCATCGTGGCCTTTGCGATATCCGCTTTGATGCGGCTGAAGGCCTGGCGAGCCTCTGTCGACAGAGGGAAGGTAGTGGCCTGTATTAGGGGGCGGGCCTTGTCTGCATACTGGGGGACCCACTGGGCGTAATATGAAAAGAACCCCAGGCAACGTTTCAGGGCTTTGGAGCAGTGGGGAAGGGGAAATTCCATGAGGGGGCGCATGGGGTCGGGGCCTATTATCCCATTGCGCACTACGTATCCCAGGATGGCTAGCCGGTTTGTGCTAAAAACGTACTTTTCCTCGTTGTATGTGCGGTTCAAGGCTTTAGCGGTCTGGAGGAATTTTGGAGGTTGGCGTCGTGGTCCTGCTGATCGTGGCCGCAGATGGTTACGTTGTTGAGATACGGGAACGTGGCCTGCAACCCGTGTTGATCAACCATTCGGTCCATCTCCCGTTGGAAGACCGAGACCCCGTTCGTGACACTAAATGGGACCCTTAGGAAGTGGTATAGACGCCCGTCTGCCTCGAAGGCTGTGTACTTGCGGTCACCTGGGCGGATGGGGAGCTGGTGGTAGGCGGACTTGAGGTCCACGGTGGAGAAAACCTTATACTGGGCAATCCGATTTACCATGTCGGATATGCGGGGGAGAGGGTACGCATCTAGCTGTGTGTACCTGTTGATAGTCTATGACCATCCTTTGCTTTTCACCGGTCTTTACTACTACCACCTGTGCTCTCCAGGGACTATTGCTGGCCTGGATTATGCCTTCCTTCAGCAACCGCTGGACTTCAGACCGAATAAATATCCGGTCCTGGGCGCTGCACCGTCTGCTCCTAGTGGCGACGGGTTTGCAATCCGGGGTGAGGTTTGCAAACAAGGACGGCGGTTCAACCTTGAGGGTCGCGAGGCTGCAGATAGTGAGTGGGGGTATGGGGCCGCCGAATTGGAATGTTAGGCTCTGCTGGTTACACTGGAAATCTAATCCCAGTAATGTGGGCGCACAGAGTTGGGGAAGGACGTAGAGCCTGTAGTTTTTAAACTCCCTCCCTTGCACCGTTAGGTTCGCGATGCAGAACCCTTTGATCTCTACGGAGTGGGATCCTGCAACTAGGGAAATCTTTTGCGTACTTGGATGGATGGTCAGAAAACAGCGTCTTACCGTGTCGGGGTGAATGAAACTTTCGGTGCTCGTGGAGTCGATCAGGCATGGTGTCTCGTGTCCGTTGATCAGCACCATTGTTGTCGTCGTCTGGAGCGTCCGGGGCCGTGATTGATCCAGTGTCACCGAAGCCAGTCGTGGTCGAAGTGTCTCAGCGTCTTCTTCGGACCCCGTGGAGCCGTCGATGCTGGGGTCCTTTGTTGTCATCCAAGATGGCGGCGTCCATGAATCGCATGTGGCCGGGGGTGGACAAAATGGCCGCCCCCATGGATCGCACGTGGTCAGGGGTGGACAAAATGGCCGCCCCCATGAATCGCACGTGGCTGGGGAGTCACAAGATGGCAGCGCCCATCCTCCCCTCGTGGTGCCCGGGACCCAAAATGGCGGCGCCCGCGGGTCGCACATGGGGTGCTGGGGGGGGGGGGGTTGGGGAGCGTTTGGGATGCGCTGGGCTCGTTCTTCTCCGGGGATTGCGGCGACCCCCCGGGACTGGCACACAGCCGCGTAATGGCCCTTCTTGCCGCAGCTTTTGCAAATAGCTGCACGGGCCGGGCAGCGCTGCCGGGGGTGTTTTGCTTGCCCGCAGAAATAGCAGCGGGCCCCCCGGGATGATCTGGCGCTTTAACCGCGCAAGCCTGTGAGGGAGGGGGGTGGTTTATTGCGACGGGGGTCCACGGAGCCCAAGGGGCTGCCGCGCGGTCGGGGCCGTAGGCGCGGGCGTTTTGTGAGGCCACATCTAGGGAAGCTGCAATGGCCCGTGTCTCTGAGAGTCCTAGCGACTCTCTTTCTAAAAGTCTTTGGCGGATTTGGGGAGAGTTCATACCTGCCACAAACGCATCGCAAATTAACATGTCCTAGTGTTCGATCGCGTTCACCAGCGGGCAGCTGCAGCCCCATCCCAGAATTAGCAGCGCGGCGTAGATTTCCTCTAACAATTCTCCGGGACTTTGCCGTCTCGTTGCGAGTTGGTAGCGCGCGTAGACCTGGTTCACGGGGCGAACGTAGATGCTCTTCAGTGCTGCGAGCGCCGTCTGGAAATCCTCTGCGTCTTCTATGAGAGGGTAAATCTCCGTGCTTACCCTCGAGTGCAGGACCTGCAGTTTCTGGTCTTCTGTGATCCGGCCGGGGGCCGTTCGGAGGTAGGCTTCGAAAAAAGTCTGCCAGTGTTTAAAAACTGCTGCCGAGTTTGCTGCGTGGGGGCTGATCCGCAGGCATTCCGGGGCGATCCGGAGCTCCATAGTCCTTTAAGCTCGCTTAATAAATTGTCGCGCACAATGACTTACGAGAGAGACGAGTCGTGATGAAGTCGATTCAGGCTTTATTAAGCGAGACTTGTCCCCAGCAGTTCAGCAACAGAATGAAGCGGCGGGGACAAGCTCGGGTTCTTATACTCTGCCTTCAGGGCGGAGCTAGGGGTCAACAGCCAACCAGGACCCGGGATCTGTCAGCCAACAGCATCACGGCTTCACAGTCCCACATGACCCCTAATACATACTACCACACTTCTCAATAATCCCTGGGAGCAGGGGACAGACAGTGTGGCCTCGGGAGCCCCAATTAAAAAGCTGTTTCAGAGACCTCTGTGCTGTATATAGTTAACCATTTACTGCTCAATAATCCCTGGGAGCAGGGCACAGGCAGTGTGGCCTCGGGAGCCCCAATTAAAAAGCTGTTTCAGAGACCTCTGTGCTGTATATAGTTAACCATTTACTGCTCAATAATCACTGGGAGCAGGGGACAGGCAGTGTGGCTCCGGGAGCCCCCAATTAAAAAGCTGTTTCAGAGACCTCTGTGCTGTATTTAGTTAACCATTTACTTCTCAATAATCCCTGGGAGCAGGGGACAGACAGTGTGGCCTCGGGAGCCCCAATTAAAAAGCTGTTTCAGAGTCCTCTATGCTGTATACAGTTAACCAATTACTGCTCAATAATCCCTGGGTGCAGGGGACTGGCAGTGTGGCCTTGGGAGTCCCCAATTAAAAAGCTGTTTCAGTGACCTCTTCGCCTGCATATAGCTAACCATTTACTGCTCAATAATCCCTGGGAGCAGGGGACAGGCAGCGTGGCCTTGGGAGTCCCCAATTAAAAAGCTGTTTCAGTGACCTCTGTGCTGTATGCAGTTAACCAATTACTGCTCAATAATCCCTGGGAGCAGGGGACTGGCAGTGTGGCCTTGGGAGTCCCCAATTAAAAAGCTGTTTCAGTGACCTCTGCGCCTGCATATAGCTAACCATTTACTGCTCAATAATCCCTGGGAGCAGGGGACAGGCAGTGTGGCCTTGGGAGCCCCCAATTAAAAGGCTGTTTGTGACCTCTGTGCTGTATATAGTTAACCATTTACTGCTCAATAATCCCTGGGTGGAGGGGACTGGCAGTGTGGCCTTGGGAGTCCCCAATTAAAAAGCTGTTTCAGTGACCTCTGCGCCTGCATATAGCTAACCATTTACTGCTCAATAATCCCTGGGAGCAGGGGACAGGCAGCGTGGCCTTGGGAGTCCCCAATTAAAAAGCTGTTTCAGTGACCTCTGTGCTGTATGCAGTTAACCAATTACTGCTCAATAATCCCTGGGAGCAGGGGACTGGCAGTGTGGCCTTGGGAGTCCCCAATTAAAAAGCTGTTTCAGTGACCTCTGCGCCTGCATATAGCTAACCATTTACTGCTCAATAATCCCTGGGAGCAGGGGACAGGCAGTGTGGCCTCGGGAGTCCCCAATTAAAAAGCTGTGTCAGAGACCTCTGTGCTGTATATAGTTGACCATTTACTTCTCAATAATCCCTGGGAGCAGGGGACAGGCAGTGTGGCCGCAGGAGCCCCAATTAAAAAGCTGTTTCAGTGACCTCTGTGCTGTATATAGTTAACCATTTACTGCTCAATAATCCCTGGGAGCAGGGGACAGGCAGTGTGGCCTTGGGAGCCCCCAATTAAAAGGCTGTTTGTGACCTCTGTGCTGTATATAGTTAACCATTTACTGCTCAATAATCCCTGGGAGCAGGGGACAGGCAGTGTGGCCTCGTGCGACCCCAATTAAAAAGCTGTTTCAGAGACCTCTGTGCTGTATATAGTTAACCATTTACTGCTCAATAATCCCTGGGAGCAGGGGACAGGCAGTGTGGCCTCGGGTACCCCCAATTAAAAAGCTGTTTCAGAGACCTCTGTGCTGTATATAATTAACCATTTACTGCTCAATAATCCCTGGGAGCAGGGGACAGGCAGTGTGGCCTCGGGAGCCCCCAATTAAAAAGCTGCTTCAGAGACCTCTGTGCTGTATATAGTTAACCATCTACTGCTCAATAATCCCTGGGAGCAGGGGTCAGGCAGTGTGGCCTCTGGAGCCCCCAATTAAAAAGCTGTTTCAGTGACCTCTGTGCCGTATATAGTTAACCATTTACTGCTCAATAATCCCTGGGAGCAGGGGACAGGCAGTGTGGCCTCGGGAGCCCCCAATTAAAATGCTGTGTCAGAGACCTCTGTGCTGTATATAGTTAACCATTTACTTCTCAATAATCCCTGGGAGCAGGGGACAGGCAGTGTGGCCTCGGGTGCCCCCAATTAAAAAGCTGTTTCAGAGGCCTCTGTGCTGTATATAGTTAACCATTTACTTCTCAATAATCCCTGGGAGCAGGGGACAGGCAGTGTGGCCTTGGGAACCCCCAATCAAAAAGCTGTTTCAGATACTCTGTGCTGTATATAGTTAACCATTTACTTCTCAATAATCCCTGGGAGCAGGGGACAGGCAGTGTGGCCTTGGGAACCCCCAATCAAAAAGCTGTTTCAGATACTCTGTGCTGTATATAGTTAACCATTTACTTCTCAATAATCCCTGGGAGGAGCGGCCGGATTGCAGAAGATCCTCTGGAGCAGCGGCAAGGAAGGGAAGCTCGAAGCAAGATGGCGTCGGAAGGTGGCCGCTTGTTATGGGGCCCGGAGCAACAAGAGTTCCTACGGCGCTGTGTGGAAGAGCTGAAGAAGGAGCTGAAGAAGGAGCTGTTGGCCCCGATATTACAGGCGATTGAAGGGCTAAAGGAGGAGCAGAGGACCCAGGAGCTGGAGCTTCGGGTCGTGAAGGCAAAGACTGCTGAGAATGAAGATGAAATACAGGGCCTGGTGGTGAAGACAGAGACGCACGAGGCACAGCACAAAATGTGTGTGGAGAGGTTGCAAGCACTGGAGAATAATTCGAGGAGGAAGAATTTAAGAGTCCTGGGTCTTCCCGAAGGCGCAGAGGGGGCGGACGTCGGGGCATATGTAAGCACGATGCTTCACTCGCTAATGGGATCGGAGGCCCCGACGGGCCCCTTGGAGGTGGAGGGAGCTTATCGAGTTCTGGCGCGAAGACCAAAGGCTGGAGAAATACCTCGAGCTATAGTGGTGAGGTTTCACCGCTACAACGACAGAGAGACGGTCCTAAGATGGGTCAAGAAAACTCGGAGCTGTAGGTGGGAGAATGCGGTGATCCGCGTATACCAGGATTGGAGTGCGGAGGTGGCGAGAAGGAGGGCAAGTTTCAATCGGGCTAAGGCGGTGCTTCACAAAAAGGTTCAATTTGGAATGTTGCAACCGGCGAGACTGTGGGTCACATACCAAGGGAAGCACCACTCCTTTGAGACGGCAGAAGAGGCGTGGACATTCATTGTGGACGAGAAGCTGGAATAGTCTGGCGAGAGAAAGAGCTTCTGGGATAAAGTGGTGGGGTGACTATGTGGGACAAGGAGGGGGAAGGGGGGGGGGATGATTTTTCAATTTGTTAATTCTTCGACCCTGTAACTTTTCTCTCTTCCCCTCGTTGGGGGGGGGGTGGAGTATGAGGAACTGTGGGTGCCATGGGAAGGAAAGGGGAAGGAGAAGGGAAATGCGCCAGTAGGGGCGGGGCCGAGTGTGAAACGCGGGCTTTGTTCCCGCGCTATGGTAATTGTGGCGGGAACGGGGACGCAGGAAGGAGGGGGCCTCGCACAGTGAGGGGCCGAGGACAAGGGGGGAAGCCGAGGTCAGCCAGAGTTCGCTGACTTCTGGGAGCAACATGGGGGGTGCAACTGCGCTAGAGGGGGATCTGGCGGAGGGGGGGGGGTCAACTGGGTTGCTGCTGCTAAGGGGAAGGGGGAGCTGTTATGGGATGGGGTGGTCGAGGTGGGGGGGGCACCGTCGGGGCGATATACGGGTACGTGGGAACCGGGTGAGGAGCTGGGTTAAAAAAGGGGATGGCTAGTCGACAAGGGGGGGGGGTAAAGAGCCCCCCAACCCGGCTGATCACGTGGAACGTGAGAGGGCTGAACGGGCCGATTAAAAGGGCACGGGTACTCGCACACCTAAAGAAATTAAAGGCAGATGTGGTTATGTTGCAGGAGACGCATCTGAAACTGATAGACCAGGTCAGACTTCGTAAAGGATGGGTGGGACAGGTCTTTCATTCGGGTTTAGATGCGAAGAACAGGGGGGTGGCTATCTTAGTGGGGAAACGGGTAATGTTTGAGGCAAAGACCATAGTGGCGGATAGTGATGGTGAGTGGCAGATTGCAAGGGGAGGCGGTGGTTCTGGTGAACGTATGCGTCCCGAACTGGGATGATGCAAACTTTATGAGCCGTATGTTGGGACGTATCCCGGACCTGGAGGCGGGAAAGTTGGTAATGGGGGGAGATTTCAATACGGTGCTTGATCCAGGGCTGGACCGATCGAGGTCCAGGACCGGAAGGAGGCCGGCAGCGGCCAGGGTGCTCAAGGACTTCATGGAGCAGATGGGAGGGGTAGACCCCTGGAGATTTAGTAGGCCTAGGAGTAAGGAGTTCTCATTTTTCTCCCATGTTCACAAGGTATACTCACGGATAGACTTTTTTGTCTTGGGAAGGGCACTGATTCCGAAGGTGACAGGGATGGAGTATACGGCCATAGCCATTTCGGACCACGCTCCACATTGGGTACACCTGGAGGTAGGAGAGGAAAAAGAACAGCACCCACTCTGGAGAATGGATATGGGCTTATTGGCGGATGAGGGGGTATGTCTAAGGGTGAGGGGGTGCATCGAAAGGTACTTAGAGCTTAACGACAATGGAGAGGTTCAGGTGGGAGTGGTCTGGGAGGCGTTGAAGGCGGTGGTCAGAGGGGAACTGATATCCATAAGGGCACATAAAGGGAAGCAAGAGGGTAAAGAAAGGGAGCGATTGCTGAAAGAACTTCTGAGGGTGGACAGGCAATATGCAGAGGCACCGGAGGAGGGACTGTACAGGGAAAGACAAAGGTTACATGTGGAATTTGACCTGCTGACCACGGGTAAGGCAGAGGCACAGTGGAGGAGGGCACAGGGTGTACAGTATGAGTATGGAGAGAAGGCGAGTCGGCTACTGGCCCACCAATTGAGGAAGAGGGGAGCGGCGAGGGAGATAGGTGGGGTGAGAGATGAGGAGGGAGAGATGGAACGGGGAGCGGAGAGAGTGAACGGGGTGTTCAAGGCATTCTATGAGAGGTTATATAAGGCTCAGCCCCCGGAAGGGAAGGAGGGAATGATGTGTTTCCTGGATCAGCTGGAATTCACGAAGGTGGAGGAGCAGGAGAGGGCGGGACTGGGAGCACAGATTGAGATGGAGGAGGTGGTAAAGGGGATTGGGAGCATGCAGGCGGGGAAGGCCCCGGGACCGGATGTGTTCCCGGTGGAATTTTATAGGAAATATATGGACCTACTGGCCCCGCTTTTGACGAGAACCTTTAATGAGGCCAGGGAAAGGGGGAAGTTGCCCCCGACTATGTCGGAGGCAACGATATCGCTCCTTTTGAAGAAGGAAAAAGACCCGCTGCAGTGTGGGTCCTACAGGCCCATTTCCCTTTTGAACGTAGATGCTAAGCTCCTGGCCAAGGTGATGGCGACGAGGATAGAGGATTGTGTCCCGGGGGTGGTCCACGAGGATCAAACTGGGTTCGTTAAGGGGAGACAGCTGAACACGAACATACGGAGGCTGCTAGGGGTGATGATGATGCCCCCACCAGAGGGGGAGGCGGAGATAGTGGTGGCAATGGACGCCGAGAAAGCATTCGACAGAGTGAATTGGGACTGTCTGTGGGAAGTGTTGAGGAGATTTGGCTTTGGAGAAGGGTTTATTGGATGGGTACAGCTGCTCTCTAGGGCCCCGGTGGCAAGTTTGGTCACGAACAGGCAGAGATCTGACTACTTCCGTCTTTATAGAGGGACGAGGCAGGGGTGTCCCCTGTCTCCGTTACTGTTTGCATTGGCGATTGAGCCCCTGGCCATAGCACTGAGGGGCTCCAGGAAGTGGAGGGGAGCACTCGGGGGAGGGGAAGAACACCGGGTATCATTGTATGCAGATGATTTATTGCTGTATGTTGCGGACCCGGTGGAGGGGATGCCTGAGATAATGCAGACGCTCGGGGAGTTTGGGGAATTCTCAGGGTACAAATTGAATACGGGGAAGAGTGAGTTGTTTGTGGTGCATCCGGGGGAGCAGAGCGGGGGAATAGATGATTTACCGCTGAGGAAGGTAACAAGAGATTTCCGGTACTTAGGGATTCAGATAGCCAGGAGTTGGGGAACCTTACATAGGCTTAATCTAACACGATTGGTGGAACAGATGGAGGAGGATTTTAAGCGATGGGACATGGTGCCCCTGTCACTGGTGGGTAGGGTGCAGGCGGTTAAAATGGTAGTCCTCCCGAGATTTCTTTTTGTGTTTCAGTGCCTTCCGGTGATGGTCACGAAGGCCTTTTTCAAGAAAATCGAGAAAAGTGTCATGAGTTTTGTGTGGGCTGGGAAGACCCTGAGAGTGAGGAGGGGGTTTTTGGAGCGTAGCAGGGATAGGGGGGGGGGGGCTGGCACTACCGAGCCTAAGTGAATACTACTGGGCCGCCAATATCTCAATGGTGTGTAAGTGGATGGGAGAAGGGGAGGGAGCGGCGTGGAAGAGATTGGAGATGGCGTCCTGCAAAGGAACCAGCCTACAAGCACTGGCGACGGCGCCGTTGCCGTTCTCCCCGAAGAAATACACCACAAGTCCAGTGGTGGTGGCAACACTGAAAATTTGGTGCCAGTGGAGACGGCATAGGGGAAGGACGGGAGCCTCGGTGCGGTCCCCGATAAGAAATAACCATAGGTTTGTCCCGGGGAGAATAGACGGGGGATTTGGAGCATGGCAGAGAGCTGGGATTGTACAACTGAGGGATCTGTTCCTGGACGGGACGTTTGCGAGTCTGGGAGCACTGACGGAAAAATATGGGTTGCCCCAAGGGAATGAATTTCGATACATGCAACTGAGGGCTTTTGCGAGGCAACAGGGGAGGGAATTTCTGTAGCTCCCGACGCAGGAGATTCAGGATAGAGTGATCTCAGAGACATGGGTGGGGGATGGTAGGGTGTCAGTTATATACAGGGAAATGAGAGATGAGGGGGAGATAATGGTGGATGAGCTGAATGGGAAATGGGAAGAAGAGCTGGGGGAAGAGATTGAAGAGGGGCTGTGGGCAGATGCCCTACGTAGGGTAAACTCATCGTCCTCGTGCGCCAGGCTAAGCCTGATACAATTCAAGGTTTTGCACAGGGCGCATATGACCGGAGCAAGGCTCAGTAAATTTTTCGGGATAGAGGATAGGTGTGGGAGATGCTCGAGAAGCCCAGCGAACCACACCCACATGTTCTGGTTATGTCCGGCACTGCAGGGGTTCTGGGTGGGGGTGGCGAATGTGCTTTCGAAGGTGGTGGGGGTCCGGGTCGAGCCAAGCTGGGGGTTGGCTATATTTGGGGTTGCAGAAGAGCCGGGAGTGCAGGAGGCGAGAGAGGCTGATGTTTTGGCCTTTGCGTCCCTAGTAGCCCGGCGCAGGATACTGTTAATGTGGAAGGAAGCCAAGCCCCCGGGGGTGGAGACCTGGATAAATGACATGGCAGGGTTTATAAAGCTGGAACGGATAAAGTTTGCACTAAGTGGTTCGGCTCAAGGGTTCACCAGGCGGTGGCAACCGTTCATTGACTACCTCGCAGAACGATAAAGGAAATGGGAAGGTAGCAGCAGCAATCCAGGGGGGAGGGGAAGGTTCGAGCGGGTCCTCAGGGGTGTTTATGTATAGATATTTGTACTTGGTTATGTATATTGGATTGTTTGATTTTATTATTTGGGAGAGTTATTATTTTTATTATGGCAGTTGCCATTTAGTATATATCATATCTACTGATTTGTTAAAAAACGGTCGCTGTTATTTACATTGTTTTGTTGCTGTAAAAAGGGAAAAACCTTTGTACTGTTTTTGGCCGGAAAATTTGAATAAGATATATATATTTTTTTTAAATCCCTGGGAGCAGGGGACAGGCAGCGTGGCCTCAGGCGCCCCCATTTAAAAAGCAATTTCAGTGACCTCTGTGCTGTATATAGTTAACCATTTACTGCTCAATAATCCCTGGGAGCAGGGTACAGGCAGTGTGGCCTCAGGCTCCCCAATTAAAGAGCAGTTTCAGTAACCTCTGTGCTGTATATAGTTAACCATTTACTTCTCAATAATCCCTGGGAGCAGGGGACAGTCAGTGTGGTCCGGGAGCCCACAATTAAAAAGCTGTTTCAGAGACCTCTGTGCTGTATATAGTTAACCATTTACTGCTCAATAATCCCTGGGAGCAGGGGACAGGCAGTGTGGCCTCGGGAGCCCCCAATTAAAAAGCAGTTTCAGAGACCTCTGTGCCTGTATATAGTTAACCATTTACTGCTCAATAATCCCTGGGAGCAGGGGACAGGCAGTGTGGCCTCGGGAGCCCCCAATTAAAAAGCAGTTTCAGAGACCTCTGTGCCTGTATAGAGTTAACCATTTACTGCTCAATAATCCCTGGGAGCAGGGAACAGGCAGCGTGGCCTCAGGCGCCCCCAATTAAAAAGCAGTTTCAGTGAAATCTGTGTTGTATATAGTTAACCATTTACTTCTCAATAATCCCTGGGAGCAGGGGACAGTCAGTGTGGTCCGGGAGCCCACAATTAAAAAGCTGTTTCAGAGACCTCTGTGCTGTATATAGTTAACCATTTACTGCTCAATAATCCCTGGGAGCAGGGGACAGTCAGTGTGGCTCCGGGAGCCCCCAATTAAAAAGCTGTTTCAGAGACCTCTGTGCTGTATATAGTTAACCATTTACTGCTCAATAATCCCTGGGAGCAGGGTACAGACAGTGTGGCATCAGGCGCCCCCAATTAAAAAGCTGTTTCAGAGACCTCTGTGCCTGAATATAGTTAACCATTTACTGCTCAATAATCCCTGGGAGCAGGGGACATGCAGTGCAGCCTCGGGAGCCCCCAATTAAAAAGCTGTTTCAGAGACCTCTGTGCTGTATATAGTTAACCATTTACTGCTCAATAATCCCTGGGAGCAGGGAACAGGCAGTGTGTCCTCGGGAGCCGCCAATTAAAAAGCTGTTTCAGTGACCTCTGTGCTGTATATAGTGAACCATTTACTGCTCAATAATCCCTGGGAGCAGGGGACAGGCAGTGTGGCCTCGTGAGCCCCCAATTAAAATGCTGTGTCAGAGACCTCTGTGCTGTATACAGTTAACCATTTACTGCTCAATAATCCCAGGGAGCAGGGGACAGGCAGTGTGGTCCGGGAGCCCCCAATTAAAAAGCTGTTTCAGAGGCCTCTGTGCTGTATGTAGTTAACCATTTACTGCTCAATAATCCCTGGGAGCAGGGGACAGGCAGTGTGGCCTCGGGAGCCCCCAATTAAAAAGCTGTTTCAGAGACCTCTGTGCTGTATATAGTTAACCATTAACTGCTCAATAATCCCTGGGAGCAGGGTACAGGCAGTGTGGCTCCGGGAGCCCCCAATTAAAAAGCTGTTTCAGAGGCCTCTGTGCTGTATGTAGTTAACCATTTACTGCTCAATAATCCCTGGGAGCAGGGGACAGGCAGTGTGGCTCCGGGAGCCCACAATTAAAAAGCTGTTTCAGAGACATCTGTGCCTGTATATAGTTAACCATTTACTGCTCAATAATCCCTGGGAGCAGGGGACAGGCATTGTGTTCAGGGAGCCCCAATTAAAAAGCTGTTTCGGAGACCTCTGTGCTGTATATAGTTAACCATTTACTGCTCAATAATCCCTGGGAGCAGGGGACAGGCAGTTGGTCAGCGAGCCCCAATTAAAAAGCTGTTTCAGACACCTCTGTGTGGTGGTATGTATTAGGGGTATTGCGGTACCCTGTGATGTCGAGTGGCTATTGGTGGATAGACACTGTGTCCCGAGTGGATAAGCTGCCTACTGGCTCCACCCAGTAAGGCGGAGTATAAGAGCCCGGGTTCTCCCAGCAGCTGCATTCTGTAACTGTGCTGCTGGGGAACAAGTCTGCGTAATAAAGCCATCGATCGACTCCTTCTCTTCTCGTCTCGTGATTGATTGATTGTGCTGCAATGTATTACGCAGACTGAAAGGACATGGAGCTCTGACTCACTCCGGAGTTTCTGCGAATCAGCCCCCACGCGGCAGACTCAGCGGGCACTTTTAAACACTGGCTAGCGTGGTTCGAAGGATACCTCCGAACGGCCCCTGGCATAGTTACAGAACCAGAAACTGCAGGTCCTGCCAGGGTGAGCCCGGAAATCTACACTCTCATAGAGGACGCGGACGATTTCCCGACGGCGATCGCCATGCTGAGAGGAATCTACGTCAGCCCCGTCAACCAGGTCGACACACGCCACCAGCTCGCGGCGAGACAACAAATCCCCGGGGAATCGCTGGACGAATTCTACAGTGCGCTGTTAATACTGGGGAGAAACTGCAACTGCCCATCGGTTTCGGCTAACGAACACACAGAGCTGCTGGTCTGAGATGCGTTCGTGGCAGGTATGCTTTCGTCCCAAATTCGCCAGCGCTTGCTGGAAAAAGACACACTAGGCCTCAAAGAGCACGGGCCCTCGCGGCCTCGTTCGATGTGGCATCGCAGAACTCCCGTGCCTACGCCGCCGACCGCGCGGCAGCCCCCCCCCCCCCCCACAGGCCTGCGCTGCCAGAGCAGCAGATCACCCAGGGGGGCCCCGCTGCTACTTTTTGGGCAAGGGAAACACCCCCGAATGTGCTGCCCGGCCCGCTCGGCCCCCTGTAAAGGGTGCGGCAAATAGGGGCACTTTTTAGCAGTGTTCCAGGCCCGGGAGGTAGCCGCTATCTCCGGGGGAGAACCCCAAACTCAACCCCCCCCCCACCTCCCAGCAATCCATGTGCGGCCAACCGGCGCCGCCATCTTGGGTCCCGGACTCCATGCGGGAGGGATGGGCGCCGCCATTTTGTGCTCCTCTGGCAACGTGCGATCCATGGGCGGTGCCACCTTGTCCACCCCCGACCGTGTGCGACCCGTGGAAGCCGCCATCTTGGCTGTTGGCTAAGGATCCCGGGATGGACGGCCCCACGGGGCCTGAAGAAAACGCCCCAATGCAGCAACTACGACTGGCTTCTGTGACCCTGGACCAGTCGCGGCCCCGAAGGCTCCAAACAGCAACAACAACAGTATTTATAAACGGGTACGAGACCTGCCTGATCGACTCTGGGAGCACGGAGAGTTTTATACATCCCGATACGGTAAGACGCTGTTTCGATCCACCGAGTAATCAAAAAAATGTTCTGGCGGCAGGGTCCCATTCCATAGAGATCAAAGGGTTCTGCATCGCAAACCTCACGGTGCAGGGGTGGGAGTTCAAGAACTACCGGCTTTACGTCCTTCCCCACCTCTGCGCTGCCACACTCCTGGGGTTGGATTTTCAGTGTAACCTCCAGAGTTTAACGTTTAAATTCGGCGGCCCTATACCCCCACTCACTATCTGCGGCCTCGCGACCCTCAAGGTCGACCCACCGTCCCTGTTTGCGAACCTCACCCCGGATTGCAAACCAGTCGCCACTAGGAGCAGACGGTACAGCGCCCAGGACCGAACCTTTATCCGGTCTGAAGTCCAGCGGCTGCTGAGGGAAGGCGTAATCCAGGCCAGCAATAGTCCCTGGAGAGCCCAGGTGGTAGTTGTAAAGATCAGGAAGAAGCAGAGGATGGTCATAGACTATAGTCAAACCATCAATAGGTACACGCAGCTAGATACATACCCTCTCCCCCGCATATCCGACATGGTCAATCGGATTGCACAGTACAAGGTCTTTTCCACGGTGGACCTTAAGTCCGCCTACCACCAGCTCCCCATCGGCTCGAGCGACCGCAAATACACTGCTTTTGAAGCAGATGGGCGGCTCTATCACTTTTTAAGGGCTCTATTCGGAGTCACTAACAGGGTCGCGTTCTTCCAACGGGAGATGGACCGAATGGTTGACCGGGACGGTTTGCGGGCCACGTTCCCGTACCTCGACAACATCATCATCTGCGGCCACGACCAGCAGGACTACGACGCCAAACTCCGCAAATTCCTCCAGACCGCAAACGCCCTGAATCTCACATACAACAGGGAGAAACACCAGGTGTTAGATTTGGAGGTAGGAGAGCACTTTGGGGACAGTGACCATAATTCGGTGACGTTTACGTTAGTGATGGAAAGGGATAAGTATACCCCGCAGGGCAAGGGTTATAGCTGGGGGAAGCGCAATTATGATGCCATTAGACATGACTTGGCGGGGATAGGTTGGAGAAATAGGCTGCAAGTGTTGGGCACACTGGATATGTGGAGCTTGTTCAAGGAACAGCTACTGCGTGTTCTTGATAAGTACGTACAGGTCAGGCAGGGAGGAAGGCGTCGAGCGAGGGAACCGTGGTTTACCAAAGAAGTGGAATCTCTTGTTAAGAGGAAGAAGGAGGCCTATGTGAAGATGAGGTGTGAAGTTTCAGTTGGGGCGATGGATAGTTACAAGGTAGCGAGGAAGGATCTAAAGAGAGAGCTAAGACGAGCAAGGAGGGGACATGAGAAGTATTTGGCGTGGTAGGATCAAGGGAAACCCAAAAGCTTTCTATAGGTATGTCAGGAATAAAAGAATGACTAGGGTAAGAGTAGGGCCAGTCAAGGACAGGGATGGGAAGTTGTGTGTGGAATCTGAAGAGATAGGAGCGATACTAAATGAATATTTTTCGTCAGTATTCAGTCAGGAAAAAGATAATGTTGTGGAGGAGAATGCTGAGACCCAGGCTATTAGAATAGATGGCATTGAGGTACGTAGGGAAGAGGTGTTGGCAATTATGGACAGGCTGAAAATAGATAAGTCCCCGGGGCCTGATGGGATTTATCCTAGGATTGTCTGGGAGGCCAGGGAAGAGATTGCTGAGCCTTTGGCTTTGATTTTTATGTCATCATTGGCTACAGGAATAGTGCCAGAGGACTGGAGGATAGCAAAAGTGGTCCCTTTGTTCAAGAAGGGGAGTAGAGACAACCCCGGCAACTATAGACCGGTGAGCCTCACGTCTGTTGTGGGTAAAGTCTTGGAGGGGATTATAAGAGACAAGATTTATAATCATCTAGATAGGAATAATATGATTAGGGATAGTCAGCATGGCTTTGTGAAGGGTAGGTCATGCCTAACAAACCTTATCGAGTTCTTTGAGAAGGTGACTGAACTGGTACACGAGGGTAGAGCAGCTGATGTGGATTTCAGTAAAGCGTTTGATAAGGTTCCCCACGGTAGGCTATTGCATAAAATACGGAGGCTGGGGATTGAGGGTGATTTAGAGATGTGGATCAGAAATTGGCTAGCTGAAAGAAGACAGAGGGTGGTGGTTGATGGGAAATGTTCAGAATGGAATTCAGTTACAAGTGGCGTACCACAAGGATGAGTTCTGGGGCCGTTGCTGTTTGTCATTTTTATAAATGACCTAGAGGAAGGCGCAGAAGGGTGGGTGAGTAAATTTGCAGACGACACTAAAGTCGGTGGTGCTGTCGACAGTGCGGAAGGATGTAGCAGGTTACAGAGGGACATAGATAAGCTGCAGAGCTGGGCTGAGAGGTGGCAAATGGAGTTTAATGTGGAGAAGTGTGAGGTGATTCACTTTGGAAGGAATAACAGGAATGCGGAATATTTGGCTAATGGTAAAATTCTTGGAAATGTGGATGAGCAGAGGGATCTCGGTGTCCTTGTACATAGATCCCTGAAAGTTGCCACCCAGGTTGATAGGGTTGTGAAGAAGGCCTATGGTGTGTTGGCCTTTATTGGTAGAGGGATTGAGTTCCGGAGTCATGAGGTCATGTTGCAGCTGCACAAAACTCTGGTACGGCCGCATTTGGAGTATTGCGTACAGTTCTGGTCACCGCATTATAGGAAGGACGTAGAGGCTTTGGAGCGGGTGCAGAGGAGATTTACCAGGATGTTGCCTGGTATGGAGGGAAAATCTTATGAGGAAAGGCTGATGGACTTGAGGTTGTTTTCGTTAGAGAGAAGAAGGTTAAGAGGAGACTTAATAGAGGCATACAAAATAATCAGGGGGTTAGATAGGGTGGACAGTGAGAGCCTTCTCCCGCGGATGGAAATGGCTGGCACGAGGGGACATAGCCTTAAACTGAGGGGTAATAGATATAGGACAGAGGTCAGAGGTAGGTTCTTTCCGCAAAGAGTGGTGAGGCCGTGGAATGCCCTACCTGCTACAGTAGTGAACTCGCCAACATTGAGGGCATTTAAAAGTTTATTGGATCAGCATATGGATGATACTGGCATAGTGTAGGTTAGATGGCTTTTGTTTTTTGATTTCCCATGTCGGTGCAACATCGTGGGCCGAAGGGACTGTACTGCGTTGTATCGTTCTATGTTCTATGTTCTAAATGCGTGTTTAGCCCCGACCGTCTAGTCATCCTCGGCTATGTAGTGCGAAATGGAGTGATAGGCCCAGACCCCGAATGCATGCGCCCCCTCATGGAGTTCCCCCTCCCCCACTGCTCCAAGGCCCTGAAACACTGCCTGGGCTTTTTCTCTTGTTACGCCCAGTGGGTCCCCAACTACGCGGACAAGGCCCGTCCGCTAATTTAGTCCACGGTCTTTCCCCTGTCGGCAGAGGCCCGCCAGGCCTTCAGCCGCATCAAAGCGGATATCGCAAAGGCCACGATGCACGCCATCGACGAGTCCCTCCCCTTCCAGGTCGAGAGCGATGTAACCAGCACCTTGTTATATCAGTTTGACAGGACCATCCACAGTCTGGTGTCAGGATCCAGGCCGTGCTGAAGGAAGCGACACCGTTCTGTAACCAGCTCCTTGTTGTATCAGATATGACAGGACCATCCACAGCCTGGTGTCAGACTCCAGGCCGTGCTGAAGGAGGTGACACCGTTCTGTAACCAGCTCCTTGTTATATCAGATTTGACAGGACCATCCACAGCCTGGTGTCAGGCTCCAGGCCGTGCTGAAGGAGGCGACACCGTTCTGTAACCAGCTCCTTGTTATATCAGATTTGACAGGACCATCCACAGCCTGGTGTCAGGCTCCAGGCCGTGCTGAAGGAGGCGACACCGTTCTGTAACCAGCTCCTTGTTATATCAGATTTGACAGGACCATCCACGGCCTGGTGTCAGGCTCCAGGCCGTGCTGAAGGAGGCGACACCGTTCTGTAACCAGCACCTTGTTATATCAGATTTGACAGGACCATCCACAGCCTGGTGTCAGGCTCGAGGCCGTGCTGAAGGAGGCGACACGGTTCTGTAACCAGCTCCTTGTTATATCAGATTTGACTGGACCATCCACAGCCTGGTGTCAGGCTCCAGGCCGGGCTGAAGGAGGCGACACTGTTCTGTAACCAGAACCTTGTTATATCAGATTTGACAGGACCATCCACAGCCTGGTGTCAGGCTCCAGGCCGTGCTGAAGGAGGCGACATGGTTCTGTAACCAGCTCCTTGTTATATCAGATTTGACAGGACCATCCACAGCCTGGTGTCAGGCTCCAGGCCGTGCTGAAGGAGGCGACACGGTTCTGTAACCAGCTCCTTGTTATATCAGATTTGACTGGACCATCCACAGCCTGGTGTCAGGCTCCAGGCCGTGCTGAAGGAGGCGACACTGTTCTGTAACCAGCTCCTTGTTATATCAGATTTGACAGGACCATCCACAGCCTGGTTTCAGGCTCCAGGCCGTGCTGAAGGAGGCGACACCGTTCTGTAACCAGCTCCTTGTTATATCAGATTTGACAGGACCATCCACAGCCTGGTGTCAGGCTCCAGGCCGTGCTGAAGGAGGCGACACCGTTCTGTAACCAGCACCTTGTTATATCAGATTTGGCAGGACCATCCACAGCCTGGTGTCAGGCTCCAGGCCGTGCTGAAGGAGGCGACACCGTTCTGTAACCAGCTCCTTGTTATATCAGATTTGACTGGACCATCCACAGCCTGGTGTCAGGCTCCAGGCCGTGCTGAAGGAGGTGACACCGTTCTGTAACCAGCACCTTGTTGTATCAGATTTGACAGGACCATCCACAGCCTGGTGTCAGGCTCCAGGCCGTGCTGAAGGAGGCGACACCGTTCTGTAGCCAGCTCCTTGTTATATCAGATTTGAAAGGACCATCCACAGCCTGGTGTCAGGCTCCAGGCCGTGCTGAAGGAGGCGACACCGTTCTGTAACCAGCTCCTTGTTGTATCAGATTTGACAGGACCATCCACAGCCTGGTGTCAGGCTCCAGGCCGTGCTGAAGGAGGTGACATCGTTCTGTAACCAGCTCCCTGTTATATCAGATTTGACAGGACCATCCACAGCTTTGTGTCAGGCTCCAGGCCGTGCTGAAGGAGGCGACACCGTTCTGTAAACAGCACCTTTTTATATCAGATTTGACAGGACCATCCACAGCCTGGTGTCAGGCTCCAGGCCGTGCTGAAGGAGGCGACACCGTTCTGTAACCAGCTCCTTGTTGTATCAGATTTGACAGGACCATCCACAGACTGGTGTCAGGCTCCAGGCCGTGCTGAAGGAGGCGACACCGTTCTGTAACCAGCTCCTTGTTATATCAGATTTGACAGGACCATCCACAGCCTGGTGTCAGGTTCCTGGCCGTGCTGAAGGAGGTGACACCGTTCTGTAACCAGCTCCTTGTTATATCAGCTTTGACAGGGCCATCCACAGCCTGGTGTCAGGCTCCAGGCCGTGCTGAAGGAGGCGACACCGTTCTGTAACCAGCTCCTTGTTATATCAGATTTGACAGGACCATCCACAGCCTGGTGTCAGGCTCCAGGCCGTGCTGAAGGAGGCGACACCGTTCTGTAACAAGCTCCTTGTTATATCAGATTTGACAGGACCATCCACAGCCTGGTGTCAGGCTCCAGGCAGTGCTGAAGGAGGTGACACCGTTCTGTAACCAGCACCTTGTTATATCGGATTTGACAGGACCATCCACAGCCTGCTGTCAGGCTCCAGGCCGTGCTGAAGGAGGCGACACCGTTCTGTAACCAGCTCCTTGTTATATCAGATTTGACAGGACCATCCACAGCCTGGTGTCAGGCTCCAGGCCGTGCTGAAGGAGGCGACACCGTTCTGTAACCAGCTCCTTGTTATATCAGATTTGACAGGACCATCCACAGCCTGGTGTCAGGTTCCAGGCCGTGCTGAAGGAGGTGACACCGTTCTGTAACCAGCTCCTTGTTATATCAGATTTGACAGGGCCATCCACAGCCTGGTGTCAGGCTCCAGGCCGTGCTGAAGGAGGCGACACCGTTCTGTAACCAGCTCCTTGTTATATCAGATTTGACAGGACCATCCACAGCCTGGTGTCAGGCTCCAGGCCGCGCTGAAGGAGGCGACACCGTTCTGTAACCAGCTCCTTGTTATATCAGATTTGACAGGACCATCCACAGCCTGGTGTCAGGCTCCAGGCAGTGCTGAAGGAGGTGACACCGTTCTGTAACCAGCACCTTGTTATATCAGATTTGACAGGACCATCCACAGCCTGGTGTCAGGCTCCAGGCCGTGCTGAAGGAGGTGACACCGTTCTGTAACCAGCTCCTTGTTATATCAGATTTGACAGGACCATCCACAGCCTGGTGTCAGGCTCCAGGCCATGCTGACGGAGGTGACACCGTTCTGTAACAAGCTCCTTGTTATATCAGATTTGACAGGACCATCCACAGCCTGGTGTCAGGCTCCAGGCCGTGCTGACGGAGGTGACACCGTTCTGGAACCAGCTCCTTGTTATATCAGATTTGACAGGACCATCCACAGCCTGGTGTCAGGCTCCAGACCGTGCTGAAGGAGGCGACACCGTTCTGTAACCAGCTCCTTGTTATATCAGATTTGACAGGACCATCCACAGCCTGGTGTCAGGCTCCAGGCCGTGCTGAAGGAGGCGACACCGTTCTGTAACCACCACCTTGTTATATCAGATTACCTCAACTTTGCTCCTGGCTTTGGAGCAGGTTGGTAAAGTGTTCTTGTAATTCCCCAACATTCCTCAAGGGCAGCACGGTAGCATTGTGGATAGCACAATTGCTTCACATCTCCAGGGTCCCACGTTCGATTCCCGCTTGGGTCACTGTCTGTGCGGAATCTGGAAGTTCTCCCCGTGTGTGCGCGGGTTTCCTCCGGGTGCTCCGGTTTCCTCCCACAGCCCAAAGATGTGCGGGTTAGGTGGAGAGGCCATGATAAATTGCCCTTAGTGTCCAAAATTGCCCATAGTTTTGGGTGAGGTTACTAGGTTATGGGGATTGGGTGTAGGTGTTGACCTTGGGTAGGGTGCTCTTTCCAAGAGCTGGTGCATACTCGATGGTCCGAATGGCCTCCTTCTGCACTGTAAATTCGATGATGCTGGTACAGAGACCATTCTGCTCTATCTGTTCAGCTCTTCCCTCTCTGCAACCTCTGCTCCATTCGTTGGTCATGTCCCAGACCCAGATTCACGGTAACTACAGTCCCCAGACCTCGTTCAGAGCTGGGTCACCAAATTATCTGTTCTCCATTAATCTCTACGAAAGCTCACAACACAACCTGCAGAAACCCATCCTCACTAACCTTCCAATAACAGAACCTGCAGAAACCAACCCTCACCATCTCCACTCACCTCCCAATAACACAACCTGCAGAAACCCATCCTCAGCATCTTCACTCACCTCCCAATAACACAACCTGCAGAAACCCATTCTCAGCATCTCCACTCACCTCCCAATAACACAACCTGCAGAAACCCATCCTCAGCATCTTCACTCACCTCCCAATAACACAACCTGCAGAAACCCATCCTCAGCATCACCACGCATC
This sequence comes from Scyliorhinus torazame, assembly GCF_047496885.1. Lineage (NCBI taxonomy): Eukaryota > Metazoa > Chordata > Chondrichthyes > Carcharhiniformes > Scyliorhinidae > Scyliorhinus > Scyliorhinus torazame. The sequence goes on from NW_027307772.1 coordinate 117,491, forward strand.
TTCCAATAACACAACCTGCAGGAACCCATCCTCAGCATCTTCACTCACCTTCCAATAACACAACCTGCAGAAACCCATCGTCAGCATCTTCACTCACCTCCCAATAACACAACCAGCAGAAACCCATCCTCAGCATCTCTACTCACCTCCCAATAACACAACCTGCAGAAACCTATCCTCAGCATCTCCACGCACCTCCCAATAACACAACCTGCAGAAACCCATCCTCAGCATTTCCACTCACCTCCCAATAACACAAACTGCAGAAACCCATCCTCAGCATCTTCACTCACCTCCCAATAACACAACCTGCAGAAACCCATCCTCAGCATCTTCACTCACCTCCCAATAACACAACCTGCAGAAACCCATCCTCAGCATCTTCACTCACCTCCCAATAACACAACCTGCAGAAACCCACCCTCAGCATCTTCACTCACCTCCCAGTAACACAACCTGCAGAAGCCCATCCTCAGCATCTCTACTCACCTCCCAGTAACACAACCTGCAGAACCCCATCCTCAGCATCTTCACTCACCTCCCAATAACACAACCTGCAGAAACACATCCTCACCATCTCCACTCACCTCCCAATAACACAACCTGCAGAAACCCATCCTCAGCATCTTCACTCACCTCCCAATAACACAACCTGCAGAAACCCATCCTCAGCATCTCCACTCACCTCCCAATAACACAACCTGCAGGAACCCATCCTCAGCATCTCCACTCACCTCCCAATAACACAACCTGCAGAAACCCATCCTCAGCATCTCCACTAACCTTCCAATAACACAACCTGCAGGAACCCATCCTCAACATCTCCACTAACCTCCCAATAACACAACCTGCAGAAACCCATCCTCAGCATCTCCACTCACCTCCCAGTAACACAACCTGGAGAACCCCATCCTCAGCATCTTCACTCACCTCCCAATAACACAACCTGCAGAAAGCCATCCTCAGCATCTCCACTAACCTTCCAATACCACAACCTGCAGAAACCCATCCTCAGCATCTCCACTCACCTCCCAATAACACAACCTGCAGAAACCTATCCTCAGCATCTCCACTCATCTCCCAATAACACAACCTGCAGAAACCCATCCTCAGCATCTCCACTCACCTCCCAATAACACAACCTGCTGAAACCTATCCTCAGCATCTCTACTCACCTTCCAATAACACAACCAGCAGAAACCCATCCTCAGCATCTCCACTAACCTTCCAAGAACACAACCTGCAGAAACCCATCCTCAGCATCTCCACTAACCTCCCAATAACAAACCCATCCTCAGCATCTCCACTCACCTTCCAATAACAAAACCTGCAGAAACCCATCCTCAGCATCTTCACTCGCCACCCAATAACACAACCTGCAGAAACCCATCCTCAGCATCTCCACTCACCTCCCAATAACACAACCTGCCGAATCCCATCCTCAGCATCTTCACTCACCTTCCAATAACACAACCTGCAGAAACCCATCCTCAGCTTCTTCATAACCTTCCAATAACACAACCTGCAGAAACCCATCCTCAGCATCTTCACTAACCTTCCAATAACACAACCTGCAGAAACCCATCCTCAGCATCTTCACTCATCTCCCAATAACACAACCTGCAGAAACCCATCCTCAGCATCTCCACTCACCTTCCAATAACACAACCTGCAGAAACCCATCCTCAGCATCTCCACTCACCTTCCAATAACACAACCTGCAGAAATCCATCCTCAGCATCTCCACTCACCTCCCAATAACACAACCTGCAGAAACCCATCCTCAGCATCTTCACTCACCTCCCAATAACACAACCTGCATAAACCCATCCTCAGCAAATCCCCTCACCTTCCAATAACACAACCTGCCGAAACCCATCCTCAGCATCTTCACTCACTCCCAATAACACAGCCTGCAGAAACCCATCCTCAGCATCTCCACTCACCTCCCAATAACACAACCTGCTGAAACCTATCCTCAGCATCTCTACTCACCTTCCAATAACACAACCAGCAGAAACCCATCCTCAGCATCTCCACGAACCTTGCAAGAACACAACCTGCAGAAACCCATCCTCAGCATCTCCACTATCCTCCCAATAACAAACCCATCCTCAGCATCTCCACTCACCTTCCAATAACAAAACCTGCAGAAACCCATCCTCAGCATCTTCACTCGCCTCCCAATAACACAACCTGCAGAAACCCATCCTCAGCATCTCCACTCACCTCCCAATAACACAACCTGCCGAATCCCATCCTCAGCATCTTCACTCACCTTCCAATAACACAACCTGCAGAAACCCATCCTCAGCATCTTCACTAACCTTCCAATAACACAACCTGTAGAAACCCATCCTCAGCATCTTCACTAACCTTCCAATAACACAACCTGCAGAAACCCATCCTCAGCATCTTCACTCATCTCCCAATAACACAACCTGCAGAAACCCATCCTCAGCATCTTCACTCACCTCCCAATAACACAACCTGCATAAACCCATCCTCAGCATCTCCCCTCACCTTCCAATAACACAACCTGCCGAAACCCATCCTCAGCATCTTCACTCACTCCCAATAACACAGCCTGCAGAAACCCATCCTCAGCATCTTCTCTCACGTTCCAATAACACAACCTGCAGAAACCCATCCTCAGCATTTCCACTCACCTCCCAATAAAACAACCTGTAGAAACCATCCTCAGCATCTCCACTCACCTCCCAATAACACAACCTGCAGAAACCCATCCTCAGCATCTTCTCTCACCTTCCAATAACACAACCTGCAGAAACCCATCCTCAGCATCTCCACTCACCTCCCAATAACACAACCTGGAGAACCCCATCCTCAGCATCTTCACTCACCTCCCAATAACACAACCTGCAGAAACCCATCCTCAGCATCTCCACTAACCTTCCAATAACACAACCTGCAGAAACCCATCCTCAGCATCTCCACTCATCTCCCAATAACACAACCTGCAGAAACCTATCCTCACCATCTCCACTCATCTCCCAATAACACAACCTGCAGAAACCCATCCTCAGCATCTCCACTCACCTCCCAATAACACAACCTGCTGAAACCTATCCTCAGCATCTCTACTCACCTTCCAATAACACAACCAGCAGAAACCCATCCTCAGCATCTCCACTAACCTTCCAAGAACACAACCTGCAGAAACCCATCCTCAGCATCTCCACTAACCTCCCAATAACAAACCCATCCTCAGCATCTCCACTCACCTTCCAATAACAAAACCTGCAGAAACCCATCCCCAGCATCTTCACTCGCCTCCCAATAACACAAACTGCAGAAACCCATCCTCAGCATCTCCACTCACCTCCCAATAACACAACCTGCCGAATCCCATCCTCAGCATCTTCACTCACCTTCCAATAACACAACCTGCAGAAACCCATCCTCAGCATCTTCACTAACCTTCCAATAACACAACCTGCAGAAACCCATCCTCAGCATCTTCACTAACCTTCCAATAACACAACCTGCAGAAACCCATCCTCAGCATCTTCACTCATCTCCCAATAACACAACCTGCAGAAATCCATCCTCAGCATCTCCACTCACCTTCCAATAACACAACCTGCAGAAACCCATCCTCAGCATCTCCACTCACCTTCCAATAACACAACCTGCAGAAACCCATCCTCAGCATCTCCACTCACCTCCCAATAACACAGCCTGCAGAAACCCATCCTCAGCATCTTCACTCACCTCCCAATAACACAACCTGCATAAACCCATCCTCAGCATCTCCCCTCACCTTCCAATAACTCAACCTGCCGAAACCCATCCTCAGCATCTTCACTCACCTCCCAATAACACGACCTGCAGAAACCCATCCTCAGCATCTCCACTCACCTCCCAGTAACACAACCTGCAGAAACCCATCCTCAGCATCTCCACACACCTCCCAATAACACAACCTGGAGAAACCCATCCTCAGCATCTCTACTCACTCCCAATAACACAGCCTGCAGAAACCCATCCTCAGCATCTTCTCTCACGTTCCAATAACACAACCTGCAGAAACCCATCCTCAGCATTTTCACTCACCTCCCAATAACACAACCTGTAGAAACCATCCTCAGCATCTCCACTCACCTCCCAATAACACAACCTGCAGAAACCCATCCTCAGCATCTTCTCTCACCTTCCAATAACACAACCTGCAGAAACCCATCCTCAGCATCTCCACTCACCTCCCAATAACACAACCTGGAGAACCCCATCCTCAGCATCTTCACTCACCTCCCAATAACACAACCTGCAGAAACCCATCCTCAGCATCTCCACTAACCTTCCAATAACACAACCTGCAGAAACCCATCCTCAGCATCTCCACTCACCTCCCAATAACACAACCTGCAGAAACCTATCCTCAGCATCTCCACTCATCTCCCAATAACACAACCTGCAGAAACCCATCCTCAGCATCTCCACTCACCTCCCAATTACACAACCTGCTGAAACCTATCCTCAGCATCACTACTCACCTTCCAATAACACAACCAGCAGAAACCCATCCTCAGCATCTCCACTAACCTTCCAAGAACACAACCTGCAGAAACCCATCCTCAGCATCTCCACTAACCTCCCAATAACAAACCCATCCTCAGCATCTCCACTCACCTCCCAATAACACAACCTGCAGAAACCTATCCTCAGCATCTCCACTCATCTCCCAATAACACAACCTGCAGAAACCCATCCTCAGCATCTCCACTCACCTCCCAATAACACAACCTGCTGAAACCTATCCTCAGCATCTCTACTCACCTTCCAATAACACAACCAGCAGAAACCCATCCTCAGCATCTCCACTAACCTTCCAAGAACACAACCTGCAGAAACCCATCCTCAGCATCCCCACTAACCTCCCAATAACAAACCCATCCTCAGCATCTCCACTCACCTTCCAATAACAAAACCTGCAGAAACCCATCCTCAGCATCTTCACTCGCCTCCCAATAACACAAACTGCAGAAATCCATCCTCAGCATCTCCACTCACCTCCCAATAACACAACCTGCCGAATCCCATCCTCAGCATCTTCACTCAACTTCCAATAACACAACCTGCAGAAACCCATCCTCAGCATCTTCACTAACCTTCCAATAACACAACCTGCAGAAACCCATCCTCAGCATCTTCACTAACCTTCCAATAACACAACCTGCAGAAACCCATCCTCAGCATCTTCACTCATCTCCCAATAACACAACCTGCAGAAACCCATCCTCAGCATCTCCACTCACCTTCCAATAACACAACCTGCAGAAACCCATCCTCAGCATCTCCACTCACCTTCCAATAACACAACCTGCAGAAACCCATCCTCAGCATCTCCACTCACCTCCCAATAACACAACCTGCAGAAACCCATCCTCAGCATCTTCACTCACCTCCCAATAACACAACCTGCATAAACCCATCCTCAGCATCTCCCCTCACCTTCCAATAACACAACCTGCCGAAACCCATCCTCAGCATCTTCACTCACCTCCCAATAACACAACCTGCAGAAACCCATCCTCAGCATCTCCACTCACCTCCCAGTAACACAACCTGCAGAAACCCATCCTCAGCATCTCCACACACCTCCCAATAACACAACCTGGAGAAACCCATCCTCAGCATCTCTACTCACTCCCAATAACACAGCCTGCAGAAACCCATCCTCAGAATCTTCTCTCACGTTCCAATAACACAACCTGCAGAAACCCATCCTCAGCATTTCCACTCACCTCCCAATAACACAACCTGTAGAAACCATCCTCAGCATCTCCACTCACCTCCCAATAACACAACCTGCAGAAACCCATCCTCAGCATCTTCTCTCACCTTCCAATAACACAACCTGCAGAAACCCATCCTCAGCATCTCCACTCACCTCCCAATAACACAACCTGGAGAACCCCATCCTCAGCATCTTCACTCACCTCCCAATAACACAACCTGCAGAAACCCATCCTCAGCATCTCCACTAACACTCCAATAACACAACCTGCAGAAACCCATCCTCAGCATCTCCACTCACCTCCCAATAACACAACCTGCAGAAACCTATCCTCAGCATCTCCACTCATCTCCCAATAACACAACCTGCAGAAACCCATCCTCAGCATCTCCACTCACCTCCCAATTACACAACCTGCTGAAACCTATCCTCAGCATCTCTACTCACCTTCCAATAACACAACCAGCAGAAACCCATCCTCAGCATCTCCACTAACCTTCCAAGAACACAACCTGCAGAAACCCATCCTCAGCATCTCCACTAACCTCCCAATAACAAACCCATCCTCAGCATCTCCACCCACCTCCCAATAACACAACCTGCAGAAACCTATCCTCAGCATCTCCACTCATTTCCCAATAACACAACCTGCAGAAACCCATCCTCAGCATCTCCACTCACCTCCCAATAACACAAACTGCTGAAACCTATCCTCAGCATCTCTACTCACCTTCCAATAACACAACCAGCAGAAACCCATCCTCAGCATCTCCACTAACCTTCCAAGAACACAACCTGCAGAAACCCATCCTCAGCATCTCCACTAACCTCCCAATAACAAACCCATCCTCATCATCTCCACTCACCTTCCAATAACAAAACGTGCAGAAACCCATCCTCAGCATCTTCACTCGCCTCCCAATAACATAAACTGCAGAAACCCATCCTCAGCATCTCCACTCACCTCCCAGTAACACAACCTGCCGAATCCCATCCTCAGCATCTTCACTCACCTTCCAATAACACAACCTGCAGAAACCCATCCTCAGCATCTTCACTAACCTTCCAATAACAGAACCTGCAGAAACCCATCCTCAGCATCTGCACTAACCTTCCAATAACACAACCTGCAGAAACCCATCCTCAGAATCGTCACTCATCTCCCAATAACACAACCTGCAGAAACCCATCCTCAGCATCTCCACTCACCTTCCAATAACACAACCTGCAGAAACCCATCCTCAGCATCTCCACTCACCTTCCAATAACACAACCTGCAGAAACCCATCCTCAGCATCTCCACTCACCTCCCAATAACACAACCTGCAGAAACCCATCCTCAGCATCTTCACTCACCTCCCAATAACACAACCTGCATAAACCCATCCTCAGCATCTCCCCTCACCTTCCAATAACACAACCTGCCGAAACCCATCCTCAGCATCTTCACTCACCTCCCAATAACACAACCTGCAGAAACCCATCCTCAGCATCTCCACTCACCTCCCAGTAACACAACCTGCAGAAACCCATCCTCAGCATCTCCACTCACCTCCCAATAACACAACCTGGAGAAACCCATCCTCAGCATCTCTACTCACTCCCAATAACACAGCCTGCAGAAACCCATCCTCAGCATCTCTACTCACCTTCCAATAACACAACCAGCAGAAACCCATCCTCAGCATCTCCACTAACCTCCCAATAACAAACCCATCCTCAGCATCTCCACTCACCTTCCAATAACAAAACCTGCAGAAACCCATCCTCAGCATCTTCACTCGCCTCCCAATAACACAAACTGCAGAAACCCATCCTCAGCATCTCCACTCACCTCCCAATAACACAACCTGCCGAATCCCATCTTCAGCATCTTCACTCACCTTCCAATAACACAACCTGCAGAAACCCATCCTCAGCATCTTCACTAACCTTCCAATAACACAATCTGCAGAAACCCATCCTCAGCATCTTCACTAACCTTCCAATGACACAACCTGCAGAAACCCATCCTCAGCATCTTCACTCATCTCCCAATAACACAACCTGCAGAAACCCATCCTCAGCATCTCCACTCACCTTCCAATAACACAACCTGCAGAAACCCATCCTCAGCATCTCCACTCACCTTCCAATAACACAACCTGCAGAAACCCATCCTCAGCATCTCCACTCACCTCCCAATAACACAACCTGCAGAAACCCATCCTCAGCATCTTCACTCACCTCCCAATAACACAACCTGCATAAACCCATCCTCAGCATCTCCCCTCACCTTCCAATAACACAACCTGCCGAAACCCATCCTCAGCATCTTCACTCACCTCCCAATAACACAACCTGCAGAAACCCATCCTCAGCATCTCCACTCACCTCCCAGTAACACAACCTGCAGAAACCCATCCTCAGCATCTCCACTCACCTCCCAATAACACAACCTGGAGAAACCCATCCTCAGCATCTCTACTCACTCCCAATAACACAGCCTGCAGAAACCCATCCTCAGCATCTTCTCTCACGTTCCAATAACACAACCTGGAGAACCCCATCCTCAGCATCTTCACTCACCTCCCAATAACACAACCTGCAGAAACCCATCCTCAGCATCTCCACTAACCTTCCAATAACACAACCTGCAGAAACCCATCCTCAGCATCTCCACTCACCTCCCAATAACACAACCTGCAGAAACCTATCCTCAGCATCTCCACTCATCTCCCAATAACACAACCTGCAGAAACCCATCCTCAGCATCTCCACTCACCTCCCAATAACACAACCTGCTGAAACCTATCCTCAGCATCTCTACTCACCTTCCAATAACACAACCAGCAGAAACCCATCCTCAGCATCTCCACTAACCTTCCAAGAACACAACCTGCAGAAACCCATCCTCAGCATCTCCACTAACCTCCCAATAACAAACCCATCCTCAGCATCTCCACTCACCTTCCAATAACAAAACCTGCAGAAACCCATCCTCAGCATCTTCACTCGCCTCCCAATAACACAAACTGCAGAAACCCATCCTCAGCATCTCGACTCACCTCCCAATAACACAACCTGCAGAAACCCATCCTCAGCATCTTCACTAACCTTCCAATAACACAACCTGCAGAAACCCATCCTCAGCATCTTCACTAACCTTCCAATAACACAACCTGCAGAAACCCATCCTCAGCATCTTCACTCATCTCCCAATAACACAACCTGCAGAAACCCATCCTCAGCATCTCCACTCACCTTCCAATAACACAACCTGCAGAAACCCATCCTCAGCATCTCCACTCACCTTCCAATAACACAACCTGCAGAAACCCATCCTCAGCATCTCCACTCACCTCCCAATAACACAACCTGCAGAAACCCATCCTCAGCATCTTCACTCACCTCCCAATAACACAACCTGCATAAACCCATCCTCAGCATCTCCCCTCACCTTCCAATAACACAACCTGCCGAAACCCATCCTCAGCATCTTCACTCACCTCCCAATAACACAACCTGCAGAAACCCATCCTCAGCATCTCCACTCACCTCCCAGTAACACAACCTGCAGAAACCCATCCTCAGCATCTCCACTCACCTCCCAATAACACAACCTGGAGAAACCCATCCTCAGCATCTCTACTCACTCCCAATAACACAGCCTGCAGAAACCCATCCTCAGCATCTTCTCTCACGTTCCAATAACACAATCTGCAGAAACCCATCCTCAGCATTTCCACTCACCTCCCAATAACACAACCTGTAGAAACCATCCTCAGCATCTCCACTCACCTCCCAATAACACAACCTGCAGAAACCCATCCTCAGCATCTTCTCTCACCTTCCAATAACACAACCTGCAGAAACCCATCCTCAGCATCTCCACTCACCTCCCAATAACAAAACCTGCAGAAACCCATCCTCAGCATCTCCACTCAGCTCCCAGTAACACAACCTGCAGAACCCCATCCTCAGCATCTTCACTCACCTCCCAATAACACAGCCTGCAGAAACCCATCCTCGGCAGCTCCACTCACCTCCCAATAACACAACCTGCATAAACCCATCCTCAGCATCTCCACTAACCTTCCAATAACACAACCTGCAGAAACCCATCCTCAGCATCTCCACTAACCTTCCAATAACACAACCTGCAGAAACCCATCCTCAGCATCTCCACTCACCTCCCAATAACACAACCTGCTGAAACCCATCCTCAGCATCTCCACTCACCTCCCAATAACACAACCTGCTGAAACCCATCCTCAGCATCTCCACTCACTTCCAATAACACAACCTGCAGAAATCCATCCTCAGCATCTCCACTCACCTTCCAATAACACAACCTGCAGAAACCCATCCTCAGCATCTTCACTCACCTCCCAATAACACAACCTGCAGAAACCCATACTCAGCATCTCCACTCACCTTCCAATAACACAACCTGCAGAAACCCATCCTCAGCATCTCCACTCACCTCCCAATAACACAACCTGCAGAAACCCATACTCAGCATCTCCACTCACCTTCCAATAACACAACCTGCAGAAACCCATCCTCAGCATCTCCACTCACCTTCCCATAACACAACCTGCAGAAACCCATACTCAGCATCTCCACTCACCTTCCAATAACACAACCTGCAGAAACCCATCCTCAGCATCTCCACACACCTTCCAGTAACATAACCTGCAGTAACCGTCCTCAGCATCTCCACTCACCTCCCAATAACAGAACCTGCAGAAACCCATCCTCAGCATCTTCACTCACCTTCCAATAACACAACCTGCAGGAACCCATCCTCAGCATCTCCACTCACGTTCCAATAACACAACCTGCAGTAACCATCCTCAGCATCTCCACTCACCTTCCAATAACACAACATGCAGAAACCCATCCTCAGCATCTTCACTCACCTCCCAATAACACAACCTGCAGAAACCCATCCTCAGCATCTCCACTCACCTCCCAATAACACAACCTGCAGAAACCCATCCTCAGCATCTCCACTCACCTTCCCATAACACAACCTGCAGAAACCCATACTCAGCATCTCCACTCACCTTCCAATAACACAACCTTCAGAAACCCATCCTCAGCATCTCCACACACCTTCCAGTAACATAACCTGCAGTAACCATCCTCAGCATCTCCACTCACCTCCCAATAACAGAACCTGCAGAAACCCATCCTCAGCATCTTCACTCACCTTCCAATAACACAACCTGCAGGAACCCATCCTCAGCATCTCCACTCACCTTCCAATAACACAACCTGCAGTAACCATCCTCAGCATCTCCACTCACCTTCCAATAACACAACCTGCAGTAACCATCCTCAGCATCTCCACTCACCTTCCAATAACACAACCTGCAGGAACCCATCCTCAGCATCTCCACTCACCTCCCAATAACACAATCTGCAGAAACCATCCTCAGCATCTCCACTCACCATCCAATAACACAACCTGCAGGAACCCATCCTCAGCATCTCCACTCACCTTCCAATAACACAATCTGCAGTAACCATCCTCAGCATCTCCACTCACCTTCCAATAACACAACCTGCAGGAACCCATCCTCAGCATCTTCACTCACCTTCCAATAACACAATCTGCAGAAAAACATCCTCAGCATCTCCACTCACCTTCCCATAACACAACCTGCAGAAACCCATACTCAGCATCTCCACTCACCTTCCAATAACACAACCTGCAGAAACCCATCCTCAGCATCTCCACACACCTTCCAGTAACATATCCTTCAGTAACCATCCTCAGCATCTCCACTCACCTCCCAATAACAGAACCTGCAGAAACCCATACTCAGCATCTTCACTCACCTTCCAATAACACAACCTGCAGAAACCCACCCTCAGCATCTCCACTCACCTTCCAATAACACAATCTGCAGAAAAACATCCTCAGCATCTCCACTCACCTTCCCATAACACAACCTGCAGAAACCCATACTCAGCATCTCCATTCACCTTCCAATAACACAACCTGCAGAAACCCATCCTCAGCATCTCCACACACCTTCCAGTAACATATCCTTCAGTAACCATCCTCAGCATCTCCACTCACCTTCCCATAACACAACCTGCAGAAACCCATACTCAGCATCTTCACTCACCTTCCAATAACACAACCTGCAGAAACCCACCCTCAGCATCTCCACTCACCTCCCAATAACACAACCTGCAGAAACACATCCTCAGCATCTTCACTCACCTCCCAATAACACAACCTGCAGAAACCCATCCTCAGCAACTCCACTCACCTTCCAATAACACAACCTGCAGAAACCCATCCTCAGCTTCGCCACTCACCTTCCCATAACACAACCTGCAGAAACCCATACTCAGCATCTCCACTCACCTTCCAATAACACAACCTGCAGAAACCCATCCTCAGCATCTCCACTCACCTTCCCATAACACAACCTGCAGGAACCCATCCTCAGCATCTCCACTCACCTTCCAATAACACAACCTGCAGGAACCCATCCTCAGCATCTCCACTCACCTTCCAATAACACAACCTGCAGTAATCATCCTCAGCATCTCCACTCACCTGCCCATAACACAACCTGCAGGAACCCATCCTCAGCATCTTCACTCACCTCCCAATAACACAACCTGCAGAAACCCATCCTCAGCATCTCCACACACCTTCCAGTAACACAACCTGCAGGAACCCATCCTCAGCATCTCCACTCACCTCCCAATAACACAACCTGCTGAAACCCATCCTCAGCATCTCCACTCACCTCCCAATAACACAACCTGCAGAAACCTATCCTCAGCATCTCCACTCATCTCCCAATAACACAACCTGCAGAAACCCATCCTCAGCATCTCCACTCACCTCCCAATAACACAACCTGCTGAAACCTATCCTCAGCATCTCTACTCAACTTCCAATAACACAACCAGCAGAAACCCATCCTCAGCATCTCCACTAACCATCCAAGAACACAACCTGCAGAGACCCATCCTCAGCATCTCCACTAACCTCCCAATAACAAACCCATCCTCAGCATCTCCACTCACCTTCCAATAACAAAACCTGCAGAAACCCATCCTCAGCATCTTCACTCGCCTCCCAATAACACAACCTGCAGAAACCCATCCTCAGCATCTCCACTCACCTCCCAATAACACAACCTGCCGAACCCCATCCTCAGCATCTTCACTCACCTTCCAATAACACAACCTGCAGAAACCCACCCTCAGCATCTCCACTCACCTTCCAATAACACAATCTGCAGAAAAACATCCTCAGCATCTCCACTCACCTTCCCATAACACAACCTGCAGAAACCCATACTCAGCATCTCCATTCACCTTCCAATAACACAACCTGCAGAAACCCATCCTCAGCATCTCCACACACTTTCCAGTAACATATCCTTCAGTAACCATCCTCAGCATCTCCACTGACCTTCCCATAACACAACCTGCAGAAACCCATACTCAGCATCTTCACTCACCTTCCAATAACACAACCTGCAGAAACCCACCCTCAGCATCTCCACTCACCTCCCAATAACACAACCTGCAGAAACCCATCCTCAGCAACTCCACTCACCTTCCAATAACACAACCTGCAGAAACCCATCCTCAGCTTCTCCACTCACCTTCCCATAACACAACCTGCAGAAACCCATACTCAGCATCTCCACTCACCTTCCAATAACACAACCTGCAGAAACCCATCCTCAGCATCTCCACTCACCTTCCCATAACACAACCTGCAGGAACCCATCCTCAGCATCTCCACTCACCTTCCAATAACACAACCTGCAGGAACCCATCCTCAGCATCTCCACTCACCTTCCAATAACACAACCTGCAGTAATCATCCTCAGCATCTCCACTCACCTGCCCATAACACAACCTGCAGGAACCCATCCTCAGCATCTTCACTCACCTCCCAATAACACAACCTGCAGAAACCCATCCTCAGCATCTCCACACACCTTCCAGTAACACAACCTGCAGGAACCCATCCTCAGCATCTCCACTCACCTCCCAATAACACAACCTGCTGAAACCCATCCTCAGCATCTCCACTCACCTCCCAATAACACAACCTGCAGAAACCTATCCTCAGCATCTCCACTCATCTCCCAATAACACAACCTGCAGAAACCCATCCTCAGCATCTCCACTCACCTCCCAATAACACAACCTGCTGAAACCTATCCTCAGCATCTCTACTCAACTTCCAATAACACAACCAGCAGAAACCCATCCTCAGCATCTCCACTAACCTTCCAAGAACACAACCTGCAGAGACCCATCCTCAGCATCTCCACTAACCTCCCAATAACAAACCCATCCTCAGCATCTCCACTCACCTTCCAATAACAAAACCTGCAGAAACCCATCCTCAGCATCTTCACTCGCCTCCCAATAACACAACCTGCAGAAACCCATCCTCAGCATCTCCACTCACCTCCCAATAACACAACCTGCCGAACCCCATCCTCAGCATCTTCACTCACCTTCCAATAACACAACCTGCAGAAACCCATCCTCAGCATCTTCACTCACCTCCCAATAACACAACCTGCAGAAACCCATACTCAGCATCTCCACTCACCTTCCAATAACACAACCTGCAGAAACCCATCCTCAGCATCTCCACTCACCTCCCAATAACACAACCTGCAGAAACCCATACTCAGCATCTCCACTCACCTTCCAATAACACAACCTGCAGAAACCCATCCTCAGCATCTCCACTCACCTTCCCATAACACAACCTGCAGAAACCCATACTCAGCATCTCCACTCACCTTCCAATAACACAACCTGCAGAAACCCATCCTCAGCATCTCCACACACCTTCCAGTAACATAACCTGCAGTAACCGTCCTCAGCATCTCCACTCACCTCCCAATAACAGAACCTGCAGAAACCCATCCTCAGCATCTTCACTCACCTTCCAATAACACAACCTGCAGGAACCCATCCTCAGCATCTCCACTCACGTTCCAATAACACAACCTGCAGTAACCATCCTCAGCATCTCCACTCACCTTCCAATAACACAACCTGCAGAAACCCATCCTCAGCATCTTCACTCACCTCCCAATAACACAACCTGCAGAAACCCATCCTCAGCATCTCCACTCACCTCCCAATAACACAACCTGCAGAAACCCATCCTCAGCATCTCCACTCACCTTCCCATAACACAACCTGCAGAAACCCATACTCAGCATCTCCACTCACCTTCCAATAACACAACCTTCAGAAACCCATCCTCAGCATCTCCACACACCTTCCAGTAACATAACCTGCAGTAACCATCCTCAGCATCTCCACTCACCTCCCAATAACAGAACCTGCAGAAACCCATCCTCAGCATCTTCACTCACCTTCCAATAACACAACCTGCAGGAACCCATCCTCAGCATCTCCACTCACCTTCCAATAACACAACCTGCAGTAACCATCCTCAGCATCTCCACTCACCTTCCAATAACACAACCTGCAGTAACCATCCTCAGCATCTCCACTCACCTTCCAATAACACAACCTGCAGGAACCCATCCTCAGCATCTCCACTCACCTCCCAATAACACAATCTGCAGAAACCATCCTCAGCATCTCCACTCACCATCCAATAACACAACCTGCAGGAACCCATCCTCAGCATCTCCACTCACCTTCCAATAACACAATCTGCAGTAACCATCCTCAGCATCTCCACTCACCTTCCAATAACACAACCTGCAGGAACCCATCCTCAGCATCTTCACTCACCTTCCAATAACACAATCTGCAGAAAAACATCCTCAGCATCTCCACTCACCTTCCCATAACACAACCTGCAGAAACCCATACTCAGCATCTCCACTCACCTTCCAATAACACAACCTGCAGAAACCCATCCTCAGCATCTCCACACACCTTCCAGTAACATATCCTTCAGTAACCATCCTCAGCATCTCCACTCACCTCCCAATAACAGAACCTGCAGAAACCCATACTCAGCATCTTCACTCACCTTCCAATAACACAACCTGCAGAAACCCACCCTCAGCATCTCCACTCACCTTCCAATAACACAATCTGCAGAAAAACATCCTCAACATCTCCACTCACCTTCCCATAACACAACCTGCAGAAACCCATACTCAGCATCTCCATTCACCTTTCAATAACACAACCTGCAGAAACCCATCCTCAGCATCTCCACACACCTTCCAGTAACATATCCTTCAGTAACCATCCTCAGCATCTCCACTCACCTTCCCATAACACAACCTGCAGAAACCCATACTCAGCATCTTCACTCACCTTCCAATAACACAACCTGCAGAAACCCACCCTCAGCATCTCCACTCACCTCCCAATAACACAACCTGCAGAAACCCATCCTCAGCATCTTCACTCACCTCCCAATAACACAACCTGCAGAAACCCATCCTCAGCAACTCCACTCACCTTCCAATAACACAACCTGCAGAAACCCATCCTCAGCATCTCCACTCACCTTCCCATAACACAACCTGCAGAAACCCATACTCAGCATCTCCACTCACCTTCCAATAACACAACCTGCAGAACCCCATCCTCAGCATCTTCACTCACCTCCCAATAACACAACCTGCAGAAACCCATCCTCGGCAGCTCCACTCACCTCCCAATAACACAACCTGCATAAACCCATCCTCAGCATCTCCACTAACCTTCCAATAACACAACCTGCAGAAACCCATCCTCAGCATCTCCACTAACCTTCCAATAACACAACCTGCAGAAACCCATCCTCAGCATCTCCACTAACCTTCCAATAACACAACCTGCAGAAACCCATCCTCAGCATCTCCACTCACCTCCCAATAACACAACCTGCTGAAACCCATCCTCAGCATCTCCACTCACCTCCCAATAACACAACCTGCTGAAACCCATCCTCAGCATCTCCACTCACCTTCCAATAACACAACCTGCAGAAATCCATCCTCAGCATCTCCACTCACCTTCCAATAACACAACCTGCAGAAACCCATCCTCAGCATCTTCACTCACCTCCCAATAACACAACCTGCAGAAACCCATACTCAGCATCTCCACTCACCTTCCAATAACACAACCTGCAGAAACCCATCCTCAGCATCTCCACTCACCTCCCAATAACACAACCTGCAGAAACCCATCCTCAGCATCTCCACTCACCTTCCCATAACACAACCTGCAGAAACCCATACTCAGCATCTCCACTCACCTTCCAATAACACAACCTGCAGAAACCCATCCTCAGCATTTCCACACACCTTCCAGTAACATAACCTGCAGTAACCGTCCTCAGCATCTCCACTCACCTCCCAATAACAGAACCTGCAGAAACCCATCCTCAGCATCTTCACTCACCTTCCAATAACACAACCTGCAGGAACCCATCCTCAGCATCTCCACTCACGTTCCAATAACACAACCTGCAGTAACCATCCTCAGCATCTCCACTCACCTTCCAATAACACAACCTGCAGAAACCCATCCTCAGCATCTTCACTCACCTCCCAATAACACAACCTGCAGAAACCCATCCTCAGCATCTCCACTCACCTCCCAATAACACAACCTGCAGAAACCCATCCTCAGCATCTCCACTCACCTTCCCATAACACAACCTGCAGAAACCCATACTCAGCATCTCCACTCACCTTCCAATAACACAACCTTCAGAAACCCATCCTCAGCATCTCCACACACCTTCCAGTAACATAACCTGCAGTAACCATCGTCAGCATCTCCACTCACCTCCCAATAACAGAACCTGCAGAAACCCATCCTCAGCATCTTCGCACACCTTCCAATAACACAACCTGCAGGAACCCATCCTCAGCATCTCCACTCACCTTCCAATAACACAACCTGCAGTAACCATCCTCAGCATCTCCACTCACCTCCCAATAACACAACCTGCAGTAACCATCCTCAGCATCTCCACTCACCTTCCAATAACAGAACCTGCAGTAACCACCCTCAGCATCTCCACTCACCTTTCAATAACACAACCTGCAGTAACCATCCTCAGCATCTCCACTCACCTTCAAATAACACAATCTGCAGTAACCATCCTCAGCATCTCCACTCACCTTCCAATAACACAACCTGCAGGAACCCATCCTCAGCATCTCCACTCACCTCCCAATAACACAATCTGCAGAAACCATCCTCAGCATCTCCACTCACCATCCAATAACACAACCTGCAGGAACCCATCCTCAGCATCTCCACTCACCTTCCAATAACACAATCTGCAGTAACCATCCTCAGCATCTCCACTCACCTTCCAATAACACAACCTGCAGGAAACCATCCTCAGCATCTTCACTCACCTTCCAATAACACAATCTGCAGAAAAACATCCTCAGCATCTACACTCACCTTCCCATAACACAACCTGCAGAAACCCATACTCAGCATCTCCACTCACCTTCCAATAACACAACCTGCAGAAACCCATCCTCAGCATCTCCACACACCTTCCAGTAACATATCCTTCAGTAACCATCCTCAGCATCTCCACTCACCTCCCAATAACAGAACCTGCAGAAACCCATACTCAGCATCTTCACTCACCTTCCAATAACACAACCTGCAGAAACCCACCCTCAGCATCTCCACTCACCTTCCAATAACACAATCTGCAGAAAAACATCCTCAGCATCTCCACTCACCTTCCCATAACACAACCTGCAGAAACCCATACTCAGCATCTCCATTCACCTTCCAATAACACAACCTGCAGAAACCCATCCTCAGCATCTCCACACACCTTCCAGTAACATATCCTTCAGTAACCATCCTCAGCATCTCCACACACCTTCCCATAACACAACCTGCAGAAACCCATACTCAGCATCTTCACTCACCTTCCAATAACACAACCTGCAGAAACCCAACCTCAGCATCTCCACTCACCTCCCAATAACACAACCTGCAGAAACACATCCTCAGCATCTTCACTCACCTCCCAATAACACAACCTGCAGAAACCCATCCTCAGCAACTCCACTCACCTCCCAATAACACAACCTGCATAAACCCATCCTCAGCATCTCCACTAACCTTCCAATAACACAACCTGCAGAAACCCATCCTCAGCATCTCCACTAACCTTCCAATAACACAACCTGCAGAAACCCATCCTCAGCATCTCCACTCACCTCCCAATAACACAACCTGCTGAAACCCATCCTCAGCATCTCCACTCACCTCCCAATAACACAACCTGCTGAAACCCATCCTCAGCATCTCCACTCACCTTCCAATAACACAACCTGCAGAAATCCATCCTCAGCATCTCCACTCACCTTCCAATAACACAACCTGCAGAAACCCTTCCTCAGCATCTTCACTCACCTCCCAATAACACAACCTGCAGAAACCCATACTCAGCATCTCCACTCACCTTCCAATAACACAACCTGCAGAAACCCATCCTCAGCATCTCCACTCACCTCCCAATAACACAACCTGCAGAAACCCATACTCAGCATCTCCACTCACCTTCCAATAACACAACCTGCAGAAACCCATCCTCAGCATCTCCACTCACCTTCCCATAACACAACCTGCAGAAACCCATACTCAGCATCTCCACTCACCTTCCAATAACACAACCTGCAGAAACCCATCCTCAGCATCTCCACACACCTTCCAGTAACATAACCTGCAGTAACCGTCCTCAGCATCTCCACTCACCTCCCAATAACAGAACCTGCAGAAACCCATCCTCAGCATCTTCACTCACCTTCCAATAACACAACCTGCAGGAACCCATCCTCAGCATCTCCACTCACGTTCCAATAACACAACCTGCAGTAACCATCCTCAGCATCTCCACTCACCTTCCAATAACACAACCTGCAGAAACCCATCCTCAGCATCTTCACTCACCTCCCAATAACACAACCTGCAGAAACCCATCCTCAGCATCTCCACTCACCTCCCAATAACACAACCTGCAGAAACCCATCCTCAGCATCTCCACTCACCTTCCCATAACACAACCTGCAGAAACCCATACTCAGCATCTCCACTCACCTTCCAATAACACAACCTTCAGAAACCCATCCTCAGCATCTCCACACACCTTCCAGTAACATAACCTGCAGTAACCATCGTCAGCATCTCCACTCACCTCCCAATAACAGAACCTGCAGAAACCCATCCTCAGCATCTTCGCTCACCTTCCAATAACACAACCTGCAGGAACCCATCCTCAGCATCTCCACTCACCTTCCAATAACACAACCTGCAGTAACCATCCTCAGCATCTCCACTCACCTCCCAATAACACAACCTGCAGTAACCATCCTCAGCATCTCCACTCACCTTCCATTAACAGAACCTGCAGTAACCACCCTCAGCATCTCCACTCACCTTTCAATAACACAACCTGCAGTAACCATCCTCAGCATCTCCACTCACCTTCCAATAACACAATCTGCAGTAACCATCCTCAGCATCTCCACTCACCTTCCAATAACACAACCTGCAGGAACCCATCCTCAGCATCTCCACTCACCTCCCAATAACACAATCTGCAGAACCCATCCTCAGCATCTCCACTCACCATCCAATAACACAACCTGCAGGAACCCATCCTCAGCATCTCCACTCACCTTCCAATAACACAATCTGCAGTAACTATCCTCAGCATCTCCACTCACCTTCCAATAACACAACCTGCAGGAACCCATCCTCAGCATCTTCACTCACCTTCCAATAACACAATCTGCAGAAAAACATCCTCAGCATCTACACTCACCTTCCCATAACACAACCTGCAGAAACCCATACTCAGCATCTCCACTCACCTTCCAATAACACAACCTGCAGAAACCCATCCTCAGCATCTCCACACACCTTCCAGTAACATATCCTTCAGTAACCATCCTCAGCATCTCCACTCACCTCCCAATAACAGAACCTGCAGAAACCCATACTCAGCATCTTCACTCACCTTCCAATAACACAACCTGCAGAAACCCACCCTCAGCATCTCCACTCACCTTCCAATAACACAATCTGCAGAAAAACATCCTCAGCATCTCCACTCACCTTCCCATAACACAACCTGCAGAAACCCATACTCAGCATCTCCATTCACCTTCCAATAACACAACCTGCAGAAACCCATCCTCAGCATCTCCACACACCTTCCAGTAACATATCCTTCAGTAACCATCCTCAGCATCTCCACACACCTTCCCATAACACAACCTGCAGAAACCCATACTCAGCATCTTCACTCACCTTCCAATAACACAACCTGCAGAAACCCACCCTCAGCATCTCCACTCACCTCCCAATAACACAACCTGCAGAAACACATCCTCAGCATCTTCACTCACCTCCCAATAACACAACCTGCAGAAACCCATCCTCAGCAACTCCACTCACCTTCCAATAACACAACCTGCAGAAACCCATCCTCAGCTTCTCCACTCACCTTCCCATAGCACAACCTGCAGAAACCCATACTCAGCATCTCCACTCACCTTCTAATAACACAACCTGCAGAAACCCATCCTCAGCATCTCCACTCACCTTCCCATAACACAACCTGCAGGAACCCATCCTCAGCATCTCCACTCACCTTCCAATAACACAACCTGCAGGAACCCATCCTCAGCATCTCCACTCACCTTCCAATAACACAACCTGCAGGAACCCATCCTCAGCATCTTCACTCACCTCCCAATAACACAACCTGCAGAAACCCATCCTCAGCATCTTCACTCACCTCCCAATAACACAACCTGCAGGAACCCATCCTCAGCATCTTCACTCACCTCCCAATAACACAACCTGCAGAAACCCATCCTCAGCATCTCCACACACCTTCCAGTAACACAACCTGCAGGAACCCATCCTCAGCATCTCCACTCACCTCCCAATAACACAACCTGCTGAAACCCATCCTCAGCATCTCCACTCACCTCCCAATAACACAACCTGCAGAAACCTATCCTCAGCATCTCCACTCATCTCCCAATAACACAACCTGCAGAAACCCATCCTCAGCATCTCCACTCACCTCCCAATAACACAACCTGCTGAAACCTATCCTCAGCATCTCTACTCAACTTCCAATAACACAACCAGCAGAAACCCATCCTCAGCATCTCCACTAACCTTCCAAGAACACAACCTGCAGAGACCCATCCTCAGCATCTCCATTAACCTCCCAATAACAAACCCATCCTCAGCATCTCCACTCACCTTCCAATAACAAAACCTGCAGAAACCCATCCTCAGCATCTTCACTCGCCTCCCAATAACACAACCTGCAGAAACCCATCCTCAGCATCTCCACTCACCTCCCAATAACACAACCTGCCGAACCCCATCCTCAGCATCTTCACTCACATTCCAATAACACAACCTGCAGAAACCCATCCTCAGCATCTTCACTAACCTTCCAATAACACAACCTGCAGAAACCCATCCTCAGCATCTTCACTCACCTCCCAATAACACAACCTGCAGAAACCCATACTCAGCATCTCCACTCACCTTCCAAAAACACAACCTGCAGAAACCCATCCTCAGCATCTCCACTCACCTTCCCATAACACAACCTGCAGAAACCCATACTCAGCATCTCCATTCACCTTTCAATAACACAACCTGCAGAAACCCATCCTCAGCATCTCCACACACCTTCCAGTAACATATCTTTCAGTAACCATCCTCAGCATCTCCACTCACCTTCCCATAACACAACCTGCAGAAACCCATACTCAGCATCTTCACTCACCTTCCAATAACACAACGTGCAGAAACCCACCCTCAGCATCTCCACTCACCTCCCAATAACACAACCTGCAGAAACACATCCTCAGCATCTTCACTCACCTCCCAATAACACAACCTGCAGAAACCCATCCTCAGCATCTCCACACACCTTCCAGTAACACAACCTGCAGGAACCCATCCTCAGCATCTCCACTCACCTCCCAATAACACAACCTGCTGAAACCCATCCTCAGCATCTCCACTCACCTCCCAATAACACAACCTGCAGAAACCTATCCTCAGCATCTCCACTCATCTCCCAATAACACAACCTGCAGAAACCCATCCTCAGCATCTCCACTCACCTCCCAATAACACAACCTGCCGAACCCCATCCTCAGCATCTTCACTCACCTTCCAATAACACAACCTGCAGAAACCCATCCTCAGCATCTTCACTAACCTTCCAATAACACAACCTGCAGAAACCCATACTCAGCATCTCCACTCACCTTCCAATAACACAACCTGCAGAAACCCATCCTCAGCATCTCCACTCACCTTCCCATAACACAACCTGCAGAAACCCATACTCAGCATCTCCATTCACCTTTCAATATCACAACCTGCAGAAACCCATCCTCAGCATCTCCACACACCTTCCAGTAACATATCCTTCAGTAACCATCCTCAGCATCTCCACTCACCTTCCCATAACACAACCTGCAGAAACCCATACTCAGCATCTTCACTCACCTTCCAATAACACAACCTGCAGAAACCCACCCTCAGCATCTCCACTCACCTCCCAATAACACAACCTGCAGAAACACATCCTCAGCATCTTCACTCACCTCCCAATAACACAACCTGCAGAAACCCATCCTCAGCAACTCCACTCACCTTCCAATAACACAACCTGCAGAAACCCATCCTCTGCTTCTCCACTCACCTTCCCATAACACAACCTGCAGAAACCCATACTCAGCATCTCCACTCACCTTCCAATAACACAACCTGCAGAAACCCATCCTCAGCATCTCCACTCACCTTCCCATAACACAACCTGCTGAAACCCATCCTCAGCATCTCCACTCACCTCCCAATAACACAACCTGCAGAAACCCATCCTCAGCATCTTCACTGACCTCCCAATAACACAACCTGCAGAAACCCATCCTCAGCATCTCCACACACCTTCCAGTAACACAACCTGCAGGAACCCATCCTCAGCATCTCCACTCACCTCCCAATAACACAACCTGCTGAAACCCATCCTCAGCATCTCCACTCACCTCCCAATAACACAACCTGCAGAAACCTATCCTCAGCATCTCCACTCATCTCCCAATAACACAACCTGCAGAAACCCATCCTCAGCATCTCCACTCACCTCCCAATAACACAACCTGCTGAAACCTATCCTCAGCATCTCTACTCAACTTCCAATAACACAACCAGCAGAAACCCATCCTCAGCATCTCCACTAACCTTCCAAGAACACAACCTGCAGAGACCCATCCTCAGCATCTCCACTAACCTCCCAATAACAAACCCATCCTCAGCATCTCCACTCACCTTCCAATAACAAAACCTGCAGAAACCCATTCTCAGCATCTTCACTAACCTTCCAATAACACAACCTGCAGAAACCCATCCTCAGCATCTCCAGTCACCTCCCAATAACACAACCTGCAGAAACCCATCCTCAGCATCTTCACTCACCTCCCAATAACACAACCTGCATAAACCCATCCTCAGCATCTCCCCTCACCTTCCAATAACACAACCTGCCGAAACCCATCCTCAGCATCTTCACTCACCTCCCAATAACACAACCTGCAGAAACCCATCCTCAGCATCTCCACTCACCTCCCAGTAACACAACCTGCAGAAACCCATCCTCAGCATCTCCACTCACCTCCCAATAACACAACCTGGAGAAACCCATCCTCAGCATCTCTAATCACTCCCAATAACACAGCCTGCAGAAACCCATCCTCAGCATCTTCTCTCACGTTCCAATAACACAACCTGCAGAAACCCATCCTCAGCATTTCCACTCACCTCCCAATAACACAACCTGTAGAAACCATCCTCAGCATCTCCACTCACCTCCCAATAACACAACCTGCAGAAACCCATCCTCAGCATCTTCTCTCACCTTCCAATAACACAACCTGCAGAAACCCATCCTCAGCATCTCCACTCATCTCCCAATAACACAACCTGCAGAAACCCATCCTCAGCATCTCCACTCAGCTCCCAGTAACACAACCTGCAGAACCCCATCCTCAGCATCTTCACTCACCTCCCAATAACACAACCTGCATAAACCCATCCTCAGCATCTCCACTAACCTTCCAATAACACAACCTGCAGAAACCCATCCTCAGCATCTCCACTAACCTTCCAATAACACAACCTGCAGAAACCCATCCTCAGCATCTCCACTCACCTCCCAATAACACAACCTGCTGAAACCCATCCTCAGCATCTCCACTCACCTCCCAATAACACAACCTGCTGAAACCCATCCTCAGCATCTCCACTCACCTTCCAATAACACAACCTGCAGAAATCCATCCTCAGCATCTCCACTCACCTTCCAATAACACAATCTGCAGAAACCCATCCTCAGCATCTTCACTCACCTCCCAATAACACAACCTGCAGAAACCCATACTCAGCATCTCCACTCACCTTCCAATAACACAACCTGCAGAAACCCATCCTCAGCATCTCCACTCACCTCCCAATAACACAACCTGCAGAAACCCATACTCAGCATCTCCACTCACCTTCCAATAACACAACCTGCAGAAACCCATCCTCAGCATCTCCACTCACCTTCCCATAACACAACCTGCAGAAACCCATACTCAGCATCTCCACTCACCTTCCAATAACACAACCTGCAGAAACCCATCCTCAGCATCTCCACACACCTTCCAGTAACATAACCTGCAGTAACCGTCCTCAGCATCTCCACTCACCTCCCAATAACAGAACCTGCAGAAACCCATCCTCAGCATCTTCACTCACCTTCCAATAACACAACCTGCAGGAACCCATCCTCAGCATCTCCACTCACGTTCCAATAACACAACCTGCAGTAACCATCCTCAGCATCTCCACTCACCTTCCAATAACACAACCTGCAGAAACCCATCCTCAGCATCTTCACTCACCTCCCAATAACACAACCTGCAGAAACCCATCCTCAGCATCTCCACTCACCTCCCAATAACACAACCTGCAGAAACCCATCCTCAGCATCTCCACTCACCTTCCCATAACACAACCTGCAGAAACCCATACTCAGCATCTCCACTCACCTTCCAATAACACAACCTTCAGAAACCCATCCTCAGCATCTCCACACACCTTCCAGTAACATAACCTGCAGTAACCATCGTCAGCATCTCCACTCACCTCCCAATAACAGAACCTGCAGAAACCCATCCTCAGCATCTTCGCTCACCTTCCAATAACACAACCTGCAGGAACCCATCCTCAGCATCTCCACTCACCTTCCAATAACACAACCTGCAGTAACCATCCTCAGCATCTCCACTCACCTCCCAATAACACAACCTGCAGTAACCATCCTCAGCATCTCCACTCACCTTCCAATAACAGAACCTGCAGTAACCACCCTCAGCATCTCCACTCACCTTTCAATAACACAACCTGCAGTAACCATCCTCAGCATCTCCACTCACCTTCCAATAACACAATCTGCAGTAACCATCCTCAGCATCTCCACTCACCTTCCAATAACACAACCTGCAGGAACCCATCCTCAGCATCTCCACTCACCTCCCAATAACACAATCTGCAGAAACCATCCTCAGCATCTCCACTCACCATCCAATAACACAACCTGCAGGAACCCATCCTCAGCATCTCCACTCACCTTCCAATAACACAATCTGCAGTAACCATCCTCAGCATCTCCACTCACCTTCCAATAACACAACCTGCAGGAACCCATCCTCAGCATCTTCACTCACCTTCAAATAACACAATCTGCAGAAAAACATCCTCAGCATCTACACTCACCTTCCCATAACACAACCTGCAGAAACCCATACTCAGCATCTCCACTCACCTTCCAATAACACAACCTGCAGAAACCCATCCTCAGCATCTCCACACACCTTCCAGTAACATATCCTTCAGTAACCATCCTCAGCATCTCCACTCACCTCCCAATAACAGAACCTGCAGAAACCCATACTCAGCATCTTCACTCACCTTCCAATAACACAACCTGCAGAAACCCACCCTCAGCATCTCCACTCACCTTCCAATAACACAATCTGCAGAAAAACATCCTCAGCATCTCCACTCACCTTCCCATAACACAACCTGCAGAAACCCATACTCAGCATCTCCATTCACCTTCCAATAACACAACCTGCAGAAACCCATCCTCAGCATCTCCACACACCTTCCAGTAACATATCCTTCAGTAACCATCCTCAGCATCTCCACACACCTTCCCATAACACAACCTGCAGAAACCCATACTCAGCATCTTCACTCACCTTCCAATAACACAACCTGCAGAAACCCACCCTCAGCATCTCCACTCACCTCCCAATAACACAACCTGCAGAAACACATCCTCAGCATCTTCACTCACCTCCCAATAACACAACCTGCAGAAACCCATCCTCAGCAACTCCACTCACCTTCCAATAACACAACCTGCAGAAACCCATCCTCAGCTTCTCCACTCACCTTCCCATAGCACAACCTGCAGAAACCCATACTCAGCATCTCCACTCACCTTCTAATAACACAACCTGCAGAAACCCATCCTCAGCATCTCCACTCACCTTCCCATAACACAACCTGCAGGAACCCATCCTCAGCATCTCCACTCACCTTCCAATAACACAACCTGCAGGAACCCATCCTCAGCATCTCCACTCACCTTCCAATAACACAACCTGCAGCAACCCATCCTCAGCATCTTCACTCACCTCCCAATAACACAACCTGCAGAAACCCATCCTCAGCATCTTCACTCACCTCCCAATAACACAACCTGCAGGAACCCATCCTCAGCATCTTCACTCACCTCCCAATAACACAACCTGCAGAAACCCATCCTCAGCATCTCCACACACCTTCCAGTAACACAACCTGCAGGAACCCATCCTCAGCATCTCCACTCACCTTCCAATAACACAATCTGCAGTAACCATCCTCAGCATCTCCACTCACCTTCCAATAACACAACCTGCAGGAACCCATCCTCAGCATCTTCACTCACCTTCCAATAACACAATCTGCAGAAAAACATCCTCAGCATCTACACTCACCTTCCCATAACACAACCTGCAGAAACCCATACTCAGCATCTCCACTCACCTTCCAATAACACAACCTGCAGAAACCCATCCTCAGCATCTCCACACACCTTCCAGTAACATATCCTTCAGTAACCATCCTCAGCATCTCCACTCACCTCCCAATAACAGAACCTGCAGAAACCCATACTCAGCATCTTCACTCACCTTCCAATAACACAACCTGCAGAAACCCACCCTCAGCATCTCCACTCACCTTCCAATAACACAATCTGCAGAAAAACATCCTCAGCATCTCCACTCACCTTCCCATAACACAACCTGCAGAAACCCATACTCAGCATCTCCATTCACCTTCCAATAACACAACCTGCAGAAACCCATCCTCAGCATCTCCACACACCTTCCAGTAACATATCCTTCAGTAACCATCCTCAGCATCTCCACACACCTTCCCATAACACAACCTGCAGAAACCCATACTCAGCATCTTCACTCACCTTCCAATAACACAACCTGCAGAAACCCACCCTCAGCATCTCCACTCACCTCCCAATAACACAACCTGCAGAAACACATCCTCAGCATCTTCACTCACCTCCCAATAACACAACCTGCAGAAACCCATCCTCAGCAACTCCACTCACCTTCCAATAACACAACCTGCAGAAACCCATCCTCAGCTTCTCCACTCACCTTCCCATAGCACAACCTGCAGAAACCCATACTCAGCATCTCCACTCACCTTCTAATAACACAACCTGCAGAAACCCATCCTCAGCATCTCCACTCACCTTCCCATAACACAACCTGCAGGAACCCATCCTCAGCATCTCCACTCACCTTCCAATAACACAACCTGCAGGAACCCATCCTCAGCATCTCCACTCACCTTCCAATAACACAACCTGCAGGAACCCATCCTCAGCATCTTCACTCACCTCCCAATAACACAACCTGCAGAAACCCATCCTCAGCATCTTCACTCACCTCCCAATAACACAACCTGCAGGAACCCATCCTCAGCATCTTCACTCACCTCCCAATAACACAACCTGCAGAAACCCATCCTCAGCATCTCCACACACCTTCCAGTAACACAACCTGCAGGAACCCATCCTCAGCATCTCCACTCACCTCCCAATAACACAACCTGCTGAAACCCATCCTCAGCATCTCCACTCACCTCCCAATAACACAACCTGCAGAAACCTATCCTCAGCATCTCCACTCATCTCCCAATAACACAACCTGCAGAAACCCATCCTCAGCATCTCCACTCACCTCCCAATAACACAACCTGCTGAAACCTATCCTCAGCATCTCTACTCAACTTCCAATAACACAACCAGCAGAAACCCATCCTCAGCATCTCCACTAACCTTCCAAGAACACAACCTGCAGAGACCCATCCTCAGCATCTCCATTAACCTCCCAATAACAAACCCATCCTCAGCATCTCCACTCACCTTCCAATAACAAAACCTGCAGAAACCCATCCTCAGCATCTTCACTCGCCTCCCAATAACACAACCTGCAGAAACCCATCCTCAGCATCTCCACTCACCTCCCAATAACACAACCTGCCGAACCCCATCCTCAGCATCTTCACTCACCTTCCAATAACACAACCTGCAGAAACCCATCCTCAGCATCTTCACTAACCTTCCAATAACACAACCTGCAGAAACCCATCCTCAGCATCTTCACTCACCTCCCAATAACACAACCTGCAGAAACCCATACTCAGCATCTCCACTCACCTTCCAATAACACAACCTGCAGAAACCCATCCTCAGCATCTCCACTCACCTCCCAATAACACAACCTGCAGAAACCCATACTCAGCATCTCCACTCACCTTCCAATAACACAACCTGCAGAAACCCATCCTCAGCATCTCCACTCACCTTCCCATAACACAACCTGCAGAAACACATACTCAGCATCTCCACTCACCTTCCAATAACACAACCTGCAGAAACCCATCCTCAGCATCTCCACACACCTTCCAGTAAAATAACCTGCAGTAACCGTCCTCAGCATCTCCACTCACCTCCCAATAACAGAACCTGCAGAAACCCATCCTCAGCATCTTCACTCACCTTCCAATAACACAACCTGCAGGAACCCATCCTCAGCATCTCCACTCACGTTCCAATAACACAACCTGCAGTAACCATCCTCAGCATCTCCACTCACCTTCCAATAACACAACCTGCAGAAACCCATCCTCAGCATCTTCACTCACCTCCCAATAACACAACCTGCAGAAACCCATCCTCAGCATCTCCACTCACCTCCCAATAAAACAACCTGCAGAAACCCATCCTCAGCATCTCCACTCACCTTCCCATAACACAACCTGCAGAAACCCATACTCAGCATCTCCACTCACCTTCCAATAACACAACCTTCAGAAACCCATCCTCAGCATCTCCACACACCTTCCAGTAACATAACCTGCAGTAACCATCCTCAGCATCTCCACTCACCTCCCAATAACAGAACCTGCAGAAACCCATCCTCAGCATCTTCGCTCACCTTCCAATAACACAACCTGCAGGAACCCATCCTCAGCATCTCCACTCACCTTCCAATAACACAACCTGCAGTAACCATCCTCAGCATCTCCACTCACCTCCCAATAACACAACCTGCAGTAACCATCCTCAGCATCTCCACTCACCTTCCAATAACAGAACCTGCAGTAACCACCCTCAGCATCTCCACTCACCTTTCAATAACACAACCTGCAGTAACCATCCTCAGCATCTCCACTCACCTTCCAATAACACAATCTGCAGTAACCATCCTCAGCATCTCCACTCACCTTCCAATAACACAACCTGCAGGAACCCATCCTCAGCATCTCCACTCACCTCCCAATAACACAATCTGCAGAAACCATCCTCAGCATCTCCACTCACCATCCAATAACACAACCTGCAGGAACCCATCCTCAGCATCTCCACTCACCTTCCAATAACACAATCTGCAGTAACCATCCTCAGCATCTCCACTCACCTTCCAATAACACAACCTGCAGGAACCCATCCTCAGCATCTTCACTCACCTTCCAATAACACAATCTGCAGAAACCCATCCTCAGCATCTCCACTCACCTTCCCATAACACAACCTGGAGAAACCCATCCTCAGCATCTCTACTCACTCCCAATAACACAGCCTGCAGAAACCCATCCTCAGCATCTTCTCTCACGTTCCAATAACACAACCTGCAGAAACCCATCCTCAGCATTTCCACTCACCTCCCAATAACACAACCTGTAGAAACCATCCTCAGCATCTCCACTCACCTCCCAATAACACAACCTGCAGAAACCCATCCTCAGCATCTTCTCTCACCTTCCAATAACACAACCTTCAGAAACCCATCCTCAGCATCTCCACTCACCTCCCAATAACACAACCTGCAGAAACCCATCCTCAGCATCTCCACTCAGCTCCCAGTAACACAACCTGCAGAACCCCATCCTCAGCATCTTCACTCACCTCCCAATAACACAACCTGCAGAAACCCATCCTCAGCAGCTCCACTCACCTCCCAATAACACAACCTGCAGAAACCCATCCTCAGCATCTCCACTAACCTTCCAATAACACAACCTGCAGAAACCCATCCTCAGCATCTCCACTAACCTTCCAATAACACAACCTGCAGAAACCCATCCTCAGCATCTCCACTCACCTCCCAATAACACAACCTGCTGAAACCCAACCTCAGCATCTCCACTCACCTCCCAATAACACAACCTGCTGAAACCCATCCTCAGCATCTCCACTCACCTTCCAATAACACAACCTGCAGAAACACATCCTCAGCATCTCCACTCACCTCCCAATAACACAACCTGCTGACACCCATCCTCAGCATCACCACTCACCTTCCAATAACACTACCTGCAGAAATCCATCCTCAGCATCTCCACTCACCTTCCAATAACACAACCTGCAGGAACCCATCCTCAGCATCTTCACTCACCTCCCAATAACACAACCTGCAGAAACCCATACTCAGCATCTCCACTCACCTTCCAATAACACAACCTGCAGAAACCCATCCTCAGCATCTCCACTCACCTCCCAATAACACAACCTGCAGAAACCCATACTCAGCATCTCCACTCACCTTCCAATAACACAACCTGCAGAAACCCATCCTCAGCATCTCCACTCACCTTCCCATAACACAACCTGCAGAAACCCATACTCTGCATCTCCACTCACCTTCCAATAACACAACCTGCAGGAACCCATCCTCAGCATCTCCACTCACCTTCCAATAACACAACCTGCAGTAACCATCCTCAGCATCTCCACTCACCTTCCAATAACACAACCTGCAGAAACCCATCCTCAGCATCTTCACTCACCTCCCAATAACACAACCTGCAGAAACCCATCCTCAGCATCTCCACTCACCTCCCAATAACACAACCTGCAGAAACCCATCCTCAGCATCTCCACTCACCTTCCCATAACACAACCTGCAGAAACCCATACTCAGCATCTCCACTCACCTTCCAATAACACAACCTTCAGAAACCCATCCTCAGCATCTCCACACACCTTCCAGTAACATAACCTGCAGTAACCATCCTCAGCATCTCCACTCACCTTCCAATAACAGAACCTGCAGTAACCACCCTCAGCATCTCCACTCACCTTCCAATAACACAACCTGCAGTAACCATCCTCAGCATCTCCACTCACCTTCCAATAACACAATCTGCAGTAACCATCCTCAGCATCTCCACTCACCTCCCAATAACACAACCTGCAGGAACCCATCCTCAGCATCTTCACTCACCTTCCAATAACACAATCTGCAGAAACCCATCCTCAGCATCTCCACTCACCTTCCCATAACACAACCTGCAGAAACCCATACTCAGCATCTCCACTCACCTCCCAATAACACAACCTGCAGAAACCCATCCTCAGCATCTCCACTCACCTCCCAATAACACAACCTGCAGAAACCCATACTCAGCATCTCCACTCACCTCCCAATGACACAACCTGCAGAAACCCATCCTCAGCATCTCCACTCACATTCCAATAACACAACCTGCAGAAACCCATCCTCAGCATCTCCACACACCTTCCAGTAACATATCCTTCAGTAACCATCCTCAGCATCTCCACTCACCTCCCAATAACAGAACCTGCAGAAACCCATCCTCAGCATCTTCACTCACCTTCCAATAACACAACCTGCAGAAACCCACCCTCAGCATCTCCACTCACCTCCCAATAACACAACCTGCAGAAACACATCCTCAGCATCTTCACTCACCCCCCAATAACACAACCTGCAGAAACCCATCCTCAGCAACTCCACTCACCTTCCAATAACACAACCTGCAGAAACCCATCCTCAGCATCTCCACACACCTTCCAGTAACATATCCTTCAGTAACCATCCTCAGCATCTCCACTCACCTCCCAATAACAGAACCTGCAGAAACCCATCCTCAGCATCTTCACTCACCTTCCAATAACACAACCTGCAGAAACCCACCCTCAGCATCTCCACTCACCTCCCAATAACACAACCTGCAGAAACACATCCTCAGCATCTTCACTCACCCCCCAATAACACAACCTGCAGAAACCCATCCTCAGCAACTCCACTCACCTTCCCATAACACAACCTGCAGAAACCCATACTCAGCATCTCCACTCACCTTCCAATAACACAACCTGCAGAAACCCATCCTCAGCATCTCCACTCACCTTCCCATAACACAACCTGCAGGAACCCATCCTCAGCATCTCCACTCACCTTCCAATAACACAACCTGCAGGAATCCATCCTCAGCATCTCCACTCACCTTCCAATAACACAACCTGCAGTAACCATCCTCAGCATCTCCACTCACCTGCCCATAACACAACCTGCAGGAACCAATCCTCAGCATCTTCACTCACCTCCCAATAACACAACCTGCAGAAACCCATCCTCAGCATCTCCACACACCTTCCAGTAACACAACCTGCAGGAACCCATCCTCAGCATCTCCACTCACCTCCCAATAACACAACCTGCTGAAACCCATCCTCAGCATCTCCACTCACCTCCCAATAACACAACCTGCAGAAACCCATACTCAGCATCTCCACTCACCTCCCAATATCACAACCTGCAGAAACACATCCTCAGCATCTTCACTCACCTCCCAATAACTCAACCTGCAGAATCCCATCCTCATCAACTCCACTCACCTCCCAATAACACAACCTGCAGAAACCCATCCTCAGCATCTTCACTCACCTCCCAATAACACAACCTGCAGACACCCATCCTCAGCATCTCCACTCACCTCCCAATAACACAACCTGCAGAACCCATCCTCAGCATCTTCACTCACTTCCCAATAACACAACCTGCAGAAACCCATCCTCAGCATCTTCACTCACCTTCCAATAACACAACCTGCAGAATCCCATCCTCAGCATCTCCAATCACCTCCCGATAACACAACCTGCAGAAACCCATCCTCAGCATCTCTACTCACCTTCCAATAACACAACCTGCAGAAACCCATCCTCAGCACCTCCACTTACCTTCCAATAACACAACCTGCAGAAATCCATCCTCAGCATCTTCACTCACCTCCCAATAACACAACCTGCAGAAACCCATCCTCAGCATCTTCACTCACCTCCCAATAACACAACCTGCAGAATCCCATCCTCAGCATCTTCACTAACCTTCCAATAACACAACCTGCAGAAACCCATCCTCAGCACCTCCACTCACCCCCCAATAACACAACCTGCAGAAACCCATCCTCAGCATCTCCCCTCACCTCCCAATAACACAACCTGCAGAAACCCATCCTCAGCATCTTCTCTCACCTTCCAATAACACAACCTGCAGAAACCCATCCTCAGCATCTCCACTCACCTCCCAATAACACAAACTGCTGAAACACATCCTCAGCATCTTCACTAACCTTCCAATAACACAACCTGCAGAAACCCATCCTCAGCATCTCCACTCACCTCCCAATATCACAACCTGCAGAAACCCATCCTCAGCATCTCCACTCACCTCCCAATAACACAACCTGCAGAAACCCATCCTCAGCATCTTCACTCACCTCCCAATAACTCAACCTGCAGAAATCAATCCTCAGCATCTTCACTAACCTTCCAATAACACAACCTGCAGAAACCCATCCTCATCAACTCCACTCACCTTCCAATAACACAACCTGCAGAAATCCATCGTCAGCATCTCCACTAACCTTCCAACAACACAATCTGCAGCAACCCATCCTCAGCATCTCCACTCACCTCCCAATAACACAACCTGCAGAAATCCATCCTCAGCATCTCCACTAACCTTCCAATAACACAACCTGCAGAAACCCATCCTCAGCATCTCCACTCACCTCCCAATAACACAACCTGCAGAAACCCATCCTCAGCATCTCCACTCACCTCCCAGTAACACAACCTGGAGAACCCCATCCTCAGCATCTCCACTCACCTCCCAATAACACAACCTGCAGAAACCTATCCTCAGCATCTCCACTCATCTCCCAATAACACAACCTGCATAAACCCATCCTCAGCATCTCCACTCACCTCCCAATAACACAACCTGCTGAAACCTATCCTCAGCATCTCTACTCACCTTCCAATAACACAACCAGCAGAAACCCATCCTCAGCATCTCCACTAACCTTCCAAGAACACAACATGCAGAAACCCATCCTCAGCATCTCCACTAACCTCCCAATAACAAACCCATCCTCAGCATCTCCACTCACCTTCCAATAACAAAACCTGCAGAAACCCATCCTCAGCATCTTCACTCGCCTCCCAATAACACAACCTGCAGAAACCCATCCTCAGCATCTCCACTCACCTCCCAATAACACAACCTGCCGAATCCCATCCTCAGCATCTTCACTCACCTTCCAAGAACACAATCTGCAGAAAACCATCCTCAGCATCTTCACTAACCTTCCAATAACACAACCTGCAGAAACCCATCCTCAGCATCTTCACTAACCTTCCAATAACACAACCTGCAGAAACCCATCCTCAGCATCTTCACTCATCTCCCAATAACACAACCTGCAGAAACCCATCCTCAGCATCTCCACTCACCTTCCAATAACACAACCTGCAGAAACCCATCCTCAGCATCTCCACTCACCTTCCAATAACACAACCTGCAGAAACCCATCCTCAGCATCTCCACTCACCTCCCAATAACACAACCTGCAGAAACCCATCCTCAGCATCTTCACTCACCTCCCAATAACACAACCTGCAGAAACCCATCCTCAGCATCTCCCCTCACCTTCCAATAACACAACCTGCCGAAACCCATCCTCAGCATCTTCACTCACCTCCCAATAACACAACCTGCAGAAACCCATCCTCAGCATCTCCACTCACCTCCCAGTAACACAACCTGCAGAAACCCATCCTCAGCATCTCCACTCACCTCCCAATAACACAACCTGGAGAAACCCATCCTCAGCATCTTCACTTACCTTCCAATAACACAACCTGCAGAAACCCACCCTCAGCATCTCCACTAACCTCCCAATAACACAACCTGCAGAAACCCATCCTCAGCATCTCCACTCACCTCCCAATAACACAACCTGCAGAAACCCATCCTCAGCATCTTCACTCACCTCCCAATAACACAACCTGCAGAAACCCATCCTCAGCATCTCCCCTCACCTTCCAATAACACAACCTGCCGAAACCCATCCTCAGCATCTTCACTCACCTCCCAATAACACAACCTGCAGAAACCCATCCTCAGCATCTCCACTCACCTCCCAGTAACACAACCTGCAGAAACCCATCCTCAGCATCTCCACTCACCTCCCAATAACACAACCTGGAGAAACCCATCCTCAGCATCTTCACTCACCTTGCAATAACACAACCTGCAGAAACCCACCCTCAGCATCTCCACTCACCTCCCAATAACACAACCTGCAGAAACACATCCTCAGCATCTTCACTCACCTCCCAATAACACAATCTGCAGACACCCATCCTCAGCAACTCCACTCACCTTCCAATAACCCAACCTGCAGAAACCCATCCTCAGCATCTCCACTCACCTTCCAATAACACAACCTGCAGAAACCCATCCTCAGCATCTCCACTCACCTTCCCATAACACAACCTGCAGGAACCCATCCTCAGCATCTCCACTCACCTTCCAATAACACAACCTGCAGTAACCATCCTCAGCATCTCCAATCTCCTGCCCATAACACAACTTGCAGGAACCCATCCTCAGCATCTTCACTCACCTCCCAATAACACAACCTGCAGAAACCCATCCTCAGCATCTCCACTCACCTTCCCATAACACAACCTGCAGAAACCCATACTCAGCATCTCCACTCACCTTCCAATAACACAACCTGCAGAAACCCATCCTCAGCATCTCCACACACCTTCCAGTAACACAACCTGCAGGAACCCATCCTCAGCATCTCCACTCACCTCCCAATAACACAACCTGCTGAAACCCATCCTCAGCATCTCCAGTCACCTCCCAATAACACAACATGCAGAAACCCATCCTCAGCATCTCCACTCACCTCCCAATATCACAACCTGCAGAAACCCATCCTCAGCATCTTCACTCACCTCCCAATAACACAACCTGCAGAATCCCATCCTCATCATCTCCACTCACCTCCCAATAACACAACCTGCAGAAACCCATCCTCAGCATCTTCACTCACCTCCCAATAACACAACCTGCAGACACCCATCCTCAGCATCTCCACTCACCTCCCAATAACACAACCTGCAGAACCCATCCTCAGCATCTCCACTCACCTCCCAATAACACAACCTGCAGAAACCCATCCTCAGCATCTTCACTCACCTTCCAATAACACAACCTTAAGAATCCCATCCTCAGCATCTCCACTCACCTCCCGATAACACAACCTGCAGAAACCCATCCTCAGCATCTCCACTCACCTTCCAATAACACAACCTGCAGAAACCCATCCTCAGCATCTCCACTTACCTTCCAATAACACAACCTGCAGAAATCCATCCTCAGCATCTTCACTCACCTCCCAATAAAACAACCTGCAGAAACCCATCCTCAGCATCTTCACTCACCTCCCAATAACACAACCTGCAGAAACCCATCCTCAGCATCTTCACTAACCTTCCAATAACACAACCTGCAGGAACCCATCCCCAGCATCTTCACTAACCTTCCAATAACACAACCTGCAGAAACCCATCCTCAGCATCTCCACTCACCTCCCAATAACACAACCTGCAGAAACCCATCCTCAGCATCTTCTCTCACCTTCCAATAACACAACCTGCAGAAACCCATCCTCAGCATCTCCACTCACCTCCCAATAACACAAACTGCTGAAACACATCCTCAGCATCTTCACTAACCTTCCAATAACACAACCTGCAGAAATCCATCCTCAGCATCTCCACTAACCTTCCAATAACACAATCTGCAGCAACCCATCCTCAGCATCTCCACTCACCTCCCAATAACACAACCTGCAGAAATCCATCGTCAGCATCTCCACTAACCTTCCAATAACTCAACCTGCAGAAACCCAATCTCAGCATATTAACTCACCTCCCATTAACACAACCTGTAGAAACCCATCCTCAGCATCTCCACTCACCTCCCAATAACACAACCTGCAGATCCCATCCTCAGCATCTTCACTCACCTCCCAATAACACAACCTGCAGAAACCCATCCTCAGCATCTTCACTCACTTTCCAATAACACAACCTGCAGAATCCCATCCTCAGCATCTCCACTCACCTCCCGATAACACAACCTGCAGAAACCCATCCTCAGCAACTCCACTCACCTTCCAATAACACAACCTGCAGAAACCCATCCTCAGCATCTCCACTTACCTTCCAATAACACAACCTGCAGAAATCCATCCTCAGCATCTTCACTCACCTCCCAATAACACAACCTGCAGAAACCCATCCTCAGCATCTTCACTCACCTCCCAATAACACAACCTGCAGAAACCCATCCTCAGCATCTTCACTAACCTTCCAATAACACAACCTGCAGAAACCCATCCTCAGCATCTCCACTCACCTTCCAATAACACAACCTGCAGAAACCCATCCTCAGCATCTCCACTCACCTCCCAATAACACAACCTGCAGAAACCCATCCTCAGCATCTTCACTCACCTCCCAATAACACAACCTGCAGAAACCCATCCTCAGCATCTCCCCTCACCTTCCAATAACACAACCTGCCGAAACCCATCCTCAGCATCTTCACTCACCTCCCAATAACACAACCTGCAGAAACCCATCCTCAGCATCTCCACTCACCTCCCAGTAACACAACCTGCAGAAACCCATCCTCAGCATCTCCACTCACCTCCCAATAACACAACCTGGAGAAACCCATCCTCAGCATCTTCACTTACCTTCCAATAACACAACCTGCAGAAACCCACCCTCAGCATCTCCACTAACCTCCCAATAACACAACCTGCAGAAACCCATCCTCAGCATCTCCACTCACCTCCCAATAACACAACCTGCAGAAACCCATCCTCAGCATCTTCACTCACCTCCCAATAACACAACCTGCAGAAACCCATCCTCAGCATCTCCCCTCACCTTCCAATAACACAACCTGCCGAAACCCATCCTCAGCATCTTCACTCACCTCCCAATAACACAACCTGCAGAAACCCATCCTCAGCATCTCCACTCACCTCCCAGTAACACAACCTGCAGAAACCCATCCTCAGCATCTCCACTCACCTCCCAATAACACAACCTGGAGAAACCCATCCTCAGCATCTTCACTCACCTTCCAATAACACAACCTGCAGAAACCCACCCTCAGCATCTCCACTCACCTCCCAATAACACAACCTGCAGAAACACATCCTCAGCATCTTCACTCACCTCCCAATAACACAACCTGCAGACACCCATCCTCAGCAACTCCACTCACCTTCCAATAACCCAACCTGCAGAAACCCATCCTCAGCATCTCCACTCACCTTCCAATAACACAACCTGCAGAAACCCATCCTCAGCATCTCCACTCACCTTCCCATAACACAACCTGCAGGAACCCATCCTCAGCATCTCCACACACCTTCCAATAACACAACCTGCAGTAACCATCCTCAGCATCTCCAATCTCCTGCCCATAACACAACTTGCAGGAACCCATCCTCAGCATCTTCACTCACCTCCCAATAACACAACCTGCAGAAACCCATCCTCAGCATCTCCACTCACCTTCCCATAACACAACCTGCAGAAACCCATACTCAGCATCTCCACTCACCTTCCAATAACACAACCTGCAGAAACCCATCCTCAGCATCTCCACACACCTTCCAGTAACACAACCTGCAGGAACCCATCCTCAGCATCTCCACTCACCTCCCAATAACACAACCT
Organism: Scyliorhinus torazame; assembly: GCF_047496885.1. Taxonomy (NCBI): domain Eukaryota; kingdom Metazoa; phylum Chordata; class Chondrichthyes; order Carcharhiniformes; family Scyliorhinidae; genus Scyliorhinus; species Scyliorhinus torazame. The sequence continues at coordinate 157,813 of NW_027307772.1, forward strand.
GCTGAAACCCATCCTCAGCATCTCCAGTCACCTCCCAATAACACAACATGCAGAAACCCATCCTCAGCATCTCCACTCACCTCCCAATATCACAACCTGCAGAAACCCATCCTCAGCATCTTCACTCACCTCCCAATAACACAACCTGCAGAATCCCATCCTCATCATCTCCACTCACCTCCCAATAACACAACCTGCAGAAACCCATCCTCAGCATCTTCACTCACCTCCCAATAACACAACCTGCAGACACCCATCCTCAGCATCTCCACTCACCTCCCAATAACACAACCTGCAGAACCCATCCTCAGCATCTCCACTCACCTCCCAATAACACAACCTGCAGAAACCCATCCTCAGCATCTTCACTCACCTTCCAATAACACAACCTTAAGAATCCCATCCTCAGCATCTCCACTCACCTCCCGATAACACAACCTGCAGAAACCCATCCTCAGCATCTCCACTCACCTTCCAATAACACAACCTGCAGAAACCCATCCTCAGCATCTCCACTTACCTTCCAATAACACAACCTGCAGAAATCCATCCTCAGCATCTTCACTCACCTCCCAATAACACAACCTGCAGAAACCCATCCTCAGCATCTTCACTCACCTCCCAATAACACAACCTGCAGAAACCCATCCTCAGCATCTTCACTTACCTTCCAATAACACAACCTGCAGGAACCCATCCCCAGCATCTTCACTAACCTTCCAATAACACAACCTGCAGAAACCCATCCTCAGCATCTCCACTCACCTCCCAATAACACAACCTGCAGAAACCCATCCTCAGCATCTTCTCTCACCTTCCAATAACACAACCTGCAGAAACCCATCCTCAGCATCTCCACTCACCTCCCAATAACACAAACTGCTGAAACACATCCTCAGCATCTTCACTAACCTTCCAATAACACAACCTGCAGAAATCCATCCTCAGCATCTCCACTAACCTTCCAATAACACAATCTGCAGCAACCCATCCTCAGCATCTCCACTCACCTCCCAATAACACAACCTGCAGAAATCCATCGTCAGCATCTCCACTAACCTTCCAATAACTCAACCTGCAGAAACCCAATCTCAGCATATTAACTCACCTCCCATTAACACAACCTGTAGAAACCCATCCTCAGCATCTCCACTCACCTCCCAATAACACAACCTGCAGATCCCATCCTCAGCATCTTCACTCACCTCCCAATAACACAACCTGCAGAAACCCATCCTCAGCATCTTCACTCACTTTCCAATAACACAACCTGCAGAATCCCATCCTCAGCATCTCCACTCACCTCCCGATAACACAACCTGCAGAAACCCATCCTCAGCAACTCCACTCACCTTCCAATAACACAACCTGCAGAAACCCATCCTCAGCATCTCCACTTACCTTCCAATAACACAACCTGCAGAAATCCATCCTCAGCATCTTCACTCACCTCCCAATAACACAACCTGCAGAAACCCATCCTCAGCATCTTCACTCACCTCCCAATAACACAACCTGCAGAAACCCATCCTCAGCATCTTCACTAACCTTCCAATAACACAACCTGCAGGAACCCATCCTCAGCATCTTCAGTAACCTTCCAATAACACAACCTGCAGAAACCTATCCTCAGCATCTCCACTCACCTCCCAATAACACAACCTGCAGAAAACCATCCTCAGCATCTTCTCTCACCTTCCAATAACACAACCTGCAGAAACCCATCCTCAGCATCTCCACTCACCTCCCAATAACACAACCTGCAGAAACCCATCCTCAGCATCTCCACTCACCTCCCAATAACACAAACTGCTGAAACACATCCTCAGCATCTTCACTAACCTTCCAATAACACAACCTGCAGAACCCAATCCTCATCATCTCCACTCACCTTCCAATAACGCAACCTGCTGAAACACATCCTCAGCATCTTCACGAACCTTCCAATAACACAATCTGCAGAAACCCATCCTCAGCGTCTCCATTAATCTCCCAATAACTCAACCTGCAGAAATCAATCCTCAGCATCTTCACTAACCTCCCAATAACACAACCTGCAGAAATCCATCGTCAGCATCTCCACTAACCTTCCAATAACTCAACCTGCAGAAACCAAATCTCAGCATATTAACTCACCTCCCATTAACACAACCTGCAGAAACCCATCTTCAGCATCTCCACGCACCTTCCAATAACACAACCTGCAGACACCCATCCTCAGCATCTCCACTCACCTCCCAATAACACAACCTGCAGAACCCATCCTCAGCATCTTCACTCACCTCCCAATAACACAACCTGCAGAAACCCATCCTCAGCATCTTCACTCACCTTCCAATAACACAACCTGCAGCATCCCATCCTCAGCATCTCCACTCACCTCCCGATAACACAACCTGCAGAAACCCATCCTCAGCATCTCCACTCACCTTCCAATAACACAACCTGCAGTAACCATCCTCAGCATCTCCACTCACCTCCCAATAACAGAACCTGCAGAAACCCATCCTCAGCATCTTCACTCACCTTCCAATAACACAACCTGCAGGAACCCATCCTCAGCATCTCCACTCACCTTCCAATAACACAACCTGCAGTCACCATCCTCAGCATCTCCACTCACCTCCCAATAACACAAGCTGCAGGAACCCATCCTCAGCATCTCCACTCACCTTCCAATAACACAACCTGCAGTAACCATCCTCAGCATCTCCACTCACCTTCCAATAACAGAACCTGCAGTAACCACCCTCAGCATCTCCACTCACCTTCCAATAACACAACCTGCAGTAACCATCCTCAGCATCTCCACTCACCTTCCAATAACACAATCTGCAGTAACCATCCTCAGCATCTCCACTCACCTTCCAATAACACAACCTGCAGGAACCCATCCTCAGCATCTCCACTCACCTCCCAATAACACAATCTGCAGAAACCATCCTCAGCATCTCCACTCACCTTCCAATAACACAACCTGCAGGAACCCATCCTCAGCATCTTCACTCACCTTCTAATAACACAATCTGCAGAAACCCATCCTCAGCATCTCCACTCACCTTCCCATAACACAACCTGCAGAAACCCATACTCAGCATCTCCACTCACATTCCAATAACACAACCTGCAGAAACCCATCCTCAGCATCTCCACACACCTTCCAGTAACATATCCTTCAGTAACCATCCTCAGCATCTCCACTCACCTCCCAATAACAGAACCTGCAGAAAACCATCCTCAGCATCTTCACTCACCTTCCAATAACACAACCTGCAGAAACCCACCCTCAGCATCTCCACTCACCTCCCAATAACACAACCTGCAGAAACACATCCTCAGCATCTTCACTCACCCCCCAATAACACAACCTGCAGAAACCCATCCTCAGCAACTCCACTCACCTTCCAATAACACAACCTGCAGAAACCCATCCTCAGCATCTCCACACACCTTCCAGTAACATATCCTTCAGTAACCATCCTCAGCATCTCCACTCACCTCCCAATAACAGAACCTGCAGAAACCCATCCTCAGCATCTTCACTCACCTTCCAATAACACAACCTGCAGAAACCCACCCTCAGCATCTCCACTCACCTCCCAATAACACAACCTGCAGAAGCACATCCTCAGCATCTTCACTCACCCCCCAATAACACAACCTGCAGAAACCCATCCTCAGCAACTCCACTCACCTTCCAGTAACACAACCTGCAGGAACGCATCCTCAGCATCTCCACTCACCTCCCAATAACACAACCTGCTGAAACCCATCCTCAGCATCTCCACTCACCTCCCAATAACACAACCTGCAGAAACCCATACTCAGCATCTCCACTCACCTCCCAATATCACAACCTGCAGAAACCCATCCTCAGCATCTTCAATCACCTCCCAGTAACACAACCTGCAGAAACCCATCCTCAGCATCTCCACTCACCTCCCAATAACACAACCTGGAGAAACCCATCCTCAGCATCTTCACTCACCTTCCAATAACACAACCTGCAGAAACCCACCCTCAGCATCTCCACTCACCTCCCAATAACACAACCTGCAGAAACCCATCCTCAGCATCTTCACTCACCTCCCAATAACACAACCTGCAGACACCCATCCTCAGCAACTCCACTCACCTTCCAATAACACAACCTGCAGAAACCCATCCTCAGCATCTCCACTCACCTTCCCATAACACAACCTGCAGAAACCCATACTCAGCATCTCCACTCACCTTCCAATAACACAACCTGCAGAAACCCATCCTCAGCATCTCCACTCACCTTCCCATAACACAACCTGCAGGAACCCATCCTCAGCATCTCCACTCACCTTCCAATAACACAACCTGCAGTAACCATCCTCAGCATCTCCAATCTCCTGCCCATAACACAACTTGCAGGAACCCATCCTCAGCATCTTCACTCACCTCCCAAAAACACAACCTGCAGAAACCCATCCTCAGCATCTCCACTCACCTTCCCATAACACAACCTGCAGAAACCCATACTCAGCATCTCCACTCACCTTCCAATAACACAACCTGCAGAAACCCATCCTCAGCATCTCCACACACCTTCCAGTAACACAACCTGCAGGAACCCATCCTCAGCATCTCCACTCACCTCCCAATAACACAACCTGCTGAAACCCATCCTCAGCATTTCCAGTCACCTCCCAATAACACAACATGCAGAAACCCATCCTCAGCATCTCCACTCACCATCCAATATCACAACCTGCAGAAACCCATCCTCAGCATCTTCACTCACCTCCCAATAATACAACCTGCAGAATCCCATCCTCATCATCTCCACTCACCTCCCAATAACACAACCTGCAGAAACCCATCCTCAGCATCTTCACTCACCTCCCAATAACACAACCTGCAGACACCCATCCTCAGCATCTCCACTCACCTCCCAATAACACAACCTGCAGAACCCATCCTCAGCATCTCCACTCACCTCCCAATAACACAACCTGCAGAAACCCATCCTCAGCATCTTCACTCACCTTCCAATAACACAACCTTAAGAATCCCATCCTCAGCATCTCCACTCACTCCCGATAACACAACCTGCAGAAACCCATCCTCAGCATCTCCACTCACCTTCCAATAACACAACCTGCAGAAACCCATCCTCAGCATCTCCACTTACCTTCCAATAACACAACCTGCAGAAATCCATCCTCAGCATCTTCACTCACCTCCCAATAACACAACCTGCATAAACCCATCCTCAGCATCTTCACTCACCTCCCAATAACACAACCTGCAGAAACCCATCCTCAGCATCTTCACTAACCTTCCAATAACACAACCTGCAGGAACCCATCCCCAGCATCTTCACTAACCTTCCAATAACACAACCTGCAGAAACCCATCCTCAGCATCTCCACTCACCTCCCAATAACACAACCTGCAGAAACCCATCCTCAGCATCTTCTCTCACCTTCCAATAACACAACCTGCAGAAACCCATCCTCAGCATCTCCACTCACCTCACAATAACACAAACTGCTGAAACACATCCTCAGCATCTTCACTAACCTTCCAATAACACAACCTGCAGAAATCCATCCTCAGCATCTCCACTAACCTTCCAATAACACAATCTGCAGCAACCCATCCTCAGCATCTCCACTCACCTCCCAATAACACAACCTGCAGAAATCCATCGTCAGCATCTCCACTAACCTTCCAATAACTCAACCTGCAGAAACCCAATCTCAGCATATTAACTCACCTCCCATTAACACAACCTGCAGAAACCCATCCTCAGCATCTCCACTCACCTCCCAATAACACAACCTGCAGACACCCATCCTCAGCATCTCCACTCACCTCCCAATAACACAACCTGCAGATCCCATCCTCAGCATCTTCACTCACTTCCCAATAACACAACCTGCAGAAACCCATCCTCAGCATCTTCACTCACCTTCCAATAACACAACCTGCAGAATCCCATCCTCAGCATCTCCACTCACCTCCCGATAACACAACCTGCAGAAACCCATCCTCAGCAACTCCACTCACCTTCCAATAACACAACCTGCAGAAACCCATCCTCAGCATCTCCACTTACCTTCCAATAACACAACCTGCAGAAATCCATCCTCAGCATCTTCACTCACCTCCCAATAACACAACCTGCAGAAACCCATCCTCAGCATCTTCACTCACCTCCCAATAACACAACCTGCAGAAACCCATCCTCAGCATCTTCACTAACCTTCCAATAACACAACCTGCAGGAACCCATCCTCAGCATCTTCAGTAACCTTCCAATAACACAACCTGCAGAAACCCATCCTCAGCATCTCCACTCACCTCCCAATAACACAACCTGCAGAAAACCATCCTCAGCATCTTCTCTCACCTTCCAATAACACAACCTGCAGAAACCCATCCTCAGCATCTCCACTCACCTCCCAATAACACAACCTGCAGAAACCCATCCTCAGCATCTCCACTCACCTCCCAATAACACAAACTGCTGAAACACATCCTCAGCATCTTCACTAACCTTCCAATAACACAACCTGAGAACCCAATCCTCATCATCTCCACTCACCTTCCAATAACGCAACCTGCTGAAACACATCCTCAGCATCTTCACGAACCTTCCAATAACACAGTCTGCAGAAACCCATCCTCAGCATCTCCACTCACCTTCCAATAACACAACCTGCTGGAACCCATGCTCAGCATCTCCAGTCACCTCCCAATAACTCAACCTGCAGAAATCAATCCTCAGCATCTTCACTAACCTCCCAATAACACAACCTGCAGAAATCCATCGTCAGCATCTCCACTAACCTTCCAATAACTCAACCTGCAGAAACCAAATCTCAGCATATTAACTCACCTCCCATTAACACAACCTGCAGAAACCCATCTTCAGCATCTCCACGCACCTCCCAATAACACAACCTGCAGACACCCATCCTCAGCATCTCCACTCACCTCCCAATAACACAACCTGCAGAACCCATCCTCAGCATCTTCACTCACCTCCCAATAACACAACCTGCAGAAACCCATCCTCAGCATCTTCACTCACCTTCCAATAACACAACCTGCAGCATCCCATCCTCAGCATCTCCACTCACCTCCCGATAACACAACCTGCAGAAACCCATCCTCAGCATCTCCACTCACCTTCCAATAACACAACCTGCAGTAACCATCCTCAGCATCTCCACTCACCTCCCAATAACAGAACCTGCAGAAACCCATCCTCAGCATCTTCACTCACCTTCCAATAACACAACCTGCAGGAACCCATCCTCAGCATCTCCACTCACCTTCCAATAACACAACCTGCAGTAACCATCCTCAGCATCTCCACTCACCTCCCAATAACACAAGCTGCAGGAACCCATCCTCAGCATCTCCACTCACCTTCCAATAACACAACCTGCAGTAACCATCCTCAGCATCTCCACTCACCTTCCAATAACAGAACCTGCAGTAACCACCCTCAGCATCTCCACTCACCTTCCAATAACACAACCTGCAGTAACCATCCTCAGCATCTCCACTCACCTTCCAATAACACAATCTGCAGTAACCATCCTCAGCATCTCCACTGACCTTGCAATAACACAACCTGCAGGAACCCATCCTCAGCATCTTCACTCACCTCCCAATAACACAATCTGCAAAAACCATCCTCAGCACCTCCACTCACCATCCAATAACACAACCTGCAGGAACCCATCCTCAGCATCTCCACTCCCCTTCCAATAACACAATCTGCAGTAACCATCCTCAGCATCTCCACACACCTTCCAGTAACATATCCTTCAGTAACCATCCTCAGCATCTCCACTCACCTCCCAGTAACAGAACCTGCAGAAACCCATCCTCAGCATCTTCACTCACCTTCCAATAACACAACCTGCAGAAACCCACTCTCAGCATCTCCACTCACCTCCCAATAACACAACCTGCAGAAACACATCCTCAGCATCTTCACTCACCCCCCAATAACACAACCTGCAGAAACCCATCCTCAGCAACTCCACTCACCTTCCCACAACACAACCTGCAGAAACCCATACTCAGCATCTCCACTCACCTTCCACTAACACAACCTGCAGAAACCCATCCTCAGCATCTCCACTCACCTTCCCATAACACAAACTGCAGGAACCCATCCTCAGCATCTCCACTCACCTTCCAATAACACAACCTGCAGGAACCCATCCTCAGCATCTCCACTCACCTTCCAATAACACAACCTGCAGTAACCATCCTCAGCATCTCCACTCACCTGCCCATAACACAACCTGCAGGAACCCATCCTCAGCATCTTCACTCACCTCCCAATAACACAACCTGCAGAAACCCATCCTCAGCATCTCCACACACCTTCCAGTAACACAACCTGCAGGAACCCATCCTCAGCATCTCCACTCACCTCCCAATAACACAACCTGCTGAAACCCATCCTCAGCATCTCCACTCACCTCCCAATAACACAACCTGCAGAAACCCATACTCAGCATCTCCACTCACCTCCCAATATCACAACCTGCAGAAACCCATCCTCAGCATCTTCACTCACCTCCCAATAACACAATCTGCAGAATCCCATCCTTATCAACTCCACTCACCTCCCAATAACACAACCTGCAGAAACCCATCCTCAGCATCTTCACTCACCTCCCAATAACACAACCTGCAGACACCCATCCTCAGCATCTCCACTCACCTCCCAATAACACAACCTGCAGAACCCATCCTCAGCATCTTCACTCACTTCCCAATAACACAACCTGCAGAAACCCATCCTCAGCATCTTCACTCACCTTCCAATAACACAACCTGCAGAATCCCATCCTCAGCATCTCCACTCACCTCCCGATAACACAACCTGCAGAAACCCATCCTCAGCATCTCGACTCACCTTCCAATAACACAACCTGCAGAAACCCATCCTCAGCACCTCCACTTACCTTCCAATAACACAACCTGCAGAAATCCATCCTCAGCATCTTCACTCACCTCCCAATAACACAACCTGCAGAAACCCATCCTCAGCATCTTCACTCACCTCCCAATAACACAACCTGCAGAATCCCATCCTCAGCATCTTCACTAACCTTCCAATAACACAACCTGCAGAAACCCATCCTCAGCACCTCCACTCACCCCCCAATAACACAACCTGCAGAAACCCATCCTCAGCATCTCCACTCACCTCCCAAATACACAACCTGCAGAAACCCATCCTCAGCATCTTCTCTCACCTTCCAATAACACAACCTGCAGAAACCCATCCTCAGCATCTCCACTCACCTCCCAATAACACAAACTGCTGAAACACATACTCAGCATCTTCACTAACCTTCCAATAACACAACCTGCAGAAACCCATCCTCAGCATCTCCACTCACCTCCCAATATCACAACCTGCAGAAACCCATCCTCAGCATCTCCACTCACCTCCCAATAACACAACCTGCAGAAACCCATCCTCAGCATCTTCACTCACCTCCCAATAACTCAACCTGCAGAAATCAATCCTCAGCATCTTCACTAACCTTCCAATAACACAACCTGCAGAAACCCATCCTCATCAACTCCACTCACCTTCCAATAACAGAACCTGCAGAAATCCATCGTCAGCATCTCCACTAACCTTCCAATAACACAATCTGCAGCAACCCATCCTCAGCATCTCCACTCACCTCCCAATAACACAACCTGCAGAAATCCATCCTCAGCATCTCCGCTAACCTTCCAATAACACAACCTGCAGAAACCCATCCTCAGCATCTCCACTCACCTCCCAATAACACAACCTGCAGAAACCCATCCTCAGCATCTCCACTCACCTCCCAGTAACACAACCTGGAGAACCCCAGCCTCAGCATCTCCACTCACCTCCCAATAACACAACCTGCAGAAACCTATCCTCAGCATCTCCACTCATCTCCCAATAACACAACCTGCATAAACCCATCCTCAGCATCTCCACTCACCTCCCAATAACACAACCTGCTGAAACCTATCCTCAGCATCTCTACTCACCTTCCAATAACACAACCAGCAGAAACCCATCCTCAGCATCTCCACTAACCTTCCAAGAACACAACATGCAGAAACCCATCCTCAGCATCTCCACTAACCTCCCAATAACAAACCCATCCTCAGCATCTCCACTCACCTTCCAATAACAAAACCTGCAGAAACCCATCCTCAGCATCTTCACTCGCCTCCCAATAACACAACCTGCAGAAACCCATCCTCAGCATCTCCACTCACCTCCCAATAACACAACCTGCCGAATCCCATCCTCAGCATCTTCACTGACCGTCCAATAACACAATCTGCAGAAACCCATCCTCAGCATCTTCACTAACCTTCCAATAACACAACCTGCAGAAACCCATCCTCAGCATCTTCACTAACCTTCCAATAACACAACCTGCAGAAACCCATCCTCAGCATCTTCACTCATCTCCCAATAACACAACCTGCAGAAACCCATCCTCAGCATCTCCACTCACCTTCCAATAACATAACCTGCAGAAACCCATCCTCAGCATCTCCACTCACCTTCCAATAACACAACCTGCAGAAACCCATCCTCAGCATCTCCACTCACCTCCCAATAACACAACCTGCCGAAACCCATCCTCAGCATCTTCACTCACCTCCCAATAACACAACCTGCAGAAACCCATCCTCAGCATCTCCACTCACCTCCCAGTAACACAACCTGCAGAAACCCATCCTCAGCATCTCCACTCACCTCCCAATAACACAACCTGGAGAAACCCATCCTCAGCATCTTCACTCACCTTCCAATAACACAACCTGCAGAAACCCACCCTCAGCATCTCCACTAACCTCCCAGTAACACAACCTGCAGAAACCCATCCTCAGCATCTCCACTCACCTCCCAATAACACAACCTGCAGAAACCCATCCTCAGCATCTTCACTCACCTCCCAATAACACAACCTGCAGAAACCCATCCTCAGCATCTCCCCTCACCTTCCAATAACACAACCTGCCGAAACCCATCCTCAGCATCTTCACTCACCTCCCAATAACACAACCTGCAGAAACCCATCCTCAGCATCTCCACTCACCTCCCAGTAACACAACCTGCAGAAACCCATCCTCAGCATCTCCACTCACCTCCCAATAACACAACCTGGAGAAACCCATCTTCAGCATCTTCACTCACCTTCCAATAACACAACCTCCAGAAACCCACCCTCAGCATCTCCACTCACCTCCCAATAACACAACCTGCAGAAACACATCCTCAGCATCTTCACTCACCTCCCAATAACACAACCTGCAGAAACCCATCCTCAGCAACTCCACTCACCTTCCAATAACACAACCTGCAGAAACCCATCCTCAGCATCTCCACTCACCTTCCCATAACACAACCTGCAGAAACCCATACTCAGCATCTCCACTCACCTTCCAATAACACAACCTGCAGAAACCCATCCTCAGCATTTCCACTCACCTTCCCATAACACAACCTGCAGGAACCCATCCTCAGCATCTCCACTCACCTTCCAATAACACAACCTGCAGTAACCATCCTCAGCATCTCCAATCACCTGCCCATAACACAACCTGCAGGAACCCATCCTCAGCATCTTCACTCACCTCCCAATAACACAACCTGCAGAAACCCATCCTCTGCATCTCCACTCACCTTCCCATAACACAACCTGCAGAAACCCATACTCAGCATCTCCACTCACCTTCCAATAACACAACCTGCAGAAACCCATCCTCAGCATCTCCACACACCTTCCAGTAACACAACCTGCAGGAACCCATCCTCAGCATCTCCACTCACCTCCCAATAACACAACCTGCTGAAACCCATCCTCAGCATCTCCAGTCACCTCCCAATAACACAACCTGCAGAAACCCATCCTCAGCATCTCCACTCACCTCCCAATATCACAACCTGCAGAAACCCATCCTCAGCATCTTCACTCACCTCCCAATAACACAACCTGCAGAATCCCATCCTCATCATCTCCACTCAACTCCCAATAACACAACCTGCAGAAACCCATCCTCAGCATCTTCACTCACCTCCCAATAACACAACCTGCAGACACCCATCCTCAGCATCTCCACTCACCTCCCAATAACACAACCTGCAGAACCCATCCTCAGCATCTCCACTCACCTCCCAATAACACAACCTGCAGAAACCCATCCTCAGCATCTTCACTCACCTTCCAATAACACAACCTTAAGAATCCCATCCTCAGCATCTCCACTCACCTCCCGATAACACAACCTGCAGAAACCCATCCTCAGCATCTCCACTCACCTTCCAATAACACAACCTGCAGAAACCCATCCTCAGCATCTCCACTTACCTTCCAATAACACAGCCTGCAGAAATCCATCCTCAGCATCTTCACTCACCTCCCAATAACACAACCTGCAGAAACCCATCCTCAGCATCTTCACTCACCTCCCAATAACACAAACTGCTGAAACACATCCTCAGCATCTTCACTAACCTTCCAATAACACAACCTGCAGAAATCCATCCTCAGCATCTCCACTAACCTTCCAATAAAACAATCTGCAGCAACCCATCCTCAGCATCTCCTCTCACCTCCCAATAACACAACCTGCAGAAATCCATCGTCAGCATCTCCACTAACCTTCCAATAACTCAACCTGCAGAAACCCAATCTCAGCATATTAACTCACCTCCCATTAACACAACCTGCAGAAACCCATCCTCAGCATCTCCACTCACCTCCCAATAACACAACCTGCAGACACCCATCCTCAGCATCTCCACTCACCTCCCAATAACACAACCTGCAGATCCCATCCTCAGCATCTCCACTCACCTCCCAATAACACAACCTGCAGAAACACATCCTCAGCATCTTCACTCACCTCCCAATAACACAACCTGCAGAAACCCATCCTCAGCAACTCCACTCACCTTCCAATAACACAACCTGCAGAAACCCATCCTCAGCATCTCCACTCACCTTCCCATAACACAACCTGCAGAAACCCATACTCAGCATCTCCACTCACCTTCCAATAACACAACCTGCAGAAACCCATCCTCAGCATTTCCACTCACCTTCCCATAACACAACCTGCAGGAACCCATCCTCAGCATCTCCACTCACCTTCCAATAACACAACCTGCAGTAACCATCCTCAGCATCTCCAATCACCTGCCCATAACACAACCTGCAGAAACCCATCCTCAGCATCTTCACTCACCTTCCAATAACACAACCTGCAGAATCCCATCCTCAGCATCTCCACTCACCTCCCGATAACACAACCTGCAGAAACCCATCCTCAGCATCTCCACTCACCTTCCAATAACACAACCTGCAGAAACCCATCCTCAGCATCTCCACTTACCTTCCAATAACACAACCTGCAGAAATCCATCCTCAGCATCTTCACTCACCTCCCAATAACACAACCTGCAGAAACCCATCCTCAGCATCTTCACTCACCTCCCAATAACACAACCTGCAGAAACCCATCCTCAGCATCTTCACTAACCTTCCAATAACACAACCTGCAGGAACCCATCCTCAGCATCTCCTCTCACCTCCCAATAACACAACCTGCAGAAATCCATCGTCAGCATCTCCACTAACCTTCCAATAACTCAACCTGCAGAAACCCAATCTCAGCATATTAACTCACCTCCCATTAACACAACCTGCAGAAACCCATCCTCAGCATCTCCACTCACCTCCCAATAACACAACCTGCAGACACCCATCCTCAGCATCTCCACTCACCTCCCAATAACACAACCTGCAGATCCCATCCTCAGCATCTCCACTCACCTCCCAATAACACAACCTGCAGAAACACATCCTCAGCATCTTCACTCACCTCCCAATAACACAACCTGCAGAAACCCATCCTCAGCAACTCCACTCACCTTCCAATAACACAACCTGCAGAAACCCATCCTCAGCATCTCCACTCACCTTCCCATAACACAACCTGCAGAAACCCATACTCAGCATCTCCACTCACCTTTCAATAACACAACCTGCAGAAACCCATCCTCAGCATTTCCACTCACCTTCCCATAACACAACCTGCAGGAACCCATCCTCAGCATCTCCACTCACCTTCCAATAACACAACCTGCAGTAACCATCCTCAGCATCTCCAATCACCTGCCCATAACACAACCTGCAGGAACCCATCCTCAGCATCTTCACTCACCTCCCAATAACACAACCTGCAGAAACCCATCCTCTGCATCTCCACTCACCTTCCCATAACACAACCTGCAGAAACCCATACTCAGCATCTCCACTCACCTTCCAATAACACAACCTGCAGAAACCCATCCTCAGCATCTCCACACACCTTCCAGTAACACAACCTGCAGGAACCCATCCTCAGCATCTCCACTCACCTCCCAATAACACAACCTGCTGAAACCCATCCTCAGCATCTCCAGTCACCTCCCAATAACACAACCTGCAGAAACCCATCCTCAGCATCTCCACTCACCTCCCAATATCACAACCTGCAGAAACCCATCCTCAGCATCTTCACTCACCTCCCAATAACACAACCTGCAGAATCCCATCCTCATCATCTCCACTCACCTCCCAATAACACAACCTGCAGAAACCCATCCTCAGCATCTTCACTCACCTCCCAATAACATAACCTGCAGACACCCATCCTCAGCATCTCCACTCACCTCCCAATAACACAACCTGCAGAACCCATCCTCAGCATCTCCACTCACCTCCCAATAACACAACCTGCAGAAACCCATCCTCAGCATCTTCACTCACCTTCCAATAACACAACCTTAAGAATCCCATCCTCAGCATCTCCACTCACCTCCCGATAACACAACCTGCAGAAACCCATCCTCAGCATCTCCACTCACCTTCCAATAACACAACCTGCAGAAACCCATCCTCAGCATCTCCACTTACCTTCCTATAACACAACCTGCAGAAATCCATCCTCAGCATCTTCACTCACCTCCCAATAACACAACCTGCAGAAACCCATCCTCAGCATCTTCACTCACCTCCCAATAACACAAACTGCTGAAACACATCCTCAGCATCTTCACTAACCTTCCAATAACACAACCTGCAGAAATCCATCCTCAGCATCTCCACTAACCTTCCAATAAAACAATCTGCAGCAACCCATCCTCAGCATCTCCTCTCACCTCCCAATATCACAACCTGCAGAAATCCATCGTCAGCATCTCCACTAACCTTCCAATAACTCAACCTGCAGAAACCCAATCTCAGCATATTAACTCACCTCCCATTAACACAAGCTGCAGAAACCCATCCTCAGCATCTCCACTCACCTCCCAATAACACAACCTGCAGACACCCATCCTCAGCATCTCCACTCACCTCCCAATAACACAACCTGCAGATCCCATCCTCAGCATCTTCACTCACCTCCCAATAACACAACCTGCAGAAACCCATCCTCAGCATCTTCACTCACCTTCCAATAACACAACCTGCAGAATCCCATCCTCAGCATCTCCACTCACCTCCCGATAACACAACCTGCAGAAACCCATCCTCAGCATCTCCACTCACCTTCCAATAACACAACCTGCAGAAACCCATCCTCAGCATCTCCACTTACCTTCCAATAACACAACCTGCAGAAATCCATCCTCAGCATCTTCACTCACCTCCCAATAACACAACCTGCAGAAACCCATCCTCAGCATCTTCACTCACCTCCCAATAACACAACCTGCAGAAACCCATCCTCAGCATCTTCACTAACCTTCCAATAACACAACCTGCAGGAACACATCCTCAGCATCTTCAGTAACCTTCCAATAACACAACCTGCAGAAACCCATCCTCAGCATCTCCACTCACCTCCCAATAACACAACCTGCAGAAAACCATCCTCAGCATCTTCTCTCACCTTCCAATAACACAACCTGCAGAAACCCATCCTCAGCATCTCCACTCACCTCCCAATAACACAACCTGCAGAAACCCATCCTCAGCATCTCCACTCACCTCCCAATAACACAAACTGCTGAAACACATCCTCAGCATCTTCACTAACCTTCCAATAACACAACCTGCAGAACCCAATCCTCATCATCTCCACTCACCTTCCAATAACGCAACCTGCTGAAACACATCCTCAGCATCTTCACTAACCTTCCAATAACACAATCTGCAGAAACCCATCCTCAGCGTCTCCATTAATCTCCCAATAACTCAACCTGCAGAAATCAATCCTCAGCATCTTCACTAACCTCCCAATAACACAACCTGCAGAAATCCATCGTCAGCATCTCCACTAACCTTCCAATAACGCAACCTGCAGAAACCAAATCTCAGCATATTAACTCACCTCCCATTAACACAACCTGCAGAAACCCATCCTCAGCATCTCCACTCACCTCCCAATAACACAACCTGCAGACACCCATCCTCAGCATCTCCACTCACCTCCCAATAACACAACCTGCAGATCCCATCCTCAGCATCTCCACTCACCTCCCAATAACACAACCTGCAGAAACACATCCTCAGCATCTTCACTCACCTCCCAATAACACAACCTGCAGAAACCCATCCTCAGCAACTCCACTCACCTTCCAATAACACAACCTGCAGAAACCCATCCTCAGCATCTCCACTCACCTTCCCATAACACAACCTGCAGAAACCCATACTCAGCATCTCCACTCACCTTCCAATAACACAACCTGCAGAAACCCATCCTCAGCATTTCCACTCACCTTCCCATAAAACAACCTGCAGGAACCCATCCTCAGCATCTCCACTCACCTTCCAATAACACAACCTGCAGTAACCATCCTCAGCATCTCCAATCACCTGCCCATAACACAACCTGCAGGAACCCATCCTCAGCATCTTCACTCACCTCCCAATAACACAACCTGCAGAAACCCATCCTCTGCATCTCCACTCACCTTCCCATAACACAACCTGCAGAAACCCATACTCAGCATCTCCACTCACCTTCCAATAACACAACCTGCAGAAACCCATCCTCAGCATCTCCACACACCTTCCAGTAACACAACCTGCAGGAACCCATCCTCAGCATCTCCACTCACCTCCCAATAACACAACCTGCTGGAACCCATCCTCAGCATCTCCAGTCACCTCCCAATAACACAACCTGCAGAAACCCATCCTCAGCATCTCCACTCACCTCCCAATATCACAACCTGCAGAAACCCATCCTCAGCATCTTCACTCACCTCCCAATAACACAACCTGCAGAATCCCATCCTCATCATCTCCACTCACCTCCCAATAACACAACCTGCAGAAACCCATCCTCAGCATCTTCACTCACCTCCCAATAACACAACCTGCAGACACCCATCCTCAGCATCTCCACTCACCTCCCAATAACACAACCTGCAGAACCCATCCTCAGCATCTCCACTCACCTCCCAATAACACAACCTGCAGAAACCCATCCTCAGCATCTTCACTCACCTTCCAATAACACAACCTTAAGAATCCCATCCTCAGCATCTCCACTCACCTCCCGATAACACAACCTGCAGAAACCCATCCTCAGCATCTCCACTCACCTTCCAATAACACAACCTGCAGAAACCCATCCTCAGCATCTCCACTTACCTTCCAATAACACAACCTGCAGAAATCCATCCTCAGCATCTTCACTCACCTCCCAATAACAGAACCTGCAGAAACCCATCCTCAGCATCTTCACTCACCTCCCAATAACACAAACTGCTGAAACACATCCTCAGCATCTTCACTAACCTTCCAATAACACAACCTGCAGAAATCCATCCTCAGCATCTCCACTAACCTTCCAATAAAACAATCTGCAGCAACCCATCCTCAGCATCTCCTCTCACCTCCCAATATCACAACCTGCAGAAATCCATCGTCAGCATCTCCACTAACCTTCCAATAACTCAACCTGCAGAAACCCAATCTCAGCATATTAACTCACCTCCCATTAACACAAGCTGCAGAAACCCATCCTCAGCATCTCCACTCACCTCCCAATAACACAACCTGCAGACACCCATCCTCAGCATCTCCACTCACCTCCCAATAACACAACCTGCAGATCCCATCCTCAGCATCTTCACTCACCTCCCAATAACACAACCTGCAGAAACCCATCCTCAGCATCTTCACTCACCTTCCAATAACACAACCTGCAGAATCCCATCCTCAGCATCTCCACTCACCTCCCGATAACACAACCTGCAGAAACCCATCCTCAGCATCTCCACTCACCTTCCAATAACACAACCTGCAGAAACCCATCCTCAGCATCTCCACTTACCTTCCAATAACACAACCTGCAGAAATCCATCCTCAGCATCTTCACTCACCTCCCAATAACACAACCTGCAGAAACCCATCCTCAGCATCTTCACTCACCTCCCAATAACACAACCTGCAGAAACCCATCCTCAGCATCTTCACTAACCTTCCAATAACACAACCTGCAGGAACCCATCCTCAGCATCTTCAGTAACCTTCCAATAACACAACCTGCAGAAACCCATCCTCAGCATCTCCACTCACCTCCCAATAACACAACCTGCAGAAAACCATCCTCAGCATCTTCTCTCACCTTCCAATAACACAACCTGCAGAAACCCATCCTCAGCATCTCCACTCACCTCCCAATAACACAACCTGCAGAAACCCATCCTCAGCATCTCCACTCACCTCCCAATAACACAAACTGCTGAAACACATCCTCAGCATCTTCACTAACCTTCCAATAACACAACCTGCAGAACCCAATCCTCATCATCTCCACTCACCTTCCAATAACGCAACCTGCTGAAACACATCCTCAGCATCTTCACTAACCTTCCAATAACACAATCTGCAGAAACCCATCCTCAGCGTCTCCATTAATCTCCCAATAACTCAACCTGCAGAAATCAATCCTCAGCATCTTCACTAACCTCCCAATAACACAACCTGCAGAAATCCATCGTCAGCATCTCCACTAACCTTCCAATAACTCAACCTGCAGAAACCAAATCTCAGCATATTAACTCACCTCCCATTAACACAACCTGCAGAAACCCATCTTCAGCATCTCCACGCACCTCCCAATAACACAACCTGCAGACACCCATCCTCAGCATCTCCACTCACCTCCCAATAACACAACCTGCAGAACCCATCCTCAGCATCTTCACTCACCTTCCAATAACACAACCTGCAGAAACCCATCCTCAGCATCTTCACTCACCTTCCAATAACACAACCTGCAGCATCCCATCCTCAGCATCTCCACTCACCTCCCGATAACACAACCTGCAGAAACCCATCCTCAGCATCTCCACTCACCTTCCAATAACACAACCTGCAGAAACCCATCCTCAGCATCTCCACTTACCTTCCAATAACACAACCTGCAGAAATCCATCCTCAGCATCTTCACTCACCTCCCAATAACACAACCTGCAGAAACCCATCCTCAGCATCTTCACTCACCTCCCAATAACACAACCTGCAGTAACCATCCTCAGCATCTCCAATCACCTGCCCATAACACAACCTGCAGGAACCCATCCTCAGCATCTTCACTCACCTCCCAATAACACAACCTGCAGAAACCCATCCTCTGCATCTCCACTCACCTTCCCATAACACAACCTGCAGAAACCCATCCTCAGCATCTCCACTCACCTCCCAATAACACAACCTGCAGAAACCCATCCTCAGCATCTCCACTCACCTCCCAATAACACAAACTGCTGAAACACATCCTCAGCATCTTCACTAACCTTCCAATAACACAACCTGCAGAACCCAATCCTCATCATCTCCACTCACCTTCCAATAACGCAACCTGCTGAAACACATCCTCAGCATCTTCACTAACCTTCCAATAACACAATCTGCAGAAACCCATCCTCAGCGTCTCCATTAATCTCCCAATAACTCAACCTGCAGAAATCAATCCTCAGCATCTTCACTAACCTCCCAATAACACAACCTGCAGAAATCCATCGTCAGCATCTCCACTAACCTTCCAATAACTCAACCTGCAGAAACCAAATCTCAGCATATTAACTCACCTCCCATTAACACAACCTGCAGAAAACCATCCTCAGCATCTTCTCTCACCTTCCAATAACACAACCTGCAGAAACCCATCCTCAGCATCTCCACTCACCTCCCAATATCACAACCTGCAGAAACCCATCCTCAGCATCTCCACTCACCTCCCAATAACACAAACTGCTGAAACACATCCTCAGCATCTTCACTAACCTTCCAATAACACAACCTGCAGAACCCAATCCTCATCATCTCCACTCACCTTCCAATAACGCAACCTGCTGAAACACATCCTCAGCA
Organism: Scyliorhinus torazame; assembly: GCF_047496885.1. Lineage (NCBI taxonomy): Eukaryota > Metazoa > Chordata > Chondrichthyes > Carcharhiniformes > Scyliorhinidae > Scyliorhinus > Scyliorhinus torazame. Next base: position 178,212 of record NW_027307772.1, read on the forward strand.
TCTTCACTAACCTTCCAATAACACAATCTGCAGAAACCCATCCTCAGCGTCTCCATTAATCTCCCAATAACTCAACCTGCAGAAATCAATCCTCAGCATCTTCACTAACCTCCCAATAACACAACCTGCAGAAATCCATCGTCAGCATCTCCACTAACCTTCCAATAACTCAACCTGCAGAAACCAAATCTCAGCATATTAACTCACCTCCCATTAACACAACCTGCAGAAACCCATCCTCAGCATCTCCACTCACCTCCCAATAACACAACCTGCAGACACCCATCCTCAGCATCTCCACTCACCTCCCAATAACACAACCTGCAGATCCCATCCTCAGCATCTCCACTCACCTCCCAATAACACAACCTGCAGAAACACATCCTCAGCATCTTCACTCACCTCCCAATAACACAACCTGCAGAAACCCATCCTCAGCAACTCCACTCACCTTCCAATAACACAACCTGCAGAGACCCATCCTCAGCATCTCCACTCACCTTCCCATAACACAACCTGCAGAAACCCATACTCAGCATCTCCACTCACCTTCCAATAACACAACCTGCAGAAACCCATCCTCAGCATTTCCACTCACCTTCCCATAACACAACCTGCAGGAACCCATCCTCAGCATCTCCACTCACCTTCCAATAACACAACCTGCAGTAACCATCCTCAGCATCTCCAATCACCTGCCCATAACACAAACTGCAGGAACCCATCCTCAGCATCTTCACTCACCTCCCAATAACACAACCTGCAGAAACCCATCCTCTGCATCTCCACTCACCTTCCCATAACACAACCTGCAGAAACCCATACTCAGCATCTCCACTCACCTCCCAATAACACAACCTGCAGAAACCCATCCTCAGCATCTCCACTCACCTCCCAATATCACAACCTGCAGAAACCCATCCTCAGCATCTTCACTCACCTCCCAATAACACAACCTGCAGAATCCCATCCTCATCATCTCCACTCACCTCCCAATAACACAACCTGCAGAAACCCATCCTCAGCATCTTCACTCACCTCCCAATAACACAACCTGCAGACACCCATCCTCAGCATCTCCACTCACCTCCCAATAACACAACCTGCAGAACCCATCCTCAGCATCTCCACTCACCTCCCAATAACACAACCTGCAGAAACCCATCCTCAGCATCTTCACTCACCTTCCAATAACACAACCTTAAGAATCCCATCCTCAGCATCTCCACTCACCTCCCGATAACACAACCTGCAGAAACCCATCCTCAGCATCTCCACTCACCTTCCAATAACACAACCTGCAGAAACCCATCCTCAGCATCTCCACTTACCTTCCAATAACACAACCTGCAGAAATCCATCCTCAGCATCTTCACTCACCTCCCAATAACACAACCTGCAGAAACCCATCCTCAGCATCTTCACTCACCTCCCAATAACACAAACTGCTGAAACACATCCTCAGCATCTTCACTAACCTTCCAATAACACAACCTGCAGAAATCCATCCTCAGCATCTCCACTAACCTTCCAATAAAACAATCTGCAGCAACCCATCCTCAGCATCTCCTCTCACCTCCCAATATCACAACCTGCAGAAATCCATCGTCAGCATCTCCACTAACCTTCCAATAACTCAACCTGCAGAAACCCAATCTCAGCATATTAACTCACCTCCCATTAACACAAGCTGCAGAAACCCATCCTCAGCATCTCCACTCACCTCCCAATAACACAACCTGCAGACACCCATCCTCAGCATCTCCACTCACCTCCCAATAACACAACCTGCAGATCCCATCCTCAGCATCTTCACTCACCTCCCAATAACACAACCTGCAGAAACCCATCCTCAGCATCTTCACTCACCTTCCAATAACACAACCTGCAGAATCCCATCCTCAGCATCTCCACTCACCTCCCGATAACACAACCTGCAGAAACCCATCCTCAGCATCTCCACTCACCTTCCAATAACACAACCTGCAGAAACCCATCCTCAGCATCTCTACTTACCTTCCAATAACACAACCTGCAGAAATCCATCCTCAGCATCTTCACTCACCTCCCAATAACACAACCTGCAGAAACCCATCCTCAGCATCTTCACTCACCTCCCAATAACACAACCTGCAGAAACCCATCCTCAGCATCTTCACTAACCTTCCAATAACACAACCTGCAGGAACCCATCCTCAGCATCTTCAGTAACCTTCCAATAACACAACCTGCAGAAACCCATCCTCAGCATCTCCACTCACCTCCCAATAACACAACCTGCAGAAAACCATCCTCAGCATCTTCTCTCACCTTCCAATAACACAACCTGCAGAAACCCATCCTCAGCATCTCCACTCACCTCCCAATAACACAACCTGCAGAAACCCATCCTCAGCATCTCCACTCACCTCCCAATAACACAAACTGCTGAAACACATCCTCAGCATCTTCACTAACCTTCCAATAACACAACCTGCAGAACCCAATCCTCATCATCTCCACTCACCTTCCAATAACGCAACCTGCAGAAATCAATCCTCAGCATCTTCACTAACCTCCCAATAACACAACCTGCAGAAATCCATCGTCAGCATCTCCACTAACCTTCCAATAACTCAACCTGCAGAAACCAAATCTCAGCATATTAACTCACCTCCCATTAACACAACCTGCAGAAACCCATCTTCAGCATCTCCACGCACCTCCCAATAACACAACCTGCAGACACCCATCCTCAGCATCTCCACTCACCTCCCAATAACACAACCTGCAGAACCCATCCTCAGCATCTTCACTCACCTTCCAATAACACAACCTGCAGAAACCCATCCTCAGCATCTTCACTCACCTTCCAATAACACAACCTGCAGCATCCCATCCTCAGCATCTCCACTCACCTCCCGATAACACAACCTGCAGAAACCCATCCTCAGCATCTCCACTCACCTTCCAATAACACAACCTGCAGAAACCCATCCTCAGCATCTCCACTTACCTTCCAATAACACAACCTGCAGAAATCCATCCTCAGCATCTTCACTCACCTCCCAATAACACAACCTGCAGAAACCCATCCTCAGCATCTTCACTCACCTCCCAATAACACAACCTGCAGAAACCCATCCTCAGCATCTTCACTAACCTTCCAATAACACAACCTGCAGGAACCCATCCTCAGCATCTTCACTAACCTTCCAATAACACAACCTGCAGAAACCCATCCTCAGCATCTCCACTCACCTCCCAATAACACAACCTGCAGAAACCCATCCTCAGCATCTTCTCTCACCTTCCAATAACACAACCTGCAGAAACCCATCCTCAGCATCTCCACTCACCTCCCAATAACACAAACTGCTGAAACACATCCTCAGCATCTTCACTAACCTTCCAATAACACAACCTGCAGAAATCCATCCTCAGCATCTTCACTAACCTTCCAATAACACAACCTGCAGAACCCAATCCTCATCATCTCCACTCACCTTCCAATAACGCAACCTGCTGAAACACATCCTCAGCATCTTCACTCACCTCCCAATAACACAACCTGCAGAAACCCATCCTCAGCATCTCCACTAACCTTCCAATAACACAACCTGCAGAAACCCATCCTCAGCCTCTTCACTCACCTCCCAATAACACAACCTGCAGAAACCCATCCTCAGCATCTCCACTCAACTCCCAATAACACAACCTGCAGAAACACATCCTCAGCATCTCCACTCACCAGCCAATAACTCAACCTGCAGAAACCTATCCTCAATATCTCCACTCACCTTCCAATAACACAACCTGCAGAAACCCATCCTCAGCATCTCCACTCACCTCCCAATATCACAACATGCAGATACCCATCCTCAGCATCTCCACTCACCTCCCAATAACACAACCTGCAGAAACCCATCCTCAGCATCTTCACTCACCTCCCAATAACTCAACCTGCAGAAATCAATCCTCAGCATCTTCACTAACCTTCCAATAACACAACCTGCAGAAACCCATCCTCAGCAACTCCACTCACCTTCCAATAACACAACCTGCAGAAATCCATCGTCAGCATCTCCACTAATCTTCCAATAACACAATCTGCAGCAACCCATCCTCAGCATCTCCACTCACCTCCCAATAACACAACTTGCAGAAATCCATCGTCAGCATCTCCACTAACCTTCCAATAACTCAACTAGCAGAAACCCATCCTCAGCATCTTCACTCACCTCCCAATAACACAACCTGCAGAAACCCATCCTCAGCATCACCACTCACCTCCCAATAACACAACCTGCAGAAACCCATCCACAGCAGCTCCCCTCACCTCCCAATAACACAAGCTGCAGAAATCCATCGTTAGCATCTCCACTCACCTCCCAATATCACAACCTGCAGAAACCCATCCTCAGCATCTTCATTATCCTCCCAAAAACACAACCTGCTGAAACCCATCCTCAGCATCTCCACTCACCTTCCAATAACACAACCTGCAGAAACCCGTCCTCAGCCTCTTCACTCACCCCCCAATAACACAACCTGCATAAACCCATCCTCAGCCTCTTCACTAACCTTCAAATAACACAAACTGCAGAAATCCATCCTCAGCATCTCCACTCACCTTCCAATAATACAACCTGCAGTACCCCATCTTCAGCATCTCCACTCAACTCCCAATAACACAACCTGCAGAAACCCACCCTCAGCATCTCTACTCACTTCCCAATAACACAACCTGCAGAAACCCATCCTCAGCATCTTTATTAACCTCCCAAAAACACAACCTGCAGAAACCGATCGTCAGCATTTCCACTCACCTCCCAAAAACACAACCTGCAGAAACCCATCCTCAGCAACTCCACTCACCTCCCAATAACACAACCTGCAGAAATTCATCGTCAGCATCTCCACTAACCTTCCAATAACACAATCTGCAGCAACCCATCCTCAGCATCTCCACTCACCTCCCAATAACACAACCTGCAGAAATCCATCGTCAGCATCTCCACTAACCTTCCAATAACTCAACCTGCAGAAACCCAATCTCAGCATATTAACTCACCTCCCATTAACACAACCTGCAGAAACCCATCCTCAGCATCTCCACTCACCTCCCAATAACACAACCTGCAGAAACCCATCCTCAGCATCTCCCCTCACCTCCCAATAACACAATCTGCAGAAACCCATACTCAGCATCTCCACTCACCTTCCAATAACACAACCTGCAGAAACCCATCCTCAGCCTCTTCACTCACCTCCCAATAACACAACCTGCAGAAACCCATCCTCAGCATATTCACGAATCTTCCAATAACACAACCTGCAGAAACCCATCCTCAGCCTCTTCACTAACCTTCCAAGAACACAAACAGCAGAAATCCATCCTCAGCATCTCCACTCACCTCCCAATATCACAACCTGCAGAAACCCATCCTCAGCATCTCCACTCAACTCCCGATAACACAACCTGCAGAAACACATCCTCAGCATCTCTACTCACCACCCAATAACTCAACCTGCAGAAACCTATCCTCAGTATCTCCACTCACCTTCCAATAACACAACCTGCAGAAACCCATCCTCAGCATCTCCACTCACCTCCCAATATCACAACCTGCAGAAACCCATCCTCAGCATCTCCACTCACCTCCCAATAACACAACCTGCAGAAACCCATCCTCAGCATCTTCACTCACCTCCCAATAACTCAACCTGCAGAAATCAATCCTCAGCATCTTCACTAACCTTCCAATAACACAACCTGCAGAAACCCATCCTCAGCAACTCCACTCACCTTCCAATAACACAACCTGCAGAAATCCATCGTCAGCATCTCCACTAACCTTCCAATAACACAATCTGCAGCAACCCATCCTCAGCATCTCCACTCACCTCCCAATAACACAACCTGCAGAAATACATCGTCAGCATCTCCACTAACCTTCCAATAACTCAACTAGCAGAAACCCATCCTCAGCATCTTCACTCACCTCCCAATAACACAACCTGCAGAAACCCATCCTCAGCATCACCACTCACCTCCCAATAACACAACCTGCAGAAACCCATCCTCAGCATCTCCCCTCACCTCCCAATAACACAAACTGCAGAAATCCATCGTTAGCATCTCCACTCACCTCCCAATAACACAACCTGCAGAAACCCATCCTCAGCATCTTCATTATCCTCCCAAAAACACAACCTGCTGAAACCCATCCTCAGCATCTCCACTCACCTTCCAATAACACAACCTGCAGAAACCCGTCCTCAGCCTCTTCACTCACCCCCCAATAACACAACCTGCATAAACCCATCCTCAGCCTCTTCACTAACCTTCAAATAACACAAACTGCAGAAATCCATCCTCAGCATCTCCACTCACCTTCCAATAACACAACCTGCAGTACCCCATCTTCAGCATCTCCACTCACCTCCCAATAACACAACCTGCAGAAACCCATCCTCAGCATCTTCATTAACCTCCCAATAACACAACCTGCAGAAACCAATCCTCAGCATCTTCATTAACCTCCCAAAAACACAACCTGCAGAAACCCATCCTCAGCATCTCCACTCACCTTCCAATAACACAACCTGCAGAAATCCATCCTCAGCATCTTCACTCACCTCCCGATAACACAACCTGCAGAAACCCATCCTCAGCATCTTCACTCACCTTCCAAGAACACAACCTGCAGAAACCCATCCTCAGCATCTCTACTCACCTACCAATATCACAACCTGCAGAAACCCATCCTCAGCATCTTCACTCACCTTCCAATAACACAACCTGCAGAAACCCATCCTCAGCATCATCACTCACCTCCCAATGACACAACCTGCAGAAAACCATCCTCAGCATCTTCATTAACCTCCCAAAAACACAACCTGCTGAAACACATCCTTAGCATCTCCACTCACCTCCCAATAACACAACCTGCAGAAACCAATCCTCAGCATCTTCACTCACATCCCAATAACACAACCTGCAGAAACCCATCCTCAGCATCACCACTCACCTCCCAATAACACAACCTGCAGAAACCCATCCACAGCAGCTCCCCTCACCTCCCAATAACACAAACTGCAGAAATCCATCGTTAGCATCTCCACTCACCTCCCAATAACACAACCTGCAGATACCCATCCTCAGCATCTTTATTATCCTCCCAAAAACACAACCTGCTGAAACCCATCCTCAGCATCTCCACTCACCTTCCAATAACACAACCTGCAGAAACCCGTCCTCAGCCTCTTCACTCACCCCCCAATAACACAACCTGCATAAACCCATCCTCAGCCTCTTCACTAACCTTCAAATAACACAAACTGCAGAAATCCATCCTCAGCATCTCCACTCACCTTCCAATAATACAACCTGCAGTACCCCATCTTCAGCATCTCCACTCAACTCCCAATAACACAACCTGCAGAAACCCACCCTCAGCATCTCCACTCACCTCCCAATAACACAACCTGCAGAAACCCATCCTCAGCATCTTTATTAACCTCCCAAAAACACAACCTGCAGAAACCGATCGTCAGCATTTCCACTCACCTCCCAAAAACACAACCTGCAGAAACCCATCCTCAGCAACTCCACTCACCTCCCAATAACACAACCTGCAGAAATTCATCGTCAGCATCTCCACTAACCTTCCAATAACACAATCTGCAGCAACCCATCCTCAGCATCTCCACTCACCTCCCAATAACACAACCTGCAGAAATCCATCGTCAGCATCTCCACTAACCTTCCAATAACTCAACCTGCAGAAACCCAATCTCAGCATATTAACTCACCTCCCATTAACACAACCTGCAGAAACCCATCCTCAGCATCTCCACTCACCTCCCAATAACACCACCTGCAGAAACCCATCCTCAGCATCTCCCCTCACCTCGCAATAACACAATCTGCAGAAACCCATACTCAGCATCTCCACTCACCTTCCAATAACACAACCTGCAGAAACCCATCCTCAGCCTCTTCACTCACCTCCCAATAACACAACCTGCAGAAACCCATCCTCAGCATATTCACTAATCTTCCAATAACACAACCTGCAGAAACCCATCCTCAGCCTCTTCACTAACCTTCCAAGAACACAAACAGCAGAAATCCATCCTCAGCATCTCCACTCACCTCCCAATATCACAACCTGCAGAAACCCATCCTCAGCATCTCCACTCAACTCCCGATAACACAACCTGCAGAAACACATCGTCAGCATCTCTACTCACCACCCAATAACTCAACCTGCAGAAACCTATCCTCAGTATCTCCACTCACCTTCCAATAACACAACCTGCAGAAACCCATCCTCAGCATCTCCACTCACCTCCCAATATCACAACCTGCAGAAACCCATCCTCAGCATCTCCACTCACCTCCCAATAACACAACCTGCAGAAACCCATCCTCAGCATCTTCACTCACCTCCCAATAACTCAACCTGCAGAAATCAATCCTCAGCATCTTCACTAACCTTCCAATAACACAACCTGCAGAAACCCATCCTCAGCAACTCCACTCACCTTCCAATAACACAACCTGCAGAAATCCATCGTCAGCATCTCCACTAACCTTCCAATAACACAATCTGCAGCAACCCATCCTCAGCATCTCCACTCACCTCCCAATAACACAACCTGCAGAAATACATCGTCAGCATCTCCACTAACCTTCCAATAACTCAACTAGCAGAAACCCATCCTCAGCATCTTCACTCACCTCCCAATAACACAACCTGCAGAAACCCATCCTCAGCATCACCACTCACCTCCCAATAACACAACCTGCAGAAACCCATCCTCAGCACCTCCCCTCACCTCCCAATAACACAAACTGCAGAAATCCATCGTTAGCATCTCCACTCACCTCCCAATAACACAACCTGCAGAAACCCATCCTCAGCATCTTCATTATCCTCCCAAAAACACAACCTGCTGAAACCCATCCTCAGCATCTCCACTCACCTTCCAATAACACAACCTGCAGAAACCCTTCCTCAGCCTCTTCACTCACCCCCCAATAACACAACCTGCATAAACCCATCCTCAGCCTCTTCACTAACCTTCAAATAACACAAACTGCAGAAATCCATCCTCAGCATCTCCACTCACCTTCCAATAACACAACCTGCAGTACCCCATCTTCAGCATCTCCACTCACCTCCCAATAACACAACCTGCAGAAACCCACCCTCAGCATCTCCACTCACCTCCCAATAACACAACCTGCAGAAACCCATCCTCAGCATCTTCATTAACCTCCCAAAAACACAACCTGCAGAAACCGATCGTCAGCATTTCCACTCACCTCCCAATACCACAACCTGCAGAAACCAATCCTCAGCATCTTCATTAACCTCCCAAAAACACAACCTGCAGAAACCCATCCTCAGCATCTCCACTCACCTTCCAATAACACAACCTGCAGAAATCCATCCTCAGCATCTTCACTCACCTCCCGATAACACAACCTGCAGAAACCCATCCTCAGCATCTTCACTCACCTTCCAAGAACACAACCTGCAGAAACCCATCCTCAGCATCTCTACTCACCTACCAATATCACAACCTGCAGAAACCCATCCTCAGCATCATCACTCACCTCCAAATGACACAACCTGCAGAAAACCATCCTCAGCATCTTCATTAACCTCCCAAAAACACAACCTGCTGAAACACATCCTTAGCATCTCCACTCACCTCCCAATAACACAACCTGCAGAAACCAATCCTCAGCATCTTCACTCACCTTCCAATAACACAACCTGCAGTACCCCATCATCAGCATCTCCACTCACCTCCCAATAACACAACCTGCAGAAACCCATCCTCAGAATCTCCACTCACCTCACAATAACACAACCTGCAGAAACCCATCCTCAGCATCTTCATTAACCTCCCAAAAATACAACCTGCAGAAACCCATCCTCAGCATCTCCACTCACCTCCCAATAACACAAACTGCTGAAACACATCCTCAGCATCTTCACTAACCTTCCAATAACACAACCTGCAGAACCCAATCCTCATCATCTCCACTCACCTTCCAATAACGCAACCTGCTGAAACACATCCTCAGCATCTTCACTAACATTCCAATAACACAATCTTCAGAAACCCATCCTCAGCGTCTCCATTAATCTCCCAATAACTCAACCTGCAGAAATCAATCCTCAGCATCTTCACTAACCTCCCAATAACACAACCTGCAGAAATCCATCGTCAGCATCTCCACTAACCTCCCAATAACACAACCTGCAGACACCCATCCTCAGCATCTCCACTCACCTCCCAATAACACAACCTGCAGAACCCATCCTCAGCATCTTCACTCACCTCCCAATAACACAACCTGCAGAAACCCATCCTCAGCATCTTCACTCACCTTCCAATAACACAACCTGCAGCATCCCATCCTCAGCATCTCCACTCACCTCCCGATAACACACCCTGCAGAAACCCATCCTCAGCATCTCCACTCACCTTCCAATAACACAACCTGCAGAAACCCATCCTCAGCATCTCCACTTACCTTCCAATAACACAACCTGCAGAAATCCATCCTCAGCATCTTCACTCACCTCCCAATAACACAACCTGCAGAAACCCATCCTCAGCATCTTCACTCACCTCCCAATAACACAACCTGCAGAAACCCATCCTCAGCATCTTCACTAACCTTCCAATAACACAACCTGCAGGAACCCATCCTCAGCATCTTCACTAACCTTCCAATAACACAACCTGCAGAAACCCATCCTCAGCATCTCCACTCACCTCCCAATAACACAACCTGCAGAAACCCATCCTCAGCATCTTCTCTCACCTTCCAATAACACAACCTGCAGAAACCCATCCTCAGCATCTCCACTCACCTCCCAATAACACAAACTGCTGAAACACATCCTCAGCATCTTCACTAACCTTCCAATAGCACAACCTGCAGAAATCCATCCTCAGCATCTTCACTAACCTTCCAATAACACAACCTGCAGAACCCAATCCTCATCATCTCCACTCACCTTCCAATAACGCAACCTGCTGAAACACATCCTCAGCATCTTCACTAACCTTCCAATAACACAATCTGCAGAAACCCATCCTCAGCGTCTCCATTAATCTCCCAATAACTCAACCTGCAGAAATCAATCCTCAGCATCTTCACTAACCTTCCAATAACATAACCTGCAGAAACCCATCCTCAGCAACTCCACTCACCTTCCAATAACACAACCTGCAGAAATCCATCGTCAGCATCTCCACTAATCTTCCAATAACACAATCTGCAGCAACCCATCCTCAGCATCTCCACTCACCTCCCAATAACACAACCTGCAGAAATCCATCGTCAGCATCTCCACTAACCTTCCAATAACTCAACTAGCAGAAACCCATCCTCAGCATCTTCACTCACCTCCCAATAACACAACCTGCAGAAACCCATCCTCAGCATCACCACTCTCCTCCCAATAACACAACCTGCAGAAACCCATCCACAGCATCTCCCCTCACCTCCCAATAACACAAACTGCAGAAATCCATCGTTAGCATCTCCACTCACCTCCCAATAACACAACCTGCAGAAACCCATCCTCAGCATCTTCATTATCCTCCCAAAAACACAACCTGCTGAAACCCATCCTCAGCATCTCCACTCACCATCCAATAACACAACCTGCAGAAACCCGTCCTCAGCCTCTTCACTCACCCCCCAATAACACAACCTGCATAAACCCATCCTCAGCCTCTTCACTAACCTTCAAATAACACAAACTGCAGAAATCCATCCTCAGCATCTCCACTCACCTTCCAATAATACAACCTGCAGTACCCCACCTTCAGCATCTCCACTCAACTCCCAATAACACAACCTGCAGAAACCCACCCTCAGCATCTCCACTCACCTCCCAATAACACAACCTGCAGAAACCCATCCTCAGCATCTTCATCAACCTCCCAAAAACACAACCTGCAGAAACCGATCGTCAGCATTTCCCCTCCCCTCCCAAAAACACAACCTGCAGAAACCCATCCTCAGCAACTCCACTCACCTCCCAATAACACAACCTGCAGAAATTCATCGTCAGCATCTCCACTAACCTTCCAATAACACAATCTGCAGCAACCCATCCTCAGCATCTCCACTCACCTCCCAATAACACAACCTGCAGAAATCCATCGTCAGCATCTCCACTAACCTTCCAATAACTCAACCTGCAGAAACCCAATCTCAGCATATTAACTCACCTCCCATTAACACAACCTGCAGAAACCCATCCTCAGCATCTCCACTCACCTCCCAATAACACAACCTGCAGAAACCCATCCTCAGCATCTCCCCTCACCTCCCAATAACACAATCTGCAGAAACCCATACTCAGCATCTCCACTCACCTTCCAATAACACAACCTGCAGAAACCCATCCTCAGCGTCTTCACTCACCTCCCAATAACACAACCTGCAGAAACCCATCCTCAGCATATTCACTAATCTTCCAATAACACAACCTGCAGAAACCCATCCTCAGCCTCTTCACTAACCTTCCAAGAACACAAACAGCAGAAATCCATCCTCAGCATCTCCACTCACCTCCCAATATCACAACCTGCAGAAACCCATCCTCAGCATCTCCACTCAACTCCCGATAACACAACCTGCAGAAACACGTCCTCAGCATCTCTACTCACCACCCAATAACTCAACCTGCAGAAACCTATCCTCAGTATCTCCACTCACCTTCCAATAACACAACCTGCAGAAACCCATCCTCAGCATCTCCACTCACCTCCCAATATCACAACCTGCAGAAACCCATCCTCAGCATCTCCACTCACCTCCCAATAACACAACCTGCAGAAACCCATCCTCAGCATCTTCACTCACCTCCCAATAACTCAACCTGCAGAAATCAATCCTCAGCATCTTCACTAACCTTCCAATAACACAACCTGCAGAAACCCATCCTCAGCAACTCCACTCACCTTCCAATAACACAACCTGCAGAAATCCATCGTCAGCATCTCCACTAACCTTCCAATAACACAATCTGCAGCAACCCATCCTCAGCATCTCCACTCACCTCCCAATAACACAACCTGCAGAAATACATCGTCAGCATCTCCACTAACCTTCCAATAACTCAACTAGCAGAAACCCATCCTCAGCATCTTCACTCACCTCCCAATAACACAACCTGCAGAAACCCATCCTCAGCATCACCACTCACCTCCCAATAACACAACCTGCAGAAACCCATCCTCAGGATCTCCCCTCACCTCCCAATAACACAAACTGCAGAAATCCATCGTTAGCATCTCCACTCACCTCCCAATAACACAACCTGCAGAAACCCGTCCTCAGCATCTTCATTATCCTCCCAAAAACACAACCTGCTGAAACCCATCCTCAGCATCTCCACTCACCTTCCAATAACACAACCTGCAGAAACCCGTCCTCAGCCTCTTCACTCACCCCCCAATAACACAACCTGCATAAACCCATCCTCAGCCTCTTCACTAACCTTCAAATAACACAAACTGCAGAAATCCATCCTCAGCATCTCCACTCACCTTCCAATAACACAACCTGCAGTACCGCATCTTCAGCATCTCCACTCACCTCCCAATAACACAACCTACAGAAACCCACCCTCAGCATCTCCACTCACCTCCCAATAACACAACCTGCAGAAACCCATCCTCAGCATCTTCATTAACCTCCCAAAAACACAACCTGCAGAAACCGATCGTCAGCATTTCCACTCACCTCCCAATACCACAACCTGCAGAAACCAATCCTCAGCATCTTCATTAACCTCCCAAAAACACAACCTGCAGAAACCCATCCTCAGCATCTCCACTCACCTTCCAATAACACAACCTGCAGAAATCCATCCTCAGCATCTTCACTCACCTCCCGATAACACAACCTGCAGAAACCCATCCTCAGCATCTTCACTCACCTTCCAAGAACACAACCTGCAGAAACCCATCCTCAGCATCTCCACTCACCTCCCAATATCACAACCTGCAGAAACCCATCCTCAGCATCTTCACTCACCTTCCTATAACACAACCTGCAGAAACCCATCCTCAGCATCATCACTCACCTCCCAATGACACAACCTGCAGAAAACCATCCTCAGCATCTTCATTAACCTCCCAAAAACACAACCTGCTGAAACACATCCTTAGCATCTCCACTCACCTCCCAATAACACAACCTGCAGAAACCAATCCTCAGCATCTTCACTCACCTTCCAATAACACAACCTGCAGTACCCCATCATCAGCATCTCCACTCACCTCCCAATAACACAACCTGCAGAACCCAATCCTCATCATCTCCACTCACCTTCAAATAACGCAACCTGCTGAAACCCATCCTCAGCATCTCCACTCACCTCCCAATATCACAACCTGCAGAAACCCATCCTCAGCATCTTCACTCACCTTCCTATAACACAACCTGCAGAAACCCATCCTCAGCATCATCACTCACCTCCCAATGACACAACCTGCAGAAAACCATCCTCAGCATCTTCATTAACCTCCCAAAAACACAACCTGCTGAAACACATCCTTAGCATCTCCACTCACCTCCCAATAACACAACCTGCAGAAACCAATCCTCAGCATCTTCACTCACCTTCCAATAACACAACCTGCAGTACCCCATCATCAGCATCTCCACTCACCTCCCAATAACACAACCTGCAGAACCCAATCCTCATCATCTCCACTCACCTTCCAATAACACAATCTGCAGAAACCCATCCTCAGCGTCTCCATTAATCTCCCAATAACTCAACCTGCAGAAATCAATCCTCAGCATATTCACTAACCTTCCAATAACATAACCTGCAGAAACCCATCCTCAGCAACTCCACTCACCTTCCAATAACACAACCTGCAGAAATCCATCGTCAGCATCTCCACTAATCTTCCAATAACACAATCTGCAGCAACCCATCCTCAGCATCTCCACTCACCTCCCAATAACACAACCTGCAGAAATCCATCGTCAGCATCTCCACTAACCTGCCAATGACTCAACTAGCAGAAACCCATCCTCAGCATCTTCACTCACCTCCCAATAACACAACCTGCAGAAACCCATCCTCAGCATCACCACTCTCCTCCCAATAACACAACCTGCAGAAACCCATCCACAGCATCTCCCCTCACCTCCCAATAACACAAACTGCAGAAATCCATCGTTAGCATCTCCACTCACCTCCCAATAACACAACCTGCAGAAACCCATCCTCAGCATCTTCATTATCCTCCCAAAAACACAACCTGCTGAAACCCATCCTCAGCATCTCCACTCACCATCCAATAACACAACCTGCAGAAACCCGTCCTCAGCCTCTTCACTCACCCCCCAATAACACAACCTGCATAAACCCATCCTCAGCCTCTTCACTAACCTTCAAATAACACAAACTGCAGAAATCCATCCTCAGCATCTCCACTCACCTTCCAATATTACAACCTGCAGTACCCCACCTTCAGCATCTCCACTCAACTCCCAATAACACAACCTGCAGAAACCCACCCTCAGCATCTCCACTCACCTCCCAATAACACAACCTGCAGAAACCCATCCTCAGCATCTTCATCAACCTCCCAAAAACACAACCTGCAGAAACCGATCGTCAGCATTTCCCCTCCCCTCCCAAAAACACAACCTGCAGAAACCCATCCTCAGCAACTCCACTCACCTCCCAATAACACAACCTGCAGAAATTCATCGTCAGCATCTCCACTAACCTTCCAATAACACAATCTGCAGCAACCCATCCTCAGCAACTCCACTCACCTCCCAATAACACAACCTGCAGAAATCCATCGTCAGCATCTCCACTAACCTTCCAATAACTCAACCTGCAGAAACCCAATCTCAGCATATTAACTCACCTCCCATTAACACAACCTGCAGAAACCCATCCTCAGCATCTCCACTCACCTCCCAATAACACAACCTGCAGAAACCCATCCTCAGCATCTCCCCTCACCTCCCAATAACACAATATGCAGAAACCCATACTCAGCATCTCCACTCACCTTCCAATAACACAACCTGCAGAAACCCATCCTCAGCGTCTTCACTCACCTCCCAATAACACAACCTGCAGAAACCCATCCTCAGCATATTCACTAATCTTCCAATAACACAACCTGCAGAAACCCATCCTCAGCCTCTTCACTAACCTTCCAAGAACACAAACAGCAGAAATCCATCCTCAGCATCTCCACTCACCTCCCAATATCACAACCTGCAGAAACCCATCCTCAGCATCTCCACTCAACTCCCGATAACACAACCTGCAGAAACACGTCCTCAGCATCTCTACTCACCACCCAATAACTCAACCTGCAGAAACCTATCCTCAGTATCTCCACTCACCTTCCAATAACACAACCTGCAGAAACCCATCCTCAGCATCTCCACTCACCTCCCAATATCACAACCTGCAGAAACCCATCCTCAGCATCTCCACTCACCTCCCAATAACACAACCTGCAGAAACCCATCCTCAGCATCTTCACTCACCTCCCAATAACTCAACCTGCAGAAATCAATCCTCAGCATCTTCACTAACCTTCCAATAACACAACCTGCAGAAACCCATCCTCAGCAACTCCACTCACCTTCCAATAACACAACCTGCAGAAATCCATCGTCAGCATCTCCACTAACCTTCCAATAACACAATCTGCAGCAACCCATCCTCAGCATCTCCACTCACCTCCCAATAACACAACCTGCAGAAATACATCGTCAGCATCTCCACTAACCTTCCAATAACTCAACTAGCAAAAACCCATCCTCAGCATCTTCACTCACCTCCCAATAACACAACCTGCAGAAACCCATCCTCAGCATCACCACTCACCTCCCAATAACACAACCTGCAGAAACCCATCCTCAGGATCTCCCCTCACCTCCCAATAACACAAACTGCAGAAATCCATCGTTAGCATCTCCACTCACCTCCCAATAACACAACCTGCAGAAACCCGTCCTCAGCATCTTCATTATCCTCCCAAAAACACAACCTGCTGAAACCCATCCTCAGCATCTCCACTCACCATCCAATAACACAACCTGCAGAAACCCGTCCTCAGCCTCTTCACTCACCCCCCAATAACACAACCTGCATAAACCCATCCTCAGCTTCTTCACTAACCTTCAAATAACACAAACTGCAGAAATCCATCCTCAGCATCTCCACTCACCTTCCAATAACACAACCTGCAGTACCCCATCTTCAGCATCTCCACTCACCTCCCAATAACACAACCTACAGAAACCCACCCTCAGCATCTCCACTCACCTCCCAATAACACAACCTGCAGAAACCCATCCTCAGCATCTTCATTAACCTCCCAAAAACACAACCTGCAGAAACCGATCGTCAGCATTTCCACTCACCTCCCAATACCACAACCTGCAGAAACCAATCCTCAGCATCTTCATTAACCTCCCAAAAACACAACCTGCAGAAACCCATCCTCAGCATCTCCACTCACCTTCCAATAACACAACCTGCAGAAATCCATCCTCAGCATCTTCACTCACCTCCCGATAACACAACCTGCAGAAACCCATCCTCAGCATCTTCACTCACCTTCCAAGAACACAACCTGCAGAAACCCATCCTCAGCATCTCCACTCACCTCCCAATATCACAACCTGCAGAAACCCATCCTCAGCATCTTCACTCACCTTCCTATAACACAACCTGCAGAAACCCATCCTCAGCATCATCACTCACCTCCCAATGACACAACCTGCAGAAAACCATCCTCAGCATCTTCATTAACCTCCCAAAAACACAACCTGCTGAAACACATCCTTAGCATCTCCACTCACCTCCCAATAACACAACCTGCAGAAACCAATCCTCAGCATCTTCACTCACCTTCCAATAACACAACCTGCAGTACCCCATCATCAGCATCTCCACTCACCTCCCAATAACACAACCTGCAGAAACCCATCCTCAGCATCTCCACTCACCTCCCAATAACACAACCTGCAGAAACCCATCCTCAGCATCTTCATTAACCTCCCAAAAACACAACCTGCAGAAACCCATCCTCAGCATCTCCACTCACCTTCCAATAACACAACCTGCAGAAACCCATCCTCAGCATCTTCTCTCTCCTCCCGATAACACAACCTGCAGAAACCCATCCTCAGCATCTTCACTCACCTCCCAAGAACACAACATGCAGAAACCCATCCTCAGCATCTCCACTCACCTCCCAAGAACACAACCTGCAGAAAACCATCCTCAGCATCTCCACTCACCTTCCAATAACACAACCTGCAGAAACCCATCCTCAGCATCTTCACTCACCGCCCAATAACACAACCTGCAGAAACACATCCTCAGCATCTCCACTCACCTCCCAATAAGACAACCTGCAGAAAACCATCCTCAGCATCTTCACACACCTTCCAATAACACAACCTGCAGAAATCCATCCTCAGCATCTTCACTCACCTTCCAATAACACAACCTGCAGAAACCCATCCTCATCATCTCCACTCACCTTCCAATAACACAACCTGCAGAAACCCATCCTCATATCTCCACTCACCTCCCAATAACACAACCTGCAGAAACCCATCCTCAGTTTCTCCATTCACCTCCCAATAACACAACCTGCAGAAACCCATCCTCAGCATCTCCACTCACCTCCCAATAACACAACCTGCAGAAATCCATCCTCAGCATCTCCACTAACATTGCAATAACACAACCTGCAGAAACCCATCCTCAGCATCTCCACACACCTCCCAATAACACAATCTGCAGAAACCCATCCGCAACATCTCCACTCACCTTCCAATAACACAACCTGCAGAAACCCATACTCAGCATCTCCACTCACCTCCCAATAACACAACCTGCAGAAATCCATCGTCAGCATCTCCACTAACCTTCCAATAACTCAACCTGCAGAAACCCAACCTCAGCCTCTTCACTAACCTTCCAAGAACACAAACTGCAGAAATCCATCCTCAGCATCTCCACTCACCTCCCAATATCACAACCTGCAGAAACCCATCCTCAGCATCTCCACTCAACTCCCGATAACACAACCTGCAGAAACACATCCTCAGCATCTCTACTCACCACCCAATAACTCCACCTGCAGAAACCTATCCTCAGTATCTCCACTCACCTTCCAATAACACAACCTGCAGAAACCCATCCTCAGCATCTCCACTCACCTCCCAATATCACAACCTGCAGAAACCCATCCTCAGCATCTCCACTCACCTCCCAATAACACAACCTGCAGAAACCCATCCTCAGCATCTTCACTCACCTCCCAATAACTCAACCTGCAGAAATCAATCCTCAGCATCTTCACTAACCTTCCAATAACACAACCTGCAGAAACCCATCCTCAGCAACTCCACTCACCTTCCAATAACACAACCTGCAGAAATCCATCGTCAGCATCTCCCCTCACCTCCCAATAACACAAACTGCAGAAATCCATCGTTAGCATCTCCACTCACCTCCCAATAACACAACCTGCAGAAACCCGTCCTCAGCATCTTCATTATCCTCCCAAAAACACAACCTGCTGAAACCCATCCTCAGCATCTCCACTCACCTTCCAATAACACAACCTGCAGAAACCCGTCCTCAGCCTCTTCACTAACCTTCAAATAACACAAACTGCAGAAATCCATCCTCAGCATCTCCACTCACCTTCCAATAACACAACCTGCAGTACCCCATCTTCAGCATCTCCACTCACCTCCCAATAACACAACCTACAGAAACCCATCCTCAGCATCTCCACTCACCTCCCAATAACACAACCTGCAGAAACCCATCCTCAGCATCTTCATTAACCTCCCAAAAACACAACCTGCAGAAACCGATCGTCAGCATTTCCACTCACCTCCCAATACCACAACCTGCAGAAACCAATCCTCAGCATCTTCATTAACTTCCCAAAAACACAACCTGCAGAAACCCATCCTCAGCATCTCCACTCACCTTCCAATAACACAACCTGCAGAAATCCATCCTCAGCATCTTCACTCACCTCCCGATAACACAACCTGCAGAAACCCATCCTCAGCATCTTCACTCACCTTCCAAGAACACAACCTGCAGAAACCCATCCTCAGCATCTCCACTCACCTCCCAATATCACAACCTGCAGAAACCCATCCTCAGCATCTTCACTCACCTTCCAATAACACAACCTGCAGAAACCCATCCTCAGCATCATCACTCACCTCCCAATGACACAACCTGCAGAAAACCATCCTCAGCATCTTCATTAACCTCCCAAAAACACAACCTTCAGAAACACATCCTCAGCATCTTCACTCACCTTCCAATAACACAACCTGCAGAAACCCATCCTCAGCATCCTCACTAACCTTCCCTTAACGCAAACTGCAGAAAGCCATCCTCAGCATCTCCACTCACCTCCCAATAACACAACCTGCAGAAACCCATCCTCAGCATCTCCACTCACCTCCCAATAACACAACCTGCAGAAACCCATCCTCAGTTTCTCCATTCACCTCCCAATAACACAACCTGCAGAAACCCATCCTCAGCATCTCCACTCACCTCCCAATAACACAACCTGCAGAAACCCATCCTCAGCATCTCCACTCACCTTCCAATAACACAACCTGCAGAAACCCATCCTCAGCATCTTCTCTCTCCTCCCGATAACACAACCTGCAGAAACCCATCCTCAGCATCTTCACTCACCTCCCAAGAACACAACCTGCAGAAACCCATCCTCAGCATCTCCACTCACCTCCCAAGAACACAACCTGCAGAAACCCATCCTCGACATCTCCACTCACCTTCCAATAACACAACCTGCAGAAACCCATCCTCAGCATCTTCACTCACCGCCCAATAACACAACCTGCAGAAACACATCCTCAGCATCTCCACTCACCTCCCAATAAGACAACCTGCAGAAAACCATCCTCAGCATCTTCACACACCTTCCAATAACACAACCTGCAGAAATCCATCCTCAGCATCTTCACTCACCTTCCAATAACACAACCTGCAGAAACCCATCCTCATCATCTCCACTCACCTTCCAATAACACAACCTGCAGAAACCCATCCTCAGCATCTCCACTCACCTCCCAATATCACAACCTGCAGAAACCCATCCTCAGTTTCTCCATTCACCTCCCAATAACACAACCTGCAGAAACCCATCCTCAGCATCTCCACTCTTCTCCCAATAACACAACCTGCAGAAATCCATCCTCAGCATCTCCACTAACATTGCAATAACACAACCTGCAGAAACCCATCCTCAGCATCTCCACACACCTCCCAATAACACAATCTGCAGAAACCCATCCGCAACATCTCCACTCACCTTCCAATAACACAACCTGCAGAAACCCATACTCAGAATCTCCACTCAACTCCCAATAACACAATCTGCAGCAACCCATCCTCAGCATCTCCACTCACCTCCCAATAACACAACCTGCAGAAATCCATCGTCAGCATCTCCACTAACCTTCCAATAACTCAACCTGCAGAAACCCAACCTCAGCATATTCACTCACCTCCCATTAACACAACCTGCAGAAACCCATCCTCAGCATCTCCACTCCCCTCCCAATGACACAACCTGCAGAAACCCATCCTCAGTATCTTCACTCAGCTCCCGATAACACAACCTGCAGAAACCCATCCTCAGCATCTTCACTCACCTCCCAAGAACACAACCTGCAGAAACCCATCCTCAGCATCTCCACTCACCTCCCAATATCACAACCTGCAGAAACCCATCCTCAGCATCTCCACTCACCTTCCAATAACACAACCTGCAGAAACCCATCCTCAGCATCTTCACTCACCTCCCGATAACACAACCTGCAGAAACCCATCCTCAGCATCTTCACTCACCTCCCAAGAACACAACCTGCAGAAACCCATCCTCAGCATCTCCATTCACCTCCCAATATCACAACCTGCAGAAACCCATCCTCAGCATCTTCACTCACCTCCCAAGAACACAACCTGCAGAAACCCATCCTCAGCATCTCCACTCACCTCCCAATATCACAACCTGCAGAAAACCATCCTCAGCATCTCCACTCACCTTCCAATAACACAACCTGCAGAAACCCATCCTCAGCATCTTCACTCACCTCCCGATAACACAACCTGCAGAAACCCATCCTCAGCATCTTCACTCACCTCCCAAGAACATAACCTGCAGAAACCCATCCTCAGCATCTCCACTCACCTTTCCAATAACACAACCTTCAGAAACACATCCTCAGCATCTTCACTCACCTTCCAATAACACAACCTGCAGAAACCCATCCTCAGCATCTTCACTAACCTTCCCTTAACGCAACCTGCAGAAAGCCATCCTCAGCATCTCCACTCACCTCCCAATAACACAACCTGCAGAAACCCATCCTCAGCATCTCCACTCACCTCCCAATAACACAACCTGCAGAAACCCATCCTCAGTTTCTCCATTCACCTCCCAATAACACAACCTGCAGAAACCCATCCTCAGCATCTCCACTCACCTCCCAATAACACAACCTGCAGAAACCCATCCTCAGCATCTCCACTCACCTCCCAATAACACAACCTGCAGAAACCCATCCTCAGCATCTCCACGCACCTCCCAATAACACAACCTGCAGAAACCCATCCACAACATCTCCACTCACCTACCAATAACACAACCTGCAGAAACCCATACTCAGCATCTCCACTCAACTCCCAATAACACAATCTGCAGCAACCCATCCTCAGCATCTCCACTCACCTCCCAATAACACAACCTGCAGAAATCCATCGTCAGCATCTCCACTAACCTTCCAATAACTCAACCTGCAGAAACCCAACCTCAGCATATTCACTCACCTCCCATTAACACAACCTGCAGAAACCCATCCTCAGCATCTCCACTCACCTTCCAATAACACAACCTGCAGAAACCCATCCTCAGCATCTTCACTCACCTCCCGATAACACAACCTGCAGAAACCCATCCTCAGCATCTTCACTCACCTCCCAAGAACATAACCTGCAGAAACCCATCCTCAGCATCTCCACTCACCTTCCAATAACACAACCTTCAGAAACACATCCTCAGCATGTTCACTCACCTTCCAATAACACAACCTGCAGAAACCCATCCTCAGCATCTTCACTAACCTTCCCTTAACGCAACCTGCAGAAAGCCATCCTCAGCATCTCCACTCACCTCCCAATAACACAACCTGCAGAAACCCATCCTCAGCATCTCCACTCACCTCCCAATAACACAACCTGCAGAAACCCATCCTCAGTTTCTCCATTCACCTCCCAATAACACAACCTGCAGAAACCCATCCTCAGCATCTCCACTCACCTCCCAATAACACAACCTGCAGAAACCCATCCTCAGCATCTCCACTCACCTCCCAATAACACAACCTGCAGAAACCCATCCTCAGCATCTCCACGCACCTCCCAATAACACAACCTGCAGAAACCCATCCACAACATCTCCACTCACCTACCAATAACACAACCTGCAGAAACCCATACTCAGCATCTCCACTCAACTCCCAATAACACAATCTGCAGCAACCCATCCTCAGCATCTCCACTCACCTCCCAATAACACAACCTGCAGAAATCCATCGTCAGCATCTCCACTAACCTTCCAATAACTCAACCTGCAGAAACCCAACCTCAGCATATTCACTCACCTCCCATTAACACAACCTGCAGAAACCCATCCTCAGCATCTCCACTCCCCTCCCAATGACACAACCTGCAGAAACACATCCTCAGCATCTCCACTCACCTTCCAATAACACAACCTGCAGAAACCCATCCTCAGCATCTTCACACACCTCCCGATAACACAACCTGCAGAAACCCATCCTCAGCATCTTCACTCACCTCCCAATAACACAACCTGCAGAAACCCATCCTCAGCATCTCCACTCACCTCCCAATATCACAACCTGCAGAAACCCATCCTCAGCATCTCCACTCACCTTCCAATAACACAACCTGCAGAAACCCATCCTCAGCATCTTCACTCACCGCCCAATAACACAACCTGCAGAAACACATCCTAAGCATCTCCACTCACCTCCCAATAAGACAACCAGCAGAAACCCATCCTCAGCATCTTCACACACCTTCCAATAACACAACCTGCAGAAATACATCCTCAGCATCTTTACTCACCTTCCAATAACACAACCTGCAGAAATCCATCCTCAGCATCTTCACTCAACTTCCAATAACACAACCTGCAGAAACCCATCCTCATCATCTCCACTCACCTTCCAATAACACAACCTGCAGAAACCCATCCTCAGCATCTTCACTAACCTTCCCTTAACGCAACCTGCAGAAAGCCATCCTCAGCATCTCCACTCACCTCCCAATAACACAACATGCAGAAACCCATCCTCAGCATCTCCACTCACCTCCCAATAACACAACCTGCAGAAACCCATCCTCAGTTTCTCCATTCACCTCCCAATAACACAGCCTGCAGAAACCCATCCTCAGCATCTCCACTCACCTCCCAATAACACAACCTGCAGAATTCCATCCTCAGCATCTCCACTAACATTGCAATAACACAATCTGCAGAAAGCCATCCTCAGCATCTCCACTCACCTCCCAATAACACAACCTGCAGAAACCCATCCTCAGTTTCTCCATTCACCTCCCAATAACACAACCTGCAGAAAAACATCCTCAGCATCTCCACTCACCTCCCAATAACACAACCTGCAGAAATCCATCCTCAGCATCTCCACTAACATTGCAATAACACAACCTGCAGAAACCCATCCTCAGCATCTCCACTCACCTCCCAATAACACAATCTGCAGAAACACATCCTCAGCATCTCTACTCACCACCCAATAACTCAACCTGCAGAAACCTATCCTCAGTATCTCCACTCACCTTCCAATAACACAACCTGCAGAAACCCATCCTCAGCATCTCCACTCACCTCCCAATATCACAACCTGCAGAAACCCATCCTCAGCATCTCCACTCACCTCCCAATAACACAACCTGCAGAAACCCATCCTCAGCATCTTCACTCACCTCCCAATAACTCAACCTGCAGAAATCAATCCTCAGCATCTTCACTAACCTTCCAATAACACAACCTGCAGAAACCCATCCTCAGCAACTCCACTCACCTTCCAATAACACAACCTGCAGAAATCCATCGTCAGCATCTCCACTAACCTTCCAATAACACAATCTGCAGCAACCCATCCTCAGCATCTCCACTCACCTCCCAATAACACAACCTGCAGAAATACATCGTCAGCATCTCCACTAACCTTCCAATAACTCAACTAGCAGAAACCCATCCTCAGCATCTTCACTCACCTCCCAATAACACAACCTGCAGAAACCCATCCTCAGCATGACCACTCACCTCCCAATAACACAACCTGCAGAAACCCATCCTCAGCATCTCCCCTCACCTCCCAATAACACAAACTGCAGAAATCCATCGTTAGCATCTCCACTCACCTCCCAATAACACAACCTGCAGAAACCCATCCTCAGCATCTTCATTATCCTCCCAAAAACACAACCTGCTGAAACCCATCCTCAGCATCTCCACTCACCTTCCAATAACACAACCTGCTGAAACCCGTCCTCAGCCTCTTCACTCACCCCCCAATAACACAACCTGCATAAGCCCATCCTCAGCCTCTTCACTAACCTTTATATAACACAAACTGCAGAAATCCATCCTCAGCATCTCCACTCACCTTCCAATAACACAACCTGCAGTACCCCATCTTCAGCATCTCCACTCACCTCCCAATAACACAACCTGCAGAAACCCACCCTCAGCATCTCCACTCACCTCCCAATATCACAACCTGCAGAAACCCATCCTCAGCATCTCCACTCACCTTCCAATAACACAACCTGCAGAAACCCATCCTCAGCATCCTCACTCACCTCCCGATAACACAACCTGCAGAAACCCATCCTCAGCATCTTCACTCACCTCCCAAGAACACAACCTGCAGAAACCCATCCTCAGCATCTCCACTCACCTTCCAATAACACAACCTTCAGAAACACATCCTCAGCATCTTCACTCACCTTCCAATAACACAACCTGCAGAAACCCATCCTCAGCATCTTCACTAACCTTCCCTTAACGCAAACTGCAGAAAGCCATCCTCAGCATCTCCACTCACCTCCCAATAACACAACCTGCAGAAACCCATCCTCAGCATCTCCACTCACCTCCCAATAACACAACCTGCAGAAACCCATCCTCAGTTTCTCCATTCACCTCCCAATAACACAACCTGCAGAAACCCATCCTCAGCATCTCCACTCACCTCCCAATAACACAACCTGCAGAAACCCATCCTCAGCATCTCCACTCACCTCCCAATAACACAACCTGCAGAAACCCATCCTCAGCATCTCCACGCACCTCCCAATAACACAACCTGCAGAAACCCATCCACAACATCTCCACTCACCTTCCAATAACACAACCTGCAGAAACCCATACTCAGCATCTCCACTCAACTCCCAATAACACAATCTGCAGCAACCCATCCTCAGCATCTCCACTCACCTCCCAATAACACAAACTGCAGAAATCCATCGTCAGCATCTCCACTAACCTTCCAATAACTCAACCTGCAGAAACCCAACCTCAGCATATTCACTCACCTCCCATTAACACAACCTGCAGAAACCCATTCTCAGCATCTCCACTCCCCTCCCAATGACACAACCTGCAGAAACACATCCTCAGCATCTCCACTCACCTTCCAATAACACAACCTGCAGAAACCCATCCTCAGCATCTTCACACACCTCCCGATAACACAACCTGCAGAAACCCATCCTCAGCATCTTCACTCACCTCCCAATAACACAACCTGCAGAAACCCATCCTCAGCATCTCCACTCACCTCCCAATATCACAACCTGCAGAAACCCATCCTCAGCATCTCCACTCACCTTCCAATAACACAACCTGCAGAAACCCATCCTCAGCATCTTCACTCACCGCCCAATAACACAACCTGCAGAAACACATCCTAAGCATCTCCACTCACCTCCCAATAACACAACCTGCAGAAATCCATCCTCAGCATCTTTACTCACCTTCCAATAACACAACCTGCAGAAATCCATCCTCAGCATTTTAACTCAACTTCCAATAACACAACCTGCAAAAACCCATCCTCATCATCTCCACTCACCTTCCAATAACACAACCTGCAGATACCCATCCTCAGCATCTTCACTAACCTTCCCTTAACGCAACCTGCAGAAAGCCATCCTCAGCATCTCCACTCACCTCCCAATAACACAACCTGCAGAAACCCATCCTCAGCATCTCCACTCACCTCCCAATAACACAACCTGCAGAAACCCATCCTCAGTTTCTCCATTCACCTCCCAATAACACAACCTGCAGAAACCCATCCTCAGCATCTCCACTCACCTCCCAATAACACAACCTGCAGAAATCCATCCTCAGCATCTCCACTAACATTGCAATAACACAATCTGCAGAAACCCATCCTCAGCATCTCCACTCACCTCCCAATAACACAACCTGCAGAAACCCATCCTCAGTTTCTCCATTCACCTCCCAATAACACAACCTGCAGAAAACCATCCTCAGCATCTCCACTCACCTCCCAATAACACAACCTGCAGAAATCCATCCTCAGCATCTCCACTAACATTGCAATAACACAACCTGCAGAAACCCATCCTCAGCATCTCCACTCACCTCCCAATAACACAATCTGCAGAAACACATCCTCAGCATCTCTAATCACCACCCAATAACTCAACCTGCAGAAACCTATCCTCAGTATCTCCACTCACCTTCCAATAACACAACCTGCAGAACCCCATCCTCAGCATCTCCACTCACCTCCCAATATCACAACCTGCAGAAACCCATCCTCAGCATCTCCACTCACCTCCCAATAACACAACCTGCAGAAACCCATCCTCAGCATCTTCACTCACCTCCCAATAACTCAACCTGCAGAAATCAATCCTCAGCATCTTCACTAACCTTCCAATAACACAACCTGCAGAAACCCATCCTCAGCAACTCCACTCACCTTCCAATAACACAACCTGCAGAAATCCATCGTCAGCATCTCCACTAACCTTCCAATAACACAATCTGCAGCAACCCATCCTCAGCATCTCCACTCACCTCCCAATAACACAACCTGCAGAAATACATCGTCAGCATCTCCACTAACCTTCCAATAACTCAACTAGCAGAAACCCATCCTCAGCATCTTCACTCACCTCCCAATAACACAACCTGCAGAAACCCATCCTCAGCATCTCCACTCACCTCCCAATAACACAATCTGCAGAAACACATCCTCAGCATCTCTAATCACCACCCAATAACTCAACCTGCAGAAACCTATCCTCAGTATCTCCACTCACCTTCCAATAACACAACCTGCAGAACCCCATCCTCAGCATCTCCACTCACCTCCCAATATCACAACCTGCAGAAACCCATCCTCAGCATCTCCACTCACCTCCCAATAACACAACCTGCAGAAACCCATCCTCAGCATCACCACTCACCTCCCAATAACACAACCTGCAGAAACCCATCCTCAGCATCTCCCCTCACCTCCCAATAACACAAACTGCAGAAATCCATCGTTAGCATCTCCACTCACCTCCCAATAACACAACCTGCAGAAACCCATCCTCAGCATCTTCATTATCCTCCCAAAAACACAACCTGCTGAAACCCATCCTCAGCATCTCCACTCACCTTCCAATAACACAACCTGCAGAAACCCGTCCTCAGCCTCTTCACTCACCCCCCAATAACACAACCTGCATAAGCCCATCCTCAGCCTCTTCACTAACCTTCAAATAACACAAACTGCAGAAATTCATCCTCAGCATCTCCACTCACCTTCCAATAACACAACCTGCAGTACCCCATCTTCAGCATCTCCACTCACGTCCCAATAACACAACCTGCAGAAACCCACCCTCAGCATCTCCACTCACCTCCCAATAACACAACCTGCAGAAACCCATCCTCAGCATCTTCATTAACCTCCCAAAAACACAACCTGCAGAAACCGATCGTCAGCATTTCCACTCACCTCCCAATACCACAACCTGCAGAAACCAATCCTCAGCATCTTCATTAACCTCTCAAAAACACAACCTGCAGAAACCCATCCTCAGCATCTCCACTCACCTTCCAATAACACAACCTGCAGAAATCCATCCTCAGCATCTTCACTCACCTCCCGATAACACAACCTGCAGAAACCCATCCTCAGCATCTTCACTCACCTTCCAAGAACACAACCTGCAGAAACCCATCCTCAGCATCTCCACTCACCTCCCAATATCACAACCTGCAGAAACCCATCCTCAGCATCTTCACTCACCTTCCAATAACACAACCTGCAGAAACCCATCCTCAGCATCATCACTCACCTCCCAATGACACAACCTGCAGAAAACCATCCTCAGCATCTTCATTAACCTCCCAAAAACACAACCTGCTGAAACACATCCTTAGCATCTCTACTCACCTCCCAATAACACAACCTGCAGAAACCAATCCTCAGCATCTTCACTCACCTTCCAATAACACAACCTGCAGTACCCCATCATCAGCATCTCCACTCACCTCCCAATAACACAACCTGCAGAAACCCATCCTCAGCATCTCCACTCACCTCCCAATAACACAACCTGCAGAAACCCATCCTCAGCATCTTCATTAACCTCCCAAAAACACAACCTGCAGAATCCGATCATCAGCATTACCACTCACCTCCCAATAACACAACCTGCAGAAACCAATCCTCAGCATCTTCATTAACCTCCCAAAAACACAACCTGCAGAAACCCATCCTCAGCATCTCCACTCACCTTCCAATAACACAACCTGCAGAAACCCATCCTCAGCATCTTCTCTCACCTCCCGATAACACAACCTGCAGAAACCCATCCTCAGCATCTTCACTCACCTCCCAAGAACACAACCTGCAGAAACCCATCCTCAGCATCTCCACTCACCTCCCAGGAACACAACCTGCAGAAACCCATCCTCAGCATCTCCACTCACCTTCCAATAACACAACCTGCAGAAACCCATCCTCAGCATCTTCACTCACCGCCCAATAACACAACCTGCAGAAACACATCCTCAGCATCTCCACTACCTCCCAATAAGACAACCTGCAGAAATCCATCCTCAGCATCTTCACACACCTTCAAATAACACAACCTGCAGAAATCCATCCTCAGCATCTTCACTCACCTTCCAATAACACAACCTGCAGAAACCCATCCTCATCATCTCCACTCACCTTCCAAGAACACAACCTGCAGAAACCCATCCTCAGCATCTCCACTCACCTCCCAATAACACAACCTGCAGAAACCCATCCTCAGTTTCTCCATTCACCTCCCAATAACACAACCTGCAGAAACCCATCCCCAGCATCTCCACTCACCTCCCAATAACACAACC
This sequence comes from Scyliorhinus torazame, assembly GCF_047496885.1. Lineage (NCBI taxonomy): Eukaryota > Metazoa > Chordata > Chondrichthyes > Carcharhiniformes > Scyliorhinidae > Scyliorhinus > Scyliorhinus torazame. The sequence continues at coordinate 208,809 of NW_027307772.1, forward strand.
TGCAGAAATCCATCCTCAGCATCTCCACTAACATTGCAATAACACAACCTGCAGAAACCCATCCTCAGCATCTCCACACACCTCCCAATAACACAATCTGCAGAAACCCATCCGCAACATCTCCACTCACCATCCAATAACACAACCTGCAGAAACCCATACTCAGCATCTCCACTCAACTCCCAATAACACAATCTGCAGCAACCCATCCTCAGCATCTCCACTCACCTCCCAATAACACAACCTGCAGAAATCCATCGTCAGCATCTCCACTAACCTTCCAATAACTCAACCTGCAGAAACCCAACCTCAGCATATTTACTCACCTCCCATTAACACAACCTGCAGAAACCCATCCTCAGCATCTCCACTCCCCTCCCAATGACACAACCTGCAGAAATACATCCTCAGCATCTCCACTCACCTTCCAATAACACAACCTGCAGAAACCCATCCTCAGTATCTTCACTCACCTCCCGATAACACAACCTGCAGAAACCCATCCACAGCATCTTCACTCACCTCCCAAGAACACAACCTGCAGAAACCCATCCTCAGCATCTCCCCTCACCTCCCAATAACACAAACTGCAGAAATCCATCGTTAGCATCTCCACTCACCTCCCAATAACACAACCTGCAGAAACCCATCCTCAGCATCTTCATTATCCTCCCAAAAACACAACCTGCTGAAACCCATCCTCAGCATCTCCACTCACCTTCCAATAACACAACCTGCAGAAACCCGTCCTCAGCCTCTTCACTCACCCCCCAATAACACAACCTGCATAAGCCCATCCTCAGCCTCTTCACTAACCTTCAAATAACACAAACTGCAGAAATTCATCCTCAGCATCTCCACTCACCTTCCAATAACACAACCTGCAGTACCCCATCTTCAGCATCTCCACTCACGTCCCAATAACACAACCTGCAGAAACCCACCCTCAGCATCTCCACTCACCTCCCAATAACACAACCTGCAGAAACCCATCCTCAGCATCTTCATTAACCTCCCAAAAACACAACCTGCAGAAACCGATCGTCAGCATTTCCACTCACCTCCCAATACCACAACCTGCAGAAACCAATCCTCAGCATCTTCATTAACCTCTCAAAAACACAACCTGCAGAAACCCATCCTCAGCATCTCCACTCACCTTCCAATAACACAACCTGCAGAAATCCATCCTCAGCATCTTCACTCACCTCCCGATAACACAACCTGCAGAAACCCATCCTCAGCACCTTCACTCACCTTCCAAGAACACAACCTGCAGAAACCCATCCTCAGCATCTCCACTCACCTCCCAATATCACAACCTGCAGAAACCCATCCTCAGCATCTTCACTCACCTTCCAATAACACAACCTGCAGAAACCCATCCTCAGCATCATCACTCACCTCCCAATGACACAACCTGCAGAAAACCATCCTCAGCATCTTCATTAACCTCCCAAAAACACAACCTGCTGAAACACATCCTTAGCATCTCTACTCACCTCCCAATAACACAACCTGCAGAAACCAATCCTCAGCATCTTCACTCACCTTCCAATAACATAACCTGCAGTACCCCATCATCAGCATCTCCACTCACCTCCCAATAACACAACCTGCAGAAACCCATCCTCAGCATCTCCACTCACCTCCCAATAACACAACCTGCAGAAACCCATCCTCAGCATCTTCATTAACCTCCCAAAAACACAACCTGCAGAATCCGATCATCAGCATTACCACTCACCTCCCAATAACACAACCTGCAGAAACCAATCCTCAGCATCTTCATTAACCTCCCAAAAACACAACCTGCAGAAACCCATCCTCAGCATCTCCACTCACCTTCCAATAACACAACCTGCAGAAACCCATCCTCAGCATCTTCTCTCACCTCCCGATAACACAACCTGCAGAAACCCATCCTCAGCATCTTCACTCACCTCCCAAGAACACAACCTGCAGAAACCCATCCTCAGCATCTCCACTCACCTCCCAGGAACACAACCTGCAGAAACCCATCCTCAGCATCTCCACTCACCTTCCAATAACACAACCTGCAGAAACCCATCCTCAGCATCTTCACTCACCGCCCAATAACACAACCTGCAGAAACACATCCTCAGCATCTCCACTACCTCCCAATAAGACAACCTGCAGAAATCCATCCTCAGCATCTTCACACACCTTCAAATAACACAACCTGCAGAAATCCATCCTCAGCATCTTCACTCACCTTCCAATAACACAACCTGCAGAAACCCATCCTCATCATCTCCACTCACCTTCCAAGAACACAACCTGCAGAAACCCATCCTCAGCATCTCCACTCACCTCCCAATAACACAACCTGCAGAAACCCATCCTCAGTTTCTCCATTCACCTCCCAATAACACAACCTGCAGAAACCCATCCCCAGCATCTCCACTCACCTCCCAATAACACAACCTGCAGAAATCCATCCTCAGCATCTCCACTAACATTGCAATAACACAACCTGCAGAAACCCATCCTCAGCATCTCCACACACCTCCCAATAACACAATCTGCAGAAACCCATCCGCAACATCTCCACTCACCATCCAATAACACAACCTGCAGAAACCCATACTCAGCATCTCCACTCAACTCCCAATAACACAATCTGCAGCAACCCATCCTCAGCATCTCCACTCACCTCCCAATAACACAACCTGCAGAAATCCATCGTCAGCATCTCCACTAACCTTCCAATAACTCAACCTGCAGAAACCCAACCTCAGCATATTTACTCACCTCCCATTAACACAACCTGCAGAAACCCATCCTCAGCATCTCCACTCCCCTCCCAATGACACAACCTGCAGAAATACATCCTCAGCATCTCCACTCACCTTCCAATAACACAACCTGCAGAAACCCATCCTCAGTATCTTCACTCACCTCCCGATAACACAACCTGCAGAAACCCATCCACAGCATCTTCACTCACCTCCCAAGAACACAACCTGCAGAAACCCATCCTCAGCATCTCCACTCACCTCCCAATATCACAACCTGCAGAAACCCTTCCTCAGCATCTCCACTCACCTTCCAATGACACAACCTGCAGAAACCCATCCTCAGCATCTTCACTCACCTCCCGATAACACAACCTGCAGAAACCCATCCTCAGCATCTTCACTCACCTCCCAAGAACGCAACCTGCAGAAAGCCATCCTCAGCATCTCCACTCACCTCCCAATAACACAACCTGCAGAAACCCATCCTCAGCATCTCCACTCACCTCCCAATAACACAACCTGCAGAAACCCATCCTCAGTTTCTCCATTCACCTCCCAATAACACAACCTGCAGAAACCCATCCTCAGCATCTCCACTCACCTCCCAATAACACAACCTGCAGAAACCCATCCTCAGCATCTCCACTCACCTCCCAATAACACAACCTGCAGAAACCCATCCTCAGCATCTCCACTCACCTCCCAATAACACAACCTGCAGAAACCCATCCACAACATCTCTACTCACCTTCCAATAACACAACCTGCAGAAACCCATACCCAGCATCTCCACTCAACTCCCAATAACACAATCTGCAGCAACCCATCCTCAGCATCTCCACTCACCTCCCAATAACACAACCTGCAGAAATCCATCGTCAACATCTCCACTAACCTTCCAATAACTCAACCTGCAGAAACCCAACCTCAGCATATTCACTCACCTCCCATTAACACAACCTGCAGAAACCCATCCTCAGCATCTCCACTCCCCTCCCAATGACACAACCTGCAGAAACACATCCTCAGCATCTCCACTCACCTTCCAATAACACAACCTGCAGAAACCCATCCTCAGCATCTTCACACACCTCCCGATAACACAACCTGCAGAAACCCATCCTCAGCATCTTCACTCACCTCCCAATAACACAACCTGCAGAAACCCATCCTCAGCATCTCCACTCACCTCCCAATATCACAACCTGCAGAAACCCATCCTCAGCATCTCCACTCACCTTCCAATAACACAACCTGCAGAAACCCATCCTCAGCATCTTCACTCACCGCCCAATAACACAACCTGCAGAAACACATCCTAAGCATCTCCACTCACCTCCCAATAAGACAACCAGCAGAAACCCATCCTCAGCATCTTCACACACCTTCCAATAACACAACCTGCAGAAATCCATCCTCAGCATCTTTACTCACCTTCCAATAACACAACCTGCAGAAATCCATCCTCAGCATCTTCACTCACCTTCCAATAACACAACCTGCAGAAACCCATCCTCATCATCTCCACTCACCTTCCAATAACACAACCTGCAGAAACCCATCCTCAGCATCTTCACTAACCTTCCCTTAACGCAACCTGCAGAAAGCCATCCTCAGCATCTCCACTCACCTCCCAATAACACAACCTGCGGAAACCCATCCTCAGCATCTCCACTCACCTCCCAATAACACAACCTGCAGAAACCCATCCTCAGTTTCTCCATTCACCTCCCAATAACACAACCTGCAGAAACCCATCCTCAGCATCTCCACTCACCTCCCAATAACACAACCTGCAGAAATCCATCCTCAGCATCTCCACTAACATTGCAATAACACAATCTGCAGAAACCCATCCTCAGCATCTCCACTCACCTCCCAATAACACAACCTGCAGAAACCCATCCTCAGTTTCTCCATTCACCTCCCAATAACACAACCTGCAGAAAACCATCCTCAGCATCTCCACTCACCTCCCAATAACACAACCTGCAGAAATCCATCCTCAGCATCTCCACTAACATTGCAATAACACAACCTGCAGAAACCCATCCTCAGCATCTCCACTCACCTCCCAATAACACAATCTGCAGAAACCCATCCGCAACATCTCCACTCACCTTCCAATAACACAACCTGCAGAAACCCATACTCAGCATCTCCACTCAACTCCCAATAACACAATCTGCAGCAACCCATCCTCAGCATCTCCACTCACCTCCCAATAACACAACCTGCAGAAACCCAACCTCAGCATCTTCACTCACCTCCCAATAACACAACCTGCAGAAACCCATCCTCGGCATCTCCACTCACCTCCCAATAACACAACCTGTAGAAACCCATCCTCAGCATCTCCCCTCACCTCCCAATAACACAAACTGCAGAAATCCATCGTTAGCATCTCCACTCACCTCCCAATAACACAACCTGCAGAAACCCATCCTCAGCATCTCCACTCACCTCCCAATAACACAACCTGCATAAACCCATCCTCAGCCTCTTCACTCACCCCCCAATAACACAACCTGCATAAACCCATCCTCAGCCTCTTCACTAACCTTCCAAGAACACAAACTGCAGAAATCCATCCTCAGCATCTCCACTCACATCCCAATATCACAACCTGCAGAAACCCATCCTCAGCATCTCCACTCACCTCCCAATAACACAACCTGCAGGAACACATCCTCAGCATCTCCACTCACCTCCCAATAACTCAACCTGCAGAAACCCATCCTCAGTATCTCCACTCACCTTCCAATAACACAACCTGCAGAAACCCATCCTCAGCATCTTCACTCACCTCCCAATATCACAACCTGCAGAAATCCGTCCTCAGCATCTCCACTCACCTCCCAATAACACAACCTGCAGAAACCCATCCTCAGCATCTTCACTCACCTCCCAATAACTCAACCTGCAGAAATCAATCCTCAGCATCTTCACTAACCTTCCAATAACACAACCTGCAGAAACCCATCCTCAGCAACTCCACTCACCTTCCAATAACACAACCTGCAGAAATCCATCGTCAGCATCTCCACTAACCTTCCAATAACACAATCTGCAGCAACCCATCCTCAGCATCTCCACTCACCTCCCAATAACACAACCTGCAGAAATCCATCGTCAGCATCTCCACTAACCTTCCTATAACTCAACTAGCAGAAACCCATCCTCAGCATCTTCACTCACCTCCCAATAACACAACCTGCAGAAATCCATCGTCAGCATCTCCACTAACCTTCCAATAACACAACCTGCAGAAACCCAACCTCAGCATATTTACTCACCTCCCATTAACACAACCTGCAGAAACCCATCCTCAGCATCTCCACTCCCCTCCCAATGACACAACCTGCAGAAATACATCCTCAGCATCTCCACTCACCTTCCAATAACACAACCTGCAGAAACCCATCCTCAGTATCTTCACTCACCTCCCGATAACACAACCTGCAGAAACCCATCCACAGCATCTTCACTCACCTCCCAAGAACACAACCTGCAGAAACCCATCCTCAGCATCTCCACTCACCTCCCAATATCACAACCTGCAGAAACCCTTCCTCAGCATCTCCACTCACCTTCCAATGACACAACCTGCAGAAACCCATCCTCAGCATCTTCACTCACCTCCCGATAACACAACCTGCAGAAACCCATCCTCAGCATCTTCACTCACCTCCCAAGAACACAACCTGCAGAAACCCATCCTCAGCATCTCCACTCACCTTCCAATAACACAACCTTCAGAAACACATCCTCAGCATCTTCACTCACCTTCCAATAACACAACCTGCAGAAACCCATCCTCAGCATCTTCACTAAACTTCCCTTAACGCAACCTGCAGAAAGCCATCCTCAGCATCTCCACTCACCTCCCAATAACACAACCTGCAGAAACCCATCCTCAGCATCTCCACTCACCTCCCAATAACACAACCTGCAGAAACCCATCCTCAGTTTCTCCATTCACCTCCCAATAACACAACCTGCAGAAACCCATCCTCAGCATCTCCACTCACCTCCCAATAACACAACCTGCAGAAACCCATCCTCAGCATCTCCACTCACCTCCCAATAACACAACCTGCAGAAACCCATCCTCAGCATCTCCACTCACCTCCCAATAACACAACCTGCAGAAACCCATCCACAACATCTCTACTCACCTTCCAATAACACAACCTGCAGAAACCCATACCCAGCATCTCCACTCAACTCCCAATAACACAATCTGCAGCAACCCATCCTCAGCATCTCCACTCACCTCCCAATAACACAACCTGCAGAAATCCATCGTCAACATCTCCACTAACCTTCCAATAACTCAACCTGCAGAAACCCAACCTCAGCATATTCACTCACCTCCCATTAACACAACCTGCAGAAACCCATCCTCAGCATCTCCACTCCCCTCCCAATGACACAACCTGCAGAAACACATCCTCAGCATCTCCACTCACCTTCCAATAACACAACCTGCAGAAACCCATCCTCAGCATCTTCACACACCTCCCGATAACACAACCTGCAGAAACCCATCCTCAGCATCTTCACTCACCTCCCAATAACACAACCTGCAGAAACCCATCCTCAGCATCTCCACTCACCTCCCAATATCACAACCTGCAGAAACCCATCCTCAGCATCTCCACTCACCTTCCAATAACACAACCTGCAGAAACCCATCCTCAGCATCTTCACTCACCGCCCAATAACACAACCTGCAGAAACACATCCTAAGCATCTCCACTCACCTCCCAATAAGACAACCAGCAGAAACCCATCCTCAGCATCTTCACACACCTTCCAATAACACAACCTGCAGAAATCCATCCTCAGCATCTTTACTCACCTTCCAATAACACAACCTGCAGAAATCCATCCTCAGCATCTTCACTCAACTTCCAATAACACAACCTGCAGAAACCCATCCTCATCATCTCCACTCACCTTCCAATAACACAACCTGCAGAAACCCATCCTCAGCATCTTCACTAACCTTCCCTTAACGCAACCTGCAGAAAGCCATCCTCAGCATCTCCACTCACCTCCCAAGAACACAACCTGCAGAAACCCATCCTCAGTTTCTCCATTCACCTCCCAATAACACAATCTGCAGAAACCCATCCTCAGCATCTCCACTCACCTCCCAATAACACAACCTGCAGAAATCCATCCTCAGCATCTCCACTAACATTGCAATAACACAATCTGCAGAAACCCATCCTCAGCATCTCCACTCACCTCCCAATAACACAACCTGCAGAAACCCATCCTCAGTTTCTCCATTCACCTCCCAATAACACAACCTGCAGAAAACCATCCTCAGCATCTCCACTCACCTCCCAATAACACAACCTGCAGAAATCCATCCTCAGCATCTCCACTAACATTGCAATAACACAACCTGCAGAAACCCATCCTCAGCATCTCCACTCACCTCCCAATAACACAATCTGCAGAAACCCATCCGCAACATCTCCACTCACCTTCCAATAACACAACCTGCAGAAACCCATACTCAGCATCTCCACTCAACTCCCAATAACACAATCTGCAGCAACCCATCCTCAGCATCTCCACTCACCTCCCAATAACACAACCTGCAGAAACCCAACCTCAGCATCTTCACTCACCTCCCAATAACACAACCTGCAGAAACCCATCCTCGGCATCTTCACTCACCTCCCAATAACACAACCTGTAGAAACCCATCCTCAGCATCTCCCCTCACCTCCCAATAACACAAACTGCAGAAATCCATCGTTAGCATCTCCACTCACCTCCCAATAACACAACCTGCAGAAACCCATCCTCAGCATCTCCACTCACCTCCCAATAACACAACCTGCATAAACCCATCCTCAGCCTCTTCACTCACCCCCCAATAACACAACCTGCATAAACCCATCCTCAGCCTCTTCACTAACCTTCCAAGAACACAAACTGCAGAAATCCATCCTCAGCATCTCCACTCACATCCCAATATCACAACCTGCAGAAACCCATCCTCAGCATCTCCACTCACCTCCCAATAACACAACCTGCAGGAACACATCCTCAGCATCTCCACTCACCTCCCAATAACTCAACCTGCAGAAACCCATCCTCAGTATCTCCACTCACCTTCCAATAACACAACCTGCAGAAACCCATCCTCAGCATCTTCACTCACCTCCCAATATCACAACCTGCAGAAATCCGTCCTCAGCATCTCCACTCACCTCCCAATAACACAACCTGCAGAAACCCATCCTCAGCATCTTCACTCACCTCCCAATAACTCAACCTGCAGAAATCAATCCTCAGCATCTTCACTAACCTTCCAATAACACAACCAGCAGAAACCCATCCTCAGCAACTCCACTCACCTTCCAATAACACAACCTGCAGAAATCCATCGTCAGCATCTCCACTAACCTTCCAATAACACAATCTGCAGCAACCCATCCTCAGCATCTCCACTCACCTCCCAATAACACAACCTGCAGAAATCCATCGTCAGCATCTCCACTAACCTTCCAATAACTCAACTAGCAGAAACCCATCCTCAGCATCTTCACTCACCTCCCAATAACACAACCTGCAGAAACCCATCCTCAGCATCTCCACTCACCTCCCAATAACACAACCTGCAGAAACCCATCCTCAGCATCTCCCCTCACCTCCCAATAACACAAACTGCAGAAATCCATCGTTAGCATCTCCACTCACCTCCCAATAACACAACCTGCAGAAACCCATCCTCAGCAGCTCCACTCACCTCCCAATAACACAACCTGCAGAAATCCATCGTCAACATCTCCACTAACCTTCCAATAACTCAACCTGCAGAAACCCAACCTCAGCATATTCACTCACCTCCCATTAACACAACCTGCAGAAACCCATCCTCAGCATCTCCACTCCCCTCCCAATGACACAACCTGCAGAAACACATCCTCAGCATCTCCACTCACCTTCCAATAACACAACCTGCAGAAACCCATCCTCAGCATCTTCACACACCTCCCGATAACACAACCTGCAGAAACCCATCCTCAGCATCTTCACTCACCTCCCAATAACACAACCTGCAGAAACCCATCCTCAGCATCTCCACTCACCTCCCAATATCACAACCTGCAGAAACCCATCCTCAGCATCTCCACTCACCTTCCAATAACACAACCTGCAGAAACCCATCCTCAGCATCTTCACTCACCGCCCAATAACACAACCTGCAGAAACACATCCTAAGCATCTCCACTCACCTCCCAATAAGACAACCAGCAGAAACCCATCCTCAGCATCTTCACACACCTTCCAATAACACAACCTGCAGAAATCCATCCTCAGCATCTTTACTCACCTTCCAATAACACAACCTGCAGAAATCCATCCTCAGCATCTTCACTCAACTTCCAATAACACAACCTGCAGAAACCCATCCTCATCATCTCCACTCACCTTCCAATAACACAACCTGCAGAAACCCATCCTCAGCATCTTCACTAACCTTCCCTTAACGCAACCTGCAGAAAGCCATCCTCAGCATCTCCACTCACCTCCCAATAACACAACCTGCGGAAACCCATCCTCAGCATCTCCACTCACCTCCCAATAACACAACCTGCAGAAACCCATCCTCAGTTTCTCCATTCACCTCCCAATAACACAACCTGCAGAAACCCATCCTCAGCATCTCCACTCACCTCCCAATAACACAACCTGCAGAAATCCATCCTCAGCATCTCCACTAACATTGCAATAACACAATCTGCAGAAACCCATCCTCAGCATCTCCACTCACCTCCCAATAACACAACCTGCAGAAACCCATCCTCAGTTTCTCCATTCACCTCCCAATAACACAACCTGCAGAAAACCATCCTCAGCATCTCCACTCACCTCCCAATAACACAACCTGCAGAAATCCATCCTCAGCATCTCCACTAACATTGCAATAACACAACCTGCAGAAACCCATCCTCAGCATCTCCACTCACCTCCCAATAACACAATCTGCAGAAACCCATCCGCAACATCTCCACTCACCTTCCAATAACACAACCTGCAGAAACCCATACTCAGCATCTCCACTCAACTCCCAATAACACAATCTGCAGCAACCCATCCTCAGCATCTCCACTCACCTCCCAATATCACAACCTGCAGAAACCCAACCTCAGCATCTTCACTCACCTCCCAATAACACAACCTGCAGAAACCCATCCTCGGCATCTCCACTCACCTCCCAATAACACAACCTGTAGAAACCCATCCTCAGCATCTCCCCTCACCTCCCAATAACACAAACTGCAGAAATCCATCGTTAGCATCTCCACTCACCTCCCAATAACACAACCTGCAGAAACCCATCCTAAGCATCTCCACTCACCTCCCAATAACACAACCTGCATAAACCCATCCTCAGCCTCTTCACTCACCCCCCAATAACACAACCTGCATAAACACATCCTCAGCCTCTTCACTAACCTTCCAAGAACACAAACTGCAGAAATCCATCCTCAGCATCTCCACTCACATCCCAATATCACAACCTGCAGAAACCCATCCTCAGCATCTCCACTCACCTCCCAATAACACAACCTGCAGGAACACATCCTCAGCATCTCCACTCACCTCCCAATAACTCAACCTGCAGAAACCCATCCTCAGTATCTCCACTCACCTTCCAATAACACAACCTGCAGAAACCCATCCTCAGCATCTTCACTCACCTCCCAATATCACAACCTGCAGAAATCCGTCCTCAGCATCTCCACTCACCTCCCAATAACACAACCTGCAGAAACCCATCCTCAGCATCTTCACTCACCTCCCAATAACTCAACCTGCAGAAATCAATCCTCAGCATCTTCACTATCCTTCCAATAACACAACCAGCAGAAACCCATCCTCAGCAACTCCACTCACCTTCCAATAACACAACCTGCAGAAATCCATCGTCAGCATCTCCACTAACCTTCCAATAACACAATCTGCAGCAACCCATCCTCAGCATCTCCACTCACCTCCCAATAACACAACCTGCAGAAATCCATCGTCAGCATCTCCACTAACCTTCCAATAACTCAACTAGCAGAAACCCATCCTCAGCATCTTCACTCACCTCCCAATAACACAACCTGCAGAAACCCATCCTCAGCATCTCCACTCACCTCCCAATAACACAACCTGCAGAAACCCATCCTCAGCATCTCCCCTCACCTCCCAATAACACAAACTGCAGAAATCCATCGTTAGCATCTCCACTCACCTCCCAATAACACAACCTGCAGAAACCCATCCTCAGCATCTTCACTCACCTTCCAAGAACACAACCTGCTGAAACCCATCCTCAGCATCTCCACTCACCTTCCAATAACACAACCTGCAGAAACCCATCCTCAGCCTCTTCACTCACCCCCCAATAACACAACCTGCATAAACCCATCCTCAGCCTCTTCACTAACCTTCAAATAACACAAACTGCAGAAATCCATCCTCAGCATCTCCACTCACCTTCCAATAACACAACCTGCAGTACCCCATCTTCAGGATCTCCACTCAACTCCCAATAACACAACCTGCAGAAACCCACCCTCAGCATCTCCACTCACCTCCCAATAACACAACCTGCAGAAACCCATCCTCAGCATCTTCATTAACCTCCCAAAAACACAACCTGCAGAAACCGATCGTCAGCATTTCCACTCACCTCCCAATAACGCAACCAGCAGAAACCAATCCTCAGCATCTTCATTAACCTCCCAAAAACACACGCTGCAGAAACCCATCCTCAGCATCTCCACTCACCTTCCAATAACACAACCTGCAGAAACCCATCCTCAGCATCTTCATTCACCTCCCGATAACACAACCTGCAGAAACCCATCCTCAGCATCTTCACTCACCTTCCAAGAACACAACCTGCAGAAACCCATCCTCAGCATCTCCACTCACCTCCCAATATCACAACCTGCAGAAACCCATCCTCAGCATCTCCACTCACCTCCCAATAACACAACCTGCAGAAACCCATCCTCAGCATCTTCACTCACCTCCCAATGACACAACCTGCAGAAACCCATACTCAGCATCTCCACTCACCTCCCAATATCACAACCTGCAGAAACCCATCCTCAGCATCTCCACTCACCTCCCAATAACACAACCTGCAGAAACCCATCCTCAGCATCTTCACTCACCTCCCAATGACACAACCTGCAGAAACCCATCCTCAGCATCTCCACTCACCTTCCAATAACACAACCTGCAGAAACCCATCCTCAGCATCTTCACTCACCTTCCAAGAACACAACCTGCAGAAACCCATCCTCAGCATCTTCATTAACCTCCCAAAAACACAACCTGCTGAAACCCATCCTCAGCATCTCCACTCACCTCCCAATAACACAACCTGCAGAAACACATCCTCAGCATCTTCACTCACCTCCCAATAACTCAACCTGCAGAAATCAATCCTCAGCATCTTCACTATCCTTCCAATAACACAACCTGCAGAAACCCATCGTCAGCACCTCCACTAACCTTCCAATAACACAATTTGCAGCAACCCATCCTCAGCATCTCCACTCACCTCCCAATAACACAACCTGCAGAAATCCATCGTCAGCATCTCCACTAACCTTCCAATAACTCAACTAGCAGAAACCCATCCTCAGCATCTTCACTCACCTCCCAATAACACAACCTGCAGAAACCCATCCTCAGCATCTCCACTCACCTCCCAATAACACAACCTGCAGAAACCCATCCTCAGCATCTCCCCTCACGTCCCAATAACACAAACTGCAGAAATCCATCGTTAGCATCTCCACTCACCTCCCAATAACACAACCTGCAGAAACCCATCCTCAGCATCTTCATTATCCTCCCAAAAACACAACCTGCTGAAACCCATCCTCTGCATCTCCACTCACCTTCCAATAACACAACCTGCAGAAACCCATACTCAGCATCTCCACTCACCTTCCAATAACACAACCTGCAGAAACCCATCCTCAGCATCTTCACTCACCCCCCAATAACACAACCTGCATAAACCCATCCTCAGCCTCTTCACTAACCTTCAAATAACACAAACTGCAGAAATCCAGCCTCAGCATCTCCACTGACCTTCCAATAACACAACCTGCAGTACCCCATTTTCAGCATCTTCACTCACATCCCAATAACACAACCTGCAGAAACCAATCCTCAGCATCTTCACTCACCTTCCAATAACACAACCTGCAGTACCCCATCATCAGCATCTCCACTCACCTCCCAATAACACAACCTGCAGAAACCAATCCTCAGCATCTCCACTCACCTCCCAATAACACAACCTGCAGAAACCCATCCTCAGCATCTTCATTAACCTCCCAAAAACACAACCTGCAGAAACCGATCCTCAGCATCTCCACTCACCTCCCAATAACACAACCTGCAGAAACCCATCCTCAGCATCGTCACTCACCTTCCAATAACACAACCTGCAGAAACCCATCCTCAGCATTTTCATTAACCTCCCAAAAACACAACCTGCAGAAACCCATCCTCAGCATCTCCACTCACCTTCCAATAACACAACCTGCAGAAACCCATCCTCAGCATCTTCACTCACCTCCCGATAACAAAACCTGCAGAAACCCATCCTCAGCATCTTCACTCACCTTCCAAGAACACAACCTTCAGAAACCCATCCTCAGCATCTCCACTCACCTCCCAATATCGCAACCTGCAGAAACCCATCCTCAGCATCTCCACTCACCTCCCAATAACACAACCTGCAGAAACCCATCCTCAGCATCTTCACTCACCGCCCAATAACACAACCTGCAGAAACCAATCCTCAGCATCTCCACTAACCTCCCAATAACACAACCTGCAGAAACCCATCCTCAGCATCTCTACTCACCTCCCAATAAGACAACCTGCTGAAACCCATCCTCAGCATCTTCACACACCTTCCAATAAAACAAACAGCAGGAACCCATCCTCAGCATCTCCACTCACCTCCCAATAACACAACCTGCAGAAACCCATCCTCATCATCTCCACTCACCTTCCAATAACACAACCGGTAGAAACCCATTCTCAGCATCTTCACTAACCTACCAATAACGCAACCTGCAGAAACCCATCCTCAGCATCTTCACTAACCTTCCCTTAACGCAACCTGCAGAAAGCCATCCTCAGCATCTCCACTCACCTCGCAATAACACAACCTGCAGAAACCCATCCTCAGCATCTCCATTCACCTCCCAATATCACAACCTGCAGAAATCAATCCTCAGCATCTTCACTAACCTTCCAATAACACAACCAGCAGAAACCCATCCTCAGCAACTCCACTCACCTTCCAATAACACAACCTGCAGAAATCCATCGTCAGCATCTCCACTAACCTTCCAATAACACAATCTGCAGCAACCCATCCTCAGCATCTCCACTCACCTCCCAATAACACAACCTGCAGAAATCCATCGTCAGCATCTCCACTAACCTTCCAATAACTCAACTAGCAGAAACCCATCCTCAGCATCTTCACTCACCTCCCAATAACACAACCTGCAGAAACCCATCCTCAGCATCTCCACTCACCTCCCAATAACACAACCTGCAGAAACCCATCCTCAGCATCTCCCCTCACCTCCCAATAACACAAACTGCAGAAATCCATCGTTAGCATCTCCACTCACCTCCCAATAACACAACCTGCAGAAACCCATCCTCAGCATCTTCACTCACCTTCCAAGAACACAACCTGCTGAAACCCATCCTCAGCATCTCCACTCACCTTCCAATAACACAACCTGCAGAAACCCATCCTCAGCCTCTTCACTCACCCCCCAATAACACAACCTGCATAAACCCATCCTCAGCCTCTTCACTAACCTTCAAATAACACAAACTGCAGAAATCCATCCTCAGCATCTCCACTCACCTTCCAATAACACAACCTGCAGTACCCCATCTTCAGGATCTCCACTCAACTCCCAATAACACAACCTGCAGAAACCCACCCTCAGCATCTCCACTCACCTCCCAATAACACAACCTGCAGAAACCCATCCTCAGCATCTTCATTAACCTCCCAAAAACACAACCTGCAGAAACCGATCGTCAGCATTTCCACTCACCTCCCAATAACGCAACCAGCAGAAACCAATCCTCAGCATCTTCATTAACCTCCCAAAAACACACGCTGCAGAAACCCATCCTCAGCATCTCCACTCACCTTCCAATAACACAACCTGCAGAAACCCATCCTCAGCATCTTCATTCACCTCCCGATAACACAACCTGCAGAAACCCATCCTCAGCATCTTCACTCACCTTCCAAGAACACAACCTGCAGAAACCCATCCTCAGCATCTCCACTCACCTCCCAATATCACAACCTGCAGAAACCCATCCCCAGCATCTCCACTCACCTCCCAATAACACAACCTGCAGAAACCCATCCTCAGCATCTTCACTCACCTCCCAATGACACAACCTGCAGAAACCCATCCTCAGCATCTCCACTCACCTCCCAATATCACAACCTGCAGAAACCCATCCTCAGCATCTCCACTCACCTCCCAATAACACAACCTGCAGAAACCCATCCTCAGCATCTTCACTCACCTCCCAATGACACAACCTGCAGAAACCCATCCTCAGCATCTCCACTCACCTTCCAATAACACAACCTGCAGAAACCCATCCTCAGCATCTTCACTCACCTTCCAAGAACACAACCTGCAGAAACCCATCCTCAGCATCTTCATTAACCTCCCAAAAACACAACCTGCTGAAACCCATCCTCAGCATCTCCACTCACCTCCCAATAACACAACCTGCAGAAACACATCCTCAGCATCTTCACTCACCTCCCAGTAACTCAACCTGCAGAAATCAATCCTCAGCATCTTCACTATCCTTCCAATAACACAACCTGCAGAAACCCATCGTCAGCACCTCCACTAACCTTCCAATAACACAATTTGCAGCAACCCATCCTCAGCATCTCCACTCACCTCCCAATAACACAACCTGCAGAAATCCATCGTCAGCATCTCCACTAACCTTCCAATAACTCAACTAGCAGAAACCCATCCTCAGCATCTTCACTCACCTCCCAATAACACAACCTGCAGAAACCCATCCTCAGCATCTCCACTCACCTCCCAATAACACAACCTGCAGAAACCCATCCTCAGCATCTCCCCTCACGTCCCAATAACACAAACTGCAGAAATCCATCGTTAGCATCTCCACTCACCTCCCAATAACACAACCTGCAGAAACCCATCCTCAGCATCTTCATTATCCTCCCAAAAACACAACCTGCTGAAACCCATCCTCTGCATCTCCACTCACCTTCCAATAACACAACCTGCAGAAACCCATACTCAGCATCTCCACTCACCTTCCAATAACACAACCTGCAGAAACCCATCCTCAGCATCTTCACTCACCCCCCAATAACACAACCTGCATAAACCCATCCTCAGCCTCTTCACTAACCTTCAAATAACACAAACTGCAGAAATCCAGCCTCAGCATCTCCACTGACCTTCCAATAACACAACCTGCAGTACCCCATTTTCAGCATCTTCACTCACATCCCAATAACACAACCTGCAGAAACCAATCCTCAGCATCTTCACTCACCTTCCAATAACACAACCTGCAGTACCCCATCATCAGCATCTCCACTCACCTCCCAATAACACAACCTGCAGAAACCAATCCTCAGCATCTCCACTCACCTCCCAATAACACAACCTGCAGAAACCCATCCTCAGCATCTTCATTAACCTCCCAAAAACACAACCTGCAGAAACCGATCCTCAGCATCTCCACTCACCTCCCAATAACACAACCTGCAGAAACCCATCCTCAGCATCGTCACTCACCTTCCAATAACACAACCTGCAGAAACCCATCCTCAGCATTTTCATTAACCTCCCAAAAACACAACCTGCAGAAACCCATCCTCAGCATCTCCACTCACCTTCCAATAACACAACCTGCAGAAACCCATCCTCAGCATCTTCACTCACCTCCCGATAACAAAACCTGCAGAAACCCATCCTCAGCATCTTCACTCACCTTCCAAGAACACAACCTTCAGAAACCCATCCTCAGCATCTCCACTCACCTCCCAATATCACAACCTGCAGAAACCCATCCTCAGCATCTCCACTCACCTCCCAATAACACAACCTGCAGAAACCCATCCTCAGCATCTTCACTCACCGCCCAATAACACAACCTGCAGAAACCAATCCCCAGCATCTCCACTAACCTCCCAATAACACAACCTGCAGAAACCCATCCTCAGCATCTCCACTCACCTCCCAATAAGACAACCTGCTGAAACCCATCCTCAGCATCTTCACACACCTTCCAATAAAACAAACAGCAGGAACCCATCCTCAGCATCTCCACTCACCTCCCAATAACACAACCTGCAGAAACCCATCCTCATCATCTCCACTCACCTTCCAATAACACAACCGGTAGAAACCCATTCTCAGCATCTTCACTAACCTACCAATAACGCAACCTGCAGAAACCCATCCTCAGCATCTTCACTAACCTTCCCTTAACGCAACCTGCAGAAAGCCATCCTCAGCATCTCCACTCACCTCGCAATAACACAACCTGCAGAAACCCATCCTCAGCATCTCCATTCACCTCCCAATAACACAACCTGCAGAAATCCATCCTCAGCATCTCCACTCACCTCCCAATAACACAACCTGCAGACATCCATCCTCAGCATCTCCACTAACATTGCAATAACACAACCTGCAGAAACCCATCCTCAGCATCTCCACTCACCTCCCAATAACACAGCCTGCAGAAACCCATCCTCAGCATCTTCCCTAACCTTCCAATAACACAACCTGCAGAAACCCATCCTCAGCATCTTCACTCACCTTCCAATAACACAATCTGCAGAAACCCTTCCGCAACATCTCCACTCACCTTCCAATAACACAACCAGCAGAAACCCATCCTCAGCATCTTCACTAAACTTCCAATAACACAACCTGCAGAAACCCATCCTCAGCAACTCCACTCACCTTCCAATAACACAACCTGCAAAAACCCATCCTCAGCAACTCCACTCACCTTCCAATAACACAACCTGCAGAAACCCATCCTCAGCATCTCCACTCACCTCCCAATAACACAACCTGCAGAAATCCATCGTCAGCATCTCCACTAACCTTCCAATAACACAACCAGCAGAAACCCATTCTCAGCATCTTCACTCACCTCCCAATAACACAACCTGCAGAAACCCATCCTCAGCCTCGACACTCACCCTCCAATAACACAACCTGCAGAAACCCATCCTCAGCATCTCCACTAACCTTCCAATAACTCAACCTGCAGAAACCCAACCTCAGCATCTTCACTCACCTCCCAATAACACAACCTGCAGAAACCCATCCTCAGCATCTCCACTCACCTCCCAATAACACAACCTGCAGAAACCCATCCTCAGCATCTCCCCTCACCTCCCAATAACACAAACTGCAGAAATCCATCGTTAGCATCTCCACTCACCTCCCAACAACACAACCTGCAGAAACCCGTCCTCAGCATCTTAATTAACCTCCCAAAAACACAACCTGCAGAAACCCATCCTCAGCATCTCCACTCACCTTCCAATAACACAACCTGCAGAAACCCATCCTCAGCCTCGTCACTCACCCCCCAATAACACAACCTGCATAAACCCATCCTCAGCCTCTTCACTAACCTTCCAATAACACAAACTGCAGAAATCCATCCTCAGCATCTCCACTCATATGCCAATATCACAACCTGCAGAAACCCATCCTCAGCATCTCCACTCACCTCCCAATAACACAACCTGCAGAAACCCATCCTCAGCATCTCCACTCACCTCCCAATAACACAACCTGCAGAAACCTAACCTCAGCATCTTCATTCAACTCCCAATAACTCAACCTGCAGAAATCAATCCTCAGCATCTTCTCTAACCTTCCAATAACACAACCTGCAGAAACCCATCCTCAGCAACTCCACTCACCTCCCAATAACACAACCTGCCGAAACCCATCTTCAGCATCTCCACTCACCTTCCAATAACACAACCTGCAGAAATCCATCGTCAGCATCTCCACTCACCTTCCAATAACACAACCTGCAGTACCCCATCATCAGCATCTCCACTCACCTCCCAATAACACAACCTGCAGAAACCCATCCTCAGCATCTCCACTCACCTCCCCATATCACAACCTGCAGAAACCAGTCCTCAGCATCTTCATTAACCTCCCAAAATCACAACCTTCAGAAACCCGTCCTCAGCATCTCCACTCACCTTCCAATAACACAACCTGCAGAAACCCATCCTCAGCATCTTCACTCACCTCCGGATAACACAACCTGCAGAAACCCATCCTCAGCATCTTCACTCACCTTCCAAGAACGCAACATGCAGAAACCCATCCTCAGCATCTTCACTCACCTCCCAATATCACAACCTGCAGAAACCCGTCCTCAGCATCTCCACTCACCTTCCAATAACACAACCTGCAGAAACCCATCCTCAGCATCTTCACTCACCGCCCAATAACAAAACCTGCAGAAACCTATCCTCAGCATCTTCACTCACCTCCCAATGACACAACCTGCAGAAACACATCCTCAGCATCTCCACTCACCTTCCAATAACACAACCTGCAGAAACCCATCCTCAGCATCTTCACTCACCTCCCGATAACACAACCTGCAGAAACCCATCCTCAGCATCTTCACACACCTCCCTAGAACACAACCTGCAGAAACCGATCCTGAGCATCTCCACTCACCTCCCAATATCACAACCTGCAGAAACCCATCCTCAGCATCGCCACTCACCTTCCAATAACACAACCTGCAGAAAGCCATTCTCAGCATCTTCACTCACCGCCCAATAACAAAACCTGCAGAAACCCATCCTCAGCATCTTCACTCACCTCCCAATCACACAACCTGCAGAAACCCATCCTCAGCATCTTCACTCACCTTCCAATAACACAACCTGCAGAAACCCATCGTCAGCATCTCCACTCATCTCCCAATAACACAACCTGCAGAAATCCATCCTCAGGATCTTAACTCATCTCCCAATAACACAACATGCAGAAACCCATCCTCAGCATCTCCACTAACCTCCCAATAATACAACATGCAGAAACACATCCTCAGCATCTCCACTCACCTCCCAATGACACAACCTGCAGAAACCCATCCTCAGCATCTTCACTCATCTCCCAATAACACAACCTGCAGAAATCCATCCTCAGGATCTTCACTCATCTCCCAATAACACAACATGCAGAAACCCATCCTCAGCATCTCCACTATCCTCCCAATAATACAACGTGCAGAAACACATCCTCAGCATCTCCACTCCACTTCCAATAACACAACCTGCCGAAACCCATCCTCAGCATCTCCACTCACCTCCCAATAACACAACCTGCAGAAACCCATCCTCAGCATCTCCACTCACCTCCCAATAACACAAACTGCAGAAACCCATCCTCAGCATCTTCACTCACCTTCCAATAACACAACCTGCAGAAACCCATCCTCAGCATGTTCACTCACCTCCCAATAACACAGCCTGCAGAAACACATCCTCAGCACCTCCACTCCCCTCCCAATAACACATCCTGCAGAAACCCATCCTCAGCATCTTCACTCACTTTCCAATAACACAACCTGCAGTAACCCATCCTCAGCATCTTCACTCACCTCCCAATAACACAACCTGCAGAAACCCATCCTCAGCATCTCCACTCACCTTCCAATTACACAACCTGCAGAAACACATCCTCAGCACCTCCACTCACCTCCCAATAACATAACCTGCAGAAACCCATCCTCAGGATCTTCACTCATCTCCCAATAACACAACCTGCAGAAACCCATCCTCAGCATGTTCACTCACCTCCCAATAACACAACCTGCAGAAACCCATCCTCAGGATCTTGACTCGTCTCCCAATAACACAAACTGCAGAAACCCATCCTCAGCATCTCCACTCACCTCCCAATAACTCAACCTGCAGGAACCCATCCTCAGCATCTTCACTCACCTCCCAATAACACAATCTGCAGAAAACCATCCTCAGCATCTTCACTATCTTCCCAATAACACAACCTGCAGAAAACAATTCTCAGCCTCTTCACTCACCTCCCAATAACACAACCTGCAGAAACCCATCCTCAGCATCTCCACTCACCTCCCAATAACACAACCGGTAGAAACCCATTCTCAGCATCTTCACTAACCTACCAATAACGCAACCTGCAGAAACCCATCCTCAGCATCTTCACTAACCTTCCCTTAACGCAACCTGCAGAAAGCCATCCTCAGCATCTCCACTCACCTCGCAATAACACAACCTGCAGAAACCCATCCTCAGCATCTCCATTCACCTCCCAATAACACAACCTGCAGAAATCCATCCTCAGCATCTCCACTCACCTCCCAATAACACAACCTGCAGACATCCATCCTCAGCATCTCCACTAACATTGCAATAACACAACCTGCAGAAACCCATCCTCAGCATCTCCACTCACCTCCCAATAACACAGCCTGCAGAAACCCATCCTCAGCATCTTCCCTAACCTTCCAATAACACAACCTGCAGAAACCCATCCTCAGCATCTTCACTCACCTTCCAATAACACAATCTGCAGAAACCCTTCCGCAACATCTCCACTCACCTTCCAATAACACAACCAGCAGAAACCCATCCTCAGCATCTTCACTAAACTTCCAATAACACAACCTGCAGAAACCCATCCTCAGCAACTCCACTCACCTTCCAATAACACAACCTGCAAAAACCCATCCTCAGCAACTCCACTCACCTTCCAATAACACAACCTGCAGAAACCCATCCTCAGCAACTCCACTCACCTTCCAATAACACAACCTGCAAAAACCCATCCTCAGCAACTCCACTCACCTTCCAATAACACAACCTGCAGAAACCCATCCTCAGCATCTCCACTCACCTCCCAATAACACAACCTGCAAAAACCCATCCTCAGCAACTCCACTCACCTTCCAATAACACAACCAGCAGAAACCCATTCTCAGCATCTTCACTCACCTCCCAATAACACAACCTGCAGAAACCCATCCTCAGCCTCGACACTCACCCTCCAATAACACAACCTGCAGAAACCCATCCTCAGCATCTCCACTAACCTTCCAATAACTCAACCTGCAGAAACCCAACCTCAGCATCTTCACTCACCTCCCAATAACACAACCTGCAGAAACCCATCCTCAGCATCTCCACTCACCTCCCAATAACACAACCTGCAGAAACCCATCCTCAGCATCTCCCCTCACCTCCCAATAACACAAACTGCAGAAATCCATCGTTAGCATCTCCACTCACCTCCCAACAACACAACCTGCAGAAACCCGTCCTCAGCATCTTAATTAACCTCCCAAAAACACAACCTGCAGAAACCCATCCTCAGCATCTCCACTCACCTTCCAATAACACAACCTGCAGAAACCCATCCTCAGCCTCGTCACTCACCCCCCAATAACACAACCTGCATAAACCCATCCTCAGCCTCTTCACTAACCTTCCAATAACACAAACTGCAGAAATCCATCCTCAGCATCTCCACTCATATGCCAATATCACAACCTGCAGAAACCCATCCTCAGCATCTCCACTCACCTCCCAATAACACAACCTGCAGAAACCCATCCTCAGCATCTCCACTCACCTCCCAATAACACAACCTGCAGAAACCCATCCTCAGCAACTCCACTCACCTCCCAATAACACAACCTGCCGAAACCCATCTTCAGCATCTCCACTCACCTTCCAATAACACAACCTGCAGAAATCCATCGTCAGCATCTCCACTCACCTTCCAATAACACAACCTGCAGTACCCCATCATCAGCATCTCCACTCACCTCCCAATAACACAACCTGCAGAAACCCATCCTCAGCATCTCCACTCACCTCCCCATATCACAACCTGCAGAAACCAGTCCTCAGCATCTTCATTAACCTCCCAAAATCACAACCTTCAGAAACCCGTCCTCAGCATCTCCACTCACCTTCCAATAACACAACCTGCAGAAACCCATCCTCAGCAT
Source organism: Scyliorhinus torazame (assembly GCF_047496885.1). Lineage (NCBI taxonomy): Eukaryota > Metazoa > Chordata > Chondrichthyes > Carcharhiniformes > Scyliorhinidae > Scyliorhinus > Scyliorhinus torazame. Next base: position 232,742 of record NW_027307772.1, read on the forward strand.
CTTCACTCACCTCCGGATAACACAACCTGCAGAAACCCATCCTCAGCATCTTCACTCACCTTCCAAGAACGCAACATGCAGAAACCCATCCTCAGCATCTTCACTCACCTCCCAATATCACAACCTGCAGAAACCCGTCCTCAGCATCTCCACTCACCTTCCAATAACACAACCTGCAGAAACCCATCCTCAGCATCTTCACTCACCGCCCAATAACAAAACCTGCAGAAACCTATCCTCAGCATCTTCACTCACCTCCCAATGACACAACCTGCAGAAACCCATCGTCAGCATCTCCACTCATCTCCCAATAACACAACCTGCAGAAATCCATCCTCAGGATCTTAACTCATCTCCCAATAACACAACATGCAGAAACCCATCCTCAGCATCTCCACTAACCTCCCAATAATACAACATGCAGAAACACATCCTCAGCATCTCCACTCACCTCCCAATGGCACAACCTGCAGAAACCCATCCTCAGCATCTTCACTCATCTCCCAATAACACAACCTGCAGAAATCCATCCTCAGGATCTTCACTCATCTCCCAATAACACAACATGCAGAAACCCATCCTCAGCATCTCCACTATCCTCCCAATAATACAACGTGCAGAAACACATCCTCAGCATCTCCACTCCACTTCCAATAACACAACCTGCCGAAACCCATCCTCAGCATCTCCACTCACCTCCCAATAACACAACCTGCAGAAACCCATCCTCAGCATCTCCACTCACCTCCCAATAACACAAACTGCAGAAACCCATCCTCAGCATCTTCACTCACCTTCCAATAACACAACCTGCAGAAACCCATCCTCAGCATGTTCACTCACCTCCCAATAACACAGCCTGCAGAAACACATCCTCAGCACCTCCACTCCCCTCCCAATAACACATCCTGCAGAAACCCATCCTCAGCATCTTCACTCACATTCCAATAACACAACCTGCAGTAACCCATCCTCAGCATCTTCACTCACCTCCCAATAACACAACCTGCAGAAACCCATCCTCAGCATCTCCACTCACCTTCCAATTACACAACCTGCAGAAACACATCCTCAGCACCTCCACTCACCTCCCAATAACATAACCTGCAGAAACCCATCCTCAGGATCTTCACTCATCTCCCAATAACACAACCTGCAGAAACCCATCCTCAGCATGTTCACTCACCTCCCAATAACACAACCTGCAGAAACCCATCCTCAGGATCTTGACTCGTCTCCCAATAACACAAACTGCAGAAACCCATCCTCAGCATCTCCACTCACCTCCCAATAACTCAACCTGCAGGAACCCATCCTCAGCATCTTCACTCACCTCCCAATAACACAATCTGCAGAAAACCATCCTCAGCATCTCCACTATCTTCCCAATAACACAACCTGCAGAAAACAATTCTCAGCCTCTTCACTCACCTCCCAATAACACAACCTGCAGAAACCCATCCTCAGCATCTCCACTCACCTCCCAATAACACAGCCTGCAGAAAGCCATCTTCAGCATCTCCACTCACCTCCCAATAAAACAACCTGCAGAAACCCATCCTCAGCATCTCCAATCACCTCCCAATAACACAACCTGCAGAAACCCATCCTCAGCATCTCCACTCACCTTCCAATAACACAACCTGCAGGACCCCATCCTCAGCATCTCCACTCGCCTTCCAATAACACAACCTGCAGAAACCCATCCTCATTATCTCCACTCACCTTCCTAAAACACAACCTGCAGAAACCCACCCTCAGTATCTCCACTCATCTCCCAATAACACAACCTGCAGAAACACATCCTCAGCATCTCCACTCACCTTCCAATAACATAACCTGCAGAAACCCATCCTCAGCATCTTCACTAACCTCCCAATAACACAACCTGCAGAAAACCACCCTCAGCATCTTCACTCACCTCCCAATAGCACAACCTACAGAAACCCATCCTCAGCATCTTCACTCACCCCCCAATAACACAACCTGCAGAAACCCATCCTCAGCATCTTCACTCACCTCCCAATAACACAACCTGCAGAAACCCATCCTCAGCATCTCCACTCACCCCCCAATAACACAACCTGCAGAAACCCATCCTCAGGATCTTCACTCATCTCCCAATAACACAACCTGCAGAAACCCATCCTCAGCATCTCCACTCACCCCCCAATAACACAACATGCAGAAACCCATCCTCAGCATCTTCACTCACCTCCCAATAACACAACCTGCAGAAACCCATCCTCAGCATCTCCACTACCCTCCCAATAATACAACATGCAGAAACACATCCTCAGCATCTCCACTCCACTTCCAATAAAACAACCTGTAGAAACCCATCCTCAGCATCTCCACTCACCTCCCAATAACACAAACTGCAGAAACCCATCCTCAGCATCTTCACTCACCTTCCAATAACACAACCTGCAGAAACCCATCCTCAGCATCTTCACTCACCTCCCAATAACACAACCTGCAGAAACCCATCCTCAGCATCTTCACTCACCTCCCAATAACACAACCTGCAGAAACCCATCCTCAGCATCTCCACTCACCTCCCAATAACACAACCTGCAGAAATCCATCCTCAGAATCTTCACTAACCTCCCAATAACACAACCTGCAAAAACCCATCCTCAGCATCTTCACTCACCTCCCAATAACACAACCTGCAGAAACCCATCCTCAGCATCTCCACTCACCTTCCAATAACACAACCTGCAGTACCCCATCTTCAGCATCTCCACTCAACTCCCAATAACACAACCTGCAGAAACCCACCCTCAGCATCTCCACTCACCTCCCAATAACACAACCTGCAGAAACCCATCCTCTGCATCTTCATTAACCTCCCAAAAACACAACCTGCAGAAACCGATCGTCAGCATTTCCACTCACCTCCCAATAACACAACCAGCAGAAACCAATCCTCAGCATCTTCATTAACCTCCCAAAAACACACCCTGCAGAAACCCATCCTCAGCATCTCCACTCACCTTCCAATAACACAACCTGCAGAAACCCATCCTCAGCATCTTCACTCACCTCCCGATAACACAACCTGCAGAAACCCATCCTCAGCATCTTCACTCACCTTCCAAGAACACAACCTGCAGAAACCCATCCTCAGCATCTCCACTCACCTCCCAATATCACAACCTGCAGAAACCCATCCTCAGAATCTCCACTCACCTCCCAATAACACAACCTGCAGAAACCCATCCTCAGCATCTTCACTCACCTCCCAATGACACAACCTGCAGAAACCCATCCTCAGCATCTCCACTCACCTTCCAATAACACAACCTGCAGAAACCCATCCTCAGCACCTTCATTAACCTCCCCAAAACACAACCTGCCTAAACCCATCCTCAGCATCTCCACTCACCTCCCAATAACACAACCTGCAGAAACACATCCTCAGCATCTTCACTCACCTCCCAATAACTCAACCTGCAGAAATCAATCCTCAGCATCTTCACTAACCTTCCAATAACACAACCTGCAGAAACCCATCCTCAGCAACTCCACTCACCTTCCAATAACACAACCTGCAGAAATCCATCGTCAGCACCTCCACTAACCTTCCAATAACACAATCTGCAGCAACCCATCCTCAGCACCTCCACTCACCTCCCAATAACACAACCTGCTGAAATCCATCGTCAGCATCTCCACTAACCTTCCAAAAACTCAACTAGCAGAAACCCATCCTCAGCATCTTCACTCACCTCCCAATAACACAACCTGCAGAAACCCATCCTCAGCATCTCCACTCACCTCCCAATAACACAACCTGCAGAAACCCATCCTCAGCATCACCCCTCACCTCCCAATAACACAAACTGCAGAAATCCATCTTTAGCATCTCCACTCACCTCCCAATAACACAACCTGCAGAAACCCATCCTCAGCATCTTCATTATCCTCCCAAAAACACAACCTGTTAAACCCATCCTCAGCATCTCCACTCACCTTCCAATAACACAACCTGCAGAAACCCATCCTCAGCATCTCCACTCACCTTCCAATAACACAACCTGCAGAAACCCATCCTCAGCATCTTCACTCACCCCCCAATAACACAACCTGCGTAAACCCATCCTCAGCCTCTTCACTAACCTTCAAATAACACAAACTGCAGAAATCCATCCTCAGCATCTCCACTGACCTTCCAATAACACAACCTGCAGTAACCCATCCTCAGCATCTCCACTCACCTCCCAATAACACAACGTGCAGAAACCAATCCTCAGCATCTTCTCTCACCTTCCAGTAACACAACCTGCAGTACCCCATCATCAGCATCTCCACTCACCTCCCAATAACACAACCTGCAGAAACCCATCCTCAGCATCTCCACTCACCTCCCAATAACACAACCTGCAGAAACCCATCCTCAGCATCTTCATTAACCTCCCAATAACACAACCTGCAGAAAACCATCCTCAGCATTGTCACTCACCTTCCAATAACACAACCTGCAGAAACCCATCCTCAGCATTGTCACTCACCTTCCAATAACACAACCTGCAGAAACCAATCCTCAGCATTTTCATTAACCTCCCCAAAACACAACCAGCAGAAACCCATCCTCAGCATCTCCACTCACCTTCCAATAACACAACCTGCAGAAACCCATCCTCAGCATCTTCACTCACCTCCCGATAACACAACCTGCAGAAACCCATCCTCAGCATCTTCACTCACCTTCCAAGAACACAACCTGCAGAAACCCATCCTCAGCATCTCCACTCACCTCCCAATATCACAACCTGCAGAAACCCATCCTCAGCATCACCACTCACCTTCCAATAACACAACCTGCAGAAACCCATCCTCAGCATCTTCACTCACCGCCCAATAACACAACATGCAGAAACCTATCCTCAGTATCTCCACTCACCTTCCAATAAGACAACCTGCAGAAACCCATCCTCAGCATCTTCACACACCTTCCACTAACACAAACAGCAGGAACCCATCCTCAGCATCTCCACTCACCTCCCAATAACACAACCTGCAGAAACCCATCCTCATCATCTCCACTCACCTTCCAATAACACAACCTGCAGAAACCCATTCTCAGCATCTTCACTAACCTTCCAATAACGCAACCTGCAGAAACACATCCTCAGCATCTTCACTAACCTTCCCTTAACGCAACCTGCAGAAAGCCATCCTCAGCATCTCCACTCACCTCCCAATAACACAACCTGTAGAAACCCATCCTCAGCATCTCCACTCACCTCCCAATAGCACAACCTGCAGAAGCCCATCCTCAGTTTCTCCACTCACCTCCCAATAACACAACCTGCAGAAACCCATCCTCAGCATCTCCACTCACCTCCCAATAACACAACCTGCAGAAACCCATCCTCAGCATCTCCACTCACCTCCCAATAACACAATCTGCAGAAACCCATCCGCAACATCTCCACTCACCTTCCAATAACACAACCAGCAGAAACCCATCCTCAGCATCTTCACTAAACTTCCAATAACACAACCTGCAGAAACCCATCCTCAGCAACTCCACTCACCTCCCAATAACACAACCTGCAGAAACCCATCCTCAGCATCTTCATTAACCTCCCAATAACACAACCTGCAGAAACCCATCCTCAGCATCTTAATTAACCTCCCAATAACACAATCTGCAGAAACCCATCCGCAACATCTCCACTCACCTTCCAATAACACAACCAGCAGAAACCCATCCTCAGCATCTTCACTAAACTTCCAATAACACAACCTGCAGAAACCCATCCTCAGCAACTCCACTCACCTTCCAATAACACAACCTGCAGAAACCCATCCTCAGCATCTCCACTCACCTCCCAATAACACAACCTGCAGAAACGCATCCTCAGCATCTTCACTCACCTTCCAATAACACAACCTGCAGTAACCCATCCTCAGCAACTCCACTCACCTCCCAATAACACAACCTGCAGAAATCCATCGTCAGCATCTCCACTAACCTTCCAATAACACAACCAGCAGAAACCCATCCTCAGCATCTTCACTCAGCTCCCAATAACACAACCTGCAGAAACCCATCCTCAGCCTCGACACTCACCCTCCAATAACACAACCTGCAGAAATCCATCGCCACCATCTCCACTAACCTTCCAATAACTCAACCTGCAGAAACCCAACCTCAGCATTTTCACTCACCTCCCAATAACACAACCTGCAGAAACCCATCCTCAGCATCTCCACTCACCTCCCAATAACACAACCTGCAGAAACCCATCCTCAGCATCTCCCCTCACCTCCCAATAACACAAACTGCAGAAATCCATCGTTAGCATCTCCACTCACCTCCCAATAACACAACCTGCAGAAACCCATCCTCAGCATCTTAATTAACCTCCCAAAAACACAACCTGCAGAAACCCATCCTCAGCATCTCCACTCACCTTCCAATAACACAACCTGCAGAAACCCATCCTCAGCCTCGTCACTCACCCCCCAATAACACAACCTGCATAAACCCATCCTCAGCCTCTTCACTAACCTTCCAATAACACAAACTGCAGAAATCCATCCTCAGCATCTCCACTCATATCCCAATATCACAACCTGCAGAAACCCATCCTCAGCATCTCCACTCACCTCCCAATAACACAACCTGCAGAAACCCATCCTCAGCATCTCCACTCACCTCCCAATAACACAACCTGCAGAAACCAATCCTCAGCATTTTCATTAACCTCCCCAAAACACAACCTGCAGAAACCCATCCTCAGCATCTCCACTCACCTTCCAATAACACAACCTGCAGAAACCCATCCTCAGCATCTTCACTCACCTCCCGATAACACAACCTGCAGAAACCCATCCTCAGCATCTTCACTCACCTTCCAAGAACACAACCTGCAGAAACCCATCCTCAGCATCTCCACTCACCTCCCAATATCACAACCTGCAGAAACCCATCCTCAGCATCACCACTCACCTTCCAATAACACAACCTGCAGAAACCCATCCTCAGCATCTTCACTCACCGCCCTATAACACAACATGCAGAAACCTATCCTCAGTATCTCCACTCACCTTCCAATAAGACAACCTGCAGAAACCCATCCTCAGCATCTTCACACACCTTCCACTAACACAAACAGCAGGAACCCATCCTCAGCATCTCCACTCACCTCCCAATAACACAACCTGCAGAAACCCATCCTCATCATCTCCACTCACCTTCCAATAACACAACCTGCAGAAACCCATTCTCAGCATCTTCACTAACCTTCCAATAACGCAACCTGCAGAAACACATCCTCAGCATCTTCACTAACCTTCCCTTAACGCAACCTGCAGAAAGCCATCCTCAGCATCTCCACTCACCTCCCAATAACACAACCTGCAGAAACCCATCCTCAGCATCTCCACTCACCTCCCAATAGCACAACCTGCAGAAACCCATCCTCAGTTTCTCCACTCACCTCCCAATAACACAACCTGCAGAAACCCATCCTCAGCATCTCCACTCACCTCCCAATAACACAACCTGCAGAAACCCATCCTCAGCATCTCCACTCACCTCCCAATAACACAATCTGCAGAAACCCATCCGCAACATCTCCACTCACCTTCCAATAACACAACCAGCAGAAACCCATCCTCAGCATCTTCACTAAACTTCCAATAACACAACCTGCAGAAACCCATCCTCAGCAACTCCACTCACCTCCCAATAACACAACCTGCAGAAACCCATCCTCAGCATCTTCATTAACCTCCCAATAACACAACCTGCAGAAACCCATCCTCAGCATCTTAATTAACCTCCCAATAACACAATCTGCAGAAACCCATCCGCAACATCTCCACTCACCTTCCAATAACACAACCAGCAGAAACCCATCCTCAGCATCTTCACTAAACTTCCAATAACACAACCTGCAGAAACCCATCCTCAGCAACTCCACTCACCTTCCAATAACACAACCTGCAGAAACCCATCCTCAGCATCTCCACTCACCTCCCAATAACACAACCTGCAGAAACGCATCCTCAGCATCTTCACTCACCTTCCAATAACACAACCTGCAGTAACCCATCCTCAGCAACTCCACTCACCTCCCAATAACACAACCTGCAGAAATCCATCGTCAGCATCTCCACTAACCTTCCAATAACACAACCAGCAGAAACCCATCCTCAGCATCTTCACTCAGCTCCCAATAACACAACCTGCAGAAACCCATCCTCAGCCTCGACACTCACCCTCCAATAACACAACCTGCAGAAATCCATCGTCACCATCTCCACTAACCTTCCAATAACTCAACCTGCAGAAACCCAACCTCAGCATTTTCACTCACCTCCCAATAACACAACCTGCAGAAACCCATCCTCAGCATCTCCACTCACCTCCCAATAACACAACCTGCAGAAACCCATCCTCAGCATCTCCCCTCACCTCCCAATAACACAAACTGCAGAAATCCATCGTTAGCATCTCCACTCACCTCCCAATAACACAACCTGCAGAAACCCATCCTCAGCATCTTAATTAACCTCCCAAAAACACAACCTGCAGAAACCCATCCTCAGCATCTCCACTCACCTTCCAATAACACAACCTGCAGAAACCCATCCTCAGCCTCGTCACTCACCCCCCAATAACACAACCTGCATAAACCCATCCTCAGCCTCTTCACTAACCTTCCAATAACACAAACTGCAGAAATCCATCCTCAGCATCTCCACTCATATCCCAATATCACAACCTGCAGAAACCCATCCTCAGCATCTCCACTCACCTCCCAATAACACAACCTGCAGAAACCCATCCTCAGCATCTCCACTCACCTCCCAATAACACAGCCTGCAGAAACCTATCCTCAGCATCTTCATTCAACTCCCAATAACTCAACCTGCAGAAATCAATCCTCAGCATCTTCTCTAACCTTCCAATAACACAACCTGCAGAAACCCATCCTCAGCAACTCCACTAACCTCCCAATAACACAACCTGCAGAAACCCATCCTCAGGATCTTCACTCATCTCCCAATAACACAACCTGCAGAAACCCATCCTCAGAATCTTCACTAACCTCCCAATAACACAACCTGCAAAAACCCATCCACAGCATCTTCACTCACCTCCCAACAACACAACCTACAGAAACACATCCTCAGCATCTCCACTCACCTTCCAATAACACAACCTGCAGTACCCCATCTTCAGCATCTCCACTCAACTCCCAATAACACAACCTGCAGAAACCCACCCTCAGCATCTCCACTCACCTCCCAATAACACAACCTGCAGAAACCCATCCTCTGCATCTTCATTAACCTCCCAATAACACAACCTGCAGAAACCCATCCTCAGCATCTCCACTCACCCCCCAATAACACAACATGCAGAAACCCATCCTCAGCATCTTCACTCACCTCCCAATAACACAACCTGCAGAAACCCATCCTCAGCATCTCCACTAACCTCCCAATAATACAACATGCAGAACCACATCCTCAGCATCTCCACTCCACTTCCAATAACACAACCTGTAGAAACCCATCCTCAGCATCTCCACTCACCTCCCAATAACACAAACTGCAGAAACCCATCCTCAGCATCTTCACTCACCTTCCAATAACACAACCTGCAGAAACCCATCCTCAGCATCTTCACTCACCTCCCAATAACACAACCTGCAGAAACCCATCCTCAGCATCTTCACTCAGCTCCCAATAACACAACCTGCAGAAACCCATCCTCAGCATCTCCACTCACCTCCCAATAACACAACCTGCAGAAATCCATCCTCAGAATCTTCACTAACCTCCCAATAACACAACCTGCAAAAACCCATCCACAGCATCTTCACTCACCTCCCAACAACACAACCTGCAGAAACACATCCTCAGCATCTCCACTCACCTTCCAATAACACAACCTGCAGTACCCCATCTTCAGCATCTCCACTCAACTCCCAATAACACAACCTGCAGAAACCCACCCTCAGCATCTCCACTCACCTCCCAATAACACAACCTGCAGAAACCCATCCTCTGCATCTTCATTAACCTCCCAAAAACACAACCTGCAGAAACCGATCGTCAGCATTTCCACTCACCTCCCAATAACACAACCAGCAGAAACCAATCCTCAGCATCTTCATTAACCTCCCAAAAACACACCCTGCAGAAACCCATCCTCAGCATCTCCACTCACCTTCCAATAACACAACCTGCAGAAACCCATCCTCAGCATCTTCACTCACCTCCCGATAACACAACCTGCAGAAACCCATCCTCAGCATCTTCACTCACCTTCCAAGAACACAACCTGCAGAAACCCATCCTCAGCATCTCCACTCACCTCCCAATATCACAACCTGCAGAAACCCATCCTCAGCATCTCCACTCACCTCCCAATAACACAACCTGCAGAAACCCATCCTCAGCATCTTCACTCACCTCCCAATGACACAACCTGCAGAAACCCATCCTCAGCATCTCCACTCACCTTCCAATAACACAACCTGCAGAAACCCATCCTCAGCACCTTCATTAACCTCCCCAAAACACAACCTGCCTAAACCCATCCTCAGCATCTCCACTCACCTCCCAATAACACAACCTGCAGAAACACATCCTCAGCATCTTCACTCACCTCCCAATAACTCAACCTGCAGAAATCAATCCTCAGCATCTTCACTAACCTTCCAATAACACAACCTGCAGAAACCCATCCTCAGCAACTCCACTCACCTTCCAATAACACAACCTGCAGAAATCCATCGTCAGCACCTCCACTAACCTTCCAATAACACAATCTGCAGCAACCCATCCTCAGCACCTCCACTCACCTCCCAATAACACAACCTGCAGAAACCCATCCTCAGCATCTCCACTCACCTCCCAATAACACAACCTGCAGAAACCCATCCTCAGCATCTCCCCTCACCTCCCAATAACACAAACTGCAGAAATCCATCGTTAGCATCTCCACTCACCTCCCAATAACACAACCTGCAGAAACCCATCCTCAGCATCTTCATTATCCTCCCAAAAACACAACCTGTTAAACCCATCCTCAGCATCGTCACTCACCTTCCAATAACACAACCTGCAGAAACCAATCCTCAGCATTTTCATTAACCTCCCCAAAACACAACCTGCAGAAACCCATCCTCAGCATCTCCACTCACCTTCCAATAACACAACCTGCAGAAACCCATCCTCAGCATCTTCACTCACCTTCCAAGAACACAACCTGCAGAAACCCATCCTCAGCATCTCCACTCACCTCCCAATATCACAACCTGCAGAAACCCATCCTCAGCATCACCACTCACCTTCCAATAACACAACCTGCAGAAACCCATCCTCAGCATCTTCACTCACCGCCCAATAACACAACATGCAGAAACCCATCCTCAGCATCTCCACTAACCTCCCAATAACACAACCTGCAGAAACACAGCCTCAGCAACTCCACTCACCTCCCAATAAGACAACCTGCAGAAACCCATCCTCAGCATCTTCACACACCTTCCAATAACACAAACAGCAGGAACCCATCCTCAGCATCTCCACTCACCTCCCAATAACACAACCTGCAGAAACCCATCCTCATCATCTCCACTCACCTTCCAATAACACAACCTGCAGAAACCCATTCTCAGCATCTTCACTAACCTTCCCTTAACGCAACCTGCAGAAAGCCATCCTCAGCATCTCCACTCACCTCCCAATAACACAACCTGCAGAAACCCATCCTCAGCATCTCCACTCACCTCCCAATAGCACAACCTGCAGAAACCCATCCTCAGTTTCTCCACTCACCTCTCAATAACACAACCTGCAGAAACCCATCCTCAGCATGTCCACTCACCTCCCAATAACACAACCTGCAGAAATCCATCCTCAGCATCTCCACTAACATTGCAATAACACAACCTGCAGAAACCCATCCTCAGCATCTCCACTCACCTCCCAATAACACAATCTGCAGAAACCCATCCGCAACATCTCCACTCACCTGCCAATAACACAACCTGCAGAAACCCATCCTCAGCATCTCCACTCACCTCCCAATAACACAAACTGTAGAAACCCATCCTCAGCATCTTCACTCACCTCCCAATAACACAACCTGCAGAAACCCATCCTCAGCATCTTCACTCACCATCCAATAACACAACCAGCAGAAACCCATCCTCAGCATCTTCACTAAACTTCCAATAACACAACCTGCAGAAACCCATCCTCAGCAACTCCACTCACCTTCCAATAACACAACCTGCAGAAACCCATCCTCAGCATCTCCACTCACCTCCCAATAACACAACTTGCAGAAACGCATCCTCAGCATCTTCACTCACCTTCCAATAACACAACCTGCTGAAACCCATCCTCAGCAACTCCACTCACCTTCCAAAAACACAAACTGCAGAAACCCATCCTCAGCATCTTCACACACCTCCCAATAACACAACCTGCAGAAATCCATCCTCAGCATCTCCACTCACCTCCCAATAAAACAACCTGCAGAAATCCATCCTCAGGATCTTCACTCATCTCCCAATAACACAACATGCAGAAACCCATCCTCAGCATTTTCACTCACCTCCCAATAACACAACCTGCAGAAACCCATCCTCAGCATCTTCACTCATCTCCCAATAACACAACCTGCAGAAACCCATCCTCAGCATCTCCACTAACCTCCCAATAATACAACATGCAGAAACACATCCTCAGCATCTCCACTCCAATTCCAATAACACAACCTGTAGAAACCCATCCTCAGCATCTCCACTCACCTCCCAATAACACAAACTGCAGAAACCCATCCTCAGCATCTTCACTCACCTTCCAATAACACAACCTGCAGAAACCCATCCTCAGCATGTTCACTCACCTCCCAATAACACAGCCTGCAGAAACACATCCTCAGCACCTCCACTCACCTCCCAATAACACATCCTGCAGAAACCCATCCTCAGCATCTTCACTCACATTCCAATAACACAACCTGCAGAAACCCATCCTCAGCATCTTCACTCACCTCCCAATAACACAACCTGCAAAAACCCATCCACAGCATCTCCACTCACCTTCCAATTACACAACCTGCAGAAACACATCCTCAGCACCTCCACTCACCTCCCAATAACACAACCTGCAGAAACCCATCCTCAGGATCTTCACTCATCTCCCAATAACACAACCTGCAGAAACCCATCCTCAGCATGTTCACTCACCTCCCAATAACACAACCTGCAGAAACCCATCCTCAGGATCTTGACTCGTCTCCCAATAACACAAACTGCAGAAACCCATCCTCAGCATCTCCACTCACCTCCGGATAACACAACCTGCAGAAACCCATCCTCAGCATCTTCACTCACCTCCGGATAACACAACCTGCAGAAACCCATCCTCAGCATCTTCACTCACCTTCCAAGAACACAACCTGCAGAATCCCATCCTCAGCATCTTCACTCACCTCCGAATATCACAACCTGCAGAAACCCGTCCTCAGCATCTACACTCACCTACCAATAACACAACCTGCAGAAACCCGTCCTCAGCATCTTCACTCACCTTCCAATAACACAATCTGCAGAAACCCATCCTCAGCATCTTCACTCACCGCCCAATAACAAAACCTGCAGAAACCTATCCTCAGCATCTTCACTCACCTCCCAATGACACAACCTGCAGAAACACATCCTCAGCATCTCCACTCACCTTCCAATAACACAACCTGCAGAAACCCATCCTCAGCATCTTCACTCACCTCCCGATAACACAACCTGCAGAAACCCATCCTCAGCATCTTCACACACCTCCCAATATCACAACCTGCAGAAACCCATCCTCAGCATCGCCACTCACCTTCCAATAACACAACCTGCAGAAAGCCATCCTCAGCATCTTCACTCACCGCCCAATAACAAAACCTGCAGAAACCCATCCTCAGCATCTTCACTCACCTCCCAATGACACAACCTGCAGAAACCCTTCCTCAGCATCTTCACTCACCTTCCAATAACACAACCTGCAGAAACCCATCGTCAGCATCTCCACTCATCTCCCAATAACACAACCTGCAGAAACCCATCCTCAGCATCTCCACTCGCATTCCAATAACACAACCTGCAGAAACCCATCCTCAGTATCTCCACTCACCTTCCAAAAACACAACATGCAGAAACCCATCCTCAGCATCTTCACTCACCTCCCAAATACACAACCTTCAGAAACCCATCCTCAGTATCTCCACTCATCTCCCAATAACACAACCTGCAGAAACACATCCTCAGCATCTCCACTCACCTTCCAATAACACAACCTGCAGAAACCCATCCTCAGCATCTTCACTCACCTCCCAATAACACAACCTGCAGAAACCCATCCTCAGCATCTTCCCTAACCTCCCAATAACACAACCTGCAGAAACCCACCCTCAGCATCTTCACTCACCTCCCAATAACACAACCTACAGAAACCCATCCTCAGCATCTTCACTCACCTCCCAATAACACAACCTGCAGAAACCCATCCTCAGCATCTTCATTAACCTCCCAAAAACACAACCTGCAGAAACCCATCCTCAGCATCTCGACTCACCTTCCAATAACACAACCTGCAGAAACACATCCTCAGCCTCTTCACTCACGCCCCAATAACACAACCTGCATAAACCCATCCTCAGCCTCTTCACTAAACTTCCAATAACACAACCTGCAGAAACCCATCCTCAGCATCTTCGCTAACCTCCCAATAACACAACCTGCAGAAACCCACCGTCAGCATCTTCACTCACCTCCCAATAGCACAACCTACAGAAACCCATCCTCAGCATCTTCACTCACCCCCCAATAACACAACCTGCAGAAATCCATCCTCAGCATCTTCACTCACCTTCCAAAAACACAAACTGCAGAAACCCATCCTCAGCATCTTCACACACCTCCCAATAACACAACCTGCAGAAATCCATCCTCAGCATCTCCACTCACCTGCCAATAACACAACCTGCAGAAATCCATCCTCAGGATCTTCACTCATCTCCCAATAACACAACATGCAGAAACCCATCCTCAGCATTTTCACTCACCTCCCAATAACACAACCTGCAGAAACCCATCCTCAGCATCTTCACTCATCTCCCAATAACACAACCTGCAGAAACCCATCCTCAGCATCTCCACTAACCTCCCAATAATACAACATGCAGAAACACATCCTCAGCATCTCCACTCCACTTCCAATAACACAACCTGTAGAAACCCATCCTCAGCATCTCCACTCACCTCCCAATAACACAAACTGCAGAAACCCATCCTCAGCATCTTCACTCACCTTCCAATAACACAACCTGCAGAAACCCATCCTCAGCATGTTCACTCACCTCCCAATAACACAGCCTGCAGAAACACATCCTCAGCACCTCCACTCACCTCACAATAACACATCCTGCAGAAACCCATCCTCAGCATCTTCACTCACCTCCCAATAACACAACCTGCAGAAACCCATCCTCAGCATGTTCACTCACCTCCCAATAACACAGCCTGCAGAAACACATCCTCAGCACCTCCACTCACCTCACAATAACACATCCTGCAGAAACCCATCCTCAGCATCTTCACTCACCTCCCAATAACACATCCTGCAGAAACCCATCCTCAGCATCTTCACTCACCTCCCAATAACACAACCTGCAAAAACCCATCCACAGCATCTCCACTCACCTTCCAATTACACAAACTGCAGAAACCCATCCTCAGCATCTCCACTCACCTCCGGATAACACAACCTGCAGAAACCCATCCTCAGCATCTTCACTCACCTCCGGATAACACAACCTGCAGAAACCCATCCTCAGCATCTTCACTCACCTTCCAAGAACACAACCTGCAGAATCCCATCCTCAGCATCTTCACTCACCTCCCAATATCACAACCTGCAGAAACCCGTCCTCAGCATCTACACTCACCTACCAATAACACAACCTGCAGAAACCCGTCCTCAGCATCTTCACTCACCTTCCAATAACACAACCTGCAGAAACCCATCCTCAGCATCTTCACTCACCGCCCAATAACAAAACCTGCAGAAACCTATCCTCAGCATCTTCACTCACCTCCCAATGACACAACCTGCAGAAACACATCCTCATCATCTCCACTCACCTTCCAATAACACAACCTGCAGAAACCCATCCTCAGCATCTTCACTCACCTCCCGATAACACAACCTGCAGAAACCCATCCTCAGCATCTTCACACACCTCCCAATATCACAACCTGCAGAAACCCATCCTCAGCATCGCCACTCACCTTCCAATAACACAACCTGCAGAAAGCCATCCTCAGCATCTTCACTCACCGCCCAATAACAAAACCTGCAGAAACCCATCCTCAGCATCTTCACTCACCTCCCAATGACACAACCTGCAGAAACCCTTCCTCAGCATCTTCACTCACCTTCCAATAACACAACCTGCAGAAACCCATCGTCAGCATCTCCACTCATCTCCCAATAACACAACCTGCAGAAACCCATCCTCAGCATCTCCACTCGCATTCCAATAACACAACCTGCAGAAACCCATCCTCAGTATCTCCACTCACCTTCCAAAAACACAACATGCAGAAACCCATCCGCAGCATCTTCACTCACCTCCCACTTACACAACCTTCAGAAACCCATCCTCAGTATCTCCACTCATCTCCCAATAACACAACCTGCAGAAACACATCCTCAGCATCTCCACTCACCTTCCAATAACACAACCTGCAGAAACCCATCCTCAGCATCTTCACACACCTCCCAATATCACAACCTGCAGAAACCCATCCTCAGCATCGCCACTCACCTTCCAATAACACAACCTGCAGAAAGCCATCCTCAGCATCTTCACTCACCGCCCAATAACAAAACCTGCAGAAACCCATCCTCAGCATCTTCACTCACCTCCCAATGACACAACCTGCAGAAACCCTTCCTCAGCATCTTCACTCACCTTCCAATAACACAACCTGCAGAAACCCATCGTCAGCATCTTCGCTAACCTCCCAATAACACAACCTGCAGAAACCCACCGTCAGCATCTTCACTCACCTCCCAATAGCACAACCTACAGAAACCCATCCTCAGCATCTTCACTCACCCCCCAATAACACAACCTGCAGAAATCCATCCTCAGCATCTTCACTCACCTTCCAAAAACACAAACTGCAGAAACCCATCCTCAGCATCTTCACACACCTCCCAATAACACAACCTGCAGAAATCCATCCTCAGCATCTCCACTCACCTGCCAATAACACAACCTGCAGAAATCCATCCTCAGGATCTTCACTCATCTCCCAATAACACAACATGCAGAAACCCATCCTCAGCATTTTCACTCACCTCCCAATAACAAAACCTGCAGAAACCCATCCTCAGCATCTTCACTCACCTCCCAATGACACAACCTGCAGAAACCCTTCCTCAGCATCTTCACTCACCTTCCAATAACACAACCTGCAGAAACCCATCGTCAGCATCTCCACTCATCTCCCAATAACACAACCTGCAGAAACCCATCCTCAGCATCTCCACTCGCATTCCAATAACACAACCTGCAGAAACCCATCCTCAGTATCTCCACTCACCTTCCAAAAACACAACATGCAGAAACCCATCCTCAGCATCTTCACTCACCTCCCACTTACACAACCTTCAGAAACCCATCCTCAGTATCTCCACTCATCTCCCAATAACACAACCTGCAGAAACACATCCTCAGCATCTCCACTCACCTTCCAATAACACAACCTGCAGAAACCCATCCTCAGCATCTTCACACACCTCCCAATATCACAACCTGCAGAAACCCATCCTCAGCATCGCCACTCACCTTCCAATAACACAACCTGCAGAAAGCCATCCTCAGCATCTTCACTCACCGCCCAATAACAAAACCTGCAGAAACCCATCCTCAGCATCTTCACTCACCTCCCAATGACACAATCTGCAGAAACCCTTCCTCAGCATCTTCACTCACCTTCCAATAACACAACCTGCAGAAACCCATCGTCAGCATCTTCGCTAACCTCCCAATAACACAACCTGCAGAAACCCACCGTCAGCATCTTCACTCACCTCCCAATAGCACAACCTACAGAAACCCATCCTCAGCATCTTCACTCACCCCCCAATAACACAACCTGCAGAAATCCATCCTCAGCATCTTCACTCACCTTCCAAAAACACAAACTGCAGAAACCCATCCTCAGCATCTTCACACACCTCCCAATAACACAACCTGCAGAAATCCATCCTCAGCATCTCCACTCACCTGCCAATAACACAACCTGCAGAAATCCATCCTCAGGATCTTCACTCATCTCCCAATAACACAACATGCAGAAACCCATCCTCAGCATTTTCACTCACCTCCCAATAACACAACCTGCAGAAACCCATCCTCAGCATCTTCACTCATCTCCCAATAACACAACCTGCAGAAACCCATCCTCAGCATCTCCACTAACCTCCCAATAATACAACATGCAGAAACACATCCTCAGCATCTCCACTCCACTTCCAATAACACAACCTGTAGAAACCCATCCTCAGCATCTCCACTCACCTCCCAATAACACAAACTGCAGAAACCCATCCTCAGCATCTTCACTCACCTTCCAATAACACAACCTGCAGAAACCCATCCTCAGCATGTTCACTCACCTCCCAATAACACAGCCTGCAGAAACACATCCTCAGCACCTCCACTCACCTCACAATAACACATCCTGCAGAAACCCATCCTCAGCATCTTCACTCACCTCCCAATAACACAACCTGCAGAAACCCATCCTCAGCATGTTCACTCACCTCCCAATAACACAGCCTGCAGAAACACATCCTCAGCACCTCCACTCACCTCCCAATAACACATCCTGCAGAAACCCATCCTCAGCATCTTCACTCACCTCCTAATAACACAACCTGCAAAAACCCATCCACAGCATCTCCACTCACCTTCCAATTACACAAACTGCAGAAACCCATCCTCAGCATCTCCACTCACCTCCGGATAACACAACCTGCAGAAACCCATCCTCAGCATCTTCACTCACCTCCGGATAACACAACCTGCAGAAACCCATCCTCAGCATCTTCACTCACCTTCCAAGAACACAACCTGCAGAAACCCATCCTCAGCATCTTCACTCACCTCCCAATATCACAACCTGCAGAAACCCGTCCTCAGCATCTACACTCACCTACCAATAACACAACCTGCAGAAACCCGTCCTCAGCATCTTCACTCACCTTCCAATAACACAACCTGCAGAAACCCATCCTCAGCATCTTCACTCACCGCCCAATAACAAAACCTGCAGAAACCTATCCTCAGCATCTTCACTCACCTCCCAATAGCACAACCTACAGAAACCCATCCTCAGCATCTTCACTCACCCCCCAATAACACAACCTGCAGAAATCCATCCTCAGCATCTTCACTCACCTTCCAAAAACACAAACTGCAGAAACCCATCCTCAGCATCTTCACACACCTCCCAATAACACAACCTGCAGAAATCCATCCTCAGCATCTCCACTCACCTCCCAATAACACAACCTGCAGAAATCCATCCTCAGGATCTTCACTCATCTCCCAATAACACAACATGCAGAAACCCATCCTCAGCATTTTCACTCACCTCCCAATAACACAACCTGCAGAAACCCATCCTCAGCATCTTCACTCATCTCCCAATAACACAAACTGCAGAAACCCATCCTCAGCATCTCCACTAACCTCCCAATAATACAACATGCAGAAACACATCCTCAGCATCGCCACTCCACTTCCAATAACACAACCTGTAGAAACCCATCCTCAGCATCTCCACTCACCTCCCATTAACACAAACTGCAGAAACCCATCCTCAGCATCTTCACTCACCTTCCAATAACACATCCTGCAGAAACCCATCCTCAGCATGTTCACTCACCTCCCAATAACACAGCCTGCAGAAACACATCCTCAGCACCTCCACTCACCTCCCAATAACACATCCTGCAGAAACCCATCCTCAGCATCTTCACTCACCTCCCAATAACACAACCTGCAAAAACCCATCCACAGCATCTCCACTCACCTTCCAATTACACAACCTGCAGAAACACATCCTCAGCACCTCCACTCACCTCCCAATAACACAACCGGCAGAAACCCATCCTCAGGATGTTCACTCATCTCCCAATAACACAACCTGCAGAAACCCATCCTCAGCATGTTCACTCACCTCCCAATAACACAACCTGCAGAAACCCATCCTCAGGATCTTGACTCGTCTCCCAATAACACAAACTGCAGAAACCCATCCTCAGCATCTCCACTCACCTCCCAATAACACAACCTGCAGAAACCAATCCTCAGCATGTTCACTCACCTCACAATAACACAACCTGCAGGAACCCATCCTCAGCATCTTCACTCACCTTCCAAAAACACAAACTGCAGAAACCCATCCTCAGCATGTTCACTCACCTCCCAATAACACAACCTGCAGAAATCCATCCTCAGCATCTCCACTCACCTCCCAATAACACAAACTGCAGAAATCCATCCTCAGGATCTTTACTCATCTCCCAATAACACAACATGCAGAAACCCATCCTCAGCATTTTCACTCACCTCCCAATAACACAACCTGCAGAAACCCATCCTCAGCATCTCCACTCATCTCCCAATAACACAACCTGCAGAAACCCATCCTCAGCATCTCCACTCACCTCCCAATAACACAACCTGCAGAAACCCATCCTCAGCATCTCCACTCACCCCCCAATAACACAACCTGCAGTAACCCATCCTCAGCATCTCCACTCACCCCCCAATAACACAACCTGCAGAAACTCATCCTCAGGATCTTCACTCATCTCCCAATAACACAACCTGCAGAAACCCATCCTCAGCATCTCAACTCACCCCCCAATAACACAACCTGCAGAAACCCATCCTCAACATCTTCACTCACCTCCCAATAACACAACATGCAGAAACCCATCCTCAGCATCTCCACTAACCTCCCAATAATACAACATGCAGAAACACATCCTCAGCATCTCCACTCCACTTCCAATAACACAACCTGTAGAAACCCATCCTCAGCATCTCCACTCACCTCCCAATAACACAAACTGCAGAAACCCATCCTCAGCATCATCACTCACCTTCCAATAACACAACCTGCAGAAACACATCCTCAGCATCTTCACTCACCTCCCAATAACACATCCTGCAGAAACCCATCCTCAGCATCTTCACTCACCTCCCAATAACACAACCTGCAAAAACCCATCCACAGCATCTCCACTCACCTTCCAATTACACAACCTGCAGAAACACATCCTCAGCACCTCCACTCACCTCCCAATAACACAACCTGCAGAAACCCATCCTCAGGATCTTTACTCATCTCCCAATAACACAACCTGCAGAAACCCATCCTCAGCATGTTCACTCACCTCCCAATAACACAACCTGCAGAAACCCATCCTCAGGATCTTGACTCGTCTCCCAATAACACAAACTGCAGAAACCCATCCTCAGCATCTCCACTCACCTCCCAATAACACAACCTGCAGAAACCAATCCTCAGCATGTTCACTCACCTCACAATAACACAACCTGCAGGAACCCATCCTCAGCATCTTCACTCACCTTCCAAAAACACAAACTGCAGAAACCCATCCTCAGCATGTTCACTCACCTCCCAATAAGACAGCCTGCAGAAACCCATCCTCAGCATCTTCTCACACCTCCCAATAACACAACCTGCAGAAATCCATCCTCAGCATCTCCACTCACCTCCCAATAACACAAACTGCAGAAATCCATCCTCAGGATCTTTACTCATCTCCCAATAACACAACATGCAGAAACCCATCCTCAGCATTTTCACTCACCTCCCAATAACACAACCTGCAGAAACCCATCCTCAGCATCTCCACTCATCTCCCAATAACACAACCTGCAGAAACCCATCCTCAGCATCTCCACTCACCTCCCAATAACACAACCTGCAGAAACCCATCCTCAGCATCTCCACTCACCCCCCAATAACACAACCTGCAGTAACCCATCCTCAGCATCTCCACTCACCCCCCAATAACACAACCTGCAGAAACTCATCCTCAGGATCTTCACTCATCTCCCAATCACACAACCTGCAGAAACCCATCCTCAGCATCTCAACTCACCCCCCAATAACACAACCTGCAGAAACCCATCCTCAACATCTTCACTCACCTCCCAATAACACAACATGCAGAAACCCATCCTCAGCATCTCCTCTAACCTCCCAATAATACAACATGCAGAAACACATCCTCAGCATCTCCACTCCACTTCCAATAACACAACCTGTAGAAACCCATCCTCAGCATCTCCACTCACCTCCCAATAACACAAACTGCAGAAACCCATCCTCAGCATCATCACTCACCTTCCAATAACACAACCTGCAGAAACCCATCCTCAGCATCTTCACTCACCTCCCAATAACACAACCTGCAGAAACCCATCCTCAGCATCTTCACTCACCTCCCAATAACACAACCTGCAGAAACCCATCCTCAGCATCTCCACTCACCTCCCAATAACACAACCTGCAGAAACCCATCCTCAGAATCTTCACGAACCTCCCAATAACACAACCTGCAGAAACCCATCCTCAGCATCTTCACTCACCTTCCAAAAACACAAACTGCAGAAACCCATCCTCAGCATCTTCACACACCTCCCAATAACACAACCTGCAGAAATCCATCCTCAGCATCTCCACTCACCTCCCAATAACACAACCTGCAGAAATCCATCCGCAGGATATTCACTCATCTCCCAATAACACAACATGCAGAAACCCATCCTCCGCATTTTCACTCACCTCCCAATAACACAACCTGCAGAAACCCATCCTCAGCATCTTCACTCATCTCCCAATAACACAACCTGCAGAAACCCATCCTCAGCATCTCCACTAACCTCCCAATAATACAACATGCAGAAACACATCCTCAGCATCTCCACTCCACTTCCAATAACACAACCTGTAGAAACCCATCCTCAGCATCTCCACTCACCTCCCAATAACACAAACTGCAGAAACCCATCCTCAGCATCTTCACTCACCTTCCAATAACACAACCTGCAGAAACCCATCCTCAGCATGTTCACTCACCTCCCAATAACACAGCCTGCAGAAACACATCCTCAGCACCTCCACTCACCTCCCAATAACACATCCTGCAGAAACCCATCCTCAGCATCTTCACTCACGTTCCAATAACACAACCTGCAGAAACCCATCCTCAGCATCTTCACTCACCTCCCAATAACACAACCTGCAAAAACCCATCCACAGCATCTCCACTCACCTTCCAATTACACAACCTGCAGAAACACATCCTCAGCACCTCCACTCACCTCCCAATAACACAACCTGCAGAAACCCATCCTCAGCATCATCACTCACCTTCCAATAACACAACCTGCAGAAACCCATCCTCAGCATCTTCACTCACCTCCCAATAACACAACCTGCAGAAACCCATCCTCAGAATCTTCACTCACCTCCCAATAACACAACCTGCAGAAACCCATCCTCAGCATCTCCACTCACCTCCCAATAACACAACCTGCAGAAACCCATCCTCAGAATCTTCACGAACCTCCCAATAACACAACCTGCAGAAACCCATCCTCAGCATCTTCACTCACCTTCCAAAAACACAAACTGCAGAAACCCATCCTCAGCATCTTCACACACCTCCCAATAACACAACCTGCAGAAATCCATCCTCAGCATCTCCACTCACCTCCCAATAACACAACCTGCAGAAATCCATCCGCAGGATACTCACTCATCTCCCACTTACACAACCTTCAGAAACCCATCCTCAGTATCTCCACTCATCTCCCAATAACACAACCTGCAGAAACACATCCTCAGCATCTCCACTCACCTTCCAATAACACAACCTGCAGAAACCCATCCTCAGCATCTTCACTCACCTCCCAATAACACAACCTGCTGAAACCCATCCTCAGCATCTTCCCTAACCTCCCAATAACACAACCTGCAGAAACCCACCCTCAGCATCTTCACTCACCTCCCAATAACACAACCTACAGAAACCCATCCTCAGCATCTTCACTCGCCTCCCAATAACACAACCTGCAGAAACCCATCCTCAGCATCTTCATTAACCTCCCAAAAACACAACCTGCAGAAACCCATCCTCAGCATCTCGACTCACCTCCCAATAACACAACCTGCAGAAACCCATCCTCAGCATCTTCACTCATCTCCCAATAACACAACCTGCAGAAACCCATCCTCAGCATCTCCACTAACCTCCCAATAATACAACATGCAGAAACACATCCTCAGCATCTCCACTCCACTTCCAATAACACAACCTGTAGAAACCCATCCTCAGCATCTCCACTCACCTCCCAATAACACAAACTGCAGAAACCCATCCTCAGCATCTTCACTCACCTTCCAATAACACAACCTGCAGAAACCCATCCTCAGCATGTTCACTCACCTCCCAATAACACAGCCTGCAGAAACACATCCTCAGCACCTCCACTCACCTCCCAATAACACATCCTGCAGAAACCCATCCTCAGCATCTTCACTCACGTTCCAATAACACAACCTGCAGAAACCCATCCTCAGCATCTTCACTCACCTCCCAATAACACAACCTGCAAAAACCCATCCACAGCATCTCCACTCACCTTCCAATTACACAACCTGCAGAAACACATCCTCAGCACCTCCACTCACCTCCCAATAACACAACCTGCAGAAACCCATCCTCAGCATCATCACTCACCTTCCAATAACACAACCTGCAGAAACCCATCCTCAGCATCTTCACTCACCTCCCAATAACACAACCTGCAGAAACCCATCCTCAGCATCTTCACTCACCTCCCAATAACACAACCTGCAGAAACCCATCCTCAGCATCTCCACTCACCTCCCAATAACACAACCTGCAGAAACCCATCCTCAGAATCTTCACGAACCTCCCAATAACACAACCTGCAGAAACCCATCCTCAGCATCTTCACTCACCTTCCAAAAACACAAACTGCAGAAACCCATCCTCAGCATCTTCACACACCTCCCAATAACACAACCTGCAGAAATCCATCCTCAGCATCTCCACTCACCTCCCAATAACACAACCTGCAGAAATCCATCCGCAGGATATTCACTCATCTCCCACTTACACAACCTTCAGAAACCCATCCTCAGTATCTCCACTCATCTCCCAATAACACAACCTGCAGAAACACATCCTCAGCATCTCCACTCACCTTCCAATAACACAACCTGCAGAAACCCATCCTCAGCATCTTCACTCACCTCCCAATAACACAACCTGCTGAAACCCATCCTCAGCATCTTCCCTAACCTCCCAATAACACAACCTGCAGAAACCCACCCTCAGCATCTTCACTCACCTCCCAATAACACAACCTACAGAAACCCATCCTCAGCATCTTCACTCGCCTCCCAATAACACAACCTGCAGAAACCCATCCTCAGCATCTTCATTAACCTCCCAAAAACACAACCTGCAGAAACCCATCCTCAGCATCTCGACTCACCTTCCAATAACACAACCTGCAGAAACACATCCTCAGCCTCTTCACTCACCCCCCAATAACACAACCTGCATAAACCCATCCTCAGCCTCTTCACTAACCTTCCAATAACACAACCTGCAGAAACCCATCCTCAGCATCTTCGCTAACCTCCCAATAACACAACCTGCAGAAACCCACCGTCAGCATTTTCACTCACCTCCCAATAGCACAACCTACAGAAACCCATCCTCAGCATCTTCACTCACCCCCCAATAACACAACCTGCAGAAATCCATCCTCAGCATCTTCACTCACCTTCCAAAAACACAAACTGCAGAAACCCATCCTCAGCATCTTCACACACCTCCCAATAACACAACCTGCAGAAATCCATCCTCAGCATCTCCACTCACCTCCCAATAACACAACCTGCAGAAATCCATCCTCAGGATCTTCACTCATCTCCCAATAACACAACATGCAGAAACCCATCCTCAGCATTTTCACTCACCTCCCAATAACACAACCTGCAGAAACCCATCCTCAGCATCTTCACTCATCTCCCAATAACACAACCTGCAGAAACCCATCCTCAGCATCTCCACTAACCTCCCAATAATACAACATGCAGAAACACATCCTCAGCATCTCCACTCCACTTCCAATAACACAACCTGTAGAAACCCATCCTCAGCATCTCCACTCACCTCCCAATAACACAAACTGCAGAAACCCATCCTCAGCATCTTCACTCACCTTCCAATAACACATCCTGCAGAAACCCATCCTCAGCATGTTCACTCACCTCCCAATAACACAGCCTGCAGAAACACATCCTCAGCACCTCCACTCACCTCCCAATAACACATCCTGCAGAAACCCATCCTCAGCATCTTCACTCACCTCCCAATAACACAACCTGCAAAAACCCATCCACAGCATCTCCACTCACCTTCCAATTACACAACCTGCAGAAATACATCCTCAGCACCTCCACTCACCTCCCAATAACACAACCTGCAGAAACCCATCCTCAGGATCTTCACTCATCTCCCAATAACACAACCTGCAGAAACCAACCTCAGCATGTTCACTCACCTCCCAATAACACAACCTGCAGAAACCCATCCTCAGGATCTTGACTCGTCTCCCAATAACACAAACTGCAGAAACCCATCCTCAGCATCTCCACTCACCTCCCAATAACACAACCTGCAGAAACCAATCCTCAGCATGTTCACTCACCTCACAATAACACAACCTGCAGGAACCCATCCTCAGCATCTTCACTCACCTTCCAAAAACACAAACTGCAGAAACCCATCCTCAGCATGTTCACTCACCTCCCAATAACACAACCTGCAGAAATCCATCCTCAGCATCTCCACTCACCTCCCAATAACACAAACTGCAGAAATCCATCCTCAGGATCTTTACTCATCTCCCAATAACACAACATGCAGAAACCCATCCTCAGCATTTTCACTCACCTCCCAATAACACAACCTGCAGAAACCCATCCTCAGCATCTCCACTCATCTCCCAATAACACAACCTGCAGAAACCCATCCTCAGCATCTCCACTCACCTCCCAATAACACAACCTGCAGAAACCCATCCTCAGCATCTCCACTCACCCCCCAATAACACAACCTGCAGTAACCCATCCTCAGCATCTCCACTCACCCCCCAATAACACAACCTGCAGAAACTCATCCTCAGGATCTTCACTCATCTCCCAATAACACAACCTGCAGAAACCCATCCTCAGCATCTCAACTCACCCCCCAATAACACAACCTGCAGAAACCCATCCTCAACATCTTCACTCACCTCCCAATAACACAACATGCAGAAACCCATCCTCAGCATCTCCACTAACCTCCCAATAATACAACATGCAGAAACACATCCTCAGCATCTCCACTCCACTTCCAATAACACAACCTGTAGAAACCCATCCTCAGCATCTCCACTCACCTCCCAATAACACAAACTGCAGAAACCCATCCTCAGCATCATCACTCACCTTCCAATAACACAACCTGCAGAAACACATCCTCAGCATCTTCACTCACCTCCCAATAACACATCCTGCAGAAACCCATCCTCAGCATCTTCACTCACCTCCCAATAACACAACCTGCAAAAACCCATCCACAGCATCTCCACTCACCTTCCAATTACACAACCTGCAGAAACACATCCTCAGCACCTCCACTCACCTCCCAATAACACAACCTGCAGAAACCCATCCTCAGGATCTTCACTCATCTCCCAATAACACAACCTGCAGAAACCCATCCTCAGCATGTTCACTCACCTCCCAATAACACAACCTGCAGAAACCCATCCTCAGGATCTTGACTCGTCTCCCAATAACACAAACTGCAGAAACCCATCCTCAGCATCTCCACTCACCTCCCAATAACACAACCTGCAGAAACCAATCCTCAGCATGTTCACTCACCTCACAA
The DNA here is from genome assembly GCF_047496885.1 of Scyliorhinus torazame. Taxonomy (NCBI): domain Eukaryota; kingdom Metazoa; phylum Chordata; class Chondrichthyes; order Carcharhiniformes; family Scyliorhinidae; genus Scyliorhinus; species Scyliorhinus torazame. The sequence continues at coordinate 260,882 of NW_027307772.1, forward strand.
TAACACAACCTGCAGGAACCCATCCTCAGCATCTTCACTCACCTTCCAAAAACACAAACTGCAGAAACCCATCCTCAGCATGTTCACTCACCTCCCAATAAGACAGCCTGCAGAAACCCATCCTCAGCATCTTCTCACACCTCCCAATAACACAACCTGCAGAAATCCATCCTCAGCATCTCCACTCACCTCCCAATAACACAAACTGCAGAAATCCATCCTCAGGATCTTTACTCATCTCCCAATAACACAACATGCAGAAACCCATCCTCAGCATTTTCACTCACCTCCCAATAACACAACCTGCAGAAACCCATCCTCAGCATCTCCACTCATCTCCCAATAACACAACCTGCAGAAACCCATCCTCAGCATCTCCACTCACCTCCCAATAACACAACCTGCAGAAACCCATCCTCAGCATCTCCACTCACCCCCCAATAACACAACCTGCAGTAACCCATCCTCAGCATCTCCACTCACCCCCCAATAACACAACCTGCAGAAACTCATCCTCAGGATCTTCACTCATCTCCCAATAAGACAACCTGCAGAAACCCATCCTCAGCATCTCAACTCACCCCCCAATAACACAACCTGCAGAAACCCATCCTCAACATCTTCACTCACCTCCCAATAACACAACATGCAGAAACCCATCCTCAGCATCTCCACTAACCTCCCAATAATACAACATGCAGAAACACATCCTCAGCATCTCCACTCCACTTCCAATAACACAACCTGTAGAAACCCATCCTCAGCATCTCCACTCACCTCCCAATAACACAAACTGCAGAAACCCATCCTCAGCATCATCACTCACCTTCCAATAACACAACCTGCAGAAACCCATCCTCAGCATCTTCACTCACCTCCCAATAACACAACCTGCAGAAACCCATCCTCAGCATCTTCACTCACCTCCCAATAACACAACCTGCAGAAACCCATCCTCAGCATCTCCACTCACCTCCCAATAACACAACCTGCAGAAACCAATCCTCAGAATCTTCACGAACCTCCCAATAACACAACCTGCAGAAACCCATCCTCAGCATCTTCACTCACCTTCCAAAAACACAAACTGCAGAAACCCATCCTCAGCATCTTCACACACCTCCCAATAACACAACCTGCAGAAATCCATCCTCAGCATCTCCACTCACCTCCCAATAACACAACCTGCAGAAATCCATCCGCAGGATATTCACTCATCTCCCAATAACACAACATGCAGAAACCCATCCTCAGCATTTTCACTCACCTCCCAATAACACAACCTGCAGAAACCCATCCTCAGCATCTTCACTCATCTCCCAATAACACAACCTGCAGAAACCCATCCTCAGCATCTCCACTAACCTCCCAATAATACAACATGCAGAAACACATCCTCAGCATCTCCACTCCACTTCCAATAACACAACCTGTAGAAACCCATCCTCAGCATCTCCACTCACCTCCCAATAACACAAACTGCAGAAACCCATCCTCAGCATCTTCACTCACCTTCCAATAACACAACCTGCAGAAACCCATCCTCAGCATGTTCACTCACCTCCCAATAACACAGCCTGCAGAAACACATCCTCAGCACCTCCACTCACCTCCCAATAACACATCCTGCAGAAACCCATCCTCAGCATCTTCACTCACGTTCCAATAACACAACCTGCAGAAACCCATCCTCAGCATCTTCACTCACCTCCCAATAACACAACCTGCAAAAACCCATCCACAGCATCTCCACTCACCTTCCAATTACACAACCTGCAGAAACACATCCTCAGCACCTCCACTCACCTCCCAATAACACAACCTGCAGAAACCCATCCTCAGCATCATCACTCACCTTCCAATAACACAACCTGCAGAAACCCATCCTCAGCATCTTCACTCACCTCCCAATAACACAACCTGCAGAAACCCATCCTCAGCATCTTCACTCACCTCCCAATAACACAACCTGCAGAAACCCATCCTCAGCATCTCCACTCACCTCCCAATAACACAACCTGCAGAAACCCATCCTCAGAATCTTCACGAACCTCCCAATAACACAACCTGCAGAAACCCATCCTCAGCATCTTCACTCACCTTCCAAAAACACAAACTGCAGAAACCCATCCTCAGCATCTTCACACACCTCCCAATAACACAACCTGCAGAAATCCATCCTCAGCATCTCCACTCACCTCCCAATAACACAACCTGCAGAAATCCATCCGCAGGATATTCACTCATCTCCCAATAACACAACATGCAGAAACCCATCCTCAGCATTTTCACTCACCTCCCAATAAAACAACCTGCAGAAACCCATCCTCAGCATCTTCATTCACTCCCAATAACACAACCTGCAGAAACCCATCCTCAGCATCTCCACTAACCTCCCAATAATACAACATGCAGAAACACATCCTCAGCATCTCCACTCCACTTCCAATAACACAACCTGTAGAAACCCATCTTCAGCATCTCCACTCACCTCCCAATAACACAAACTGCAGAAACCCATCCTCAGCATCTTCACTCACCTTCCAATAACACAACCTGCAGAAACCCATCCTCAGCATGTTCACTCACCTCCCAATAACACAGCCTGCAGAAACACATCCTCAGCACCTCCACTCACCTCCCAATAACACATCCTGCAGAAACACATCCTCAGCATCTTCACTCACATTCCAATAACACAACCTGCAGAAACCCATCCTCAGCATCTTCACTCACCTCCCAATAACTCAACCTGCAAAAACCCATCCACAGCATCTCCACTCACCTTCCAATTACACAACCTGCAGAAACACATCCTCAGCACCTCCACTCAGCTCCCAATAACACAACCTGCAGAAACCCATCGTCAGGATCTTCACTCATCTCCCAATAAGACAACCTGCAGAAACCCATCCTCAGCATGTTCACTCACCTCCCAATAACACAACCTGCAGAAACCCATCCTCAGGATCTTGACTCGTCTCCCAAAAACACAAACTGCAGAAACCCATCCTCAGCATATCCACTCACCTCCCAATAACACAACCTGCAGAAACCAATCCTCAGCATGTTCACTCACCTCACAATAACACAACCTGCAGGAACCCATCCTCAGCATCTTCACTCACCTTCCAAAAACACAAACTGCAGAAACCCATCCTCAGCATGTTCACTCACCTCCCAATAAGACAGCCTGCAGAAACCCATCCTCAGCATCTTCACACACCTTCCAATAACACAACCTGCAGAAATCCATCCTCAGCATCTCCACTCACCTCCCAATAACACAACCTGCAGAAATCCATCCTCAGGATCTTTACTCATCTCCCAATAACACAACATGCAGAAACCCATCCTCAGCATTTTCACTCACCTCCCAATAACACAACCTGCAGAAACCCATTCTCAGGATCTTCACTCATCTCCCAATAACACAACCTGCAGAAACCCATCCTCAGCATCTCCACTCACCTCCCAATAACACAACCTGCAGAAACCCATCCTCAGCATCTTCACTCACCTCCCAATAACACAACCTGCAGAAACCCATCCTCAGCATCTCCACTCACCTCCCAATAACACAACCTGCAGAAATCCATCCTCAGGATTTTCACTCATCTCACAATAACACAACATGCAGAAACCCATCCTCAGCATTTTCACTCACCTCCCAATAACACAACCTGCAGAAACCCATCCTCAGGATCTTCACTCATCTCCCAATAACACAAACTGCAGAAATCCATCGTTAGCATCTCCACTAACCTCCCAATAACACAACCTGCAGAAACCCATTCTCAGGATCTTCACTCATCTCCCAATAACACAACCTGCAGAAACCCATCCTCAGCATCTCCACTCACCTCCCAATAACACAACCTGCAGAAACCCATCCTCAGCATCTCCACTAACCTCCCAATAATACAACATGCAGAAACACATCCTCAGCATCTCCACTCCACTTCCAATAACACAACTTGTAGAAACCCATCTTCAGCATCTCCACTCACCTCCCAATAACACAAACTGCAGAAACCCATCCTCAGCATCTTCACTCACCTTCCAATAACACAACCTGCAGAAACCCATCCTCAGCATGTTCACTCACCTCCCAATAACACAGCCTGCAGAAACACATCCTCAGCACCTCCACTCACCTCCCAATAACACATCCTGCAGAAACCCATCCTCAGCATCTTCACTCACATTCCAATAACACAACCTGCAGAAACCCATCCTCAGCATCTTCACTCACCTCCCAATAACTCAACCTGCAAAAACCCATCCACAGCATCTCCACTCACCTTCCAATTACACAACCTGCAGAAACACATCCTCAGCACCTCCACTCAGCTCCCAATAACACAACCTGCAGAAACCCATCGTCAGGATCTTCACTCATCTCCCAATAAGACAACCTGCAGAAACCCATCCTCAGCATGTTCACTCACCTCCCAATAACACAACCTGCAGAAACCCATCCTCAGGATCTTGACTCGTCTCCCAAAAACACAAACTGCAGAAACCCATCCTCAGCATATCCACTCACCTCCCAATAACACAACCTGCAGAAACCAATCCTCAGCATGTTCACTCACCTCACAATAACACAACCTGCAGGAACCCATCCTCAGCATCTTCACTCACCTTCCAAAAACACAAACTGCAGAAACCCATCCTCAGCATGTTCACTCACCTCCCAATAAGACAGCCTGCAGAAACCCATCCTCAGCATCTTCACACACCTTCCAATAACACAACCTGCAGAAATCCATCCTCAGCATCTCCACTCACCTCCCAATAACACAACCTGCAGAAATCCATCCTCAGGATCTTTACTCATCTCCCAATAACACAACATGCAGAAACCCATCCTCAGCATTTTCACTCACCTCCCAATAACACAACCTGCAGAAACCCATTCTCAGGATCTTCACTCATCTCCCAATAACACAACCTGCAGAAACCCATCCTCAGCATCTCCACTCACCTCCCAATAACACAACCTGCAGAAACCCATCCTCAGCATCTTCACTCACCTCCCAATAACACAACCTGCAGAAACACATCCTCAGCATCTCCACTCACCTCCCAATAACACAACCTGCAGAAATCCATCCTCAGGATTTTCACTCATCTCACAATAACACAACATGCAGAAACCCATCCTCAGCATTTTCACTCACCTCCCAATAACACAACCTGCAGAAACCCATCCTCAGGATCTTCACTCATCTCCCAATAACACAAACTGCAGAAATCCATCGTTAGCATCTCCACTAACCTCCCAATAACACAACCTGCAGAAACCCATTCTCAGGATCTTCACTCATCTCCCAATAACACAACCTGCAGAAACCCATCCTCAGCATCTCCACTCACCTCCCAATAACACAACCTGCAGAAACCCATCCTCAGCATCTTCACTCACCTCCCAATGACACAACCTGCAGAAACCCATCCTCAGCATCTCCACTCACCTCCCAATAACACAACCTGCAGAAATCCATCCTCAGGATTTTCACTCATCTCACAATAACACAACATGCAGAAACCCATCCTCAGCATCTCCACTCACCTCCCAATAACACAACCTGCAGAAACCCATCCTCAGCATATCCACTCACCCCCCAATAACACAACCTGCAGTAACCCATCCTCAGCATCTCCACTCACTCCCCAATAACACAACCTGCAGAAACTCATCCTCAGGATCTTCACTCATCTCCCAATAACACAACCTGCAGAAACCCATCCTCAGCATCTCAACTCACCCCCCAATAACACAACCTGCAGAAACCCATCCTCAGCATCTTCACTCACCTCCCAATAACACAACCTGCAGAAACCCATCCTCAGCATCTCAACTCACCCCCCAATAACACAACCTGCAGTAACCCATCCTCAGCATCTCCACTCACCCCCCAATAACACAACCTGCAGAAACCCATCCTCAGCATCTTCACTCACCTCCCAATAACACAACCTGCAGAAACCCATCCTCAGCATCTCCACTAACCTCCCAATAACACAAACTGCAGAAACCCATCCTCAGCATCATCACTCACCTTCCAATAACACAACCTGCAGAAACCCATCCTCAGCATCTTCACTCACCTCCCAATAACACAACCTGCAGAAACCCATCCTCAGCATCTTCACTCACCTCCCAATAACACAACCTGCAGAAACCCATCCTCAGCATCTCCACTCACCTCCCAATAACACAACCTGCAGAAACCCATCCTCAGAATCTTTACTAACCTCCCAATAACACAACCTGCAGAAACCAATCCTCAGCATCTTCACTCACCTCCCAATAACACAACCTGCAGAAACACATCCTCAGCACCTCCACTCACCTCCCAATAACACATCCTGCAGAAACCCATCCTCAGCATCTTCACTCACCTCCCAATAACACAACCTGAAGAAACCCATCCTCAGCATCTTCACACACCTCCCAATAACACAACCTGCAGAAACCCATCCTCAGCATCTCCACTCACCTCCCAATAACACAACCTGCAGAAACCCATCCTCAGGATCTTCACTCATCTCCCAATAACACAACATGCAGAAACCCATCCTCAGCATCTTCACTCCCCTCCCAATAACACAACCTGCAGAAACCCATCCTCAGCATCTCCACTCACCTCCCAATAACACAAGCTGCCGAAACCCATCCTCAGCATCTTCACTCACCTCCCAATAACACAACCTGCAGAAACCCATCCTCAGCATCTTCACTCACCTCCCAATAACACAACCTGCAGAAACCCATCCTCAGCATCTTCCCTAACCTCCCAATAACACAACCTGCAGAAACCCACCCTCAGCATCTTCACTCAACTCCCAATAACACAACCTACAGAAACCCATCCTCAGCATCTTCACTCACCTCCCAATAACACAAACTGCAGAAACCCATCCTCAGCAAGTCCACTCACCTCCCAATAACACAACCTGCAGAAACACATCCTCAGGATCTTCACTCACCTCCCAATAACACAACCTGCAGAAACACATCCTCAGCATCTTCACTCACCTCCCAATAACACAACCTGCAGAAACCCATCCTCAGGATCTTGACTCGTCTCCCAATAACACAACCTGCAGCAACCCATCCTCAGCATCTCCACTCACCTTCCAATAACACAACCTGCAGCAACCCATCCTCAGCATCTTCACTCACCTCCCAATAACACAACCTGCAGAAACCCATCCTCAGCATCTCCACTCACCTTCCAATAACACAACCTGCAGCAACCCATCCTCAGCATCTTCACTCACCTCCCAATAACACAACCTGCAGAAACCCATCCTCAGCATCTTCACACACCTCCCAATTACACAACCTGCAGAAACACATCCTCAGCATCTCCACTCACCTCCCAATAACACAACCTGCAGAAACCCATCCTCAGCATCTCCACTCACCTTCCAATAACACAACCTGCAGAAACTCATCCTCAGCATCTTCACTCACCTCCCGATAACACAACCTGCAGAAACCCATCCTCAGCATCTTCACTCACCTTCCAAGAACACAACCTGCAGAAACCCATCCTCAGCATCTCCACTCACCTCCCAATATCACAACCTGCAGAAACCCATCCTCAGCATCTCCACTCACCTCCCAATAACACAACCTGCAGAAACCCATCCTCAGCATCTCCACTCACCCCCCAATAACACAACCTGCAGTAACCCATCCTCAGCATCTCCACTCACCCCCCAATAACACAACCTGCAGAAACTCATCCTCAGAATCTTCACTCATCTCCCAATAACACAACCTGCAGAAACCCATCCTCAGCATCTCCACTCACCCCCCAATAACACAACCTGCAGAAACCCATCCTCAGCATCTTCACTCACCTCCCAATAACACAACCTGCAGAAACCCATCCTCAGCATCTCCACTAACCTCCCAATAATACAACATGCAGAAACACATCCTCAGCATCTCCACTCCACTTCCAATAACACAACCTGTAGAAACCCATCCTCAGCATCTCCACTCACCTCCCAATAACACAAACTGCAGAAACCCATCCTCAGCATCATCACTCACCTTCCAATAACACAACCTGCAGAAACCCATCCTCAGCATCTTCACTCACCTCCCAATAACACAACCTGCAGAAACCCATCCTCAGCATCTTCACTCACCTCCCAATAACACAACCTGCAGAAACCCATCCTCAGCATCTCCACTCACCTCCCAATAACACAACCTGCAGAAACCCATCCTCAGAATCTTCACTAACCTACCAATAACACAACCTGCAGAAACCCATCCTCAGCATCTTCACTCACCTCCCAATAACACAACCTGCAGAAACACATCCTAAGCACCTCCACTCACCTCCCAATAACACATCCTGCAGAAACACATCCTCAGCATCTTCACTCACCTCCCAATAACACAACCTGAAGAAACCCATCCTCAGCATCTTCACACACCTCCCAATAACACAACCTGCAGAAACCCATCCTCAGCATCTCCACTCACCTCCCAATAACACAACCTGCAGAAACCCATCCTCAGGATCTTCACTCATCTCCCAATAACACAACCTGCAGAAACCCATCCTCAGCATCTTCACTCCCCTCCCAATAACACAACCTGCAGAAACCCATCGTCAGCATCTCCACTCACCTCCCAATAACACAACCTGCCGAAACCCATCCTCAGCATCTTCACTCACCTCCCAATAACAGAACCTGCAGAAACCCATCCTCAGCATCTTCACTCACCTCCCAATAACGCAACCTGCAGAAACCCATCCTCAGCGTCTTCCCTAACCTCCCAATAACACAACCTGCAGAAACCCACCCTCAGCATCTTCACTCAACTCCCAATAACACAACCTACAGAAACCCATCCTCAACATCTTCACTCACCTCCCAAAAACACAACCTGCAGAAACCCATCCTCAGCATGTCCACTCACGTCCCAATAACACAACCTGCAGAAACACATCCTCAGCATCTTCACTCACCTCCCAATAACACAACCTGCAGAAACACATCCTCAGCATCTTCACTCACCTCCCAATAACACAACCTGCAGAAACCCATCCTCAGGATCTTGACTCGTCTCCCAATAACACAACCTGCAGCAACCCATCCTCAGCATCTCCACTCACCTTCCAATAACACAACCTGCAGCAACCCATCCTCAGCATCTTCACTCACCTCCCAATAACACAACCTGCAGAAACCCATCCTCAGCATCTCCACTCACCTTCCAATAACACAACCTGCAGCAACCCATCCTCAGCATCTTCACTCACCTCCCAATAACACAACCTGCAGAAACCCATCCTCAGCATCTTCACACACCTCCCAATTACACAACCTGCAGAAACACATCCTCAGCATCTCCACTCACCTCCCAATAACACAACCTGCAGAAACCCATCCTCAGGATCTACACTCATCTCCCAATAACACAACCTGCAGAAACCCATCCTCAGCATGTTCACTCACCTCCCAATAACACAGCCTGCAGAAACACTTCCTCAGCACCTCCACTCACCTCCCAATAACACATCCTGCAGAAACCCATCCTCAGCATCTCCACTCACCTTCCAATAACACAACCTGCAGAAACTCATCCTCAGCAGCTCCACTAACATCCCAATAACACAACCTGCAGAACCCCATCCTCAGCATCTTCACTCACCTCCCAATAACACAACCTGAAGAAACCCATCCTCAGCAGCTCCACTCACCTCCCAATTACACAACCTGCAGAAACACATCCTCAGCATCTTCACTCACCACCCAATAACACAACCTGCAGAAGCCCATCCTCAGCATCTCCACTCACCACCCAATAACACAACCTGCAGAAACCCATCCTCAAGATCTTCACTCATCTCCCAATAACACAACCTGCAGAAACCCATCCTCAGCATCTTCACTCACCTCCCAATAACACAACCTGCAGAAACCCATCCTTCGCATCTTCACTAACCTTCCAATAACACAACCTGCAGAAACCCATTCTCAGCATCTTCACTCACCTCCCAATAACACAACCTGCAGAAACCCATCCTCAGGATCTTGACTCGTCTCCCAATAACACAAACTGCAGAAACCCATCCTCAGCATCTCCACTGACCTCCCAATAACACAACCTGCAGAAACCCATCCTCACGATCTTGACTCGTCTCCCAATAACACAAACTGCAGAAACACATCCTCAGCATCTCCACTCACCTCACAAAAACACAACCTGCAGAAACCCATCCTCTGCATCTCCACTCACCTCCCAATAACACAATCTGCAGAAACCCATCCTCAGCATGTTCACTCACCTCCCAATAACACAACCTGCAGAAACCCATCCTCAGGATCTTGACTCGTCTCCCAATAACACAAACTGCAGAAACACATCCTCAGCACCTCCACTCACCTCCCAATAACACAACCTGCAGAAACCCATCCTCAAGATATTCACTCACCTTCCAATAACACAACCTGCAGAAACCCATCCTCAGCATCTCCACTGACCTCCCAATAACACAACCTGCAGAAACCCATCCTCAGCATCTCCACTCACCTTCCAATAACACAACCTGCAGAAACCCATCCTCAGCGTCTCCACTCACCTTCCAATAACACAACCTGCAGAAAGCCATCCTCAGCATCTTCACTCACCGCCCAATAACAAAACCTGCAGAAACACATCCTCAGCATCTTCACTCACCTCCCAATGACACAACCTGCAGAAAACCATCCTAAGCATCTTCACTCACCTTCCAATAACACAACCTGCAGAAACCCATCGTCAGCATCTCCACTCATCTCCCAATAACACAACCTGCAGAAACCCATCCTCAGCATCTCCACTCGCATTCCAATAACACAACCTGCAGAAACCCATCCTCAGTATCTCCACTCACCTTCCAAAAACACAACCTGCAGAAACCCATCCTCAGCATCTTCACTCACCTCCCAATTACACAACCTGCAGAAACACATCCTCAGTATCTCCACTCATCTCCCAATAACACAACCTGCAGAAACACATCCTTAGCATCTCCACTCACCTTCCAATAACACAACCTGCAGAAACCCATCCTCAGCATCTTCACTCACCTCCCAATAACACAACCTGCAGAAACCCATCCTCAGCATCTTCCCAAACCTCCCAATAACACAACCTGCAGAAACCCACCATCAGCATCTTCACTCACCTCCCAATAACACAACCTACAGAAACCCATCCTCAGCATCTTCACTCACCTCCCAATAACACAACCTGCAGAAACCCATCCTCAGCATCTTCATTAACCTCCCAAAAACACAATCTGCAGAAACCCAGCCTCAGCATCTCGACTCACCTTCCAATAACACAACCTGCAGAAACCCACCCTCAGCATCTTCACTCACCTCCCAATAACACAACCTGCAGAAACCCATCCTCAGCCTCTTCACTCACCCCCCAATAACACAACCTGCATAAACCCATCCTCAGCCTCTTCACTAACCTTCCAATAACACAACCTGCAGAAACCCATCCTCAGCATCTTCACTAACCTCCCAATAACACAACCTGCAGAAACCCACCCTCAGCATCTTCCCTCACCTCCCAATAGCACAACATACAGAAACCCATCCTCAGCATCTTCACTCACCCCCCAATAACACAACCTGCAGAAACCCATCCTCAGCATCTTCACTCACCTTCCAAAAACACAAACTGCAGAAACCCATCCTCAGCATCTTCACACACCTCCCAATAACACAACCTGCCGAAATCCATCCTCAGCATCTCCACTCACCTCCCAATAACACAACCTGCAGAAATCCATCCTCAGGATCTTCACTCATCTCCCAATAACACAACATGCAGAAACCCATCCTCAGCATTTTCACTCAGCTCCCAATAACACAACCTGCAGAAACTCATCCTCAGGATCTTCACTCATCTCCCAATAACACAACCTGCAGAAACCCATCCTCAGCATCTCCACTAACCTTCCAATAACACAACCTGTAGAAACCCATCCTCCGCATCTCCACTCACCTCCCAATAACACAAACTGCAGAAACCCATCCTCAGCATCTTCACTCACCTCCCAATAACACAACCTGCAGAAACCCATCCTCAGCATCTTCACTCACCTCCCAATAACACAACCTGCAGAAAACCATCCTCAGCATCTTCACTCACCTTCCAATAACACAACCTGCAGAAACCCATCCTCAGCATGTTCACTCACCTCCCAATAACACAGCCTGCAGAAACACATCCTCAGCACCTCCACTCACCTCCCAATAACACATCCTGCAGAAACCCATCCTCAGAATGTTCACTCACCTCCCAATAACTCAACCTGAAGAAACCCATCCTCAGCATCTTCACTCACATTCCAATAACACAACCTGCAGAAACCCATCCTCAGCATGTTCACTCACCTCCCAATAACACAACCTGCAGAAACCCATCCTCAGCATCTTCCCTCACCTCCCAATAACACAACCTGCAGAAACACATCCTCAGCACCTCCACTCACCTCCCAATAACACAACCTGCAGAAACCCATCCTCAGGATCTTCACTCATCTCCCAATAACACAACCTGCAGAAACCCATCCTCAGCATGTTCACTCACCTCCCAATAACACAACCTGCAGAAACCCATCCTCAGGATCTTGACTCGTCTCCCAATAACACAAACTGCAGAAACCCATCCTCAGCATCTCCACTCACCTCCCAATAACACAACCTGCAGAAACCCATCCTCAGCATGTTCACTCACCTCACAATAACACAAACTGCAGGAACCCATCCTCAGCATCTTCACTCACCTCCCAATAACAAAATCTGCAGAAAACCATCCTCAGCATCTCCACTATCTTCCCAATAACACAAGCTGCAGAAAACCATTCTCAGCCTCTTCACTCACCTCCCAATAACACAACCTGCAGAAACCCATCCTCAGCATCTCCACTCACCTCCCAATAACACAGCCTGCAGAAAGCCATCTTCAGCATCTCCACTCACCTCCCAATAACACAACCTGCAGAAACCCATCCTCAGCATCTCCAATCACCTCCCAATAACACAACCTGCAGAAACCCATCCTCAGCATCTCCACTCACCTTCCAATAACACAACCTGCAGTACCCCATCATCAGCATCTCCACTCACCTCCCAATAACACAACCTGCAGAAACCCATCCTCAGCATCTTCATTAACCTCCCAAAAACACAACCTGCAGAAACCCATCCTCAGCATCTCCACTCACCTTCCAATAACACAACCTGCAGAAACCCATCCTCAGCATCTCCACTCGCCTTCCAATAAGACAACCTGCAGAAACTCATCCTCATTATCTCCACTCACCTTCCAAAAACACAAGCTGCAGAAACCATCCTCAGTATCTCCACTCATCTCCCAATAACACAACCTGCAGAAACCCATCCTCAGCATCTCCACTCACATTCCAATAACACAACCTGCAGAAACACATCCTCAGCATCTCCACTCACCTTCCAATAACACAACCTGCAGAAACCCATCCTCAGCATCTTCACTAAGCTCCCAATAACACAACCTGCAGAAACCCACCCTCAGCATCTTCACTCACCTCCCAATAGCACAACCTACAGAAACCCATCCTCAGCATCTTCACTCACCCCCCAATAACACAACCTGCAGAAACCCATCCTCAGCATCTACACTCACCTTCCAAAAACGCAAACTGCAGAAACCCATCCTCAGCATGTTCACTCACCTCCCAATAACACAACCTGCAGAAACCCATCCTCAGCATCACCACTCACCTCCCAATAACACAACCTGCAGAAACCCATCCTCAGCATCTTCACTCACCTCCAATAACACAAGCTGCAGAAACCCATCCTCAGCATCTCCACTCACCTCCCAATAACACAACCTGCAGAAACCCATCCTCAGGATCTTGACTCGTCTCCCAATAACACAAACTGCAGAAACCCATCCTCAGCATCTCCACTCACCTCCCAATAACACAACCTGCAGAAACCCATCCTCAGGATCTTGACTCGTCTCCCAATAACACAAACTGCAGAAACCCATCCTCAGCGTCTCACTCACCTCCCAATAACACAACCTGCAGAAACCCATCCTCAGCATGTTCACTCACCTCCCAATAACACAACCTGCAGAAACCCATCCTCAGGATCTTGACTCGTCTCCCAATAACACAAACTGCAGAAACACATCCTCAGCACCTCCACTCACCTCCCAATAACACAACCTGCAGAAACCCATCCTCAGCATCTCCACTCACCTCCCAATAACACAACCTGCAGAAACCCATCCTCAGCATCTCCACTCACCTTCCAATAACACAACCTGCAGAAACCCATCCTCAGCGTCTCCACTCACCTCCCAATAACACAACCTGCAGAAAACCATCCTCAGCATCTCCACTATCTTCCCAATAACACAAGCTGCAGAAAACCATTCTCAGCCTCTTCACTCACCTCCCAATAACACAACCTGCAGAAACCCATCCTCAGCATCTCCACTCACCTCCCAATAACACAGCCTGCAGAAAGCCATCTTCAGCATCTCCACTCACCTCCCAATAACACAACCTGCAGAAACCCATCCTCAGCATCTCCAATCACCTCCCAATAACACAACCTGCAGAAACCCATCCTCAGCATCTCCACTCACCTTCCAATAACACAACCTGCAGTACCCCATCATCAGCATCTCCACTCACCTCCCAATAACACAACCTGCAGAAACCCACCCTCAGCATCTTCACTCACCTCCCAATAGCACAACCTACAGAAACCCATCCTCAGCATCTTCACTCACCCCCCAATAACACAACCTGCAGAAACCCATCCTCAGCATCTACACTCACCTTCCAAAAACGCAAACTGCAGAAACCCATCCTCAGCATGTTCACTCACCTCCCAATAACACAACCTGCAGAAACCCATCCTCAGCATCACCACTCACCTCCCAATAACACAACCTGCAGAAACCCATCCTCAGCATCTTCACTCACCTCCCAATAACACAACCTGCAGAAACCCATCCTCAGCATCTCCACTCACCTCCCAATAACACAACCTGCAGAAACCCATCCTCAGGATCTTGACTCGTCTCCCAATAACACAAACTGCAGAAACCCATCCTCAGCATCTCCACTCACCTCCCAATAACACAACCTGCAGAAACCCATCCTCAGGATCTTGACTCGTCTCCCAATAACACAAACTGCAGAAACCCATCCTCAGCGTCTTCACTCACCTCCCAATAACACAACCTGCAGAAACCCATCCTCAGCATGTTCACTCACCTCCCAATAACACAACCTGCAGAAACCCATCCTCAGGATCTTGACTCGTCTCCCAATAACACAAACTGCAGAAACACATGCTCAGCACCTCTACTCACCTCCCAATAACACAACCTGCAGAAACCCATCCTCAAGATCTTCACTCACCTTCCAATAACACAACCTGCAGAAACCCATCCTCAGCATCTCCACTCACCTCCCAATAACACAAACTGCAGAAACCCATCCTCAGCATCTCCACTCACCTTCCAATAACACAACCTGCAGAAACCCATCCTCAGCGTCTCCACTCACCTTCCAATAACGCAACCTGCAGAATGCCATCCTCAGCATCTTCACTCACCGCCCAATAACAAAACCTGCAGAAACCCATCCTCAGCATCTTCACTCACCTCCCAATGACACAACCTGCAGAAACCCATCCTCAGCATCTTCACTCACCTTCCAATAACACAACCTGCAGAAACCCATCGTCAGCATCTCCACTCATCTCCCAATAACACAACCTGCAGAAACCCATCCTCAGCATCTCCACTCGCATTCCAATAACACAACCTGCAGAAACCCATTCTCAGTATCTCCACTCACCTTCCAAAAACACAACCTGCAGAAACCCATCCTCAGCATCTTCACTCACCTCCCAATTGGACAACCTGCAGAAACCCATCCTCAGTATCTCCACTCATCTCCCAATAACACAACCTGCAGAAACACATCCTCAGCATCTCCACCTTCCAATAACACAAGCTGCAGAAACCCATCCTCAGCATCTTCACTCACCTCCCAATAACACAAGCTGCAGAAACCCATCCTCAGCATCTTCACTCACCTCCCAATAACACAACCTGCAGAAACCCATCCTCAGCATCTCCACTCACCTCCCAATAACACAACCTGCAGAAACCCATCCTCAGGATCTTGACTCAACTACCAATAACACAACCTGCAGAAACCCATCCTCAGCATCTCCACTCACCTCCCAATAACACAAACTGCAGAAACCCATCCTCAGCGTCTTCACTCACCTCCCAATAACACAACCTTCAGAAACCCATCCTCAGCATGTTCACTCACCTCCCAATAACACAACCTGCAGAAACCCATCCTCAGGATCTTGACTCGTCTCCCAATAACACAAACTGCAGAAACACATCCTCAGCACCTCCACTCACCTCCCAATAACACAACCTGCAGAAACCCATCCTCAAGATCTTCACTCACCTTCCAATAACACAACCTGCAGAAACCCATCCTCAGCATCTCCACTCATCTCCCAATAACACAACCTGCAGAAACCCATCCTCAGCATCTCCACTCACCTTCCAATAACACAACCTGCAGAAACCCATCCTCAGCGTCTCCACTCAGCTTCCAATAACACAACCTGCAGAAAGCCATCCTCAGCATCTTCACTCACCGCCCAATAACAAAACCTGCAGAAACCCATCCTCAGCATCTTCACTCACCTCCCAATGACACAACCTGCAGAAACCCATCCTCAGCATCTTCACTCACCTTCCAATAACACAACCTGCAGAAACCCATCGTCAGCATCTCCACTCATCTCCCAATAACACAACCTGCAGAAACCCATCCTCAGCATCTCCACTCGCATTCCAATAACACAACCTGCAGAAACCCATTCTCAGTATATCCACTCACCTTCCAAAAACACAACCTGCAGAAACCCATCCTCAGCATCTTCACTCACCTCCCAATTACACAACCTGCAGAAACCCATCCTCAGTATCTCCACTCATCTCCCAATAACACAACCTGCAGAAACACATCCTCAGCATCTCCATCTTCCAATAACACAAGCTGCAGAAACCCATCCTCAGCATCTTCACTCACCTCCCAATAACACAAGCTGCAGAAACCCATCCTCAGCATCTTCACTCGCCTCCCAATAACACAACCTGCAGAAACCCATCCTCAGCATCTTCCCTAACCTCCCAATAACACAACCTGCAGAAACCCACCCTCAGCATCTTCACTCACCTCCCAATAACACAACATACAGAAACCCATCCTCAGCATCTTAACTCACCTCCCAATAACACAACCTGCAGAAACCCATCCTCAGCATCTTCATTAACCTCCCAATAACACAACCTGCAGAAACCCACCCTCAGCATCTTCACTCACCTCCCAATAGCACAACCTACAGAAACCCATCCTCAGCATCTTCACTCACCTCCCAATTACACAACCTGCAGAAACCCATCCTCAGTATCTCCACTCATCTCCCAATAACACAACCTGCAGAAACACATCCTCAGCATCTCCACTCACCTTCCAATAACACAACCTGCAGTAACCCATCCTCAGCATCTTCACTCACCTCCCAATTACACAACCTGCAGAAACCCATCCTCAGTATCTCCACTCATCTCCCAATAACACAACCTGCAGAAACACATCCTCAGCATCTCCACTCACCTTCCAATAACACAACCTGCAGAAACCCATCCTCAGCATCTTCACTCACCTCCCAATAACACAACCTGCAGAAACCCACCCTCAGTATCTTCACTCACCTCCCAATAACACAACCTACAGAAACCCATCCTCAGCATCTTAAATCACCTCCCAATAACACAACCTGCAGAAACCCATCCTCAGCATCTTCATTAACCTCCTAATAACACAACCTGCAGAAACCCACCCTCAGCATCTTCACTCACCTCCCAATAACACAACCTGCAGAAACCCATCTTCAGCATCTTCACTCACCTTCCAATAACACAACCTGCATAAACCCATCCTCAGCCTCTTCACTCACCTTCCAATAACACAACCTGCAGAAACCCATCCTCAGCATCTTCACTAACCTCCCAACAACACAACCTGCAGAAACCCACCCTCAGCATCTTCACTCACCTCCCAATAGCACAACCTACAGAAACCCATCCTCAGCATCTTCACTCATCTTCCAAAAACACAAACTGCAGAAACCCATCCTCAGCATCTTCACTCATCTTGCAAAAACACAAACTGCAGAAACCCATCCTCAGCATCTTCACACACCTCCCAATAACACAACCTGCAGAAATCCATCCTCAGCATCTCCACTCACCTCCCAATAACACAACCTGCAGAAATCCATCCTCAGGATCTTCACTCACCTCCCAATAACACAACCTGCAGAAACCCATCCTCAGGATCTTCACTCATCTCTCAATAACACAACCTGCAGAAACCCATCCTCAGCATCTCCACTAACCTCCCAATAACACAACCTGCAGAAACCTATCCTCAGCATCTCCACTCACCTCCCAATAACACAACCTGCAGAAACCTATCCTCAGCATCTCCACTCACCTCCCAATAACACAACCCGCAGAAACCCATCCTCAGCATATCCACTAACCTCCCAATAATACAACCTGCAGAAACCTATCCTCAGCATCTCCACTCACCTCCCAATAACACAACCTGCAGAAACCTATCCTCAGCATCTCCACTCACCTCCCAATTACACAACCTGCAGAAACCCATCCTCAGCATCTCCACTAACCTCCCAATAACACAACCTGCAGAAACCTATCCTCAGCATCTCCACTCACCTCCCAATAACACAACCTGCAGAAACCCATTCTCAGCATCTCCACTCACCTCCCAATAACACAAACTGCAGAAACCCATCCTCAGCATCTTCACTCACCTCCCAATAACACAATCTGCAGAAACACATCCTCAGCATCTCCACTCCACTTCCAATAACACAACCTGTACAAACCCATCCTCAGCATCTCCACTCACCTCCCAATAACACAAACTGCAGAAACCCATCCTCAGCATCTTCACTCACCTCCCAATAACACAACCTGCAGAAACACATCCTCAGCACCTCCACTCACCTCCCCATAACACAACCTGCCGAAACCCTTTCACCGCATCTTCACTCACCTCCCAATAACACAACCTGCAGAAACCCATCCTCAGCATCTTCACACACCTCCCAATTACACAACCTGCAGAAACACATCCTCAGCACCTCCACTCACCTCCCAATAACACAACCTGAAGAAACCCATCCTCAGCATCTTCACTCACCTCCCAATAACACAACCTGCAGAAACCCATCCTCAGCATCTCCACTCACCTTCCAATAACACAACCTGCAGAAACCCATCCTCAGCGTCTCCACTCACCTTCCAATAACACAACCTGCAGAAAGCCATCCTCAGCATCCTCACTCACCGCCCAATAACAAAACCTGCAGAAACCCATCCTCAGCATCTTCACTCACCTCCCAATGACACAACCTGCAGAAACCCATCCTCAGCATCTTCACTCACCTTCCAATAACACAACCTGCAGAAACCCATCGTCAGCATCTCCACTCATCTCCCAATAAGACAACCTGCAGAAACCCATCCTCAGCATCTCCACTCGCATTCCAATAACACAACCTGCAGAAACCCATTCTCAGTATCTCCACTCACCTTCCAAAAACACAACCTGCAGAAACCCATCCTCAGCATCTTCACTCACCTCCCAATTACACAACCTGCAGAAACCCATCCTCAGTATCTCCACTCATCTCCCAATAACACAACCTGCAGAAACACATCCTCAGCATCTTCACTCACCTCCCAATAACACAACCTGCAGAAACCCATCCTCAGCATCTTCACTCACCTCCCAATAACACAACCTGCAGAAACCCATCCTCAGCATCTTCCCTAAAATCCCAATAACACAACCTGCAGAAAACCACCCTCAGCATCTTCACTCACCTCCCAATAACACAACCTACAGAAACCCATCCTCAGCATCTTAACTCACCTCCCAATAACACAACCTGCAGAAACCCATCCTCAGCATCTTCATTAACCTCCCAATAACACAACCTGCAGAAACCCACCCTCAGCATCTTCACTCACCTCCCAATAGCACAACCTACAGAAACCCATCCTCAGCATCTTCACTCACCTCCCATTTACACAACCTGCAGAAACCCATCCTCAGTATCTCCACTCATCTCCCAATAACACAACCTGCAGAAACACATCCTCAGCATCTCCACTCACCTTCCAATAACACAACCTGCAGAAACCCATCCTCAGCATCTTCACTCACCTCCCAATAACACAACATGCAGAAACCCATCCTCAGCATCTTCCCTAACCTCCCAATAACACAACCTGCAGAAACCCACCCTCAGCATCTGCACTCACCTCCCAATAACACAACCTACAGAAACCCATCCTCAGCATCTTAACTCACCTCCCAATAACACAACCTGCAGAAACCCATCCTCAGCATCTTCCCTAACCTCCCAATAACACAACCTGCAGAAACCCACCCTCAGCATCTGCACTCACCTCCCAATAACACAACCTACAGAAACCCATCCTCAGCATCTTAACTCACCTCCCAATAACACAACCTACAGAAACCCATCCTCAGCATCTTAACTCACCTCCCAATAACACAACCTGCAGAAACCCACCCTCAGCATCTTCACTCACCTCCCAATAACACAACCTGCATAAACCCATCCTCAGCCTCTTCACTAACCTCCCAATAACACAACCTGCAGAAACCCACCCTCAGCATCTTCACTCACCTCCCAATAGCACAACCTTCGGAAACCCATCCTCAGCATCTTCACTCACCTTCCAAAAACACAAACTGCAGAAACCCATCCTCAGCATCTACACACACCTCCCAATAACACAACCTGCAGAAATCCATCCTCAGCATCTCCACTCACCTCCCAATAACACAACCTGCAGAAATCCATCCTCAGGATCTTCACTCATCTCCCAATAACACAACCTGCAGAAACCCATCCTCAGCATCTCCACTAACCTCCCAATAACACAACCTGCAGAAACCTATCCTCAGCATCTCCACTCACCTCCCAATAACACAGCCTGCAGAAACCCATCCTCAGCATCTCCACTCACCTCCCAATAACACAAACTGCAGAAACCCATCCTCAGCATCTTCACTCACCTCCCAATAACACAATCTGCAGAAACACATCCTCAGCATCTCCACTCCACTTCCAATGACACAACCTGTACAAACCATCCTCAGCATCTCCACTCACCTCCCAATAACACAAACTGCAGAAACCCATCCTCAGCATCTTCACTCACCTCCCAATAACACAACCTGCAGAAACACATCCTCAGCACCTCCACTCACCTCCCCATAACACAACCTGCCGAAACCCATTCACCGCATCTTCACTCACCTCCCAATAACACAACCTGCAGAAACCCATCCTCAGCATCTTCACACACCTCCCAATTACACAACCTGCAGAAACACATCCTCAGCACCTCCACTCACCTCCCAGAAACACAACCTGAAGAAACCCATCCTCAGCATCTTCACTCACCTCCCAATAACACAACCTGCAGAAACCCATCCTCAGCATCTCCACTCACCTTCCAATAACACAACCTGCAGAAACCCATCCTCAGCATCTTCACTCACCTCCCAATAACACAACCTGCAGAAACCCATCCTCAGCATCTCCACTCACCTCCCAATAACACAACCTGCAGAAACCCATCCTCAGGATCTTGACTCGTCTCCCAATTACACAAACTGCAGAAACCCATCCTCAGCATCTCCACTCACCTCCCAATAACACAACCTGCAGAAACCCATCCTCAGCATGTTCACTCACCTCACAATAACACAACCTGCAGGAACCCAACCTCAGCATCTTCACTCACCTCCCAATAACACAATCTGCAGAAAACCATCCTCAGCATCTCCACTATCTTTCCAATAACACAACCTGCAGAAAACCATTCTCAGCCTCTTCACTCACCTCCCAATAACACAACCTGCAGAAACCCTTCCTCAGCATCCCCACTCACCTCCCAATAACACAGCCTGCAGAAAGCCATCTTCAGCATCTCCACTCACCTCCCAATAACACAACCTTCAGAAACCCATCCTCAGCATCTCCAATCACCTCCCAATAACACAACCTGCAGAAACCCATCCTCAGCATCTCCACTCACCTTCCAATAACACAACCTGCAGTACCCCATCATCAGCATCTCCACTCACCTCCCAATAACACAACCTGCAGAAACCCATCCTCAGCATCTTCATTAACCTCCCAAAAACACAACCTGCAGAAACCCACCCTCAGCATCTTCACTCACCTCCCAATAGCACAACCTGCAGAAATCCATCCTCAGCATCTCCACTCACCTCCCAATATAACAACCTGCAGAAATCCATCCTCAGGATCTTCACTCATCTCCCAATAACACAACATGCAGAAACCCATCCTCAGCATTTTCACTCATCTCCCAATAACACAACCTGCAGAAATCCATCCTCAGCATCTCCACTCATCTCCCAATAACACAACATGCAGAAACCCATCCTCAGCATTTTCACTCATCTCCCAATAACACAACCTGCAGAAACCCATCCTCAGCATCTCCACTCACATCCCAATAACACAACCTGCAGAAACCCATCCTCAGCATCTTCACTCACCTCCCAATAACACAACCTGCAGAAACCCATCCTCAGCATCTCCACTCACTTCCCAATAACACAACCTGCAGAAATCCATCCTCAGGATCTACACTCATCTCCCAATAACACAACATGCAGAAACCCATCCTCAGCATCTTCACTCACCTTCCAATAACACAACCTGCAGAAACCCATCCTCAGCATCTCCACTAACCTCCCAATAATACAACATGCAGAAACACATCCTCAGCATCTCCACTCCACTTCCAATAACACAACCTGTAGAAACCCATCCTCAGCATCTCCACTCACCTCCTAATAACACAACCTGCAGAAACCCATCCTCAGCATCTCCACTCACCTTCCAATAACACAACCTGCAGAAACCCATCCTCAGCATCTTCACTCACCTCCCAATAACACAACCTGCAGAAACCCATCCTCAGCATCTTCACTCACCTCCCAATAACACAACCTGCAGAAACCCATCCTCAGCATCTCCACTCACCTCCCAATAACACAACCTGCAGAAACCCATCCTCAGCATCTTCACTAACCTCCCAATAACACATCCTGCAGAAACCCATCCTCAGCATCTTCACTCACATTCCAATAACACAACCTGCAGAAACCCATCCTCAGCATGTTCACTCACCTCCCAATAACACAACCTGAAGAAACACATCCTCAGCATCTTCACTCACCTACCAATAACACAACCTGCAGAAACCCATCCTCAGCATCTTCACTCACCTCCCAATTACACAACCTGCAGAAACACATCCTCAGCACCTCCACTCACCTCCCAATAACACAACCTGCAGAAACCCATCCTCAGGATCTTCACTCATCTCCCAATAACACAACCTGCAGAAACCCATCCTCAGCATCTCCACTCACCTCACAATAATACAACCTGCAGAAACACATCCTCAGCATCTTCACTCACCTCCCAATAACACAACCTGCAGAAACCCATCCTAAGCATCTCCACTCACCTTCCCAATATCACAACCTGCAGAAACCCATTCTCAGCATCTCCACTCACCTTCCAATAACACAACCTGCAGCAAACAATCCTCAGCGTCTTCACTCACCTTCCAATAACACAACCTGCAGAAACCCATCCTCAGCGTCTTCACTCACCTTTCAATAACACAACCTGCAGCAAACCCATCCTCAGCATTTTCACTCACCTCCCAATAACACAACCTGCAGAAACCCATCCTCAGCATCTTCACTCACCTCCCAATAACACAACCTGCAGAAACCCATCCTCAGCATCTTCACTCACCTCCCAATAACACAACCTGCAGAAACCCATCCTCAAGATCTTGACTCGTCTCCCAATAACACAAACTGCAGAAACCCATCCTCAGCATCTCCACTCACCTCCCAATAACACAACCTGCAGAAACCCATCCTCAGCATCTCCACTCACCCCCCAATAACACAACCTGCAGGAACCCATCCTCAGCATCTTCACTCACCTCCCAATAACACAATCTGCAGAAAACCATCCTCAGCATCTCCACTCACATCCCAATAACACAACCTGCAGAAACCCATCCTCAGCATCTTCACTCACCTCCCAATAACACAACCTGCAGAAACCCATCCTCAGCATCTCCACTCACTTCCCAATAACACAACCTGCAGAAATCCATCCTCAGGATCTACACTCATCTCCCAATAACACAACATGCAGAAACCCATCCTCAGCATCTTCACTCACCTTCCAATAACACAACCTGCAGAAACCCATCCTCAGCATCTCCACTAACCTCCCAATAATACAACATGCAGAAACACATCCTCAGCATCTCCACTCCACTTCCAATAACACAACCTGTAGAAACCCATCCTCAGCATCTCCACTCACCTCCTAATAACACAACCTGCAGAAACCCATCCTCAGCATCTCCACTCACCTTCCAATAACACAACCTGCAGAAACCCATCCTCAGCATCTTCACTCACCTCCCAATAACACAACCTGCAGAAACCCATCCTCAGCATCTTCACTCACCTCCCAATAACACAACCTGCAGAAACCCATCCTCAGCATCTCCACTCACCTCCCAATAACACAACCTGCAGAAACCCATCCTCAGCATCTTCACTAACCTCCCAATAACACATCCTGCAGAAACCCATCCTCAGCATCTTCACTCACATTCCAATAACACAACCTGCAGAAACCCATCCTCAGCATGTTCACTCACCTCCCAATAACACAACCTGAAGAAACACATCCTCAGCATCTTCACTCACCTACCAATAACACAACCTGCAGAAACCCATCCTCAGCATCTTCACTCACCTCCCAATTACACAACCTGCAGAAACACATCCTCAGCACCTCCACTCACCTCCCAATAACACAACCTGCAGAAACCCATCCTCAGGATCTTCACTCATCTCCCAATAACACAACCTGCAGAAACCCATCCTCAGCATCTCCACTCACCTCACAATAATACAACCTGCAGAAACACATCCTCAGCATCTTCACTCACCTCCCAATAACACAACCTGCAGAAACCCATCCTAAGCATCTCCACTCACCTTCCCAATATCACAACCTGCAGAAACCCATTCTCAGCATCTCCACTCACCTTCCAATAACACAACCTGCAGCAAACAATCCTCAGCGTCTTCACTCACCTTCCAATAACACAACCTGCAGAAACCCATCCTCAGCGTCTTCACTCACCTTTCAATAACACAACCTGCAGCAAACCCATCCTCAGCATTTTCACTCACCTCCCAATAACACAACCTGCAGAAACCCATCCTCAGCATCTTCACTCACCTCCCAATAACACAACCTGCAGAAACCCATCCTCAGCATCTTCACTCACCTCCCAATAACACAACCTGCAGAAACCCATCCTCAAGATCTTGACTCGTCTCCCAATAACACAAACTGCAGAAACCCATCCTCAGCATCTCCACTCACCTCCCAATAACACAACCTGCAGAAACCCATCCTCAGCATCTCCACTCACCCCCCAATAACACAACCTGCAGGAACCCATCCTCAGCATCTTCACTCACCTCCCAATAACACAATCTGCAGAAAACCATCCTCAGCATCTCCACTATCTTCCCAATAACACAACCTGCAGAAAACCATTCTCAGCCTCTTCACTCACCTCCCAATAACACAACCTGCAGAAACCCATCCTCAGCATCTCCACTCACCTCCCAATAACACAGCCTGCAGAAAGCCATCTTCAGCATCTCCACTCACCTCCCAATAACACAACCTGCAGAAACCCATCCTCAGCATCTCCACTCACCTCCCAATAACACAACCTGCAGAAACCCATCCTCAGCATCTCCACTCACCTCCCAATAACACAACCTGCAGAAACGCATACTCAGCATCTCCACTCACCTCCCAATAACACAAACTGCAGAAACCCATCCTCAGCATCTTCACTCACCTCCCAATAACACAACCTGCAGAAAACCATCCTCAGCATCTCCACTCCCCTTCCAATAACACAACCTGCTGAAACCCATCCTCAGCATCTCCATTCACCTCCCAATAACACAACCTGAGACATCCAACCTCAGCATCTCCACTCTCCTCCCAATAACACAACCTGCAGAAATCAATCGTCAGCATCTCCACTAACCTTCCAATAACACAACTTGCAGAAACACATCCTCAGCAACTCCACTCACCTGCCAATTACACAACCTGTAGAAATCCATCGTCAGCATCTCCACTAACCTTCCAAAAACTCAACCTGCAGACACCTACCCTCAGCATCTTCACTATCCTTCCAATAACACAACCTGCAGAAACCCATCCTCAGCAGCTCCACTCACCTCCCAATAACACATCCTGCAGAAATCCATCCTCAGCATCTTCACTAACATTCCAATAACACAATCTGCAGCAACCCATCCTCAGCATCTCCACTCACCACCCAATAACACCACCTGCAGAAATCCATCGTCAGCATCTTCACTCACCTCCCAATAACACAACCTGCAGAAACCCATCCTCAGCATCTCCTCTCACCTCCCAATAACACAACCTGCAGAAATCCACGTTCGCATCTCCACTCACCTCCCAATAACACAAACTGCAGAAACCCATCCTCAGCATCTCCACTCACCTCCCAATAACACAACCTGCAGAAACCCATTCTCAGCATCTCCCCTCACCTCCCAATAACACAACCTGCAGAAATCCATCGTTCGCATCTCCACTCACCTCCCAATAACACAACCTGCAGAAACCCATCCTCAGCCTCTTCACTCACCCCCCAATAACACAACCTGCATAAACCCATCCTCAGCCTCTTCACTAACCTTCCAATAACACAAACTGCAGAAATCCTTCCTCAGCATCTCCACTCACCTTCCATTAACACAACCTGCAGAAAACCATCATCAGCATCTCCCAATAACACAACCTGCAAAAATCCATCCTCAGCATCTCCACTCACCTCCGAAAAACACAACCTGCAGAACCCATCCTCAGCATCTCCACTCACCTTCCAATAAGACAACCTGCAGAATCCCATCCTCAGCATCTTCACTCACCTCCCGATAACACAACCTGCAGAAACCCATCCTCAGCATCTTCACTCACCTTCCAATAACACAACCTGCAGAAACCCATCCTCAGCATCTCCACTCACCTTCAAATAACACAACCTGCAGAAACCCATCCACAGCATCTTCACTCACCTCCAGATGACACAAACTGCAGAAACCCATTCTCAGTATGGTCACTCACCTCCCAATAACACAACCTGCAGAAACCCATCCTCAGCATCTTCACTCACCTTCCAATAACACAACCTGCAGGAATCCATCCTCAGCATCTCCACTCACCTCCCAATAACACAACCTGCAGAAATCAATCGTCAGCATCTCCAGTAACCTTCCAATAACTCAACCTGCAGAAACCTACCCTCTGCATCTTCACTATCCTTCCAACAACACAACCTGCAGAAACCCATCCTCAGCAGCTCCACTCACTTCCCAATAACACAACCTGCAGAAATCCATCCTCAGCATCTTCACTAACCTTCCAATAACACAATCTGCAGCAACCCATCCTCAGCATCTCCACTCACCTCCCAATAACACAGCCTGCAGAAAGCCATCTTCAGCATCTCCACTCACCTCCCAATAACACAACCTGCAGAAACCCATCCTCAGCATCTCCACTCACCTCCCAATAACACAACCTTCAGAATCCCATCCTCAGCATCTCCACTCACCTCCCAATAACACAACCTGCAGAAAACCATCCTCAGCATCTCCACTCCCCTTCCAATAACACAACCTGCTGAAACCCATCCTCAGCATCTCCATTCACCTCCCAATAACACAACCTGCAGAAATCCATCCTCAGCATCTCCACTCACCTCCCAATAACACAACCTGCAGAAATCAATTGTCAGCATCTACACTAACCTTCCAATAACACAACTTGCAGAAATCCATCCTCAGCATCTTCACTAACCTTCCAATAACACAATCTGCAGCAACCCATCCTCAGCATCTCCACTCACCTTCCAATAACACAACCTGCAGAAACCCATCCTCAGACTCTTCACTCACCCCCCAATAACACAACCTGCATAAACCCATCCTCAGCCTCTTCACTAACCTTCCAATAACACAACTTGCAGAAATCCATCCTCAGCATCTTCACTAACCTTCCAATAACACAATCTGCAGAAATCCATCCTCAGCATCTCCACTCACCTTCCATTAACACAACCTGCAGAAAACCATCATCAGCATCTCCCAATAACACAACCTGCAGAAATCCATCCTCAGCATCTCCACTCACCTCCGAAAAACACAACCTGCAGAACCCATCCTCAGCATCTCCACTCACCTTCCAATAAGACAACCTGCAGAAACCCATCCTCAGCATCTTCACTCACCTCCCGATAACACAACCTGCAGAAACCCATCCTCAGCATCTTCACTCACCTTCCAATAACACAACCTGCAGAAACCCATCCTCAGCATCTCCACTAACCTTCAAATAACACAACCTGCAGAAACCCATCCACAGCATCTTCACTCACCTCCCAATGACACAAACTGCAGAAACCCATTCTCAGAATGGTCAATCACCTCCCAATAACACAACCTGCAGAAACCCATCCTCAGCATCTTCACTCACCTTCCAATAACACAACCTGCAGGAATCCATCCTCAGCATCTCCACTCACCTCCCAATAACACAACCTGCAGAAATCAATCGTCAGCATCTCCAGTAACCTTCCAATAACTCAACCTGCAGAAACCTACCCTCAGCATCTTCACTATCCTTCCAATAACACAACCTGCAGAAACCCATCCTCAGCAGCTCCACTCACTTCCCAATAACACAACCTGCAGAAATCCATCCTCAGCATCTTCACTAACCTTCCAATAACACAATCTGCAGCAACCCATCCTCAGCATCTCCACTCACCTCCCAATAACACAGCCTGCAGAAAGCCATCTTCAGCATCTCCACTCACCTCCCAATAACACAACCTGCAGAAACCCATCCTCAGCATCTCCACTCACCTCCCAATAACACAACCTTCAGAAACCCATCCTCAGCATCTTCACACACCTCCCAATTACACAACCTGCAGAAACACATCCTCAGCACCTCCACTCACCTCCCAGAAACACAACCTGAAGAAACCCATCCTCAGCATCTTCACTCACCTCCCAATAACACAACCTGCAGAAACCCATCCTCAGCATCTCCACTCACCTTCCAATAACACAACCTGCAGAAACCCATCCTCAGCATCTTCACTCACCTCCCAATAACACAACCTGCAGAAACCCATCCTCAGCATCTCCACTCACCTCCCAATAACACAACCTGCAGAAACCCATCCTCAGGATCTTGACTCGTCTCCCAATTACACAAACTGCAGAAACCCATCCTCAGCATCTCCACTCACCTCCCAATAACACAACCTGCAGAAACCCATCCTCAGCATGTTCACTCACCTCACAATAACACAACCTGCAGGAACCCAACCTCAGCATCTTCACTCACCTCCCAATAACACAATCTGCAGAAAACCATCCTCAGCATCTCCACTATCTTTCCAATAACACAACCTGCAGAAAACCATTCTCAGCCTCTTCACTCACCTCCCAATAACACAACCTGCAGAAACCCTTCCTCAGCATCCCCACTCACCTCCCAATAACACAGCCTGCAGAAAGCCATCTTCAGCATCTCCACTCACCTCCCAATAACACAACCTTCAGAAACCCATCCTCAGCATCTCCAATCACCTCCCAATAACACAACCTGCAGAAACCCATCCTCAGCATCTCCACTCACCTTCCAATAACACAACCTGCAGTACCCCATCATCAGCATCTCCACTCACCTCCCAATAACACAACCTGCAGAAACCCATCCTCAGCATCTTCATTAACCTCCCAAAAACACAACCTGCAGAAACCCACCCTCAGCATCTTCACTCACCTCCCAATAGCACAACCTGCAGAAATCCATCCTCAGCATCTCCACTCACCTCCCAATATAACAACCTGCAGAAATCCATCCTCAGGATCTTCACTCATCTCCCAATAACACAACATGCAGAAACCCATCCTCAGCATTTTCACTCATCTCCCAATAACACAACCTGCAGAAATCCATCCTCAGCATCTCCACTCATCTCCCAATAACACAACATGCAGAAACCCATCCTCAGCATTTTCACTCATCTCCCAATAACACAACCTGCAGAAACCCATCCTCAGCATCTCCACTCACATCCCAATAACACAACCTGCAGAAACCCATCCTCAGCATCTTCACTCACCTCCCAATAACACAACCTGCAGAAACCCATCCTCAGCATCTCCACTCACTTCCCAATAACACAACCTGCAGAAATCCATCCTCAGGATCTACACTCATCTCCCAATAACACAACATGCAGAAACCCATCCTCAGCATCTTCACTCACCTTCCAATAACACAACCTGCAGAAACCCATCCTCAGCATCTCCACTAACCTCCCAATAATACAACATGCAGAAACACATCCTCAGCATCTCCACTCCACTTCCAATAACACAACCTGTAGAAACCCATCCTCAGCATCTCCACTCACCTCCTAATAACACAACCTGCAGAAACCCATCCTCAGCATCTCCACTCACCTTCCAATAACACAACCTGCAGAAACCCATCCTCAGCATCTTCACTCACCTCCCAATAACACAACCTGCAGAAACCCATCCTCAGCATCTTCACTCACCTCCCAATAACACAACCTGCAGAAACCCATCCTCAGCATCTCCACTCACCTCCCAATAACACAACCTGCAGAAACCCATCCTCAGCATCTTCACTAACCTCCCAATAACACATCCTGCAGAAACCCATCCTCAGCATCTTCACTCACATTCCAATAACACAACCTGCAGAAACCCATCCTCAGCATGTTCACTCACCTCCCAATAACACAACCTGAAGAAACACATCCTCAGCATCTTCACTCACCTACCAATAACACAACCTGCAGAAACCCATCCTCAGCATCTTCACTCACCTCCCAATTACACAACCTGCAGAAACACATCCTCAGCACCTCCACTCACCTCCCAATAACACAACCTGCAGAAACCCATCCTCAGGATCTTCACTCATCTCCCAATAACACAACCTGCAGAAACCCATCCTCAGCATCTCCACTCACCTCACAATAATACAACCTGCAGAAACACATCCTCAGCATCTTCACTCACCTCCCAATAACACAACCTGCAGAAACCCATCCTAAGCATCTCCACTCACCTTCCCAATATCACAACCTGCAGAAACCCATTCTCAGCATCTCCACTCACCTTCCAATAACACAACCTGCAGCAAACAATCCTCAGCGTCTTCACTCACCTTCCAATAACACAACCTGCAGAAACCCATCCTCAGCGTCTTCACTCACCTTTCAATAACACAACCTGCAGCAAACCCATCCTCAGCATTTTCACTCACCTCCCAATAACACAACCTGCAGAAACCCATCCTCAGCATCTCCACTCACCTCCCAATAACACAACCTGCAGAAACCCATCCTCAGCATCTCCACTCACCCCCCAATAACACAACCTGCAGGAACCCATCCTCAGCATCTTCACTCACCTCCCAATAACACAATCTGCAGAAAACCATCCTCAGCATCTCCACTATCTTCCCAATAACACAACCTGCAGAAAACCATTCTCAGCCTCTTCACTCACCTCCCAATAACACAACCTGCAGAAACCCATCCTCAGCATCTCCACTCACCTCCCAATAACACAGCCTGCAGAAAGCCATCTTCAGCATCTCCACTCACCTCCCAATAACACAACCTGCAGAAACCCATCCTCAGCATCTCCACTCACCTCCCAATAACACAACCTGCAGAAACCCATCCTCAGCATCTCCACTCACCTCCCAATAACACAACCTGCAGAAACGCATACTCAGCATCTCCACTCACCTCCCAATAACACAAACTGCAGAAACCCATCCTCAGCATCTTCACTCACCTCCCAATAACACAACCTGCAGAAAACCATCCTCAGCATCTCCACTCCCCTTCCAATAACACAACCTGCTGAAACCCATCCTCAGCATCTCCATTCACCTCCCAATAACACAACCTGAGACATCCAACCTCAGCATCTCCACTCTCCTCCCAATAACACAACCTGCAGAAATCAATCGTCAGCATCTCCACTAACCTTCCAATAACACAACTTGCAGAAACACATCCTCAGCAACTCCACTCACCTGCCAATTACACAACCTGTAGAAATCCATCGTCAGCATCTCCACTAACCTTCCAAAAACTCAACCTGCAGACACCTACCCTCAGCATCTTCACTATCCTTCCAATAACACAACCTGCAGAAACCCATCCTCAGCAGCTCCACTCACCTCCCAATAACACATCCTGCAGAAATCCATCCTCAGCATCTTCACTAACATTCCAATAACACAATCTGCAGCAACCCATCCTCAGCATCTCCACTCACCACCCAATAACACCACCTGCAGAAATCCATCGTCAGCATCTTCACTCACCTCCCAATAACACAACCTGCAGAAACCCATCCTCAGCATCTCCTCTCACCTCCCAATAACACAACCTGCAGAAATCCACGTTCGCATCTCCACTCACCTCCCAATAACACAAACTGCAGAAACCCATCCTCAGCATCTCCACTCACCTCCCAATAACACAACCTGCAGAAACCCATTCTCAGCATCTCCCCTCACCTCCCAATAACACAACCTGCAGAAATCCATCGTTCGCATCTCCACTCACCTCCCAATAACACAACCTGCAGAAACCCATCCTCAGCCTCTTCACTCACCCCCCAATAACACAACCTGCATAAACCCATCCTCAGCCTCTTCACTAACCTTCCAATAACACAAACTGCAGAAATCCTTCCTCAGCATCTCCACTCACCTTCCATTAACACAACCTGCAGAAAACCATCATCAGCATCTCCCAATAACACAACCTGCAAAAATCCATCCTCAGCATCTCCACTCACCTCCGAAAAACACAACCTGCAGAACCCATCCTCAGCATCTCCACTCACCTTCCAATAAGACAACCTGCAGAATCCCATCCTCAGCATCTTCACTCACCTCCCGATAACACAACCTGCAGAAACCCATCCTCAGCATCTTCACTCACCTTCCAATAACACAACCTGCAGAAACCCATCCTCAGCATCTCCACTCACCTTCAAATAACACAACCTGCAGAAACCCATCCACAGCATCTTCACTCACCTCCAGATGACACAAACTGCAGAAACCCATTCTCAGTATGGTCACTCACCTCCCAATAACACAACCTGCAGAAACCCATCCTCAGCATCTTCACTCACCTTCCAATAACACAACCTGCAGGAATCCATCCTCAGCATCTCCACTCACCTCCCAATAACACAACCTGCAGAAATCAATCGTCAGCATCTCCAGTAACCTTCCAATAACTCAACCTGCAGAAACCTACCCTCTGCATCTTCACTATCCTTCCAATAACACAACCTGCAGAAACCCATCCTCAGCAGCTCCACTCACTTCCCAATAACACAACCTGCAGAAATCCATCCTCAGCATCTTCACTAACCTTCCAATAACACAATCTGCAGCAACCCATCCTCAGCATCTCCACTCACCTCCCAATAACACAGCCTGCAGAAAGCCATCTTCAGCATCTCCACTCACCTCCCAATAACACAACCTGCAGAAACCCATCCTCAGCATCTCCACTCACCTCCCAATAACACAACCTTCAGAATCCCATCCTCAGCATCTCCACTCACCTCCCAATAACACAACCTGCAGAAAACCATCCTCAGCATCTCCACTCCCCTTCCAATAACACAACCTGCTGAAACCCATCCTCAGCATCTCCATTCACCTCCCAATAACACAACCTGCAGAAATCCATCCTCAGCATCTCCACTCACCTCCCAATAACACAACCTGCAGAAATCAATTGTCAGCATCTACACTAACCTTCCAATAACACAACTTGCAGAAATCCATCCTCAGCATCTTCACTAACCTTCCAATAACACAATCTGCAGCAACCCATCCTCAGCATCTCCACTCACCTTCCAATAACACAACCTGCAGAAACCCATCCTCAGACTCTTCACTCACCCCCCAATAACACAACCTGCATAAACCCATCCTCAGCCTCTTCACTAACCTTCCAATAACACAAACTGCAGAAATCCATCCTCAGCATCTCCACTCACCTTCCATTAACACAACCTGCAGAAAACCATCATCAGCATCTCCCAATAACACAACCTGCAGAAATCCATCCTCAGCATCTCCACTCACCTCCGAAAAACACAACCTGCAGAACCCATCCTCAGCATCTCCACTCACCTTCCAATAAGACAACCTGCAGAAACCCAGCCTCAGCATCTTCACTCACCACCCAATAACACCACCTGCAGAAATCCATCGTCAGCATCTTCACTCACCTCCCAATAACACAACCTGCAGAAACCCATCCTCAGCATCTCCTCTCACCTCCCAATAACACAACCTGCAGAAATCCACGTTCGCATCTCCACTCACCTCCCAATAACACAAACTGCAGAAACCCATCCTCAGCATCTCCACTCACCTCCCAATAACACAACCTGCAGAAACCCATTCTCAGCATCTCCCCTCACCTCCCAATAACACAACCTGCAGAAATCCATCGTTCGCATCTCCACTCACCTCCCAATAACACAACCTGCAGAAACCCATCCTCAGCCTCTTCACTCACCCCCCAATAACACAACCTGCATAAACCCATCCTCAGCCTCTTCACTAACCTTCCAATAACACAAACTGCAGAAATCCTTCCTCAGCATCTCCACTCACCTTCCATTAACACAACCTGCAGAAAACCATCATCAGCATCTCCCAATAACACAACCTGCAAAAATCCATCCTCAGCATCTCCACTCACCTCCGAAAAACACAACCTGCAGAACCCATCCTCAGCATCTCCACTCACCTTCCAAGAAGACAACCTGCAGAATCCCATCCTCAGCATCTTCACTCACCTCCCGATAACACAACCTGCAGAAACCCATCCTCAGCATCTTCACTCACCTTCCAATAACACAACCTGCAGAAACCCATCCTCAGCATCTCCACTCACCTTCAAATAACACAACCTGCAGAAACCCATCCACAGCATCTTCACTCACCTCCAGATGACACAAACTGCAGAAACCCATTCTCAGTATGGTCACTCACCTCCCAATAACACAACCTGCAGAAACCCATCCTCAGCATCTTCACTCACCTTCCAATAACACAACCTGCAGGAATCCATCCTCAGCATCTCCACTCACCTCCCAATAACACAACCTGCAGAAATCAATCGTCAGCATCTCCAGTAACCTTCCAATAACTCAACCTGCAGAAACCTACCCTCTGCATCTTCACTATCCTTCCAATAACACAACCTGCAGAAACCCATCCTCAGCAGCTCCACTCACTTCCCAATAACACAACCTGCAGAAATCCATCCTCAGCATCTTCACTAACCTTCCAATAACACAATCTGCAGCAACCCATCCTCAGCATCTCCACTCACCTCCCAATAACACAGCCTGCAGAAAGCCATCTTCAGCATC
This sequence comes from Scyliorhinus torazame, assembly GCF_047496885.1. Classification (NCBI taxonomy): domain Eukaryota; kingdom Metazoa; phylum Chordata; class Chondrichthyes; order Carcharhiniformes; family Scyliorhinidae; genus Scyliorhinus; species Scyliorhinus torazame. The sequence continues at coordinate 296,863 of NW_027307772.1, forward strand.
TCCACTCACCTCCCAATAACACAACCTGCAGAAACCCATCCTCAGCATCTCCACTCACCTCCCAATAACACAACCTTCAGAATCCCATCCTCAGCATCTCCACTCACCTCCCAATAACACAACCTGCAGAAAACCATCCTCAGCATCTCCACTCCCCTTCCAATAACACAACCTGCTGAAACCCATCCTCAGCATCTCCATTCACCTCCCAATAACACAACCTGCAGAAATCCATCCTCAGCATCTCCACTCACCTCCCAATAACACAACCTGCAGAAATCAATTGTCAGCATCTACACTAACCTTCCAATAACACAACTTGCAGAAATCCATCCTCAGCATCTTCACTAACCTTCCAATAACACAATCTGCAGCAACCCATCCTCAGCATCTCCACTCACCTTCCAATAACACAACCTGCAGAAACCCATCCTCAGACTCTTCACTCACCCCCCAATAACACAACCTGCATAAACCCATCCTCAGCCTCTTCACTAACCTTCCAATAACACAAACTGCAGAAATCCATCCTCAGCATCTCCACTCACCTTCCATTAACACAACCTGCAGAAAACCATCATCAGCATCTCCCAATAACACAACCTGCAGAAATCCATCCTCAGCATCTCCACTCACCTCCGAAAAACACAACCTGCAGAACCCATCCTCAGCATCTCCACTCACCTTCCAATAAGACAACCTGCAGAAACCCAGCCTCAGCATCTTCACTCACCTCCCGATAACACAACCTGCAGAAACCCATCCTCAGCATCTTCACTCACCTTCCAATAACACAACCTGCAGAAACCCATCCTCAGCATCTCCACTAACCTTCAAATAACACAACCTGCAGAAACCCATCCACAGCATCTTCACTCACCTCCCAATGACACAAACTGCAGAAACCCATCCTCAGAATGGTCAATCACCTCCCAATAACACAACCTGCAGAAACCCATCCTCAGCATCTTCACTCACCTTCCAATAACACAACCTGCAGGAATCCATCCTCAGCATCTCCACTCACCTCCCAATAACACAACCTGCAGAAATCAATCGTCAGCATCTCCAGTAACCTTCCAATAACTCAACCTGCAGAAACCTACCCTCAGCATCTTCACTATCCTTCCAATAACACAACCTGCAGAAACCCATCCTCAGCAGCTCCACTCACTTCCCAATAACACAACCTGCAGAAATCCATCCTCAGCATCTTCACTAACCTTCCAATAACACAATCTGCAGCAACCCATCCTCAGCATCTCCACTCACCTCCCAATAACACAACCTTCAGAAACCCATCCTCAGCATCTCCACTCACCTCCCAATAACACAACCTGCAGAAAACCATCCTCAGCATCTCCACTCCCCTTCCAATAACACAACCTGCTGAAACCCATCCTCAGCATCTCCATTCACCTCCCAATAACACAACCTGCAGAAATCCATCCTCAGCATCTCCACTCACCTCCCAATAACACAACCTGCAGAAATCAATTGTCAGCATCTACACTAACCTTCCAATAACACAACTTGCAGAAATCCATCCTCGGCATCTTCACTCACCTTCCAATAACACAATCTGCAGCAACCCATCCTCAGCATCTCCACTCACCTTCCAATAACACAACCTGCAGAAACCCATCCTCAACCTCTTCACTCACCCCCCAATAACACATCTGCATAAACCCATCCTCAGCCTCTTCACTAACCTTCCAATAACACAAACTGCAGAAATCCATCCTCAGCATCTCCACTCACCTTCCATTAACACAACCTGCAGAAAACCATCATCAGCATCTCCCAATAACACAACCTGCAGAAATCCATCCAAAGCATCTCCACTCACCTCCGAAAAACACAACCTGCAGAACCCATCCTCAGCATCTCCACTCACCTTCCAATAAGACAACCTGCAGAAACCCATCCTCAGCATCTTCACTCACCTCCCGATAATACAACCTGCAGAAACCCATCCTCAGCATCTTCACTCACCTTCCAATAACACAACCTGCAGAAACCCATCCTCAGCATCTCCACTCACCTTCAAATATAACACAACCTGCAGAAACCCATCCACAACATCTTCACTCACCTCCGAATGACAAAAACTGCTGAAACCCATTCTCAGAATGGTCACTCAACTCCCAATAACACAACCTGCAGAAACCCATCCTCAGCATCTTCACTCACCTTCCAATAACACAACCTGCAGGAATCCATCCTCAGCATCTCCACTCACCTCCCAATAACACAACCTGCTGAAATCAATCGTCAGCATCTCCAGTAACCTTCCAATAACTCAACCTGCAGAAACCTACCCTCAGCATCTTCACTATCCTTCCAATAACACAACCTGCAGAAACCCATCCTCAGCAGCTCCACTCACTTCCCAATAACACAACCTGCAGAAATCCATCCTCAGCATCTTCACTAACCTTCCAATAACACAATCTGCAGCAACCCATCCTCAGCATCTCCACTCACCTCCCAATAACACAGCCTGCAGAAAGCCATCTTCAGGATCTCCACGCACCTCCCAATAACACAACCTGCAGAAACCCATCCTCAGCATCTCCACTCACCTCCCAATAACACAACCTTCAGAAACCCATCCTCAGCATCTCCACTCACCTCCCAATAACACAACCTGCAGAAAACCATCCTCAGCATCTCCACTCCCCTTCCAATAACACAACCTACTGAAACCCATCCTCAGCATCTCCATTCACCTCCCAATAACACAACCTGCAGAAATCCATCCTCAGCATCTCCACTCACCTCCCAATAACACAACCTGCAGAAATCAATTGTCAGCATCTACACTAACCTTCCAATAACACAACTTGCAGAAATCCATCCTCAGCATCTTCACTCACCTTCCAATAACATAATCTGCAGCAACCCATCCTCAGCATCTCCACTCACCACCCAATAACACAACCTGCAGAAATCCATCGTCAGCATCTTCACTCACCTCCCAATAACACAACCTGCAGAAACCCATCCAAAGCATCTCCTCTCACCTCCCAATAACACAACCTGCAGAAACCCATCCTCAGCATCTCCACTCACCTCCCAATAACACAACCTGCAGAAACCCATTCTCAGCATCTCCCCTCACCTCCCAATAACACAACCTGCAGAAATCCACTTTCGCATCTCCACTCACCTCCCAACAACACAACCTGCAGAAACCCATCCTCAGCATCTCCACTCACCTCCCAATAACACAACCTGCAGAAACCCATTCTCAGCATCTCCCCTCACCTCCCAATAACACAACCTGCAGAAATCCATCGTTCGCATCTCCACTCACCTCCCAAAAACACAACCTGCAGAAACCCATCCTCAGCATCTCCACTCACCCCCCAATAACACAACCTGCATAAACCCATCCTCAGCCTCTTCACTAACCTTCCAATAAAACAAACTGCAGAAATCCATCCTCAGCATCTACACTCACCTTCCAGTAACACCACCTGCAGAAAACCATCATCAGCATCTCCACTCACCTCCCAAAAACACAACCTGCAGAAACCCATACTCAGCATCTCCACTCACCTCCCAATAACACAACCTGCAGAAAACCATCCTCAGCATCTCCACTCCCCTTCCAATAACACAACCTGCTGAAACCCATCCTCAGCATCTCCATTCACCTCCCAATAACACAACCTGCAGAAATCCATCCTCAGCATCTCCACTCACCTCCCAATAACACAACCTGCAGAAATCAATCGTCAGCATCTCCACTAACCTTCCAATAACTCAACCTGCAGAAACCTACCCTCAGCATCTTCACTATCCTTCCAATAACACAACCTGCAGAAACCCATCCTCAGCAGCTCCACTCACCTCCCAATAACACAACCTGCAGAAATCCTTCCTCAGCATCTTCACTAACCTTCCAATAACACAATCTGCAGCAACCCATCCTCAGCAGCTCCACTCACCACCCAATAACACAACCTGCAGAAATCCATCGTCAGCATCTCCTCTCACCTCCCAATAACACAACCTGCAGAAATCCACGTTTGCATCTCCACTCTCCTCCCAATAACACAACCTGCAGAAACCCATCCTCAGCATCTCCACTCACCTCCCAATAACACAACCTGCAGAAACCCATTCTCAGCATTTCCCCTCACCTCCCAATAACACAACCTGCAGAAATCCAACCTGCAGAAACCCATCCTCAGCATCTCCACTCACCTTCCAGTAACACAACCTGCAGAAATCCATCCTCAGCATCTCCACTCACCTCCGAAAAACACAACCTGCAGAACCCAACCTCAGCATCTCCACTCACCTTCCAATACGACAACCTGCAGAAACCCATCCTCAGCATCTTCACTCACCTCCCGATAACACAACCTGCAGAAACCCATCCTCAGCATCTTCACTCACCTTCCAATAACACAACCTGCAGAAACCCATCCTCAGCATCTCCACTCACCTTCCAATAACACAACCTGCAGAAACCCATCCACAGCATCTTCACTCACCTCCCAATAACATAAACTGCAGAAACCCATCCTCAGCATCTTCACTCACCTTCCAATAACACAACCTGCAGAAACCCATCCTCAGCATCTCCACTCACCTTCCAATAACACAACCTGCAGAAACCCATCCACAGCATCTTCACTCACCTCCCGATAACACAACCTGCAGAAACCCATCCTCAGCATCTTCACTCACCTTCCAATAACACAACCTGCAGAAACCCATCCTCAGCATCTCCACTCACCTTCAAATAACACAACCTGCAGAAACCCATCCACAGCATCTTCACTCACCTCCCAATAACATAAACTGCAGAAACCCATCCTCAGCATCTTCATTAACCTCCCAAAAACACAACCTGCAGAACCCATCTTCAGCATCTCCACTCACCTTCCAATAACACAACCTGCAGAAACCCATCCTCAGCATCTTCACTCACCTCCCAATGACACAAACTGCTGAAACCCATCCTCAGCATCCCCACTCACCTCCCAATAACACAACCGGCAGAAACCCATCCTCAGCATCTTCACTCACCTTCCAATAACACAACCTGCAGGAATCCATCCTCAGCATCTCCACTCACCTCCCAATAACACAACCTGCAGAAATCAATCGTCAGCATCTCCAGTAACCTTCCAATAACTCAACCTGCAGAAACCTACCCTCAGCATCTTCACTATCCTTCCAATAACACAACCTGCAGAAACCCATCCTCAGCAGCTCCACTCACCTCCCAATAACACAACCTGCAGAAATCCATCCTCAGCATCTTCACTAAACTTCCAATAACACAATCTGCAGCAACCCATCCTCAGCATCTCCACTCACCTCCCAATAACACAGCCTGCAGAAAGCCATCTTCAGCATCTCCACTCACCTCCCAATCACACAACCTGCAGAAACCCATCCTCAGCATCTCCACTCACCTCCCAATAACACAACCTGCAGAAACCCATCCTCAGCATCTCCACTCACCTTCCAATAACACAACCTGCAGAAACCCATCCACAGCATCTTCACTCACCTCCCAATAACATAAACGGGTTGGGACGTCTTGTTGAAGTTGTACAAGACATTGGTACGGCCACACTTGGAATACTGTGTGCAGTTCTGGTCACCCTATTATAGAAAGGATATTATTAAACTAGAAAGAGTGCAGAAAAGATTTACTAGGATGTTGCCGGGACTTGATGGTTTGAGTTATAAGGAGAGGCTGGATAGACTGGGACTTTTTTCCCTGGAGCGTAGGAGGCTTAGGGGTGATCTTATAGAGGTCTATAAAATAATGAGGGGCATAGATAAGGTAGATAGTCAACATCTTTTCCCAAAGGTAGGGGAGTCTAAAACTAGAGGGCATAGGTTTAAGGTGAGAGGGGAGAGATTCAGAAGGGCCCAGAGGGACAATTTCTTCACTCAGAGGGTAGTGAGTGTCTGGAATGGGCTGCCAGAGGTAGTAGTAGAAGCGGGTACAATTGTGTCTTTCAAAAAGCATTTAGATGGTTACATGGGCAAGATGGGTATAGAGGGTTATGGGCCAAGTGCGGGCAACTGGGACTAGCTTAATGGTAAAAACTGGGCGGCATGGACTGGTTGGGCCGAAGGGCCTGTTTCCATGCTGCAAACTTAAAAAAAAAAAAACCATCCTCAGCCTATTCACTAACCTTCCAATAACACAAACTGCAGAAATCCATCCTCAGCATCTCCACTCACCTTCCAGTAACACAAACTGCAGAAATCCATCCTCAGCATCTCCACTCACCTCCGAAAAACACAACCTGCAGAACCCATCCTCAGCATCTCCACTCACCTTCCAATAAGACAACCTGCAGAAACCCATCCTCAGCATCTTCACTCACCTCCCGATAACACAACCTGCAGAAACCCATCCTCAGCATCTTCACTCACCTTCCAATAACACAACCTGCAGAAACCCATCCTCAGCATCTCCACTCACCTTCCAATAACACAACCTGCAGAAACCCATCCACAGCATCTTCACTCACCTCCCAATAACATAAACTGCAGAAACACATCCTCAGCATCTTCATTAACCTCCCAAAAACACAACCTGCAGAACCCATCCTCAGCATCTCCACTCACCTTCCAATAACACAACCTGCAGAAACCCATCCTCAGCATCTTCACTCACCTCCCAATGACACAAACTGCTGAAAACCATCCTCAGCATCTTCACTCACCTTCCGATAACACAACCTGCAGAAACCCATCCTCAGCATCTTCACTCACCTTCCAATAACACAACCTGCAGAAACCCATCCTCAGCATCTCCACTCACCTTCAAATAACAGAACCTGCAGAAACCCATCCACAGCATCTTCACTCACCTCCCAATAACATAAACTGCAGAAACCCATCCTCAGCATCTTCATTAACCTCCCAAAAACACAACCTGCAGAACCCATCTTCAGCATCTCCACTCACCTTCCAATAACACAACCTGCAGAAACCCATCCTCAGCATCTTCACTCACCTCCCAATGACACAAACTGCTGAAACCCATCCTCAGCATCCCCACTCACCTCCCAATAACACAACCGGCAGAAACCCATCCTCAGCATCTTCACTCACCTTCCAATAACACAACCTGCAGGAATCCATCTTCAGCATCTCCACTCACCTCCCAATAACACAACCTGCAGAAATCAATCGTCAGCATCTCCAGTAACCTTCCAATAACTCAACCTGCAGAAACCTACCCTCAGCATCTTCACTATCCTTCCAATAACACAACCTGCAGAAACCCATCCTCAGCAGCTCCACTCACCTCCCAATAACACAACCTGCAGAAATCCATACTCAGCATCTTCACTAAACTTCCAATAACACAATCTGCAGCAACCCATCCTCAGCATCTCCACTCACCTCCCAATAACACAGCCTGCAGAAAGCCATCTTCAGCATCTCCACTCACCTCCCAATAACACAACCTGCAGAAACCCATCCTCAGCATCTCCACTCACCTCCCAATAACACAACCTGCAGAAACCCATACTCAGCATCTCCATTCACCTCCCAATAATAAAACCTGCAGAAAACCATCCTCAGCATCTCCACTCCCCTTCCAACAACACAACCTGCTGAAACCCATCCTCAGCATCTCCATTCACCTCCCAATAACACAACCTGCAGAAATCCATCCTCAGCATCTCCACTCACCTCCCAATAAAACAACCTGCAGAAATCAATTGTCAGCATCTACACTAACCTTCCAATAACACAACTTGCAGAAATCCATCCTCAGCATCTTCACTAACCTTCCAATAACACAATCTGCAGCAACCCATCCTCAGCATCTCCACTCACCACCCAATAACACAACCTGCAGAAATCCATCGTCAGCATCTTCACTCACCTCCCAATAACACAACCTGCAGAAAGCCATCCAAAGCATCTCCTCTCACCTCCCAATAACACAACCTGCAGAAACCCATCCTCAGCATCTCCACTCACCTCCCAATAACACAACCTGCAGAAACCCATTCTCAGCATCTCCCCTCATCTCCCAATAACACAACCTGCAGAAATCCACTTTCGCATCTCCACTCACCTCCCAATAACACAACCTGCAGAAACCCATCCTCAGCATCTCCACTCACCTCCCAATAACACAACCTGCAGAAACCCATTCTCAGCATCTCCCCTCACCTCCCAATAACACAACCTGCAGAAATCCATCGTTCGCATCTCCACTCACCTCCCAATAACACAACCTGAAGAAATCCATCCTCAGCATCTCCACTCACCTCCCAGTAACACAACCTGCAGAAATCAATTGTCAGCATCTACACTAACCTTCCAATAACACAACTTGCAGAAATCCATCCTCAGCATCTTCACTCACCTTCCAATAACACAATCTGCAGCAACCCATCCTCAGCATCTCCACTCACCTTCCAATAACACAACCTGCAGAAACCCATCCTCAGCCTCTTCACTCACCCCCCAATAACACAACCTGCATAAACCCATCCTCAGCCTCTTCACTAACCTTCCAATAACACAAACTGCAGAAATCCATCCTCAGCATCTCCACTCACCTTCCATTAACACAACCTGCAGAAAACCATCATCAGCATCTCCCAATAACACAACCTGCAGAAATCCATCCTCAGCATCTCCACTCACCTCCGAAAAACACAACCTGCAGAACCCATCCTCAGCATCTCCACTCACCTTCCAATAAGACAACCTGCAGAAACCCATCCTCAGCATCTTCACTCACCTCCCGATAACACAACCTGCAGAAATCCATCCTCAGCATCTTCACTCACCTTCCAATAACACAACCTGCAGAAACCCATCCTCAGCATCTCCACTCACCTTCAAATAACACAACCTGCAGAAACCCATCCACTGCATCTTCACTCACCTCCCAATGACAAAAACTGCTGAAACCCATTCTCAGAATGGTCACTCAACTCCCAATAACACAACCTGCAGAAACCCATCCTCAGCATCTTCACTCACCTTCCAATAACACAACCTGCAGGAATCCATCCTCAGCATCTCCACTCACCTCCCAATAACACAACCTGCAGAAATCAATCGTCAGCATCTCCAGTAACCTTCCAATAACTCAACCTGCAGAAACCTACCCTCAGCATCTTCACTATCCTTCCAATAACACAACCTGCAGAAACCCATCCTCAGCAGCTCCACTCACTTCCCAATAACACAACCTGCAGATTCCATCCTCAGCATCTTCACTAACCTTCCAATAACACAATCTGCAGCAACCCATCCTCAGCATCTCCACTCACCTCCCAATAACACAGCCTGCAGAAAGCCATCTTCAGCATCTCCACTCACCTCCCAATAACACAACCTGCAGAAACCCATCCTCAGCATCTCCACTCACCTCCCAATAACACAACCTTCAGAAACCCATCCTCAGCATCTCCACTCACCTCCCAATAACACAACCTGCAGAAAACCATCCTCAGCATCTCCACTCCCCTTCCAATAACACAACCTGCTGAAACCCATCCTCAGCATCTCCATTCACCTCCCAATAACACAACCTGCAGAAATCCATCCTCAGCATCTCCACTCACCTCCCAATAACACAACCTGCAGAAATCAATTGTCAGCATCTACACTAACCTTCCAATAACACAACTTGCAGAAATCCATCCTCAGCATCTTCACTCACCTTCCAATAACACAATCTGCAGCAACCCATCCTCAGCATCTCCACTCACCTTCCAATAACACAACCTGCAGAAACCCATCCTCAGCCTCTTCACTCACCCCCCAATAACACAACCTGCATAAACCCATCCTCAGCCTCTTCACTAACCTTCCAATAACACAAACTGCAGAAATCCATCCTCAGCATCTCCACTCACCTTCCATTAACACAACCTGCAGAAAACCATCATCAGCATCTCCCAATAACACAACCTGCAGAAATCCATCCTCAGCATCTCCACTCACCTCCGAAAAACACAACCTGCAGAACCCATCCTCAGCATCTCCACTCACCTTCCAATAAGACAACCTGCAGAAACCCATCCTCAGCATCTTCACTCACCTCCCGATAACACAACCTGCAGAAATCCATCCTCAGCATCTTCACTCACCTTCCAATAACACAACCTGCAGAAACCCATCCTCAGCATCTCCACTCACCTTCAAATAACACAACCTGCAGAAACCCATCCACTGCATCTTCACTCACCTCCCAATGACAAAAACTGCTGAAACCCATTCTCAGAATGGTCACTCAACTCCCAATAACACAACCTGCAGAAACCCATCCTCAGCATCTTCACTCACCTTCCAATAACACAACCTGCAGGAATCCATCCTCAGCATCTCCACTCACCTCCCAATAACACAACCTGCAGAAATCAATCGTCAGCATCTCCAGTAACCTTCCAATAACTCAACCTGCAGAAACCTACCCTCAGCATCTTCACTATCCTTCCAATAACACAACCTGCAGAAACCCATCCTCAGCAGCTCCACTCACTTCCCAATAACACAACCTGCAGATTCCATCCTCAGCATCTTCACTAACCTTCCAATAACACAATCTGCAGCAACCCATCCTCAGCATCTCCACTCACCTCCCAATAACACAGCCTGCAGAAAGCCATCTTCAGCATCTCCACTCACCTCCCAATAACACAACCTGCAGAAACCCATCCTCAGCATCTCCACTCACCTCCCAATAACACAACCTTCAGAAACCCATCCTCAGCATCTCCACTCACCTCCCAATAACACAACCTGCAGAAAACCATCCTCAGCATCTCCACTCCCCTTCCAATAACACAACCTGCTGAAACCCATCCTCAGCATCTCCATTCACCTCCCAATAACACAACCTGCAGAAATCCATCCTCAGCATCTCCACTCACCTCCCAATAACACAACCTGCAGAAATCAATTGTCAGCATATACACTAACCTTCCAATAACACAACTTGCAGAAATCCATCCTCAGCATCTTCACTCACCTTCCAATAACACAATCTGCAGCAACCCATCCTCAGCATCTCCACTCACCACCCAATAACACAACCTGCAGTAATCCATCGTCAGCATCTTCACTCACCTCCCAATAACACAACCTGCAGAAACCCATCCAAAGCATCTCCTCTCACCTCCCAATAACACAACCTGCAGAAACCCATCCTCAGCATCTCCACTCACCTCCCAATAACACAACCTGCAGAAACCCATTCTCAGCATCTCCCCTCACCTCCCAATAACACAACCTGCAGAAATCCACTTTCGCATCTCCACTCACCTCCCAACAACACAGCCTGCAGAAACCCATCCTCAGCATCTCCACTCACCTCCCAATAACACAACCTGCAGAAACCCATTCTCAGCATCTCCCCTCACCTCCCAATAACACAACCTGCAGAAATCCATCGTTCGCATCTCCACTCACCTCCCAAAAACACAACCTGCAGAAACCCATCCTCAGCATCTCCACTCACCCCCCAATAACACAACCTGCATAAACCCATCCTCAGCCTCTTCACTAACCTTCCAATAACACAAACTGCAGAAATCCATCCTCAGCATCTACACTCACCTTCCAGTAACACAACCTGCAGAAAACCATCATCAGCATCTCCACTCACCTCCCATTAACACAACCTGCAGAAACCCATACTCAGCATCTCCACTCACCTCCCAATAACACAACCTGCAGAAAACCATCCTCAGCATCTCCACTCCCCTTCCAATAACACAACCTGCTGAAACCCATCCTCAGCATCTCCATTCACCTCCCAATAACACAACCTGCAGAAATCCATCCTCAGCATCTCCACTCACCTCCCAATAACACAACCTGCAGAAATCAATCGTCAGCATCTCCACTAAACTTCCAATAACTCAACCTGCAGAAACCTACCCTCAGCATCTTCACTATCCTTCCAATAACACAACCTGCAGAAACCCATCCTCAGCAGCTCCACTCACCTCCCAATAACACAACCTGCAGAAATCCTTCCTCAGCAACTTCACTAACCTTCCAATAACACAATCTGCAGCAACCCATCCTCAGCATCTCCACTCACCACCCAATAACACAACCTGCAGAAATCCATCGTCAGCATCTCCTCTCACCTCCCAATAACACAACCTGCAGAAATCCACGTTTGCATCTCCACTCACCTCCCAATAACACAACCTGCAGAAACCCATCCTCAGCATCTCCACTCACCTCCCAATAACACAACCTGCAGAAACCCATTCTCAGCATCTCCCCTCACCTCCCAATAACACAACCTGCAGAAATCCAACCTGCAGAAACCCATCCTCAGCATCTTCACTCACCTTCCAATAACACAACCTGCAGAAACCCATCCTCAGCATCTCCACTCACCTTCCAATAACACAACCTGCAGAAACCCATCCACAGCATCTTCACTCACCTCCCAATAACATAAACGGGTTGGGACGTCTTGTTGAAGTTGTACAAGACATTGGTACGGCCACACTTGGAATACTGTGTGCAGTTCTGGTCACCCTATTATAGAAAGGATATTATTAAACTAGAAAGAGTGCAGAAAAGATTTACTAGGATGTTGCCGGGACTTGATGGTTTGAGTTATAAGGAGAGGCTGGATAGACTGGGACTTTTTTCCCTGGAGCGTAGGAGGCTTAGGGGTGATCTTATAGAGGTCTATAAAATAATGAGGGGCATAGATAAGGTAGATAGTCAACATCTTTTCCCAAAGGTAGGGGAGTCTAAAACTAGAGGGTATAGGTTTAAGGTGAGAGGGGAGAGATTCAGAAGGGCCCAGAGGGGCAATTTCTTCACTCAGAGGGTAGTGAGTGTCTGGAATGGGCTGCCAGAGGTAGTAGTAGAAGCGGGTACAATTGTGTCTTTCAAAAAGCATTGAGATGGTTACATGGGCAAGATGGGTATAGAGGGTTATGGGCCAAGTGCGGGCAACTGGGACTAGCTTAATGGTAAAAACTGGGCGGCATGGACTGGTTGGGCCGAAGGGCCTGTTTCCATGCTGTAAACTTAAAAAAAAAACCCATCCTCAGCCTATTCACTAACCTTCCAATAACACAAACTGCAGAAATCCATCCTCAGCATCTCCACTCACCTTCCATTAACACAACCTGCAGAAAACCATCATCAGCATCTCCCAATAACACAACCTGCAGAAATCCATCCTCAGCATCTCCACTCACCTCCGAAAAACACAACCTGCAGAACCCATCCTCAGCATCTCCACTCACCTTCCAATAAGACAACCTGCAGAAACCCATCCTCAGCATCTTCACTCACCTCCCGATAACACAACCTGCAGAAATCCATCCTCAGCATCTTCACTCACCTTCCAATAACACAACCTGCAGAAACCCATCCTCAGCATCTCCACTCACCTTCAAATAACACAACCTGCAGAAACCCATCCACTGCATCTTCACTCACCTCCCAATGACAAAAACTGCTGAAACCCATTCTCAGAATGGTCACTCAACTCCCAATAACACAACCTGCAGAAACCCATCCTCAGCATCTTCACTCACCTTCCAATAACACAACCTGCAGGAATCCATCCTCAGCATCTCCACTCACCTCCCAATAACACAACCTGCAGAAATCAATCGTCAGCATCTCCAGTAACCTTCCAATAACTCAACCTGCAGAAACCTACCCTCAGCATCTTCACTATCCTTCCAATAACACAACCTGCAGAAACCCATCCTCAGCAGCTCCACTCACTTCCCAATAACACAACCTGCAGATTCCATCCTCAGCATCTTCACTAACCTTCCAATAACACAATCTGCAGCAACCCATCCTCAGCATCTCCACTCACCTCCCAATAACACAGCCTGCAGAAAGCCATCTTCAGCATCTCCACTCACCTCCCAATAACACAACCTGCAGAAACCCATCCTCAGCATCTCCACTCACCTCCCAATAACACAACCTTCAGAAACCCATCCTCAGCATCTCCACTCACCTCCCAATAACACAACCTGCAGAAAACCATCCTCAGCATCTCCACTCCCCTTCCAATAACACAACCTGCTGAAACTCATCCTCAGCATCTCCATTCACCTCCCAATAACACAACCTGCAGAAATCCATCCTCAGCATCTCCACTCACCTCCCAATAACACAACCTGCAGAAATCAATTGTCAGCATCTACACTAACCTTCCAATAACACAACTTGCAGAAATCCATCCTCAGCATCTTCACTCACCTTCCAATAACACAATCTGCAGCAACCCATCCTCAGCATCTCCACTCACCTTCCAATAACACAACCTGCAGAAACCCATCCTCAGCCTCTTCACTCACCCCCCAATAACACAACCTGCATAAACCCATCCTCAGCCTCTTCACTAACCTTCCAATAACACAAACTGCAGAAATCCATCCTCAGCATCTCCACTCACCTTCCATTAACACAACCTGCAGAAAACCATCATCAGCATCTCCCAATAACACAACCTGCAGAAATCCATCCTCAGCATCTCCACTCACCTCCGAAAAACACAACCTGCAGAACCCATCCTCAGCATCTCCACTCACCTTCCAATAAGACAACCTGCAGAAACCCATCCTCAGCATCTTCACTCACCTCCCGATAACACAACCTGCAGAAATCCATCCTCAGCATCTTCACTCACCTTCCAATAACACAACCTGCAGAAACCCATCCTCAGCATCTCCACTCACCTTCAAATAACACAACCTGCAGAAACCCATCCACTGCATCTTCACTCACCTCCCAATGACAAAAACTGCTGAAACCCATTCTCAGAATGGTCACTCAACTCCCAATAACACAACCTGCAGAAACCCATCCTCAGCATCTTCACTCACCTTCCAATAACACAACCTGCAGGAATCCATCCTCAGCATCTCCACTCACCTCCCAATAACACAACCTGCAGAAATCAATCGTCAGCATCTCCAGTAACCTTCCAATAACTCAACCTGCAGAAACCTACCCTCAGCATCTTCACTATCCTTCCAATAACACAACCTGCAGAAACCCATCCTCAGCAGCTCCACTCACTTCCCAATAACACAACCTGCAGATTCCATCCTCAGCATCTTCACTAACCTTCCAATAACACAATCTGCAGCAACCCATCCTCAGCATCTCCACTCACCTCCCAATAACACAGCCTGCAGAAAGCCATCTTCAGCATCTCCACTCACCTCCCAATAACACAACCTGCAGAAACCCATCCTCAGCATCTCCACTCACCTCCCAATAACACAACCTTCAGAAACCCATCCTCAGCATCTCCACTCACCTCCCAATAACACAACCTGCAGAAAACCATCCTCAGCATCTCCACTCCCCTTCCAATAACACAACCTGCTGAAACCCATCCTCAGCATCTCCATTCACCTCCCAATAACACAACCTGCAGAAATCCATCCTCAGCATCTCCACTCACCTCCCAATAACACAACCTGCAGAAATCAATTGTCAGCATATACACTAACCTTCCAATAACACAACTTGCAGAAATCCATCCTCAGCATCTTCACTCACCTTCCAATAACACAATCTGCAGCAACCCATCCTCAGCATCTCCACTCACCACCCAATAACACAACCTGCAGTAATCCATCGTCAGCATCTTCACTCACCTCCCAATAACACAACCTGCAGAAACCCATCCAAAGCATCTCCTCTCACCTCCCAATAACACAACCTGCAGAAACCCATCCTCAGCATCTCCACTCACCTCCCAATAACACAACCTGCAGAAACCCATTCTCAGCATCTCCCCTCACCTCCCAATAACACAACCTGCAGAAATCCACTTTCGCATCTCCACTCACCTCCCAACAACACAGCCTGCAGAAACCCATCCTCAGCATCTCCACTCACCTCCCAATAACACAACCTGCAGAAACCCATTCTCAGCATCTCCCCTCACCTCCCAATAACACAACCTGCAGAAATCCATCGTTCGCATCTCCACTCACCTCCCAAAAACACAACCTGCAGAAACCCATCCTCAGCATCTCCACTCACCCCCCAATAACACAACCTGCATAAACCCATCCTCAGCCTCTTCACTAAACTTCCAATAACACAAACTGCAGAAATCCATCCTCAGCATCTACACTCACCTTCCAGTAACACAACCTGCAGAAAACCATCATCAGCATCTCCACTCACCTCCCAATAACACAACCTGCAGAAACCCATACTCAGCATCTCCACTCACCTCCCAATAACACAACCTGCAGAAAACCATCCTCAGCATCTCCACTCCCCTTCCAATAACACAACCTGCTGAAACCCATCCTCAGCATCTCCATTCACCTCCCAATAACACAACCTGCAGAAATCCATCCTCAGCATCTCCACTCACCTCCCAATAACACAACCTGCAGAAATCAATCGTCAGCATCTCCACTAAACTTCCAATAACTCAACCTGCAGAAACCTACCCTCAGCATCTTCACTATCCTTCCAATAACACAACCTGCAGAAACCCATCCTCAGCAGCTCCACTCACCTCCCAATAACACAACCTGCAGAAATCCTTCCTCAGCAACTTCACTAACCTTCCAATAACACAATCTGCAGCAACCCATCCTCAGCATCTCCACTCACCACCCAATAACACAACCTGCAGAAATCCATCGTCAGCATCTCCTCTCACCTCCCAATAACACAACCTGCAGAAATCCACGTTTGCATCTCCACTCACCTCCCAATAACACAACCTGCAGAAACCCATCCTCAGCATCTCCACTCACCTCCCAATAACACAACCTGCAGAAACCCATTCTCAGCATCTCCCCTCACCTCCCAATAACACAACCTGCAGAAATCCAACCTGCAGAAACCCATCCTCAGCATCTTCACTCACCTTCCAATAACACAACCTGCAGAAACCCATCCTCAGCATCTCCACTCACCTTCCAATAACACAACCTGCAGAAACCCATCCACAGCATCTTCACTCACCTCCCAATAACATAAACGGGTTGGGACGTCTTGTTGAAGTTGTACAAGACATTGGTACGGCCACACTTGGAATACTGTGTGCAGTTCTGGTCACCCTATTATAGAAAGGATATTATTAAACTAGAAAGAGTGCAGAAAAGATTTACTAGGATGTTGCCGGGACTTGATGGTTTGAGTTATAAGGAGAGGCTGGATAGACTGGGACTTTTTTCCCTGGAGCGTAGGAGGCTTAGGGGTGATCTTATAGAGGTCTATAAAATAATGAGGGGCATAGATAAGGTAGATAGTCAACATCTTTTCCCAAAGGTAGGGGAGTCTAAAACTAGAGGGTATAGGTTTAAGGTGAGAGGGGAGAGATTCAGAAGGGCCCAGAGGGGCAATTTCTTCACTCAGAGGGTAGTGAGTGTCTGGAATGGGCTGCCAGAGGTAGTAGTAGAAGCGGGTACAATTGTGTCTTTCAAAAAGCATTGAGATGGTTACATGGGCAAGATGGGTATAGAGGGTTATGGGCCAAGTGCGGGCAACTGGGACTAGCTTAATGGTAAAAACTGGGCGGCATGGACTGGTTGGGCCGAAGGGCCTGTTTCCATGCTGTAAACTTAAAAAAAAAACCCATCCTCAGCCTATTCACTAACCTTCCAATAACACAAACTGCAGAAATCCATCCTCAGCATCTCCACTCACCTTCCAGTAACACAACCTGCAGAAATCCATCCTCAGCATCTCCACTCACCTCCGAAAAACACAATCTGCAGAACCCATCCTCAGCATCTCCACTCACCTTCCAATAAGACAACCTGCAGAAACCCATCCTCAGCATCTTCACTCACCTCCCGATAACACAACCTGCAGAAACCCATCCTCAGCATCTTCACTCACCTTCCAATAACACAACCTGCAGAAACCCATCCTCAGCATCTCCACTCATCTTCCAATAACACAACCTGCAGAAACCCATCCACAGCACCTTCACTCACCTCCCAATAACATAAACTGCAGAAACCCATCCTCAGCATCTTCATTAACCTCCCAAAAACACAACCTGCAGAACCCATCCTCAGCATCTCCACTCACCTTCCAATAACACAACCTGCAGAAACCCATCCTCAGCATCTTCACTCACCTCCCAATGACACAAACTGCTGAAACCCATCCTCAGCATCTTCACTCACCTCCCGATAACACAACCTGCAGAAACCCATCCTCAGCATCTTCACTCACCTTCCAATAACACAACCTGCAGAAACCCATCCTCAGCATCTCCACTCACCTTCAAATAACACAACCTGCAGAAACCCATCCACAGCATCTTCACTCACCTCCCAATAACATAAACTGCAGAAACCCATCATCAGCATCTCCACTCACCTCCCAATAACACAACCTGCAGAAACCCATACTCAGCATCTCCACTCACCTCCCAATAACACAAACTGCAGAAACCCATCCTCAGCATCTTCACTCACCTCCCAATAACACAACCTGCAGAAAACCATCCTCAGCATCTCCACTCCCCTTCCAATAACATAACCTGCGGAAACCCATCCTCAGCATCTCCATTCACCTCCCAATAACACAACCTGCAGAAATCCATCCTCAGCATCTCCACTCACCTCCCAATAACACAACCTGCAGAAATCAATCGTCAGCATCTCCACTAACCTTCCAATAACTCAACCTGCAGAAACCTACCCTCAGCATCTTCACTATCCTTCCAATAACACAACCTGCAGAAACCCATCCTCAGCAGCTCCACTCACCTCCCAATAACACAACCTGCAATAATCCATCCTCAGCATCTTCACTAACCTTCCAATAACACAATCTGCAGCAACCCATCCTCAGCATCTCCACTCACCTCGCAATAACACAACCTGCAGAAACCCATTCTCAGCATCTCCCCTCACCTCCCAATAACACAACCTGCAGAAATCCATCGTTCGCATCTCCACTCACCTCCCAATAACACAACCTGCAGAAACCCATCCTCAGCATCTCCACTCACCCCCCAATAACACAACCTGCATAAACCCATCCTCAGCCTCTTCACTAACCTTCCAATAACACAAACTGCAGAAATCCATCCTCAGCATCTACACTCACCTTCCAGTAACACAACCTGCAGAAAACCATCATCAGCATCTCCACTCACCTCCCAATAACACAACCTGCAGAAACCCATACTCAGCATCTCCACTCACCTCCCAATAACACAAACTGCAGAAACCCATCCTCAGCATCTTCACACACCTCCCAATAACACAACCTGCAGAAAACCATCCTCAGCATCTCCACTCCCCTTCCAATAACACAACCTGCTGAAACCCATCCTCAGCATCTCCATTCACCTCCCAATAACACAACCTGCAGAAATCCATCCTCAGCATCTCCACTCACCTCCCAATAACACAACCTGCAGAAATCAATCGTCAGCATCTCCACTAACCTTCCAATAACTCAACCTGCAGAAACCTACCCTCAGCATCTTCACTATCCTTCCAATAACACAACCTGCAGAAGCCCATCCTCAGCAGCTCCACTCACCTCCCAATAACACAACCTGCAATAATCCATCCTCAGCATCTTCACTAACCTTCCAATAACACAATCTGCAGCAACCCATCCTCAGCATCTCCACTCACCTCCCAATAACACAGCCTGCAGAAAGCCATCTGCAGCATCTCCACTCACCTCCCAATAACACAACCTGCAGAAACCCATCCTCAGCATCTCCACTCACCTCCCAATAACACAAACTGCAGAAACCCATCCTCAGCATCTCCACTCACCTCCCGATAACACAACCTGCAGAAACCCATCCTCAGCATCTTCACTCACCTTCCAATAACACAACCTGCAGAAACCCATCCTCAGCATCTCCACTCACCTTCAAATAACACAACCTGCAGAAACCCATCCACAGCATCTTCACTCACCTCCCAATAACATAAACTGCAGAAACCCATCCTCAGCATCTTCATTAACCTCCCAAAAACACAACCTGCAGAACCCATCTTCAGCATCTCCACTCACCTTCCAATAACACAACCTGCAGAAACCCATCCTCAGCATCTTCACTCACCTCCCAATGACACAAACTGCTGAAACCCATCCTCAGCATCCCCACTCACCTCCCAATAACACAACCGGCAGAAACCCATCCTCAGCATCTTCACTCACCTTCCAATAACACAACCTGCAGAAACCCATCCTCAGCATCTCCACTCACCTTCAAATAACACAACCTGCAGAAACCCATCCACAGCATCTTCACTCACCTCCCAATAACATAAACTGCAGAAACCCATCATCAGCATCTCCACTCACCTCCCAATAACACAACCTGCAGAAACCCATACTCAGCATCTCCACTCACCTCCCAATAACACAAACTGCAGAAACCCATCCTCAGCATCTTCACTCACCTCCCAATAACACAACCTGCAGAAAACCATCCTCAGCATCTCCACTCCCCTTCCAATAACATAACCTGCGGAAACCCATCCTCAGCATCTCCATTCACCTCCCAATAACACAACCTGCAGAAATCCATCCTCAGCATCTCCACTCACCTCCCAATAACACAACCTGCAGAAATCAATCGTCAGCATCTCCACTAACCTTCCAATAACTCAACCTGCAGAAACCTACCCTCAGCATCTTCACTATCCTTCCAATAACACAACCTGCAGAAACCCATCCTCAGCAGCTCCACTCACCTCCCAATAACACAACCTGCAATAATCCATCCTCAGCATCTTCACTAACCTTCCAATAACACAATCTGCAGCAACCCATCCTCAGCATCTCCACTCACCTCGCAATAACACAACCTGCAGAAACCCATTCTCAGCATCTCCCCTCACCTCCCAATAACACAACCTGCAGAAATCCATCGTTCGCATCTCCACTCACCTCCCAATAACACAACCTGCAGAAACCCATCCTCAGCATCTCCACTCACCCCCCAATAACACAACCTGCATAAACCCATCCTCAGCCTCTTCACTAACCTTCCAATAACACAAACTGCAGAAATCCATCCTCAGCATCTACACTCACCTTCCAGTAACACAACCTGCAGAAAACCATCATCAGCATCTCCACTCACCTCCCAATAACACAACCTGCAGAAACCCATACTCAGCATCTCCACTCACCTCCCAATAACACAAACTGCAGAAACCCATCCTCAGCATCTTCACACACCTCCCAAT
The DNA here is from genome assembly GCF_047496885.1 of Scyliorhinus torazame. Classification (NCBI taxonomy): domain Eukaryota; kingdom Metazoa; phylum Chordata; class Chondrichthyes; order Carcharhiniformes; family Scyliorhinidae; genus Scyliorhinus; species Scyliorhinus torazame. The sequence continues at coordinate 318,054 of NW_027307772.1, forward strand.
AACACAACCTGCAGAAAACCATCCTCAGCATCTCCACTCCCCTTCCAATAACACAACCTGCTGAAACCCATCCTCAGCATCTCCATTCACCTCCCAATAACACAACCTGCAGAAATCCATCCTCAGCATCTCCACTCACCTCCCAATAACACAACCTGCAGAAATCAATCGTCAGCATCTCCACTAACCTTCCAATAACTCAACCTGCAGAAACCTACCCTCAGCATCTTCACTATCCTTCCAATAACACAACCTGCAGAAGCCCATCCTCAGCAGCTCCACTCACCTCCCAATAACACAACCTGCAATAATCCATCCTCAGCATCTTCACTAACCTTCCAATAACACAATCTGCAGCAACCCATCCTCAGCATCTCCACTCACCTCCCAATAACACAGCCTGCAGAAAGCCATCTGCAGCATCTCCACTCACCTCCCAATAACACAACCTGCAGAAACCCATCCTCAGCATCTCCACTCACCTCCCAATAACACAAACTGCAGAAACCCATCCTCAGCATCTCCACTCACCTCCCGATAACACAACCTGCAGAAACCCATCCTCAGCATCTTCACTCACCTTCCAATAACACAACCTGCAGAAACCCATCCTCAGCATCTCCACTCACCTTCAAATAACACAACCTGCAGAAACCCATCCACAGCATCTTCACTCACCTCCCAATAACATAAACTGCAGAAACCCATCCTCAGCATCTTCATTAACCTCCCAAAAACACAACCTGCAGAACCCATCTTCAGCATCTCCACTCACCTTCCAATAACACAACCTGCAGAAACCCATCCTCAGCATCTTCACTCACCTCCCAATGACACAAACTGCTGAAACCCATCCTCAGCATCCCCACTCACCTCCCAATAACACAACCGGCAGAAACCCATCCTCAGCATCTTCACTCACCTTCCAATAACACAACCTGCAGGAATCCATCCTCAGCATCTCCACTCACCTCCCAATAACACAACCTGCAGAAATCAATCGTCAGCATCTCCAGTAACCTTCCAATAACTCAACCTGCAGAAACCTACCCTCAGCATCTTCACTATCCTTCCAATAACACAACCTGCAGAAACCCATCCTCAGCAGCTCCACTCACCTCCCAATAACACAACCTGCAGAAATCCATCCTCAGCATCTTCACTAACCTTCCAATAACACAATCTGCAGCAACCCATCCTCAGCATCTCCACTCACCTCCCAATAACACAGCCTGCAGAAAGCCATCTTCAGCATCTCCACTCACCTCCCAATAACACAACCTGCAGAAACCCATCCTCAGCATCTCCACTCACCTCCCAATAACACAACCTGAAGAAAACCATCCTCAGCATCTCCACTCCCCTTCCAATAACACAACCTGCTGAAAGCCATCCTCAGCATCTCCATTCACCTCCTAATAACACAACCTGCAGAAATCCATCCTCAGCATCTCCACTCAACTCCCAATAAAACAACCTGCAGAAATCAATTGTCAGCATCTACACTAACCTTCCAATAACACAACTTGCAGAAATCCATCCTCAGCATCTTCACTAACCTTCCAATAACACAATCTGCAGCAACCCATCCTCAGCATCTCCACTCACCTCCCAATAACACAACCTGCAGAAACCCATCCTCAGCATCTCCACTCACCTCGCAATAACACAACCTGCAGAAACCCATTCTCAGCATCTCCCCTCACCTCCCAATAACACAACCTGCAGAAATCCATCGTTCGCATCTCCACTCACCACCCAATAACACAACCTGCAGAAACCCATCCTCAGCATCTCCACTCACCCCCAATAACACAACCTGCATAAACCCATCCTCAGCCTCTTCACTAACCTTCCAATAACACAACCTGCAGAAACCCATACTCAGCATCTCCACTCACCTCCCAATAACACAAACTGCAGAAACCCATCCTCAGCATCTTCACTCACCTCCCAATAACACAACCTGCAGAAAACCATCCTCAGCATCTCCACTCCCCTTCCAATAACACAACCTGCTGAAACCCATCCTCAGCATCTCCATTCACCTCCCAATAACACAACCTGCAGAAATCCATCCTCAGCATCTCCACTCACCTCCCAATAACACAACCTGCAGAAATCAATCGTCAGCATCTCCACTAACCTTCCAATAACTCAACCTGCAGAAACCTACCCTCAGCATCTTCACTATCCTTCCAATAACCCAACCTACAGAAACCCATCCTCAGCAGCTCCACTCACCTCCCAATAACACAACCTGCAATAATCCATCCTCAGCATCTTCACTAACCTTCCAATAACACAATCTGCAGCAACCCATCCTCAGCATCTCCACTCACCTCCCAATAACACAGCCTGCAGAAAGCCATCTTCAGCATCTCCACTCACCTCCCAATAACACAACCTGCAGAAACCCATCCTCAGCATCTCCACTCACCTCCCAAAAACACAAACTGCAGAAACCCATCCTCAGCATCTCCACTCACCTCCCAATAACACAACCTGCAGAAACCCATACTCAGCATCTCCATTCACCTCCCAATAACACAACCTGCAGAAAACCATCCTCAGCATCTCCACTCCCCTTCCAATAACACAACCTGCTGAAACCCATCCTCAGCATCTCCATTCACCTCCCAATAACACAACCTGCAGAAATCCATCCTCAGCATCTCCACTCACCTCCCAATAACACAACCTGCAGAAATCAATTGTCAGCATCTACACTAACCTTCCAATAACACAACTTGCAGAAATCCATCCTCAGCATCTTCACTAACCTTCCAATAACACAATCTGCAGCAACCCATCCTCAGCATCTCCACTCACCACCCAATACCACAACCTGCAGAAATCCATCGTCAGCATCTTCACTCACCTCCCAATAACACAACCTGCAGAAAGCCATCCAAAGCATCTCCTCTCACCTCCCAATAACACAACCTGCAGAAACCCATCCTCAGCATCTCCACTCACCTCCCAATAACACAACCTGCAGAAACCCATTCTCAACATCTCCCCTCATCTCCCAATAACACAACCTGCAGAAATCCACTTTCGCATCTCCACTCACCTCCCAATAAGACAACCTGCAGAAACCCATCCTCAGCATCTCCACTCACCTCCCAATAACACAACCTGCAGAAACCCATTCTCAGCATCTCCCCTCACCTCCCAATAACACAACCTGCAGAAATCCATCGTTCGCATCTCCACTCACCTCCCAATAACACAACCTGCAGAAACCCATCCTCAGCATCTCCACTCACCCCCCAATAACACAACCTGCATAAACACATCCTCAGCCCCTTCACTAACCTTCCAATAACACAAACTGCAGAAATCCATCCTCAGCATCTACACTCACCTTCCAGTAACACAACCTGCAGAAAACTATCATCAGCATCTCCACTCACCTCCCAATAACACAACCTGCAGAAACCCATACTCAGCATCTCCACTCACCTCCCAATAACACAAACTGCAGAAACCCATCCTCAGCATCTTCACTCACCTCCCAATAACACAATCTGCAGAAAACCATCCTCAGCATCTCCACTCCCCTTCCAATAACACAACCTGCTGAAACCCATCCTCAGCATCTCCATTCACCTCCCAATAACACAACCTGCAGAAATCCATCCTCAGCATCTCCACTCACCTCCCAATAACACAACCTGCAGAAATCAATCGTCAGCATCTCCACTCACCTTCCAATAACTCAACCCGCAGAAACCTACCCTCAGCATCTTCACTATCCTTCCAATAACACAACCTGCAGAAACCCATCCTCAGCAGCTCCACTCACCTCCCAATAACACAACCTGCAGAAATCCATCCTCAGCATCTTCACTAACCTTCCAATAACACAACCTGCAGAAATCCATCGTTCGCATCTCCACTCACCTCCCAATAACACAACCTGCAGAAATCCACGTTCGCATCTCCACTCACCTCCCAATAACACAACCTGCAGAAACCCATCCTCAGCATCTCCACTCACCTCCCAATAACACAACCTGCAGAAACCCATTCTCAGCATCTCCCCTCACCTCCCAATAACACAACCTGCAGAAATCCATCGTTCGCATCTCCACTCACCTCCCAATAACACAACCTGCAGAAACCCATCCTCAGCATCTCCACTCACCTTCCAATAACACAACCTGCAGAAACCCATCCTCAGCCTCTTCACTCACCCCCCAATAACACAACCTGCATAAACCCATCCTCAGCCTATTCACTAACCTTCCAATAACACAAACTTCAGAAATCCATCCTCAGCATCTCCACTCACCTTCCAGTAACACAACCTGCAGAAATCCATCCTCAGCATCTCCACTCACCTCCGAAAAACACAACCTGCAGAAACCCATCCTCAGCATCTTCACTCACCTTCCAATAACACAACCTGCAGAAACCCATCCTCAGCATCTCCACTCACCTTCCAATAACACAACCTGCAGAAACCCGTCCACAGCATCTTCACTCACCTCCCAATAACATAAACTGCAGAAACCCATCCTCAGCATATTCATTAACCTCCCAAAAACACAACCTGCAGAACCCATCCTCAGCATCTCCACTCACCTTCCAATAACACAACCTGCAGAAACCCATCCTCAGAATCTTCACTCACCTCCCAATGACACAAACTGCTGAAACCCATCCTCAGCATCTCCACTCACCTCCTATTAACACAACCGGCAGAAACCCATCCTCAGCATCTTCACTCACCTTCCAATAACACAACCTGCAGGAATCCATCCTCAGCATCTCCACTCACCTCCCAATAACACAACCTGCAGAAATCAATCGTCAGCATCTCCAGTAACCTTCCAATAACTCAACCTGCAGAAACCTACCCTCAGCATCTTCACTATCCTTCCAATAACACAACCTGCAGAAACACATCCTCAGCATCTCCACTCACCTCCCAATAACACAACCTGCAGAAATCCATCCTCAGCATCTTCACTAAACTTCCAATAACACAATCTGCAGAAAGCCATCTTCAGCATCTCCACTCACCTCCCAATAACACAACCTGCAGAAACCCATCCACAGCATCTCCACTCACCTCCCAATAACACAACCTGCAGAAACCCATTCTCAGCATCTCCACTCACCTCCCAATAACACAACCTGCAGAAAACCATCCTCAGCATCTCCACTCCCCTTCCAATAACAAAACCTGCTGAAACCCATCCTCAGCATCTCCATTCACCTCCCAATAACACAACCTGCAGAAATCCATCCTCAGCATCTCCACTCACCTCCCAATAACACAACCTGCAGAAATCAATCGTCAGCATCTCCACTAACCTTCCAATAACACAACTTGCAGAAATCCATCCTCAGCATCTTCACTAACCTTCCAATAACACAATCTGCAGCAACCCATCCTCAGCATCTCCACTCACCACCCAATAACACAACCTGCAGAAATCCATCGTCAGCATCTTCACTCACCTCCCAATAACACAACCTGCAGAAACACATCCAAAGCATCTCCTCTCACCTCCCAATAACACAACCTGCAGAAACCCATCCTCAGCATCTCCTCTCACCTCCCAATAACACAACCTGCAGAAACCCATTCTCAGCATCTCCCCTCACCTCCCAATAACACAACCTGCAGAAATCTACGTTCGCATCTCCACTCACCTCCCAATAACACAACCTGCAGAAACCCATCCTCAGCATCTCCACTCACCTCCCAATAACACAACCTGCAGAAACCCATTCTCAGCATCTCCCCTCACCTCGCAATAACACAACCTGCAGAAATCCATCATTCGCAGCTCCACTCACCTCCCAATAACACAACCTGCAGAAACCTTTCCTCAGCATCTCCACTCACCCCCCAATAACACAACCTGCATAAACCCATCCTCAGCCTCTTCACTAACCTTCCAATAACACAAACTGCAGAAATCCATCCTCAGCATCTACACTCACCTTCCAGTAACACAGCCTGCAGAAAACCTTCATCAGCATCTCCACTCACCTCCCAATAACACAACCTGCAGAAATCCATCCTCAGCATCTCCACTCACCTTCCAATAACACAACCTGCAGAAATCCATCCTCAGCACCTCCACTCACCTCTCAATAACACAACCTGCTGAAACCCATCCTCAGCATCTTCATTAACCTCCCAAAAACACAACCTGCAGAACCCATCCTCAGCATCTCCTCTCACCTTCCAATAACACAACCTGCAGAAACCCATCCTCAGCATCTTCACTCACCTCCCGATAACACAACCTGCAGAAACCCATCCTCAGCATCTTCACTCACCTTCCAATAACACAACCTGCAGAAACCCATCCTCAGCATCTACACTCACCTCCCAATAACACAACCTGCAGAAACCCATCCTCAGCATCTCCACTCACCCCCCAATAACACAACCTGCATAAACACATCCTCAGCCCCTTCACTAACCTTCCAATAACACAAACTGCAGAAATCCATCCTCAGCATCTACACTCACCTTCCAGTAACACAACCTGCAGAAAACTATCATCAGCATCTCCACTCACCTCCCAATAACACAACCTGCAGAAACCCATACTCAGCATCTCCACTCACCTCCCAATAACACAAACTGCAGAAACCCATCCTCAGCATCTTCACTCACCTCCCAATAACACAATCTGCAGAAAACCATCCTCAGCATCTCCACTCCCCTTCCAATAACACAACCTGCTGAAACCCATCCTCAGCATCTCCATTCACCTCCCAATAACACAACCTGCAGAAATCCATCCTCAGCATCTCCACTCACCTCCCAATAACACAACCTGCAGAAATCAATCGTCAGCATCTCCACTCACCTTCCAATAACTCAACCCGCAGAAACCTACCCTCAGCATCTTCACTATCCTTCCAATAACACAACCTGCAGAAACCCATCCTCAGCAGCTCCACTCACCTCCCAATAACACAACCTGCAGAAATCCATCCTCAGCATCTTCACTAACCTTCCAATAACACAACCTGCAGAAATCCATCGTTCGCATCTCCACTCACCTCCCAATAACACAACCTGCAGAAATCCACGTTCGCATCTCCACTCACCTCCCAATAACACAACCTGCAGAAACCCATCCTCAGCATCTCCACTCACCTCCCAATAACACAACCTGCAGAAACCCATTCTCAGCATCTCCCCTCACCTCCCAATAACACAACCTGCAGAAATCCATCGTTCGCATCTCCACTCACCTCCCAATAACACAACCTGCAGAAACCCATCCTCAGCATCTCCACTCACCTTCCAATAACACAACCTGCAGAAACCCATCCTCAGCCTCTTCACTCACCCCCCAATAACACAACCTGCATAAACCCATCCTCAGCCTATTCACTAACCTTCCAATAACACAAACTTCAGAAATCCATCCTCAGCATCTCCACTCACCTTCCAGTAACACAACCTGCAGAAATCCATCCTCAGCATCTCCACTCACCTCCGAAAAACACAACCTGCAGAAACCCATCCTCAGCATCTTCACTCACCTTCCAATAACACAACCTGCAGAAACCCATCCTCAGCATCTCCACTCACCTTCCAATAACACAACCTGCAGAAACCCGTCCACAGCATCTTCACTCACCTCCCAATAACATAAACTGCAGAAACCCATCCTCAGCATCTTCATTAACCTCCCAAAAACACAACCTGCAGAACCCATCCTCAGCATCTCCACTCACCTTCCAATAACACAACCTGCAGAAACCCATCCTCAGAATCTTCACTCACCTCCCAATGACACAAACTGCTGAAACCCATCCTCAGCATCTCCACTCACCTCCTATTAACACAACCGGCAGAAACCCATCCTCAGCATCTTCACTCACCTTCCAATAACACAACCTGCAGGAATCCATCCTCAGCATCTCCACTCACCTCCCAATAACACAACCTGCAGAAATCAATCGTCAGCATCTCCAGTAACCTTCCAATAACTCAACCTGCAGAAACCTACCCTCAGCATCTTCACTATCCTTCCAATAACACAACCTGCAGAAACACATCCTCAGCATCTCCACTCACCTCCCAATAACACAACCTGCAGAAATCCATCCTCAGCATCTTCACTAAACTTCCAATAACACAATCTGCAGAAAGCCATCTTCAGCATCTCCACTCACCTCCCAATAACACAACCTGCAGAAACCCATCCACAGCATCTCCACTCACCTCCCAATAACACAACCTGCAGAAACCCATTCTCAGCATCTCCACTCACCTCCCAATAACACAACCTGCAGAAAACCATCCTCAGCATCTCCACTCCCCTTCCAATAACAAAACCTGCTGAAACCCATCCTCAGCATCTCCATTCACCTCCCAATAACACAACCTGCAGAAATCCATCCTCAGCATCTCCACTCACCTCCCAATAACACAACCTGCAGAAATCAATCGTCAGCATCTCCACTAACCTTCCAATAACACAACTTGCAGAAATCCATCCTCAGCATCTTCACTAACCTTCCAATAACACAATCTGCAGCAACCCATCCTCAGCATCTCCACTCACCACCCAATAACACAACCTGCAGAAATCCATCGTCAGCATCTTCACTCACCTCCCAATAACACAACCTGCAGAAACCCATCCAAAGCATCTCCTCTCACCTCCCAATAACACAACCTGCAGAAACCCATCCTCAGCATCTCCTCTCACCTCCCAATAACACAACCTGCAGAAACCCATTCTCAGCATCTCCCCTCACCTCCCAATAACACAACCTGCAGAAATCTACGTTCGCATCTCCACTCACCTCCCAATAACACAACCTGCAGAAACCCATCCTCAGCATCTCCACTCACCTCCCAATAACACAACCTGCAGAAACCCATTCTCAGCATCTCCCCTCACCTCGCAATAACACAACCTGCAGAAATCCATCATTCGCAGCTCCACTCACCTCCCAATAACACAACCTGCAGAAACCTTTCCTCAGCATCTCCACTCACCCCCCAATAACACAACCTGCATAAACCCATCCTCAGCCTCTTCACTAACCTTCCAATAACACAAACTGCAGAAATCCATCCTCAGCATCTACACTCACCTTCCAGTAACACAGCCTGCAGAAAACCTTCATCAGCATCTCCACTCACCTCCCAATAACACAACCTGCAGAAATCCATCCTCAGCATCTCCACTCACCTTCCAATAACACAACCTGCAGAAATCCATCCTCAGCACCTCCACTCACCTCTCAATAACACAACCTGCTGAACCCCATCCTCAGCATCTTCATTAACCTCCCAAAAACACAACCTGCAGAACCCATCCTCAGCATCTCCTCTCACCTTCCAATAACACAACCTGCAGAAACCCATCCTCAGCATCTTCACTCACCTCCCGATAACACAACCTGCAGAAACCCATCCTCAGCATCTTCACTCACCTTCCAATAACACAACCTGCAGAAACCCATCCTCAGCATCTACACTCACCTCCCAATAACACAACCTGCAGAAAACCATCCTCAGCATCTCCACTCCCCTTCCAATAACACAACCTGCTGAAACCCATCCTCAGCATCTCCATTCACCTCCCAATAACACAACCTGCAGAAATCCATCCTCAGCATCTCCATTCACCTTCCAATAACACAACCTGCAGAAACCCATCCTCAGCATCTCCACTCACCTTCAAATAACACAACCTGCAGAAACCCATCCACAGCATCTTCACTCACCTCCCAATAACATACACTGCAGAAACACATCCTCAGCATCTTCATTAACCTCCCAAAAACACAACCTGCAGAACCCATCTTCAGCATCTCCACTCACCTTCCAATAACACAACCTGCAGAAACCCATCCTCAGCATCTCCACTCACCTTCAAATAACACAACCTGCAGAAACCCATCCACAGCATCTTCACTCATCTCCCAATAACATAAACTGCAGAAACCCATCCTCAGCATCTTCATTAACCTCCCAAAAACACAACCTGCAGAACCCATCTTCAGCATCTCCACTCACCTTCCAATAACACAACCTGCAGAAACCCATCCTCAGCATCTTCACTCACCTCCCAATGACACAAACTGCTGAAACCCATCCTCAGCATCCCCACTCACCTCCCAATAACACAACCGGCAGAAACCCATCCTCAGCATCTTCACTCACCTTCCAATAACACAACCTGCAGGAATCCATCCTCAGCATCTCCACTCACCTCCCAATAACACAACCTGCAGAAATCAATCGTCAGCATCTCCAGTAACCTTGCAATAACTCAACCTGCAGAAACCTACCCTCAGCATCTTCACTATCCTTCCAATAACACAACCTGCAGAAACCCATCCTCAGCAGCTCCACTCACCTCCCAATAACACAACCTGCAATAATCCATCCTCAGCATCTTCACTAACCTTCCAATAACACAATCTGCAGCAACCCATCCTCAGCATCTCCACTCACCTCCCAATAACACAGCCTGCAGAAAGCCATCTTCAGCATCTCCACTCACCTCCCAATAACACAACCTGCAGAAACCCATCCTCAGCATCTCCACTCACCTCCCAATAAAACAAACTGCAGAAACCCATCCTCAGCATCTCCACTCACCTCCCAATAACACAACCTGCAGAAACCCATACTCAGCATCTCCATTCACCTCCCAATAACACAACCTGCAGAAAACCATCCTCAGCATCTCCACTCCCCTTCCAATAACACAACCTGCTGAAACCCATCCTCAGCATCTCCATTCACCTCCCAATAACACAACCTGCAGAAATCCATCCTCAGCATCTCCACTCACCTCCCAATAACACAACCTGCAGAAATCAATTGTCAGCATCTACACTAACCTTCCAATAACACAACTTTCAGAAATCCATCCTCAGCATCTTCACTAACCTTCCAATAACACAATCTGCAGCAACCCATCCTCAGCATCTCCACTCACCACCCAATACCACAACCTGCAGAAATCCATCGTCAGCATCTTCACTCACCTCCCAAGAACACAACCTGCAGAAAGCCATCCAAAGCATCTCCTCTCACCTCCCAATAACACAACCTGCAGAAACCCATCCTCAGCATCTCCACTCACCTCCCAATAACACAACCTGCAGAAACCCATTCTCAGCATCTCCACTCATCTCCCAATAACACAACCTGCAGAAATCCACTTTCGCATCTCCACTCACCTCCCAATAACACAACCTGCAGAAACCCATCCTCAGCATCTCCACTCACCTCCCAATAACACAACCTGCAGAAACCCATTCTCAGCATCTCCCCTCACCTCCCAATAACACAACCTGCAGAAATCCATCGTTCGCATCTCCACTCACCTCCCAATAACACAACCTGCAGAAACCCATCCTCAGCATCTCCACTCACCCCCCAATAACACAACCTGCATAAACCCATCCTCAGCCTCTTCACTAACCTTCCAATAACACAAACTGCAGAAATCCATCCTCAGCATCTACACTCACCTTCCAGTAACACAACCTGCAGAAAACCATCATCAGCATCTCCACTCACCTCCCAATAACACAACCTGCAGAAACCCATACTCAGCATCTCCACTCACCTCCCAATAACACAAACTGCAGAAACCCATCCTCAGCATCTTCACTCACCTCCCAATAACACAATCTGCAGAAAACCATCCTCAGCATCTCCACTTCCCTTCCAATAACACAACCTGATGAAACCCATCCTCAGCATCTCCATTCACCTCCCAATAACACAACCTGCAGAAATCCATCCTCAGCATCTCCACTCACCTCCCAATAACACAACCTGCAGAAATCAATCGTCAGCATCACCACTAACCTTCCAATAACTCAACCTGCAGAAACCTACCCTCAGCATCTTCACTATCCTTCCAATAACACAACCTGCAGAAACCCATCCTCAGCAGCTCCACTCACCTCCCAATAACACAACCTGCAGAAATCCATCCTCAGCATCTTCACTAACCTTCCAATAACACAACCTGCAGAAATCCATCGTTCGCATCTCCACTCACCTCCCAGTAACACAACCTGCAGAAATCCACGTTCGCATCTCCACTCACCTCCCAATAACACAACATGCAGAAACCCATCCTCAGCATCTCCACTCACCTCCCAATAACACAACCTGCAGAAACCCATTCTCAGCATCTCCCCTCACCTCCCAATAACACAACCTGCAGAAATCCATCGTTCGCATCTCCACTCACCTCCCAATAACACAACCTGCAGAAACCCATCCTCAGCATCTCCACTCACCTTCCAATAACAGAACCTGCAGAAACCCATCCTCAGCCTCTTCACTCACCCCCCAATAACACAACCTGCATAAACCCATCCTCAGCCTATTCACTAACCTTCCAATAACACAAACTTCAGAAATCCATCCTCAGCATCTCCACTCACCTTCCAGTAACACAACCTGCAGAAATCCATCCTCAGCATCTCCACTCACCTCCGAAAAACACAACCTGCAGAACCCATCCTCAGCATCTCTACTCACCTTCCAATAAGACAACCTGCAGAAACCCATCCTCAGCATCTTCACTCACCTCCCGATAACACAACCTGCAGAAACCCACCCTCAGCATCTTCACTCACCTTCCAATAACACAACCTGCAGAAACCCATCCTCAGCATCTCCACTCACCTTCCAATAACACAACCTGCAGAAACCCGTCCACAGCATCTTCACTCACCTCCCAATAACATAAACTGCAGAAACCCATCCTCAGCATCTTCATTAACCTCCCAAAAACACAACCTGCAGAACCCATCCTCAGCATCTCCACTCACCTTCCAATAACAGAACCTGCAGAAACCCATCCTCAGCATCTTCACTCACCTCCCAATGACACAAACTGCTGAAACCCATCCTCAGCATCTCCACTCACCTCCCAATAACACAACCGGCAGAAACCCATCCTCAGCATCTTCACTCACCTTCCAATAACACAACCTGCAGGAATCCATCCTCAGCATCTCCACTCACCTCCCAATAACACAACCTGCAGAAATCAATCGTCAGCATCTCCAGTAACCTTCCAATAACTCAACCTGCAGAAACCTACCCTCAGCATCTTCACTATCCTTCCAATAACACAACCTGCAGAAACACATCCTCAGCATCTCCACTCACCTCCCAATAACACAACCTGCAGAAATCCATCCTCAGCATCTTCACTAAACTTCCAATAACACAATCTGCAGAAAGTCATCTTCAGCATCTCCTCTCACCTCCCAATAACACAACCTGCAGAAACCCATTCTCAGCATCTCCCCTCACCTCCCAATAACACAACCTGCAGAAATCTACGTTCGCATCTCCACTCACCTCCCAATAACACAACCTGCAGAAACCCATCCTCAGCATCTCCACTCACCTCCCAATAACACAACCTGCAGAAACCCATTCTCAGCATCTCCCCTCACCTCGCAATAACACAACCTGCAGAAATCCATCGTTCGCAGCTCCACTCACCTCCCAATAACACAACCTGCAGAAACCCATCCTCAGCATCTCCACTCACCCCCCAATAACACAACCTGCATAAACCCATCCTCAGCCTCTTCACTAACCTTCCAATAACACAAACTGCAGAAATCCATCCTCAGCATCTACACTCACCTTCCAGTAACACAGCCTGCAGAAAACCTTCATCAGCATCTCCACTCACCTCCCAATAACACAACCTGCAGAAATCCATCCTCAGCATCTCCACTCACCTTCCAATAACACAACCTGCAGAAATCCATCCTCAGCACCTCCACTCACCTCTCAATAACACAACCTGCTGAAACCCATCCTCAGCATCTTCATTAACCTCCCAAAAACACAACCTGCAGAACCCATCCTCAGCATCTCCTCTCACCTTCCAATAACACAACCTGCAGAAACCCATCCTCAGCATCTTCACTCACCTCCCGATAACACAACCTGCAGAAACCCATCCTCAGCATCTTCACTCACCTTCCAATAACACAACCTGCAGAAACCCATCCTCAGCATCTACACTCACCTCCCAATAACACAACCTGCAGAAAACCATCCTCAGCATCTCCACTCCCCTTCCAATAACACAACCTGCTGAAACCCATCCTCAGCATCTCCATTCACCTCCCAATAACACAACCTGCAGAAATCCATCCTCAGCATCTCCACTCACCTTCCAATAACACAACCTGCAGAAACCCATCCTCAGCATCTCCACTCACCTTCAAATAACACAACCTGCAGAAACCCATCCACAGCATCTTCACTCACCTCCCAATAACATAAACTGCAGAAACCCATCCTCAGCATCTTCATTAACCTCCCAAAAACACAACCTGCAGAACCCATCTTCAGCATCTCCACTCACCTTCCAATAACACAACCTGCAGAAACCCATCCTCAGCATCTCCACTCACCTTCAAATAACACAACCTGCAGAAACCCATCCACAGCATCTTCACTCATCTCCCAATAACATAAACTGCAGAAACCCATCCTCAGCATCTTCATTAACCTCCCAAAAACACAACCTGCAGAAACCATCTTCAGCATCTCCACTCACCTTCCAATAACACAACCTGCAGAAACCCATCCTCAGCATCTTCACTCACCTCCCAATGACACAAACTGCTGAAACCCATCCTCAGCATCCCCACTCACCTCCCAATAACACAACCGGCAGAAACCCATCCTCAGCATCTTCACTCACCTTCCAATAACACAACCTGCAGGAATCCATCCTCAGCATCTCCACTCACCTCCCAATAACACAACCTGCAGAAATCAATCGTCAGCATCTCCAGTAACCTTGCAATAACTCAACCTGCAGAAACCTACCCTCAGCATCTTCACTATCCTTCCAATAACACAACCTGCAGAAACCCATCCTCAGCAGCTCCACTCACCTCCCAATAACACAACCTGCAATAATCCATCCTCAGCATCTTCACTAACCTTCCAATAACACAATCTGCAGCAACCCATCCTCAGCATCTCCACTCACCTCCCAATAACACAGCCTGCAGAAAGCCATCTTCAGCATCTCCACTCACCTCCCAATAACACAACCTGCAGAAACCCATCCTCAGCATCTCCACTCACCTCCCAATAACACAAACTGCAGAAACCCATCCTCAGCATCTCCACTCACCTCCCAATAACACAACCTGCAGAAACCCATACTCAGCATCTCCATTCACCTCCCAATAACACAACCTGCAGAAAACCATCCTCAGCATCTCCACTCCCCTTCCAATAACACAACCTGCTGAAACCCATCCTCAGCATCTCCATTCACCTCCCAATAACACAACCTGCAGAAATCCATCCTCAGCATCTCCACTCACCTCCCAATAACACAACCTGCAGAAATCAATTGTCAGCATCTACACTAACCTTCCAATAACACAACTTTCAGAAATCCATCCTCAGCATCTTCACTAACCTTCCAATAACACAATCTGCAGCAACCCATCCTCAGCATCTCCACTCACCACCCAATACCACAACCTGCAGAAATCCATCGTCAGCATCTTCACTCACCTCCCAAGAACACAACCTGCAGAAAGCCATCCAAAGCATCTCCTCTCACCTCCCAATAACACAACCTGCAGAAACCCATCCTCAGCATCTCCACTCACCTCCCAATAACACAACCTGCAGAAACCCATTCTCAGCATCTCCCCTCATCTCCCAATAACACAACCTGCAGAAATCCACTTTTGCATCTCCACTCACCTCCCAATAACACAACCTGCAGAAACCCATCCTCAGCATCTCCACTCACCTCCCAATAACACAACCTGCAGAAACCCATTCTCAGCATCTCCCCTCACCTCCCAATAACACAACCTGCAGAAATCCATCGTTCGCATCTCCACTCACCTCCCAATAACACAACCTGCAGAAACCCATCCTCAGCATCTCCACTCACCCCCCAATAACACAACCTGCATAAACCCATCCTCAGCCTCTTCACTAACCTTCCAATAACACAAACTGCAGAAATCCATCCTCAGCATCTACACTCACCTTCCAGTAACACAACCTGCAGAAAACCATCATCAGCATCTCCACTCACCTCCCAATAACACAACCTGCAGAAACCCATACTCAGAATCTCCACTCACCTCCCAATAACACAAACTGCAGAAACCCATCCTCAGCATCTTCACTCACCTCCCAATAACACAATCTGCAGAAAACCATCCTCAGCATCTCCACTCCCCTTCCAATAACACAACCTGCTGAAACCCATCCTCAGCATCTCCATTCACCTCCCAATAACACAACCTGCAGAAATCCATCCTCAGCATCTCCACTCCCCTTCCAATAACTCAACCTGCAGAAACCTACCCTCAGCATCTTCACTATCCTTCCAATAACACAACCTGCAGAAACCCATCCTCAGCAGCTCCACTCACCTCCCAATAACACAACCTGCAGAAATCCATCCTCAGCATCTTCACTAACCTTCCAATAACACAACCTGCAGAAATCCATCGTTCGCATCTCCACTCACCTCCCAGTAACACAACCTGCAGAAATCCACGTTCGCATCTCCACTCACCTCCCAATAACACAACATGCAGAAACCCATCCTCAGCATCTCCACTCACCTCCCAATAACACAAACTGCAGAAACCCATTCTCAGCATCTCCCCTCACCTCCCAATAACACAACCTGCAGAAATCCATCGTTCGCATCTCCACTCACCTCCCAATAACACAACCTGCAGAAACCCATCCTCAGCATCTCCACTCACCTTCCAATAACACAACCTGCAGAAACCCATCCTCAGCCTCTTCACTCACCCCCCAATAACACAACCTGCAGAAACCCACCCTCAGCATCTTCACTCACCTTCCAATAACACAACCTGCAGAAACCCATCCTCAGCATCTCCACTCACCTTCCAATAACACAACCTGCAGAAACCCGTCCACAGCATCTTCACTCACCTCCCAATAACATAAACTGCAGAAACCCATCCTCAGCATCTTCATTAACCTCCCAAAAACACAACCTGCAGAACCCATCCTCAGCATCTCCACTCACCTTCCAATAACAGAACCTGCAGAAACCCATCCTCAGCATCTTCACTCACCTCCCAATGACACAAACTGCTGAAACCCATCCTCAGCATCTCCACTCACCTCCCAATAACACAACCGGCATAAACCCATCCTCAGCATCTTCACTCACCTTCCAATAACACAACCTGCAGGAATCCATCCTCAGCATCTCCACTCACCTCCCAATAACACAACATGCAGAAATCAATCGTCAGCATCTCCAGTAACCTTCCAATAACTCAACCTGCAGAAACCTACCCTCAGCATCTTCACTATCCTTCCAATAACACAACCTGCAGAAACACATCCTCAGGCTCTCCACTCACCTCCCAATAACACAACCTGCAGAAA
This sequence comes from Scyliorhinus torazame, assembly GCF_047496885.1. Lineage (NCBI taxonomy): Eukaryota > Metazoa > Chordata > Chondrichthyes > Carcharhiniformes > Scyliorhinidae > Scyliorhinus > Scyliorhinus torazame. The sequence goes on from NW_027307772.1 coordinate 335,491, forward strand.
TCCATCCTCAGCATCTTCACTAAACTTCCAATAACACAATCTGCAGAAAGCCATCTTCAGCATCTCCACTCACCTCCCAATAACACAACCTGCAGAAACCCATCCTCAGCATCTTCACTCACCTCCCAATAACACAACCTGCAGAAACCCATTCTCAGCATCTCCACTCACCTCCCAATAACACAACCTGCAGAAAACCATCCTCAGCATCTCCACTCCCCTTCCAATAACACAACCTGCTGAAACCCATCCTCAGCATCTCCATTCACCTCCCAATAACACAACCTGCAGAAATCCATCCTCAGCATCTCCACTCACCTCCCAATAACACAACCTGCAGAAATCAATCGTCAGCATCTCCACTAACCTTCCAATAACACTACTTGCAGAAATCCATCCTCAGCATCTTCACTAACCTTCCAATAACACAATCTGCAGCAACCCATCCTCAGCATCTCCACTCACCACCCAATAACACAACCTGCAGAAATCCATCGTCAGCATCTTCACTCACCTCCCAATAACACAACCTGCAGAAACCCATCCAAAGCATCTCCTCTCACCTCCCAATAACACAACCTGCAGAAACCCATCCTCAGCATCTCCACTCACCTCCCAATAACACAACCTGCAGAAACCCATTCTCAGCATCTCCCCTCACCTCCCAATAACACAACCTGCAGAAATCGACGTTCGCATCTCCGCTCACCTCCCAATAACACAACCTGCAGAAACCCATCCTCAGCATCTCCACTCACCTCCCAATAACACAACCTGCAGAAACCCATTCTCAGCATCTCCCCTCACCTCCCAATAACACAACCTGCAGAAATCCATCGTTCGCAGCTCCACTCACCTCCCAATAACACAACCTGCAGAAACCCATCCTCAGCATCGCCACTCACCCCCCAATAACACAACCTGCATAAACCCATCCTCAGCCTCTTCACTAACCTTCCAATAACACAAACTGCAGAAATCCATCCTCAGCATCTACACTCACCTTCCAGTAACACAACCTGCAGAAAACCATCATCAGCATCTCCACTGACCTCCCAATAACACAACCTGCAGAAATCCATCCTCAGCATCTCCACTCACCTTCCAATAACACAACCTGCAGAAACCCATCCTCAGCACCTCCACTCACCTCTCAATAACACAACCTGCTGAAACCCATCCTCAGCATCTTCATTAACCTCCCAAAAACACAACCTGCAGAACCCATCCTCAGCATCTCCTCTCACCTTCCAATAACACAACCTGCAGAAACCCATCCTCAGCATCTTCACTCACCTCCCGATAACACAACCTGCAGAAACCCATCCTCAGCATCTTCACTCACCTTCCAATAACACAACCTGCAGAAACCCATCCTCAGCATCTACACTCACCTCCCAATAACACAACCTGCAGAAAACCATCCTCAGCATCTCCACTCCCCTTCCAATAACACAACCTGCTGAAACCCATCCTCAGCATCTCCATTCACCTCCCAATAACACAACCTGCAGAAATCCATCCTCAGCATCTCCACTCACCTCCCAATAACACAACCTGCAGAAATCAATCGTCAGCATCTCCACTAACCTTCCAATAACACAACTTGCAGAAATCCATCCTCAGCATCTTCACTAACCTTCCAATAACACAATCTGCAGCAACCCATCCTCAGCATCTCCACTCACCACCCAATAACACAACCTGCAGAAATCCATCGTCAGCATCTTCACTCACCTCCCAATAACACAACCTGCAGAAACCCATCCAAAGCATCTCCTCTCACCTCCCAATAACACAACCTGCAGAAACCCATCCTCAGCATCTCCACTCACCTCCCAATAACACAACCTGCAGAAACCCATTCTCAGCATCTCCCCTCACCTCCCAATAACACAACCTGCAGAAATCCACGTTCGCATCTCCACTCACCTCCCAATAACACAACCTGCAGAAACCCATCCTCAGCATCTCCACTCACCTCCCAATAACACAACCTGCAGAAAACCATTCTCAGCATTTCCCCTCACCTCCCAATAACATAACCTGCAGAAATCCATCGTTCGCATCTCCACTCACCTCCCAATAACACAACCTGCAGAAACCCATCCTCAGCATCTCCACTCACCCCCCAATAACACAACCTGCATAAACCCATCCTCAGCCTCTTCACTAACCTTCCAATAACACAAACGGCAGAAATCCATCCTCAGCATCTACACTCACCTTCCAGTAACACAACCTGCAGAAAACCATCATCAGCATCTCCACTCACCTCCCAATAACACAACCTGCAGAAATCCATCCTCAGCATCTCCACTCACCTTCCAATAACACAACCTGCAGAAACCCATCCTCAGCACCTCCACTCACCTCTCAATAACACAACATGCTGAAACCCATCCTCAGCATCTTCATTAACCTCCCAAAAACACAACCTGCAGAACCCATCCTCAGCATCTCCTCTCACCTTCCAATAACACAACTTGCAGAAACCCATCCTCAGCATCTTCACTCACCTCCCGATTACACAACCTGCAGAAACCCATCCTCAGCATCTTCACTCACCTTCCAATAACACAACCTGCAGAAACCCATCCTCAGCATCTCCACTCACCTTCCAATAACACAACCTGCAGAAACCCATCCACAGCATCTTCACTCACCTCCCAATAACATAAACTGCAGAAACCCATCCTCAGCATCTTCATTAACCTCCCAAAAACACAACCTGCAGAACCCATCCTCAGCATCTCCACTCACCTTCCAATAACACAACCTGCAGAAACCCATCCTCAGCATCTTCACTCACCTCCCAATGACACAAACTGCTGAAACCCATCCTCAGCATCTCCACTCACCTCCCAATAACACAACCGGCAGAAACCCATCCTCAGCATCTTCACTCAGCTTCCAATAACTCAACCTGCAGGAATCCATCCTCAGCATCTCCACACACCTCCCAATAACACAACCTGCAGAAATCAATCGTCAGCATCTCCAGTAACCTTCCAATAACTCAACCTGCAGAAACCTACCCACAGCATCTTCACTATCCTTCCAATAACACAACCTGCAGAAACCCATCCTCAGCATCTCCACTCACCTCCCAATAACACAACCTGCAGAAATCCATCCTCAGCATCTTCACTAAACTTCCAATAACACAATCTGCAGAAAGCCATCTTCAGCATCTCCACTCACCTCCCAATAACACAACCTGCAGAAACCCATCCTCAGCATCTCCACTCACCTCCCAATAACACAACCTGCAGAAACCCATCCTCAGCATCTCCACTCACCTCCCAATAACACAACCTGCAGAAACCCATACTCAGCATCTCCACTCACCTCCCAATAACACAACCTGCAGAAAACCATCCTCAGCATCTCCACTCCCCTTCCAATAACACAACCTGCTGAAACCCATCCTCAGCATCTCCATTCACCTCCCAATAACACAACCTGCAGAAATCCATCCTCAGCATCTCCACTCACCTCCCAATAACACAACCTGCAGAAATCAATCGTCAGCATCTCCACTAACCTTCCAATAACACAACTTGCAGAAATCCAACCTCAGCATCTTCACTAACCTTCCAATAACACAATCTGCAGCAACCCATCCTCAGCATCTCCACTCACCACCCAATAACACAACCTGCAGAAATCCATCGTCAGCATCTTCACTCACCTCCCAATAACACAACCTGCAGAAACCCATCCAAAGCATCTCCTCTCACCTCCCAATAACACAACCTGCAGAAACCCATCCTCAGCATCTCCACTCACCTCCCAATAACACAACCTGCAGAAACCCATTCTCAGCATCTCCCCTCACCTCCCAATAACACAACCTGCAGAAATCCACGTTCGCATCTCCACTCACCTCCCAATAACACAACCTGCAGAAACCCATCCTCAGCATCTCCACTCACCTCCCAATAACACAACCTGCAGAAACCCATTCTCAGCATCTCCCCTCACCTCCCAATAACACAACCTGCAGAAATCCATCGTTCGCATCTCCACTCACCTCCCAATAACACAACCTGCAGAAACCCATCCTCAGCATCTCCACTCACCCCCCAATAACACAACCTGCATAAACCAATCCTCAGCCTCTTCACTAACCTTCCAATAACACAAACTGCAGAAATCCATCCTCAGCATCTACACTCACCTTCCAGTAACACAACCTGCAGAAAACCATCATCAGCATCTCCACTCACCTCCCAATAACACAACCTGCAGAAATCCATCCTCAGCATCTGCACTCACCTTCCAATAACACAACCTGCAGAAACCCATCCTCAGCACCTCCACTCACCTCTCAATAACACAACCTGCTGAAACCCATCCTCAGCATCTTCATTAACCTCCCAAAAACACAACCTGCAGAACCCATCCTCAGCATCTCCTCTCACCTTCCAATAACACAACCTGCAGAAACCCATCCTCAGCATCTTCACTCACCTCCCGATAACACAACCTGCAGAAACCCATCCTCAGCATCTTCACTCACCTTCCAATAACACAACGTGCAGTAACCCATCCTCAGCATCTACACTCACCTCCCAATAACACAACCTGCAGAAAACCATCCTCAGCATCTCCACTCTCCTTCCAATAACACAACCTGCTGAAACCCATCCTCAGCATCTCCATTCACCTCCCAATAACACAACCTGCAGAAATCCATCCTCAGCATCTCCACTCACCTCCCAATAACACAACCTGCAGAAATCAATCGTCAGCATGTCCACTAACCTTCCAATAACACAACTTGCAGAAATCCATCCTCAGCAACTTCACTAACCTTCCAATAACACAATCTGCAGCAACCCATCCTCAGCATCTCCACTCACCACCCAATAACACAACCTGCAGAAATCCATCGTCAGCATCTTCACTCACCTCCCAATAACACAACCTGCAGAAACCCATCCAAAGCATCTCCTCTCACCTCCCAATAACACAACCTGCAGAAACCCATCCTCAGCATCTCCACTCACCTCCCAATAACACAACCTGCAGAAACCCATTCTCAGCATCTCCCCTCACCTCCCAATAACACAACCTGCAGAAATCCACGTTCACATCTCCACTCACCTCCCAATAACACAACCTGCAGAAACCCATCCTCAGCATCTCCACTCACCTCCCAATAACACAACCTGCAGAAACCCATTCTCAGCATCTCCCCTCACCTCCCAATAACACAACCTGCAGAAATCCATCGTTCGCATCTCCACTCACCTCCCAATAACACAACCTGCAGAAACCCATCCTCAGCATCTCCACTCACCCCCCAATAACACAACCTGCATAAACCCATCCTCAGCCTCTTCACTAACCTTGCAATAACACAAACTGCAGAAATCCATCCTCAGCATCTACACTCACCTTCCAGTAACACAACCTGCAGAAAACCATCATCAGCATCTCCACTCACCTCCCAATAACACAACCTGCAGAAATCCATCCTCAGCATCTCCAGTCACCTTCCAATAACACAACCTGCAGAAACCCATCCTCAGCACCTCCACTCACCTCTCAATAACACAACCTGCTGAAACCCATCCTCAGCATCTTCATTAACCTCCCAAAAACACAACCTGCAGAACCCATCCTCAGCATCTCCTCTCACCTTCCAATAACACAACCTGCAGAAACCATCCTCAGCATCTTCACTCACCTCCCGATAACACAACCTGCAGAAACCCATCCTCAGCATCTTCACTCACCTTCCAATAACACAACCTGCAGAAACCCATCCTCAGCATCTACACTCACCTCCCAATATCACAACCTGCAGAAACCCATCCTCAGCATCTCCACTCACCGTCCAATAACACAACCTGCAGAAACCCATCCACAGCATCTTCACTCATCTCCCAATAACATAAACTGCAGAAACCCATCCTCAGCATCTTCATTATCCTCCCAAAAACACAACCTGCAGAACCCATCCTCAGCATCTCCACTCACCTCCCAATAACACAACCTGCAGAAACCCATCCTCAGCATCTCCACTCACCTCCCAATAACACAACCTGCAGAAACCCACACTCAGCATCTCAACTCACCTCCCAATAACACAACCTGCAGAAAACCATCCTCAGCATCTCCACTCCCCTTCCAATAACACAACCTGCTGAAACCCATCCTCAGCATCTCCATTCACCTCCCAATAACACAACCTGCAGAAATCCATCCTCAGCATCTCCACTCACCTCCCAATAACACAACCTGCAGAAACCCATCCTCAGCATCTCCACTCACCTCCCAATAACACAACCTGCAGAGACCCATTCTCAGCATCTCCCCTCACCTCCCAATAACACAACCTGCAGAAATCCATCGTTCGCATCTCCACTCACCTCCCAATAACACAACCTGCAGAAATCCATCCTCAGCATCTCCACTCACCCCCCAATAACACAACCTGCATAAACCAATCCTCAGCCTCTTCACTAACCTTCCAATAACACAAACTGCTGAAATCCATCCTCAGCATCTACACTCACCTTCCAGTAACACAACCTGCAGAAAACCATCATCAGCATCTCCACTCACCTCCCAATAACACAACCTGCAGAAATCCATCCTCAGCATCTCCACTCACCTTCCAATAACACAACCTGCAGAAACCCATCCTCAGCACCTCCACTCACCTCTCAATAACACAACCTGCTGAAACCCATCCTCAGCATCTTCACTTACCTCCCAAAAACACAACCTGCAGAACCCATCCTCAGCATCTCCTCTCACCTTCCAATAACACAACCTGCAGAAACCCATCCTCAGCATCTTCACTCACCTCCCGATAACACAACCTGCAGAAACCCATCCTCAGCATCTTCACTCACCTTCCAATAACACAACCTGCTGAAACCCATCCTCAGCGTCTCCATTCACCTCCCAATAACACAACCTTCAGAAATCCATCCTCAGCATCTCCACTCACCTCCCAATAACACAACATGCAGAAATCAATCGTCAGCATCTCCACTAACCTTCCAATAACACAACTTGCAGAAATCGATCGCCAGCATCTTCACTAACCTTCCAATAACACAATCTGCAGCACCCCATCCTCAGCATCTCCACTCACCACCCAATAACACAACCTGCAGAAATCCATCGTCAGCATCTTCACTCACCTCCCAATAACACAACCTGCAGAAACCCATCCAAAGCATCTCCTCTCACCTCCCAATAACACAACCTGCAGAAACCCATTCTCAGCATCTCCACTCACCTCCCAATAACACAACCTGCAGAAACCCATTCTCAGCATCTCCCCTCACCTCCCAATAACACAACCTGCAGAAATCCACGTTCACATCTCCACTCACCTCCCAATAACACAACCTGCAGAAACCCATCCTCAGCATCTCCACTCACCTCCCAATAACACAACCTGCAGAAACCCATTCTCAGCATCTCCCCTCACCTCCCAATAACACAACCTGCAGAAATCCATCGTTCGCATCTCCACTCACCTCCCAATAACACAACCTGCAGAAACCCATCCTCAGCATCTCCACTCACCCCCCAATAACACAACCTGCATAAACCCATCCTCAGCCTCTTCACTAACCTTCCAATAACACAAACTGGAGAAATCCATCCTCAGCATCTACACTCACCTTCCAGTAACACAACCTGCAGAAAACCATCATCAGCATCTCCACTCACCTCCCAATAACACAACCTGCAGAAATCCATCCTCAGCATCTCCACTCACCTTCCAATAACACAACCTGCAGAAACCCATCCTCAGCACCTCCACTCACCTCTCAATAACACAACCTGCTGAAACCCATCCTCAGCATCTCCACTCACCCCCCAATAACACAACCTGCAGAAACCCATCCTCAGCATCTCCACTCACCTCCCAATATCACAACCTGCAGAAACCCATCCTCAGCATCTCCACTCACCTTCCAATAACACAACATGCAGAAACCCATCCACAGCATCTTCACTCACCTCCCAATAACAAAACCTACAGAAACCCATCCTCAGCATCTCCACTCATCTCCCAATAACACAACCTGCAGAAACCCATCCTCAGCATCTCCACACGCCTTCCAATAACACAACCTGCAGAAACCCATCCTCAGAATCTCCACTCACCTTCCAAAAACACAACCTGCAGAAACCCATCCTCAGTATCTCCACTCATCTCCCAATAACACAACCTACAGAAACCCATCCTCAGCATTTTCACTCACCTCCCAATAACACAACCTGCAGAAACCCATCCTCAGCATCTTCACTCACCTCCCAATAACACAACCTGCAGAAACCCATCCTCAGCATCTTCACTCACCTCTCAATGACACAACCTGCAGAAACCCATCATCAGCATCTTCACTCACCTCCCAATAACACAACCTGCAGAAACCCATCCTCTGCATCTTCACTCACCTTCCAAAAACACAACCTGCAGAAACCCATCCTCAGCATGTTCACTCACCTCCCAATAACACAGCCTGCAGAAACACATCCTCAGCATCTTCACACACCTCCCAGTAACACAACCTGCAGATAGATACCCATCCTCAGCATCTCCACTCACCTCCCAATAACACAACCTGCAGAAACCCATCCTCAGGATCTTCACTCATCTCCCAATAACACAACCTGCAGAATCCCATCCTCAGCATTTACACTCACCTTCCAATAACACAACCTGCAGAAACCCATCCTCAGGATCTTCACTCATCTCCCAATAACACAACCTGCAGAAACCCATCCTCAGCATTTTCACTCACCTCCCAATAACACAACGTGCCGAAACCCATCCTCAGCATCTCCACTAACCTCCCAATAACACAACATGCAGAAACACATCCTCAGCATCTCCATTTACCTTCCTATAACACAACCTGCAGAAACCATTCCACAGCATCTCCACTCACCACCCAGTAAAAGAATATGCAGGAACCCATCCTCAGCATCTTCACTCACCTTCCAATAACACAACCTGCAGAAACCCATCCTCAGCATGTTCACTCACCTCCGAATAACACAGCCTGCAGAAACCCATCCTCAGCATCTCCACTCACCTCCCAATAACACAACCTGCAGAAACCCATCCTCAGCCTCTTCACTCACCTCCCAGTAACACAACCTGCAGGAGTCCATCCGCAGCATCTTCACTCACCTTCCAATAACAAAACCTGCAGAAACCCATCCTCAGCATCTCCACTCACCTCCCAATAACACAACCTGCAGAAACCCATCCTCAGCATGTTCATTAACCTCCCAAAAACACAACCTGCAGAACCCATCCTCAGCATCTCCACTCACCTTCCAATAACACAACCTGCAGGAATCCATCCTCAGCATCTCCACTCACCTCCCAATAACACAACCTGCAGAAATCAATACTCAGCATCTTCATTAACCTCCCAAAAACACAACCTGCAGAACCCATCCTCAGCATCTCCACTCACCTTCCAATAACACAACCTGCAGAATCCCATCCTCAGCATCTCCACTCACCTCCCAATAACAGAATTGTAAAAGTGATGAAAAATAACTCATTTCCACATTCATTCAAAATGGACATGGGCTTGGTCTGATTTTGATTGGCTGAGACTGTGGAGAATTTCAATCACTGAATGAGAATTCAGATAGTGGGATGCTGCCAGACTGGGAACCAATCTACAGCAGTGAGCACAGGGATGATAGGTGACTGGGATTGGGTGAGGGTTAGGACCCAGACTGTGAACCAATCTACAGCATTGAGCACAGGGATGATAGGTGACTGGGATTGGGTGAGGGTTAGGACCCAGACTGGGAACCAATCTACAGCAATGAGCACAGGGATGATAGGGGACTGGGATTGGGTGAGGGTTAGGACCTAGACTGGGAACCAATCTACAGCAGTGAGCACAGGGATGATAGGTGACTGGGATTGGATGAGGGTTAGGACCCAGACTGGGAACCAATCTACAGCAATGAGCACAGGGATGATTGGGGACTGGGATTGGGTGAGGGTTAGGACCCAGACTGGGAACCAATCTACAGCAGTGAGCACAGGGATGAGAGGTGACTGGGATTGGGTAAGGGTTAGGACCCAGACTGTGAGCCAATCTACAGCAGTGAGCACAGGGATGATAGGGGACTGGGATTGGGTAAGGGTTAGGACCCAGACTGTGAGCCAATCTACAGCAATGTGCACAGGGATGATAGGTGACTGGGATTGGGTGAGGGTAAGGACCCAGACTGGGAACCAATCTACATCAGTGAGCACAGGGATGACAGGTGACTGGGATTGGGTGAGGGTTAGGACCCAGACTGTGAACCAATCTATAGCAGTGAGCACAGGGATGACAGGTGACTGGGATTGGGTGAGGGTTAGGACCCAGACTGGGAATCAATCTACAGCAGTGAGCACAGGGATGATAGGGGACTGGGATTGGGTGAGGGTTAGGACCCAGACTGGGAACCAATCTACAGCAATGAGCAAAGGGATGATAGGGGACTGGGATTGGGTGAGGGTTAGGACCCAGACTGGGAACCAATCTACAGCAGTGAGCACAGGGATGATAGGGGACTGGGATTGGGTGAGGGTTAGGACCCAGACTGGGAACCAATCTACAGCAGTGAGCACAGGGATGATATGTGACTGGGATTGGGTGAGGGTTAGGACCCAGACTGGGAACCAATCTACAGCAGTGAGCACAGGGATGATAGGTGACTGGGATTGGGTGAGGGTTAGGACCCAGACTGGGAACCAATCTACAGCAGTGAGCACAGGGATGATAGGGGACTGGGATTGGGTGAGGGTTAGGACCCAGACTGGGAACCAATCTACAGCAGTGAGCACAGGGATGATAGGGGACTGGGATTGGGTGAGGGTTAGGACCCAGACTGTGAACCAATCTACAGCAGTGAGCACAGGGATGATAGGGGACTGGGATTGGGTGAGGGTTAGGACCCAGACTGGGAACCAATCTACAGCAGTGAGCACAGGGATGATAGGTGACTGGGATTGGGTGAGGGTTAGGACCCAGACTGGGAACCAATCTACAGCAGTGAGCACAGGGATGATGTGTGACTGGGATTGGGTGAGGGTTAGGACCCAGACTGGGAACCAATCTACAGCAGTGAGCACAGGGATGATAGGGGACTGGGATTGGGTGAGGGTTAGGACCCAGACTGGGAACCAATCTACAGCAGTGAGCACAGGGATGATAGGGGACTGGGATTGGGTGAGGGTTAGGACTCAGACTGTGAACCAATCTACAGCAGTGAGCACAGGGATGATAGGGGACTGGGATTGGAAGAGGGTTAGGTTAGTGAGATGCTCCCAGACTGGGATCCAATCTACAGCAGTGAGCCAGGGATGATAAGGGACTGGGATTGGGTGAGGGTTAGGACCCAGACTGGGAACCAATCTACAGCAGTGAGCACAGGGATGATAGGGGACTGAGATTGGGTGAGGGTTAGGACCCAGACTGTGAACCAATCTACAGCAGTGAGCACAGGGATGATAGGGGACTGGGATTGGGTCAGGGTTAGGACCCAGACTGGGAACCAATCTACAGCAGTGAGCACAGGGATGATAGGGGACTGGGATTAGGTGAGGGTTAGGACCCAGACTGGGAACCAATCTACAGCAGTGAGCACAGGGATGATAGGGGACTGGGATTGGGTGAGGGTTAGGACCCAGACTGGGAACCAATCTACAGCAGTGAGCACAGGGATGATAGGGGACTGGGATTAGGTGAGGGTTAGGACCCAGACTGGGAACCAATCTACAGCAGTGAGCACAGGGATGATAGGGGACTGGGATTGGGTGAGGGTTAGGACCCAGACTGGGAACCAATCTACAGCAGTGAGCACAGGGATGATAGGTGACTGGGATTGGGTGAGGGTTAGGACCCAGACTGGGAACCAATCTACTGCAGTGAGCACAGGGATGATAGGGGACTGGGATTGGGTGCGGGTTCGGATATGGCAGCAGAGTTGGAGATGAGCTGCGCTTCATGAAGATTTGTATCAGAAATTGTGTGACAGAATATCATTGGATTAGTCGAGTGTGGATTTAACAAAGATACAGATGATTTATTCTGCAGCTGAGATGAAGCAGAGGTGGCGATGGCAAGTGAGCAGGATTGGGAATGGAGAGAGTGTCTGGCTATAATAACTTTACTGTCAAACGGAGAGCAGGGATTGTGAACAGCCTCCGATATTAACCAGAGAGCGAGTGGAGCCATTGGATAGGGAATGAGCTCAGTGACTGGAATCGATATTGATATTTATAGCTAAAGGCACAGAGCTTCAAGGTAAGGAAGTGTTATTCCCACTATTCCAGATGTTGCACAGAATGCACCTGGAGTATTGCACAGTCCTGGCCCCTGATTTGAGGAAAGATGTAGGGGCTTTAGAGGCAGTTCAGAGGAGGTTGACGAGACTGACCGCAGAGATGAGGGCTTTGTCTTATCAAGAGAGTTGGTAAGAAGGAGTAGAGATCCAATTGTGGTTTATAAGATGATAAAAGGTGTGGGTGAAGTGGAAGTGGAGCGGATGCATCCTCTTGTGGGGCGTTCTGGAACGAGAGGTCAGAATCTCAGGATAACAGGCAGCTAATGGGAATCAGAGCTGAGGAGAAACTACTTCTCCCAATGGGATGTGAATCTTGGAATTCGCTATCCAGAGTGTGGGGCATGCTGGGACAGTGAGTAAATTTAAGGAGCAGTTATATAGATTTTGGATTGGGAATGGGGTTGAGAATTTTGGATAATTGGCAGGACGGCGGCGTTAAGCCGAGGGTGAGATCAGCCAAGACCGAATGACGGAGCAGACGCGAGGGGCCAAATAGCCTCATTCTGCTCCTGTACCTGAAAACTTACAAACTTCTGAACTGAAGAACGTGGATTCAATCTTTCCAAGATGCAAATGACCAGAGCAATAATACACTTAAAGTGGTTTATACAATAAATAACTGGACAGGGAGACTTACCAGGGACACCGACAACAGCCAGGAGGGGATAGTACCCCGCTTGAATTATCATCAGTGCGCCGTAGATCCGCCATGGTAAATCCTGGTCAGACACAAAGTAAATACCCAGGGATAAACTCCTGTCCATTGCTGTAACGTTCCTGTGGGCAGTTCCCAGATTCTGATCCATTGCTGTAACGTTCCTGTGGGCAGTTCCCAGATTCTGATCCATTGCTGTAACGTTCCTGTGGGTAGTTCCCAGATTCTGATCCATTGCTGTAACGTTCCTGTGGATAGTTCCCAGATTCTGATCCATTGCTGTAACGTTCCTGTGGATCGTTCCCAGATTCTGATCCATTGCTGTAACGTTCCTGTGGGCAGTTCCCAGATTCTGATCCATTGCTGTAACGTTCCTGTGGATAGTTCCCAGATTCTGATCCATTGCTGTAACGTTCCTGTGGATAGTTCCCAGATTCTGATCCATTGCTGTAACGTTCCTGTGGGTAGTTCCCAGATTCTGATCCATTGCTGTAACGTTCCCGTGGATAGTTCCCAGATTCTGATCCATTGCTGTAACGTTCCTGTGGATAGTTCCCAGATTCTGATCCATTGCTGTAACGTTCCTGTGGATAGTTCTCGGCTTCTGATCCATTGCTGTAACGTTCCTGTGGGTAGTTCCCAGATTCTGATCCATTGCTGTGACGTTCCTGTGGGTAGTTCCCAGATTCTGCTCCCTCCTCTCGGTCTCTCTGGAGCCGCTGATCTCTGGCAGTGTTGGAAATGACGCTCCAACTGACAGTTTGGGATAACACAGTGAAAGGAATCGCTTATTAATAGCAGAGACAAACCCTCCAGTGACACGGTTAGATCCATCGAGACTGACATTAATCACAGTCACTAAACAAACAGGCTCAGTTAACCCCTTTCAATCAAACACTTTTTATATCACAATGAAATAGAAGATTAGCCGGGTCTGGATTAGCTGTGTGACAGTGACTGAGGGATGGAGTGTGGAAATAGTGGACACACTGACCCTGATACTCAATCCTCGTTGATATCTGAGTGGTTCCAGGGGACTGGGGCATTTTCACTGTCCCATCCTGTTTATAAAAGGAGAGAGAGGGATTAAACCCTGGAGTGACAGAGCAGCCTGGATAATGTTAGTCACGAGGACATTTCTAGGAGTCAGAGTGGGCAACAGGAATATTGCTCCTTCGCGAGGAAATGGTGTTATGTGACCAGAAAAACGGCGATATTCGTGGGAAATCATATCGCATGTTGTTATTGCAGTTATATTTCAAAATAACTGGAGGATTAATGAGGGAACTGATATGGATTTATGTACTGGGACATATTGTGATCAAATGTCATTGATTAGAGATGTTCTCGAGTCCCAAAGCCGTGGATTAAAGGGTCTGTGACAGTGAGAATGTGATATTGGCTAAGAAACAGAAAGCAGAGAGAAGCGGTGAATGATAGTTATTCAGACAGGAGGGGAGGAGACACTGATGTTCACTCGGGGTCCACATGAGGACAATTGCTCTTCAAGATACACTTCACTGCGATAGGCTTCAATGGAAAGAATTTCAACATTCACAAATGACAGACACTCGGCAATGACACAGTGAGCAGTGTAGCAGCAATCTTCAGCAGCATGTTCCCAGATCTGTGAAAGGCAGAGTCACGGGGAAAGTAAATTTAAATCACTGTCGTGTGGGTGATGCATCAGGGAGGAGGGCAGAGGACAGGAAATATAAACTAAACGGGACAAGTTTAAAAAGTGTACAGGAAGGGAGCGGGGACATGTCCACACTTTGCACTGGAAGGTCATCGTGATAAGATTGGAAAATCCTCAGAAGATATTTAACTTGATCAATAGAGGCGGAGACTCCGAAAAGAAGGATGTTAGGATCATAGAGTCATCGAGGTCCAGAGCACAGAAAGGCCATTCGGCCCATCTGGACTGGGCAGGTCAAAAACAACCACCTGAGTATTTGAATCCCACTTTCTAACACTTTGCCAATAGCCTATAGAGTTATAACCAGGTTTATAGAGAGGACCATCGCTGAGGAATTGCTTCTTCTTCTGCCGCTAAATATACAAAAGGATGTGAGGATCTTGGAGACAAAACAAAGGATATTTAATGGAGTGTTGTCAGGAATGGAGGATTTCAGTTAAATATGGGGATTAGTGAACTGGAATTGTAATCTGTAGATCAGTTTAAGGTAAAGAGCAATTTCACAGAGGACTCCAAATTAGGAAGGAGTTTAGAGAGAGTGAGCAGAAAGGGTTCCACTGGAGTGTGTGTGTGGGCTGGGGAGAGTGGCCTGGAGTGTGTGTGTGGGCTGGCCGGGAGTGGCCTGGCCTGGAGTGTGTGTGTGGGCTGGCCGGGAGTGGCCTGGATTGTGTGTGTGGGCTGGCCGGGAGTGGCCTGGAGTGTGTGTGTGGGCTGGCCGGGAGTGTGTGTGTGGGCTGGCCGGGAGTGGCCTGGAGTGTGTGTGTGGGCTGGCCGGGAGTGGCCTGGAGTGTGTGTGTGGGCTGGCCGGGAGTGGCCTGGAGTGTGTGTGTGGGCTGGCCGTGAGTGGCCTGGAGTGTATGTGGGCTGCCCGGGGGTGGCCTGGAGTGTGTGTGTGGGCCGGCCGGGAGTGGCATGGAGTGTGTGTGTGGGCTGGCCGGGAGTGGCCTGGCCTGGAGTGTGTGTGTGGGCCGGCCGGGAGTGGCCTGGAGTGTGTGTGTGGGCTGGCCGGGAGTGGTCTGGAGTGTGTGTCTGGGCTGGCCGGGAGTGGCCTGGAGTGTGTGTGTGGGCTGGCCGGGAGTGGCCTGGAGTGTGTGTGTGGGCTGGCCGGGAGTGGCCTGGAGTGTGTGTGTGGGCTGGCCGGGAGTGGCCTGGAGTGTATGTGTGGTCTGGCCGGGAGTGGCCGGGAGTGTGTGTGTGGGCTGGTCGGGAGTGGCCTGGAGTGTGTGTGTGGGCTGGCCGGGAGTGGCCTGGAGTGTGTGTGGGCTGGCCGGGAATGTCCTGGAGTGTGTGTGTGGGCTGGTCGGGAGTGGCCTGGAGTGTGTGTGTGGGCTGGCCGGGAGTGTCCTGGAGTGTGTGTGTGGGCTGGCCGGGAGTGGCCTGGAGTGTGTGTGTGGGCTGGCCGGGAGTGGCCGGGAGTGTGTGTGTGGGCTGGCCGAGAGTGGCCTGGAGTGTGTGTGTGGGCTGGCCGGGAGTGGCCTGGAGTGTGTGTGTGGGCTGGCCGGGAGTGGCCTGGAGCGAGTGTGTGGGCTGCCCGGGAGTGGCCTGGAGTGTGTGTGTGGGCTGGCCGAGAGTGGCCTGGAGTGTGTGTGTGGGCTGCCCGGGAGTGGCCTGGAGTGTGTGTGTGGGCTGGCCGGGAGTGGCCTGGAGCGAGTGTGTGGGCTGGCCGGGAGTGGCCTGGAGTGTGTGTGAGGGCCGGCCGGGAGTGCCCTGGAGTGTGTGTGTGGGCCGGCCGGAATTGGCCTGGAGTGTGTGTGTGGACTGGCCGGGAGTGGCCTGGAGTGTGTGTGTGGGCTGGCCGGGAGTGGCCTGGAGTGTGTGTGTGGGCTGGCCGGGAGTGGCCTGGAGTGTGTGTGTGGGCTGGCCGGGAGTGGCCTGGCCTGGAGTGTGTGTGTGGGCTGGTCGGGAGTGGCCTGGAGTGTGTTTGTGGGCTGGTCGGGTGTGGGGTGGAGTGAGTGTATGGGCTGGCCGGGAGTGGCCTGGAGTGTGTGTGTGGGCTGGCCGGGAGTGACCTGGAGTGTGTGTGTGTGGGCTGGTCGGGAGTGGCCTGGAGTGTGTGTGTGGGCTGGCCGGGAGTGGCCTGTCCTGGAGTGTGTGTGTGGGCTGGCCGGGAGTGGCCTGGAGTGTGTGTGTGGGCTGGCCGGGAGTGGCCTGGAGTGTGTGTGTGGACTGGCCGGGAGTGGCCTGGAGTGTGTGTGTGGGCTGGCCGGGAGTGGCCTGGAGTGTGTGTGTGGGCTGGACGGGAGTGGCCTGGAGTGTGTGTGTGGACTGGCCGGGAGTGGCCTGGAGTGTGTGTGTGGGCTGGCCGGGAGTGGCCTGGAGTGTGTGTGTGGGCTGGCCGGGAGTGGCCTGTAGTGTGTGTGTGGGCTGGCCGGGAGTGACCTGGAGTGTGTGTGGGCTGCCCGGGAGTGGCCTGGAGTGTGTGTGTGCTGGCCGGGAGTGGCCTGGAGTGTGTGTGTGGGCTGGCCGGGAGTGGCATGGAGTGTATGTGTGGGCTGGCCGGGAGTGACCTGGAGTGTGTGTGTGGGCTGGACGGGAGTGGCCTGAAGTGTGTATGTGGGCTGGCCGGGAGTGTGTGTGTGGGCTGGCCGGGAGTGGCCTGGAGTGTGTGTGTGGGCTGGCCGGGAGTGGCCTGGAGTGTGTGTGTGGACTGGCCGGGAGTGGCCTGGAGTGTATGTGTGGGCTGGCCGGGAGTGACCTGGCCTGAAGTGTGTGTGTGTGCTGGCCGGGAGTGTGTGTGTGGGCTGGCCGGGAGTGGCCTGTAGTGTGTGTGTGGGCTGGCCGGGAGTGGCCTGGAGTGTGTGTGTGGGCTGGCCGGGAGTGGCCTGGAGTGTGTGTGTGGACTGGCCGGGAGTGGCCTGGAGTGTGTGTGTGGGCTGGCCGGGAGTGGCCTGGAGTGTGTGTGTGGGCTGGCCGGGAGTGGCTTGTGTGTGTGTGTGGGCTGGCCGGGAGTGACCTGGAGTGTGTGTGTGGGCTGGCCGGGAGTGACCTGGAGTGTGTGTGAGGGCTGGCCGGGAGTGGCCTGGCCTGGAGTGTGTGTGTGGGCTGGCCGGGAGTGGCCTGGAGTGTGTGTGTGGGCTGGCCGGGAGTGGCCTGGAGTGTGTGTGTGGGCTGGCCGGGAGTAGCCTGGAGTGTGTGTGTGGGCTGGCCGGGAGTGGCCTGGAGTGTGTGTGTGGGCTGGCCGGTAGTAGCCTGGAGTGTGTGTGTGGGCTGGCCGGGAGTAGCCTGGAGTGTGTGTGTGGGCTGGCCGGGAGTGGCCTGGAGTGTGTGTGTGGGCTGGCCGGGAGTGGCCTGGAGTGTGTGTGTGGGCAGGCCGGGAGTGGCCTGGAGTGCGTGTGTGTGCTGGCCGGGCCTGGCCTGGAGAGTGTGTGTGGGCTGGCCGGGAGTGGCCTGGAGTGTGTGTGTGGGCAGGCCGGGAGTGGCCTGGAGTGTGTGTGTGGGCTGGCCGGGAGTGTCCTGGAGAGTGTGTGTGGGCTGGCCGGGAGTGACCTGGAGTATGTGTGTGGGCTGGCCGGGAGTAGCCTGGAGTGTGTGTGTAGGCTGGCCGTGAGTGGCCTGGAGTGCGTGTGTGGGCTGGCCGGGCCTGGCCTGGAGAGTGTGTGTGGGCTGGCCGGGAGTAGTCTGGAGTCTGTGTGTGGGCTGGCCGGGAGTGGCCTGGAGTGTGTGAGTGGGCTGGCCGGGAGTGGCGTGGAGTGTGTGTGTGGGCTGGCCGTGAGTGGCCTGGAGTGTGTGTGTGGGCTGGCCGGGAGTGGCCGGGAGTGTGTGTGTGGGTGGCCGGGAGTGGCCTGGAGTGTGTGTGTGGGCTGACCGGGAGTGGCCGGGAGTGTGTGTGTGGGCTGGCCGGGAGTGGCCGGGAGTGTGTGTGTGGGTGGCCGGGAGTGGCCTGGAGTGTGTGTGTGGGCTGACCGGGAGTGGCCGGGAGTGTGTGTGTGGGCTGGCCGGGAGTGGCCTGGAGTGTGTGTGTGGGCTGGCCGGGAGTGGCCTGGAGTGTGTGTGTGGGCTGGCCGGGAGTAGCCTGGAGTGTGTGTGTGGGCTGGCCGGGAGTAGCCTGGAGTGTGTGTGTGGGCTGGCCGGGAGTGGCCTGGAGTGTGTGTGTGGGCTGGCCGGGAGTGGCCTGGAGTGTGTGTGTGGGCAGGCCGGGAGTGGCCTGGAGTGCGTGTGTGGGCTGGCCGTGCCTGGCCTGGAGAGTGTGTGTGGGCTGGCCGGGAGTGGCCTGGAGTGTGTGTGTGGGCAGGCCGGGAGTGGCCTGGAGTGTGTGTGTGGGCTGGCCGGGAGTGTCCTGGAGAGTGTGTGTGGGCTGGCCGGGAGTGACCTGGAGTGTGTGTGTGGGCTGGCCGGGAGTAGCCTGGAGTATGTGTGTGGGCTGGCCGTGAGTGGCCTGGAGTGCGTGTGTGGGCTGGCCGGGCCTGGCCTGGAGAGTGTGTGTGGGCTGGCCGGGAGTAGTCTGGAGTGTGTGTGTGGGCTGACCGGGAGTGGCCGGGAGTGTGTGTGTGGGCTGGCCGGGAGTGGCCGGGAGTGTGTGTGTGGGTGGCCGGGAGTGGCCTGGAGTGTGTGTGTGGGCTGACCGGGAGTGGCCGGGAGTGTGTGTGTGGGCTGGCCGGGAGTGGCCTGGAGTGTGTGTGTGGGCTGGCCGGGAGTGGCCTGGAGTGTGTGTGTGGGCTGGCCGGGAGTGGCCTGGAGTGCGTGTGTGGGCTGGCCGGGCCTGGCCTGGAGAGTGTGTGTGGGCTGGCCGGGAGTGGCCTGGAGTGTGTGTGTGGGCAGGCCGGGAGTGGCCTGGAGTGTGTGTGTGGGCTGGCCGGGAGTGTCCTGGAGAGTGTGTGTGGGCTGGCCGGGAATGACCTGGAGTGTGTGTGTGGGCTGGCCGGGATTAGCCTGGAGTGTGTGTGTGGGCTGGCCGTGAGTGGCCTGGAGTGCGTGTGTGGGCTGGCCGGGCCTGGCCTGGAGAGTGTGTGTGGGCTGGCCGGGAGTAGCCTGGAGTCTGTGTGTGGGCTGGCCGGGAGTGGCCTGGAGTGTGTGTGTGGGCTGGCCTGGAGTGGCGTGGAGTGTGTGTGTGGGCTGGCCGGGAGTGGCCTGGAGTGTGTGTGTGGGCTGGCCGGGAGTGGCCGGGAGTGTGTGTGTGGGTGGCCGGGAGTGGCCTGGAGTGTGTGTGTGGGCTGACCGGGAGTGGCCGGGAGTGTGTGTGTGGGCTGGCCGGGAGTGGCCGGGAGTGTGTGTGTGGGTGGCCGGGAGTGGCCTGGAGTGTGTGTGTTGGCTGACCGGGAGTGGCCGGGAGTGTGTGTGTGGGCTGGCCGGGAGTGGCCTGGAGTGTGTGTGTGGGCTGGCCGGGAGTGGCCTGGAGTGTGTGTGTGGGCTGGCCGGGAGTGGCCTGGAGTGTGTGTGTGGGCTGGCCGGGAGTGGCCTGGAGTGTGTGTGTGGGCTGGCCGGGAGTGGCCTGGAGTGTGTGTGTGGGCTGGCCGGGAGTGGCCTGGAGTGTGTGTGTGGGCTGGCCGGGAGTGGCCTGGAGTGTGTGTGTGGGCTGGCCGGGAGTGGCCGGGAGTGTGTTTGTGGGATGGCCGGGCGTGACCGGGAGTGTGTGTGTGGGCTGGTCGGGAGTGGATGGGAGTGTGTATGGGCTGGCCGGGAGTGGCTTGGAGTGCGTGTGTGGGCTGGCCGGGAGTGGCCTGGAGTGTGTGTGTGGGCTGGCCGGGAGTGGATGGGAGTGTGTATGGGCTGGCCGGGAGTGGCTTGGAGTGTGTGTGTGGGCTGGCCGGGAGTGGCCTGGAGTGTGTGTGTGGGCTGGCCGGGAGTGGCTTGGAGTGTGTGTGTGGGCTGGCCGGGAGTGGCTTGAAGTGTGTGTGTGGGCTGGCCGGGAGTGGCCTGGAGTGTGTGTGTGGGCTGGCCGGGAGTGGCCTGGAGTGTGTGTGTGGGCTGGCCGGGAGTGGCCTGGCCGGGAGTGTGTGTGTGTGCTGACCGGGAGTGGCCTGGAGTGTGTGTGTGGGCTGGCCGGGAGTGGCCTGGAGTGTGTGTGTGGGCTGGCCGGGAGTGGCCTGGAGTGTGTGTGTGGGCTGGCCGGGAGTGGCCTGGAGTGTGTGTGTGGGCTGGCCGGGAGTGACCTGGAGTGTGTGTGTGGGATGGTCGGGAGTGGCCTGGAGTGTGTGTGTGGGCTGGCCGGGAGTGGCCTGCCCCCTCATTGTAGAATCATCTTGCGTATTCTAGAAACTCGCCCCATTTGTTACACTGTTTCCCGGGAATAATTTACCGTGGTCCCTGGGCAGTATATCATTATTTGCAGTGGTCCCTGGGTAGAATATAATTTTTTACTGCGGTCCTTGGGTTGTATATCATTATTTACAGTGGTCCCTGGGTAGTATATGATTATTTGCAGTGGTCCCTGGGTAGAATATCATTATTTACAGTGGTCCCTGGGCAGTATTTCATTAATTAAAGTGGTCCCTGGGCAGTATTTCATTAGTTTCAGTGGTACCTGGGAAGTATATCATTATTTAGTGTGGTCCCTGGGCAGTATATCAGTATTTACAGTGGTCACTGACTAGAATATCATTAGTTACAGTGGTCCCTGGGTAGTATATCATTATTTGCAATGGTCCCTGAGTAGAATATCATTATTTACAGTGGTCCCTGGGCAGTATATCATTATTTACAGTGTCCCTGGGCAGTATATCATTATTTACAGTGGCCTTGGGGAGGTAGCATAATTTACAGTGGCCACTGGATCGTATTTCATTATTTACAGTGGTCCCTGGGCAGTAATTCATTACTTACAGTGGTCCCTGGGAAGTACATCATTATATACAGTGGTCCCTGGGCAGTATTTCATTAGTTACAGTGGTCCCTGGGAAGTATATCATTATTTACAGTGTCCCTGGGTAGAATAGTATTATCTTCAGCGGTTCCTGGGTTGTATACCATTATTTACAGTGGCCTTGGGGAGGTAGCATAACTTACTGTGGTCTCTGGGTCGTATTTCATTAGTTACAGTGGTCCCTGGGCATTATTTCATTAGTTGCAGTGGTCCATGGGCAGTATTTCATTAGTTACAGTGGTCCCTGGGCAGTATGTCATTATTTACTGTGGTCCCTGGCTAGTATATCATTATTTACAGTGTCCCTGGGTAGTATATCATTATTTACAGTGGTCCCTGGGTAGTATATCATTATTTACAGTGGTCCCTGGGCAGTATATCATTATTTACAGTGGTCCCTGAGTAGAATATCATTATTTACAGTGGTCCCTGGGTAGTATATCATTATTTACAGTGGCCCCTGGGTAGAATATCATTATTTATTGTGGTCCCTGGGCAGTATATCATTATTTACAGTGATCCCTGGGTAGATTATTATCATTTGCAGTGATCCTTTGTTAGTATAGCATTTTGTACACGGGTCCCTGAGTAGTATCTCATTATTTACATTGGTCCCTTGGAAGCATATCGTTATTCACCGTGGTCCCTGTGTAGTATATCATTATGCACAGTGGTCCCTGGGGAGAATAACATTATATACAGTTGTCCCTAGTTAGTAAATCATTATTTATACTTGTCCCTGGGTAGTATATCATTATTTACAGGGGCCTTGGGTAGTTATCATCATTTACAGTTTTCACTGGATAGTATTTCATTGGTGACAGTGGTCCCGGGGCAGTATGTCATTATTTACAGTCGCCCGTAGTCAGTATATCATTATTTACAGTGGTCCCTGGGTAGTAAACCATTATTTATAGTGGCCTTGGATAGGTATCATCATTTACAGTGGTGATTGGGTAGTATTTCATTAATGACAGTGGTTCCCGGGTAATATGTCCATATTTACTGTGATCCCTGGGCAGTATATCATTATTTACTGTGGTTCCTGGGTAGTATATCATTATTTACAGTGGTTCCTGGGTAGTATATCATTATTTACTGTGGTCCCTGGGTAGTATATCATTATTTACAGTGGTCCCTGGGTAGTATATCATTATTTTCAGTGGGCCCTGCGCAGTAAATCATTATGTACAGTGGTCCCTGGGTAGTATATCATTATTTACAGTGGGCCCTGGGTAGTATGTCATTATTTTCAGTGGCCCCTGAGTAGTGTATCATTATTTACAGTGGTCCCTGGGTAGTGTATCATTATTTTCAGTGGGCCCTGGGTAGTATATCATTATTTACAGTGGTCCCTGGGTTGTATATCATTATTTACTGAGGTCCCTGGGTAGTATATCATTATTTACAGTGGTCCTTGGGTAGTATATCATTATTTTCAGTGGGCCCTGGGTAGTATGTCATTATTTTCAGTGGGCCCTGAGTAGTGTATCATTATTTACAGTGGTCCCTGGGCAGTATATCATTATTTACAGTACGAAGTCTTACAACACCAGGTTAAAGTCCAACAGGTTTGTTTCGATGTCACTAGCTTTCGGAGCGCTGCTCCTTCCTCAGGTGAATGCAGAGGTATGTTCCAGAAACACATATATAGCCAGATTCAAAGATGCCTGATTCATTCACCTGAGGAAGGAGCAGCGCTCCAAAAGCTAGTGACATCGAAACAAACCTGTTGGAATTTAACCTGGTGTTGTAAGACTTCTTACTGTGCTCACCCCAGTCCAACGCCGGCATCTCCACATCATTATTTACAGTGGCCCCTGGGTAGTATATCATTATTTACAGTGGTCCCTGGATGGTATATCATTATTTACAGTGGATCTTGGTTAGAATATCATTATTTACAGTGTTCTTTGGGTAGAATATCATTATATGCAGCGGTACCTGGGTGGTAAATCATTATTTACAGTGGTCCCTGCGTAGTTTATCATTATGTACTGTGGTCCCTGTGTAGTATATCATTATTTACACTGGTCAGTGGGTTGTATACCATTATTTACAGTGGTTGTTGGATAGGTAAAATCATTTACAGTGGTGATTGGGTAGTATTTCATTGGTGACAGTGGTTCCCGGGTAATATGTCCATATTTACAGTGGTCCCTGGGCAGTATATCATTATTTACAGAGGTCCTTGGCTAGTATATCATTATTCACAGTGGTTTCTGGGCAACGTATCATTATTTAAAGTGGTCCCTGGGTAGTATATCATTATTTACAGTGGTCTCTGGGCAATGTACCTTATTTACAGTGGACCCTGGGTAGAATATCATTATTTACAGTGGTCCCTGGGATGTTAATTATTATTTACAGTGTTGCTTGGGTAGTATATTAATATTTACAGGAGTACATGGGTAGAATATTATTATGTACAGTAGTCCCTGGGTCGTATATCATTATTTACAGTGGTCCTTGGTTAGTATTTCATTATTTACAGTGTTCCCTGGATAGTATATCTTTATTTACAGTGGTCTTGGGCGGTCTATCATTATTGACTGTGTTCCCAGGGTGGTATGTCAAGATTTACAGTTGTCCCGGGACAGTATGTCATCAATTATAGTGTGCCCTGTGTAATGCATCTTTATTTACAGTGGTTTTTGGATAGTATTTCATTATTTCAAGTGTCCCTGTGCAATATATCAGGATTCACAGTGGTCTCTGTGTAGTATAGCATTATTTACAGTGGTCCCTGGGAAATATATCATTAATCACAGCAGTCCCTGGGTCGTATATCATTATTTTCAATGCTCCCTGGGCAGTATATCATTATTTACAGTGGTCCCTGGGCAGTATATCATTATGTACAGTGGTCCCAGTGTAGTGTAGTATAATTGACAGTGGTCCCAGAGTGATGCATCGTGATTTACAGTGGTCCCTGGACATTATGTCATCATTTATAGTGTGCCCAGTGTAGTACCTCTTAATTTACAGTGGACTCGGGATAGTATTTCATTATTTACAGTAGTCCCTGGGTGGTTTATCTTTATATACAGTGGTCCCTGGGTGGTTTATCTTTATTTACAGTGGTCCCTGGGTGGTTTATCTTTATTTACAGTGGTCCCTGGGAGGTTTATTTATATTTACAGTGGTCCCCGGGTGGTTTATCTTTATTTACAGTGGTCCCTGGGTGGTTTATCTTTATTTACAGTGGTCCCTGGGTGGTTTATCTTTATTTACAGTGGTCCCTGGGTAATTTATCTTTATTTACAGTGGTCCCCGGGTGGTTTATCTTTATTTACAGTGGTCCCTGGGTGGTTTATCTTTATTTACAGTGGTTCCTGGGAGGTTTATCTTTATTTACAGTGGTCCCTGGGAGGTTTATCTTTATTTACAGTGGTTCCTGGGTGGTTTATCTTTATTTACAGTGGTCCCCGGGTGGTTTATCTTTATTTACAGTGGTCCCTGGGAGGTTTATCTTTATTTACAGTGGTCCCTGGGTGGTTTATCTTTATTTACTGTGTTCCCCGGGTGGTTTATCTTTATTTACAGTGGTCCCTGGGTGGTTTATCTTTATTTACAGTGGTCCCTGGGTGGTTTATCCTTATTTACTGTGGTCCCTGGGTGGTTTATCTTTATTTACAGTGGTCTCTGGGTGGTTTATCTTTATTTACTGTGTTCCCCGGGTGGTTTATCTTTATTTACTGTGGTCCCTGGGTGGTTTATCTTTATTTACAGTGGTTCCCGGGTGGTTTATCTTCATTTACAGTGGTCCCTGGGTGGTTTATCTTAATTTACAGTGGTCCCTGGGTGGTTTATCTTTATTTACAGTTGTCCCTGGGTGGTTTATCTTTATTTACAGTGGTCCCCGGGTGGTTTATCTTTATTTACAGTGGTCTCTGGGTGGATTATCTTTATTTACAGTGGTCTCTGGGTGGTTTGTCTTTATTTACAGTGGTCCCTGGGTGGTTTATCTTTATTTAAAGTGGTCCCTGGGTGGTTTATCTTTATTTTCAGTGGTCTCTGGGTGGCTTATCTTTATTTACAGTGGTTCCCTGAGTGGTTTATCTTTATTTACAGTGTTCCCCGGGTGGTTTATCTTTATTTACAGTGGTCCCTGGGTGGTTTTTCTTTATTTACAGTGGTCCCCGGGTGGTTTATCTTTATTTACAGTGGTCCCCGGGTGGTTTATCTTTATTTACAGTGGTCTCTGGGTGGTTTATCTTTATTTACAGTGGTCCCTGGGTGGTTTATCTTTATTTACAGTGGTCCCCGGGTGGTTTATCTTTATTTACAGTGGTCCCCGGGTGGTTTATCTTTATTTACAGTGGTCTCTGGGTGGATTATCTTTATTTACAGAGGTCTCTGGGTGGTTTATCTTTATTTACAGTGGTCCCTGGGTGGTTTATCTTTATTTACAGTGGTCACTGGGTGGTTTATCTTTATTTACAGTGGTCCCCGGGTGGTTTATCTTTATTTACAGTGGTCTCTGGGTGGTTTATCTTTATTTACAGTGGTCCCCGGGTGGTTTATCTCGATTTACAGTGGTCTCTGGGTGGTTTATCTTTATTTACAGTGGTCCCTGTGTGGTTTATCTTTATTTACAGTGGTCCCCGGGTGGTTTATCTTTATTTACAGTGGTCCCTGGGTGGTTTATCTTTATTTACAGTGGTCTCTGGGTGGTTTATCTTTATTTACAGTGGTCTCTGGGTGGTTTATCTTTATTTACAGTGGTCCCTGGGTGGTTTATCTTTATTTAAAGTGGTTCCCGGGTGGTTTATCTTTATTTACAGTGGTCCCTGGGTGGTTTATCTTTATTTACAGTGGTCTCTGGGTGGTTTATCTTTATTTACAGTGGTCCCTGGGTGGTTTATCTTTATTTACCGTGGTCTCTGGGTGGTTTATCCTTATTTACAGTGGTCCCCGGGTGGTTTATCTTTATTTACAGTGGTCCCTGGGTGGTTTATCTTTATTTACAGTGGTCCCCTGGTGGTTTATCTTTATTTACAAAGGTCTCTGGGTGATTTATCATTATTTACAGTGGTCCACGGGTGGTTTATCTTTATTTACAGTGGTCCCTGAGTGGTTTATCTTTATTTACAGTGGTCTCTGGGTGGTTTATCTTTATTTACAAAGGTCTCTGGGTGATTTATCTTTATTTACAGTGGACCCCGGGTGGTTTATCTTTATTTACAGTGGTCCCTGAGTGGTTTATCTTTATTTACAGTGGTCCCTGGGTGGTTTATCTTTATTTACAGTGGTCCCTGGGTGATTTATCTTTATTTACAGTGGACTCTGGGTGGTTTATCTTTATTTCCAGTGGTCCCTTGGTGGTTTATCTTGATTTACAGTGGTCCCTGTGTGGTTTATCTTTATTTACAGTGGTCCCTGGGTGGTTTATCGTTATTTACAGTGGTCCCGGGGTGGTTCATCTTTATTTGCAGTGATCCATGGGTGGTTTATCTTTATTTACAGTGGTCTCTGGGTGGTTTGTCTTTATTTACATTGGTCCCCAGGTGTTTTATCTTTATTTACAGTGATCTCTGGGTGGTTTATCTTTATTTACAGTGGCCCTGGGCGGTTTATCTTTATTTACAGTGGTCTCTGGGTGGTTTATCGTTATTTACAGTGGTCCCTGGGTGGTTTATCCTTATTTACAGTGGTCCCGGGGTAGTTTATCTTTATTTACAGTGGTCTCTGGGTGGTTTATCTTTATTTACAGTGGTCCCTGGGTGGTTTATCTTTATTTACAGTGGTCTCTGCGTGTTTTATCTTTATTTACAGTGGTCCCTGTGTGGTTTATCTTTATTTGCAGTGGTCCCTGGGTGGTTTATCTTTATGTAAAGTGGTCCCTGGGTGGTTTATCTTTATTTACAGTGGTCCCCGGGTGGTTTATCTTAATTTACAGTGGTCCCCGGGTGGTTTATCTTTATTTACAGTGGTCCCTGGGTGGTTTATCTTTATTTACAGTGGTCCCTGTGTGGTTTATCTTTATTTTCAGTGGTCTCTAGGTGGTTTATCTTTATTTACAGTGGTCCCCGGGTGTTTTATCTTTATTTACAGTGGTCCCTGGGTAGTTTATCTTTATTTACAGTTGTCCCTGGGCGGTTTATCTTTATTTACAGTGGTCCCTGGGTAGTTTATCTTTATTTTCAGTGGTCCCATTGGTGGTTTATCTTGATTTACAGTAGTCCCTGGGTGGTTTATCTTTATTTTCAGTGGTCCCTGGGTCGTTTATCTTTATTTACAGTGGTCCCTGGGTAGTTTATCTTTATTTACAGTGGTCCCTGGGCGGTTTATCGTTATTTACAGTGGTCCCCGGGTGGTTTATCTTTATTTACAGTGGTCCCTGGGTGGTTTATCTTTATTTACAGTGGTCCCTGGGTGGTTTATCTTGATTTACAGTGGTTCCTGGGTGGTTTATCTTTATTTACAGTGGTCCCCGGGTGGTTTATCTTTATTTACAGTGGTCCCCTGGTGGTTTATCTTTATTTACAAAGGTCTCTGGGTGATTTATCATTATTTACAGTGGTCCACGGGTGGTTTATCTTTATTTACAGTGGTCCCTGAGTGGTTTATCTTTATTTACAGTGGTCTCTGGGTGGTTTATCTTTATTTACAAAGGTCTCTGTGTGATTTATCTTTATTTACAGTGGACCCCGGGTGGTTTATCTTTATTTACAGTGGTCCCTGAGTGGTTTATCTTTATTTACAGTGGTCCCTGGGTGGTTTATCTTTATTTACAGTGGTCCCTGGGTGATTTATCTTTATTTACAGTGGACTCTGGGTGGTTTATCTTTATTTACAGTGGTCCCTTGGTGGTTTATCTTGATTTACAGTGGTCCCTGTGTGGTTTATCTTTATTTACAGTGGTCCCTGGGTGGTTTATCGTTATTTACAGTGGTCCCGGGGTGGTTCATCTTTATTTGCAGTGATCCATGGGTGGTTTATCTTTATTTACAGTGGTCTCTGGGTGGTTTGTCTTTATTTACATTGGTCCCCAGGTGTTTTATCTTTATTTACAGTGATCTCTGGGTGGTTTATCTTTATTTACAGTGGCCCTGGGCGGTTTATCTTTATTTACAGTGGTCTCTGGGTGGTTTATCGTTATTTACAGTGGTCCCTGGGTGGTTTATCCTTATTTACAGTGGTCCCGGGGTAGTTTATCTTTATTTACAGTGGTCTCTGGGTGGTTTATCTTTATTTACAGTGGTCCCTGGGTGGTTTATCTTTATTTACAGTGGTCTCTGCGTGTTTTATCTTTATTTACAGTGGTCCCTGTGTGGTTTATCTTTATTTGCAGTGGTCCCTGGGTGGTTTATCTTTATGTAAAGTGGTCCCTGGGTGGTTTATCTTTATTTACAGTGGTCCCCGGGTGGTTTATCTTAATTTACAGTGGTCCCCGGGTGGTTTATCTTTATTTACAGTGGTCCCTGGGTGGTTTATCTTTATTTACAGTGGTCCCTGTGTGGTTTATCTTTATTTTCAGTGGTCTCTAGGTGGTTTATCTTTATTTACAGTGGTCCCCGGGTGTTTTATCTTTATTTACAGTAGTCCCTGGGTAGTTTATCTTTATTTACAGTTGTCCCTGGGCGGTTTATCTTTATTTACAGTGGTCCCTGGGTAGTTTATCTTTATTTTCAGTGGTCCCATTGGTGGTTTATCTTGATTTACAGTAGTCCCTGGGTGGTTTATCTTTATTTTCAGTGGTCCCTGGGTCGTTTATCTTTATTTACAGTGGTCCCTGGGTAGTTAATCTTTATTTACAGTGGTCCCTGGGCGGTTTATCGTTATTTACAGTGGTCCCCGGGTGGTTTATCTTTATTTACAGTGGTCCCTGGGTGGTTTATCTTTATTTACAGTGGTCCCTGGGTGGTTTATCTTTATTTACAGTGGTTCCTGGGTGGTTTATCTTTATTTACAGTGGTCCCCGGGTGGTTTATCTTTATTTACAGTTGTCCCTGGGTGGTTTATCTTTATTTACAGAGGTCCCTGGGTTGTTTATATTTATTTACAGTGGTCTCTGGGTGGTTTATCTTTATTTACAGTGGTCCCTGGGTGGTTTATCTTTATTTACAGTGGTCCCTGGGTGGTTTATCTTTATTTATAGTGGTCCCTGGGTGGTTTATCTTTATTTACAGTGGTTCCCGGGTGGTTTATCTTTATTTACAGTGGTCGCTGGGTGGCTTATCTTTATTTACAGTGGTTCCTGGGTGGTTTATCTT
Source organism: Scyliorhinus torazame (assembly GCF_047496885.1). Classification (NCBI taxonomy): domain Eukaryota; kingdom Metazoa; phylum Chordata; class Chondrichthyes; order Carcharhiniformes; family Scyliorhinidae; genus Scyliorhinus; species Scyliorhinus torazame. The sequence continues at coordinate 365,214 of NW_027307772.1, forward strand.
TATTTACAGTGGTCCCCGGGTGGTTTATCTTTATTTACAGTGGTACCTGGGTGGTTTATCTTTATTTACAGTGGTCCCCGGGTGGTTTATCTTTATTTACAGTGATTCCCGGGTGGTTTATCTTTATTTACAGTGGTCGCTGGGTGACTTATCTTTATTTACAGTGGTTCCTGGGTGGTTTATCTTTATTTACAGTAGTCCCGGGGTGGTAATCTTTATTTACAGTGGTCCCTGGGTGGTTTATCTTTATTTACAATGGTCCCTGGGTGGTTTATCTTTATTTACAGTGGTTCCTGGGTGGTTTATCTTTATTTACAGTGGTCCCTGGGTGGTTTATCTTTATTTACAGAGGTTCCCGGGTGGTTTATCTTTATTTACAGTGGTCCCGGGTGGATTATCTTTATTTACATTGGTCCCCGGGTGGTTTATCTTTATTTACAGTGGTCCCTGGGTGTTGTATCTTTATTTACAGTGGTTCCCGGGTGGTTTATCTTTATTTACACTGGTCCCTGGGTGGTTTATCTGTATTTACAGTGGTCCCTAGGTGGTTTATATTTATTTACAGTGGTCCCTGGGTGGCTTATCTTTATTTACAGTGGTCCCTGGGAGGTTTATCTTTATTTACAGTGGTCTCTGGGTGGTTTATCTTTATTTACAGTGGTCCCCGGGTGGTTTATCTTTATTTACAGTGGTCCCGGGTGGATTATCTTTATTTACAGTGGTCCCCAGGTGGTTTATCTTTATTTACAGTGGTCCCTGGGTGGTGTATCTTTATTTACAGTGGTTCCCGGGTGGTTTATCTTTATTTACAGTGGTCCCTGTGTGGTTTATCTGTATTTACAGTGGTCCCTGGGTGGTTGATATGTATTTACAGTGGTCCCTGAGTGGCTTATCTTTATTTACAGTGGTCCCTGAGTGGTTTATCTTTATTTACAGTTGTCGCTGGGTTGTTTATCTTTATTTACAGTGGTCCCTGGGTGGTTTATCTTTATTTACAGTGGTCCCTGAGTGGTATTTCGTTATTTACAGTGGTCCCTGGGAGGTTTATCTTTATTTACAGTGGTCTCTGGGTGGTTTATCTTTATTTACAGTGGACCCTGGGTGGTTTATCTTTATTTACAGTGGTCCCTGGGTGGTTTATCGTTATTTACAGTGGTCCCGGGGTGGTTCATCTTTATTTGCAGTGATCCATGGGTGGTTTATCTTTATTTACAGTGGTCTCTGGGTGGTTTGTCTTTATTTACATTGGTCCCCAGGTGTTTTATCTTTATTTACAGTGATCTCTGGGTGGTTTATCTTTATTTACAGTGGCCCTGGGCGGTTTATCTTTATTTACAGTGGTCTCTGGGTGGTTTATCGTTATTTACAGTGGTCCCTGGGTGGTTTATCCTTATTTACAGTGGTCCCGGGGTAGTTTATCTTTATTTACAGTGGTCTCTGGGTGGTTTATCTTTATTTACAGTGGTCCCTGGGTGGTTTATCTTTATTTACAGTGGTCTCTGCGTGTTTTATCTTTATTTACAGTGGTCCCTGTGTGGTTTATCTTTATTTGCAGTGGTCCCTGGGTGGTTTATCTTTATGTAAAGTGGTCCCTGGGTGGTTTATCTTTATTTACAGTGGTCCCCGGGTGGTTTATCTTAATTTACAGTGGTCCCCGGGTGGTTTATCTTTATTTACAGTGGTCCCTGGGTGGTTTATCTTTATTTACAGTGGTCCCTGTGTGGTTTATCTTTATTTTCAGTGGTCTCTAGGTGGTTTATCTTTATTTACAGTGGTCCCAGTGTTTTATCTTTATTTACAGTGGTCCCTGGGTAGTTTATCTTTATTTACAGTTGTCCCTGGGCGGTTTATCTTTATTTACAGTGGTCCCTGGGTAGTTTATCTTTATTTTCAGTGGTCCCATTGGTGGTTTATCTTGATTTACAGTAGTCCCTGGGTGGTTTATCTTTATTTTCAGTGGTCCCTGGGTCGTTTATCTTTATTTACAGTGGTCCCTGGGTAGTTTATCTTTATTTACAGTGGTCCCTGGGCGGTTTATCGTTATTTACAGTGGTCCCCGGGTGGTTTATCTTTATTTACAGTGGTCCCTGGGTGGTTTATCTTTATTTACAGTGGTCCCTGGGTGGTTTATCTTTATTTACAGTGGTTCCTGGGTGGTTTATCTTTATTTACAGTGGTCCCCGGGTGGTTTATCTTTATTTACAGTGGTCCCCTGGTGGTTTATCTTTATTTACAAAGGTCTCTGGGTGATTTATCATTATTTACAGTGGTCCACGGGTGGTTTATCTTTATTTACAGTGGTCCCTGAGTGGTTTATCTTTATTTACAGTGGTCTCTGGGTGGTTTATCTTTATTTACAAAGGTCTCTGGGTGATTTATCTTTATTTACAGTGGACCCCGGGTGGTTTATCTTTATTTACAGTGGTCCCTGAGTGGTTTATCTTTATTTACAGTGGTCCCTGGGTGGTTTATCTTTATTTACAGTGGTCCCTGGGTGATTTATCTTTATTTACAGTGGACTCTGGGTGGTTTATCTTTATTTACAGTGGTCCCTGTGTGGTTTATCTTTATTTACAGTGGTCCCTGTGTGGTTTATCTTTATTTACAGTGGTCCCGGGGTGGTTCATCTTTATTTGCAGTGATCCATGGGTGGTTTATCTTTATTTACAGTGGTCTCTGGGTGGTTTGTCTTTATTTACATTGGTCCCCAGGTGTTTTATCTTTATTTACAGTGATCTCTGGGTGGTTTATCTTTATTTACAGTGGCCCTGGGCGGTTTATCTTTATTTACAGTGGTCTCTGGGTGGTTTATCGTTATTTACAGTGGTCCCTGGGTGGTTTATCCTTATTTACAGTGGTCCCGGGGTAGTTTATCTTTATTTACAGTGGTCTCTGGGTGGTTTATCTTTATTTACAGTGGTCCCTGGGTGGTTTATCTTTATTTACAGTGGTCTCTGCGTGTTTTATCTTTATTTACAGTGGTCCCTGTGTGGTTTATCTTTATTTGCAGTGGTCCCTGGGTGGTTTATCTTTATGTAAAGTGGTCCCTGGGTGGTTTATCTTTATTTACAGTGGTCCCCGGGTGGTTTATCTTAATTTACAGTGGTCCCCGGGTGGTTTATCTTTATTTACAGTGGTCCCTGGGTGGTTTATCTTTATTTACAGTGGTCCCTGTGTGGTTTATCTTTATTTTCAGTGGTCTCTAGGTGGTTTATCTTTATTTACAGTGGTCCCCGGGTGTTTTATCTTTATTTACAGTGGTCCCTGGGTAGTTTATCTTTATTTACAGTTGTCCCTGGGCGGTTTATCTTTATTTACAGTGGTCCCTGGGTAGTTTATCTTTATTTTCAGTGGTCCCATTGGTGGTTTATCTTGATTTACAGTAGTCCCTGGGTGGTTTATCTTTATTTTCAGTGGTCCCTGGGTCGTTTATCTTTATTTACAGTGGTCCCTGGGTAGTTTATCTTTATTTACAGTGGTCCCTGGGCGGTTTATCGTTATTTACAGTGGTCCCCGGGTGGTTTATCTTTATTTACAGTGGTCCCTGGGTGGTTTATCTTTATTTACAGTGGTCCCTGGGTGGTTTATCTTTATTTACAGTGGTTCCTGGGTGGTTTATCTTTATTTACAGTGGTCCCCGGGTGGTTTATCTTTATTTACAGTTGTCCCTGGGTGGTTTATCTTTATTTACAGAGGTCCCTGGGTTGTTTATATTTATTTACAGTGGTCTCTGGGTGGTTTATCTTTATTTACAGTGGTCCCTGGGTGGTTTATCTTTATTTACAGTGGTCCCTGGGTGGTTTATCTTTATTTATAGTGGTCCCTGGGTGGTTTATCTTTATTTACAGTGGTTCCCGGGTGGTTTATCTTTATTTACAGTGGTCGCTGGGTGGCTTATCTTTATTTACAGTGGTTCCTGGGTGGTTTATCTTTATTTACAGTGGTCCCCGGGTGGTTTATCTTTATTTACAGTGGTACCTGGGTGGTTTATCTTTATTTACAGTGGTCCCCGGGTGGTTTATCTTTATTTACAGTGATTCCCGGGTGGTTTATCTTTATTTACAGTGGTCGCTGGGTGACTTATCTTTATTTACAGTGGTTCCTGGGTGGTTTATCTTTATTTACAGTAGTTCCGGGGTGGTAATCTTTATTTACAGTGGTCCCTGGGTGGTTTATCTTTATTTACAATGGTCCCTGGGTGGTTTATCTTTATTTACAGTGGTTCCTGGGTGGTTTATCTTTATTTACAGTGGTCCCTGGGTGGTTTATCTTTATTTACAGAGGTTCCCGGGTGGTTTATCTTTATTTACAGTGGTCCCGGGTGGATTATCTTTATTTACATTGGTCCCCGGGTGGTTTATCTTTATTTACAGTGGTCCCTGGGTGTTGTATCTTTATTTACAGTGGTTCCCGGGTGGTTTATCTTTATTTACAGTGGTCCCTGGGTGGTTTATCTGTATTTACAGTGGTCCCTAGGTGGTTTATATTTATTTACAGTGGTCCCTGAGTGGCTTATCTTTATTTACAGTGGTCCCTGAGTGGTTTATCTTTATTTACAGTGGTCTCTGGGTGGTTTATCTTTATTTACAGTGGTCCCCGGGTGGTTTATCTTTATTTACAGTGGTCCCGGGTGGATTATCTTTATTTACAGTGGTCCCCAGGTGGTTTATCTTTATTTACAGTGGTCCCTGGGTGGTGTATCTTTATTTACAGTGGTTCCCGGGTGGTTTATCTTTATTTACAGTGGTCCCTGTGTGGTTTATCTGTATTTACAGTGGTCCCTGGGTGGTTTATATGTATTTACAGTGGTCCCTGAGTGGCTTATCTTTATTTACAGTGGTCCCTGAGTGGTTTATCTTTATTTACAGTTGTCGCTGGGTTGTTTATCTTTATTTACAGTGGTCCCTGGGTGGTTTATCTTTATTTACAGTGGTCCCTGAGTGGTATTTCGTTATTTACAGTGGTCCCTGGGAGGTTTATCTTTATTTACAGTGGTCTCTGGGTGGTTTATCTTTATTTACAGTGGACCCTGGGTGGTTTATCTTTATTTACAGTGGTCCCTGGGTGGTTTATCTTTATTTACAGTGGTCCCTGGGTGGTTTATCTTCATTTATAGTGGTCCCCGGGTGGTTTATCTTTATTTACAGTGGTCCCCGGGTGGTTTGTCTTTATTTAAAGTGGTCCCTGGGTGGTTTATCTTGATTTGCAGTGGTCCCTGGGTGGTTTATCTTTATTTACAGTGGTCTCTGGGTGGTTTATCTTTATTTACAGTGGTCCCTGGGTGGTTTATATTTATTTACAGTGGTCTCTGGGTGATTTATCTTTATTTACAGTGGTTCCTGGGTGGTTTATCTTTATTTACAGTGGTCCCTGGGTGGTTTATCTTTATTTCCAGTGGTCTCTGGGTGGTTTATCTTTATTTACAGTGGTCCCTGGGTGGTTTATATTTATTTACAGTGGTCTCTGGGTGATTTATCTTTATTTACAGTGGTTCCTGGGTGGTTTATCTTTATTTACAGTGGTCCCTGGGTGGTTTATCTTTATTTCCAGTGGTCCCCGGGAGGTTTATCTTTATTTACAGTGGTCCCTGGGTGGTTTATCTTTATTTACAGTGGTCCTTGGGTGGTTTATCTTTATTTACAGTGGTCCCTGGGTGGTTTATCTTTATTTACAGTGGTTCCTGGGTGGTTTATCTTTATTTACAGTGGTCCCTGAGTGGTTTATCTTTATTTACAGTGGTCTCTGGGTGGTTTATCTTTATTTACAGTGGTCCCTGGGTGGTTTATTTTTATTTACAGTGGTCCCTGGGTGCTTTATTTTTATTTATAGTGGTCTCTGGGTGGTTTATATTTATTTACAGTGGTCCCCGGGTGGTTTATCTTTATTTACAGTGGTCCCTGGGTGGTTTATCTTTATTTACAGTGGTCCCCGGGTGGTTTATCTTTATTTACAGTGGTCTCCGGGTGGTTTATCTTTATTTACAGTGGTCCCCTGGTGGTTTATCTTTATTTACAGTGGTCCCTGGGTGGTTTATCTTTATATACAGTGGTCTCTGGGTGGTTTATCCTTATTTACAGTGGTGTCTGGGTGGTTTATCTTTATTTACAGTGGTCCCTGGGTGGTTTATCTTTATTTACAGTGGTCCCTGGGTGGTTTATATTCATTTACAGTGGTCCCTGGGTGGTTTATCTTTATTTACAGTGGTCCCTGGGTGGTTTATCTTTATTTACAGTGGTCTCTGGGTGGTTTATCTTTATTTACAGTGGTCCCCGGGTGGTTTATCTTTATTTACAGTGGTCCCTGGGTGGTTTATCTTTATTTACAGTGGTCCCCGGGTGGTTTAATCTTTATTTACAGTGGTTCCCGGGTGGTTTATCTTTATTTACAGTGGTCCCTGGGTGGTTTATCTTTATTTACAGTGGTCCCTGGGTGGTTTATCTTTATTTACAGTGGTCCCTGGGTGGTTGACCTTTATTTACAGTTGTCCCTGGGTGGTTTATCTTTATTTACAGTGGTCCCTGGGTGGATTATCTTTATTTATAGTGGTCCCTGGGTAGTTTATCTTTATTTACAGTGGTCCCCGGGTGGTTTATCTTTATTTACAGTGGTCCCTGGGTGGTTTATCTTTATTTACAAAGGTCTCTGGGTGATTTATCATTATTTACAGTGGTCCACGGGTGGTTTATCTTTATTTACAGTGGTCCCTGAGTGGTTTATCTTTATTTACAGTGGTCTCTGGGTGGTTTATCTTTATTTACAAAGGTCTCTGGGTGATTTATCTTTATTTACAGTGGACCCCGGGTGGTTTATCTTTATTTACAGTGGTCCCTGAGTGGTTTATCTTTATTTACAGTGGTCCCTGGGTGGTTTATCTTTATTTACAGTGGTCCCTGGGTGATTTATCTTTATTTACAGTGGACTCTGGGTGGTTTATCTTTATTTACAGTGGTCCCTTGGTGGTTTATCTTGATTTACAGTGGTCCCTGTGTGGTTTATCTTTATTTACAGTGGTCCCTGGGTGGTTTATCGTTATTTACAGTGGTCCCGGGGTGGTTCATCTTTATTTGCAGTGATCCATGGGTGGTTTATCTTTATTTACAGTGGTCTCTGGGTGGTTTGTCTTTATTTACATTGGTCCCCAGGTGTTTTATCTTTATTTACAGTGATCTCTGGGTGGTTTATCTTTATTTACAGTGGCCCTGGGCGGTTTATCTTTATTTACAGTGGTCTCTGGGTGGTTTATCGTTATTTACAGTGGTCCCTGGGTGGTTTATCCTTATTTACAGTGGTCCCGGGGTAGTTTATCTTTATTTACAGTGGTCTCTGGGTGGTTTATCTTTATTTACAGTGGTCCCTGGGTGGTTTATCTTTATTTACAGTGGTCTCTGCGTGTTTTATCTTTATTTACAGTGGTCCCTGTGTGGTTTATCTTTATTTGCAGTGGTCCCTGGGTGGTTTATCTTTATGTAAAGTGGTCCCTGGGTGGTTTATCTTTATTTACAGTGGTCCCCGGGTGGTTTATCTTAATTTACAGTGGTCCCGGGGTGGTTTATCTTTATTTACAGTGGTCCCTGGGTGGTTTATCTTTATTTACAGTGGTCCCTGTGTGGTTTATCTTTATTTTCAGTGGTCTCTAGGTGGTTTATCTTTATTTACAGTGGTCCCCGGGTGTTTTATCTTTATTTACAGTGGTCCCTGGGTAGTTTATCTTTATTTACAGTTGTCCCTGGGCGGTTTATCTTTATTTACAGTGGTCCCTGGGTAGTTTATCTTTATTTTCAGTGGTCCCATTGGTGGTTTATCTTGATTTACAGTAGTCCCTGGGTGGTTTATCTTTATTTTCAGTGGTCCCTGGGTCGTTTATCTTTATTTACAGTGGTCCCTGGGTAGTTTATCTTTATTTACAGTGGTCCCTGGGCGGTTTATCGTTATTTACAGTGGTCCCCGGGTGGTTTATCTTTATTTACAGTGGTCCCTGGGTGGTTTATCTTTATTTACAGTGGTCCCTGGGTGGTTTATCTTTATTTACAGTGGTTCCTGGGTGGTTTATCTTTATTTACAGTGGTCCCCGGGTGGTTTATCTTTATTTACAGTTGTCCCTGGGTGGTTTATCTTTATTTACAGAGGTCCCTGGGTTTTTTATATTTATTTACAGTGGTCTCTGGGTGGTTTATCTTTATTTACAGTGGTCCCTGGGTGGTTTATCTTTATTTACAGTGGTCCCTGGGTGGTTTATCTTTATTTATAGTGGTCCCTGGGAGGTTTATCTTTATTTACAGTGGTTCCCGGGTGGTTTATCTTTATTTACAGTGGTCGCTGGGTGGCTTATCTTTATTTACAGTGGTTCCTGGGTGGTTTATCTTTATTTACAGTGGTCCCCGGGTGGTTTATCTTTATTTACAGTGGTACCTGGGTGGTTTATCTTTATTTACAGTGGTCCCCGGGTGGTTTATCTTTATTTACAGTGATTCCCGGGTGGTTTATCTTTATTTACAGTGGTCGCTGGGTGACTTATCTTTATTTACAGTGGTTCCTGGGTGGTTTATCTTTATTTACAGTAGTCCCGGGGTGGTAATCTTTATTTACAGTGGTCCCTGGGTGGTTTATCTTTATTTACAATGGTCCCTGGGTGGTTTATCTTTATTTACAGTGGTTCCTGGGTGGTTTATCTTTATTTACAGTGGTCCCTGGGTGGTTTATCTTTATTTACAGAGGTTCCCGGGTGGTTTATCTTTATTTACAGTGGTCCCGGGTGGATTATCTTTATTTACATTGGTCCCCGGGTGGTTTATCTTTATTTACAGTGGTCCCTGGGTGTTGTATCTTTATTTACAGTGGTTCCCGGGTGGTTTATCTTTATTTACAGTGGTCCCTGGGTGGTTTATCTGTATTTACAGTGGTCCCTAGGTGGTTTATATTTATTTACAGTGGTCCCTGGGTGGCTTATCTTTATTTACAGTGGTCCCTGGGAGGTTTATCTTTATTTACAGTGGTCTCTGGGTGGTTTATCTTTATTTACAGTGGTCCCCGGGTGGTTTATCTTTATTTACAGTGGTCCCGGGTGGATTATCTTTATTTACAGTGGTCCCCAGGTGGTTTATCTTTATTTACAGTGGTCCCTGGGTGGTGTATCTTTATTTACAGTGGTTCCCGGGTGGTTTATCTTTATTTACAGTGGTCCCTGTGTGGTTTATCTGTATTTACAGTGGTCCCTGGGTGGTTGATATGTATTTACAGTGGTCCCTGAGTGGCTTATCTTTATTTACAGTGGTCCCTGAGTGGTTTATCTTTATTTACAGTTGTCGCTGGGTTGTTTATCTTTATTTACAGTGGTCCCTGGGTGGTTTATCTTTATTTACAGTGGTCCCTGAGTGGTATTTCGTTATTTACAGTGGTCCCTGGGAGGTTTATCTTTATTTACAGTGGTCTCTGGGTGGTTTATCTTTATTTACAAAGGTCTCTGGGTGATTTATCATTATTTACAGTGGTCCACGGGTGGTTTATCTTTATTTACAGTGGTCCCTGAGTGGTTTATCTTTATTTACAGTGGTCTCTGGGTGGTTTATCTTTATTTACAAAGGTCTCTGGGTGATTTATCTTTATTTACAGTGGACCCCGGGTGGTTTATCTTTATTTACAGTGGTCCCTGAGTGGTTTATCTTTATTTACAGTGGTCCCTGGGTGGTTTATCTTTATTTACAGTGGTCCCTGGGTGATTTATCTTTATTTACAGTGGACTCTGGGTGGTTTATCTTTATTTACAGTGGTCCCTTGGTGGTTTATCTTGATTTACAGTGGTCCCTGTGTGGTTTATCTTTATTTACAGTGGTCCCTGGGTGGTTTATCGTTATTTACAGTGGTCCCGGGGTGGTTCATCTTTATTTGCAGTGATCCATGGGTGGTTTATCTTTATTTACAGTGGTCTCTGGGTGGTTTGTCTTTATTTACATTGGTCCCCAGGTGTTTTATCTTTATTTACAGTGATCTCTGGGTGGTTTATCTTTATTTACAGTGGCCCTGGGCGGTTTATCTTTATTTACAGTGGTCTCTGGGTGGTTTATCGTTATTTACAGTGGTCCCTGGGTGGTTTATCCTTATTTACAGTGGTCCCGGGGTAGTTTATCTTTATTTACAGTGGTCTCTGGGTGGTTTATCTTTATTTACAGTGGTCCCTGGGTGGTTTATCTTTATTTACAGTGGTCTCTGCGTGTTTTATCTTTATTTACAGTGGTCCCTGTGTGGTTTATCTTTATTTGCAGTGGTCCCTGGGTGGTTTATCTTTATGTAAAGTGGTCCCTGGGTGGTTTATCTTTATTTACAGTGGTCCCCGGGTGGTTTATCTTAATTTACAGTGGTCCCGGGGTGGTTTATCTTTATTTACAGTGGTCCCTGGGTGGTTTATCTTTATTTACAGTGGTCCCTGTGTGGTTTATCTTTATTTTCAGTGGTCTCTAGGTGGTTTATCTTTATTTACAGTGGTCCCCGGGTGTTTTATCTTTATTTACAGTGGTCCCTGGGTAGTTTATCTTTATTTACAGTTGTCCCTGGGCGGTTTATCTTTATTTACAGTGGTCCCTGGGTAGTTTATCTTTATTTTCAGTGGTCCCATTGGTGGTTTATCTTGATTTACAGTAGTCCCTGGGTGGTTTATCTTTATTTTCAGTGGTCCCTGGGTCGTTTATCTTTATTTACAGTGGTCCCTGGGTAGTTTATCTTTATTTACAGTGGTCCCTGGGCGGTTTATCGTTATTTACAGTGGTCCCCGGGTGGTTTATCTTTATTTACAGTGGTCCCTGGGTGGTTTATCTTTATTTACAGTGGTCCCTGGGTGGTTTATCTTTATTTACAGTGGTTCCTGGGTGGTTTATCTTTATTTACAGTGGTCCCCGGGTGGTTTATCTTTATTTACAGTTGTCCCTGGGTGGTTTATCTTTATTTACAGAGGTCCCTGGGTTTTTTATATTTATTTACAGTGGTCTCTGGGTGGTTTATCTTTATTTACAGTGGTCCCTGGGTGGTTTATCTTTATTTACAGTGGTCCCTGGGTGGTTTATCTTTATTTATAGTGGTCCCTGGGAGGTTTATCTTTATTTACAGTGGTTCCCGGGTGGTTTATCTTTATTTACAGTGGTCGCTGGGTGGCTTATCTTTATTTACAGTGGTTCCTGGGTGGTTTATCTTTATTTACAGTGGTCCCCGGGTGGTTTATCTTTATTTACAGTGGTACCTGGGTGGTTTATCTTTATTTACAGTGGTCCCCGGGTGGTTTATCTTTATTTACAGTGATTCCCGGGTGGTTTATCTTTATTTACAGTGGTCGCTGGGTGACTTATCTTTATTTACAGTGGTTCCTGGGTGGTTTATCTTTATTTACAGTAGTCCCGGGGTGGTAATCTTTATTTACAGTGGTCCCTGGGTGGTTTATCTTTATTTACAATGGTCCCTGGGTGGTTTATCTTTATTTACAGTGGTTCCTGGGTGGTTTATCTTTATTTACAGTGGTCCCTGGGTGGTTTATCTTTATTTACAGAGGTTCCCGGGTGGTTTATCTTTATTTACAGTGGTCCCGGGTGGATTATCTTTATTTACATTGGTCCCCGGGTGGTTTATCTTTATTTACAGTGGTCCCTGGGTGTTGTATCTTTATTTACAGTGGTTCCCGGGTGGTTTATCTTTATTTACAGTGGTCCCTGGGTGGTTTATCTGTATTTACAGTGGTCCCTAGGTGGTTTATATTTATTTACAGTGGTCCCTGGGTGGCTTATCTTTATTTACAGTGGTCCCTGGGAGGTTTATCTTTATTTACAGTGGTCTCTGGGTGGTTTATCTTTATTTACAGTGGTCCCCGGGTGGTTTATCTTTATTTACAGTGGTCCCGGGTGGATTATCTTTATTTACAGTGGTCCCCAGGTGGTTTATCTTTATTTACAGTGGTCCCTGGGTGGTGTATCTTTATTTACAGTGGTTCCCGGGTGGTTTATCTTTATTTACAGTGGTCCCTGTGTGGTTTATCTGTATTTACAGTGGTCCCTGGGTGGTTGATATGTATTTACAGTGGTCCCTGAGTGGCTTATCTTTATTTACAGTGGTCCCTGAGTGGTTTATCTTTATTTACAGTTGTCGCTGGGTTGTTTATCTTTATTTACAGTGGTCCCTGGGTGGTTTATCTTTATTTACAGTGGTCCCTGAGTGGTATTTCGTTATTTACAGTGGTCCCTGGGAGGTTTATCTTTATTTACAGTGGTCTCTGGGTGGTTTATCTTTATTTACAGTGGACCCTGGGTGGTTTATCTTTATTTACAGTGGTCCCGGGGTGGTTCATCTTTATTTGCAGTGATCCATGGGTGGTTTATCTTTATTTACAGTGGTCTCTGGGTGGTTTGTCTTTATTTACATTGGTCCCCAGGTGTTTTATCTTTATTTACAGTGATCTCTGGGTGGTTTATCTTTATTTACAGTGGCCCTGGGCGGTTTATCTTTATTTACAGTGGTCTCTGGGTGGTTTATCGTTATTTACAGTGGTCCCTGGGTGGTTTATCCTTATTTACAGTGGTCCCGGGGTAGTTTATCTTTATTTACAGTGGTCTCTGGGTGGTTTATCTTTATTTACAGTGGTCCCTGGGTGGTTTATCTTTATTTACAGTGGTCTCTGCGTGTTTTATCTTTATTTACAGTGGTCCCTGTGTGGTTTATCTTTATTTGCAGTGGTCCCTGGGTGGTTTATCTTTATGTAAAGTGGTCCCTGGGTGGTTTATCTTTATTTACAGTGGTCCCCGGGTGGTTTATCTTAATTTACAGTTGTCCCCGGGTGGTTTATCTTTATTTACAGTGGTCCCTGGGTGGTTTATCTTTATTTACAGTGGTCCCTGTGTGGTTTATCTTTATTTTCAGTGGTCTCTAGGTGGTTTATCTTTATTTACAGTGGTCCCAGTGTTTTATCTTTATTTACAGTGGTCCCTGGGTAGTTTATCTTTATTTACAGTTGTCCCTGGGCGGTTTATCTTTATTTACAGTGGTCCCTGGGTAGTTTATCTTTATTTTCAGTGGTCCCATTGGTGGTTTATCTTGATTTACAGTAGTCCCTGGGTGGTTTATCTTTATTTTCAGTGGTCCCTGGGTCGTTTATCTTTATTTACAGTGGTCCCTGGGTAGTTTATCTTTATTTACAGTGGTCCCTGGGCGGTTTATCGTTATTTACAGTGGTCCCCGGGTGGTTTATCTTTATTTACAGTGGTCCCTGGGTGGTTTATCTTTATTTACAGTGGTCCCTGGGTGGTTTATCTTTATTTACAGTGGTTCCTGGGTGGTTTATCTTTATTTACAGTGGTCCCCGGGTGGTTTATCTTTATTTACAGTGGTCCCCTGGTGGTTTATCTTTATTTACAAAGGTCTCTGGGTGATTTATCATTATTTACAGTGGTCCACGGGTGGTTTATCTTTATTTACAGTGGTCCCTGAGTGGTTTATCTTTATTTACAGTGGTCTCTGGGTGGTTTATCTTTATTTACAAAGGTCTCTGGGTGATTTATCTTTATTTACAGTGGACCCCGGGTGGTTTATCTTTATTTACAGTGGTCCCTGAGTGGTTTATCTTTATTTACAGTGGTCCCTGGGTGGTTTATCTTTATTTACAGTGGTCCCTGGGTGATTTATCTTTATTTACAGTGGACTCTGGGTGGTTTATCTTTATTTACAGTGGTCCCTTGGTGGTTTATCTTGATTTACAGTGGTCCCTGTGTGGTTTATCTTTATTTACAGTGGTCCCTGGGTGGTTTATCGTTATTTACAGTGGTCCCGGGGTGGTTCATCTTTATTTGCAGTGATCCATGGGTGGTTTATCTTTATTTACAGTGGTCTCTGGGTGGTTTGTCTTTATTTACATTGGTCCCCAGGTGTTTTATCTTTATTTACAGTGATCTCTGGGTGGTTTATCTTTATTTACAGTGGCCCTGGGCGGTTTATCTTTATTTACAGTGGTCTCTGGGTGGTTTATCGTTATTTACAGTGGTCCCTGGGTGGTTTATCCTTATTTACAGTGGTCCCGGGGTAGTTTATCTTTATTTACAGTGGTCTCTGGGTGGTTTATCTTTATTTACAGTGGTCCCTGGGTGGTTTATCTTTATTTACAGTGGTCTCTGCGTGTTTTATCTTTATTTACAGTGGTCCCTGTGTGGTTTATCTTTATTTGCAGTGGTCCCTGGGTGGTTTATCTTTATGTAAAGTGGTCCCTGGGTGGTTTATCTTTATTTACAGTGGTCCCCGGGTGGTTTATCTTAATTTACAGTGGTCCCCGGGTGGTTTATCTTTATTTACAGTGGTCCCTGGGTGGTTTATCTTTATTTACAGTGGTCCCTGTGTGGTTTATCTTTATTTTCAGTGGTCTCTAGGTGGTTTATCTTTATTTACAGTGGTCCCCGGGTGTTTTATCTTTATTTACAGTGGTCCCTGGGTAGTTTATCTTTATTTACAGTTGTCCCTGGGCGGTTTAATCTTTATTTACAGTGGTCCCTGGGTAGTTTATCTTTATTTTCAGTGGTCCCATTGGTGGTTTATCTTGATTTACAGTAGTCCCTGGGTGGTTTATCTTTATTTTCAGTGGTCCCTGGGTCGTTTATCTTTATTTACAGTGGTCCCTGGGTAGTTTATCTTTATTTACAGTGGTCCCTGGGCGGTTTATCGTTATTTACAGTGGTCCCCGGGTGGTTTATCTTTATTTACAGTGGTCCCTGGGTGGTTTATCTTTATTTACAGTGGTCCCTGGGTGGTTTATCTTTATTTACAGTGGTTCCTGGGTGGTTTATCTTTATTTACAGTGGTCCCCGGGTGGTTTATCTTTATTTACAGTTGTCCCTGGGTGGTTTATCTTTATTTACAGAGGTCCCTGGGTTTTTTATATTTATTTACAGTGGTCTCTGGGTGGTTTATCTTTATTTACAGTGGTCCCTGGGTGGTTTATCTTTATTTACAGTGGTCCCTGGGTGGTTTATCTTTATTTATAGTGGTCCCTGGGTGGTTTATCTTTATTTACAGTGGTTCCCGGGTGGTTTATCTTTATTTACAGTGGTCGCTGGGTGGCTTATCTTTATTTACAGTGGTTCCTGGGTGGTTTATCTTTATTTACAGTGGTCCCCGGGTGGTTTATCTTTATTTACAGTGGTACCTGGGTGGTTTATCTTTATTTACAGTGGTCCCCGGGTGGTTTATCTTTATTTACAGTGATTCCCGGGTGGTTTATCTTTATTTACAGTGGTCGCTGGGTGACTTATCTTTATTTACAGTGGTTCCTGGGTGGTTTATCTTTATTTACAGTAGTCCCGGGGTGGTAATCTTTATTTACAGTGGTCCCTGGGTGGTTTATCTTTATTTACAATGGTCCCTGGGTGGTTTATCTTTATTTACAGTGGTTCCTGGGTGGTTTATCTTTATTTACAGTGGTCCCTGGGTGGTTTATCTTTATTTACAGAGGTTCCCGGGTGGTTTATCTTTATTTACAGTGGTCCCGGGTGGATTATCTTTATTTACATTGGTCCCCGGGTGGTTTATCTTTATTTACAGTGGTCCCTGGGTGTTGTATCTTTATTTACAGTGGTTCCCGGGTGGTTTATCTTTATTTACAGTGGTCCCTGGGTGGTTTATCTGTATTTACAGTGGTCCCTAGGTGGTTTATATTTATTTACAGTGGTCCCTGGGTGGCTTATCTTTATTTACAGTGGTCCCTGGGAGGTTTATCTTTATTTACAGTGGTCTCTGGGTGGTTTATCTTTATTTACAGTGGTCCCCGGGTGGTTTATCTTTATTTACAGTGGTCCCGGGTGGTTTATCTTTATTTACAGTGATTCCCGGGTGGTTTATCTTTATTTACAGTGGTCGCTGGGTGACTTATCTTTATTTACAGTGGTTCCTGGGTGGTTTATCTTTATTTACAGTAGTCCCGGGGTGGTAATCTTTATTTACAGTGGTCCCTGGGTGGTTTATCTTTATTTACAATGGTCCCTGGGTGGTTTATCTTTATTTACAGTGGTTCCTGGGTGGTTTATCTTTATTTACAGTGGTCCCTGGGTGGTTTATCTTTATTTACAGAGGTTCCCGGGTGGTTTATCTTTATTTACAGTGGTCCCGGGTGGATTATCTTTATTTACATTGGTCCCCGGGTGGTTTATCTTTATTTACAGTGGTCCCTGGGTGTTGTATCTTTATTTACAGTGGTTCCCGGGTGGTTTATCTTTATTTACAGTGGTCCCTGGGTGGTTTATCTGTATTTACAGTGGTCCCTAGGTGGTTTATATTTATTTACAGTGGTCCCTGGGTGGCTTATCTTTATTTACAGTGGTCCCTGGGAGGTTTATCTTTATTTACAGTGGTCTCTGGGTGGTTTATCTTTATTTACAGTGGTCCCCGGGTGGTTTATCTTTATTTACAGTGGTCCCGGGTGGATTATCTTTATTTACAGTGGTCCCCAGGTGGTTTATCTTTATTTACAGTGGTCCCTGGGTGGTGTATCTTTATTTACAGTGGTTCCCGGGTGGTTTATCTTTATTTACAGTGGTCCCTGTGTGGTTTATCTGTATTTACAGTGGTCCCTGGGTGGTTTATATGTATTTACAGTGGTCCCTGAGTGGCTTATCTTTATTTACAGTGGTCCCTGAGTGGTTTATCTTTATTTACAGTTGTCGCTGGGTTGTTTATCTTTATTTACAGTGGTCCCTGGGTGGTTTATCTTTATTTACAGTGGTCCCTGAGTGGTATTTCGTTATTTACAGTGGTCCCTGGGAGGTTTATCTTTATTTACAGTGGTCTCTGGGTGGTTTATCTTTATTTACAGTGGACCCTGGGTGGTTTATCTTTATTTACAGTGGTCCCTGGGTGGTTTATCTTTATTTACAGTGGTCCCTGGGTGGTTTATCTTCATTTATAGTGGTCCCCGGGTGGTTTATCTTTATTTACAGTGGTCCCCGGGTGGTTTGTCTTTATTTAAAGTGGTCCCTGGGTGGTTTATCTTGATTTGCAGTGGTCCCTGGGTGGTTTATCTCTATTTACAGTGGTCTCTGGGTGGTTTATCTTTATTTACAGTGGTCCCTGGGTGGTTTATATTTATTTACAGTGGTCTCTGGGTGATTTATCTTTATTTACAGTGGTTCCTGGGTGGTTTATCTTTATTTACAGTGGTCCCTGGGTGGTTTATCTTTATTTCCAGTGGTCTCTGGGTGGTTTATCTTTATTTACAGTGGTCCCTGGGTGGTTTATATTTATTTACAGTGGTCTCTGGGTGATTTATCTTTATTTACAGTGGTTCCTGGGTGGTTTATCTTTATTTACAGTGGTCCCTGGGTGGTTTATCTTTATTTCCAGTGGTCCCCGGGAGGTTTATCTTTATTTACAGTGGTCCCTGGGTGGTTTATCTTTATTTACAGTGGTCCTTGGGTGGTTTATCTTTATTTACAGTGGTCCCTGGGTGGTTTATCTTTATTTACAGTGGTTCCTGGGTGGTTTATCTTTATTTACAGTGGTCCCTGAGTGGTTTATCTTTATTTACAGTGGTCTCTGGGTGGTTTATCTTTATTTACAGTGGTCCCTGGGTGGTTTATTTTTATTTACAGTGGTCCCTGGGTGCTTTATTTTTATTTATAGTGGTCTCTGGGTGGTTTATATTTATTTACAGTGGTCCCCGGGTGGTTTATCTTTATTTACAGTGGTCCCTGGGTGGTTTATCTTTATTTACAGTGGTCCCCGGGTGGTTTATCTTTATTTACAGTGGTCTCCGGGTGGTTTATCTTTATTTACAGTGGTCCCCTGGTGGTTTATCTTTATTTACAGTGGTCCCTGGGTGGTTTATCTTTATATACAGTGGTCTCTGGGTGGTTTATCCTTATTTACAGTGGTGTCTGGGTGGTTTATCTTTATTTACAGTGGTCCCTGTGTGGTTTATCTTTATTTACAGTGGTCCCTGGGTGGTTTATATTCATTTACAGTGGTCCCTGGGTGGTTTATCTTTATTTACAGTGGTCCCTGGGTGGTTTATCTTTATTTACAGTGGTCTCTGGGTGGTTTATCTTTATTTACAGTGGTCCCCGGGTGGTTTATCTTTATTTACAGTGGTCCCTGGGTGGTTTATCTTTATTTACAGTGGTCCCCGGGTGGTTTAATCTTTATTTACAGTGGTTCCCGGGTGGTTTATCTTTATTTACAGTGGTCCCTGGGTGGTTTATCTTTATTTACAGTGGTCCCTGGGTGGTTTATCTTTATTTACAGTGGTCCCTGGGTGGTTGACCTTTATTTACAGTTGTCCCTGGGTGGTTTATCTTTATTTACAGTGGTCCCTGGGTGGATTATCTTTATTTATAGTGGTCCCTGGGTAGTTTATCTTTATTTACAGTGGTCCCCGGGTGGTTTATCTTTATTTACAGTGGTCCCTGGGTGGTTTATCTTTATTTACAGTGGTCCCTGGGTGGTTTATCTTTATTTACAGTGGTCCCTGGGTGGTTTATCTTTATTTACAGTGGTCCCTGGGTGGTTTATCTTTATTTACAGTGGTTCCCGGGTGGTTTATTTTTATTTACAGTGGTTCCCGGGTGGTTTATATTTATTTACAGTGGTCCCTGGGTGGTTTATCTTTATTTACAGTGGTCCATGGGTGGTTTATCTTTATTTACAGTGGTTCCCGGGTGGTTTATCTTTATTTACAGTGGTCCCTGGGTGGTTTATCTTTATTTACAGTGGTCTCTGGGTGGTTTATCTTTATTTACAGTGGTCCCTGGGTGATTTATCTTTATTTACAGTGGTCTCTGGGTGGTTTATCTTTATTTACTGTGGTCCCCGGGTTGTTTATCTTTATTTACAGTGGTCCCTGGGTGGTTTATCTTTATTTACAGTGGTCCCCGGGTGGTTTATCTTTATTTACAGTGGTCTCCGGGTGGTTTATCTTTATTTACAGTGGTCCCCTGGTGGTTTATCTTTATTTACAGTGGTCCCTGGGTGGTTTATCTTTATATACAGTGGTCTCTGGGTGGTTTATCCTTATTTACAGTGGTGTCTGGGTGGTTTATCTTTATTTACAGTGGTCCCTGGGTGGTTTATCTTTATTTACAGTGGTCCCTGGGTGGTTTATATTCATTTACAGTGGTCCCTGGGTGGTTTATCTTTATTTACAGTGGTCCCTGGGTGGTTTATCTTTATTTACAGTGGTCTCTGGGTGGTTTATCTTTATTTACAGTGGTCCCCGGGTGGTTTATCTTTATTTACAGTGGTCCCTGGGTGGTTTATCTTTATTTACAGTGGTCCCCGGGTGGTTTAATCTTTATTTACAGTGGTTCCCGGGTGGTTTATCTTTATTTACAGTGGTCCCTGGGTGGTTTATCTTTATTTACAGTGGTCCCTGGGTGGTTTATCTTTATTTACAGTGGTCCCTGGGTGGTTGACCTTTATTTACAGTTGTCCCTGGGTGGTTTATCTTTATTTACAGTGGTCCCTGGGTGGATTATCTTTATTTATAGTGGTCCCTGGGTAGTTTATCTTTATTTACAGTGGTCCCCGGGTGGTTTATCTTTATTTACAGTGGTCCCTGGGTGGTTTATCTTTATTTACAAAGGTCTCTGGGTGATTTATCATTATTTACAGTGGTCCACGGGTGGTTTATCTTTATTTACAGTGGTCCCTGAGTGGTTTATCTTTATTTACAGTGGTCTCTGGGTGGTTTATCTTTATTTACAAAGGTCTCTGGGTGATTTATCTTTATTTACAGTGGACCCCGGGTGGTTTATCTTTATTTACAGTGGTCCCTGAGTGGTTTATCTTTATTTACAGTGGTCCCTGGGTGGTTTATCTTTATTTACAGTGGTCCCTGGGTGATTTATCTTTATTTACAGTGGACTCTGGGTGGTTTATCTTTATTTACAGTGGTCCCTTGGTGGTTTATCTTGATTTACAGTGGTCCCTGTGTGGTTTATCTTTATTTACAGTGGTCCCTGGGTGGTTTATCGTTATTTACAGTGGTCCCGGGGTGGTTCATCTTTATTTGCAGTGATCCATGGGTGGTTTATCTTTATTTACAGTGGTCTCTGGGTGGTTTGTCTTTATTTACATTGGTCCCCAGGTGTTTTATCTTTATTTACAGTGATCTCTGGGTGGTTTATCTTTATTTACAGTGGCCCTGGGCGGTTTATCTTTATTTACAGTGGTCTCTGGGTGGTTTATCGTTATTTACAGTGGTCCCTGGGTGGTTTATCCTTATTTACAGTGGTCCCGGGGTAGTTTATCTTTATTTACAGTGGTCTCTGGGTGGTTTATCTTTATTTACAGTGGTCCCTGGGTGGTTTATCTTTATTTACAGTGGTCTCTGCGTGTTTTATCTTTATTTACAGTGGTCCCTGTGTGGTTTATCTTTATTTGCAGTGGTCCCTGGGTGGTTTATCTTTATGTAAAGTGGTCCCTGGGTGGTTTATCTTTATTTACAGTGGTCCCCGGGTGGTTTATCTTAATTTACAGTGGTCCCCGGGTGGTTTATCTTTATTTACAGTGGTCCCTGGGTGGTTTATCTTTATTTACAGTGGTCCCTGTGTGGTTTATCTTTATTTTCAGTGGTCTCTAGGTGGTTTATCTTTATTTACAGTGGTCCCCGGGTGTTTTATCTTTATTTACAGTGGTCCCTGGGTAGTTTATCTTTATTTACAGTTGTCCCTGGGCGGTTTATCTTTATTTACAGTGGTCCCTGGGTAGTTTATCTTTATTTTCAGTGGTCCCATTGGTGGTTTATCTTGATTTACAGTAGTCCCTGGGTGGTTTATCTTTATTTTCAGTGGTCCCTGGGTCGTTTATCTTTATTTACAGTGGTCCCTGGGTAGTTTATCTTTATTTACAGTGGTCCCTGGGCGGTTTATCGTTATTTACAGTGGTCCCCGGGTGGTTTATCTTTATTTACAGTGGTCCCTGGGTGGTTTATCTTTATTTACAGTGGTCCCTGGGTGGTTTATCTTTATTTACAGTGGTTCCTGGGTGGTTTATCTTTATTTACAGTGGTCCCCGGGTGGTTTATCTTTATTTACAGTTGTCCCTGGGTGGTTTATCTTTATTTACAGAGGTCCCTGGGTTTTTTATATTTATTTACAGTGGTCTCTGGGTGGTTTATCTTTATTTACAGTGGTCCCTGGGTGGTTTATCTTTATTTACAGTGGTCCCTGGGTGGTTTATCTTTATTTATAGTGGTCCCTGGGTGGTTTATCTTTATTTACAGTGGTTCCCGGGTGGTTGATCTTTATTTACAGTGGTCGCTGGGTGGCTTATCTTTATTTACAGTGGTTCCTGGGTGGTTTATCTTTATTTACAGTGGTCCCCGGGTGGTTTATCTTTATTTACAGTGGTACCTGGGTGGTTTATCTTTATTTACAGTGGTCCCCGGGTGGTTTATCTTTATTTACAGTGATTCCCGGGTGGTTTATCATTGTTTACAGTGGTCGCTGGGTGACTTATCTTTATTTACAGTGGTTCCTGGGTGGTTTATCTTTATTTACAGTAGTCCCGGGGTGGTAATCTTTATTTACAGTGGTCCCTGGGTGGTTT
This sequence comes from Scyliorhinus torazame, assembly GCF_047496885.1. Lineage (NCBI taxonomy): Eukaryota > Metazoa > Chordata > Chondrichthyes > Carcharhiniformes > Scyliorhinidae > Scyliorhinus > Scyliorhinus torazame. Next base: position 386,766 of record NW_027307772.1, read on the forward strand.
ATCTTTATTTACAATGGTCCCTGGGTGGTTTATCTTTATTTACAGTGGTTCCTGGGTGGTTTATCTTTATTTACAGTGGTCCCTGGGTGGTTTATCTTTATTTACAGAGGTTCCCGGGTGGTTTATCTTTATTTACAGTGGTCCCGGGTGGATTATCTTTATTTACATTGGTCCCCGGGTGGTTTATCTTTATTTACAGTGGTCCCTGGGTGTTGTATCTTTATTTACAGTGGTTCCCGGGTGGTTTATCTTTATTTACAGTGGTCCCTGGGTGGTTTATCTGTATTTACAGTGGTCCCTAGGTGGTTTATATTTATTTACAGTGGTCCCTGGGTGGCTTATCTTTATTTACAGTGGTCCCTGGGAGGTTTATCTTTATTTACAGTGGTCTCTGGGTGGTTTATCTTTATTTACAGTGGTCCCCGGGTGGTTTATCTTTATTTACAGTGGTCCCGGGTGGATTATCTTTATTTACAGTGGTCCCCAGGTGGTTTATCTTTATTTACAGTGGTCCCTGGGTGGTGTATCTTTATTTACAGTGGTTCCCGGGTGGTTTATCTTTATTTACAGTGGTCCCTGTGTGGTTTATCTGTATTTACAGTGGTCCCTGGGTGGTTGATATGTATTTACAGTGGTCCCTGAGTGGCTTATCTTTATTTACAGTGGTCCCTGAGTGGTTTATCTTTATTTACAGTTGTCGCTGGGTTGTTTATCTTTATTTACAGTGGTCCCTGGGTGGTTTATCTTTATTTACAGTGGTCCCTGAGTGGTATTTCGTTATTTACAGTGGTCCCTGGGAGGTTTATCTTTATTTACAGTGGTCTCTGGGTGGTTTATCTTTATTTACAGTGGACCCTGGGTGGTTTATCTTTATTTACAGTGGTCCCTGGGTGGTTTATCGTTATTTACAGTGGTCCCGGGGTGGTTCATCTTTATTTGCAGTGATCCATGGGTGGTTTATCTTTATTTACAGTGGTCTCTGGGTGGTTTGTCTTTATTTACATTGGTCCCCAGGTGTTTTATCTTTATTTACAGTGATCTCTGGGTGGTTTATCTTTATTTACAGTGGCCCTGGGCGGTTTATCTTTATTTACAGTGGTCTCTGGGTGGTTTATCGTTATTTACAGTGGTCCCTGGGTGGTTTATCCTTATTTACAGTGGTCCCGGGGTAGTTTATCTTTATTTACAGTGGTCTCTGGGTGGTTTATCTTTATTTACAGTGGTCCCTGGGTGGTTTATCTTTATTTACAGTGGTCTCTGCGTGTTTTATCTTTATTTACAGTGGTCCCTGTGTGGTTTATCTTTATTTGCAGTGGTCCCTGGGTGGTTTATCTTTATGTAAAGTGGTCCCTGGGTGGTTTATCTTTATTTACAGTGGTCCCCGGGTGGTTTATCTTAATTTACAGTTGTCCCCGGGTGGTTTATCTTTATTTACAGTGGTCCCTGGGTGGTTTATCTTTATTTACAGTGGTCCCTGTGTGGTTTATCTTTATTTTCAGTGGTCTCTAGGTGGTTTATCTTTATTTACAGTGGTCCCAGTGTTTTATCTTTATTTACAGTGGTCCCTGGGTAGTTTATCTTTATTTACAGTTGTCCCTGGGCGGTTTATCTTTATTTACAGTGGTCCCTGGGTAGTTTATCTTTATTTTCAGTGGTCCCATTGGTGGTTTATCTTGATTTACAGTAGTCCCTGGGTGGTTTATCTTTATTTTCAGTGGTCCCTGGGTCGTTTATCTTTATTTACAGTGGTCCCTGGGTAGTTTATCTTTATTTACAGTGGTCCCTGGGCGGTTTATCGTTATTTACAGTGGTCCCCGGGTGGTTTATCTTTATTTACAGTGGTCCCTGGGTGGTTTATCTTTATTTACAGTGGTCCCTGGGTGGTTTATCTTTATTTACAGTGGTTCCTGGGTGGTTTATCTTTATTTACAGTGGTCCCCGGGTGGTTTATCTTTATTTACAGTGGTCCCCTGGTGGTTTGTCTTTATTTACAAAGGTCTCTGGGTGATTTATCATTATTTACAGTGGTCCACGGGTGGTTTATCTTTATTTACAGTGGTCCCTGAGTGGTTTATCTTTATTTACAGTGGTCTCTGGGTGGTTTATCTTTATTTACAAAGGTCTCTGGGTGATTTATCTTTATTTACAGTGGACCCCGGGTGGTTTATCTTTATTTACAGTGGTCCCTGAGTGGTTTATCTTTATTTACAGTGGTCCCTGGGTGGTTTATCTTTATTTACAGTGGTCCCTGGGTGATTTATCTTTATTTACAGTGGACTCTGGGTGGTTTATCTTTATTTACAGTGGTCCCTTGGTGGTTTATCTTGATTTACAGTGGTCCCTGTGTGGTTTATCTTTATTTACAGTGGTCCCTGGGTGGTTTATCGTTATTTACAGTGGTCCCGGGGTGGTTCATCTTTATTTGCAGTGATCCATGGGTGGTTTATCTTTATTTACAGTGGTCTCTGGGTGGTTTGTCTTTATTTACATTGGTCCCCAGGTGTTTTATCTTTATTTACAGTGATCTCTGGGTGGTTTATCTTTATTTACAGTGGCCCTGGGCGGTTTATCTTTATTTACAGTGGTCTCTGGGTGGTTTATCGTTATTTACAGTGGTCCCTGGGTGGTTTATCCTTATTTACAGTGGTCCCGGGGTAGTTTATCTTTATTTACAGTGGTCTCTGGGTGGTTTATCTTTATTTACAGTGGTCCCTGGGTGGTTTATCTTTATTTACAGTGGTCTCTGCGTGTTTTATCTTTATTTACAGTGGTCCCTGTGTGGTTTATCTTTATTTGCAGTGGTCCCTGGGTGGTTTATCTTTATGTAAAGTGGTCCCTGGGTGGTTTATCTTTATTTACAGTGGTCCCCGGGTGGTTTATCTTAATTTACAGTGGTCCCCGGGTGGTTTATCTTTATTTACAGTGGTCCCTGGGTGGTTTATCTTTATTTACAGTGGTCCCTGTGTGGTTTATCTTTATTTTCAGTGGTCTCTAGGTGGTTTATCTTTATTTACAGTGGTCCCCGGGTGTTTTATCTTTATTTACAGTGGTCCCTGGGTAGTTTATCTTTATTTACAGTTGTCCCTGGGCGGTTTATCTTTATTTACAGTGGTCCCTGGGTAGTTTATCTTTATTTTCAGTGGTCCCATTGGTGGTTTATCTTGATTTACAGTAGTCCCTGGGTGGTTTATCTTTATTTTCAGTGGTCCCTGGGTCGTTTATCTTTATTTACAGTGGTCCCTGGGTAGTTTATCTTTATTTACAGTGGTCCCTGGGCGGTTTATCGTTATTTACAGTGGTCCCCGGGTGGTTTATCTTTATTTACAGTGGTCCCTGGGTGGTTTATCTTTATTTACAGTGGTCCCTGGGTGGTTTATCTTTATTTACAGTGGTTCCTGGGTGGTTTATCTTTATTTACAGTGGTCCCCGGGTGGTTTATCTTTATTTACAGTTGTCCCTGGGTGGTTTATCTTTATTTACAGAGGTCCCTGGGTTGTTTATATTTATTTACAGTGGTCTCTGGGTGGTTTATCTTTATTTACAGTGGTCCCTGGGTGGTTTATCTTTATTTACAGTGGTCCCTGGGTGGTTTATCTTTATTTATAGTGGTCCCTGGGTGGTTTATCTTTATTTACAGTGGTTCCCGGGTGGTTTATCTTTATTTACAGTGGTCGCTGGGTGGCTTATCTTTATTTACAGTGGTTCCTGGGTGGTTTATCTTTATTTACAGTGGTCCCCGGGTGGTTTATCTTTATTTACAGTGGTACCTGGGTGGTTTATCTTTATTTACAGTGGTCCCCGGGTGGTTTATCTTTATTTACAGTGATTCCCGGGTGGTTTATCTTTATTTACAGTGGTCGCTGGGTGACTTATCTTTATTTACAGTGGTTCCTGGGTGGTTTATCTTTATTTACAGTAGTCCCGGGGTGGTAATCTTTATTTACAGTGGTCCCTGGGTGGTTTATCTTTATTTACAATGGTCCCTGGGTGGTTTATCTTTATTTACAGTGGTTCCTGGGTGGTTTATCTTTATTTACAGTGATCCCTGGGTGGTTTATCTTTATTTACAGAGGTTCCCGGGTGGTTTATCTTTATTTACAGTGGTCCCGGGTGGATTATCTTTATTTACATTGGTCCCCGGGTGGTTTATCTTTATTTACAGTGGTCCCTGGGTGTTGTATCTTTATTTACAGTGGTTCCCGGGTGGTTTATCTTTATTTACAGTGGTCCCTGGGTGGTTTATCTGTATTTACAGTGGTCCCTAGGTGGTTTATATTTATTTACAGTGGTCCCTGGGTGGCTTATCTTTATTTACAGTGGTCCCTGGGAGGTTTATCTTTATTTACAGTGGTCTCTGGGTGGTTTATCTTTATTTACAGTGGTCCCCGGGTGGTTTATCTTTATTTACAGTGGTCCCGGGTGGATTATCTTTATTTACAGTGGTCCCCAGGTGGTTTATCTTTATTTACAGTGGTCCCTGGGTGGTGTATCTTTATTTACAGTGGTTCCCGGGTGGTTTATCTTTATTTACAGTGGTCCCTGTGTGGTTTATCTGTATTTACAGTGGTCCCTGGGTGGTTTATATGTATTTACAGTGGTCCCTGAGTGGCTTATCTTTATTTACAGTGGTCCCTGAGTGGTTTATCTTTATTTACAGTTGTCGCTGGGTTGTTTATCTTTATTTACAGTGGTCCCTGGGTGGTTTATCTTTATTTACAGTGGTCCCTGAGTGGTATTTCGTTATTTACAGTGGTCCCTGGGAGGTTTATCTTTATTTACAGTGGTCTCTGGGTGGTTTATCTTTATTTACAGTGGACCCTGGGTGGTTTATCTTTATTTACAGTGGTCCCTGGGTGGTTTATCTTTATTTACAGTGGTCCCTGGGTGGTTTATCTTCATTTATAGTGGTCCCCGGGTGGTTTATCTTTATTTACAGTGGTCCCCGGGTGGTTTGTCTTTATTTAAAGTGGTCCCTGGGTGGTTTATCTTGATTTGCAGTGGTCCCTGGGTGGTTTATCTTTATTTACAGTGGTCTCTGGGTGGTTTATCTTTATTTACAGTGGTCCCTGGGTGGTTTATATTTATTTACAGTGGTCTCTGGGTGATTTATCTTTATTTACAGTGGTTCCTGGGTGGTTTATCTTTATTTACAGTGGTCCCTGGGTGGTTTATCTTTATTTCCAGTGGTCTCTGGGTGGTTTATCTTTATTTACAGTGGTCCCTGGGTGGTTTATATTTATTTACAGTGGTCTCTGGGTGATTTATCTTTATTTACAGTGGTTCCTGGGTGGTTTATCTTTATTTACAGTGGTCCCTGGGTGGTTTATCTTTATTTCCAGTGGTCCCCGGGAGGTTTATCTTTATTTACAGTGGTCCCTGGGTGGTTTATCTTTATTTACAGTGGTCCTTGGGTGGTTTATCTTTATTTACAGTGGTCCCTGGGTGGTTTATCTTTATTTACAGTGGTTCCTGGGTGGTTTATCTTTATTTACAGTGGTCCCTGAGTGGTTTATCTTTATTTACAGTGGTCTCTGGGTGGTTTATCTTTATTTACAGTGGTCCCTGGGTGGTTTATTTTTATTGACAGTGGTCCCTGGGTGCTTTATTTTTATTTATAGTGGTCTCTGGGTGGTTTATATTTATTTACAGTGGTCCCCGGGTGGTTTATCTTTATTTACAGTGGTCCCTGGGTGGTTTATCTTTATTTACAGTGGTCCCCGGGTGGTTTATCTTTATTTACAGTGGTCTCCGGGTGGTTTATCTTTATTTACAGTGGTCCCCTGGTGGTTTATCTTTATTTACAGTGGTCCCTGGGTGGTTTATCTTTATATACAGTGGTCTCTGGGTGGTTTATCCTTATTTACAGTGGTGTCTGGGTGGTTTATCTTTATTTACAGTGGTCCCTGGGTGGTTTATCTTTATTTACAGTGGTCCCTGGGTGGTTTATATTCATTTACAGTGGTCCCTGGGTGGTTTATCTTTATTTACAGTGGTCCCTGGGTGGTTTATCTTTATTTACAGTGGTCTCTGGGTGGTTTATCTTTATTTACAGTGGTCCCCGGGTGGTTTATCTTTATTTACAGTGGTCCCTGGGTGGTTTATCTTTATTTACAGTGGTCCCCGGGTGGTTTAATCTTTATTTACAGTGGTTCCCGGGTGGTTTATCTTTATTTACAGTGGTCCCTGGGTGGTTTATCTTTATTTACAGTGGTCCCTGGGTGGTTTATCTTTATTTACAGTGGTCCCTGGGTGGTTGACCTTTATTTACAGTTGTCCCTGGGTGGTTTATCTTTATTTACAGTGGTCCCTGGGTGGATTATCTTTATTTATAGTGGTCCCTGGGTAGTTTATCTTTATTTACAGTGGTCCCCGGGTGGTTTATCTTTATTTACAGTGGTCCCTGGGTGGTTTATCTTTATTTACAGTGGTCCCTGGGTGGTTTATCTTTATTTACAGTGGTCCCTGGGTGGTTTATCTTTATTTACAGTGGTCCCTGGGTGGTTTATCTTTATTTACAGTGGTTCCCGGGTGGTTTATTTTTATTTACAGTGGTTCCCGGGTGGTTTATATTTATTTACAGTGGTCCCTGGGTGGTTTATCTTTATTTACAGTGGTCCCTGGGTGGTTTATCTTTATTTACAGTGGTTCCCGGGTGGTTTATCTTTATTTACAGTGGTCCCTGGGTGGTTTATCTTTATTTACAGTGGTCTCTGGGTGGTTTATCTTTATTTACAGTGGTCCCTGGGTGATTTATCTTTATTTACAGTGGTCTCTGGGTGGTTTATCTTTATTTACTGTGGTCCCTGGGTTGTTTATCTTTATTTACAGTGGTCCCTGGGTGGTTTATCTTTCTTTACAGTGGTCTCTGGTTGGTTTATCTTTATTTACACTGGTCCCCGGGTGGTTTATCTTTATTTACAGTGGTCCCCGGGTGGTTTATATTTATTTACAGTGGTCCCTGGGTGGTTTATCTTTATTTACAATGGTCCCTGTGTGGTTTATCTTTATTTACAGTGGTCCCTGGGTGGTTTATCTTTATTTACAGTGGTCTCTGGGTGGTTTATCTTTATTTACAGTGGTCCCTGGCTGGTTTATCTTTATTTACAGTGGTCCCCGGGTGGTTTATCTTTATTTACAGTGGTCCCCGGGTGGTTTATCTTTATTTACAGTGGTCCCTGGATGGTTTATCTTTATTTACAGTGGTCTCTGGGTGGTTTATCTTTATTTACAGTGGTCCCCGGGAGGTTTATCTTTATTTACAGTGGTTCCCGGGTGGCTTGCCTTTATTTACAGTGGTCCCTGGGTGGTTTATCTTTATTTACAGTGGTCTCTGGGTGTTTTATCTTTATTTACAGTGGTCGCTGGGTGTTTTATCTTTATTTACAGTGGTCTCTGGGTGGTTTATCTTTATTTACAGTGGTCCCCGGGAGGTTTATCTTTATTTACAGTGGTTCCTGGGTGGTTTATCTTTATTTCCAATGGTCTGTGAGTGGTTTATCTTTATTTACAGTGGTTCCCGGGTGGTTTATCTTTATTTACAGTGGTCCCTGGGTGGTTTATCTTTATTTACAGTGGTCTCTGGGTGGTTTATCTTTATTTACAGTGGTCCCTGGGTGATTTATCTTTATTTACAGTGGTCCCTGGGTGGTTTACCTTTATTTACAGTGGTCCCTGGGTGGTTTATCTTTATTTACAGTGGTCCCTGGGTGGTTTATGTTTATTTACAGTGGTCCCTGGGTGGTTTATCTTTATTTACAGTGGTCCCTGGGTGGTTTATCTTTATTTACAGTGGTCTCTGGGTGATTTATCTTTATTTACAGTGGTCCCTGGGTGGTTTATCTTTATTTACAGTGGTCCCTGGGTGGTTTATCTTTATTTACAGTGGTCCCCGGGTGATTTATCTTTATTTACAGTGGTCCCTGGGTGGTTTATCTTTATTTACAGTGGTCTTGTGTGGATTATCTTTATTTACAGTGGTCCCTGGGTGGTTTATCTTTATTTACAGTGGTCCCTGTGTGGTTTATCTGTATTTACAGTGGTCCCTGGGTGGTTTATATGTATTTACAGTGGTCCCTGAGTGGCTTATCTTTATTTACAGTTGTCCCTGAGTGGTTTATCTTTATTTACAGTTGTCGCTGGGTTGTTTATCTTTATTTACAGTGGTCCCTGGGTGGTTTATCTTTATTTACAGTGGTCCCTGAGTGGTATTTCGTTATTTACAGTGGTCCCTGGGAGGTTTATCTTTATTTACAGTGGTCTCTGGGTGGTTTATCTTTATTTACAGTGGACCCTGGGTGGTTTATCTTTATTTACAGTGGTCCCTGGGTGGTTTATCTTTATTTACAGTGGTCCCTGGGTGGTTTATCTTCATTTATAGTGGTCCCCGGGTGGTTTATCTTTATTTACAGTGGTCCCCGGGTGGTTTGTCTTTATTTACAGTGGTCCCTGGGTGGTTTATCTTGATTTGCAGTGGTCCCTGGGTGGTTTATCTTTATTTACAGTGGTCTCTGGGTGGTTTATCTTTATTTACAGTGGTCCCTGGGTGGTTTATATTTATTTACAGTGGTCTCTGGGTGATTTATCTTTATTTACAGTGGTTCCTGGGTGGTTTATCTTTATTTACAGTGGTCCCTGTGTGGTTTATCTTTATTTCCAGTGGTCCCGGGAGGTTTATCTTTATTTACAGTGGTCCCTGGGTGGTTTATCTTTATTTACAGTGGTCCTTGGGTGGTTTATCTTTATTTACAGTGGTTCCTGGGTGGTTTATCTTTATTTACAGTGGTCCCTGGGTGGTTTATCTTTATTTACAGAGGTTCCCGGGTGGTTTATCTTTATTTACAGTGGTCCCGGGTGGATTATCTTTATTTACATTGGTCCCCGGGTGGTTTATCTTTATTTACAGTGGTCCCTGGGTGTTGTATCTTTATTTACAGTGGTTCCCGGGTGGTTTATCTTTATTTACAGTGGTCCCTGGGTGGTTTATCTGTATTTACAGTGGTCCCTAGGTGGTTTATATTTATTTACAGTGGTCCCTGGGTGGCTTATCTTTATTTACAGTGGTCCCTGGGAGGTTTATCTTTATTTACAGTGGTCTCTGGGTGGTTTATCTTTATTTACAGTGGTCCCCGGGTGGTTTATCTTTATTTACAGTGGTCCCGGGTAGATTATCTTTATTTACAGTGGTCCCCAGGTGGTTTATCTTTATTTACAGTGGTCCCTGGGTGGTGTATCTTTATTTACAGTGGTTCCCGGGTGGTTTATCTTTATTTACAGTGGTCCCTGTGTGGTTTATCTGTATTTACAGTGGTCCCTGGGTGGTTTATATGTATTTACAGTTGTCCCTGAGTGGCTTATCTTTATTTACAGTGGTCCCTGAGTGGTTTATCTTTATTTACAGTTGTCGGTGGGTTGTTTATCTTTATTTACAGTGGTCCCTGGGTGGTTTATCTTTATTTACAGTGGTCCCTGAGTGGTATTTCGTTATTTACAGTGGTCCCTGGGAGGTTTATCTTTATTTACAGTGGTCTCTGGGTGGTTTATCTTTATTTACAGTGGACCCTGGGTGGTTTATCTTTATTTACAGTGGTCCCTGGGTGGTTTATCTTTATTTACAGTGGTCCCTGGGTGGTTTATCTTCATTTATAGTGGTCCCCGGGTGGTTTATCTTTATTTACAGTGGTCCCCGGGTGGTTTGTCTTTATTTAAAGTGGTCCCTGGGTGGTTTATCTTGATTTGCAGTGGTCCCTGGGTGGTTTATCTTTATTTACAGTGGTCTCTGGGTGGTTTATCTTTATTTACAGTGGTCCCTGGGTGGTTTATATTTATTTACAGTGGTCTCTGGGTGATTTATCTTTATTTACAGTGGTTCCTGGGTGGTTTATCTTTATTTACAGTGGTCCCTGGGTGGTTTATCTTTATTTCCAGTGGTCTCTGGGTGGTTTATCTTTATTTACAGTGGTCCCTGGGTGGTTTATATTTATTTACAGTGGTCTCTGGGTGATTTATCTTTATTTACAGTGGTTCCTGGGTGGTTTATCTTTATTTACAGTGGTCCCTGGGTGGTTTATCTTTATTTCCAGTGGTCCCCGGGAGGTTTATCTTTATTTACAGTGGTCCCTGGGTGGTTTATCTTTATTTACAGTGGTCCTTGGGTGGTTTATCTTTATTTACAGTGGTCCCTGGGTGGTTTATCTTTATTTACAGTGGTTCCTGGGTGGTTTATCTTTATTTACAGTGGTCCCTGAGTGGTTTATCTTTATTTACAGTGGTCTCTGGGTGGTTTATCTTTATTTACAGTGGTCCCTGGGTGGTTTATTTTTATTTACAGTGGTCCCTGGGTGCTTTATTTTTATTTATAGTGGTCTCTGGGTGGTTTATATTTATTTACAGTGGTCCCCGGGTGGTTTATCTTTATTTACAGTGGTCCCTGGGTGGTTTATCTTTATTTACAGTGGTCCCCGGGTGGTTTATCTTTATTTACAGTGGTCTCCGGGTGGTTTATCTTTATTTACAGTGGTCCCCTGGTGGTTTATCTTTATTTACAGTGGTCCCTGGGTGGTTTATCTTTATATACAGTGGTCTCTGGGTGGTTTATCCTTATTTACAGTGGTGTCTGGGTGGTTTATCTTTATTTACAGTGGTCCCTGGGTGGTTTATCTTTATTTACAGTGGTCCCTGGGTGGTTTATATTCATTTACAGTGGTCCCTGGGTGGTTTATCTTTATTTACAGTGGTCCCTGGGTGGTTTATCTTTATTTACAGTGGTCTCTGGGTGGTTTATCTTTATTTACAGTGGTCCCCGGGTGGTTTATCTTTATTTACAGTGGTCCCTGGGTGGTTTATCTTTATTTACAGTGGTCCCCGGGTGGTTTAATCTTTATTTACAGTGGTTCCCGGGTGGTTTATCTTTATTTACAGTGGTCCCTGGGTGGTTTATCTTTATTTACAGTGGTCCCTGGGTGGTTTATCTTTATTTACAGTGGTCCCTGGGTGGTTGACCTTTATTTACAGTTGTCCCTGGGTGGTTTATCTTTATTTACAGTGGTCCCTGGGTGGATTATCTTTATTTATAGTGGTCCCTGGGTAGTTTATCTTTATTTACAGTGGTCCCCGGGTGGTTTATCTTTATTTACAGTGGTCCCTGGGTGGTTTATCTTTATTTACAGTGGTCCCTGGGTGGTTTATCTTTATTTACAGTGGTCCCTGGGTGGTTTATCTTTATTTACAGTGGTCCCTGGGTGGTTTATCTTTATTTACAGTGGTTCCCGGGTGGTTTATTTTTATTTACAGTGGTTCCCGGGTGGTTTATATTTATTTACAGTGGTCCCTGGGTGGTTTATCTTTATTTACAGTGGTCCCTGGGTGGTTTATCTTTATTTACAGTGGTTCCCGGGTGGTTTATCTTTATTTACAGTGGTCCCTGGGTGGTTTATCTTTATTTACAGTGGTCTCTGGGTGGTTTATCTTTATTTACAGTGGTCCCTGGGTGATTTATCTTTATTTACAGTGGTCTCTGGGTGGTTTATCTTTATTTACTGTGGTCCCTGGGTTGTTTATCTTTATTTACAGTGGTCCCTGGGTGGTTTATCTTTCTTTACAGTGGTCTCTGGTTGGTTTATCTTTATTTACACTGGTCCCCGGGTGGTTTATCTTTATTTACAGTGGTCCCCGGGTGGTTTATATTTATTTACAGTGGTCCCTGGGTGGTTTATCTTTATTTACAATGGTCCCTGTGTGGTTTATCTTTATTTACAGTGGTCCCTGGGTGGTTTATCTTTATTTACAGTGGTCTCTGGGTGGTTTATCTTTATTTACAGTGGTCCCTGGCTGGTTTATCTTTATTTACAGTGGTCCCCGGGTGGTTTATCTTTATTTACAGTGGTCCCCGGGTGGTTTATCTTTATTTACAGTGGTCCCTGGATGGTTTATCTTTATTTACAGTGGTCTCTGGGTGGTTTATCTTTATTTACAGTGGTCCCCGGGAGGTTTATCTTTATTTACAGTGGTTCCCGGGTGGCTTGCCTTTATTTACAGTGGTCCCTGGGTGGTTTATCTTTATTTACAGTGGTCTCTGGGTGTTTTATCTTTATTTACAGTGGTCGCTGGGTGTTTTATCTTTATTTACAGTGGTCTCTGGGTGGTTTATCTTTATTTACAGTGGTCCCCGGGAGGTTTATCTTTATTTACAGTGGTTCCTGGGTGGTTTATCTTTATTTCCAATGGTCTGTGAGTGGTTTATCTTTATTTACAGTGGTTCCCGGGTGGTTTATCTTTATTTACAGTGGTCCCTGGGTGGTTTATCTTTATTTACAGTGGTCTCTGGGTGGTTTATCTTTATTTACAGTGGTCCCTGGGTGATTTATCTTTATTTACAGTGGTCCCTGGGTGGTTTACCTTTATTTACAGTGGTCCCTGGGTGGTTTATCTTTATTTACAGTGGTCCCTGGGTGGTTTATGTTTATTTACAGTGGTCCCTGGGTGGTTTATCTTTATTTACAGTGGTCCCTGGGTGGTTTATCTTTATTTACAGTGGTCTCTGGGTGATTTATCTTTATTTACAGTGGTCCCTGGGTGGTTTATCTTTATTTACAGTGGTCCCTGGGTGGTTTATCTTTATTTACAGTGGTCCCCGGGTGATTTATCTTTATTTACAGTGGTCCCTGGGTGGTTTATCTTTATTTACAGTGGTCTTGTGTGGATTATCTTTATTTACAGTGGTCCCTGGGTGGTTTATCTTTATTTACAGTGGTCCCTGTGTGGTTTATCTGTATTTACAGTGGTCCCTGGGTGGTTTATATGTATTTACAGTGGTCCCTGAGTGGCTTATCTTTATTTACAGTGGTCCCTGAGTGGTTTATCTTTATTTACAGTTGTCGCTGGGTTGTTTATCTTTATTTACAGTGGTCCCTGGGTGGTTTATCTTTATTTACAGTGGTCCCTGAGTGGTATTTCGTTATTTACAGTGGTCCCTGGGAGGTTTATCTTTATTTACAGTGGTCTCTGGGTGGTTTATCTTTATTTACAGTGGACCCTGGGTGGTTTATCTTTATTTACAGTGGTCCCTGGGTGGTTTATCTTTATTTACAGTGGTCCCTGGGTGGTTTATCTTCATTTATAGTGGTCCCCGGGTGGTTTATCTTTATTTACAGTGGTCCCCGGGTGGTTTGTCTTTATTTACAGTGGTCCCTGGGTGGTTTATCTTGATTTGCAGTGGTCCCTGGGTGGTTTATCTTTATTTACAGTGGTCTCTGGGTGGTTTATCTTTATTTACAGTGGTCCCTGGGTGGTTTATATTTATTTACAGTGGTCTCTGGGTGATTTATCTTTATTTACAGTGGTTCCTGGGTGGTTTATCTTTATTTACAGTGGTCCCTGGGTGGTTTATCTTTATTTCCAGTGGTCCCGGGAGGTTTATCTTTATTTACAGTGGTCCCTGGGTGGTTTATCTTTATTTACAGTGGTCCTTGGGTGGTTTATCTTTATTTACAGTGGTCCCTGGGTGGTTTATCTTTATTTACAGTGGTTCCTGAGTGGTTTAACTTTATTTACAGTGGTCTCTGAGTGGTTTATCTTTATTTACAGTGGTCCCTGGGAAGTTTATTTTTATTTACAGTGGTCCCTGGGTGCTTTATTTTTATTTATAGTGGTCTCTGGGTGGTTTATATTTATTTACAGTGGTCCCCGGGTGGTTTATCTTTATTTACAGTGGTCCCTGGGTGGTTTATCTTTATTTACAGTGGTCCCCGGGTGGTTTATCTTTATTTACAGTGGTCTCCGGGTGGTTTATCTTTATTTACAGTGGTCCCCTGGTGGTTTATCTTTATTTACAGTGGTCCCTGGGTGGTTTATCTTTATATACAGTGGTCTCTGGGTGGTTTATCCTTATTTACAGTGGTGTCTGGGTGGTTTATCTTTATTTACAGTGGTCCCTGGGTGGTTTATCTTTATTTACAGTGGTCCCTGGGTGGTTTATATTCATTTACAGTGGTCCCTGGGTGGTTTATCTTTATTTACAGTGGTCCCTGGGTGGTTTATCTTTATTTACAGTGGTCTCTGGGTGGTTTATCTTTATTTACAGTGGTCCCCGGGTGGTTTATCTTTATTTACAGTGGTCCCTGGGTGGTTTATCTTTATTTACAGTGGTCCCCGGGTGGTTTAATCTTTATTTACAGTGGTTCCCGGGTGGTTTATCTTTATTTACAGTGGTCCCTGGGTGGTTTATCTTTATTTACAGTGGTCCCTGGGTGGTTTATCTTTATTTACAGTGGTCCCTGGGTGGTTGACCTTTATTTACATTTGTCCCTGGGTGGTTTATCTTTATTTACAGTGGTCCCTGGGTGGATTATCTTTATTTATAGTGGTCCCTGGGTAGTTTATCTTTATTTACAGTGGTCCCCGGGTGGTTTATCTTTATTTACAGTGGTCCCTGGGTTGTTTATCTTTATTTACAGTGGTCCCTGGGTGGTTTATCTTTATTTACAGTGGTCCCTGGGTGGTTTATCTTTATTTACAGTGGTCCCTGGGTGGTTTATCTTTATTTACAGTGGTTCCCGGGTGGTTTATCTTTATTTACAGTGGTCCCTGGGTGGTTTATCTTTATTTACAGTGGTCTCTGGGTGGTTTATCTTTATTTACAGTGGTCCCTGGGTGATTTATCTTTATTTACAGTGGTCTCTGGGTGGTTTATCTTTATTTACTGTGGTCCCTGGGTTGTTTATCTTTATTTACAGTGGTCCCTGGGTGGTTTATCTTTCTTTACAGTGGTCTCTGGTTGGTTTATCTTTATTTACAGTGGTCCCTGGGTGGTTTATCTTTATTTACAATGGTCCCTGTGTGGTTTATCTTTATTTACAGTGGTCCCTGGGTGGTTTATCTTTATTTACAGTGGTCTCTGGGTGGTTTATCTTTATTTACAGTGGTCCCTGGCTGGTTTATCTTTATTTACAGTGGTCCCCGGGTGGTTTATCTTTATTTACAGTGGTCCCCGGGTGGTTTATCTTTATTTACAGTGGTCCCTGGATGGTTTATCTTTATTTACAGTGGTCTCTGGGTGGTTTATCTTTATTTACAGTGGTCCCCGGGAGGTTTATCTTTATTTACAGTGGTTCCCGGGTGGCTTGCCTTTATTTACAGTGGTCCCTGGGTGGTTTATCTTTATTTACAGTGGTCTCTGGGTGTTTTATCTTTATTTACAGTGGTCGCTGGGTGTTTTATCTTTATTTACAGTGGTCTCTGGGTGGTTTATCTTTATTTACAGTGGTCCCCGGGAGGTTTATCTTTATTTACAGTGGTTCCTGGGTGGTTTATCTTTATTTCCAATGGTCTGTGAGTGGTTTATCTTTATTTACAGTGGTTCCCGGGTGGTTTATCTTTATTTACAGTGGTCCCTGGGTGGTTTATCTTTATTTACAGTGGTCTCTGGGTGGTTTATCTTTATTTACAGTGGTCCCTGTGTGATTTATCTTTATTTACAGTGGTCCCTGGGTGGTTTACCTTTATTTACAGTGGTCCCTGGGTGGTTTATCTTTATTTACAGTGGTCCCTGGGTGGTTTATGTTTATTTACAGTGGTCCCTGGGTGTTTTATCTTTATTTACAGTGGTCCCTGGGTGGTTTATCTTTATTTACAGTGATCTCTGGGTGATTTATCTTTATTTACAGTGGTCCCTGGGTGGTTTATCTTTATTTACAGTGGTCCCTGGGTGGTTTATCTTTATTTACAGTGGTCCCCGGGTGATTTATCTTTATTTACAGTGGTCCCTGGGTGGTTTATCTTTATTTACAGTGGTCTTGTGTGGATTATCTTTATTTACAGTGGTCCCTGGGTGGTTTATCTTTATTTACAGTGGTCTCTGTGTGTTTTATCTTTATTTACAGTGGTCCCTGGGTGTTTTATCTTTATTCACAGTGGTCTCTGAGTGGTTTATCTTTATTTACAGTGGTCCCCGTTTGGTTTATCTTTATTTACACTGGTTCCTGGGTGGTTTATCTTTATTTCCAATGGTCTCTGTGTGGTTTATCTTTATTTACAGTGGTCCCTGGGTGGTTTATCTTTATTTACAGTGGTCTCTGTGTGGTTTATCTTTATTTACAGTGGTTCCCGGGTGGTTTATCTTTATTTACAGTGGTCCCTGGGTGGTTTATCTTTATTTACAGTGGTCCCCGGGTGGTTTATCTTTATTTACAGTGGTCCCTGGGTGGTTTATCTTTATTTACAGTTGTCCCCGGCTGGTTTACCTTTATTTACAGTGGTCCCTGGGTGGTTTATCTTAATTTACAGTGGTCCCTGGTTGGTTTATCTTTATTTACAGTGGTCCCTGGGTGGTTTATCTTTATTTACAGTGGTCCCTGGGTGGTTTATCTTTATTTACAGTGGTCCCTGGGTGGTTTATCTTTATTTACAGTGGTCCCTGGGTTGTTTATCTTTATTTACAGTGGTCCCTGGGTGGTTTATCTTTATTTACAGTGGTCCCTGGGTGGTTTATCTTTATTTACAGTGGTCCCTGGGTGGTTTATCTTTATTTACAGTGGTCCCCGGGTGGTTTATCTTTATTTAGAGTCATCCACGGGTGGTTTATCTTTATTTACAGTGTTTCCCGGGTGGTTTATCTTTATTTACAGTGGTCCCTGGGTGGTTTATCTTCATTTACAGTGGTCTCTGGGTGTTTTATCTTTATTTACAGTGGTCCCTGGGTGTTTTATCTTTATTTACAGTGGTCTCTGGGTGGTTTATCTTTATTTACAGTGGTCCCTGGGTGGTGTAACTTTATTTACAGTGGTTCCCGGGTGGTTTATCTTTATTTACAGTGGTCCCTGTGTGGTTTATCTGTATTTACAGTGGTCCCTGGGTGGTTTATATGTATTTACAGTGGTCCCTGGGTGGCTTATCTTTATTTACAGTGGTCCCTGTCTGGTTTATCTTTATTTACAGTGGTCGCTGGGTTGTTTATCTTTATTTACAGTGGTCCCTGGGTGGTTTATCTTTATTTACAGTGGTCCCTGAGTGGTATTTCTTTATTTAAAGTGGTCCCTGGGAGGTTTATCTTTATTTACAGTGGTCTCTGGGTGGTTTATCTTTATTTACAGTGGACCCTGGGTGGTTTATCTTTATTTACAGTGGTCCCTGGGTGGTTTATCTTTATTTACAGTGGTCCCTGGGTGGTTTATCTCCATTTATAGTGGTCCCCGGGTGGTTTATCTTTATTTACAGTGGTCCCCGGGTGGTTTGTCTTTATTTACAGTGGTCCCTGGGTGGTTTATCTTTATTTGCAGTGGTCCCTGGGTGGTTTATCTTTATTTACAGTGGTCTCTGGGTGGTTTATCTTTATTTACAGTGGTTCCTGGGTGGTTTATATTTATTTACAGTGGTCCCTGGGTGGTTTATCTTTATTTCCAGTGGTCCCGGGAGGTTTATCTTTATTTACAGTGGTCCCTGGGTGGTTTATCTTTATTTACAGTGGTCCTTGGGTGGTTTATCTTTATTTACAGTGGTCCCTGGGTGGTTTATCTTTATTTACAGTGGTTCCTGGGTGGTTTATCTTTATTTACAGTGGTCCCTGAGTGGTTTATCTTTATTTACAGTGGTCTCTGGGTGGTTTATCTTTATTTGCAGTGGTCCCTGGGTGGTTTATTTTTATTTACAGTGGACCCTGGGTGGTTTACTTTTATTTATAGTGGTCTCTGGGTGGTTTATCTTTATTTACAGTGGTCCCCGGGTGGTTTATCTTTATTTACAGTGGTTCCCTGGGTGGTTTATCTTTATTTACAGTGGTGCCTGGGTGGTTTACCTTTATTTACAGTGGTCCCCGGGTGGTTTATCTTTATTTACAGTGGTCTCCGGGTGGTTTATCTTTATTTACAGTGGTCCCCCGGTGGTTTATCTTTATTTACAGTGGTCCCTGGGTGGTTTATCTTTATTTACAGTGGTCTCTGGGTGGTTTATCCTTATTTACAGTGGTGTCTGGGTTGTTTATCTTTATTTACAGTGGTCCCCGGGAGGTTTATCTTTATTTACAGTGGTCCCTGGGTGGTTTATATTTATTTACAGTGGTCCCTGGGTGGTTTATCTTTATTTACAGTGGTCCCTGGGTGGTTTATCTTTATTTACAGTTGTCTCTGGGTGGTTTATCTTTATTTACAGTGGTCCCCCGGTGGTTTATCTTTATTTACAGTGGTCTCTGGGTGGTTTATCTTTATTTACAGTGGTCCCCGGGTGGTCTAATCTTTATTCACAGTGGTTCCCGGGTGGTTTATCTTTATTTACAGTGGTCCCTGGGTGGTTTATCTTTATTCACAGTGGTCCCTGGGTGGTTTATCTTTATTTACAGTGGTCCCTGGGTGGTTGATCTTTATTTACAGTGGTCCCTGGGTGGTTTATCTTTATTTACAGTGGTCCCTGGGTGGATTATCTTTATTTATAGTGGTCCCTGGGTAGTTTTTCTTTATTTACAGTGGTCCCTGGGTGGTTTATCTTTATTTACAGTGGTCCCTGGGTGGTTTATCTTTATTTACAGTGGTCTCTGGGTGGTTTATCTTTATTTACAGTGGTCCCTGGGTGGTTTATCTTTATTTACAGTGGTCCCTGGGTGATTTATCTTTATTTACAGTGGTTCCCGGGTTGTTTATCTTTATTTACAGTGGTTCCCGGGTGGTTTATATTTATTTACAGTGGTCCCTGGGTGGTTTATCTTTATTTACAGTGGTCCCTGGGTGGTTTATCTTTATTTACAGTGGTTCCCGAGTGGTTTATCTTTATTTACAGTGGTCCCTGGGTGGTTTATCTTTATTTACAGTGGTCTCTGGGTGGTTTATCTTTATTTACAGTGGTCCCTGGGTGGTTTATCTTTATTTAAAGTGGTCCCTGGGTTGTTTATCTTTATTTACAGTGGTCCCTGGGTGGTTTATCTTTATTTACAGTGGTCTCTGGGTGGTTTATCTTTATTTACAGTGGTCCCTGGGTTGTTTATCTTTATTTACAGTGGTCCCTGGGTGGTTTATCTTTCTTTACAGTGGTCTCTGGTTGGTTTATCTTTATTTACAGTGGTCCCTGGGTGGTTTATCTTTATTTACAGTGGTCCCTGTGTGGTTTATCTTTATTTACAGTGGTCCCTGGGTGGTTTATCTTTATTTACAGTGGTCTCTGGGTGGTTTATCTTTATTTACATTGGTCCCTGTGTGATTTATCTTTATTTACAGTGGTCCCTGGCTGGTTTATCTTTATTTACAGTGGTCCCCGGGTGGATTATCTTTATTTACAGTGGTCCCCGGGTGGTTTATCTTTATTTACAGTGGTCCCTGTGTGATTTATCTTTATTTACAGTGGTCTCTGGGTGGTTTATCTTTATTTACAGTGGTCTCTGGGTGGTTTAGCTTTATTTACAGTCGTCCCCGGGTGGTTTATCTTTATTTACAGTGGTCCCCGGGTGGTTTATATTTATTTACAGTGGTCCCCGGGTGGTTTATCTTTATTTACAGTGGTCCCTGGGTGGTTTATCTTTATTTACAGTGGTCCCTGGGTGGTTTATCTTTATTTGCAGTGGTCCCCGGGTGGTTTATCTTTATTTACAGTGGTTCCCGGGTGGCTTGCCTTTATTTACAGTGGTCCCTGGGTGGTTTATCTTTATTTACAGTGGTCTCTGGGTGTTTTATCTTTATTTACAGTGGTCGCTGGGTGTTTTATCTTTATTTACAGTGGTCTCTGGGTGGTTTATCTTTATTTACAGTGGTCCCCGGGAGGTTTATCTTTATTTACAGTGGTTCCTGGGTGGTTTATCTTTATTTCCAATGGTCTGTGGGTGGTTTTTCTTTATTTACAGTGGTTCCCGGGTGGTTTATCTATATTTACAGTGGTCCCTGGGTGGTTTATCTTTATTTACAGTGGTCTCTGGGTGGTTTATCTTTATTTACAGTGGTCCCTGGGTGGTTTAACTTTATTTACAGTGGTCCCTGGGTGGTTTACCTTTATTTACAGTGGTCCCTGGGTGGTTTATCTTTATTTACAGTGGTCCCTGGGTGGTTTATGTTTATTTACAGTGGTCCCTGGGTGGTTTATCTTTATTTACAGTGGTCCCTGGGTGGTTTATCTTTATTTACAGTGGTCTCTGGGTGATTTATCTTTATTTACAGTGGTCCCTGGGTGGTTTATCTTTATTTACAGTGGTCCCTGGGTGGTTTATCTTTATTTACAGTGGTCCCCGGGTGATTTATCTTTATTTACAGTGGTCCCTGGGTGGTTTATCTTTATTTACAGTTGTCTTGTGTGGATTATCTTTATTTACAGTGGTCCCTGGGTGGTTTATCTTTATTTACTGTGGTGTCTGGGTGTTTTATCTTTATTTACAGTGGTCCCTGGGTGTTTTATCTTTATTCACAGTGGTCTCTGAGTGGTTTCTCTTTATTTACAGTGGTCCCCGGTTGGTTTATCTTTATTTACAGTGGTTCCTGTGTGGTTTATCTTTATTTCCAATGGTCTCTGTGTGGTTTATCTTCATTTACAGTGGTCCCTGGGTGGTTTATCTTTATTTACAGTGGTCTCTGTGTGGTTTATCTTTATTTACAGTGGTTCCCGGGTGGTTTATCTTTATTTACAGTGGTCCCTGGGTGGTTTATCTTTATTTACAGTGGTCCCCGGGTGGTTTATCTTTATTTACAGTGGTCCCTGGGTGGTTTATCTTTATTTACAGTTGTCCCGGGTGGTTTATCTTTATTTACAGTTGTCCCTGGGTGGTTTATCTTTAGTTACAGTGGTCTCTGGGTGGTTTATCTTTATTTACAGTGGTCCCTGGGTGGTTTATCTTTATTTGCAGTGGTCCCTGGGTGGTTTATCTTTATTTACAGTGGTCCCTGGGTGGTTTATCTTTATTTACAGTGGTCCCTGGGTGGTTTATCTTTATTTACAGTGGTCCCTGGGTTGTTTATCTTTATTTACAGTGGTCCCTGGGTGGTTTATCTTTATTTACAGTGGTCCCTGGGTGGTTTATATTTATTTACAGTGGTCCCTGGGTGGTTTATCTTTATTTACAGTGGTCCCCGAGTGGTTTATCTTTATTTACAGTCATCCCCGGGTGGTTTATCTTTATTTACAGTGGTTCCCGGGTGGTTTATCTTTATTTACAGTGGTCCCTGGATGGTTTATCTTTATTTACAGTGGTCTCTGGGTGTTTTATCTTTATTTACAGTGGTCCCTGGGTGTTTTATCTTTATTTACAGTGGTCTCTGGGTGGTTTATCTTTATTTACAGTGGTCCCCGGTTGGTTTATCTTTGTTTACAGTGGTTCCTGGGTGGTTTATCTTTATTTCCAATGGTCTCTGGGTGGTTTATCTTTATTTACAGTGGTTCCCGGGTGGTTTATCTTTATTTACAGTGGTCCCTGGGTGGTTTATCTTTATTTACAGTGGTCTCTGGGTGGTTTATCTTTATTTACAGTGGTCCCTGGGTGGTTTATCTTTATTTACAGTGGTCCCTGGGTGGTTTATCTTTATTTACAGTGGTCCCTGGGTGCTTTATCTTTATTTACAGTGGTCCCTGGGTGGTTTATCTTTATTTACAGTGGTCCCTGGGTGGTTTCTCTTTATTTACAGTGGTCCCTGGGTGGTTTATATTTATTTACAGTGGTCTCTGGGTGGTTTATCTTTATTTACAGTGGTCCCTGGGTGGTTTATCTTTATTTACAGTGGTCCCTGGGTTGTTTATTTTTATTTACAGTGGTCCCCGGGTGGTTTATCTTTATTTACAGTGGTCCCTGGGTGGTTTATCTTTATTTACAGTGGGCTCTGGGTGGTTTATCTTTATTTACAGTGGTCCCTGTGTGGTTTATCTTTATTTACTCTGGTCCCCGTGTGGTTTATCTTTATTTACAGTGGTCCCCGGGTGGTTTATCTTTATTTACAGTGGTCTCTGGGTGGTTTATCTTTATTTACAGTGGTCTCTGGGTGGTTTATCTTTATTTACAGTGGTCTCTGGGTGGTGTATCTTTATTTACTGTGGTCTCCGGGTGGTTTATCTTTATTTACAGTGATCCCCGGGTGGTTTATCTTTATCTACAGAGGTTCCTGGGTGGTTTATCTTTATTTACAGTGGTCCCTGGGTGGTTTATCTTTATTTACAGTGGTCCCTGGGTGGTTTATCTATATTTACAGTGGTCCCCGGGTGGTTTATCTTTATTTACAGTGGTCCCTGGGTGGTTTTTCTTTATTTACAGTGGTCTCTGGGTGTTTTATCTTTATTTACAGTGGTCCCTGGGTGTTTTATCTTTATTTACAGTGGTCTCTGGGTGGTTTATATTTATTTACAGTGGTCCCCGGGTGGTTTATCTTTATTTACAGTGGTTCCTGGGTGGTTTATCTTTATTTCCAATGGTCTCTGGGTGGTTTATCTTTATTTACAGTGGTCCCTGGGTGGTTTATCTTTATTTACAGTGGTAACTGGGTGGTTTATCTTTATTTACAGTGGTTCCTGGGTGGTTTATCTTTATTTACAGTGGTCCCCGGGTGGTTTATCTTTATTTACACTGGTCCCTGGGTGGTTTATCTTTATTTACAGTGGTCTCTGGGTAGTTTATCTTTATTTACAGTGGTCCCTGTGTGGTTTATCTTTATTTACAGTGGTCCCCGGGTGGTTTATCTTTATTTACAGTGGTTCCTGGGTGGTTTATCTTTATTTCCAATGGTCTCTGGGTGGTTTATGTTTATTTACAGTGGTCCCTGGGTGGTTTATCTTTATTTACAGTGATTCCTGGGTGGTTTATCTTTATTTACAGTGGTCTCTGGGTGTTTTATCTTTATTTACAGTGGTTCCCGGGTGGTTTATCTTTATTTACAGTGGTCCCTGGGTGGTTTATCTTTATTTACAGTGGTCCCCGGGTGGTTCATCTTTATTTACAGTGGTCCCTGGGTGGTTTATCTTTATTTACAGTGGTCCCCGGGTGGTTTATCTTTATTTACAGTCGTACCTGGGTGGTTTATCTTTATTTACAGTGGTCGCTGGGTGGTTTATCTTTATTTACAGTGGTCACCGGGTGGTTTATCTTTATTTACAGAGGTCCCTGGGTGGTTTATCTTTATTTACAGTGGTCCCCGGGTGGTTTATCTTTATTTACAGTCGTACCTGGGTGGTTTATCTTGATTTACAGTGGTCCCCGGGTGGTTTATCTTTATTTACAGAGGTCCCTGGGTGGTTTATCTTTATTTACAGTGGTCCCTGGGTGGTTTATCTTTATTTACAGTGGTCCCCGGGTGGTTTATCTTTATTTACAGAGTTCCCTGGGTGGTTTATCTTTATTTACAGTGGTCCCTGGGTGTTTTTTCTTTATTTACAGTGGTCCACGGGTGGTTTATCTTTATTTACAGTGGTCTCTGTGTGGTTTATCTTTATTTACAGTGGTCCCCGGGTGGTTTATCTTTATTTACAATGGTCCCTGGGTGGTTTATCTTTATTTACAGTGGTCCCTGGGTTGTTTATCTTTATTTACAGTGGTCCCTGGGTGGTTTATCTTTATTTACAGTGGTCCCTGGGTGGTTTATCTTTATTTACAGTGGTCCCTGGGTTGTTTATCTTTATTTACAGTGGCCCCTGGGTGGTTTATCTTTATTTACAGAGGTCCCTGGGTGGTTTATCTTTATTTACAGTGGTCTCTGGGTGGTTTATCTTTATTTACAGTGGTCCCTGGGTGGTTTATCTTTATTTACAGTGGTCTCTGGGTGGTTTATCTTCATTTACAGTGGTCTCTGGGTGGTTTATCTTTATTTACAGTGGTCCCTGGGTGGTTTATCTTTATTTACAGTGGTCCCCGGGTGGTTTATCTTTATTTACAGTGGTTCCCGGGTGGTTTATCTTTATTTACAGTGGTCCCTGGGTGGTTTATCTTTATTTACAGTGGTTCCCGGGTGGTTTATCTTTATTTACAGTGGACCCTGGGTGGTTTATCTTTATTTACAGTGGTCCCAGGGTGGTTTATCTTTATTTACAGTGGTCCCCGGGTGGTTTATCTTTATTTACAGTGGTCCCTGGGTGGTTTATCTTTATTTACAGTGGTCCCTGGGTGGTTTATCTTTATTTTCAGTGGTCCCTGGGTGGTTTATCTTTATTTACAGTGGTCCCTGGGTGGTTTATCTTTATTTACAGTGGTCCCTGGGTGGTGTATCTTTATTTACAGTGGTCCCCGGGTGGTTTATCTTTATTTACAGTGGTCCCTGGGTGGTTTATCTTTATTTACAGTGGTCTTTGGGTGTTTTATCTTTATTTACAGTGGTCCCCGGGTGGTTTATCTTTATTTACAGTGGTCCCCGGGGTGGTTTATCTTTATTTACAGTGGTCCCTGGGTTGTTTATCTTTATTTACAGTGGTTCCCGGGTGTTTTATCTTTATTTACAGTGGTCCCTGGGTAGTTTATCTTTATTTACAGTGGTCCCGGGTGGTTTATCTTTATTTACAGTGGTCCCTGGGTGCGTTATCTTTATTTACAGTGGTCCCTGGGTTGTTTATCTTTATTTACAGTGGTTCCCGGGTGTTTTATCTTTATTTACAGTGGTCCCTGGGTAGTTTATCTTTATTTACAGTGGTCCCGGGTGGTTTATCTTTATTTACAGTGGTCCCTGGGTTGTTTATCTTTATTTACAGTGGTTCCCGGGTGTTTTATCTTTATTTACAGTGGTCCCTGGGTAGTTTATCTTTATTTACAGTGGTCCCGGGTGGTTTATCTTTATTTACAGTGTTCCCTGAGTGGTTTATCTTTATTTACAGTGGTCCCTGTGTAGAATATCATTATTTACAGGGGTCCCTGGGTAGAATATCATTATTTACAGTGTTCCCTGAGTGGTATATCATTATTTACAGTGGTACCTGGATAGCATATCATTATTTACAGTGGTCCCTGTGTAGAATATAATTATTTACAGTGTTCCCTGTGTAGAATATCTTTATTTACAGTGGTCCCTGTGTAGAATATCATTATTTACAGTGGTCCCTGGGCAGTATATCATTATTTGCAGTGGTACCTAGGTAGCATATCATTATTTACAGGGGTCCCTGGGTAGAATATCATTATTTACAGTGTTCCCTGAGTGGTATACCATTATTTACAGTGGTACCTAGGTAGCATATCATTATTTACAGTGTTCCCTGAGTGGTATATCATTATTTGCAGTGGTCCCTGGGCAGTACATCATTATTTGCAGTGGTACCTAGGTAGCATATCATTATTTACAGTGGTCCCTGTGTAGAATATCATTATTTACAGTGTTCCCTGAGTGGTATACCATTATTTACAGTGGTACCTAGGTAGCATATCATTATTTACAGTGTTCCCTGAGTGGTATATCATTATTTGCAGTGGTCCCTGGGCAGTATATCATCATTTGCAGTGGTACCTAGGTAGCATATCATTATTTACAGTGTTCCCTGAGTGGTATATCATTATTTGCAGTGGTCCCTGGGCAGTATATCATTATTTGCAGTGGTACCTAGGTAGCATATCATTATTTACAGGGGTCCCTGGGTAGAATATCATTATTTACAGTGTTCCCTGAGTGGTTTACCATTATTTACTGTGGTACCTAGTGAAGGAAACTTTAATTTAAGGAATCTTAACCTGTCGAACTACACCAAGTTTGGGGGAAGCTTAGTTAATGAATCAAGTCCTGGCGCAATACGACAAGTTGTAAGATTTGTACTATTTGTAGACTGTGTTAAGTTGTTCGATTCCTTGTATTATTCGACTGTATATAGTTGAAGGAATTTATATCATCTCTGATATTCGGTTATCAGTAGCACTTTGCGAATACTGGAACTCAGCAGAAATTTGCAGTATAAACTCCTCAGGTGCCAAAAAGAATTGTTTTATTTGTAGTCGCTTGATTACAATTTGAAAGTCATTTAAAAGGCAATTCGTAGACAATTTGAAAGTCATTTAAAAGGCAATTCGTAGACAATTCGAAGCTTTCAGAGAATTACAGACATTATCTTTCTTTGCTTAGGCAGACAGCTCGAAAGTAACTTTTAAAAGGTCAAAGTCTGGCAATGAAACATGAAGAGAGAGAGAAAGCTAATCTTCAGCTAAACTCAAACTCAAAGTCAAAAGTGGACTAACATCACTGACACAGACTGTTAGACTGACAGAACCCCCAAAAGACATCTCTAAAATGGAGACTATAAAGGACAAAAGTGACTAAACTAACAGAAAGACAACACAAAGACATCTCCTCAACACACACCCCCAAAGACAACACACTTTCAAAGACAATAAAACCTAAAATGGCGGGGAGAAACTTTTCAGTTATACACTTTCATATCTGTCTTAAATCGTCTAATTACACCCCAATATAATCCTAATTGGTTTGGGTTAGACTCAAACACATTTGATTTGATGGCAAGCCGTCCATCTTCAATGTGCAACATCAGCTTTTCTGACCTCGCTGTTATCTGCATTGTGAACAATGGTGCATTCATGTTGCTGTGTATTCAGTCCCTGACCTTGACAATTAGCACAAGACAGTGTCATTATCTTGAAAATATGCATTTGCCAGAACAACGGACTTCAGTAAAAGTGAATTATGCTGTATAAATGGGTATTTAAAACTGGGGCTCAACATTTATGCTTAAACAGCTATCTTTTACCTATACTAGTTGTATTCGAAATACTTGGCTTCTACAGTCGGCCCTTTGATAAATCGAAAAATTGAGATATATCAGAAAAGATTAAAATACATCATTAATGCGATAGGATAGGTAAAAGCGCAAAGAATCATTGCAGTTTTAAACAGTAAAATGGAATTAACATTGCAACAGGCATTTCAAAATAATTATTATAAATAATAAATTAATCAAATTTGATCACATTGGTAATTAATAATAACTTCTTGTAAAATGATTATACAATAAAAGTTGAACATATGATCTAGTAATAAATGGTAAAATGATTATCAAAATTGATGTCAAGTCTTTGACATCTTCTGGATAATACACAACAACTTGTTGAAAGGGTTAATTTTCTTGCAGAGACAAAAAGAGGCGTATAGCTTGGAATGATGCCATTCGCATCTTTAAACTTTTTTTTGTCACTCAAATGGACTGGGAGTAAAAGTTGGATTGCTGCCAAATTCCCGTTATCAAATTTCTTTGAACGATATGTTCTTTTGGCTTTTAATCAATGATTGTTGGTTTTTTTTTAAAAAACCAGCTTCCACATTGTTTGAAGTATTAATTTCCAGGCTAATTTTAAACATTTATTTTAAAATATCAAATACAATAACTTATTAAATATATAACTGAACCAATCTTGTGCTGTATCTTGATTTTCTGTAGATGAATTTGTCGATTCTGTTAAAGGAAACACAGCTAACAAGATATGTTAATTTCTTTAAATTAATAAAGCAACGTTCAGAATAATTACAGTTTTCTTAAGTTGACAGTTCTTGGCAAATTTTTAGCGATACATTGAGGGTTCTTTAGCTGCTTTGATGGCAGCCGTTCTCTTCTGAGTAAGTTCCCTTTCTCGTTTGGAAATTTTCTGTTCCAAGTAAACATCTTTCTGGGCAATTTGTGCTTTGTGAAAGCTAGCTTTGTGATTGTTAGTACTGAGGTGGTTCAAGACCACCCGTAAGTCTTTGTCATGATCATCTTTATTGGTGGAGGTTATCAGAACATCATCTTCATATTGGATAATGGTGGAAGGCCGAACAGGCAGTTGCCTGAGATGATTCTGTAAAGCCATGTGGTAAACAGTTGGGCTATTATGATACTGTTGTTGATTAACTGTAAAAGCAAACCATGGTTGTAGTTGCTTAGCCAGTGTTGCTGACCAGAAGCCAAACTGGGTGTGTCTTGTTGGTACGTGTTACATGGTTGACCACGAGGTGGAGATGTATTGTAGTGAACATTGTCTACTTCATTATCATCTCTTGAATCCATCCGTTGTTTTTGATAGCATTTTGCCATCCAGTGTCCTACTCTACCACAGGAAAGACATTGTGGTATTTCCTTACGTGATTTTAATGGAGCAAGGGAACGTGTTTGTTCTAGCGCTGGTGGTGAAATTGTAGTTACTGCTGATATTCCTGCAGGTGCTGCAACAGCCGCCGCTGGAGCAGCAGGTAACATGGGCTGGATTTGAGCAATAGGCTGCATTTGAGCAGCTGCAGTGTTAAAAGTTGCCTGATTGTGCAAACCACGATCTATCTGAATGCATCGGTCAACTATGTCTCGGTATGTGCCAGCTGTGGCCCAAGCTGGTAAAACCAAATTCAAGGCAGCAGAAACTCCAGGTTTAACACCGGCTATAAAAGCCGTTTTTAATGGACTTAAAGTGCTTGCATCCCATGTGTCATTTTCCTGGTCGAGTGTCATCCCTGAATATTCCATCCAAGTATGTAAAAATCTTTCCTCAAAATCCTGAATATCTTCATCATTTTTTTGAAAGCAAGCTGTGATCTTAGACCAATTGGTCCTCGGGGGGCGAAATTGTAATAGCCAATTCTTGATTGTTAACCAACCAGCTTCTAAATTTTGCAAATCGTCTCCAAGGGCAACTTCTACTTCATTTCTAAGGGTTGAACTGATGCGAGTACCTAGCATGATAGTCAGAATTTGTACTCCATCAAATGGGTGGAGACTGTAAATGGCTTGTAATCTGTGAATTCCATCCCATGTGATCTTACCACCTTTTTTAGGGTGTGGAAGACCCTTGGACCATTCGTCAATTTTAGAAGGATCAATTTGTTCATGAACCCATTGGTGGTCAAATATGTTTCTAGTGATAGTTTCACCATCTTCCTCTATTTTTTTGCTTCCAACTCTAACCCGTTTGTTTTTTAAAGGGGCTAGTCGAATTGCTTTAGTATTTTGTATTGTAGGAACACTATCTTCGTCTGATTCATCCGACAGAGAAAATGATTTATGTTTAACAATTGATCTCGGCTGTGCAATTGCCGATTGTGCCACTAGGTGGGTGGCTTGGACTGCTTTCTGAGTTTGTTCAATCTTTTGTACAGAAAGCATGTTTGTCAAAGAATTGCAATGTTCAGTCACGCTGGTTGTATTTCTTTCTAAAACACATCTTTCTTTCACTAACTTGCAATTTTCAAGTTCAATTCGCTCAGTTTTTAATTGCAATTGTCGGTATTTTGACTCCACTTCAAAGACTTGATTTTGGAATTCTGTTATTTGAAAAGATAACTGCTGGAGTTCAGAGGTTTTGTTTCGCAAATCTGTTTTAATTTCATCAGAATGCTCAAGTTTGGATTTTGCATCTTGCAATTCTTCAACAACTGCAATTAGTTGCTTTTTAGTGGACCTATACTCATCATCGCTTCGCTCAGTAGTTAATTGCAACTGTTGGTATTTTGACTCCACTTTAAAAACTTGGATTTGAAATTGCTGGAGTTCAGAGGTTTTGTTTTGCAAATCTGTTCTAATTTCATCATAATGCTCAAGTTTGGATTTTGCAACTTGCAAATCTTTTTTAATTTCATCATAATGCTCAAGTTTGGATTTTGCATCTTGCAAATCTGTTTCAAGTTTGGATTTTGCATCTTGCAATTCTGTTTTAATTTCATCAAAATGCTCAAGTTTGGATTTTGCATCTTGCAATTCTGTTTCAAGTTTGGATTTTGCATCTTGCAATTCTGTTTTAATTTCATCATACTGCTCAAGTTTGGATTTTGCAACTTGCAAATCTGTTTTAATTTCATCAGAATGCTCAAGTTTGGATTTTGCATCTTGCAAATCTGTTTTAATTTCATCAGAATGCTCAAGTTTGGATTTTGCATCTTGCAAATCTGTTTTAATTTCATCAGAATGCTCAAGTTTGGATTTTGCATCTTGCAAATCTGTTTCAAGTTTGGATTTTGCATCTTGCAATTCTTCAACAACTGCAATTAGTTGCCTTTTAGTAGATCTATACTCATCATCACTTAGTTCAGTATTTAATTGCAGCTGTTGGTATTTTGACTCCATTTTAAAAACTTGATTTTGGAATTCTGACTCCACTTTAAAAACTTGATTTTGAAATTCTGCGATTTGAACATTTAACTGCTGGAGTTCAGAGGTTTTATTTTGCAAATCTGTTCTAATTTCATCATAATGCTCAAGTTTGGATTTTGCATCTTGCAAATCTTCAAGAACTGCACTTAGTTGGTCTTTAGTGGACTGAAGCTGATGATCACTTTTATTTTTAACAATGACCTCTTGCTGACTGTGTATCTGTCCCGTAATTACCAGGGACCATTTTACACATTCTGCACCGTGTAATCGTGTGCATTTTCCCCATGCTCTCTTGATATTATTGAAGGACCACTGTCCTCTGGGGATATCATACTTTGATTCCATTTTTTTTTGAGGTTTCACATAGGTTAAAATGTCTACGAGTGAAAGATCTACAATCCCCCAACATATCTTCAACAGAAACATCTGGTATTCCAGCACCCCCCTTGGATGTAGTGGGGAGTAATTTTCTGTCTGCTAAAGGCTCTGAATCTACACTTTGAATTGGATCAGCCATAACTTTTCTTGATCGCTGACTGCCGTTTTATTTTAGTTACTGCAGTGACTAATCTTCCAGTCACGTCTGATAGTCTGACCGACTGGCACTTGATTTATTTAACACAGTTTATTTAAAAAAAATGTTCTTTTCAAGGGTCGAAGTACTGATTGATGCGGCTTTAAGACTTGTAATGGGTGAAAAAGATATTTCTTACCCTAGTCTAGCCGTGGGTTCCGGCTGTCTTCTGGGCCTCCTCCGATTATCTCCGAAGCTTCCCGAAGGTTCCCGACCTCCTCCGATTATCTTCGAAGCTTTCCGTCGTCACCTGGGCCTCCGAATGTCGTCCTCAGTACTCCCCCCTACTGCCTGACTACGCCAAAATGAAGGAAACTTTAATTTAAGGAATCTTAACCTGTCGAACTACACCAAGTTTGGGGGAAGCTTAGTTAATGAATCAAGTCCTGGCGCAATACGACAAGTTGTAAGATTTGTACTATTTGTAGACTGTGTTAAGTTGTTCGATTCCTTGTATTATTCGACTGTATATAGTTGAAGGAATTTATATAATCTCTGCTATTCGGTTATCAGTAGCACTTTGCGAATACTGGAACTCAGCAGAAATTTGCAGTATAAACTCCTCAGGTGCCAAAAAGAATTGTTTTATTTGTAGTCGCTTGATTACAATTTGAAAGTCATTTAAAAGGCAATTCGTAGACAATTTGAAAGTCATTTAAAAGGCAATTCGTAGACAATTCGAAGCTTTCAGAGAATTACAGACATTATCTTTCTTTGCTTAGGCAGACAGCTCGAAAGTAACTTTTAAAAGGTCAAAGTCTGGCAATGAAACATGAAGAGAGAGAGAAAGCTAATCTTCAGCTAAACTCAAACTCAAAGTCAAAAGTGGACTAACATCACTGACACAGACTGTTAGACTGACAGAACCCCAAAAGACATCTCTAAAATGGAGACTATAAAGGACAAAACTGACTAAACTAACAGAAAGACAACACAAAGACATCTCCTCAACACACACCCCCAAAGACAATACACTTTCAAAGACAATAAAACCTAAAATGGCGGGGAGAAACTTTTCAGTTATACACTTTCATATCTGTCTTAAATCGTCTAATCACACCCCAATATAATCCTACTTGGTTTGGGTTAGACTCAAACACATTTGATTTGATGGCAAGCCGTCCATCTTCAATGTGCAACATCAGCTTTTCTGACCCAGCTGTTATCTGCATTGTGAACAATGGTGCATTCATGTTGCTGTGTATTCAATCCCTTGACCTTGACAATTAGCACAAGACAGTGTCATTATCTTGAAAATATGCATTTGCAGTATATCTTTATTTACAATGGTCCCTGGGCAGTATATCATTATTTACTGTTGTCTCTGATTAGAATATCATTATTTACAGTGGTCACTGGCTGGTATATCATTATTTACAGTGGGCCCTGTGCACTATATCTTATTTACAGTGGTTCCTGGGTAGTTTATCATTATTTCCAGTGGTCCCTGGGAAGTATATCATTATTAACAGTGGTCCCTGGGTTATTTGTAAATGTTAACAGCTGTCCCGGCGTACAATATCATTATTTACAGTGGTCCCTGGGTAGCATATCATTATTTACAGTGATCCTATGCAGGAGATCATTATTTACTGGGGTCCCTGAGTGGTATATCATTATTTACAGTGGTACCTAGGTAGCATATCATTATTTACAGTGGTCACTGGGTGGAATATCATTATTTACAGTGTCCTCTGGGTAGTATATCATTATTTACAATTGTCCCCGGGTTTAATATCATTACTTACAATTGTCCCTGGGTAGTATATCATTATTTACAGTGTGCCTGGGCACTATATCATTATTTACAGTGGTCCCTGGGAAGTATATCATTATTTACAGTTGTCCCTGGAAGTATATCATTATTTACAGTGTGCCTGGGCAGTACATCATTATTTACAGTGGCTCTGTGCAGTATATCATTATCTGCAGTGGTCCCTGCGTAGTATATCATTATTTACAGTGGTCCCTGGGCAGTATATCATTATTTACAGTGGTCCCTGGTAGTATATAATTACTTACAGTGTGCCTGGGCAGTATATCATTATTTACAGTGGCTCTGTGTAGTATATCATTACCTGCAGTGGTCCCTGCGTAGTATATCATTATTTGCAATGATCACTGGATAGTATAACATCATCTGTAGTTGTTCCTGGGTAGTATATCATTAATTCCAGTAGTCCTTGTGTAGAAAGTCTTCATTTACAGTGGTTCCTGGGCGGTATTCCTTTATTTACAGTGGTCACTGGGTAGTATATCACTATTTGCAGTGGTCCCTGGGCAGTATATCTGTATTTACAGATGATGTGGAGATGCCGGCGTTGGACTGGGGTGAGCACAGTAAGAAGTCTTACAACACCAGGTTAAAGTCCAACAGGTTTGTTTCGATGTCACTAGCTTTCGGAGCGCTGCTCCTTCCTCAGGTGAATGAACAGGTATGTTCCAGAAACATAGATAGACAGATTCAAAGATGCCAGACAATGCTTGGAATATTAGCATTAGCAGGTGATTAAATCTTTACAGATCCAGAGATGGGGTAACCCCAGGTTAAAGAGGTGTGAATTGTCTCAAGCCAGGACAGTTGGTAGGATTTCGCAGGCCAGATGGTGGGGGGTGAATGTAATGCGACATGAATCCCAGGTCCCGGTTGAGGCCGCACTCATGTGTGCGGAACTTGGCTATAAGCTTCTGCTCGGAGATTCTGCGTTGTTGCGCGTCCTGAAGGCCGCCTTGAAGAACGCTTACCCGGAGATCAGAGGCTGAATGCCCTTGACTGCTGAAGTGTTCCCCGACTGGAAGGGAACATTCCTGCCTGGTGATTGTCGCGCGATGTCCGTTCATTCGTTGTCGCAGCGTCTGCATGGTCTCGCCAATGTACCACGCTTCGGGACACCACTCCCCCAGCAGCCGCGATCCCTCCCCCTCCCCCAGCAGCCGCGGACCCCTCCCCCTCCCCAGCAGCCGCGTTCCCACTCCCCCTCCCCCAGCAGCCGCGATCCCTCCCCCCGCAGCCGTGGTCCGCCTCCCCCCGCAGCCGCGGTACCCCTCCCCCAGCAGCCGCGGTCCCCCTCCCCCAGCAGCCGCGGTCCCCCTCCCCAGCAGCCGCAGTCCCCCTCCCCCAGCAGCCGCGGCCCCACTCACCCAGCAGCCGGGGTCCCCCTCCCCCAGCAGCCGCGGTCCCCCTCCCCCAGCAGCCGCGGCCCCACTCACCCAGCAGCCGCGGTCCCCCTCCCCCAGCAGCCGCGATCCCTCCCCCTCCCCCCGCAGCCGTGGTCCGCCTCCCCCCGCAGCCGCGGTACCCCTCCCCAGCAGCCGCGGCCGCACTCACCCAGCAGCCGGGGTCCCCCTCCCCCAGCAGCCGCGGTCCCCCTCCCCCAGCAGCCGCGGTCCCCCTCCCCCAGCAGCCGCGGTCCCCCTCCCCAGCAGCCGCGGTCCCCCTCCACCAGCAGCCGCGGTCCCCCTCCCCCAGCAGCCGCGGTCCCCCTCCCCCAGCAGCCGCGGCCCCACTCACCCAGCAGCCGCGGTCCCCCTCCCCAGCAGCCACGGTCCCCCTCCCCCAGCAGCCGCGGTCCCCCTCCCCCAGCAGCCGCGGTCCCCCTCCCCAGCAGCCGCGGCCCCACTCACCCAGCAGCCGGGGTCCCCCTCCCCCAGCAGCCGCGGTCCCCCTCCCCCAGCAGCCGCGGTCCCCCTCCCCCAGCAGCCGCGGTCCTCCTCCCCCAGCAGCCGCGGTCCCCCTCCCCAGCAGCCGCGGTCCTCGTCCCCTCCCCCAGCAGCCGCGGTCCCCCTCCCCCAGCAGCCGCGGTCCCCCTCCCCAGCAGCCACGGTCCCCCTCCCCAGCAGCCGCGGTCCCCCTCCCCCAGCAGCCGCGGTCCCCCTCCCCCAGCAGCAGCGGTCCCCCTCCCCAGCAGCCGCGGTCCCCCTCCCCCAGCAGCCGCTGTCCCCCTCCCCCAGCAGCCGCGGTCCCCCTCCCCCAGCAGCCGCGGTCCCCCTCCCCTAGCAGCCGCGGTCCCCCTCCCCAGCAGCCGCGGTCCCCCTCCCCCAGCAGCCGCTGTCCCCCTCCCCCAGCAGCTGCGGTCCCCCGCCCCCAGCAGCAGCGGTCGCCCTCCCCCAGCAGCCGCGGTCCCCCTCCCCCAGCAGCCGCTGTCCCCCTCCCCAGCAGCCGCGGTCCCCCTCCCCAGCAGCCGCGATCCCCCTCCCCCAGCAGCCGCGGTCCCCCTCCCCCTCCCCCAGCAGCCGCGGTCCCCCTCCCCCAGCAGCCGCGGTCCCCCTCCCCCAGCAGCCGCGGTCCCCCTCCCCAGCAGCCGCGGTCCCCCTCCCCCAGCAGCCGCGGTCCCCCTCCCCCAGCAGCCGCGGTCCCCCTCCCCCAGCAGCCGCGGTCCCCCTCCACCAGCAGCCGCGGTCCCCCTCCCCCAGCAGCCGTGGTCCCCCTCCCCCAGCAGCCGTGGTCCCCCTCCCCCAGCAGCCGCGGTCCCCCTCCCCCAGCAGCCGCGGTCCCCCTCCCCCAGCAGCCGCGGTCCCCCTCCCCCAGCAGCCGCGGTCCCCCTTCCCCAGCAGCCGCTGTCCCCCTCTCCCAGCAGCCGCGGTCCCCCTCCCCCAGCAGCCGCGGTCCCCCTCCCCCAGCAGCATTGTCTCGGGTCGGACAGTTTGATGGTGCTGTTTATTTGATGTCTATATAATGTTTATTTGGGTATGTTTTCCTGAGATTGCCTGTCCTGCCCGCTCTTCCCGCGGGCAGGGTGAGGCAGCGCCCGCCGCTGGCATCGGCCTGGAGCTGGGACACAATAAAGCAAAACAGACCAGAAGTAACTGATGGACAAAACAAAATGTGGGGAGTGCCCCAAACGGCGGGTGGAGCACAGCCCCAACAGAACAGGAAAAGAGACCAAACCTCACCCAATACCCGCCCAATGAAAGTGTGAGAATGGGGGTCGGTCCGG
Organism: Scyliorhinus torazame; assembly: GCF_047496885.1. Taxonomy (NCBI): domain Eukaryota; kingdom Metazoa; phylum Chordata; class Chondrichthyes; order Carcharhiniformes; family Scyliorhinidae; genus Scyliorhinus; species Scyliorhinus torazame. Next base: position 422,250 of record NW_027307772.1, read on the forward strand.
CAGCCCACCCCCTGCGGGGCTCAGCCAGCCCGGAAAGCTTCGATTGTGTCCGTGGGCAGCGCCTGCCCCCGCTCCAGGGACCCCCGGCCGCCACCCAGCCCTTCCCACGGCACCCACAGCCCGGCCCTCCGCCACCCAGCCCTTCCCACGGCACCCACAGCCCGGCCCTCCGCCACCCAGCCCTTCCCACGGCACCCACAGCCCTCAGCCACCCAGCCCTGCCCACGGCACCCACAGCCGGGCCCTCCGCCACCCAGCCCTGCCAACGGCACCCACAGCCCTCCCCACCCAGCCTTCCCACGGCACCCACAGCCCTCCCCCACCCAGCCCTTCCCACGGCACCCACAGCCCTCCGCCACCCAGCTCTGCCAACGGCACCCACAGCCCTCCGCCACCCAGCCCTTCCCACGGCACCCACAGCCCTCCGCCACCCAGCCCTTCCCACGGCACCCACAGCCCTCCGCCACCCAGCCCTGCCAACGGCACCCACAGCCCTCCGCCACCCAGCCCTTCCCACGGCACCCACAGCCCTCCGCCACCCAGCCCTTCCCCCGGCACCCACAGCCCGGCCCTCCGCCACCCAGCCCTTCCCACGGCACCCACAGCCCGGCCCTCCCCCACCCAGCCCTTCCCACGGCACCCACAGCCCGGCCCTCCGCCACCCAGCCCTTCCCACGGCACCCACAGCCCGGCCCTCCGCCACCCAGCCCTTCCCACGGCACCCACAGCCCGGCCCTCCGCCACCCAGCCCTTCCCACGGCACTCACAGCCCTCCGCCACCCAGCCCTTCCCACGCCACCCACAGCCCTCCGCCATCCAGCCCTTCCCACGGCACCCACAGCCCGGCCCTCCGCCACCCAGCCCTTCCCAAGGCACCCACAGCCCTCCCCCACCCAGCCCTTCCGACGGCACCCACAGCCCTCCGCCACCCAGCCCTTCCCACGGCACCCACAGCCCGGCCCTCCGCCACCCAGCCCTTCCCACGGCACCCACAGCCCTCCGCCACCCAGCCCTGCCCACGGCACCCACCGCCCTCCGCTCCGCGAGCCACCCGAGTGGAGATTGGCGGAGGTGCGGATTCCTGAGCAGCGCCTCCCTTACGACAGCCGCCACTCCTGACGGGGGAGAGCTGCGGCGCCTGGAGACCGTGTTCCAGACTTTGAGGAGGTCCTGGTACAAGACGGGCAGCGCCAACAGAGAGTTCCGAAGACCCTGCTGGTCCACAGACAGGAGCTGCACGTCGTAGTTCAGGCCGAGCCCCTGGGGGAAGAAATCCGTCGCCAGGGCCCCACCGTGGAGGAGGCTCAGCGTACAGGTAACGCTGCAGAGTCTGAGGGTGGAAAGTGGCAGTCTGGGTGCGGAGGCACACCAGCGCCTGACCGCCCTCCGCCATCGGGAGACTCCAGACCTCCGCAGCGACCCCGTGCAGTCGATTGTCCCGGAGGAACCGAAGCCGGGCTCTCTGGATGGTGTGACAAAGCCAGGGGGGGGAGTCAGTGACCAGCCGGGACCACAGCATGGAGGCGATCAGCTGGTTTATGACGAGAACTCGGCCCCTGTGGGACAGCACTCGGAGCCGTCCTGTCCAGCGTCCCAGGCCAGCGGTGACCTTGGTCTCCAGCTCCTGCCCGTTCGCCGGCCAGGCTCCCTCTGCCGGGCAAAGATGGACTCCCAGGTAGAGGCTGTTGGTCCGACTCCAGCTGAAGGGCCCGAGCTCCTCCGGGAGGGGGTCCACCTGCCACGGACCGACCAGGAGTCCGGAACATTTGGCCCAGTTGATCCGTGCGCAAGACGCGGCGGAGTAGACAGCTTGGCTCTCTCGCATCCTCCGGGGGTCCCCGGGGTCAGTGAACATGAGGAACACGGCATCAGCGTCCGCCGAGAGGAGCACCCCCCCGTCCGGCTCGCGCAGAACCAGCCCCGTGAACCCCCTCCGCAGGAGGCACAGGAAAGGCTCCACGCAGAGGGAATAATGTTGGCCGGACAGGGGGCAGCCCTGACGCACTCCTCTCCCAAAGGGAAGGGGCGCCGTCAGGGACCCGTTAACCTTAATCAGACTCTCCGAGGCGGCGGACAGTAACCGGATCCGGGGGACAAAATACCACCCGAACCCGACAGCTCGCAGAGTCCCGAGCAAATCCCCGGGCCCCACCCTGTCGAACGCCTTCTCCTGGTCAAGAGACAGGAAGGCGCTCGACATACCAGTCCTCTGGGTAAAGTGAATAATGTCCCGGGCCAGGTGGATATTGTCATAGATTGTGCGGTCCGGGACTGTGTATGACTGGTCAGGGTGGACCATGTGGTCCAGCTCGGGGCCAAGGCGTAAACACAGCACCTTGGCGAAGATTTTATAGTCCGTGCTGAGGAGGGAGACCGGTCGCCAGTTCTTAAGTCGGCGGAGATCCCCCTTCTTGGGCAGCAGGGCAATGACGGTCCTGCGCCACGAAAGGGGCACCTCCCCGGTCGCGATACATTCCCCCAGGACCCCCGCATAGTCACTCCCCAGGCCGTCCCAGCACGCCCTGAAGAACTCCACGGTCAGCCCGTCCAGCCCTGGGGATTTGCCCCGTGAGAGGCTGTCCAGGGCGCCGGTCAGCTCTTGGAGGTTGATGGCATTATCGAGCTTCCCGGCGCCCTCCGGGCCCACCTGCGGCAGGTCCTCCCACTGAACTCTGCAAGCGTCCTCGCTGGACGGACCCGGAGACCCGTCCACGGCCCACAGCGGCACGATGAGCGGTCGCTGCTGCTGCCGGCCCCTGGCGATGGTGAAGAGGAGGCGCCCGGGGAGGAAACTTGCACCGGGCGGGACGGGCCCCCAGGGGCTTCGACTCCGCTCGACCCCGGGGCCTCCTGCTCGGGGGACGACAGCAGCTCGAGTGGCTCGGGGGCCTCGGAGGCCCCCCCCCCCCCGGCCTTGCTTCTCTTCATTGTGTGCCCCGGGCCAGGCGTCGGGGGGATGGGCACCAACACGGGAGAGATGGGGCAGGAGGAGCTCGGTGGGGAGGGAGGGCGGGACGTTTGATAGAACAACACGTTCTGCGGTGGCCTCCAGCGTCTCCACCGCCACGTGTGTACCACCGTGAGCCCCCTTTCCAGGGCCCGGTGGGCCGCCTGCTCGGCCCGCAGGAAGAACCCGGCCTTGCCGTACATCCGCGAGGCGGCTACGATGGCCGAGGGGCCGACAGCCCTGCCCATCGCACGGGTGCCCGCCTCAATGGTCATGGTAGGGTGGGCATAGCACTTCACCCCCAGCTGCCGCGTGAGCAGGCGGGAGGGCGAGGGCACCGCGGGGGCAGCGGAGCGACGGGAGGCTGCCGCCCCCACATAATGTCTTGTCCGCCCTGCCCCCGGCAGTGGAGGATGCCCCCGAGGTGCTGGCCAGAGGGTGGGAGGGCAGGAGGCTGGGCCTGCAGCCCTGGATGGTCCCAGTCCCACCTCAGGCAGAGGGGTAGGAGGACAGGAGGCCGGGCTTGCAGCCCTGGATGGTCCCAGTCCCACGTCAGGCAGAGGGGTGGGAGGACAGGAGGCTGGGCCTGCAGCCCTGAATGGTCCCAGTCCCACCTCAGGCAGAGGGGTGGGAGGACAGGAGACTGGGCCTGCAGCCCTGGATGGTCCCACTCCCACCTCAGGCAGAGGGGTGGGAGGACAGGAGGCCGGGCCTGCAGCCCTGGATGGTCCCAGTCCCACCTCAGGCAGAGGGGTGGGAGGACAGGAGGCTGGGCCTGCAGCCTGGATGGTCCCAGTCCCACCTCAGGCAGAGGGGTGGGAGGGCAGGAGGCCGGGCCTGCAGCCCTGGATGGTCCCACTCCCACCTCAGGCAGAGGGGTGGGGGACAGGAGGCCGGGCCTGCAGCCCTGGATGGTCCCACTCCCACCTCAGGCAGAGGGGTGGGAGGACAGGAGACTGGGCCTGCAGCCCTGGATGGTCCCAGTCCCACCTCAGGCAGAGGGGTGGGGGGACAGGAGGCCGGGCCTGCAGCCCTGGATGGTCCCACTCCCACCTCAGGCAGAGGGGTGGGAGGACAGGAGACTGGGCCTGCAGCCCTGGATGGTCCCAGTCCCACCTCAGGCAGAGGGGTGGGAGGACAGGAGGCCGGGCCTGCAGCCCTGGATGGTCCCAGTCCCACCTCAGGCAGAGGGGTGGGAGGAAGGAGACTGGGCCTGCAGCCCTGGATGGTCCCACCCACCTCAGGCAGAGGGGTGGGGGACAGGAGGCTGGGCCTGCAGCCTGGATGGTACCAGTCCCACCTCAGGCAGAGGGGTGGGAGGACAGGAGGCTGGGCCTGCAGCCCTGGATGGTCCCACCCATCTCAGGCAGAGGGGAGGGAGGACAGGAGGTTGGGCCTGCAGCCCCGGATGGTCCCAGTCCCACCTCAGGCAGAGGGGTGGGAGGACAGGAGGCCGGGCCTGCAGCTCTGGATGGTCCCAGTCCCACCTCAGGCAGAGGGGTGGGAGGACAAGAGACTGGGCCTGCAGCCCTGGATGGTCCCACTCCCACCTCAGGCAGAGGGGTGGGAGGACAGGAGTTTGGGCCTGCAGCCCTGGATGGTCCCACTCCCACCTCAGGCAGAGGGGTGGGAGGACAGGAGGCCGGGACTGCAGCCCCAGGCGGTCCCACTCCCACCTCAGGCAGAGGGGTGGGAGGACAGGAGGCTCGGCCTGCAGCCCTGGATGGTCACACTCCCACCTCAGGCAGAGGGGTGGGAGGACAGGAGGCTGGGCCTGCAGCCCTGGATGGTCACAGTCCCACCTCAGGCAGAGGGGTGGGAGGACAGGAGGCCGGGCCTGCAGCCCTGGATGGTCACACTCCCACCTCAGGCAGAGGGGTGGGAGACAGGAGGCCGGGCCTGCAGCCCCAGGCGGTCCCACTCCCACCTCAGGCAGAGGGGTGGGAGGACAGGAGGCCGGGCCTGCAGCCCCGAAAGGTCCCGCTCCCACGTCAAGCAGAGGGGTGGGAGGACAGGAGACTGGGCCTGCAGCCCTGGATGGTCCCAGTCCCACCTCAGGCAGAGGGGTGGGAGGGCAGGAGCCTGGGCCTGCAGTCCTGGATGGTCCCACTCCCACCTCAGGCAGAGGGGTGGGAGGACAGGAGGCCAGGCCTGCGGCCCTGGATGGTCCCAGTCCCACCTCAGGCAGAGGGGTGGGAGGACAGGAGGCTGGGCCTGCAGCCCTGGATGGTCCCAGTCCCACCTCAGGCAGAGGGGTGATCAAACCGTGATCTTTATCAATGATGAGAAGGCGGAGACAGTGGAAGTTTAAACTGGACAGATATTTCACAGCTGGATTCACACAATACAGACAGCAATGTCTCGTAGATTGTGGAAGTGCCACAAATGTTGTCAAATGCAGGACGCGGGGTCCCTCAATATTTCAATCTTGCTGAGAAACTGTCAGCCCACAGGGACAACATTTCTGTTTAATAGGATTGATGCACAAGTTAAAATAGTTCCATTTCAAAGTTTAAAATAAGCAGTCATTTTTCTGTGCAGCTTTCGGAATCTGTCAGTGGAATTTACTTCATACAGGCAAGTTTAACAAGTGTATGGGGAACTGATTAGAGGTTTTGATGGAGATATTCCTGCATTATGGAAAGGTGTGAGATCTATTTCGGGTTGGGAAATGGATTGAGGATCAAAGGAAGCAGTTGTTTTTTAACTACATTAGACTGAGAGCCTTGAAGATTCACAACTTCCATGTGCTGTGAGAAAGGATTGATTAACCAAGGCCTATTATTCAAATACTTCAGACAAGTGAATAAGCTACAGGAACATTGAATACACAGACAGAGACAAGCAGACACCTGTAATCGGAGCTTAAACTTCACGTTTGAATGTGAAGGGCTGAAATAAACAAGAGTCCACCCTGGGATTCGGTGCAATTTAAGTTCTCCTTTTCAAAAAAAAAAATATAACTATCTGCAATGAAAAATTCTTTGGACAGGACAGAGGGATTTTGACTCTGTATTTAATCCCAGACAGTATTTGCATTGAGTGTTTGATGGACAGTGCAGATAAAGCTTTACTCTGAAACACTGGAATTTAGTTTAAGGGTGATTTAATCACATGCTTCAGGATAATAATTGATATTGTACATCTCGTGTGTGTCTCAGTGACAGCTCTGAAACATGTACAGCACAATCTCATCCTGTTTCTGTGTGTCTCTCTGAAATTAGCTGGTCCATTTCCTAAATTACTCCTGTCTAGATTTAAAAAGGGCTCCATTGCCTGTGAAGCAGTTTGTGATACCCAAAGGTTATGAAAAGTGCTTTAGAAAAGTCTGTCCCCAAGCTGCTGTGAGGATGTTCAGAGTCAGTGTGACTTGGGTCACACACAGGCCAGATACACCTCTCCAAGCTAAAGGTGGAGAATGGATCTCGCTCCATTTGAAAGATGAATTGACCCAGTCTGTCTGAGTTTGAGTATCTGTGTTTCTGTACACGTGTGTGTGTGTTTGGGGGGGGGGGGGGGGGTTATGTGTGGCATTCTCTACGCGGCACTGGAAGTTACACGGTAGCACAGTGGTTAGCACTGCGGTCTCACAGCTCCAGGGTCCCAGGTTCGAATCCCGGCTTGGGTCGCAGTCTGTGCGGAGTCTGCACGTTCTCCGCTTGTCCGCGTGGGTTTCTCCCGGGTGCTCCAGTTTCCCCCCTGACGTCCCGAAGGACGTGCTGTTTGGTGAATTGGACATCATGTATTCTCCCTCAGTGTACCCGAACAGGCGCCAGAGTTTGGAGACTAGGGACTTTTCTCAGTAACTTCATTGCAGTGTGTGACTGTGTGTCTGTGTGTGTCTGTGTGTGTGTGTGCCTGTGTGTGTGCCTGTGTGTGTGTATGCCTGTGTGTGCGTGTGTGTGTGTGCCTGTGTGTGTGCCTGTGTGTGTGTATACCTGTGTGTGTGTGTGTGGGCGTGTATCTGTGTGTGTGTGTGTATCTGTGTGTCTCAGTTTGACTTTGTTGAGTACTGATTGAAGATAATGAGATAGAAAGTTTGATAGAAAGTTTGGCAGCATTGTAGGTGTAAACAATAATGACAGAGACAGTGTGAACCCTGAAGAGAACGCCATACCTGGGCCCACTCCCCTACCCCGTCGCTGTCACCCCACCTAACCTGAACATCTTTCGATACTGTGGGCAATTTGGATTGATCACCGCCAACCCACCTAACCTGCACGTCTTTGGGCGGTGGGAGGAAACCGGAGCACCCGGAGGAAACCCACGCAGACACGGGGAGAACGTCCAGACTCCGCACAGACAGTGACCTAAGCCGGGAATCGAACCTGGGACCCTGTAGCTGTGAGGCAGCAGTGCTAACCACTGTTCAGTCCCGGCTCTGGGTCACTGTCCGTGTGGAGTTTGCACATTCTCCCCGTGTTTGCGTGGGTCTCACCCCCACAACCCAAAGATGTGCAGGGCAGGTGGATGGGCCGCGCTAAATTGCCCCTGAATTGGAAAAACTGAACTGGGCTCTGGATTTATTGAAAAAATCTTTTTATTGCCATTTCCACAATTCTGTGCATTGCGGCTTGTTTACATTTCTCAGAGAGTGAAAAGGCTTTCTCTTACATTTCTATCGTTACAAACTGTTGCCGTTCAGTTCGGCGTGTCTGCCCCCCCCCCCCCAGCTCCCCCCCAACCCCCCTTTCCCTAACCCTTCCCCTCTCTCCCCCGGGGATGCCCTTCCTGGCCAACCTGGTGTGTGACCCCCTGCTCCTTGTTTACCCCCTTACCCCCCCTTTCTTTTCTCCCTCCATCGGTTTCAGCCGTGTTCTTTCAGTGGATTGGGGTGGGGGGGTTCCCCCTCTCCATCCCTCTCGGTGGGGGGGGTTCCCCCCACTCCACAACTCTAGGTGGGGGGGGGATTTGCCCTCTCCATCCCTCTCGGTGGGGGGGTCCCCCCTCTCCATCCCTCTCGGTGGGGGGGGTTCCCCCCACTCCACAACTCTCGGTGGGGGGTTTACCCCTCCATCTCTCTCGGTGTGGGGGGATTCGCCCTCTCCATCTCTCTCGGTTTGGGGGGATTCCCCCCCCTCCATCTCTCTCAGTGGTGGGGGGGTTTCCCCTCTCCATCTCTCTCGGTGGGGGGGGTTCCCCCACTCCATCTCTCTCGGTGGGGTGGGGGTTCCCCCCTCTCCATCCCTCTCGGTGGGGGGGTCCCCCCTCTCCATCTCTCTCGGTGGGGGGCCCTCGTCTCCATCACTCTCGGTGGGGAGGTGGCTGTTCCCCCCTCTCCATCTCTCTCATAGAACATTACAACGCAGTACAGGCCCTTCGGCCCTCGATGTTGCGCCGACCTGTGAAACCACTCTGAAGCCCATCTACGCTATTCCCTTATCGTCCATATGTCTATCCAATGACCATTTGAATGCCCTTAGTGTTGGCGAGTCCACTACTGTTGCAGGCAGGGCATTCCATGCCCTTACTACTCTCTGAGTAAAGAACCTACCTCTGACATCTGTCTTATATCTATCTCCCCTCAATTTAAAGCTATGTCCCCTCGTTCTAGACATCACCATCCGAGGAAAAAGGCTCTCACTGTCCACCCTATCCAATCCTCTGATCATCTTGTGTGCCTCAATTAAGTCACCTCTTAACCTTCTTCTCTCTAACGAAAACAGCCTCAAGTCCCTCAGCCTTTCCTCATGAGATCTTCCCTCCATACCAGGCAACATTCTGGTCAATCTCCTCTGCACCCTTTCCAATGCTTCCACATCCTTCGTATAATGCGGCGACCAGAATTGCATGCAATACTCCAAATGCGGCCGCACCAGAGTTTTGTACAGCTGCAACATGACCTCATGGCTCCGAAACTCAGACACTCTATCAATAAAAGCTAACACACCGTACACCTTCTTAACAACCCTCTCAACCTGAGTGGCAACTTTCAGGGATCTATGTACATGGACACTGAGATCTCTCTGCTCATCCACACTGCCAAGAATCTTATCATTAGCCCAGTACTCTGTCTTCCTGTTATTCCTTCCTAAATGAATCACCTCACACTTTTCTGCTTTAAACTCTATTTGCCACCTCTCAGCCCAGCGCTGCAGCTTATCTATGTCCCTCTGTAACTTGTAACATCCTTCCGCACTGTCCACAACTCCACCGACTTTAGTGTCATCTGCAAATTTACTCACCCATTCTTCTACGCCCTCCTCCAGGTCATTTATAAAAATGACAAACAGCAGTGGCCCCAAAACAGATCCTTGTGGTACACCACTAGTAACTGGACTCCAGTCTGAACACTTCCCATTAACCACCACCCTTTGTCTTCTTCCAGGTAGCCAATTTCTGATCCAAACTGCTAAATCTCCCTGAATCCCATGCTTCTGTATTTTCTGCAGTAGCCTACCGTGGGGAACCTTGTCAAATGCTTTACTGAAATCCATATACACCACATCAACTGCTTTACCCTCATCCACCTGTGTCTCAACTTCTCAAAGAACCCTATATGGTTTGTGAGGCACAACCGACCCTTCACGAAACCGTTTTGACTATGTCTAATCAAATTATTCCTTTCCAGATGATTATACACCCTATCTCTTTTAAACCTTTCAAAGATTTTGCCCACAACAGAAGTTTGACTCACTGGTCTATATTTACCGGGGTTGTCTCTACTCTCCTTCTTGAACAAGGGGACAACATTTGCTATCCTCCAGTCTTCTGGCACTATTCCTGTTGACAAAGATGACTTAAAGATCAAAGCCAAAGGCTCTGTAATCTCCTCCCTAGCTTCCCAGAGAATCCTAGGATAAATCGTATCCGGCCCAGGGGATTTATGAATTTTCACCCTTTCCAGAATAGTTAACACCTCCTCCTTATGAACCTCAAGCCCTTCTTGTATAGTAGCCTGAATCTCAGTATTCTCCTCGTCAACATTGTCTTTTTGCTGTGTGAATAGTGATGAAAAATATTCATATAGCACCTCGCCTGTCTCCTCGGACTCCAAGCACAACTTCCCACTACTGTCCTTGACTGGCCCTACTCTTACCCTAGTCATTCTTTTATTCCTGACATATCTACAGAAAGCTTTAGGGTTATCCTTGATCCTACCTTCCAAAGAGTTCTCATGTCCCCTCCTGGCTCTTCTTATCTCTCTCTTTAGGTCCTTCCTAGCTAACTTGTAACTCTCGTGCGACCTTACTGAACCTTCATGTCTCATCTTTACATACGCCTCCTTCCTTCTTCCTCTAGACAAGTGTTTCAACTGCCTTAGTAAATCACGGTTCCCTTGCTCGACCACTTCCTCCCTGCCTGACAGGTACATACTTATCAAGGACACGCAGTAGCTGTTCCTTGAACAAGCTCCACATTTCCATTGTGCCCATCCCCTGCAGTTTTCCTCTCCGTCTCGGTGGGGGTGGGGGGGGGAGGGTTCCCCCTCCCCATCTCTCTCGGTGGGTGGGGGGTTCCCGCCTCTCCATCTCCCTCGGTGGGGGGGTCCCCCTCTCCATCTCTCTCGGTGGGGGAGTCCCCCCTCTCCATCTCTCTCGGTGGGGGGTCCCCCCTCTACATCTCTCTCGTTGGGGTGGGTCCACCCTCTCCATCTCTCTCGGTGGGGGAGTCCCCCCTCTCCATCTCTCTCGGTGGGGTCAGGGTTCCCCCTTCTCCATCTCTCTCGGTGGAGGGGGGGACCCCCCTCCATCTCTCTCGGCGGGGGGGGTCCACCCTCTCCATCTCTCTCGGTGGAGGGGGAGTTCCCCCCTCTCCATCTCTCTCGGTGGGGGGGGTCCCCCCTCTCCATCTCTCTCGGTGGGGGAGTTCCCCCTCTCCATCTCTCTCAGTGGGGGGTCCCCCCTCTACATCTCTCTCGTTGGGGTGGGTCCCCCCTCTCCATCTCTCTCGGTGGGGGGAGGGGGTCCACCCTCTCCATCTCTCTCGGTGGAGGGGGAGTTCCCCCCTCTCCATCTCTCTCTGTGGGTGGGGGGTTCCCGCCTCTCTATCTCTCTCGGTGGGGGGTCCCCCCTCTCCATCTCTCTCGCTGGGGGAGTCCCCCCTCTCCATCTCACTCGGTGGGGGCCCCCTCTCTCCATCTCTCTCGGTGGGGGGGACCCCGTCTCCATCTCTCTCGGCGGGGGGGGGGGGGTCCGCCCTCTCCATCTCTCTTGGTGGCAGGGGGGGGGGGTCCGCCCTCTCCATCTCTCTTGGTGGCGGGGGAGTTCTCCCCTCTCCATCTCTCTCGGTGGGGGCAGGGTTCCCCCCTCTCCGTCTCTCTTGGTGGGGGGGACCCCCCTCTCCATCCCTCTCGGCGGGGGGGGAGGGGGTCCACCCTCTCCATCTCTCTCGGTGGAGGGGGAGTTCCCCCCCTCTCCATCTCTCCCGGTGGGGGGGGGTTCCCCCTTCTCCATCACGCTTTGTGGGGGGTCTCCTTCTCCATCTCTCTCGGTGGGGGGGAGGGGGGTTCCGCCCACTCCATCTCTCTGTGGGGGGGGTCCCCCTTCTCCATCTGTCTCGGTGGGGGGGGGTTCCCCTTCTCCATCTCTCTCGGTGGGGGGGGGGGTGTTCTCCCCTCTCCATCTCTCTCCGTCTCTGCGTCTCTCCATCTCTCTCTGGGACTCTGCCAAAACAAAATCCACAATCAGCAGTCGGCCATTTTCTGTCAGTTCACCGGAGCCATTTTATGTCAGTTCACGGTGGCCATTTTACATCAGTTCGCGATAGCCATTAGTATGTCAGTTCACAATGGCCATTGTATGTCAGTTCACAATGGCCATTGAATGTCAGTTCACGGTGGTCATTTTATGTCGGTTCACGGGAGCCATTTTTTGTCAGTTCACAATAGCCATTTTATATCAGTTAACAATGGACAGTTCATGCCAGTTCACGGGGGCCTTTTTAGGTCAGGTCGCAATGGCCATTTTATATCAGTTCACGGTGGCCATTGTATGTCAGTTCACAATGGCCATTTTATGTCAGTTCACAACGGCCATTTTATGTCAGTTCACGGTGGCCATTGTATATCAGTTCACAATGGCCATTTTATGTCAGTTCACAATGGCCATTTTATGTCAGTTCACAATGGCCATTTTATGTCAGTTCACAATGGCCATTTTATGTCAGTTCACAATAGTCATTTTATGTCAATTTGCAATGGCCATTTTATGTCAGTTCACGGTGGCCATTGTATGTCAGTTCAGAATGGCCATTTTATGTCAATTTGCAATGGACAGTTTATGTCGGATCACGGGGGCCATTTTATCTCAATTCACGGTGGCCATTTTATGTCAACTCGCGGTGGCCATTTTATGTCAGTTCACAGTGGCCATTTTATGTCAGTTCACAATGGCCATTTTATGTCAGTTCACGGGGGCCATTTTATGTCAGGTCGCAATGGCCATTTTATGTCAGTTCATAATGGACAGTTTATGTCAGTTCACGGGGACCATTTTATGTCAGGTCACAATAACCATTGTATGTCAGTTCAGAATGGACAGTTTATGTCAGTTCACAATGGACAGTTTATGTCAGTTCACGGGGGCCATTTTATGTCAGGTCGCAATGACCACTGTATGTCAGTTCAGAATGGACAGTTTAGGTCAGTTCACGGGGGCCTTTTTATGTCAGGTCGCAAAGGCCATTTTATGCCAGTTCACAATGGACAGTTTATGTCAGTTCACGGGGGCCATTTTATATCAGGTCGCAATGGCCATTGTATGTCAGTTCACAATGGACATTTTATGTCAGTTAACGGGGGCCTTTTTATGTCAGGTCGCAATGGCCATTTTATGTCAATTCACGGGGGCCATTTTATGTCAGTTCACATTGGCCATTTTATGTCAGTTCACGGGGGCCATTGTATGTCAGTTCACAATGGCCATTTTATGTCAGTTCACGGGGTCCATTTTATGTCAGTTCACAATGGCCATTTTATGTCAGTTCACAATGGCCATTTTATGTCAGATCACGGTGGCCATTGTAAGTCAGTTCACAATGGCCATTTTATGTCAGTTCACAATGGCCATTTTATGTCAGTTCACAATGGGCATTTTATGTCAGTTCATGGTGGCCATTGTATGTCAGTTCACATTGGCCATTGTATGTCAGTTCACAATGGCCATTTTATGTCAGTTTGCAATGGCCATTTTTCTCAGTTGACGGTGGCCATTTTGTGTCAGTTCACGGTGGCCATTGTATGTCAGTTCACAATGTCCATTTTATATCAGTTTGCAATGGCCATTTTATGTCAGTTCACGGGGTCCATTTTATGTCAGTTCACAATGGCCATTTTATGTCAGTTCTCAATGGCCATTTTATGTCAGTTCACGTTGGCCATTGTAAGTCAGTTCACAATGGCCATTTTATGTCAGTTCATGGTGGCCATTGTATGTCAGTTCACAATGGCCATTTTATGTCAGTTTGCAATGACCATTTTTTCTCAGTTGACGGTGGCCATTTTGTGTCAGTTCACGGTGTCCATTGTATGTCATTTCACAATGGCCATTTTATGTCAGTTTGCAATGGCCATTTTATCTCAGTTGCGGTTGCCAGTTCATGTTTGGTTCACGGGGGCCTTGTTATGTCAGTTCACAGTGGCCATTTTATGTCAGTTCACGGGGCCCATTTTATGTCAGTTCACAATGGCCATTTTGTGTCAGTTCACAATGGCCATTTTATGTCAGTTCACAATGGACAGTTTATGTCAGTTTGCAATGGCCATTTTATCTCAGTTGCGGTTGCCAGTTCATGTTTGGTTCACGGGGGCCATGTTATGTCAGTTCACAGTGGCCATTTTATGTCAGTTCACGGGGTCCATTTTATGTCAGTTCACAATGGCCATTTTGTGTCAGTTCACAATGGCCATTTTATGTCAGTTCACAATGGACAGTTTATGTCAGTTCACGGGGGCCCTTTTATGTCAGTTCACAATGGCGATTGTTTGTCAGTTCACAATGGCCATTTTATGACAGTTTGCAATGGCCATTTTTTCTCAGTTGACGGTGGCCATTTTGTGTCAGTTCACGGTGGCCATTGTATGTGAGTTCACAATGGCCATTTTATGTCAGTTTGCAATGGCCATTTTATCTCAGTTGCGGTGGCCAGTTCATGTTGGTTCACGGGGGCCATGTTATGTCAGTTCACGGTGGCCATTTTATGTCAGTTCACGGGGGCCATTTTATGTCAGTTCATGGTGGCTATTGTATGTCAGTACACAATTGTCATTTTATGTCAGTTCACGGTGGCCATTTTATCTCAGTTCACAGTGGCCATTTTATGTCAGTTCACGGGGGCCATTTTATTCAGTCGATGGGGGCCATTTTATGTCAGTACATGGTGGCCATTTTATGTCAGTTCACGGTGGTCATTTTATGTCGGTTGACGGGGGCCATTTTATGTCAGCTCGCAATGGCCATTTTATGTCAGTTCACGGTGGCCATTGTATGTCAGTTCATGGCGTCCATTGTATGTCAGTTCACATTGGCCATTGTATGTCAGTTCACAATGGCCATTTTATGTCAGTTTGCAATGGCCATTTTTCTCAGTTGACGGTGGCCATTTTGTGTCAGTTCACGGTGGCCATTGTATGTCAGTTCACAATGTCCATTTTATATCAGTTTGCAATGGCCATTTTATGTCAGTTCACGGGGTCCATTTTATGTCAGTTCACAATGGCCATTTTATGTCAGTTCTCAATGGCCATTTTATGTCAGTTCACGTTGGCCATTGTAAGTCAGTTCACAATGGCCATTTTATGTCAGTTCATGGTGGCCATTGTATGTCAGTTCACAATGGCCATTTTATGTCAGTTTGCAATGACCATTTTTTCTCAGTTGACGGTGGCCATTTTGTGTCAGTTCACGGTGTCCATTGTATGTCATTTCACAATGGCCATTTTATGTCAGTTTGCAATGGCCATTTTATCTCAGTTGCGGTTGCCAGTTCATGTTTGGTTCACGGGGGCCTTGTTATGTCAGTTCACAGTGGCCATTTTATGTCAGTTCACGGGGTCCATTTTATGTCAGTTCACAATGGCCATTTTGTGTCAGTTCACAATGGCCATTTTATGTCAGTTCACAATGGACAGTTTATGTCAGTTTGCA
The DNA here is from genome assembly GCF_047496885.1 of Scyliorhinus torazame. Lineage (NCBI taxonomy): Eukaryota > Metazoa > Chordata > Chondrichthyes > Carcharhiniformes > Scyliorhinidae > Scyliorhinus > Scyliorhinus torazame. The sequence continues at coordinate 437,283 of NW_027307772.1, forward strand.
ATGGCCATTTTATCTCAGTTGCGGTTGCCAGTTCATGTTTGGTTCACGGGGGCCATGTTATGTCAGTTCACAGTGGCCATTTTATGTCAGTTCACGGGGTCCATTTTATGTCAGTTCACAATGGCCATTTTGTGTCAGTTCACAATGGCCATTTTATGTCAGTTCACAATGGACAGTTTATGTCAGTTCACGGGGGCCCTTTTATGTCAGTTCACAATGGCGATTGTTTGTCAGTTCACAATGGCCATTTTATGACAGTTTGCAATGGCCATTTTTTCTCAGTTGACGGTGGCCATTTTGTGTCAGTTCACGGTGGCCATTGTATGTGAGTTCACAATGGCCATTTTATGTCAGTTTGCAATGGCCATTTTATCTCAGTTGCGGTGGCCAGTTCATGTTGGTTCACGGGGGCCATGTTATGTCAGTTCACGGTGGCCATTTTATGTCAGTTCACGGGGGCCATTTTATGTCAGTTCATGGTGGCTATTGTATGTCAGTACACAATTGTCATTTTATGTCAGTTCACGGTGGCCATTTTATCTCAGTTCACAGTGGCCATTTTATGTCAGTTCACGGGGGCCATTTTATTCAGTCGATGGGGGCCATTTTATGTCAGTACATGGTGGCCATTTTATGTCAGTTCACGGTGGTCATTTTATGTCGGTTGACGGGGGCCATTTTATGTCAGCTCGCAATGGCCATTTTATGTCAGTTCACGGTGGCCATTGTATGTCAGTTCATGGCGTCCATTGTATGTCAGTTCACAATGGACAGTTTATGTCAGTTCACGGGGTCCATTTTATGTCAGTTCACAATGGCCATTTTATGTCAGTTCACAATGGCCATTTTATGTCAGATCACGGTGGCCATTGTAAGTCAGTTCACAATGGCCATTTTATGTCAGTTCACAATGGCCATTTTATGTCAGTTCAAAATGGGCATTTTATGTCAGTTCATGGTGGCCATTGTATGTCAGTTCACATTGGCCATTGTATGTCAGTTCACAATGGCCATTTTATGTCAGTTTGCAATGGCCATTTTTCTCAGTTGACGGTGGCCATTTTGTGTCAGTTCACGGTGGCCATTGTATGTCAGTTCACAATGTCCATTTTATATCAGTTTGCAATGGCCATTTTATGTCAGTTCACGGGGTCCATTTTATGTCAGTTCACAATGGCCATTTTATGTCAGTTCTCAATGGCCATTTTATGTCAGTTCACGTTGGCCATTGTAAGTCAGTTCACAATGGCCATTTTATGTCAGTTCATGGTGGCCATTGTATGTCAGTTCACAATGGCCATTTTATGTCAGTTTGCAATGACCATTTTTTCTCAGTTGACGGTGGCCATTTTGTGTCAGTTCACGGTGTCCATTGTATGTCATTTCACAATGGCCATTTTATGTCAGTTTGCAATGGCCATTTTATCTCAGTTGCGGTTGCCAGTTCATGTTTGGTTCACGGGGGCCTTGTTATGTCAGTTCACAGTGGCCATTTTATGTCAGTTCACGGGGCCCATTTTATGTCAGTTCACAATGGCCATTTTGTGTCAGTTCACAATGGCCATTTTATGTCAGTTCACAATGGACAGTTTATGTCAGTTTGCAATGGCCATTTTATCTCAGTTGCGGTTGCCAGTTCATGTTTGGTTCACGGGGGCCATGTTATGTCAGTTCACAGTGGCCATTTTATGTCAGTTCACGGGGTCCATTTTATGTCAGTTCACAATGGCCATTTTGTGTCAGTTCACAATGGCCATTTTATGTCAGTTCACAATGGACAGTTTATGTCAGTTCACGGGGGCCCTTTTATGTCAGTTCACAATGGCGATTGTTTGTCAGTTCACAATGGCCATTTTATGACAGTTTGCAATGGCCATTTTTTCTCAGTTGACGGTGGCCATTTTGTGTCAGTTCACGGTGGCCATTGTATGTGAGTTCACAATGGCCATTTTATGTCAGTTTGCAATGGCCATTTTATCTCAGTTGCGGTGGCCAGTTCATGTTGGTTCACGGGGGCCATGTTATGTCAGTTCACGGTGGCCATTTTATGTCAGTTCACGGGGGCCATTTTATGTCAGTTCATGGTGGCTATTGTATGTCAGTACACAATTGTCATTTTATGTCAGTTCACGGTGGCCATTTTATCTCAGTTCACAGTGGCCATTTTATGTCAGTTCACGGGGGCCATTTTATTCAGTCGATGGGGGCCATTTTATGTCAGTACATGGTGGCCATTTTATGTCAGTTCACGGTGGTCATTTTATGTCGGTTGACGGGGGCCATTTTATGTCAGCTCGCAATGGCCATTTTATGTCAGTTCACGGTGGCCATTGTATGTCAGTTCATGGCGTCCATTGTATGTCAGTTCACATTGGCCATTGTATGTCAGTTCACAATGGCCATTTTATGTCAGTTTGCAATGGCCATTTTTCTCAGTTGACGGTGGCCATTTTGTGTCAGTTCACGGTGGCCATTGTATGTCAGTTCACAATGTCCATTTTATATCAGTTTGCAATGGCCATTTTATGTCAGTTCACGGGGTCCATTTTATGTCAGTTCACAATGGCCATTTTATGTCAGTTCTCAATGGCCATTTTATGTCAGTTCACGTTGGCCATTGTAAGTCAGTTCACAATGGCCATTTTATGTCAGTTCATGGTGGCCATTGTATGTCAGTTCACAATGGCCATTTTATGTCAGTTTGCAATGACCATTTTTTCTCAGTTGACGGTGGCCATTTTGTGTCAGTTCACGGTGTCCATTGTATGTCATTTCACAATGGCCATTTTATGTCAGTTTGCAATGGCCATTTTATCTCAGTTGCGGTTGCCAGTTCATGTTTGGTTCACGGGGGCCTTGTTATGTCAGTTCACAGTGGCCATTTTATGTCAGTTCACGGGGTCCATTTTATGTCAGTTCACAATGGCCATTTTGTGTCAGTTCACAATGGCCATTTTATGTCAGTTCACAATGGACAGTTTATGTCAGTTTGCAATGGCCATTTTATCTCAGTTGCGGTTGCCAGTTCATGTTTGGTTCACGGGGGCCATGTTATGTCAGTTCACAGTGGCCATTTTATGTCAGTTCACGGGGTCCATTTTATGTCAGTTCACAATGGCCATTTTGTGTCAGTTCACAATGGCCATTTTATGTCAGTTCACAATGGACAGTTTATGTCAGTTCACGGGGGCCCTTTTATGTCAGTTCACAATGGCGATTGTTTGTCAGTTCACAATGGCCATTTTATGACAGTTTGCAATGGCCATTTTTTCTCAGTTGACGGTGGCCATTTTGTGTCAGTTCACGGTGGCCATTGTATGTGAGTTCACAATGGCCATTTTATGTCAGTTTGCAATGGCCATTTTATCTCAGTTGCGGTGGCCAGTTCATGTTGGTTCACGGGGGCCATGTTATGTCAGTTCACGGTGGCCATTTTATGTCAGTTCACGGGGGCCATTTTATGTCAGTTCATGGTGGCTATTGTATGTCAGTACACAATTGTCATTTTATGTCAGTTCACGGTGGCCATTTTATCTCAGTTCACAGTGGCCATTTTATGTCAGTTCACGGGGGCCATTTTATTCAGTCGATGGGGGCCATTTTATGTCAGTACATGGTGGCCATTTTATGTCAGTTCACGGTGGTCATTTTATGTCGGTTGACGGGGGCCATTTTATGTCAGCTCGCAATGGCCATTTTATGTCAGTTCACGGTGGCCATTGTATGTCAGTTCATGGCGTCCATTGTATGTCAGTTCACAATGGACAGTTTATGTCAGTTCACGGGGGCCATTGTATGTCAGTTCACAATGGCCATTGCATGTCAGTTTTCAATGGCCATTTTATGTCAGTTCACAGTGGCCATTTTATGTCAATTTACGGTAGCCATTGTATATCAGTTCACAATGGCCATTTTATGTCAGTTCATGGTGGCCATTGCATGTCGGTTCACAATGGCCATTTTATGTCAGTTCACGGGGTCCATTTAATGTCAGTTCACGGTGGCCATTTTATGTCAGATGACAATGGCCATTTTATGTCAGTTCACAGTGGCCATTTTATGTCAATTCACGGTAGCCATTGTATATTAGTTCACAATGGCCATTTTATGTCAGTTCATGGTGTCCCTTGTATGTCAGTTCACAATGGCCATTTTATGTCAGTTCACGGGGTACATTTTATGTCAGTTCACGGTGGCCATTTTATGTCAGTTCACAATGGCCATTTTATGTCAGTTCACGGTGGCCATTGTATGTCAGTTCACAATAGTCATTTTATGTCTTTTCACAATGGCCATTTTATGTCTGTTCACAATGGCCATTTTATGTCAGTTCATGGTGGCCATTGCATGTCAGTTCACCATGGCCATTGTATGTCAGTTCACAATGGCCATTTTACATCAGGTTGCAATGGCCATTATATCTCAGTTGACGGTGGCCATTTTATGTCAGTTCACGGTGGCCATTGTATGTCAGATCACAATGGCCATTTTATGTCAGTTGCGGTGGCCAGTTCATGTTGGTTCACGGGGGCCATTTTATGTCAGTTCACGGTGGCCATTTTATGTCAGTTCACGGTGGTCATTTTATGTTGTTTGAAGGTAACCATTTTATTACAGCTCGCAGTGGCCATTTTATGTTAGATCACGGTGGCCATTGTATGTCAGCTCACGGAGGCCATTTTATGTCAGGTCACGGTGGCTATTTTATGTGAGCTCACGGCAGCCATTTTATGTTCATTTACGGTGGCCAATTTATGTCAGTTCACGGCAGCCATTTTATGTCAGTTCACGGTGGTCATTTAATGTCGGTTGAAGGGGTCCATTTTATGTCAGTTCACGGTGGCCATTTTAAGTCAGTTCACGGTGGCCATTTTATGTCAGTTCACGTTGGCCATTTTATATCAGTTCACGGCAGCCATTTTATGTCAGTTCACGGTGGCCATGAGATGTCAGTTCACAGTGGCCATTTTATGTCAACCTGCACTGTCAGTGCTCCCACAACACAGCCAGCACTGTGGCCATTATGTGTTAGTTCACGGTGGCCATTTTACATCAGTTCACGGCAGCCTTTTTATGTCAGTACACGGCAACCATTTATGGCAATTTTCAGCAATCCCACAGCCAGCACTGCCAGTGCTCCCCCCACACAGCCAGCACTGTCAGCGCTCCCCCACACAGCCAGCACTGCCAGTGCTCCCACCACACAGCCAGCACTGTCAGTGCTCCACCCACACAGCCAGCACTGTCTGTGCTCCACCCTGCCAAGGCCAGCACTGTCAGTGCTCCCAACACACAGCCAGCACTACCAGTGCTCCCACCACACAGCCAGCACTGTCAGTGCTCCCCCCACACAGCCAGCACTGTCTGTGCTCCACCCTCCCAAGGCCAGCACTGTCAGTGCTCCCACCACACAGCCAGCACTATCAGTGCTCCCACCACACAGCCAGCACTATCAGTGCTCCCACCACACAGCCAGCACTGTCAGTGCTTCCTCACACAGCCAGCACTGTCAGTGCTCCCACCACACAGCCAGCACTGTCAGTGCTCTCACCACACAGCCAGCACAGTCTGTGCTCCCACCACACAGCCAGCACTGTCAGTGCTCCCCCACACAGCCAGCACTGTCAGTGCTCCCCACACAGCCAGCACTGTCTGTGCTCCCACCACACAGCCAGCACTGTCTGTGCTCCCACCACACAGCCAGCACTGTCAGTGCTCCCACCACACAGCCAGCACTGTCAGTGCTCCCCCACACAGCCAGCACAGTCATTGCTCCCCTACACAGCCAACACTGTCAGTGCTCCCCCACACAGCCAGCACTGCCAGTGCTCCCCACACAGCCAGCACCGTCAGTGCTCCCCCACAAAGCCAGCAGTGTAAGTGGTCCCCCCACACAGCCAGCACTGTAAGTGCTCCCCCACGCAGCCAGCACTGTCAGTGCTCCCACCACACAGCCAGCACTGTCGGTGCTCCCACTCACAGCCAGCACTGTCAGTGCTCCCCCACACAACCAGCACGGTCAGTGCTCCCCCCACACAGCCAGTACTGTCATTGCTCCCCCCACACAGCCAGCACTGTCAGTGCTCACCCTCACAGCCAGCACTGTCAGTGCTCCCCCCACACAGCCAGCACTGTCAGTGCTCCCCCACGCAGCCAGCACTGTCAGTGCTCCCACCACACAGCCAGCACTGTCAGTGCTCCACCCACACAGCCAGCACTGTCAGTGCTCCCAACACAGAGCCAGCAATGTCAGTGCTCCCACCACACAGCCAGCACTGTCAGTGCTCCCCACGCAGCCAGCACTGTCAGTGCTCCCACCACACAGCCAGCACTGTCAGTGCTCCCCACACAGCCAGCACTGTCAGTGCTCCCACCACACAGCCAGCACTGTCAGTGCTCCCCCACGCAGCCAGCACTGTCAATGCTCCCACCACACAGCCAGCACTGTCAGTGCTCCCACCACACAGCCAGCACTGTCAGTGCTCCCACCACACAGCCAGCACTGTCAGTGCTCCCATCACGCAGCGAGCACTGTCAGTGCTCCCCACACAGCCAGCACTGCCAGCGCTGCTCCTACACAGCCAGCACTGTCAGTGCTCCCCCCACACAGCCAGCACTGTCACTAATCCCACCCCACACAGCCAGCACTGTCAGTGCTCCCACAACACAGCCAGCACTGTCAGTGCTCCCCCACACAGCCAGCGCTGTCAGTGCTCCCACCACACAGCCAGCGCTGTCAGTGCTCCCCCCACACAGCCAGCACTGTCAGTGCTCCCACCACACAGACAGCACTGTCAGTGCTCCCACACACAGCCAGCACTGTCAGTGCTCCCACCACACAGGCAGCACTGTCAGTGCTCCCACACACAGCCAGCACTGTCAGTGCTCCCAACACACAGCCAGCACTGTCAGTGCTCCCACCACACAGCCCGCACTGTCACTGCTCCCACCCCACACAGCCCGCACTGTCAGTGCTCCCACAACACAGCCAGCACTGTCAGTGCTCCCCCACACAGCCAGCGCTGTCAGTGCACCCACAACACAGCCAGCACTGTCAGTGCTCCCCCACACAGCCAGCACTGTCACTGCTCCCACCCCACACAGCCAGCACTGTCAGTGCTCCCACAACACAGCCAGCACTGTCAGTGCTCCCCCACACAGCCAGCGCTGTCAGTGCTCCCAGCACACAGCCAGCACTGTCAGTGCTCCCACCACACAGCCAGCACTGTCAGTGCTCCCACACACAGCCAGCACTGTCTGTGCTCCCACCACACAGCCAGCACTGTCAGTGCGCCCACCACAGAGCCAGCACTGTCAGTGCTCCCCCACACAGCCAGCACTGCCACTGCTCCCACCCCACACTGCCAGCACTGTCAGTGCTCCCACCACACAGCCAGCACTATCAGTGCTCCCACCACACAGCCAGCACTGTCAGTGCTCCCTCACACAGCCAGCACTGTCAGTGCTCCCACCACACAGCCAGCACAGTCTGTGCTCCCACCACACAGCCAGCACTGTCAGTGCTCCCCCACACAGCCAGCACTGTCAGTGCTCCCCACACAGCCAGCACTGTCTGTGCTCCCACCACACAGCCAGCACTGTCTGTGCTCCCACCACACAGCCAGCACTGTCAGTGCTCCCACCCCACAGCCAGCACAGTCATTGCTCCCCTACACAGCCAACACTGTCAGTGCTCCCCCACACAGCCAGCACTGCCAGTGCTCCCCACACAGCCAGCACCGTCAGTGCTCCCCCACAAAGCCAGCAGTGTCAGTGGTCCCCCCACACAGCCAGCACTGTCAGTGCTCCCCCACGCAGCCAGCACTGTCAGTGCTCCCACCACACAGCCAGCACTGTCGGTGCTCCCCCTCACAGCCAGCACTGTCAGTGCTCCCCCACACAACCAGCACTGTCAGTGCTCCCCCACACAGCCAGCAAGGTCAGTGCTCCCCCACACAGCCAGCACTGTCAGTGCTCCCACCACACAGCCAGTACTGTCATTGCTCCCCCCACACAGTCAGCACTGTCAGTGCTCACCCTCACAGCCAGCACTGTCAGTGCTCCCCCCACACAGCCAGCACTGTCTGTGCTCCCCCACGCAGCCAGCACTGTCAGTGCTCCCACCACACAGCCAGCACTGTCAGTGCTCCCCCACACAGCCAGCACTGTCAGTGCTCCCAACACAGAGCCAGCAATGTCAGTGCTCCCACCACACAGCCAGCACTGTCAGTGCTCCCCACGCAGCCAGCACTGTCAGTGCTCCCCCCACACAGCCAGCACTGTCAGTGCTCCCACCACACAGCCAGCACTGTCAGTGCTCCCCCACGCAGCCAGCACTGTCAGTGCTCCCACCGCACAGCCAGCACTGTCAGTGCTCCCACCACACAGCCAGCACTGTCAGTGCTCCCACCACACAGCCAGCACTGTCAGTGCTCCCACCACGCAGCCAGCACTGTCAGTGCTCCCCACACAGCCAGCACTGCCAGCGCTGCTCCTACACAGCCAGCACTGTCAGTGCTCCCCCCCACACAGCCAGCACTGTCACTGCTCCCACCCCACACAGCCAGCACTGTCACTGCTCCCACCCCACACAGCCAGCACTGTCTGTGCTCCACCCTCCCAAGGCCAGCACTGTCAGTGCTCCCACCACACAGCCAGCACTACCAGTGCTCCCACCACACAGCCAGCACTGTCAGTGCTCCCCCCACACAGCCAGCACTGTCTGTGCTCCACCCTCCCAAGGCCAGCACTGTCAGTGCTCCCACCACACAGCCAGCACTATCAGTGCTCCCACCACACAGCCAGCACTATCATTGCTCCCACCACACAGCCAGCACTGTCAGTGCTCCCTCACACAGCCAGCACTGTCAGTGCTCCCACCACACAGCCAGCACTGTCAGTGCTCTCACCACACAGCCAGCACAGTCTGTGCTCCCACCACACAGCCAGCACTGCCAGTGCTCCCCCACACAGCCAGCACTGTCAGTGCTCCCCACACAGCCAGCACTGTCTGTGCTCCCACCACACAGCCAGCGCTGTCTGTGCTCCCACCACACAGCCAGCACTGTCAGTGCTCCCCCACACAGCCAGCACAGTCATTGCTCCCCTACACAGCCAACACTGTCAGTGCTCCCCCACACAGCCAGCACTGCCAGTGCTCCCCACACAGCCAGCACCGTCAGTGCTCCCCCACAAAGCCAGCAGTGTAAATGGTCCCCCCACACAGCCAGCACTGTCAGTGCTCCCCCACGCAGCCAGCACTGTCAGTGCTCCCACCACACAGCCAGCACTGTCGATGCTCCCACTCAGAGCAGCACTGTCAGTGCTCCCCCACACAAGCAGCACTGTCAGTGCTCCCAACACAGAGCCAGCATTGGCAGTGCTCCCACCACACTGCCAGCACTGTCAGTGCTCCCCACGCAGCCAGCACTGCCAGTGCTCCCACCACACAGCCAGCACTGTCAGTGCTCCCCCACACAGCCAGCACTGTCAGTGCTCCCACCACACAGCCAGCACTGTCAGTGCTCCCCCACGCAGCCAGCACTGTCAGTGCTCCCACCACACAGCCAGCACTGTCAGTGCTCCCACCACACAGCCAGCACTGTCAGTGCTCCCACCACACAGCCAGCACTGTCAGTGCTCCCACCACGCAGCGAGCACTGTCAGTGCTCCCCACACAGCCAGCACTGCCAGCGCTGCTCCTACACAGCCAGCACTGTCAGTGCTCCCCCCACACAGCCAGCACTGTCACTGCTCCCACCCCACACAGCCAGCACTGTCAGTGCTCCCACAACACAGCCAGCACTGTCAGTGCTCCCACCACACAGACAGCACTGTCAGTGCTCTCACACACAGCCAGCACTGTCAGTGCTCCCACCACACAGGCAGCACTGTCAGTGCTCCCACACACAGCCAGCACTGTCAGTGCTCCCAACACACAGCCAGCACTGTCAGTGCTCCCACCACACAGCCCGCACTGTCACTGCTCCCACCCACACAGCCAGCACTGTCAGTGCTCCCACAACACAGCCAGCACTGTCAGTGCTCCCCCACACAGCCAGCGCTGTCAGTGCACCCACAACACAGCCAGCACTGTCAGTGCTCCCCCACACAGCCAGCACTGTCACTGCTCCCACCCCACACAGCCAGCACTGTCAGTGCTCCCAAAACACAGCCAGCACTGTCAGTGCTCCCCCACACAGCCAGCGCTGTCAGTGCTCCCACCACACAGCCAGCACTGTCAGTGCTCCCCCACACAGCCAGCACTGTCAGTGCTCCCACACACAGCCAGCACTGTCAATGCTCCCCCCACACAGCCAGCACTGTCACTGCTCCCACCCAACACAGCCAGCACTGTCAGTGCTCCCACAACACAGCCAGCACTGTCAGTGCTCCCCCACACAGCCAGAGCTGTCAGTGCTCCCACCAAACAGCCAGCACTGTCAGTGCTCCCACACACAGCCAGCACTGTCAGTGCTCCCACCACACAGACAGCACGGTCAGTGCTCCCACACACAGCCAGCACTGTCTGTGCTCCCACCACACAGCCAGCACTGTCTGTGCTCCCACCACACAGCCAGCACTGTCAGTGCGCCCACCACAGAGCCAGCACTGTCAGTGCTCCCCCCACACAGCCAGCACTGCCACTGCTCCCACCCCACACTGCCAGCACTGTCAGTGCTCCCACCACACAGCCAGCACTATCAGTGCTCCCACCACACAGCCAGCACTGTCAGTGCTCCCCCACACAGCCAGCACTGTCAGTGCTCCCCACACAGCCAGCACTGTCTGTGCTCCCACCACACAGCCAGCACTGTCTGTGCTCCCACCACACAGCCAGCACTGTCAGTGCTCCCACCACACAGCCAGCACTGTCAGTGCTCCCCCACACAGCCAGCACAGTCATTGCTCCCCTACACAGCCAACACTGTCAGTGCCCCCCCACACAGCCAGCACTGCCAGTGCTCCCCACACAGCCAGCACCGTCAGTGCTCCCCCACAAAGCCAGCAGTGTCAGTGGTCCCCCCACACAGCCAGCACTGTCAGTGCTCCCCCACGCAGCCAGCACTGTCAGTGCTCCCACCACACAGCCAGCACTGTCGGTGCTCCCCCTCACAGCCAGCACTGTCAGTGCTCCCCCACACAACCAGCACTGTCAGTGCTCCCCCACACAGCCAGCACGGTCAGTGCTCCCCCCACACAGCCAGCACTGTCAGTGCTCCCACCACACAGCCAGTACTGTCATTGCTCCCCCCTCACAGCCAGCACTGTCAGTGCTCCCCCACACAGCCAGCACTGTCAGTGCTCCCCCACGCAGCCAGCACTGTCAGTGCTCCCACCACACAGCCAGCACTGTCAGTGCTCCCCCCACACAGCCAGCACTGTCAGTGCTCCCAACACAGAGCCAGCAATGTCAGTGCTCCCACCACACAGCCAGCACTGTCAGTGCTCCCCACGCAGCCAGCACTGTCAGTGCTCCCACCACACAGCCAGCACTGTCAGTGCTCCCCCCACACAGCCAGCACTGTCAGTGCTCCCACCACACAGCCAGCACTGTCAGTGCTCCCACCACACAGCCAGCACTGTCAGTGCTCCCACCACACAGCCAGCACTGTCAGTGCTCCCACCACACAGCCAGCACTGTCAGTGCTCCCACCACGCAGCCAGCACTGTCAGTGCTCCCCACACAGCCAGCACTGCCAGCGCTGCTCCTACACAGCCAGCACTGTCAGTGCTACCCCCCACACAGCCAACACTGTCACTGCTCCCACCCCACACAGCCAGCACTGTCAGTGCTCCCACAACACAGCCAGCACTGTCAGTGCTCCCCACACAGCCAGCGCTGTCAGTGCTCCCACCACACAGCCAGCGCTGTCAGTGCTCCCCCACACAGCCAGCACTGTCAGTGCTCCCACCACACAGACAGCACTGTCAGTGCTCCCACACACAGCCAGCACTGACAGTGCTCCCACCACACAGGCAGCACTGTCAGTGCTCCCACACACAGCCAGCACTGTCAGTGCTCCCAACGCACAGCCAGCACTGTCAGTGCTCCCACCACACAGCCCGCACTGTCACTGCTCCCACCCCACACAGCCAGCACTGTCAGTGCTCCCACAACACAGCCAGCACTGTCAGTGCTCCCCCACACAGCCAGCGCTGTCAGTGCACCCACAACACAGCCAGCACTGTCAGTGCTCCCCCACACAGCCAGCACTGTCACTGCTCCCACCCCACACAGCCAGCACTGTCAGTGCTCCCACAACACAGCCAGCACTGTCAGTGCTCGCAACACAGAGCCAGCAATGTCAGTGCTCCCACCACACAGCCAGCACTGTCAGTGCTCCCCACGCAGCCAGCACTGTCAGTGCTCCCACCACACAGCCAGCACTGTCAGTGCTCCCCCCACACAGCCAGCACTGTCACTGCTCCCACCACACAGCCAGCACTGTCAGTGCTCCCCCACGCAGCCAGCACTGTCAGTGCTCCCACCACACAGCCAGCACTGTCAGTGCTCCCACCACACAGCCAGCACTGTCAGTGCTCCCACCACACAGCCAGCACTGTCAGTGCTCCCACCACGCAGCCAGCACTGTCAGTGCTCCCCACACAGCCAGCACTGCCAGCGCTGCTCCTACACAGCCAGCACTGTCAGTGCTCCCACCACACAGCCAGCACTGTCAGTGCTCCCCCCACACAGCCAGCACTGTCAGTGCTCCCACCACACAGCCAGCACTGTCAGTGCTCTCCCACGCAGCCAGCACTGTCAGTGCTCCCACCACACAGCCAGCACTGTCAGTGCTCCTACCACACAGCCAGCACTGTCAGTGCTCCCACCACACAGCCAGCACTGTCAGTGCTCCCACCACGCAGCCAGCACTGTCAGTGCTCCCACACAGCCAGCACTGCCAGCGCTGCTCCTACACAGCCAGCACTGTCAGTGCTCCCCCCCACACAGCCAGCACTGTCAGTGCTCCCCCACACAGCCAGCACTGTCAGTGCTCCCACCACACAGCCAGCGCTGTCAGTGCTCCCCCACACAGCCAGCGCTGTCAGTGCTCCCACAACACAGCCAGCACTGTCAGTGCTCCCCCACACAGCCAGCGCTGTCAGTGCTCCCACCACACAGCCAGCGCTGTCAGTGCTCCCCCCACACAGCCAGCACTGTCAGTGCTCCCACACACAGCCAGCACTGTCTGTGCTCCCACCACACAGCCAGCACTGTCTGTGCTCCCACCACACAGCCAGCACTGTCAGTGCGCCTACCACAGAGCCAGCACTGTCAGTGCTCCCCCACACAGCCAGCACTGCCACTGCTCCCACCCCACACTGCCAGCACTGTCAGTGCTCCCACCACACAGCCAGCACTATCAGTGCTCCCACCACACAGCCAGCACTGTCAGTGCTCCCTCACACAGCCAGCACTGTCAGTGCTCCCACCACACAGCCAGCACTGTCAGTGCTCTCACCACACAGCCAGCACAGTCTGTGCTCCCACCACACAGCCAGCACTGTCAGTGCTCCCCCACACAGCCAGCACTGTCAGTGCTCCCCACACAGCCAGCACTGTCTGTGCTCCCACCACACAGCCAGCACTGTCTGTGCTCCCACCACACAGCCAGCACTGTCAGTGCTCCCACCACACAGCCAGCACTGTCAGTGCTCCCCCACACAGCCAGCACAGTCATTGCTCCCCTACACAGCCAACACTGTCAGTGCTCCCCCACACAGCCAGCACTGCCAGTGCTCCCCACACAGCCAGCACCGTCAGTGCTCCCCCACAAAGCCAGCAGTGTCAGTGGTCCCCCCACACAGCCAGCACTGTCAGTGCTCCCACCACGCAGCCAGCACTGTCAGTGCTCCCCACACAGCCAGCACTGCCAGCGCTGCTCCTACACAGCCAGCACTGTCAGTGCTCCCACCACACAGCCAGCACTGTCAGTGCTCCCCCCACACAGCCAGCACTGTCAGTGCTCCCACCACACAGCCAGCACTGTCAGTGCTCTCCCACGCAGCCAGCACTGTCAGTGCTCCCACCACACAGCCAGCACTGTCAGTGCTCCTACCACACAGCCAGCACTGTCAGTGCTCCCACCACACAGCCAGCACTGTCAGTGCTCCCACCACGCAGCCAGCACTGTCAGTGCTCCCACACAGCCAGCACTGCCAGCGCTGCTCCTACACAGCCAGCACTGTCAGTGCTCCCCCCCACACAGCCAGCACTGTCAGTGCTCCCCCACACAGCCAGCACTGTCAGTGCTCCCACCACACAGCCAGCGCTGTCAGTGCTCCCCCACACAGCCAGCGCTGTCAGTGCTCCCACAACACAGCCAGCACTGTCAGTGCTCCCCCACACAGCCAGCGCTGTCAGTGCTCCCACCACACAGCCAGCGCTGTCAGTGCTCCCCCCACACAGCCAGCACTGTCAGTGCTCCCACACACAGCCAGCACTGTCTGTGCTCCCACCACACAGCCAGCACTGTCTGTGCTCCCACCACACAGCCAGCACTGTCAGTGCGCCTACCACAGAGCCAGCACTGTCAGTGCTCCCCCACACAGCCAGCACTGCCACTGCTCCCACCCCACACTGCCAGCACTGTCAGTGCTCCCACCACACAGCCAGCACTATCAGTGCTCCCACCACACAGCCAGCACTGTCAGTGCTCCCTCACACAGCCAGCACTGTCAGTGCTCCCACCACACAGCCAGCACTGTCAGTGCTCTCACCACACAGCCAGCACAGTCTGTGCTCCCACCACACAGCCAGCACTGTCAGTGCTCCCCCACACAGCCAGCACTGTCAGTGCTCCCCACACAGCCAGCACTGTCTGTGCTCCCACCACACAGCCAGCACTGTCTGTGCTCCCACCACACAGCCAGCACTGTCAGTGCTCCCACCACACAGCCAGCACTGTCAGTGCTCCCCCACACAGCCAGCACAGTCATTGCTCCCCTACACAGCCAACACTGTCAGTGCTCCCCCACACAGCCAGCACTGCCAGTGCTCCCCACACAGCCAGCACCGTCAGTGCTCCCCCACAAAGCCAGCAGTGTCAGTGGTCCCCCCACACAGCCAGCACTGTCAGTGCTCCCCCACGCAGCCAGCACTGTCAGTGCTCCCACCACACAGCCAGCACTGTCGGTGCTCCCCCTCACAGCCAGCACTGTCAGTGCTCCCCCACACAACCAGCACTGTCAGTGCTCCCCCACACAGCCAGCAAGGTCAGTGCTCCCCCACACAGCCAGCACTGTCAGTGCTCCCACCACACAGCCAGTACTGTCATTGCTCCCCCCACACAGTCAGCACTGTCAGTGCTCACCCTCACAGCCAGCACTGTCAGTGCTCCCCCCACACAGCCAGCACTGTCTGTGCTCCCCCACGCAGCCAGCACTGTCAGTGCTCCCACCACACAGCCAGCACTGTCAGTGCTCCCCCACACAGCCAGCACTGTCAGTGCTCCCAACACAGAGCCAGCAATGTCAGTGCTCCCACCACACAGCCAGCACTGTCAGTGCTCCCCACGCAGCCAGCACTGTCAGTGCTCCCACCACACAGCCAGCACTGTCAGTGCTCCCCCCACACAGCCAGCACTGTCAGTGCTCCCACCACACAGCCAGCACTGTCAGTGCTCCCCCACGCAGCCAGCACTGTCAGTGCTCCCACCACACAGCCAGCACTGTCAGTGCTCCCACCACACAGCCAGCACTGTCAGTGCTCCCACCACACAGCCAGCACTGTCAGTGCTCCCACCACGCAGCCAGCACTGTCAGTGCTCCCCACACAGCCAGCACTGCCAGCGCTGCTCCTACGCAGCCAGCACTGTCAGTGCTCCCCCCCACACAGCCAGCACTGTCACTGCTCCCACCCCACACAGCCAGCACTGTCAGTGCTCCCACCACACAGCCAGCACTGTCAGTGCTCCCACCACGCAGCCAGCACTGTCAGTGCTCCCACACAGCCAGCACGGTCAGTGCTCCCCCCACACAGCCAGCACTGTCAGTGCTCCCACCACACAGCCAGTACTGTCATTGCTCCCCCCTCACAGCCAGCACTGTCAGTGCTCCCCCACACAGCCAGCACTGTCAGTGCTCCCCCACGCAGCCAGCACTGTCAGTGCTCCCACCACTCAGCCAGCACTGTCAGTGCTCCCCCCACACAGCCAGCACTGTCAGTGCTCCCAACACAGAGCCAGCAATGTCAGTGCTCCCACCACACAGCCAGCACTGTCAGTGCTCCCCACGCAGCCAGCACTGTCAGTGCTCCCACCACACAGCCAGCACTGTCAGTGCTCCCCCCACACAGCCAGCACTGTCAGTGCTCCCACCACACAGCCAGCACTGTCAGTGCTCCCACCACACAGCCAGCACTGTCAGTGCTCCCACCACACAGCCAGCACTGTCAGTGCTCCCACCACACAGCCAGCACTGTCAGTGCTCCCACCACGCAGCCAGCACTGTCAGTGCTCCCCACACAGCCAGCACTGCCAGCGCTGCTCCTACACAGCCAGCACTGTCAGTGCTACCCCCCACACAGCCAACACTGTCACTGCTCCCACCCCACACAGCCAGCACTGTCAGTGCTCCCACAACACAGCCAGCACTGTCAGTGCTCCCCACACAGCCAGCGCTGTCAGTGCTCCCACCACACAGCCAGCGCTGTCAGTGCTCCCCCACACAGCCAGCACTGTCAGTGCTCCCACCACACAGACAGCACTGTCAGTGCTCCCACACACAGCCAGCACTGACAGTGCTCCCACCACACAGGCAGCACTGTCAGTGCTCCCACACACAGCCAGCACTGTCAGTGCTCCCAACGCACAGCCAGCACTGTCAGTGCTCCCACCACACAGCCCGCACTGTCACTGCTCCCACCCCACACAGCCAGCACTGTCAGTGCTCCCACAACACAGCCAGCACTGTCAGTGCTCCCCCACACAGCCAGCGCTGTCAGTGCACCCACAACACAGCCAGCACTGTCAGTGCTCCCCCACACAGCCAGCACTGTCACTGCTCCCACCCCACACAGCCAGCACTGTCAGTGCTCCCACAACACAGCCAGCACTGTCAGTGCTCGCAACACAGAGCCAGCAATGTCAGTGCTCCCACCACACAGCCAGCACTGTCAGTGCTCCCCACGCAGCCAGCACTGTCAGTGCTCCCACCACACAGCCAGCACTGTCAGTGCTCCCCCCACACAGCCAGCACTGTCACTGCTCCCACCACACAGCCAGCACTGTCAGTGCTCCCCCACGCAGCCAGCACTGTCAGTGCTCCCACCACACAGCCAGCACTGTCAGTGCTCCCACCACACAGCCAGCACTGTCAGTGCTCCCACCACACAGCCAGCACTGTCAGTGCTCCCACCACGCAGCCAGCACTGTCAGTGCTCCCCACACAGCCAGCACTGCCAGCGCTGCTCCTACACAGCCAGCACTGTCAGTGCTCCCACCACACAGCCAGCACTGTCAGTGCTCCCCCCACACAGCCAGCACTGTCAGTGCTCCCACCACACAGCCAGCACTGTCAGTGCTCTCCCACGCAGCCAGCACTGTCAGTGCTCCCACCACACAGCCAGCACTGTCAGTGCTCCTACCACACAGCCAGCACTGTCAGTGCTCCCACCACACAGCCAGCACTGTCAGTGCTCCCACCACGCAGCCAGCACTGTCAGTGCTCCCACACAGCCAGCACTGCCAGCGCTGCTCCTACACAGCCAGCACTGTCAGTGCTCCCCCCCACACAGCCAGCACTGTCAGTGCTCCCCCACACAGCCAGCACTGTCAGTGCTCCCACCACACAGCCAGCGCTGTCAGTGCTCCCCCACACAGCCAGCGCTGTCAGTGCTCCCACAACACAGCCAGCACTGTCAGTGCTCCCCCACACAGCCAGCGCTGTCAGTGCTCCCACCACACAGCCAGCGCTGTCAGTGCTCCCCCCACACAGCCAGCACTGTCAGTGCTCCCACACACAGCCAGCACTGTCTGTGCTCCCACCACACAGCCAGCACTGTCTGTGCTCCCACCACACAGCCAGCACTGTCAGTGCGCCTACCACAGAGCCAGCACTGTCAGTGCTCCCCCACACAGCCAGCACTGCCACTGCTCCCACCCCACACTGCCAGCACTGTCAGTGCTCCCACCACACAGCCAGCACTATCAGTGCTCCCACCACACAGCCAGCACTGTCAGTGCTCCCTCACACAGCCAGCACTGTCAGTGCTCCCACCACACAGCCAGCACTGTCAGTGCTCTCACCACACAGCCAGCACAGTCTGTGCTCCCACCACACAGCCAGCACTGTCAGTGCTCCCCCACACAGCCAGCACTGACAGTGCTCCCCACACAGCCAGCACTGTCTGTGCTCCCACCACACAGCCAGCACTGTCTGTGCTCCCACCACACAGCCAGCACTGTCAGTGCTCCCACCACACAGCCAGCACTGTCAGTGCTCCCCCACACAGCCAGCACAGTCATTGCTCCCCTACACAGCCAACACTGTCAGTGCTCCCCCACACAGCCAGCACTGCCAGTGCTCCCCACACAGCCAGCACCGTCAGTGCTCCCCCACAAAGCCAGCAGTGTCAGTGGTCCCCCCACACAGCCAGCACTGTCAGTGCTCCCCCACGCAGCCAGCACTGTCAGTGCTCCCACCACACAGCCAGCACTGTCGGTGCTCCCCCTCACAGCCAGCACTGTCAGTGCTCCCCCACACAACCAGCACTGTCAGTGCTCCCCCACACAGCCAGCAAGGTCAGTGCTCCCCCACACAGCCAGCACTGTCAGTGCTCCCACCACACAGCCAGTACTGTCATTGCTCCCCCCACACAGTCAGCACTGTCAGTGCTCACCCTCACAGCCAGCACTGTCAGTGCTCCCCCCACACAGCCAGCACTGTCTGTGCTCCCCCACGCAGCCAGCACTGTCAGTGCTCCCACCACACAGCCAGCACTGTCAGTGCTCCCCCACACAGCCAGCACTGTCAGTGCTCCCAACACAGAGCCAGCAATGTCAGTGCTCCCACCACACAGCCAGCACTGTCAGTGCTCCCCACGCAGCCAGCACTGTCAGTGCTCCCACCACACAGCCAGCACTGTCAGTGCTCCCCCCACACAGCCAGCACTGTCAGTGCTCCCACCACACAGCCAGCACTGTCAGTGCTCCCCCACGCAGCCAGCACTGTCAGTGCTCCCACCACACAGCCAGCACTGTCAGTGCTCCCACCACACAGCCAGCACTGTCAGTGCTCCCACCACACAGCCAGCACTGTCAGTGCTCCCACCACGCAGCCAGCACTGTCAGTGCTCCCCACACAGCCAGCACTGCCAGCGCTGCTCCTACGCAGCCAGCACTGTCAGTGCTCCCCCCCACACAGCCAGCACTGTCACTGCTCCCACCCCACACAGCCAGCACTGTCACTGCTCCCACCCCACACAGCCAGCACTGTCTGTGCTCCACCCTCCCAAGGCCAGCACTGTCAGTGCTCCCACCACACAGCCAGCACTACCAGTGCTCCCACCACACAGCCAGCACTGTCAGTGCTCCCCCCACACAGCCAGCACTGTCTGTGCTCCAACCTCCCAAGGCCAGCACTGTCAGTGCTCCCACCACACAGCCAGCACTATCAGTGCTCCCACCACACAGCCAGCACTATCATTGCTCCCACCACACAGCCAGCACTGTCAGTGCTCCCTCACACAGCCAGCACTGTCAGTGCTCCCACCACACAGCCAGCACTGTCAGTGCTCTCACCACACAGCCAGCACAGTCTGTGCTCCCACCACACAGCCAGCACTGCCAGTGCTCCCCCACACAGCCAGCACTGTCAGTGCTCCCCACACAGCCAGCACTGTCTGTGCTCCCACCACACAGCCAGCACTGTCTGTGCTCCCACCACACAGCCAGCACTGTCAGTGCTCCCACCACACAGCCAGCACTGTCAGTGCTCCCCCACACAGCCAGCACAGTCATTGCTCCGCTACACAGCCAACATTGTCAGTGCTCCCACCACACAGCCAGCACTGTCAGTGCTCCACCCACACAGCCAGCACTGTCTGTGCTCCACCCTGCCAAGGCCAGCACTGTCAGTGCTCCCACCACACAGCCAGCACTACCAGTGCTCCCACCACACAGCCAGCACTGTCAGTGCTCCCCCCACACAGCCAGCACTGTCTGTGCTCCACCCTCCCAAGGCCAGCACGGTCAGTGCTCCCACCACACAGCCAGCACTATCAGTGCTCCCACCACACAGCCAGCACTATCAGTGCTCCCACCACACAGCCAGCACTGTCAGTGCTTCCTCACACAGCCAGCACTGTCAGTGCTCCCACCATACAGCCAGCACTGTCAGTGCTCTCACCACACAGCCAGCACAGTCTGTGCTCCCACCACACAGCCAGCACTGTCAGTGCTCCCCCACACAGCCAGCACTGTCAGTGCTCCCCACACAGCCAGCACTGTCTGTGCTCCCACCACACAGCCAGCACTGTCTGTGCTCCCACCACACAGCCAGCACTGTCAGTGCTCCCACCACACAGCCAGCACTGTCAGTGCTCCCCCACACAGCCAGCACAGTCATTGCTCCCCTACACAGCCAACACTGTCAGTGCTCCCCCACACAGCCAGCACTGCCAGTGCTCCCCACACAGCCAGCACCGTCAGTGCTCCCCCACAAAGCCAGCAGTGTAAGTGGTCCCCCCACACAGCCAGCACTGTCAGTGCTCCCCCACGCAGCCAGCACTGTCAGTGCTCCCACCACACAGCCAGCACTGTCGGTGCTCCCACTCACAGCCAGCACTGTCAGTGCTCCCCCACACAACCAGCACGGTCAGTGCTCCCCCCACACAGCCAGCACTGTCGGTGCTCCCACTCACAGCCAGCACTGTCAGTGCTCCCCCACACAGCCAGCACGGTCAGTGCTCCCCCCACACAGCCAGCACTGTCAGTGCTCCCACCACACAGCCAGTACTGTCATTGCTCCCCCCACACAGCCAGCACTGTCAGTGCTCACCCTCACAGCCAGCACTGTCAGTGCTCCCCCCACACAGCCAGCACTGTCAGTGCTCCCCCACGCAGCCAGCACTGTCAGTGCTCCCACCACACAGCCAGCACTGTCAGTGCTCCACCCACACAGCCAGCACTGTCAGTGCTCCCAACACAGAGCCAGCAATGTCAGTGCTCCCACCACACAGCCAGCACTGTCAGTGCTCCCCACGCAGCCAGCACTGTCAGTGCTCCCACCACACAGCCAGCACTGTCAGTGCTCCCCCACACAGCCAGCACTGTCAGTGCTCCCACCACACAGCCAGCACTGTCAGTGCTCCCCCACGCAGCCAGCACTGTCAATGCTCCCACCACACAGCCAGCACTGTCAGTGCTCCCACCACACAGCCAGCACTGTCAGTGCTCCCACCACACAGCCAGCACTGTCAGTGCTCCCATCACGCAGCGAGCACTGTCAGTGCTCCCCACACAGCCAGCACTGCCAGCGCTGCTCCTACACAGCCAGCACTGTCAGTGCTCCCCCCACACAGCCAGCACTGTCACTAATCCCACCCCACACAGCCAGCACTGTCAGTGCTCCCACAACACAGCCAGCACTGTCAGTGCTCCCCCACACAGCCAGCGCTGTCAGTGCTCCCACCACACAGCCAGCGCTGTCAGTGCTCCCCCCACACAGCCAGCACTGTCAGTGCTCCCACCACACAGACAGCACTGTCAGTGCTCCCACACACAGCCAGCACTGTCAGTGCTCCCACCACACAGGCAGCACTGTCAGTGCTCCCACACACAGCCAGCACTGTCAGTGCTCCCAACACACAGCCAGCACTGTCAGTGCTCCCACCACACAGCCCGCACTGTCACTGCTCCCACCCCACACAGCCCGCACTGTCAGTGCTCCCACAACACAGCCAGCACTGTCAGTGCTCCCCCACACAGCCAGCGCTGTCAGTGCACCCACAACACAGCCAGCACTGTCAGTGCTCCCCCACACAGCCAGCACTGTCACTGCTCCCACCCCACACAGCCAGCACTGTCAGTGCTCCCACAACACAGCCAGCACTGTCAGTGCTCCCCCACACAGCCAGCGCTGTCAGTGCTCCCAGCACACAGCCAGCACTGTCAGTGCTCCCACCACACAGCCAGCACTGTCAGTGCTCCCACACACAGCCAGCACTGTCTGTGCTCCCACCACACAGCCAGCACTGTCAGTGCGCCCACCACAGAGCCAGCACTGTCAGTGCTCCCCCACACAGCCAGCACTGCCACTGCTCCCACCCCACACTGCCAGCACTGTCAGTGCTCCCACCACACAGCCAGCACTATCAGTGCTCCCACCACACAGCCAGCACTGTCAGTGCTCCCTCACACAGCCAGCACTGTCAGTGCTCCCACCACACAGCCAGCACAGTCTGTGCTCCCACCACACAGCCAGCACTGTCAGTGCTCCCCCACACAGCCAGCACTGTCAGTGCTCCCCACACAGCCAGCACTGTCTGTGCTCCCACCACACAGCCAGCACTGTCTGTGCTCCCACCACACAGCCAGCACTGTCAGTGCTCCCACCACACAGCCAGCACAGTCATTGCTCCCCTACACAGCCAACACTGTCAGTGCTCCCCCACACAGCCAGCACTGCCAGTGCTCCCCACACAGCCAGCACCGTCAGTGCTCCCCCACAAAGCCAGCAGTGTCAGTGGTCCCCCCACACAGCCAGCACTGTCAGTGCTCCCCCACGCAGCCAGCACTGTCAGTGCTCCCACCACACAGCCAGCACTGTCGGTGCTCCCCCTCACAGCCAGCACTGTCAGTGCTCCCCCACACAACCAGCACTGTCAGTGCTCCCCCACACAGCCAGCAAGGTCAGTGCTCCCCCACACAGCCAGCACTGTCAGTGCTCCCACCACACAGCCAGTACTGTCATTGCTCCCCCCACACAGTCAGCACTGTCAGTGCTCACCCTCACAGCCAGCACTGTCAGTGCTCCCCCCACACAGCCAGCACTGTCTGTGCTCCCCCACGCAGCCAGCACTGTCAGTGCTCCCACCACACAGCCAGCACTGTCAGTGCTCCCCCACACAGCCAGCACTGTCAGTGCTCCCAACACAGAGCCAGCAATGTCAGTGCTCCCACCACACAGCCAGCACTGTCAGTGCTCCCCACGCAGCCAGCACTGTCAGTGCTCCCCCCACACAGCCAGCACTGTCAGTGCTCCCACCACACAGCCAGCACTGTCAGTGCTCCCCCACGCAGCCAGCACTGTCAGTGCTCCCACCGCACAGCCAGCACTGTCAGTGCTCCCACCACACAGCCAGCACTGTCAGTGCTCCCACCACACAGCCAGCACTGTCAGTGCTCCCACCACGCAGCCAGCACTGTCAGTGCTCCCCACACAGCCAGCACTGCCAGCGCTGCTCCTACACAGCCAGCACTGTCAGTGCTCCCCCCCACACAGCCAGCACTGTCACTGCTCCCACCCCACACAGCCAGCACTGTCACTGCTCCCACCCCACACAGCCAGCACTGTCTGTGCTCCACCCTCCCAAGGCCAGCACTGTCAGTGCTCCCACCACACAGCCAGCACTACCAGTGCTCCCACCACACAGCCAGCACTGTCAGTGCTCCCCCCACACAGCCAGCACTGTCTGTGCTCCACCCTCCCAAGGCCAGCACTGTCAGTGCTCCCACCACACAGCCAGCACTATCAGTGCTCCCACCACACAGCCAGCACTATCATTGCTCCCACCACACAGCCAGCACTGTCAGTGCTCCCTCACACAGCCAGCACTGTCAGTGCTCCCACCACACAGCCAGCACTGTCAGTGCTCTCACCACACAGCCAGCACAGTCTGTGCTCCCACCACACAGCCAGCACTGCCAGTGCTCCCCCACACAGCCAGCACTGTCAGTGCTCCCCACACAGCCAGCACTGTCTGTGCTCCCACCACACAGCCAGCGCTGTCTGTGCTCCCACCACACAGCCAGCACTGTCAGTGCTCCCCCACACAGCCAGCACAGTCATTGCTCCCCTACACAGCCAACACTGTCAGTGCTCCCCCACACAGCCAGCACTGCCAGTGCTCCCCACACAGCCAGCACCGTCAGTGCTCCCCCACAAAGCCAGCAGTGTAAGTGGTCCCCCCACACAGCCAGCACTGTCAGTGCTCCCCCACGCAGCCAGCACTGTCAGTGCTCCCACCACACAGCCAGCACTGTCGATGCTCCCACTCACAGCAGCACTGTCAGTGCTCCCCCACACAAGCAGCACTGTCAGTGCTCCCAACACAGAGCCAGCAATGTCAGTGCTCCCACCACACAGCCAGCACTGTCAGTGCTCCCCACGCAGCCAGCACTGCCAGTGCTCCCACCACACAGCCAGCACTGTCAGTGCTCCCCCACACAGCCAGCACTGTCACTGCTCCCACCACACAGCCAGCACTGTCAGTGCTCCCCCACGCAGCCAGCACTGTCAGTGCTCCCACCACACAGCCAGCACTGTCAGTGCTCCCACCACACAGCCAGCACTGTCAGTGCTCCCACCACACAGCCAGCACTGTCAGTGCTCCCACCACGCAGCGAGCACTGTCAGTGCTCCCCACACAGCCAAAACTGCCAGCGCTGCTCCTACACAGCCAGCACTGTCAGTGCTCCCCCCACACAGCCAGCACTGTCACTGCTCCCACCCCACACAGCCACCACTGTCAGTGCTCCCACAACACAGCCAGCACTGTCAGTGCTCCCCCACACAGCCAGCGCTGTCAGTGCTCCCACCACACAGCCAGCGCTGTCAGTGCTCCCCCACACAGCCAGCACTGTCAGTGCTCCCACCACACAGACAGCACTGTCAGTGCTCTCACACACAGCCAGCACTGTCAGTGCTCCCACCACACAGGCAGCACTGTCAGTGCTCCCACACACAGCCAGCACTGTCAGTGCTCCCAACACACAGCCAGCACTGTCAGTGCTCCCACCACACAGCCCGCACTGTCACTGCTCCCACCCACACAGCCAGCACTGTCAGTGCTCCCACAACACAGCCAGCACTGTCAGTGCTCCCCCACACAGCCAGCGCTGTCAGTGCACCCACAACACAGCCAGCACTGTCAGTGCTCCCCCACACAGCCAGCACTGTCACTGCTCCCACCCCACACAGCCAGCACTGTCAGTGCTCCCAAAACACAGCCAGCACTGTCAGTGCTCCCCCACACAGCCAGCGCTGTCAGTGCTCCCACCACACAGCCAGCACTGTCAGTGCTCCCCCACACAGCCAGCACTGTCAGTGCTCCCACACACAGCCAGCACTGTCAATGCTCCCCCCACACAGCCAGCACTGTCACTGCTCCCACCCAACACAGCCAGCACTGTCAGTGCTCCCACAACACAGCCAGCACTGTCAGTGCTCCCCCACACAGCCAGAGCTGTCAGTGCTCCCACCAAACAGCCAGCACTGTCAGTGCTCCCACACACAGCCAGCACTGTCAGTGCTCCCACCACACAGACAGCACGGTCAGTGCTCCCACACACAGCCAGCACTGTCTGTGCTCCCACCACACAGCCAGCACTGTCTGTGCTCCCACCACACAGCCAGCACTGTCAGTGCGCCCACCACAGAGCCAGCACTGTCAGTGCTCCCCCCACACAGCCAGCACTGCCACTGCTCCCACCCCACACTGCCAGCACTGTCAGTGCTCCCACCACACAGCCAGCACTATCAGTGCTCCCACCACACAGCCAGCACTGTCAGTGCTCCCCCACACAGCCAGCACTGTCAGTGCTCCCCACACAGCCAGCACTGTCTGTGCTCCCACCACACAGCCAGCACTGTCTGTGCTCCCACCACACAGCCAGCACTGTCAGTGCTCCCACCACACAGCCAGCACTGTCAGTGCTCCCCCACACAGCCAGCACAGTCATTGCTCCCCTACACAGCCAACACTGTCAGTGCTCCCCCACACAGCCAGCACTGCCAGTGCTCCCCACACAGCCAGCACCGTCAGTGCTCCCCCACAAAGCCAGCAGTGTCAGTGGTCCCACCACACAGCCAGCACTGTCAGTGCTCCCCCACGCAGCCAGCACTGTCAGTGCTCCCACCACACAGCCAGCACTGTCGGTGCTCCCCCTCACAGCCAGCACTGTCAGTGCTCCCCCACACAACCAGCACTGTCAGTGCTCCCCCACACAGCCAGCACGGTCAGTGCTCCCCCCACACAGACAGCACTGTCAGTGCTCCCACCACACAGCCAGTACTGTCATTGCTCCCCCCTCACAGCCAGCACTGTCAGTGCTCCCCCACACAGCCAGCACTGTCAGTGCTCCCCCACGCAGCCAGCACTGTCAGTGCTCCCACCACACAGCCAGCACTGTCAGTGCTCCCCCCACACAGCCAGCACTGTCAGTGCTCCCAACACAGAGCCAGCAATGTCAGTGCTCCCACCACACAGCCAGCACTGTCAGTGCTCCCCACGCAGCCAGCACTGTCAGTGCTCCCACCACACAGCCAGCACTGTCAGTGCTCCCCCCACACAGCCAGCACTGTCAGTGCTCCCACCACACAGCCAGCACTGTCAGTGCTCCCACCACACAGCCAGCACTGTCAGTGCTCCCACCACACAGCCAGCACTGTCAGTGCTCCCACCACACAGCCAGCACTGTCAGTGCTCCCACCACGCAGCCAGCACTGTCAGTGCTCCCCACACAGCCAGCACTGCCAGCGCTGCTCCTACACAGCCAGCACTGTCAGTGCTACCCCCCACACAGCCAACACTGTCACTGCTCCCACCCCACACAGCCAGCACTGTCAGTGCTCCCACAACACAGCCAGCACTGTCAGTGCTCCCCACACAGCCAGCGCTGTCAGTGCTCCCACCACACAGCCAGCGCTGTCAGTGCTCCCCCACACAGCCAGCACTGTCAGTGCTCCCACCACACAGACAGCACTGTCAGTGCTCCCACACACAGCCAGCACTGACAGTGCTCCCACCACACAGCCAGCACTGTCAGTGCTCCCACACACAGCCAGCACTGTCAGTGCTCCCAACGCACAGCCAGCACTGTCAGTGCTCCCACCACACAGCCCGCACTGTCACTGCTCCCACCCCACACAGCCAGCACTGTCAGTGCTCCCACAACACAGCCAGCACTGTCAGTGCTCCCCCACACAGCCAGCGCTGTCAGTGCACCCACAACACAGCCAGCACTGTCAGTGCTCCCCCACACAGCCAGCACTGTCACTGCTCCCACCCCACACAGCCAGCACTGTCAGTGCTCCCACAACACAGCCAGCACTGTCAGTGCTCGCAACACAGAGCCAGCAATGTCAGTGCTCCCACCACACAGCCAGCACTGTCAGTGCTCCCCACGCAGCCAGCACTGTCAGTGCTCCCACCACACAGCCAGCACTGTCAGTGCTCCCCCCACACAGCCAGCACTGTCACTGCTCCCACCACACAGCCAGCACTGTCAGTGCTCCCCCACGCAGCCAGCACTGTCAGTGCTCCCACCACACAGCCAGCACTGCCAGTGCTCCCCACACAGCCAGCACCGTCAGTGCTCCCCCACAAAGCCAGCAGTGTCAGTGGTCCCCCCACACAGCCAGCACTGTCAGTGCTCCCCCACGCAGCCAGCACTGTCAGTGCTCCCACCACACAGCCAGCACTGTCGGTGCTCCCCCTCACAGCCAGCACTGTCAGTGCTCCCCCACACAACCAGCACTGTCAGTGCTCCCCCACACAGCCAGCAAGGTCAGTGCTCCCCCACACAGCCAGCACTGTCAGTGCTCCCACCACACAGCCAGTACTGTCATTGCTCCCCCCACACAGTCAGCACTGTCAGTGCTCACCCTCACAGCCAGCACTGTCAGTGCTCCCCCCACACAGCCAGCACTGTCTGTGCTCCCCCACGCAGCCAGCACTGTCAGTGCTCCCACCACACAGCCAGCACTGTCAGTGCTCCCCCACACAGCCAGCACTGTCAGTGCTCCCAACACAGAGCCAGCAATGTCAGTGCTCCCACCACACAGCCAGCACTGTCAGTGCTCCCCACGCAGCCAGCACTGTCAGTGCTCCCCCCACACAGCCAGCACTGTCAGTGCTCCCACCACACAGCCAGCACTGTCAGTGCTCCCCCACGCAGCCAGCACTGTCAGTGCTCCCACCGCACAGCCAGCACTGTCAGTGCTCCCACCACACAGCCAGCACTGTCAGTGCTCCCACCACACAGCCAGCACTGTCAGTGCTCCCACCACGCAGCCAGCACTGTCAGTGCTCCCCACACAGCCAGCACTGCCAGCGCTGCTCCTACACAGCCAGCACTGTCAGTGCTCCCCCCCACACAGCCAGCACTGTCACTGCTCCCACCCCACACAGCCAGCACTGTCACTGCTCCCACCCCACACAGCCAGCACTGTCTGTGCTCCACCCTCCCAAGGCCAGCACTGTCAGTGCTCCCACCACACAGCCAGCACTACCAGTGCTCCCACCACACAGCCAGCACTGTCAGTGCTCCCCCCACACAGCCAGCACTGTCTGTGCTCCACCCTCCCAAGGCCAGCACTGTCAGTGCTCCCACCACACAGCCAGCACTATCAGTGCTCCCACCACACAGCCAGCACTATCATTGCTCCCACCACACAGCCAGCACTGTCAGTGCTCCCTCACACAGCCAGCACTGTCAGTGCTCCCACCACACAGCCAGCACTGTCAGTGCTCTCACCACACAGCCAGCACAGTCTGTGCTCCCACCACACAGCCAGCACTGCCAGTGCTCCCCCACACAGCCAGCACTGTCAGTGCTCCCCACACAGCCAGCACTGTCTGTGCTCCCACCACACAGCCAGCGCTGTCTGTGCTCCCACCACACAGCCAGCACTGTCAGTGCTCCCCCACACAGCCAGCACAGTCATTGCTCCCCTACACAGCCAACACTGTCAGTGCTCCCCCACACAGCCAGCACTGCCAGTGCTCCCCACACAGCCAGCACCGTCAGTGCTCCCCCACAAAGCCAGCAGTGTAAGTGGTCCCCCCACACAGCCAGCACTGTCAGTGCTCCCCCACGCAGCCAGCACTGTCAGTGCTCCCACCACACAGCCAGCACTGTCGATGCTCCCACTCACAGCAGCACTGTCAGTGCTCCCCCACACAAGCAGCACTGTCAGTGCTCCCAACACAGAGCCAGCATTGGCAGTGCTCCCACCACACTGCCAGCACTGTCAGTGCTCCCCACGCAGCCAGCACTGCCAGTGCTCCCACCACACAGCCAGCACTGTCAGTGCTCCCCCACACAGCCAGCACTGTCAGTGCTCCCACCACACAGCCAGCACTGTCAGTGCTCCCCCACGCAGCCAGCACTGTCAGTGCTCCCACCACACAGCCAGCACTGTCAGTGCTCCCACCACACAGCCAGCACTGTCAGTGCTCCCACCACACAGCCAGCACTGTCAGTGCTCCCACCACGCAGCGAGCACTGTCAGTGCTCCCCACACAGCCAGCACTGCCAGCGCTGCTCCTACACAGCCAGCACTGTCAGTGCTCCCCCCACACAGCCAGCACTGTCACTGCTCCCACCCCACACAGCCACCACTGTCAGTGCTCCCACAACACAGCCAGCACTGTCAGTGCTCCCCCACACAGCCAGCGCTGTCAGTGCTCCCACCACACAGCCAGCGCTGTCAGTGCTCCCCCACACAGCCAGCACTGTCAGTGCTCCCACCACACAGACAGCACTGTCAGTGCTCTCACACACAGCCAGCACTGTCAGTGCTACCACCACACAGGCAGCACTGTCAGTGCTCCCACACACAGCCAGCACTGTCAGTGCTCCCAACACACAGCCAGCACTGTCAGTGCTCCCACCACACAGCCCGCACTGTCACTGCTCCCACCCACACAGCCAGCACTGTCAGTGCTCCCACAACACAGCCAGCACTGTCAGTGCTCCCCCACACAGCCAGCGCTGTCAGTGCACCCACAACACAGCCAGCACTGTCAGTGCTCCCCCACACAGCCAGCACTGTCACTGCTCCCACCCCACACAGCCAGCACTGTCAGTGCTCCCAAAACACAGCCAGCACTGTCAGTGCTCCCCCACACAGCCAGCGCTGTCAGTGCTCCCACCACACAGCCAGCACTGTCAGTGCTCCCCCACACAGCCAGCACTGTCAGTGCTCCCACACACAGCCAGCACTGTCAATGCTCCCCCCACACAGCCAGCACTGTCACTGCTCCCACCCAACACAGCCAGCACTGTCAGTGCTCCCACAACACAGCCAGCACTGTCAGTGCTCCCCCACACAGCCAGAGCTGTCAGTGCTCCCACCAAACAGCCAGCACTGTCAGTGCTCCCACACACAGCCAGCACTGTCAGTGCTCCCACCACACAGACAGCACGGTCAGTGCTCCCACACACAGCCAGCACTGTCTGTGCTCCCACCACACAGCCAGCACTGTCTGTGCTCCCACCACACAGCCAGCACTGTCAGTGCGCCCACCACAGAGCCAGCACTGTCAGTGCTCCCCCCACACAGCCAGCACTGCCACTGCTCCCACCCCACACTGCCAGCACTGTCAGTGCTCCCACCACACAGCCAGCACTATCAGTGCTCCCACCACACAGCCAGCACTGTCAGTGCTCCCCCACACAGCCAGCACTGTCAGTGCTCCCCACACAGCCAGCACTGTCTGTGCTCCCACCACACAGCCAGCACTGTCTGTGCTCCCACCACACAGCCAGCACTGTCAGTGCTCCCACCACACAGCCAGCACTGTCAGTGCTCCCCCACACAGCCAGCACAGTCATTGCTCCCCTACACAGCCAACACTGTCAGTGCTCCCCCACACAGCCAGCACTGCCAGTGCTCCCCACACAGCCAGCACCGTCAGTGCTCCCCCACAAAGCCAGCAGTGTCAGTGGTCCCACCACACAGCCAGCACTGTCAGTGCTCCCCCACGCAGCCAGCACTGTCAGTGCTCCCACCACACAGCCAGCACTGTCGGTGCTCCCCCTCACAGCCAGCACTGTCAGTGCTCCCCCACACAACCAGCACTGTCAGTGCTCCCCCACACAGCCAGCACGGTCAGTGCTCCCCCCACACAGCCAGCACTGTCGGTGCTCCCACCACACAGCCAGTACTGTCATTGCTCCCCCCTCACAGCCAGCACTGTCAGTGCTCCCCCACACAGCCAGCACTGTCAGTGCTCCCCCACGCAGCCAGCACTGTCAGTGCTCCCACCACACAGCCAGCACTGTCAGTGCTCCCCCCACACAGCCAGCACTGTCAGTGCTCCCAACACAGAGCCAGCAATGTCAGTGCTCCCACCACACAGCCAGCACTGTCAGTGCTCCCCACGCAGCCAGCACTGTCAGTGCTCCCACCACACAGCCAGCACTGTTAGTGCTCCCCCCACACAGCCAGCACTGTCAGTGCTCCCACCACACAGCCAGCACTGTCAGTGCTCCCACCACACAGCCAGCACTGTCAGTGCTCCCACCACACAGCCAGCACTGTCAGTGCTCCCACCACACAGCCAGCACTGTCAGTGCTCCCACCACGCAGCCAGCACTGTCAGTGCTCCCCACACAGCCAGCACTGCCAGCGCTGCTCCTACACAGCCAGCACTGTCAGTGCTACCCCCCACACAGCCAACACTGTCACTGCTCCCACCCCACACAGCCAGCACTGTCAGTGCTCCCACAACACAGCCAGCACTGTCAGTGCTCCCCACACAGCCAGCGCTGTCAGTGCTCCCACCACACAGCCAGCGCTGTCAGTGCTCCCCCACACAGCCAGCACTGTCAGTGCTCCCACCACACAGACAGCACTGTCAGTGCTCCCACACACAGCCAGCACTGACAGTGCTCCCACCACACAGGCAGCACTGTCAGTGCTCCCACACACAGCCAGCACTGTCAGTGCTCCCAACGCACAGCCAGCACTGTCAGTGCTCCCACCACACAGCCCGCACTGTCACTGCTCCCACCCCACACAGCCAGCACTGTCAGTGCTCCCACAACACAGCCAGCACTGTCAGTGCTCCCCCACACAGCCAGCGCTGTCAGTGCACCCACAACACAGCCAGCACTGTCAGTGCTCCCCCACACAGCCAGCACTGTCACTGCTCCCACCCCACACAGCCAGCACTGTCAGTGCTCCCACAACACAGCCAGCACTGTCAGTGCTCGCAACACAGAGCCAGCAATGTCAGTGCTCCCACCACACAGCCAGCACTGTCAGTGCTCCCCACGCAGCCAGCACTGTCAGTGCTCCCACCACACAGCCAGCACTGTCAGTGCTCCCCCCACACAGCCAGCACTGTCACTGCTCCCACCACACAGCCAGCACTGTCAGTGCTCCCCCACGCAGCCAGCACTGTCAGTGCTCCCCCCACACAGCCAGCACTGTCAGTGCTCCCACCACACAGCCAGCACTGTCAGTGCTCCCACCACACAGCCAGCACTGTCAGTGCTCCCACCACGCAGCCAGCACTGTCAGTGCTCCCCACACAGCCAGCACTGCCAGCGCTGCTCCTACACAGCCAGCACTGTCAGTGCTCCCACCACACAGCCAGCACTGTCAGTGCTCCCCCCACACAGCCAGCACTGTCAGTGCT
Source organism: Scyliorhinus torazame (assembly GCF_047496885.1). NCBI lineage: Eukaryota > Metazoa > Chordata > Chondrichthyes > Carcharhiniformes > Scyliorhinidae > Scyliorhinus > Scyliorhinus torazame. The sequence continues at coordinate 469,882 of NW_027307772.1, forward strand.
CCCACCACACAGCCAGCACTGTCAGTGCTCTCCCACGCAGCCAGCACTGTCAGTGCTCCCACCACACAGCCAGCACTGTCAGTGTTCCTACCACACAGCCAGCACTGTCAGTGCTCCCACCACACAGCCAGCACTGTCAGTGCTCCCACCACGCAGCCAGCACTGTCAGTGCTCCCACACAGCCAGCACTGCCAGCGCTGCTCCTACACAGCCAGCACTGTCAGTGCTCCCACCAAACAGCCAGCACTGCCAGCACTGCCAGCGCTGCTCCTACACAGCCAGCACTGTCAGTGCTCCCCCACACAGCCAGAGCTGTCAGTGCTCCCACCAAACAGCCAGCACTGTCAGTGCTCCCACACACAGCCAGCACTGTCAGTGCTCCCACCACACAGACAGCACGGTCAGTGCTCCCACACACAGCCAGCACTGTCTGTGCTCCCACCACACAGCCAGCACTGTCTGTGCTCCCACCACTGTCAGTGCGCCCACCACAGAGCCAGCACTGTCAGTGCTCCCCCCACACAGCCAGCACTGCCACTGCTCCCACCCCACACTGCCAGCACTGTCAGTGCTCCCACCACACAGCCAGCACTATCAGTGCTCCCACCACACAGCCAGCACTGTCAGTGCTCCCCCACACAGCCAGCACTGTCAGTGCTCCCCACACAGCCAGCACTGTCTGTGCTCCCACCACACAGCCAGCACTGTCTGTGCTCCCACCACACAGCCAGCACTGTCAGTGCTCCCACCACACAGCCAGCACTGTCAGTGCTCCCCCACACAGCCAGCACAGTCATTGCTCCCCTACACAGCCAACACTGTCAGTGCTCCCCCACACAGCCAGCACTGCCAGTGCTCCCCACACAGCCAGCACCGTCAGTGCTCCCCCACAAAGCCAGCAGTGTCAGTGGTCCCACCACACAGCCAGCACTGTCAGTGCTCCCCCACGCAGCCAGCACTGTCAGTGCTCCCACCACACAGCCAGCACTGTCGGTGCTCCCCCTCACAGCCAGCACTGTCAGTGCTCCCCCACACAACCAGCACTGTCAGTGCTCCCCCACACAGCCAGCACGGTCAGTGCTCCCCCCACACAGCCAGCACTGTCGGTGCTCCCACCACACAGCCAGTACTGTCATTGCTCCCCCCTCACAGCCAGCACTGTCAGTGCTCCCCCACACAGCCAGCACTGTCAGTGCTCCCCCACGCAGCCAGCACTGTCAGTGCTCCCACCACACAGCCAGCACTGTCAGTGCTCCCCCCACACAGCCAGCACTGTCAGTGCTCCCAACACAGAGCCAGCAATGTCAGTGCTCCCACCACACAGCCAGCACTGTCAGTGCTCCCCACGCAGCCAGCACTGTCAGTGCTCCCACCACACAGCCAGCACTGTTAGTGCTCCCCCCACACAGCCAGCACTGTCAGTGCTCCCACCACACAGCCAGCACTGTCAGTGCTCCCACCACACAGCCAGCACTGTCAGTGCTCCCACCACACAGCCAGCACTGTCAGTGCTCCCACCACACAGCCAGCACTGTCAGTGCTCCCACCACGCAGCCAGCACTGTCAGTGCTCCCCACACAGCCAGCACTGCCAGCGCTGCTCCTACACAGCCAGCACTGTCAGTGCTACCCCCCACACAGCCAACACTGTCACTGCTCCCACCCCACACAGCCAGCACTGTCAGTGCTCCCACAACACAGCCAGCACTGTCAGTGCTCCCCACACAGCCAGCGCTGTCAGTGCTCCCACCACACAGCCAGCGCTGTCAGTGCTCCCCCACACAGCCAGCACTGTCAGTGCTCCCACCACACAGACAGCACTGTCAGTGCTCCCACACACAGCCAGCACTGACAGTGCTCCCACCACACAGGCAGCACTGTCAGTGCTCCCACACACAGCCAGCACTGTCAGTGCTCCCAACGCACAGCCAGCACTGTCAGTGCTCCCACCACACAGCCCGCACTGTCACTGCTCCCACCCCACACAGCCAGCACTGTCAGTGCTCCCACAACACAGCCGGCACTGTCAGTGCTCCCCCACACAGCCAGCGCTGTCAGTGCACCCACAACACAGCCAGCACTGTCAGTGCTCCCCCACACAGCCAGCACTGTCACTGCTCCCACCCCACACAGCCAGCACTGTCAGTGCTCCCACAACACAGCCAGCACTGTCAGTGCTCGCAACACAGAGCCAGCAATGTCAGTGCTCCCACCACACAGCCAGCACTGTCAGTGCTCCCCACGCAGCCAGCACTGTCAGTGCTCCCACCACACAGCCAGCACTGTCAGTGCTCCCCCCACACAGCCAGCACTGTCACTGCTCCCACCACACAGCCAGCACTGTCAGTGCTCCCCCACGCAGCCAGCACTGTCAGTGCTCCCCCCACACAGCCAGCACTGTCAGTGCTCCCACCACACAGCCAGCACTGTCAGTGCTCCCACCACACAGCCAGCACTGTCAGTGCTCCCACCACGCAGCCAGCACTGTCAGTGCTCCCCACACAGCCAGCACTGCCAGCGCTGCTCCTACACAGCCAGCACTGTCAGTGCTCCCACCACACAGCCAGCACTGTCAGTGCTCCCCCCACACAGCCAGCACTGTCAGTGCTCCCACCACACAGCCAGCACTGTCAGTGCTCTCCCACGCAGCCAGCACTGTCAGTGCTCCCACCACACAGCCAGCACTGTCAGTGTTCCTACCACACAGCCAGCACTGTCAGTGCTCCCACCACACAGCCAGCACTGTCAGTGCTCCCACCACGCAGCCAGCACTGTCAGTGCTCCCACACAGCCAGCACTGCCAGCGCTGCTCCTACACAGCCAGCACTGTCAGTGCTCCCCCCCAATCAGCCAGCACTGTCAGTGCTCCCCCACACAGCCAGCACTGTCAGTGCTCCCACCACACAGCCAGCGCTGTCAGTGCTCCCCCACACAGCCAGCGCTGTCAGTGCTCCCACAACACAGCCAGCACTGTCAGTGCTCCCCCACACAGCCAGCGCTGTCAGTGCTCCCACCACACAGCCAGCGCTGTCAGTGCTCCCCCCACACAGCCAGCACTGTCAGTGCTCCCACACACAGCCAGCACTGTCTGTGCTCCCACCACACAGCCAGCACTGTCTGTGCTCCCACCACACAGCCAGCACTGTCAGTGCGCCTACCACAGAGCCAGCACTGTCAGTGCTCCCCCACACAGCCAGCACTGCCACTGCTCCCACCCCACACTGCCAGCACTGTCAGTGCTCCCACCACACAGCCAGCACTATCAGTGCTCCCACCACACAGCCAGCACTGTCAGTGCTCCCTCACACAGCCAGCACTGTCAGTGCTCCCACCACACAGCCAGCACTGTCAGTGCTCTCACCACACAGCCAGCACAGTCTGTGCTCCCACCACACAGCCAGCACTGTCAGTGCTCCCCCACACAGCCAGCACGGTCAGTGCTCCCCACACAGCCAGCACTGTCTGTGCTCCCACCACACAGCCAGCACTGTCTGTGCTCCCACCACACAGCCAGCACTGTCAGTGCTCCCACCACACAGCCAGCACTGTCAGTGCTCCCCCACACAGCCAGCACAGTCATTGCTCCCCTACACAGCCAACACTGTCAGTGCTCCCCCACACAGCCAGCACTGCCAGTGCTCCCCACACAGCCAGCACCGTCAGTGCTCCCCCACAAAGCCAGCAGTGTCAGTGGTCCCCCCACACAGCCAGCACTGTCAGTGCTCCCCCACGCAGCCAGCACTGTCAGTGCTCCCACCACACAGCCAGCACTGTCAGTGCTCCCCCTCACAGCCAGCACTGTCAGTGCTCCCCCACACAACCAGCACTGTCAGTGCTCCCCCACACAGCCAGCAAGGTCAGTGCTCCCCCACACAGACAGCACTGTCAGTGCTCCCACCACACAGCCAGTACTGTCATTGCTCCCCCCACACAGTCAGCACTGTCAGTGCTCACCCTCACAGCCAGCACTGTCAGTGCTCCCCCCACACAGCCAGCACTGTCTGTGCTCCCCCACGCAGCCAGCACTGTCAGTGCTCCCACCACACAGCCAGCACTGTCAGTGCTCCCCCACACAGCCAGCACTGTCAGTGCTCCCAACACAGAGCCAGCAATGTCAGTGCTCCCACCACACAGCCAGCACTGTCAGTGCTCCCCACGCAGCCAGCACTGTCAGTGCTCCCACCACACAGCCAGCACTGTCAGTGCTCCCCCCACACAGCCAGCACTGTCAGTGCTCCCACCACACAGCCAGCACTGTCAGTGCTCCCCCACGCAGCCAGCACTGTCAGTGCTCCCACCACACAGCCAGCACTGTCAGTGCTCCCACCACACAGCCAGCACTGTCAGTGCTCCCACCACACAGCCAGCACTGTCAGTGCTCCCACCACGCAGCCAGCACTGTCAGTGCTCCCCACACAGCCAGCACTGCCAGCGCTGCTCCTACACAGCCAGCACTGTCAGTGCTCCCCCCCACACAGCCAGCACTGTCACTGCTCCCACCCAAAAAACAGCCAACACTGTCACTGCTCCCACCCCACACAGCCAGCACTGTCTGTGCTCCACCCTCCCAAGGCCAGCACTGTCAGTGCTCCCACCACACAGCCAGCACTACCAGTGCTCCCACCACACAGCCAGCACTGTCAGTGCTCCCCCACACAGCCAGCACTGTCTGTGCTCCAACCTCCCAAGGCCAGCACTGTCAGTGCTCCCACCACACAGCCAGCACTATCAGTGCTCCCACCACACAGCCAGCACTATCATTGCTCCCACCACACAGCCAGCACTGTCAGTGCTCCCTCACACAGCCAGCACTGTCAGTGCTCCCACCACACAGCCAGCACTGTCAGTGCTCTCACCACACAGCCAGCACAGTCTGTGCTCCCACCACACAGCCAGCACTGCCAGTGCTCCCCCACACAGCCAGCACTGTCAGTGCTCCCCACACAGCCAGCACTGTCTGTGCTCCCACCACACAGCCAGCACTGTCTGTGCTCCCACCACACAGCCAGCACTGTCAGTGCTCCCACCACACAGCCAGCACTGTCAGTGCTCCCCCACACAGCCAGCACAGTCATTGCTCCCCTACACAGCCAACACTGTCAGTGCTCCCCCACACAGCCAGCACTGCCAGTGCTCCCCACACAGCCAGCACCGTCAGTGCTCCCCCACAAAGCCAGCAGTGTAAGTGGTCCCCCCACACAGCCAGCACTGTCAGTGCTCCCCCACGCAGCCAGCACTGTCAGTGCTCCCACCACACAGCCAGCACTGTCGATGCTCCCACTCACAGCAGCACTGTCAGTGCTCCCCCACACAAGCAGCACTGTCAGTGCTCCCAACACAGAGCCAGCATTGTCAGTGCTCCCACCACACAGCCAGCACTGTCAGTGCTCCCCACGCAGCCAGCACTGCCAGTGCTCCCACCACACAGCCAGCACTGTCAGTGCTCCCCCACACAGCCAGCACTGTCAGTGCTCCCACCACACAGCCAGCACTGTCAGTGCTCCCCCACGCAGCCAGCACTGTCAGTGCTCCCACCACACAGCCAGCACTGTCAGTGCTCCCACCACACAGCCAGCACTGTCAGTGCTCCCACCACACAGCCAGCACTGTCAGTGCTCCCACCACGCAGCGAGCACTGTCAGTGCTCCCCACACAGCCAGCACTGCCAGCGCTGCTCCTACACAGCCAGCACTGTCAGTGCTCCCCCCACACAGCCAGCACTGTCACTGCTCCCACCCCACACAGCCAGCACTGTCAGTGCTCCCACAACACAGCCAGCACTGTCAGTGCTCCCCCACACATCCAGCGCTGTCAGTGCTCCCACCACACAGCCAGCGCTGTCAGTGCTCCCCCACACAGCCAGCACTGTCAGTGCTCCCACCACACAGACAGCACTGTCAGTGCTCTCACACACAGCCAGCACTGTCAGTGCTCCCACCACACAGGCAGCACTGTCAGTGCTCCCACACACAGCCAGCACTGTCAGTGCTCCCAACACACAGCCAGCACTGTCAGTGCTCCCACCACACAGCCCGCACTGTCACTGCTCCCACCCCACACAGCCAGCACTGTCAGTGCTCCCACAACACAGCCAGCACTGTCAGTGCTCCCCCACACAGCCAGCGCTGTCAGTGCACCCACAACACAGCCAGCACTGTCAGTGCTCCCCCACACAGCCAGCACTGTCACTGCTCCCACCCCACACAGCCAGCACTGTCAGTGCTCCCACAACACAGCCAGCACTGTCAGTGCTCCCCCACACAGCCAGCGCTGTCAGTGCTCCCACCACACAGCCAGCACTGTCAGTGCTCCCCCACACAGCCAGCACTGTCAGTGCTCCCACACACAGCCAGCACTGTCAATGCTCCCCCCACACAGCCAGCACTGTCACTGCTCCCACCCAACACAGCCAGCACTGTCAGTGCTCCCACAACACAGCCAGCACTGTCAGTGCTCCCCCACACAGCCAGAGCTGTCAGTGCTCCCACCAAACAGCCAGCACTGTCAGTGCTCCCACACACAGCCAGCACTGTCAGTGCTCCCACCACACAGACAGCACGGTCAGTGCTCCCACACACAGCCAGCACTGTCTGTGCTCCCACCACACAGCCAGCACTGTCTGTGCTCCCACCACACAGCCAGCACTGTCAGTGCGCCCACCACAGAGCCAGCACTGTCAGTGCTCCCCCCACACAGCCAGCACTGCCACTGCTCCCACCCCACACTGCCAGCACTGTCAGTGCTCCCAAAACACAGCCAGCACTATCAGTGCTCCCACCACACAGCCAGCACTGTCAGTGCTCCACCACACAGCCAGCACTGTCAGTGCTCCCCACACAGCCAGCACTGTCTGTGCTCCCACCACACAGCCAGCACTGTCTGTGCTCCCACCACACAGCCAGCACTGTCAGTGCTCCCACCACACAGCCAGCACTGTCAGTGCTCCCCCACACAGCCAGCACAGTCATTGCTCCCCTACACAGCCAACACTGTCAGTGCTCCCCCACACAGCCAGCACTGCCAGTGCTCCCCACACAGCCAGCACCGTCAGTGCTCCCCCACAAAGCCAGCAGTGTCAGTGGTCCCCCCACACAGCCAGCACTGTCAGTGCTCCCCCACGCAGCCAGCACTGTCAGTGCTCCCACCACACAGCCAGCACTGTCGGTTTTCCCCCTCACAGCCAGCACTGTCAGTGCTCCCCCACACAACCAGCACTGTCAGTGCTCCCCCACACAGCCAGCACGGTCAGTGCTCCCCCCACACAGCCAGCACTGTCAGTGCTCCCACCACACAGCCAGTACTGTCATTGCTCCCCCCTCACAGCCAGCACTGTCAGTGCTCCCCCACACAGCCAGCACTGTCAGTGCTCCCCCACGCAGCCAGCACTGTCAGTGTTCCCACCACACAGCCAGCACTGTCAGTGCTCCCCCCACACAGCCAGCACTGTCAGTGCTCCCAACACAGAGCCAGCAATGTCAGTGCTCCCACCACACAGCCAGCACTGTCAGTGCTCCCCACGCAGCCAGCACTGTCAGTGCTCCCACCACACAGCCAGCACTGTCAGTGCTCCCCCCACACAGCCAGCACTGTCAGTGCTCCCACCACACAGCCAGCACTGTCAGTGCTCCCCCCCCGCAGCCAGCACTGTCAGTGCTCCCACCACACAGCCAGCACTGTCAGTGCTCCCACCACACAGCCAGCACTGTCAGTGCTCCCACCACACAGCCAGCACTGTCAGTGCTCCCACCACGCAGCCAGCACTGTCAGTGCTCCCCACACAGCCAGCACTGCCAGCGCTGCTCCTACACAGCCAGCACTGTCAGTGCTACCCCCCACACAGCCAACACTGTCACTGCTCCCACCCCACACAGCCAGCACTGTCAGTGCTCCCACAACACAGCCAGCACTGTCAGTGCTCCCCCACACAGCCAGCGCTGTCAGTGCTCCCACCACACAGCCAGCGCTGTCAGTGCTCCCCCACACAGCCAGCACTGTCAGTGCTCCCACCACACAGACAGCACTGTCAGTGCTCCCACACACAGCCAGCACTGACAGTGCTCCCACCACACAGGGCAGCACTGTCAGTGCTCCCACACACAGCCAGCACTGTCAGTGCTCCCAACGCACAGCCAGCACTGTCAGTGCTCCCACCACACAGCCCGCACTGTCACTGCTCCCACCCCACACAGCCAGCACTGTCAGTGCTCCCACAACACAGCCAGCACTGTCAGTGCTCCCCCACACAGCCAGCGCTGTCAGTGCACCCACAACACAGCCAGCACTGTCAGTGCTCCCCCACACAGCCAGCACTGTCACTGCTCCCACCCCACACAGCCAGCACTGTCAGTGCTCCCACAACACAGCCAGCACTGTCAGTGCTCGCAACACAGAGCCAGCAATGTCAGTGCTCCCACCACACAGCCAGCACTGTCAGTGCTCCCCACGCAGCCAGCACTGTCAGTGCTCCCACCACACAGCCAGCACTGTCAGTGCTCCCCCCACACAGCCAGCACTGTCAGTGCTCCCACCACACAGCCAGCACTGTCAGTGCTCCCCCACGCAGCCAGCACTGTCAGTGCTCCCACCACACAGCCAGCACTGTCAGTGCTCCCCCCACACAGCCAGCACTGTCAGTGCTCCCACCACACAGCCAGCACTGTCAGTGCTCTCCCACGCAGCCAGCACTGTCAGTGCTCCCACCACACAGCCAGCACTGTCAGTGCTCCTACCACACAGCCAGCACTGTCAGTGCTCCCACCACACAGCCAGCACTGTCAGTGCTCCCACCACGCAGCCAGCACTGTCAGTGCTCCCACACAGCCAGCACTGCCAGCGCTGCTCCTACACAGCCAGCACTGTCAGTGCTCCCCCCCACACAGCCAGCACTGTCAGTGCTCCCCCACACAGCCAGCACTGTCAGTGCTCCCACCACACAGCCAGCGCTGTCAGTGCTCCCCCACACAGCCAGCGCTGTCAGTGCTCCCACAACACAGCCAGCACTGTCAGTACTCCCCCACACAGCCAGCGCTGTCAGTGCTCCCACCACACAGCCAGCGCTGTCAGTGCTCCCCCCACACAGCCAGCACTGTCAGTGCTCCCACCACACAGACAGCACTGTCAGTGCTCCCACAACACAGCCAGCACTGTCAGTGCTCCCACCACACAGGCAGCACTGTCAGTGCTCCCACACACAGCCAGCACTGTCAGTGCTCCCAACACACAGCCAGCACTGTCAGTGCTCCCACCACACAGCCCGCACTGTCACTGCTCCCACCCCACACAGCCAGCACTGTCAGTGCTCCCACAACACAGCCAGCACTGTCAGTGCTCCCCCACACAGCCAGCGCTGTCAGTGCACCCACAACACAGCCAGCACTGTCAGTGCTCCCCCACACAGCCAGCACTGTCACTGCTCCCACCCCACACAGCCAGCACTGTCAGTGCTCCCACAACACAGCCAGCACTGTCAGTGCTCCCAACACAGAGCCAGCAATGTCAGTGCTCCCACCACACAGCCAGCACTGTCAGTGCTCCCCACGCAGCCAGCACTGTCAGTGCTCCCACCACACAGCCAGCACTGTCAGTGCTCCCCCACACAGCCAGCACTGTCAGTGCTCCCACCACACAGCCAGCACTGTCAGTGCTCCCCCACGCAGCCAGCACTGTCAGTGCTCCCACCACACAGCCAGCACTGTCAGTGCTCCCACCACACAGCCAGCACTGTCAGTGCTCCCACCACACAGCCAGCACTGTCAGTGCTCCCCCCACGCAGCCAGCACTGTCAGTGCTCCCCACACAGCCAGCACTGCCAGCGCTGCTCCTACACAGCCAGCACTGTCAGTGCTCCCCCCCACACAGCCAGCACTCTCACTGCTCCCACCCCACACAGCCAGCACTGTCAGTGCTCCCACAACACAGCCAGCACTGTCAGTGCTCCCCCACACAGCCAGCGCTGTCAGTGCTCCCACCACACAGCCAGCGCTGTCAGTGCTCCCCCACACAGCCAGCACTGTCAGTGCTCCCACCACACAGACAGCACTGTCAGTGCTCCCACACACAGCCAGCACTGTCAGTGCTCCCACCACACAGGCAGCACTGTCAGTGCTCCCACACACAGCCAGCACTGTCAGTGCTCCCAACACACAGCCAGCACTGTCAGTGCTCCCACCACACAGCCCGCACTGTCACTGCTCCCACCCCACACAGCCAGCACTGTCAGTGCTCCCACAACACAGCCAGCACTGTCAGTGCTCCCCAACACAGACAGCGCTGTCAGTGCACCCACAGCACAGCCAGCACTGTCAGTGCTCCCCCACACAGCCAGCACTGTCACTGCTCCCACCCCACACAGCCAGCACTGTCAGTGCTCCCACAACACAGCCAGCACTGTCAGTGCTCCCACCACACAGGCAGCACTGTCAGTGCTCCAACACACAGCCAGCACTGTCAGTGCTCCCAACACACAGCCAGCACTGTCAGTGCTCCCAGAACACAGCCAGCACTGTCACTGCTCCCACCCCACACAGCCAGCACTATCAGTGCTCCCACAACACAGCCAGCACTGTCAGTGCTCCCCCACACAGCCAGCGCTGTCAGTGCTCCCACCACACAGCCAGCACTGTCAGTGCTCCCCCACACAGCCAGCACTGTCAGTGCTCCCACACACAGCCAGCACTGTCAGTGCTCCCCCCACACAGCCAGCACTGTCACTGCTCCCACCCCACACAGCCAGCACTGTCAGTGCTCCCACAACACAGCCAGCACTGTCAGTGCTCCCCAACACAGACAGCGCTGTCAGTGCACCCACAGCACAGCCAGCACTGTCAGTGCTCCCCCACACAGCCAGCACTGTCACTGCTCCCACCCCACACAGCCAGCACTGTCAGTGCTCCCCACAACACAGCCAGCACTGTCAGTGCTCCCACCACACAGGCAGCACTGTCAGTGCTCCAACACACAGCCAGCACTGTCAGTGCTCCCAACACACAGCCAGCACTGTCAGTGCTCCCACAACACAGCCAGCACTGTCACCTGCTCCCACCCCACACAGCCAGCACTATCAGTGCTCCCACAACACAGCCAGCACTGTCAGTGCTCCCCCACACAGCCAGCGCTGTCAGTGCTCCCACCACACAGCCAGCACTGTCAGTGCTCCCCCACACAGCCAGCACTGTCAGTGCTCCCACACACAGCCAGCACTGTCAGTGCTCCCCCCACACAGCCAGCACTGTCACTGCTCCCACCCCACACAGCCAGCACTGTCAGTGCTCCCACAACACAGCCAGCACTGTCAGTGCTCCCCCACACAGCCAGCACTGTTAGTGCTCCCACCAAACAGCCAGCACTGTCAGTGCTCCCACACACAGCCAGCACTTTCAGTGCTCTCACCACACAGACAGCACTGTCAGTGCTCCCACACACAGCCAGCACTGTCTGTGCTCCCACCACACAGCCAGCACTGTCTGTGCTCCCACCACACAGCCAGCACTGTCAGTGCGCCCACCTCAGAGCCAGCACTGTCAGTGCTCCCCCCACACAGCCAGCACTGCCACTGCTCCCACCCCACACAGCCAGCACTGTCAGTGCTCCCACCACACAGACAGCACTGTCACTGCTCCCACCCCACACAGCCAGCACTGTCAGTGCTCCCACAACACAGCCAGCACTGTCAGTGCTCCCCCACACAGCCAGCACTGTTAGTGCTCCCACCAAACAGCCAGCACTGTCAGTGCTCCCACACACAGCCAGCACTTTCAGTGCTCTCACCACACAGACAGCACTGTCAGTGCTCCCACCTCAGAGCCAGCACTGTCAGTGCTCCCCCCACACAGCCAGCACTGCCACTGCTCCCACCCCACACAGCCAGCACTGTCAGTGCTCCCACCACACAGACAGCACTGTCAGTGCTCCCACACACAGCCAGCACTGTCTGTGCTCCCACCACACAGCCAGCACTGTCTGTGCTCCCACCACACAGCCAGCACTGTCAGTGCTCCCACCACAGAGCCAGCACTGTCAGTGCTCCCCCCCACACAGCCAGCACTGCCACTGCTCCCACCCCACACAGCCAGCACTGTCAGTGCTCCCCCCACACAGTCAGCACTGTCAATTCTCCCCCACACAGCCAGCACTGTCAGTGCTCCCACCACACAGCCAGCACTGTCAGTGCTCCCCCACACTGCCAGCACTGTCAGTGCTCCCCCAAACAGCCAGCACTGTCAGTGCTCCCCACACACAGCCAACACTGTCAGTGCTCCAACCAGACAGCCAGCACTCTCAGTGCTCCTACCCCACACAGCCAGCACTGTCAGTGCTCCCCCATACAGCCAGCACTGTCAGTGCTCACACCACACAGCCAGCACTGTCAGTGCTCCCCACACACAGCCAGCACTGTCAGTGCTCCCAACACACAGCCAGCACTGTCAGTTCTCCTACCCCACACAACCAGCACTGTCAGTGCTCCCGCACACAGCCAGCACTGTCAGTGCTCCCCCAAACAGCCAGCACTGTCAGTGCTCCCCACACACAGCCAGTACTGTCAGTGCTCCAACCACACAGCCAGCACTCTCAGTGCTCCTACCCCACACAGCCAGCACTGTCAGTGCTCCCCACACAGCCAGCACTGTCAGTGCTCACACCACACAGCCAGCACTGTCAGTGCTCCCCCCAAACAGCCAGCACTGTCAGTGCTCCCCACACACAGCCAGCACTGTCAGTGCTCCTACCCCACACAGCCAGCGCTAACAGTGCTCCCTCTCACACAGCCAGCACTGTCAGTGCTCCAACCACACAGCTAGCACTCTAAGTGCTCCTACCCCACACAGCCAGCGCTAACAGTGCTCCCCTCACACAGCCAGCACTGTCAGTGCTTCCCCCCACAAAGCGAGCACTGTCAGTGCTCCCTCCACACAGCCAGCACTGTCAGTGCTCCCCACACAGCCAGCAATGTCAGTGCACCCCCACACAGCCAGCACTGTCAGTGCTCCCCACACAGCCAGAACTATCAGTGCTCCCACCACACAGCCAGCACTGTCTGTGCTCCCACCACACCGCCAGCACTGTCAGTGCTCCTACCCCACACAGCCAGCGCTATCAGTGCTCCCCTCACACAGCCAGCACCGCCAGTGCTCCCACCACACAACCAGCACTGTCAGTGCTCCCCCACACAGCCAGCAATGTCAGTGCTCCCCCACACAGCCAGCGCTGTCAGTGCTCCCCACACAGCAAGAACTATCAGTGCTCCCACCACACAGCCAGCACTGTCTGTGCTCCCAGCACACAGCCAGCACTGTCTGTGCTCCCACCACACAGCCAGCACTGTCAGTGCTCCCCCCACACAGCCAGCACTGTCAGTGCTCCCACCACACAGCCAGGACTGTCAGTGCTCCCACCACAGAGCCAGTACTGTCAGGGCTCCCCCACACAGCCAGCACTGCCATCGCTGCTCCTACACAACCAGCACTGTCAGTGTCCTCCCCCCACACTACCGCACTGTCAGTGCTCCCCCACACAGCCAGCACTGTCAGTGCTCCCCCCACACAGCCAGCACTGTCAGTGCTCCCCCACACAGCCAGCACTGTCAGTGCTCCCACCACACAGCCAGCACTGTCAGTGCTCCCTCCACACAGCCAGCACTGTCAGTGCTCCCCACACAGCCAGCACTGTCAGTGCTCCCCCACACAGCCAGCACTGTCAGTGTCCTCCCCCCACACATACAGCACTGTCAGTGCTCCCTCACACAGCCAGCACTGTCAGTGCTCCCCCACACAGCCAGCACTGTCAGTGCTCCCCCAAACAGCCAGCACTGTCTGTGCTCCCACCACACAGTCAGCACTGTCAGTGCTCCCCCACACAGCCAGCACTGTCAGTGCTCCCCCACACAGCCAGCACTGTCAGTGCTCCCCCACACAGCCAGCACTGCCAGTGCACTTCCCCCCCCCCACAGCCAGCACTGTCAGTGCTCCCCCACACAGCCAGCACTGTCAGTGCTCCCCACACAGGCAGCACTGCCAGTGCTCCCCCCACACAGCCAGCACTGCCAGTGCTCACCCCACACAGCCAGCACTGTCAGTGTTCCCCCCACACAGCCAGCACTGTCAGTGCTCCCCACACAGGCAGCACTGTCAGTGCTCCCCCACACAGCCAGCACTGTCAGTGCTCCCACCACACAGCCAGCACTGTCAGTGCTCCCACCACACAGCCAGCACTGTCAGTGCTCCCCCACACTGCCAGCACTGTCAGTGCTCCCCCCCACACAGCCAGCACTGTCAGTGCTCCCCCACACAGCCAGCACTGTTAGTGCTCCCCACACAGCCAGCACTGTCAGTGTTCCCACCACACAGCCAGCACTGTCAGTGCTCCCACCACACAGCAAGCACTGTCAGTGCTCCCCCCACACTGCCAGCACTGTTAGTGCTCCCATCACACAGCCAGCACTGTCAGTGCTACCACAACACACAGCCAGTACTGTCTGTGCTCCCCCACACAGCCAGCACTGTCAGTGCTCCCACCACAGAGCCAGCACTGTCAGTGCTCCCACACACATCCAGCACTGAAAGTGCACTTCCCCCTCCCCCCACAGAGCAAGCACTGCCAGTGCACTTCCCCCCCACAGAGCCAGCACTGCCAGTGCACTCCCCAGCCACAGAGCCAGCAATGCCAGTGCACTTACCCCCACAGAGCCAGCACTGCCAGTGCATTTCCACCCCCCCCACAGAGCCAGCACTGCCAGTGCACCCCCCCACAGAGCCAGCATGGCCAGTGCACTCCCCCCCACAGAGCTAGCACTGCCAGAGCACTTCCCCCCCCACAGAGCCAGCACTGCCAGTGCACTTCCCCCCCACAGAGCCAGCACTGCCAGTGCTCCCCACACAGCCAACACTGTCAGTTCACCCACCACACAGCCAGCACTGTCAGTGCCCCCAGCACACAGCCAGCACTGTCAGTGCTCCCCCACACAGCCAGCACTGTCAGTGCTCCCACCACACAGCCAGCACTGTCTGTGCTCCCACCACACAGCCAGCATTGTCAGTGCTCCCCCACACAGCCAACACTGTCAGTGCTCCCCCACACAGCCAGCACTGTCAGTGCCCCCACCACACAGCCAGCACTGTCAGTGCTCCCACACACAGCCAGCACTGTCAGTGCTCCAACCACACAGCCAGCACTCTCAGTGCTCCGACCCCACATAGCCAGAGCTATCAGTGCTCCCCTCACAGCCAGCACTGTCAGTGTTCCCACGCACAGCCAGCACTGTCAGTGCTCCAACCACACAGCCAGCACTCTCAGTGCTCCTACCCCACACAGCCAGCGCTATCAGTGCTCCCCTCACACAGCCAGCACTGTCAGTGCTTCCCCCCACAAAGCGAGCACTGTCAGTGCTCCCTCCACACAGCCAGCACTGTCAGTGCTCCCAACACACAGCCAGCACTGCCAGTGCTCCCACCACACAGCCAGCACTGTCAGTGCTCCCCCATACAGCCAGCAATGTCAGTGCACCCCCACACAGCCAGCACTGTCAGTGCTCCCCACACAGCCAGAACTATCAGTGCTCCCACCACACAGCCAGCACTGTCTGTGCTCCCACCACACAGCCAGCACTGTCAGTGCTCCTACCCCACACAGCCCGCGCTATCAGTGCTCCCCTCACACAGCCAGCACCGCCAGTGCTCCCACCACACAGCCAGCACTGTCAGTGCTCCCCCACACAGCCAGCAATGTCAGTGCTCCCCCACACAGCCAGCACTGTCAGTGCTCCCCACACAGCAAGAACTATCAGTGCTCCCACCACACAGCCAGCACTGTCTGTGCTCCCACCACACAGCCAGCACTGTCTGTGCTCCCACCACACAGCCAGCACTGTCAGTGCTCCCCCCACACAGCCAGCACTGTCTGTGCTCCCACCACACAGCCAGCACTGTCAGTGCTCCCCCCACACAGCCTGCACTGTCAGTGCTCCCACCACACAGCCAGCACTGTCAGTGCTCCCACCACAGAGCCAGCACTGTCAGGGCTCCCCCACACAGCCAGCACTGCCAGCGCTGCTCCTACACAACCAGCACTGTCAGTGTCCTCCCCCCACACTACAGCACTGTCAGTGCTCCCCCACACAGCCAGCACTGTCAGTGCTCCCCCACACAGCCAGCACTGTCAGTGCTCCCACCACACAGCCAGCACTGTCAGTGCTCCCCTCACACAGCCAGCACTGTCAGTGCTCCAACACAGCCAGCACTGTCAGTGCTCCCCCACACAGCCAGCACTGTCAGTGTCCTCGCCCCACACATACAGCACTGTCAGTGCTCCCCCACACAGCCAGCACTGTCAGTGCTCCCCCACACAGCCAGCACTGTCAGTGCTCCCCCACACAGCCAGCACTGTCAGTGCTCCCACCACACAGCCAGCACTGTCAGTGCTCCCCCACACAGCCAGCACTGTCAGTGCTCCCCCACACAGCCAGCACTGTCAGTGCTCCCACCACACAGCCAGCACTGTCAGTGCTCCCCCCACACAGCCAGCATTGTCAGTGCTCCCCCACACAGCAAGCACTGTCAGTGCTCCCCCACACAGGCAGCACTGTCAGTGCTCCCCCACACAGCCAGCACTGTCAGTGCTCCCCCACACAGCCAGCACTGTCTGTGCTCCCACCACACAATCAGCACTGTCAGTGCTCCCCCACACTGCCAGCACAGTCAGTGCTCCCCCACACAGCCAGCACTGTCACTGCTTCCCCACACAGCCAGCACTGCCAGTGCACTCCCCCCCCCACAGCCAGCACTGTCAGTGCTCCCCCCACACAGCCAGCACTGTCAGTGCTCCCCACACATGCAGCACTGCCAGTGCTCCCCCCACACAGCCAGCACTGCCAGTGCTCACCCCACACAGCCAGCGCTGACAGTGCTCCCCCACACAGCCAGCACTGTCAGTGCTCCCACCACACAGCCAGCACTGTCAGTGCTCCCCCCACACTGCCAGCACTGTCAGTGCTCCCCCCAACACAGCCAGCACTGTCAGTGCTCTCCCCACACAGCCAGCACTGTTAGTGCTCCCCACAGAGCCAGCACTGTCAGTGCTCCCCCCACACAGCCAGCACTGTCAGTGTTCCCACCACACAGCCAGCACTGTCAGTGGTCCCACCACACAGCCAGCACTGTCAGTGCTCCCCCCACACTGCCAGCACTGTCAGTGCTCCCATCACACAGCCAGCACTGTCAGTGCTCCCATCACACAGCCAGCACTGTCAGTGCTACCACAACACACAGCCAGCACTGTCTGTGCTCCCCCACACAGCCAGCACTGTCAGTGCTCCCACGACAGAACCAGCACTGTCAGTGCTCCCACACACATCCAGCACTGAAAGTGCACTTCCCCCTCCCCCCACAGAGCCAGCACTGCCAGTGCACTCCCCAGCCACAGAGCCAGCACTGCCAGTGCACTTACCCCCCACAGAGCCAGCACTGCCAGTGCACTTCCACCCCCCCCCCCCACAGAGCCAGCACTGCCAGTGCACTCCCCCCCACAGAGCCAGCATGGCCAGTGCACTCCCCCCCACAGAGCTAGCACTGCCAGTGCACTTCCCCCCCACAGAGCCAGCACTGCCAGTGCACTTCCCCCCCCCCACAGAGCCAGCACTGCCAGTGCTCCCCCACACAGCCAACACTGTCAGTTCTCCCACCACACAGCCAGCACTGTCAGTGCTCCCAGCACACAGCCAGCACTGTCAGTGCTCCCCCACACACCAGCACTGTCAGTGCTCCCACCACACAGCCAGCACTGTCGGTGCTCCCACCACACAGCCAGCATTGTCAGTGCTCCCCACACAGCCAACACTGTCAGTGCTCCCCCACACATCCAGCACTGTCAGTGCCCACACCACACAGCCAGCACTGTCAGAGCTCCCACCACACAGCCAGCACTGTCAGTGCTCCCCCACACTTCCAGCACTGTCAGTGCTCCCCCACACAGCCAGCACTGTCAGTGCTCCCCCACACAGCCAGCCCTGTCAGTGCTCCCCACACATCCAGCACTGCTAGTGCTCCCCCACGCAGCCAGCACTGCCAGTGCTCCTCACACAGCCAGCACTGTCAGTGCTCCCCCACACAGCCAGCACTGTCAGTGCTCCCAGCACACAGCCAGCACTGTCAGTGCTCCCCCACACAGGCAGCATTGTCAGTGCTCCCCCACACAGCCAGCACTGTCAGTGCTTCCACCACACAGCCAGCACTGTCAGTGCTCCCCACACAGGCAGCACTGTCAGTGCCCCCCCCCCCCACACAGCCAGCACTGTCAGTGTTCCCCCACACACAGCCAGCGCTGTCAGTGCCCCCCCACACAGCCAGCACCGTCAGTGCTCCCACCACACAGCCAGCACTGTCTGTGCTCCCACCACACAGCCAGCATTGTCAGTGCTCCCCCACACAGCCAACACTGTCAGTGCTCCCCCACACAGCCAGCACTGTCAGAGCTCCCACCACACAGCCAGCACTGTCAGTGCTCCCCCACACTTCCAGCACTGTCAGTGCTCCCCCACACAGCCAGCACTGTCAGTGCTCCCACCACACAGCCAGCACTGTCAGTGCTCCCCCACACAGGCAGCACTGTCAGTGCTCCCCCACACAGCCAGCACTGTCAGTGCTCCGACCACACAGGCAGCACTGTCAGTGCTCCCTCCGCACAGCCAGCACTGTCAGTGCTCCCCCCACACAGCCAGCACTCTCAGTGCTCCCCCACACAGCCAGCACTGTCAGTGCTCCGACCACACAGGCAGCACTGTCAGTGCCCCCCCCCCCACACAGCCAGCACCGTCAGTGCTCCCGACACAGCCAGCACCGTCAGTGCTCCCCCCACACAACCAGCACTGTCAGTGCTCCCCCACACAGCCAGCACTGTCAGTGCTCCCCCACACAGCCAGCGCTGCCAGTGCTCCCCCACACAGTCAGCACTGTCAGTGCTCACCCACACAGACAGCACTGTCAGTGCTCCCCACACAGGCAGCACTGGCAGTGCTCCCTCACACAGCCAGCACTGTCAGTGCTCCCCACACAGCCAGCACTGTCAGTGCTCCCCCACACAGCCAGCACTGCCAGTGCTCCCCCACACAATCAGCACTGTCAGTGCTCCCACCACACAGGCAGCACTGGCTGTGCTCCCCCACACAGCCAGCACTGGCAGTGCTCCCCCACACAGCCAGCACTGTCAGTGCTCCCCCACACAGTCAGCACTGTCAGTGCTCCCCCACACAGCCAGCACTGTCAGTGCTCCCACCACACAGCCAGCACTGTCAGTGCTCCCCACACAGGCAGCACTGGCAGTGCTCCCCCACACAGTCAGCACTGTCAGTGCTCCCCCCACACAGCCAGCACTGTCAGTGCTCCCACCACACAGCCAGCACTGTCAGTGCTCCGACCACACAGCCAGAACTGTCAGTGCACCCCCACACAGCCAGCACTGCCAGTGCTCCCCACACAGCCATCACTGTCAGTGCACCCCCACACAGCCAGCACTGTCAGTGCTCCCCACACAGGCAGCACTGTCAGTGCTCCCCCACACAGCCAGCACTGTCAGTGCTCCCCCACACAGGCAGCACTGTCAGTGCCCCCCCACACAGCCAGCACCGTCAGTGCTCCCGACACAGCCAGCACCGTCAGTGCTCCCCCACACAGCCAGCACTGTCAGTGCTCTCCCATACAGCCAGCACTGTCAGTGCTCCCCCACACAGCCAGCACTGTCAGTGCTCCCCCATACAGCCAGCAATGTCAGTGCACCCCCACACAGCCAGCACTGTCAGTGCTCCCCACACAGCCAGAACTATCAGTGCTCCCACCACACAGCCAGCACTGTCTGTGCTCCCACCACACAGCCAGCACTGTCAGTGCTCCTACCCCACACAGCCCGCGCTATCAGTGCTCCCCTCACACAGCCAGCACCGCCAGTGCTCCCACCACACAGCCAGCACTGTCAGTGCTCCCCCACACAGCCAGCAATGTCAGTGCTCCCCCACACAGCCAGCACTGTCAGTGCTCCCCACACAGCAAGAACTATCAGTGCTCCCACCACACAGCCAGCACTGTCTGTGCTCCCACCACACAGCCAGCACTGTCTGTGCTCCCACCACACAGCCAGCACTGTCAGTGCTCCCCCCACACAGCCAGCACTGTCTGTGCTCCCACCACACAGCCAGCACTGTCAGTGCTCCCCCCACACAGCCTGCACTGTCAGTGCTCCCACCACACAGCCAGCACTGTCAGTGCTCCCACCACAGAGCCAGCACTGTCAGGGCTCCCCCACACAGCCAGCACTGCCAGCGCTGCTCCTACACAACCAGCACTGTCAGTGTCCTCCCCCCACACTACAGCACTGTCAGTGCTCCCCCACACAGCCAGCACTGTCAGTGCTCCCCCACACAGCCAGCACTGTCAGTGCTCCCACCACACAGCCAGCACTGTCAGTGCTCCCCTCACACAGCCAGCACTGTCAGTGCTCCCACACAGCCAGCACTGTCCGTGCTCCCCCACACAGCCAGCACTGTCAGTGTCCTCGCCCCACACATACAGCACTGTCAGTGCTCCCCCACACAGCCAGCACTGTCAGTGCTCCCCCACACAGCCAGCACTGTCAGTGCTCCCCCACACAGCCAGCACTGTCAGTGCTCCCACCACACAGCCAGCACTGTCAGTGCTCCCCCACACAGCCAGCACTGTCAGTGCTCCCCCACACAGCCAGCACTGTCAGTGCTCCCACCACACAGCCAGCACTGTCAGTGCTCCCCCCACACAGCCAGCATTGTCAGTGCTCCCCCACACAGCAAGCACTGTCAGTGCTCCCCTCACACAGCCAGCACTGTCAGTGCTTCCCCCCACAAAGCGAGCACTGTCAGTGCTCCCTCCACACAGCCAGCACTGTCAGTGCTCCCCACACAGCCAGCAATGTCAGTGCACCCCCACACAGCCAGCACTGTCAGTGCTCCCCACACAGCCAGAACTATCAGTGCTCCCACCACACAGCCAGCACTGTCTGTGCTCCCACCACACCGCCAGCACTGTCAGTGCTCCTACCCCACACAGCCAGCGCTATCAGTGCTCCCCTCACACAGCCAGCACCGCCAGTGCTCCCACCACACAGCCAGCACTGTCAGTGCTCCCCCACACAGCCAGCAATGTCAGTGCTCCCCCACACAGCCAGCGCTGTCAGTGCTCCCCACACAGCAAGAACTATCAGTGCTCCCACCACACAGCCAGCACTGTCTGTGCTCCCAGCACACAGCCAGCACTGTCTGTGCTCCCACCACACAGCCAGCACTGTCAGTGCTCCCCCCACACAGCCAGCACTGTCAGTGCTCCCACCACACAGCCAGGACTGTCAGTGCTCCCACCACAGAGCCAGTACTGTCAGGGCTCCCCCACACAGCCAGCACTGCCATCGCTGCTCCTACACAACCAGCACTGTCAGTGTCCTCCCCCCACACTACCGCACTGTCAGTGCTCCCCCACACAGCCAGCACTGTCAGTGCTCCCCCCACACAGCCAGCACTGTCAGTGCTCCCCCACACAGCCAGCACTGTCAGTGCTCCCACCACACAGCCAGCACTGTCAGTGCTCCCTCCACACAGCCAGCACTGTCAGTGCTCCCCACACAGCCAGCACTGTCAGTGCTCCCCCCACACAGCCAGCACTGTCAGTGTCCTCCCCCCACACATACAGCACTGTCAGTGCTCCCTCACACAGCCAGCACTGTCAGTGCTCCCCCACACAGCCAGCACTGTCAGTGCTCCCCCAAACAGCCAGCACTGTCTGTGCTCCCACCACACAGTCAGCACTGTCAGTGCTCCCCCACACAGCCAGCACTGTCAGTGCTCCCCCACACAGCCAGCACTGTCAGTGCTCCCCCACACAGCCAGCACTGCCAGTGCACTTCCCCCCCCCCCACAGCCAGCACTGTCAGTGCTCCCCCACACAGCCAGCACTGTCAGTGCTCCCCACACAGGCAGCACTGCCAGTGCTCCCCCCACACAGCCAGCACTGCCAGTGCTCACCCCACACAGCCAGCACTGTCAGTGTTCCCCCCACACAGCCAGCACTGTCAGTGCTCCCCACACAGGCAGCACTGTCAGTGCTCCCCCACACAGCCAGCACTGTCAGTGCTCCCACCACACAGCCAGCACTGTCAGTGCTCCCACCACACAGCCAGCACTGTCAGTGCTCCCCCACACTGCCAGCACTGTCAGTGCTCCCCCCTACACAGCCAGCACTGTCAGTGCTCCCCCCACACAGCCAGCACTGTTAGTGCTCCCCACACAGCCAGCACTGTCAGTGTTCCCACCACACAGCCAGCACTGTCAGTGCTCCCACCACACAGCAAGCACTGTCAGTGCTCCCCCCACACTGCCAGCACTGTTAGTGCTCCCATCACACAGCCAGCACTGTCAGTGCTACCACAACACACAGCCAGCACTGTCTGTGCTCCCCCACACAGCCAGCACTGTCAGTGCTCCCACCACAGAGCCAGCACTGTCAGTGCTCCCACACACATCCAGCACTGAAAGTGCACTTCCCCCTCCCCCCACAGAGCAAGCACTGCCAGTGCACTTCCCCCCCACAGAGCCAGCACTGCCAGTGCACTCCCCAGCCACAGAGCCAGCAATGCCAGTGCACTTACCCCCACAGAGCCAGCACTGCCAGTGCATTTCCACCCCCCCACAGAGCCAGCACTGCCAGTGCACCCCCCCACAGAGCCAGCATGGCCAGTGCACTCCCCCCCACAGAGCTAGCACTGCCAGAGCACTTCCCCCCCCACAGAGCCAGCACTGCCAGTGCACTTCCCCCCCCACAGAGCCAGCACTGCCAGTGCTCCCCACACAGCCAACACTGTCAGTTCACCCACCACACAGCCAGCACTGTCAGTGCCCCCAGCACACAGCCAGCACTGTCAGTGCTCCCCCACACAGCCAGCACTGTCAGTGCTCCCACCACACAGCCAGCACTGTCTGTGCTCCCACCACACAGCCAGCATTGTCAGTGCTCCCCCACACAGCCAACACTGTCAGTGCTCCCCCACACAGCCAGCACTGTCAGTGCCCCCACCACACAGCCAGCACTGTCAGTGCTCCCACACACAGCCAGCACTGTCAGTGCTCCAACCACACAGCCAGCACTCTCAGTGCTCCGACCCCACATAGCCAGAGCTATCAGTGCTCCCCTCACAGCCAGCACTGTCAGTGTTCCCACACACAGCCAGCACTGTCAGTGCTCCAACCACACAGCCAGCACTCTCAGTGCTCCTACCCCACACAGCCAGCGCTATCAGTGCTCCCCTCACACAGCCAGCACTGTCAGTGCTTCCCCCCACAAAGCGAGCACAGTCAGTGCTCCCTCCACACAGCCAGCACTGTCAGTGCTCCCAACACACAGCCAGCACTGCCAGTGCTCCCACCACACAGCCAGCACTGTCAGTGCTCCCCCATACAGCCAGCAATGTCAGTGCACCCCCACACAGCCAGCACTGTCAGTGCTCCCCACACAGCCAGAACTATCAGTGCTCCCACCACACAGCCAGCACTGTCTGTGCTCCCACCACACAGCCAGCACTGTCAGTGCTCCTACCCCACACAGCCCGCGCTATCAGTGCTCCCCTCACACAGCCAGCACCGCCAGTGCTCCCACCACACAGCCAGCACTGTCAGTGCTCCCCCACACAGCCAGCAATGTCAGTGCTCCCCCACACAGCCAGCACTGTCAGTGCTCCCCACACAGCAAGAACTATCAGTGCTCCCACCACACAGCCAGCACTGTCTGTGCTCCCACCACACAGCCAGCACTGTCTGTGCTCCCACCACACAGCCAGCACTGTCAGTGCTCCCCCCACACAGCCAGCACTGTCTGTGCTCCCACCACACAGCCAGCACTGTCAGTGCTCCCCCCACACAGCCTGCACTGTCAGTGCTCCCACCACACAGCCAGCACTGTCAGTGCTCCCACCACAGAGCCAGCACTGTCAGGGCTCCCCCACACAGCCAGCACTGCCAGCGCTGCTCCTACACAACCAGCACTGTCAGTGTCCTCCCCCCACACTACAGCACTGTCAGTGCTCCCCCACACAGCCAGCACTGTCAGTGCTCCCCCACACAGCCAGCACTGTCAGTGCTCCCACCACACAGCCAGCACTGTCAGTGCTCCCCTCACACAGCCAGCACTGTCAGTGCTCCAACACAGCCAGCACTGTCAGTGCTCCCCCACACAGCCAGCACTGTCAGTGTCCTCGCCCCACACATACAGCACTGTCAGTGCTCCCCCACACAGCCAGCACTGTCAGTGCTCCCCCACACAGCCAGCACTGTCAGTGCTCCCCCACACAGCCAGCACTGTCAGTGCTCCCACCACACAGCCAGCACTGTCAGTGCTCCCCCACACAGCCAGCACTGTCAGTGCTCCCCCACACAGCCAGCACTGTCAGTGCTCCCACCACACAGCCAGCACTGTCAGTGCTCCCCCCACACAGCCAGCATTGTCAGTGCTCCCCCACACAGCAAGCACTGTCAGTGCTCCCCCACACAGGCAGCACTGTCAGTGCTCCCCCACACAGCCAGCACTGTCAGTGCTCCCCCACACAGCCAGCACTGTCTGTGCTCCCACCACACAATCAGCACTGTCAGTGCTCCCCCACACTGCCAGCACAGTCAGTGCTCCCCCACACAGCCAGCACTGTCACTGCTCCCCCACACAGCCAGCACTGCCAGTGCACTCCCCCCCCCCCCCCACAGCCAGCACTGTCAGTGCTCCCCCCACACAGCCAGCACTGTCAGTGCTCCCCACACATGCAGCACTGCCAGTGCTCCCCCCACACAGCCAGCACTGCCAGTGCTCACCCCACACAGCCAGCGCTGACAGTGCTCCCCCACACAGCCAGCACTGTCAGTGCTCCCACCACACAGCCAGCACTGTCAGTGCTCCCCCCACACTGCCAGCACTGTCAGTGCTCCCCCCAACACAGCCAGCACTGTCAGTGCTCTCCCCACACAGCCAGCACTGTTAGTGCTCCCCACAGAGCCAGCACTGTCAGTGCTCCCCCCACACAGCCAGCACTGTCAGTGTTCCCACCACACAGCCAGCACTGTCAGTGGTCCCACCACACAGCCAGCACTGTCAGTGCTCCCCCCACACTGCCAGCACTGTCAGTGCTCCCATCACACAGCCAGCACTGTCAGTGCTCCCATCACACAGCCAGCACTGTCAGTGCTACCACAACACACAGCCAGCACTGTCTGTGCTCCCCCACACAGCCAGCACTGTCAGTGCTCCCACGACAGAACCAGCACTGTCAGTGCTCCCACACACATCCAGCACTGAAAGTGCACTTCCCCCTCCCCCCACAGAGCCAGCACTGCCAGTGCACTCCCCAGCCACAGAGCCAGCACTGCCAGTGCACTTACCCCCCACAGAGCCAGCACTGCCAGTGCACTTCCACCCCCCCCCCACAGAGCCAGCACTGCCAGTGTACTCCCCCCCACAGAGCCAGCATGGCCAGTGCACTCCCCCCCACAGAGCTAGCACTGCCAGTGCACTTCCCCCCCACAGAGCCAGCACTGCCAGTGCACTTCCCCCCCCCACAGAGCCAGCACTGCCAGTGCTCCCCCACACAGCCAACACTGTCAGTTCTCCCACCACACAGCCAGCACTGTCAGTGCTCCCAGCACACAGCCAGCACTGTCAGTGCTCCCCCACACACCAGCACTGTCAGTGCTCCCACCACACAGCCAGCACTGTCGGTGCTCCCACCACACAGCCAGCATTGTCAGTGCTCCCCACACAGCCAACACTGTCAGTGCTCCCCCACACATCCAGCACTGTCAGTGCCCACACCACACAGCCAGCACTGTCAGAGCTCCCACCACACAGCCAGCACTGTCAGTGCTCCCCCACACTTCCAGCACTGTCAGTGCTCCCCCACACAGCCAGCACTGTCAGTGCTCCCCCACACAGCCAGCCCTGTCAGTGCTCCCCACACATCCAGCACTGCTAGTGCTCCCCCACGCAGCCAGCACTGCCAGTGCTCCTCACACAGCCAGCACTGTCAGTGCTCCCCCACACAGCCAGCACTGTCAGTGCTCCCAGCACACAGCCAGCACTGTCAGTGCTCCCCCACACAGGCAGCATTGTCAGTGCTCCCCCACACAGCCAGCACTGTCAGTGCTTCCACCACACAGCCAGCACTGTCAGTGCTCCCCACACAGGCAGCACTGTCAGTGCCCCCCCCCCCCCACACAGCCAGCACTGTCAGTGTTCCCCCACACACAGCCAGCGCTGTCAGTGCCCCCCCACACAGCCAGCACCGTCAGTGCTCCCACCACACAGCCAGCACTGTCTGTGCTCCCACCACACAGCCAGCATTGTCAGTGCTCCCCCACACAGCCAACACTGTCAGTGCTCCCCCACACAGCCAGCACTGTCAGTGCCCCCACCACACAGCCAGCACTGTCAGAGCTCCCACCACACAGCCAGCACTGTCAGTGCTCCCCCACACTTCCAGCACTGTCAGTGCTCCCCCACACAGCCAGCACTGTCAGTGCTCCCACCACACAGCCAGCACTGTCAGTGCTCCCCCACACAGGCAGCACTGTCAGTGCTCCCCCACACAGCCAGCACTGTCAGTGCTCCGACCACACAGGCAGCACTGTCAGTGCTCCCTCCGCACAGCCAGCACTGTCAGTGCTCCCCCCACACAGCCAGCACTGTCAGTGCTCCCCCACACAGCCAGCACTGTCAGTGCTCCGACCACACAGGCAGCACTGTCAGTGCCCCCCCCCCACACAGCCAGCACCGTCAGTGCTCCCGACACAGCCAGCACCGTCAGTGCTCCCCCCACACAACCAGCACTGTCA
Source organism: Scyliorhinus torazame (assembly GCF_047496885.1). NCBI lineage: Eukaryota > Metazoa > Chordata > Chondrichthyes > Carcharhiniformes > Scyliorhinidae > Scyliorhinus > Scyliorhinus torazame. Next base: position 496,750 of record NW_027307772.1, read on the forward strand.
GTGCTCCCCCACACAGCCAGCACTGTCAGTGCTCCCCCACACAGCCAGCACTGCCAGTGCTCCCCCACACAGTCAGCACTGTCAGTGCTCACCCACACAGACAGCACTGTCAGTGCTCCCCACACAGGCAGCACTGGCAGTGCTCCCCCACACAGCCAGCACTGTCAGTGCTCCCCACACAGCCAGCACTGTCAGTGCTCCCCCACACAGCCAGCACTGCCAGTGCTCCCCCACACAGTCAGCACTGTCAGTGCTCCCACCACACAGGCAGCACTGGCAGTGCTCCCCCACACAGCCAGCACTGGCAGTGCTCCCCCACACAGCCAGCACTGTCAGTGCTCCCCCACACAGTCAGCACTGTCAGTGCTCCCCCACACAGCCAGCACTGTCAGTGCTCCCACCACACAGCCAGCACTGTCAGTGCTCCCCACACAGGCAGCACTGGCAGTGCTCCCCCACACAGTCAGCACTGTCAGTGCTCCCCCCACACAGCCAGCACTGTCAGTGCTCCCCCACACAGCCAGCACTGTCAGTGCTCCGACCACACAGCCAGCACTGTCAGTGCACCCCCACACAGCCAGCACTGCCAGTGCTCCCCACACAGCCAGCACTGTCAGTGCACCCCCACACAGCCAGCACTGTCAGTGCTCCCCACACAGGCAGCACTGTCAGTGCTCCCCCACACAGCCAGCACTGTCAGTGCTCCCCCACACAGGCAGCACTGTCAGTGCCCCCCCACACAGCCAGCACCGTCAGTGCTCCCGACACAGCCAGCACCGTCAGTGCTCCCCCACACAGCCAGCACTGTCAGTGCTCTCCCATACAGCCAGCACTGTCAGTGCTCCCCCACACAGCCAGCACTGTCAGTGCTCCCCCATACAGCCAGCAATGTCAGTGCACCCCCACACAGCCAGCACTGTCAGTGCTCCCCACACAGCCAGAACTATCAGTGCTCCCACCACACAGCCAGCACTGTCTGTGCTCCCACCACACAGCCAGCACTGTCAGTGCTCCTACCCCACACAGCCCGCGCTATCAGTGCTCCCCTCACACAGCCAGCACCGCCAGTGCTCCCACCACACAGCCAGCACTGTCAGTGCTCCCCCACACAGCCAGCAATGTCAGTGCTCCCCCACACAGCCAGCACTGTCAGTGCTCCCCACACAGCAAGAACTATCAGTGCTCCCACCACACAGCCAGCACTGTCTGTGCTCCCACCACACAGCCAGCACTGTCTGTGCTCCCACCACACAGCCAGCACTGTCAGTGCTCCCCCCACACAGCCAGCACTGTCTGTGCTCCCACCACACAGCCAGCACTGTCAGTGCTCCCCCACACAGCCTGCACTGTCAGTGCTCCCACCACACAGCCAGCACTGTCAGTGCTCCCACCACAGAGCCAGCACTGTCAGGGCTCCCCCACACAGCCAGCACTGCCAGCGCTGCTCCTACACAACCAGCACTGTCAGTGTCCTCCCCCCACACTACAGCACTGTCAGTGCTCCCCCACACAGCCAGCACTGTCAGTGCTCCCCCACACAGCCAGCACTGTCAGTGCTCCCACCACACAGCCAGCACTGTCAGTGCTCCCCTCACACAGCCAGCACTGTCAGTGCTCCCACACAGCCAGCACTGTCAGTGCTCCCCCACACAGCCAGCACTGTCAGTGTCCTCGCCCCACACATACAGCACTGTCAGTGCTCCCCCACACAGCCAGCACTGTCAGTGCTCCCCCACACAGCCAGCACTGTCAGTGCTCCCCCACACAGCCAGCACTGTCAGTGCTCCCACCACACAGCCAGCACTGTCAGTGCTCCCCCACACAGCCAGCACTGTCAGTGCTCCCCCACACAGCCAGCACTGTCAGTGCTCCCACCACACAGCCAGCACTGTCAGTGCTCCCCCCACACAGCCAGCATTGTCAGTGCTCCCCCACACAGCAAGCACTGTCAGTGCTCCCCCACACAGGCAGCACTGTCAGTGCTCCCCCACACAGCCAGCACTGTCAGTGCTCCCCCACACAGCCAGCACTGTCTGTGCTCCCACCACACAATCAGCACTGTCAGTGCTCCCCCACACTGCCAGCACAGTCAGTGCTCCCCCACACAGCCAGCACTGTCACTGCTCCCCCACACAGCCAGCACTGCCAGTGCACTCCCCCCCACAGCCAGCACTGTCAGTGCTCCCCCACACAGCCAGCACTGTCAGTGCTCCCCACACATGCAGCACTGCCAGTGCTCCCCCCACACAGCCCGCACTGCCAGTGCTCACCCCACACAGCCAGCGCTGTCAGTGCTCCCCCCACACAGCCAGCACTGTCAGTGCTCCCACCACACAGCCAGCACTGTCAGTGCTCCCCCCACACTGCCAGCACTGTCAGTGCTCCCCCCAACACAGCCAGCACTGTCAGTGCTCTCCCCACACAGCCAGCACTGTTAGTGCTCCCCACAGAGCCAGCACTGTCAGTGCTCCCCCCACACAGCCAGCACTGTCAGTGTTCCCACCACAAAGCCAGCACTGTCAGTGGTCCCACCACACACCCAGCACTGTCAGTGCTCCCCCCCACACTGCCAGCACTGTCAGTGCTCCCATCACACAGCCAGCACTGTCAGTGCTCCCATCACACAGCCAGCACTGTCAGTGCTACCACAACACACAGCCAGCACTGTCTGTGCTCCCCCACACAGCCAGCACTGTCAGTGCTCCCACGACAGAGCCAGCACTGTCAGTGCTCCCACACACATCCAGCACTGAAAGTGCACTTCCCCCTCCCCCCACAGAGCCAGCACTGCCAGTGCACTCCCCAGCCACAGAGCCAGCACTGCCAGTGCACTTACCCCCCACAGAGCCAGCACTGCCAGTGCACTTCCACCCCCCCCCAAAGAGCCAGCACTGCCAGTGCACTCCCCCCCCACAGAGCCAGCATGGCCAGTGCACTTCCACCCCCCCCCCCCACAGAGCCAGCACTGCCAGTGCACTCCCCCCCACAGAGCCAGCATGGCCAGTGCACTCCCCCCCACAGAGCTAGCACTGCCAGTGCACTTCCCCCCCACAGAGCCAGCACTGCCAGTGCACTTCCCCCCCCCCCACAGAGCCAGCACTGCCAGTGCTCCCCACACAGCCAACACTGTCAGTTCTCCCACCACACAGCCAGCACTGTCAGTGCTCACCCACACAGACAGCACTGTCAGTGCTCCCACACAGGCAGCACTGGCAGTGCTCCCCCACACAGCCAGCACTGTCAGTGCTCCCCACACAGCCAGCACTGTCAGTGCTCCCCCACACAGCCAGCACTGCCAGTGCTCCCCCACACAGTCAGCACTGTCAGTGCTCACCCACACAGACAGCACTGTCAGTGCTCCCCACACAGGCAGCACTGGCAGTGCTCCCCCACACAGCCAGCACTGTCAGTGCTCCCACCACACAGGCAGCACTGGCAGTGCTCCCCCACACAGCCAGCACTGGCAGTGCTCCCCCACACAGCCAGCACTGTCAGTGCTCCCCCACACAGTCAGCACTGTCAGTGCTCCCCCACACAGCCAGCACTGTCAGTGCTCCCACCACACAGCCAGCACTGTCAGTGCTCCCCACACAGGCAGCACTGGCAGTGCTCCCCCACACAGTCAGCACTGTCAGTGCTCCCCCCACACAGCCAGCACTGTCAGTGCTCCCACCACACAGCCAGCACTGTCAGTGCTCCCCCGCACAGCCAGCACTGTCAGTGCTCCGACCACACAGCCAGCACTGTCAGTGCACCCCCACACAGCCAGCACTGCCAGTGCTCCCCACACAGCCAGCACTGTCAGTGCACCCCCACACAGCCAGCACTGTCAGTGCTCCCCACACAGGCAGCACTGTCAGTGCTCCCCCACACAGCCAGCACTGTCAGTGCTCCCCCACACAGGCAGCACTGTCAGTGCCCCCCCACACAGCCAGCACCGTCAGTGCTCCCGACACAGCCAGCACCGTCAGTGCTCCCCCACACAGCCAGCACTGTCAGTGCTCTCCCATACAGCCAGCACTGTCAGTGCTCCCCCACACAGCCAGCACTGTCAGTGCTCCCCCATACAGCCAGCAATGTCAGTGCACCCCCACACAGCCAGCACTGTCAGTGCTCCCCACACAGCCAGAACTATCAGTGCTCCCACCACACAGCCAGCACTGTCTGTGCTCCCACCACACAGCCAGCACTGTCAGTGCTCCTACCCCACACAGCCCGCGCTATCAGTGCTCCCCTCACACAGCCAGCACCGCCAGTGCTCCCACCACACAGCCAGCACTGTCAGTGCTCCGCCACACAGCCAGCAATGTCAGTGCTCCCCCACACAGCCAGCACTGTCAGTGCTCCCCACACAGCAAGAACTATCAGTGCTCCCACCACACAGCCAGCACTGTCTGTGCTCCCACCACACAGCCAGCACTGTCTGTGCTCCCACCACACAGCCAGCACTGTCAGTGCTCCCCCCACACAGCCAGCACTGTCTGTGCTCCCACCACACAGCCAGCACTGTCAGTGCTCCCCCCACACAGCCTGCACTGTCAGTGCTCCCACCACACAGCCAGCACTGTCAGTGCGCCCACCACAGAGCCAGCACTGTCAGGGCTCCCCCACACAGCCAGCACTGCCAGCGCTGCTCCTACACAACCAGCACTGTCAGTGTCCTCCCCCCACACTACAGCACTGTCAGTGCTCCCCCACACAGCCAGCACTGTCAGTGCTCCCCCACACAGCCAGCACTGTCAGTGCTCCCACCACACAGCCAGCACTGTCAGTGCTCCCCTCACACAGCCAGCACTGTCAGTGCTCCCACACAGCCAGCACTGTCAGTGCTCCCCCACACAGCCAGCACTGTCAGTGTCCTCGCCCCACACATACAGCACTGTCAGTGCTCCCCCACACAGCCAGCACTGTCAGTGCTCCCCCACACAGCCAGCACTGTCAGTGCTCCCCCACACAGCCAGCACTGTCAGTGCTCCCACCACACAGCCAGCACTGTCAGTGCTCCCCCACACAGCCAGCACTGTCAGTGCTCCCCCACACAGCCAGCACTGTCAGTGCTCCCACCACACAGCCAGCACTGTCAGTGCTCCCCCCACACAGCCAGCATTGTCAGTGCTCCCCCACACAGCAAGCACTGTCAGTGCTCCCCCACACAGGCAGCACTGTCAGTGCTCCCCCACACAGCCAGCACTGTCAGTGCTCCCCCACACAGCCAGCACTGTCTGTGCTCCCACCACACAATCAGCACTGTCAGTGCTCCCCCACACTGCCAGCACAGTCAGTGCTCCCCCACACAGCCAGCACTGTCACTGCTCCCCCACACAGCCAGCACTGCCAGTGCACTCCCCCCCCCACAGCCAGCACTGTCAGTGCTCCCCCCACACAGCCAGCACTGTCAGTGCTCCCCACACATGCAGCACTGCCAGTGCTCCCCCCACACAGCCAGCACTGCCAGTGCTCACCCCACACAGCCAGCGCTGTCAGTGCTCCCCCCACACAGCCAGCACTGTCAGTGCTCCCACCACACAGCCAGCACTGTCAGTGCTCCCCCCACACTGCCAGCACTGTCAGTGCTCCCCCCTACACAGCCAGCACTGTCAGTGCTCTCCCCACACAGCCAGCACTGTTAGTGCTCCCCACAGAGCCAGCACTGTCAGTGCTCTCCCCACACAGCCAGCACTGTCAGTGTTCCCACCACACAGCCAGCACTGTCAGTGGTCCCACCACACAGCCAGCACTGTCAGTGCTCCCCCCACACTGCCAGCACTGTCAGTGCTCCCATCACACAGCCAGCACTGTCAGTGCTCCCATCACACAGCCAGCACTGTCAGTGCTACCACAACACACAGCCAGCACTGTCTGTGCTCCCCCACACAGCCAGCACTGTCAGTGCTCCCACGACAGAGCCAGCACTGTCAGTGCTCCCACACACATCCAGCACTGAAAGTGCACTTCCCCCTCCCCCCACAGAGCCAGCACTGCCAGTGCACTCCCCAGCCACAGAGCCAGCACTGCCAGTGCACTTACCCCCCACAGAGCCAGCACTGCCAGTGCACTTCCACCCCCCCCCACAGAGCCAGCACTGCCAGTGCACTCCCCCCCACAGAGCCAGCATGGCCAGTGCACTCCCCCCCACAGAGCTAGCACTGCCAGTGCACTTCCCCCCCACAGAGCCAGCACTGCCAGTGCACTTCCCCCCCCCCACAGAGCCAGCACTGCCAGTGCTCCCCCACACAGCCAACACTGTCAGTTCTCCCACCACACAGCCAGCACTGTCAGTGCTCCCAGCACACAGCCAGCACTGTCAGTGCTCCCCCACACACCAGCACTGTCAGTGCTCCCACCACACAGCCAGCACTGTCGGTGCTCCCACCACACAGCCAGCATTGTCAGTGCTCCCCACACAGCCAACACTGTCAGTGCTCCCCCACACATCCAGCACTGTCAGTGCCCACACCACACAGCCAGCACTGTCAGAGCTCCCACCACACAGCCAGCACTGTCAGTGCTCCCCCACACTTCCAGCACTGTCAGTGCACCCCCACACAGCCAGCACTGTCAGTGCTCCCCCACACAGCCAGCCCTGTCAGTGCTCCCCACACATCCAGCACTGCTAGTGCTCCCCCACGCAGCCAGCACTGCCAGTGCTCCTCACACAGCCAGCACTGTCAGTGCTCCCCCACACAGCCAGCACTGTCAGTGCTCCCAGCACACAGCCAGCACTGTCAGTGCTCCCCCACACAGGCAGCACTGTCAGTGCTCCCCCACACAGCCAGCACTGTCAGTGCTTCCACCACACAGCCAGCACTGTCAGTGCTCCCCACACAGGCAGCACTGTCAGTGCCCCCCCCCCCCACACAGCCAGCACTGTCAGTGTTCCCCCACACACAGCCAGCGCTGTCAGTGCCCCCCCCACACAGCCAGCACCGTCAGTGCTCCCACCACACAGCCAGCACTGTCTGTGCTCCCACCACACAGCCAGCATTGTCAGTGCTCCCCCACACAGCCAACACTGTCAGTGCTCCCCCACACAGCCAGCACTGTCAGTGCCCCCACCACACAGCCAGCACTGTCAGAGCTCCCACCACACAGCCAGCACTGTCAGTGCTCCCCCACACTTCCAGCACTGCCAGTGCTCCCCCACACAGCCAGCACTGTCAGTGCTCCCACCACACAGCCAGCACTGCCAGTGCTCCCCCACACAGGCAGCACTGTCAGTGCTCCCCCACACAGCCAGCACTGTCAGTGCTCCGACCACACAGGCAGCACTGTCAGTGCTCCCTCCGCACAGCCAGCACTGTCAGTGCTCCCCCCACACAGCCAGCACTGTCAGTGCTCCCCCAGACAGCCAGCACTGTCAGTGCTCCCCCACACAGCCAGCACTGTCAGTGCTCCCCCACACAGCCAGCACTGCCAGTGCTCCCCCACACAGTCAGCACTGTCAGTGCTCACCCACACTGACAGCACTGTCAGTGCTCCCCACACAGGCAGCACTGGCAGTGCTCCCCCACACAGCCAGCACTGTCAGTGCTCCCCACACAGCCAGCACTGTCAGTGCTCCCCACACAGCCAGCACTGTCAGTGCTCCCACGACAGAGCCAGCACTGTCAGTGCTCCCACACACATCCAGCACTGAAAGTGCACTTCCCCCTCCCCCCACAGAGCCAGCACTGCCAGTGCACTCCCCAGCCACAGAGCCAGCACTGCCAGTGCACTTACCCCCCACAGAGCCAGCACTGCCAGTGCACTTCCACCCCCCCCCCACAGAGCCAGCACTGCCAGTGCACTCCCCCCCACAGAGCCAGCATGGCCAGTGCACTCCCCCCCACAGAGCTAGCACTGCCAGTGCACTTCCCCCCCACAGAGCCAGCACTGCCAGTGCACTTCCCCCCCCCACAGAGCCAGCACTGCCAGTGCTCCCCCACACAGCCAACACTGTCAGTTCTCCCACCACACAGCCAGCACTGTCAGTGCTCCCAGCACACAGCCAGCACTGTCAGTGCTCCCCCACACACCAGCACTGTCAGTGCTCCCACCACACAGCCAGCACTGTCGGTGCTCCCACCACACAGCCAGCATTGTCAGTGCTCCCCACACAGCCAACACTGTCAGTGCTCCCCCACACATCCAGCACTGTCAGTGCCCACACCACACAGCCAGCACTGTCAGAGCTCCCACCACACAGCCAGCACTGTCAGTGCTCCCCCACACTTCCAGCACTGTCAGTGCTCCCCCACACAGCCAGCACTGTCAGTGCTCCCCCACACAGCCAACCCTGTCAGTGCTCCCCACACATCCAGCACTGCTAGTGCTCCCCCACGCAGCCAGCACTGCCAGTGCTCCTCACACAGCCAGCACTGTCAGTGCTCCCCCACACAGCCAGCACTGTCAGTGCTCCCAGCACACAGCCAGCACTGTCAGTGCTCCCCCACACAGCCAGCACTGTCAGTGCTTCCACCACACAGCCAGCACTGTCAGTGCTCCCCACACAGGCAGGACTGTCAGTGCCCCCCCCCCCCACACAGCCAGCACTGTCAGTGTTCCCCCACACACAGCCAGCGCTGTCAGTGCCCCCCCCACACAGCCAGCACCGTCAGTGCTCCCACCACACAGCCAGCACTGTCTGTGCTCCCACCACACAGCCAGCATTGTCAGTGCTCCCCCACACAGCCAACACTGTCAGTGCTCCCCCACACAGCCAGCACTGTCAGTGCCCCCACCACACAGCCAGCACTGTCAGAGCTCCCACCACACAGCCAGCACTGTCAGTGCTCCCCCACACTTCCAGCACTGTCAGTGCTCCCCCACACAGCCAGCACTGTCAGTGCTCCCACCACACAGCAAGCACTGTCAGTGCTCCCCCACACAGGCAGCACTGTCAGTGCTCCCCCACACAGCCAGCACTGTCAGTGCTCCGACCACACAGGCAGCACTGTCAGTGCTCCCTCCGCACAGCCAGCACTGTCAGTGCTCCCCCCACACAGCCAGCACTGTCAGTGCTCCCCCACACAGCCAGCACTGTCAGTGCTCCCGACACAGCCAGCACCGTCAGTGCTCCCCCCACACAACCAGCACTGTCAGTGCTCCCCCACACAGCCAGCACTGTCAGTGCTCCCCCACACAGCCAGCACTGCCAGTGCTCCCCCACACAGTCAGCACTGTCAGTGCTCACCCACACAGACAGCACTGTCAGTGCTCCCCACACAGGCAGCACTGGCAGTGCTCCCCCACACAGCCAGCACTGTCAGTGCTCCCCACACAGCCAGCACTGTCAGTGCTCCCCCACACAGCCAGCACTGCCAGTGCTCCCCCACACAGTCAGCACTGTCAGTGCTCACCCACACAGACAGCACTGTCAGTGCTCCCCACACAGGCAGCACTGGCAGTGCTCCCCCACACAGCCAGCACTGTCAGTGCTCCCACCACACAGGCAGCACTGGCAGTGCTCCCCCACACAGCCAGCACTGGCAGTGCTCCCCACACAGCCAGCACTGTCAGTGCTCCCCCACACAGTCAGCACTGTCAGTGCTCCCCCACACAGCCAGCACTGTCAGTGCTCCCACCACACAGCCAGCACTGTCAGTGCTCCCCACACAGGCAGCACTGGCAGTGCTCCCCCACACAGTCAGCACTGTCAGTGCTCCCCCCACACAGCCAGCACTGTCAGTGCTCCCACCACACAGCCAGCACTGTCAGTGCTCCCCCACACAGCCAGCACTGTCAGTGCTCCGACCACACAGCCAGCACTGTCAGTGCACCCCCACACAGCCAGCACTGCCAGTGCTCCCCACACAGCCAGCACTGTCAGTGCACCCCCACACAGCCAGCACTGTCAGTGCTCCCCACACAGGCAGCACTGTCAGTGCTCCCCCACACAGCCAGCACTGTCAGTGCCCCCCCACACAGCCAGCACCGTCAGTGCTCCCGACACAGCCAGCACCGTCAGTGCTCCCCCACACAGCCAGCACTGTCAGTGCTCTCCCATACAGCCAGCACTGTCAGTGCTCCCCCACACAGCCAGCACTGTCAGTGCACCTCCCACCCCCCATAGAGCCAGCACAGCCAGTGCACTTCCCCCCCCCCACAGCCAGCACTGCCAGTGCACCTCCCACCCCCCATAGAGCCAGCACAGCCAGTGCACTTCACCCCACAGAGCCAGCACTGCCAGTGCACTCTCCCCCCCCACAGCCAGCACTGTCAGTGCTCCCACCACACAGCCATCACTGTCAGTGCTCCCACCACACATCCAGCACTGTCAGTGCTCCCCCCACACAGCCAGCACTGTCAGTGCTCCCCCCACAGAGCCAGCACTGTCAGTGCTCCCCCACAGAGCCAGCACTGTCAGTGCTCCCCCCTCACAGCCAGCACTGTCAGTGCTCCCACCACACAGCCAGCACTGTCAGTGCTCCACCACACAGGCAGCACTGTCTGTGCTCCCCCACACAGCCAGCACTGTAAGTGCTCCCACCACACAGCCAGCACTGTCAGTGCTCCCCTCACAGCCATCACTGTCCGTGCTCGCCACACACACCCAGCACTGTCTGTGCTCCCCCCACACAGCCAGCACTGTCAGTGCTCCCCCACACAGCCCGCACTGTCAGTGCTCCCCCACACAGCCAGCACTGTCAGTGCTCCCCCCACACAGCCCGCACTGTCAGTGCTCCTCCACACAGCCACCACTGTCAGTGCTCACCCACACAGCCTGCATTGTCAGTGCTCCCCCACACAGTCAGCACTGTCAGTGCTCCCACCGCACAGCCAGCACTGTCAGTGCTCCCCCCACACAGCCAGCACTGTCAGTGCTCCCCCCACACAGCCAGCTCTGTCAGTGCTCCCACCTCACAGCCAGCACTGTCAGTGCTCCCACCACACAGCCAGCTCTGTCAGTGCTCCCACCACACAGCCAGCACTGTCAGTGCTCCCCCCACACAGCCAGCACTGTCCGTGCTCCCACCACACAGCCAGCACTCTCAGTGCTCCCACTACAGCCCGCACTGTCAGTGCTCCCCCACACAGCCAGCACTGTCAGTGCTCCCCCCACACAGCCCGCACTGTCAGTGCTCCTCCACACAGCCACCACTGTCAGTGCTCACCCACACAGCCTGCATTGTCAGTGCTCCCCCACACAGTCAGCACTGTCAGTGCTCCCACCACACAGCCAGCACTGTCAATGCTCCCACCGCACAGCCAGCACTGTCAGTGCTCCCCCCACACAGCCAGCACTGTCAGTGCTCCCCCCACACAGCCAGCTCTGTCAGTGCTCCCACCTCACAGCCAGCACTGTCAGTGCTCCCACCACACAGCCAGCTCTGTCAGTGCTCCCACCACACAGCCAGCACTGTCAGTGCTCCCCCCACACAGCCAGCACTGTCAGTGCTCCCACCTCACAGCCAGCACTGTCAGTGCTCCCACCACACAGCCAGCACTGTCAGTGCTCCCACCACACAGCCAGCACTGTCAGTGCTCCCACCACACAGCCAGCACTGTCAGTGCTCCCCCCACACAGCCAGCACTGTCAGTGCTCCCCCCACACAGCCAGCACTGTCAGTACTCCCACCACACAGCCAGCACTGTCAGTGCACCACCACACAGCCAGCACTGTCCGTGCTCCCACCACACACCCAGCACTGGCAGTGCTCCCCCACACTCGGTCTGTGTCTCTGTCTCTCTCTGTGTCTCTGTCTCTGTGTCTGTCTGTGTCTCTGTCTCTGTCTCTGTCTCTGTCTCAGTCTCTGTCCCTGTCCCTGTCTCTGTCTGTGTCCCTGTCTCTGTCTGTGTCCCTGTCTGTGTCTGTGTCTCTGTCCCTGTCTCTCTCTGTGTCCCTGTCTCTGTCTGTGTCTCTGTCTGTGTCCCTGTCTCTGTCTGTCTCTGTCTGTGTCTCTGTGTCTGCCTGTGTCCGTGTCTCTGTGTCTGTCTCTGTCTGTGTCTCTGTCTGTGGCTCTGTCTATGTCTCTGTGTCTGCCTGTGTGTCTCGCTGTGTCTCTGTGTCTGTCTGTGTCTCATTCTCTGCCTCTGTCTGTGTCTCAGTGTCTGTCGGTGTCTGTGTCTCACTCTCTGTCCCTGTCTGTATCTCCGTGTCTGTCTGTGTCTCACTCTCTGTCTCTGTCTGGTGCACATTCTGCTGTACACACTGTGTTTAGGTGTGAGGCACCCACCCAGCTGATCGGCATTGGTGGAGGCACATACCCAGCTGATCGGCAATGGGGAGAGGCACACATCCAGCTGATCGGCAATGGGGGAGTCACACTGACCCAGCTGATCGGCAATGGGGGTGAAGCACACACCCAGCTGATCGGCAATGGGGGAAGCACACACCCAGCTGATCGGCAATGGGGGGAAGCACATCCCAGCTGATCGGCAATGGGGGGAAGCACACACACAGCTGATGGGCCATGGGGGAGTCACACTGAACCAGCTGAGCGGCCATGGGTGAGTCACACTGAACCAGCTGATCGGCCATGGGAGAGTCACACTGACCCAACTCATCGGCCATGGGGGAGTCACACTGAACCAGCTGATCGGCCATGGGAGAGTCACACTGACCCAGCTGATCAGCATTGGGGGAGTCACACTGTCCCAGCTGATCGGCCATGGGGGAGTCACACTGACCCAGCTGATCGGCCATAGGGGAGTCACACCCACCCACCGACAGTCTCTCCTGGTAATGCAGAATGGTAAATCTCTGCCTGTGTCTCTGCCTGTATGTGTCCAATTCTCTCTCTGTCTGTGTTTCTGTCTGTTTCTCTGTCTGTGCCTGTGTCCCTGTCTGTGTCTGTGCCTGTATATGTGTCTATGCCTCTGTCTGTGTCTCCGTCTGTGTCGCTGACTCTGTCTGTGTCGCTGACTCTGTCTGTGTCTGTGTCTCTGTCTGTGTCTCTCTCTGTGTCTCTGTCTGTGTCTGTGTCCCTGTCTCTGTCTGTGTCTCTGTCTGTGTCTCCGTCTGTGTCTCCGTCTGTGTCGCTGACTCTGTCCCTGTCTGTGTCTCTGTCTGTGTCTCTGTCTGTGTCTCTGCCTGTGTCTGTCTCTCTGTGTCTGTCTGTGTCTGTGTCTGTGTCTCTGTCTCTGTCTCGGTGTCTGTGTCGGTGTCAGTGTCTCTGTGTCTGCCTATGTCCCTGAATCTGACTGCGTTTCTGTCTGTGTCTCTGCCTGTGTCTTTTTCTCTTTCTCGGTCTGTGTCTGTCTGTGTTTCTGTCTGTGTCTCTGTCTGTGTCGCTGTCTCTGTCTGCGTCGCTGTGTCTGCCTGTGTCTCTGTCTCTGTCTGTATATCTGTCTGTGTCCCTGTCTCTGTCTTTGTTGGTGTCTGTGTTTCTGTGTCTGCCTGTGTCTCAGCCCGGGTCTCTGTCTGTGTCTCTGAATATGACTGCGTTTCTGCCTGTGTCTTTTTCTCTCTCTCGGTCTGTGTCTGTCTGTGTTCCTGTCTGTGTCTCTTTCTCTGTCTGTGTCTGTGTCTCTGTCTGTGTCCCTGTCTGTGTCTGTGTCTATGCCTGTGTCTGTGTCTCTGCCTGTGTCTGTGTCTCTGTCGCTGTTTCTGTCTGTTTCTCTGTCTATGTCTGTGTCTGTGTCTCTGTCTCTGTCTGTGTCTCTGTCTGTGTCTATGCCTCTGTCTGTGTCTCCGTCTGTGTCTGTCTCTGTCGCAGTCTCTGTCGCTGTCTGTGTCTCTGTCTGTGTCTCTGTCTGTGTCTCTGTCTGTGCCTGTGTCGGTGCCTGTGTCGGTGTCTGTGTCTCTGTGTCTGCCTGTGTCCCTGTATCTGTCTGTGTCTCTGAATCTTACTGTGTTTCTGTCTGTGTCTCTGACTGTGTCTTTTTCTCTCTCTCGGTCTGTGTCTGTCTGTGTTTCTGTCTCTGTCTCCTTCTGAGTCTGTGTCTGTGTCTCTGTCTGTGCCTGTGTCTGTGTCTCCGTCTGTGTCTCCGTCTGTTTCTGTGTCTGTGACTGTGTCTCTGTGTCTGTGTCTCTGTGTCTGTGTCTCTGTGTCTGTGTGTCTGTGTCTCTGTGTCTGTGTCTGTGTCTCTGTGTCCCTGTCTCTGTCTGTGTCTGTGTCTGTGTCTCTGTGTCTGTGTCTCTGTGTCTGTGTCTCTGTGTCTGTGTCTGTGTCTTTGTGTCTGTGTCTGTGTCTGTGTCTGTGTCTCTGTGTCTGTGTCTCTGTCTGTGTGTCTGTGTCTGTGTCTGTGTCTCTGTCTGTGTCTCTGTCTGTGTCACATTCTGCTGCACAGACTGTGTTTAAGTGTGAGGCACACACCCAGCTGATCGGCAATGCGGGGAAGCACACACCCAGTTGATCGGCAATGCGGGGAAGCACACACCCAGCTGATCGGCAATGCGGGGAAGGGCAGACCCAGCTGATCGGCAATGCGGGGAAGCACACACCCAGCTGATCGGCAATGCGGGGAAGCACACATCCAGCTGATCGACAATGGGGGAAAGCACACACCCAGCTGATCGGCAATGGGGGGAAGCACACACCCAGCTGATCGGCCATGGGGAGAAGTACACGCCCAGCTGATCGGCCATGGGGGGAAGCACACACCCAGCTGATCGGCAATGAGGGGAAGCACACATTCAGCTTATCGGCAATGGGGGGAAGGACATGCCCAGCTGATCGGCCATGGGGTGAAGCACACTCCCAGCTGGTCGGCCATGGGGAGAAGCACACACCCAGCTGTTCGGCAATGGGGGGAAGCACACACCCAGCTGATCGGCAATGGGGGGAAGCACACACCCAGCTGATCGGCAATAGGGGGAAGCACACTCCCAGCTGATCGGCAATGGGGGGAAGGACAGACCCAGCTGATCGGCAATGGGGGGAAGCACACACCCAGCTGATCGGCAATGGGGGGAAGCACACACCCAGCTGATCGGCCATGGGGGGAAGCACACACCCAGCTGATCGGCAATGGGGGGAAGCACACACCCAGCTGATCGGCAATGGGGGGAAGCACACACCCAGCTGATCGGCAATGGGGGGAAGCACACACCCAGCTGATCGGCCATGGGGGGAAGCACACTCCCAGCTGATCGGCAATGGGGGGAAGGACAGACCCAGCTGATCGGCAATGGGGGGAAGCACACACCCAGCTGATCGGCAATGGGGGGAAGCACACACCCAGCTGATCGGCAATGGGGGGAAGCACACTCCCAGCTGATCGGCAATGCGGGGAAGGACACACCCAGCTGATCGGCAATGGGGGAAGCACACACCCAGCTGAACGGCAATGCGGGGAAGGACAGACCCAGCTGATCGGCAATGCAGGGAAGCACACACCCAGCTGATCGGCAATGGGGGGAAGCACACACCCAGCTGATCGGCAATGGGGGGAAGCACACTCCCAGCTGATCGGCAATGGGGGGAAGCACACACCCAGCTTATCGGCAATGCGTGGAAGGAGAGACCCAGCTGATCGGCAATGGGGGGAAGCACACTCCCAGCTGATCGGCAATGTGGGGAAGCACACACCCATCTGATCGGCAATGGGGGGAAGCACACACCCAGCTGATCGGCAATGGGGGGAAGCACACTCCCAGCTGATCGGCAATGCGGGGAAGCACACACCCAGCTGATCGGCATTGCGGGGAAGGACACACCCAGCTGATCGGCAATGCGGGGAAGCACACTCCCAGCTGATCGGCAATGGGGGGAAGGACACACCCAGCTGATCAGCAATGGGGGGAAGCACACTCCCAGCTGATCGGCAATGCGGGGAAGCACACTCCCAGCTGATCGGCAATGCGGGGAAGCACACTCCCAGCTGATCGGCAATGGGGGGAAGGACAGACCCAGCTGATCGGCAATGGGGGGAAGCACACACCCAGCTGATCGGCAATCGGGCGAAGGACAGACCCAGCTGATCGGCAATGGGGGGAAGCACACGCCCAGCTGATCGGCAATGGGGGGAAGGACACACCCAGCTGATCGGCAATGCGGGGAAGGACTCTCCCAGCTGATCGGCAATGGGGGGAAGGACAGACCCAGCTGATCGGCAATGGGGGGAAGGACACTCCCAGCTGATCGGCAATGGGGGGAAGGACTCTCCCAGCTGATCTGCAATGGGGGGTAGGACAGACCCAGCTGATCGGCAATGGGGGGAAGGACACACCCAGCTGATCGGCAATGGGGGGAAGGACTCTCCCAGCTGATCGGCAATGGGGGGAAGGACAGACCCAGCTGGTCGGCAATGGGGGGAAGCACACACCCAGCTGATCGGCAATGGGGGGGGAAGCACACACTCAGCTGATCGGCAATGGGGGGAGTCACACCGACCCACCGATAGTCCTGGGAATGCAGAATGGTAAATCAGGGTGAGGCTGGCTGGGGAGGGTCAGTTTTACCGGCAGTGCGAGGAGAGATATGCCGTGTGGGTGGGGTTTCCTCTCAGTGTTTAATGAATTGAAGAATTGAACTAAAGGGAACTTTCAGCACATTTTTCAACTGATGCCTGAACTGAGTCTGTGTCACGGCGTAAATCGCAGTGTTTGTGCAGCAACTCAGGAGCTGCAGCATGAAGCCCAATTCCTGAACATAAACATCTAACCATACAGAGTCATACCCCAGCCACCACATCCGGTACCATATAGAATAAACCATTAACGTTGACCATAACAGGATGAAATTGGCGGAGATAACGAAGAGTAACATGATGGATTTGCTGCGACTCTCCATCTCTGGGTCTCTGGCACTGTGCCCACTGCTGTGAGCCCGGAGTCTCCTGCGGGCCCTGCTGCTCAGGACAATGTGTCTGACGGTGAGAACATTGAGCAGCAGAATCAGGGCGAATGGAACACCCGGGGTTAGAATGTGGTGGAGGAACTCGATTGGTCCCCAGACCGGAGAGAACGCAACACCCATTGTGACATCACAAAACCAGGGGAGGTTCCACAGCCGATACCCACCGGCCAGCATCACCCCCCAGGAAATGTCCTTCAGACAGCTCAGCACAGCCACTGTTCCCAGAACCACAGCCGCCGCTTTCTCGCTGCAATATTTACTTTTCAGCCTCGGGCAACAAATGGCCACAAATCGATCAAAGGTGAAAGTGACGGTGAACCAGACAGAACAGTCAGTGGCTGCAAAAAGCAGGGCGGCGTGGATATTACACACGGGGATGGACCGCAGGAAATAAAACTGTTCCCTAAAAACAATGGGAATGTGTCTGAATATCAGGTCGAGAATCACGACCAGGAGATCCCCCACTGCCATGGCCAACAGGTAACAAGTCACACATTTGGACAGCCCACAGTTTCTTCTCTTCAGGACCACAATTGTGATGAGGTTCACTGTGAGGAAGGGAAATACACAATGAAATTATACATCAGCCTGGGAAAGACATCACAAGTATGGTCGGCGTGGTGTGGAGGGAGTGAAATAAATATATACTAATACACACACACACATACAGAGACAGTAACACACACTCACACAGACACAGACACAGTAACACACACTCACACACACACACTCACACATACAGAGACAGTAACACACTCACACACACACACAGTAATACACTCACACACACACAGACAGTAATACACACACACACACTCACACACAGACAAACTAACACACTCACACTCACACACACAGACAGTAACACACACACACACACATACAGAGACAGTAACACACACTCACACACACACACACAGACAGTAACACACACTCACACACACAGACATACATACAGAGACAGTAACACACACACACAGACACTGACACACAAACACATACATACAGAGACAGTACCACACTCACACACACACAGAGACAGTAACACACACACACACACACACACACACAGACAGTAACACACACTCACACACACAGACATACATACAGAGACAGTAACACACACACACACACAGACACTGACACACAAACACACACATACAGAGACAGTAACACACACACACACACAGACACTGACACACAAACACATACATACAGAGACAGTAACACACACACACACACACACGCACATACATACAGAGACAGTAACACACTCACACACACACACATACATACAGAGACAGTAACACGTACACAGACACTGACACACTCACACACACACACAGTAATACACTGACACACACACAGACACTAACACACACACACACACAGTAATACACTCACACACACAGACAAAAACACACTCACACATACAGACACTGACACACACTCACACACACACATACAGTAATACACTTACACACACAGACAGAGACAGTAATACACTCACACACACAGACACTAACACACACACACACACTGTAATCCACACACAGACACTCAGTGGTGTGCGGTGTGCTGGGTGTCTGATGGGGGTGTGGTACATTGTGTACTGTCAGTGGTGTGTGGTGTGCTGGGTGTCTGATGTGGGTGTGGTACATTGTGTACTGTCAGTGGTGTGCAGTGTGCTGGGTGTCTGATGGGGGTGTGGTACATTGTGTACTGACAGTGGTGTGTTGTGTGCTTGGTGTCTGATGGGGGTGTGGTACATTGTGTACTGTCAGTGGTGTGCAGTGTGCTGAGTGTCTGATGGGGGTGTGGTACATTGTGTACTGTCAGTGGTGTGCGGTGTGCTGGGTGTCTGATGGGGGTGTGGTACATTGTGTACTGTCAGTGGTGTGCGGTGTGCTGGGTGTCTGATGGGGGTGTGGTACTTTGTGTACTGTCAGTGGTGTGTGGTGTTCTGAGTGTCTGATGGGGCTGTGGTACATTGTGTACTGTCAGTGGTGTGTGGTGTGCTGGGTGTCTGATGGGGGTGTGGTACATTGTGTACTGTCAGTGGTGTGCAGTGTGCTGGGTGTCTGATGGGGCTGTGGTACATTGTGTACTGTCAGTGGTGTGCGGTGTGCTGGCTGTCTGATGGGGGTGTGGTACATTGTGTACTGTCAGTGGTGTACGGTGAGCTGGGTGCCTGATGGGGGTGTGGTACATTGTGTACTGTCAGTGGTGTGTGGTGTGCTGGGTGTCTGATGGGAGTGTGGTACATTGTGTACTGTCAGTGGTGTGTGGTGTGCTGGGTGTCTGATGGGGGTGTGGTACATTGTGTACTGTCAGTGGTGTGTGGTGTGCTGTGTCCCTGATGGGGGTGTGGTACATTGTGTACTGTCAGTGGTGTGTGGTGTGCTGGGTGTCTGATGGGGGTGTGGTACATTGTGTACTGTCAGTGGTGTGCGGTGTGCTGGGTGTCTGATGGGGGTGTGGTAAATTGAGTACTGTCAGTGGTGTGCGGCGTGCTGGGTGTCTGATGGGGCTGTGGTACATTGTGTACTGTCAGTGGTGTGTGGTGTGCTGGGTCCCTGATGGAGGTGTGGTACATTGTGTACTGTCAGCGGTGTGCTGTGTGCTGGGTGTCTGATGGGGGTGTGGTACATTGTGTACTGTCAGTGGTGTGCAGTGTGCTGGGTGTCTGATGGGACTGTGGTACATTGTGTACTGTCAGTGGTGTGTGGTGTGCTGGGTGTCTGATGTGGGTGTGGGACATTGTGTACTGTCAGTGGTGTGTGGTGTGCTGGGTGTCTGATGTGGGTGTGGGACATTGTGTACTGTCAGTGGTGTGTGGTGTGCTGGGTGTCTGATGTGGGTGTGGGACATTGTGTACTGTCAGTGGTGTGCGGTGTGCTGGGTGTCTGATGGGCGTGTGGTACATTGTGTAGTGTCAGTGGTGTGCGGTGAGCTGGGTGCCTGATGGGGGTGTGGTACATTGTGTACTGTCAGTGGTGTGTGGTGTGCTGGGTGTCTGATGGGGCTGTGGCACATTGTGTACTGTCAGTGGTGTGCGGTGTGCTGGGTGTCTGATGGGGGTGTGGTACAATGTGTACTGTCAGTGGTGTGTGGTGTGCTGGGTGTCTGATGGGGGTGTGGTACATTGTGTACTGTCAGTGGTGTGTGGTGTGCTGGGTGTCTGATGTGGGTGTGGTACATTGTGTACTGTCAGTGGTGTGCGGTGAGCTGGGTGCCTGATGGGGGTGTGGTACATTGTGTACTGTCAGTGGTGTGTGGTGTGCTGGGTGTCTGATGGGGCTGTGGCACATTGTGTATTGTCAGTGGTGTGCGGTGTGCTGGGTGTCTGATGGGGGTGTGGTACAATGTGTACTGTCAGTGGTGTGTGGTGTGCTGGGTGTCTGATGGGGGTGTGGTACATTCTGTACTGTCAGTGGGGTGTGGTTTGCTGGGTGTCTGATGGGTGTGTGGTACATTGTGTACTGTCAGTGGTGTGCGGTGTGCTGGGTGTCTGATGGGGGTGTGGTACATTGTGTGCTGTCAGTGGTGTGCGGTGTGCTGGGTGCCTGATGGGGGTGTGGTACATTGTGTACTGTCAGTGGTGTGTGGTGTGCCTGGTGTCTGATGGGGCTGTGGCACATTGTGTACTGTCAGTGGTGTGCGGTGTGCTGGGTGACTGATGGGGGTGTGGTACATTGTGCACTGTCAGTGGTGTGCGGTGTGCTGGGTGTCTGATGGGGGTGTGGTACATTGTGTACTCTCAGTGGTGTGCGGTATGCTGGGTGCCTGATGGGGGTGTGGTACATTGTGCACTGTCAGTGGTGTGCGGTGAGCTGGGTGTCTGATGGGGGTGTGGTACATTGTGTGCTGTCAGTGGTGTGCGGTGTGCTGGGTGCCTGATGGGGGTGTGGTACATTGTGTACTGTCAGTGGTGTGCGGTGTTCTGGGTGTCTGATGGGGGTGTGGTACATTGTGTACTGTCAGTGGTGTGTGGTGTGCTGGGTGTCTGATGGGGGTGTGGTACATTGTGTACTGTCAGTGGTGTGCGGTGTTCTGGGTGTCTGATGGGGGTGTGGTACATTGTGTACTGTCAGTGGTGTGTGGTGTGCTGGGTGCCTGATGGGGGTGTGGTACATTGTGTACTGTCAGTGGTGTGCGGTGTGCTGGGTGACTGATGGGGGTGTGGTACATTGTGTACTGTCAGTAGTGTGCGGTGTGCTGGGTGACTGATGGGGGTGTGGTACATTGTGTACTGTCAGTGGTGTGCGGTGTGCTGGGTGTCTGATGGGGGTGTGGTACATTGTGTACTGTCAGTGGTGTGTGGTGTGCTGGGTGTCTGATGGGGTTGTGGTACATTGTGTACTGTCAGTGGTGTGTGGTGTGCTGGGTCCCTGATGGAGGTGTGGTACATTGTGTACTGTCAGCGGTGTGCTGTGTGCTGGGTGTCTGATGGGGGTGTGGTACATTGTGTACTGTCAGTGGTGTGCAGTGTGCTGGGTGTCTGATGGGACTGTGGTACATTGTGTACTGTCAGTGGTGTGTGGTGTGCTGGGTGTCTGATGTGGGTGTGGGACATTGTGTACTGTCAGTGGTGTGTGGTGTGCTGGGTGTCTGATGTGGGTGTGGGACATTGTGTACTGTCAGTGGTGTGTGGTGTGCTGGGTGTCTGATGTGGGTGTGGGACATTGTGTACTGTCAGTGGTGTGCGGTGTGCTGGGTGTCTGATGGGCGTGTGGTACATTGTGTAGTGTCAGTGGTGTGCGGTGAGCTGGGTGCCTGATGGGGGTGTGGTACATTGTGTACTGTCAGTGGTGTGTGGTGTGCTGGGTGTCTGATGGGGCTGTGGCACATTGTGTACTGTCAGTGGTGTGCGGTGTGCTGGGTGTCTGATGGGGGTGTGGTACAATGTGTACTGTCAGTGGTGTGTGGTGTGCTGGGTGTCTGATGGGGGTGTGGTACATTGTGTACTGTCAGTGGTGTGTGGTGTGCTGGGTGTCTGATGTGGGTGTGGTACATTGTGTACTGTCAGTGGTGTGCGGTGAGCTGGGTGCCTGATGGGGGTGTGGTACATTGTGTACTGTCAGTGGTGTGTGGTGTGCTGGGTGTCTGATGGGGCTGTGGCACATTGTGTATTGTCAGTGGTGTGCGGTGTGCTGGGTGTCTGATGGGGGTGTGGTACAATGTGTACTGTCAGTGGTGTGTGGTGTGCTGGGTGTCTGATGGGGGTGTGGTACATTCTGTACTGTCAGTGGGGTGTGGTTTGCTGGGTGTCTGATGGGTGTGTGGTACATTGTGTACTGTCAGTGGTGTGCGGTGTGCTGTGTGTCTGATGGGGGTGTGGTACATTGTGTGCTGTCAGTGGTGTGCGGTGTGCTGGGTGCCTGATGGGGGTGTGGTACATTGTGTACTGTCAGTGGTGTGTGGTGTGCCTGGTGTCTGATGGGGCTGTGGCACATTGTGTACTGTCAGTGGTGTGCGGTGTGCTGGGTGACTGATGGGGGTGTGGTACATTGTGCACTGTCAGTGGTGTGCGGTGTGCTGGGTGTCTGATGGGGGTGTGGTACATTGTGTACTCTCAGTGGTGTGCGGTATGCTGGGTGCCTGATGGGGGTGTGGTACATTGTGCACTGTCAGTGGTGTGCGGTGAGCTGGGTGTCTGATGGGGGTGTGGTACATTGTGTGCTGTCAGTGGTGTGCGGTGTGCTGGGTGCCTGATGGAGGTGTGGTACATTGTGTACTGTCAGTGGTGTGTGGTGTGCTGGGTGTCTGATGGGGCTGTCGTACATTGTGTACTGTCAGTGGTGTGTGGTGAGCTGTGTGCGTGATGGGGATGTGGTACATTGTGTACTGTCAGTGGTGTGCGGTGTTCTGGGTGTCTGATGGGGGTGTGGTACATTGTGTACTGTCAGTGGTGTGTGGTGTGCTGGGTGTCTGATGGGGGTGTGGTACATTGTGTACTGTCAGTGGTGTGCGGTGTTCTGGGTGTCTGATGGGGGTGTGGTACATTGTGTACTGTCAGTGGTGTGTGGTGTGCTGGGTGCCTGATGGGGGTGTGGTACATTGTGTACTGTCAGTGGTGTGCGGTGTGCTGGGTGACTGATGGGGGTGTGGTACATTGTGTACTGTCAGTGGTGTGCGGTGTGCTGGGTGACTGATGGGGGTGTGGTACATTGTGTACTGTCAGTGGTGTGCGGTGTGCTGGGTGTCTGATGGGGGTGTGGTACATTGTGTACTGTCAGTGGTGTGTGGTGTGCTGGGTGTCTGATGGGGTTGTGGTACATTGTGTACTGTCAGTGGTGTGTGGTGTGCTGTGTGCCTGATGGGGGTGTGGTACATTGTGTACTGTCAGTGGTGTGCTGTGTGCTGGGTGTCTGATGGGGGTGTGGTACATTGTGTACTGTCTGTGGTGAGCGGTGTGCTGGGTGTCTGATGGGACTGTGGTACATTGTGTACTGTCAGTGGTGTGTGGTGTGCTGGGTGTCTGATGTGGGTGTGGTACATTGTGTACTGTCAGTGGTGTGTGGTGTGCTGGGTGTCTGATGTGGGTGTGGTACATTGTGTACTGTCAGTGGTGTGTGGTGTGCTGGGTCCCTGATGGAGGTGTGGTACATTGTGTACTGTCAGCGGTGTGCTGTGTGCTGGGTGTCTGATGGGGGTGTGGTACATTGTGTACTGTCAGTGGTGTGTGGTGTGCTGGGTGTCTGATGTGGGTGTGGGACATTGTGTACTGTCAGTGGTGTGTGGTGTGCTGGGTGTCTGATGTGGGTGTGGGACATTGTGTACTGTCAGTGATGTGTGGTGTGCTGGGTGTCTGATGTGGGTGTGGGACATTGTGTACTGTCAGTGGTGTGTGGTGTGCTGTGTGCCTGATGGGTGTGTGGTACATTGTGTACTGTCAGTGGTGTGTGGCGTGCTGGGTGTCTGATGGGGGTGTGGTACATTGTGTACTGTCAGTGGTGTGCGGTGAGCTGGGTGCCTGATGGGGGTGTGGTACATTGTGTACTGTCAGTGGTGTGCGGTGTGCTGGGTGTCTGATGGGGCTGCGGCACATTGTGTACTGTCAGTGGTGTGCGGTGTGCTGGGTGTCTGATGGGGGTGTGGTACAATGTGTACTGTCAGTGGTGTGTGGTGTGCTGGGTGTCTGATGGGGGTGTGGTACATTGTGTACTGTCAGTGGTGTGTGGTGTGCTGGGTGTCTGATGTGGGTGTGGTACATTGTGTACTGTCAGTGGTGTGCGGTGAGCTGGGTGCCTGATGGGGGTGTGGTACATTGTGTACTGTCAGTGGTGTGTGGTGTGCTGGGTGTCTGATGGGGCTGTGGCACATTGTGTACTGTCAGTGGTGTGCGGTGTGCTGGGTGTCTGATGGGGGTGTGGTACATTGTGTACTGTCAGTGGTGTGCGGTGTGCTGGGTGTCTGATGGGGGTGTGGTACATTGTGTACTGTCAGTGGTGTGCGGTGTGCTGGGTGTCTGATGGGGCTGTGGAACATTGTGTACTGTAAGTGGTGTGCGGTGTGCTGGGTGTCTGATGGGGGTGTGGTACATTGTGTACTGTCAGTGGTGTGCGGTGTGCTGGGTGTCTGATGGGGGTGTGGTACATTGTGTACTGTCAGTGGTGTGTGGTGTGCTGGGTGCCTGATGGGACTGTGGTACAATGTGTACTGTCAGTGGTGTGTGGTGTGCTGGGTGTCTGATGGGGGTGTGGTACATTGTGTACTGTCAGTGGTTTGTGGTGTGCTGGGTGTCTGATGTGGGTGTGGTACATTGTGTACTGTCAGTGGTGTGCGGTGAGCTGGGTGCCTGATGGGGGTGTGGTACATTGTGTACTGTCAGTGGTGTGTGGTGTGCTGGGTGTCTGATGGGGCTGTGGCACATTGTGTACTGTCAGTGGTGTGCGGTGTGCTGGGTGTCTGATGGGGGTGTGGTACAATGTGTACTGTCAGTGGTGTGTGGTGTGCTGGGTGTCTGATGGGGGTGTGGTACATTGTGTACTGTCAGTGGTGTGTGGTGTGCTGGGTGTCTGATGGGTGTGTGGTACATTGTGTACTGTCAGTGGTGTGTGGTGTGCTGGGTGTCTGATGGGGGTGTGGTACATTGTGTACTGTCAGTGGTGTGTGGTGTGCTGGGTGTCTGATGGGTGTGTGGTACATTGTGTACTGTCAGTGGTGTGTGGTGTGCTGGGTGTCTGATGGGGGTGTGGTACATTGTGTACTGTCAGTGGTGTGCGGTGTGCTGGGTGTCTGATGGGGATGTGGTACATTGTGTACTGTCAGTGGTGTGCGGTGTGCTGGGTGTCTAATGGGGCTGTGGTACATTGTGTACTGTCAGTGGTGTGTGGTGTGCTGGGTGTCTGATGGGGATGTGGAACATTGTGTACTGTCAGTGGTGTGCGGTGTGCTGGGTGTCTAATGGGGCTGTGGTACATTGTGTACTGTCAGTGGTGTGCGGTGTGCTGGGTGTCTGATGCGGGTGTGGTACAGTGTGTACTGTCAGTGGTGTGCGGTGTGCTGGGTGTCTGATGGGGGTGTGGTACATTGTGTAATGTCAGTGGTGTGCGGTGTGCTGGGTGTCTGATGGGGGTGTGGTACAGTGTGTACTGTCAGTGGTGTGCGGTGTGCTGGGTGTCTGATGGGGGTGTGGTACATTGTGTACTGTCAGTGGTGTGCGGTGTGCTGGGAGTCTGATGGGGGTGTGGTACAGTGTGTACTGTCAGTGGTGTGCGGTGTGCTGGGTGTCTGATGGGGGTGAGGTACATTGTGTACTGTCAGTGGTGTGCGGTGTGCTGGGTGTCTGATGGGGGTGTGGTACAGTGTGTACTGTCAGTGGTGTGTGGTGTGCTGGGTGTCTGATGGTGGTGTGGTACATTGTGTACTGTCAGTGGTGTGCGGTGTGCTGTGTGTCTGATGGTGGTGTGGTACATTGTGTACTATCAGTGGTGTGCGGTGTGCTGGGTGTCTAATGGGGCTGTGGTACATTGTGTACTGTCAGTGGTGTGTGGTGAGCTGGGTGCCGGATGGGGGTGTGGGACATTGTGTACTGTCAGTGGTGTGTGGTGTGCAGGGTATCTGACGGGGGTGTGGTACATTGTGTACAGTCAGTGGTGTGTGGTGTGCTGGGTGCCTGATGGGGGTGTCGTACATTGTGTACTGTCAGTGGTGTGCGGTGTGCTGGGTGTCTGATGGGGATATGGTACATTGTGTACTGTCAGTGGTGTGTGGTGTGCAGTGTGTCTGATGGGGGTGTGGTACATTGTGTACTGTCAGTGGTGTGCTGGGTGTCTGATGGGGGTGTGGTACATTGTGTACTGTCAGTGGTGTGCGGCGTACTGGGTGCCTGATGGGGGTGTGGAACATTGTGTACTGTCAGTGGTGTGTGGTGTGCTGGGTGTCTGATGGGTGTGTGGTACATTGTGTACTGTCAGTGGTGTGTGGTGTGCTGGGTGCCTGATGGGGGTGTGGTACATTGTGTACTGTCAGTGGTATGCGGTGAGCTGGGTGTCTGATGGGGGTGTGGTACATTGTGTACTGTCAGTGGTGTGCGGTGTGCTGGGTGCCTGATGGGGGTCTGGTACATTGTGTACTGTCAGTGGTGTGTGGTGTGCTGGGTGTCTGATGGGGGTGTGGTACATTGTGTACTGTCAGTGGTGTGTGGTGTGCTGTGTGTCTGATGGGGGTGTGGTACATTGTGTACTGTCAGTGGCGTGTGGTGTGAAGTGTGTCTGATGGGGGTGTGGTACATTGTGTACTGTCAGTGGTGTGCTGGGTGTCTGATGGGGGTGTGGTACATTGTGTACTGTCAGTGGTGTGCGGCGTACTGGGTGCCTGATGGGGGTGTGGAACATTGTGTACTGTCAGTGGTGTGCGGTGTGCTGGGTGTCTGATGCGGGTGTGGTACATTGTGTACTGTCAGTGGTGTGTGGTGTGCTGGGTGCCTGATGGGGGTGTGGTACATTGTGTGCTGTCAGTGGCGTGTGGTGTGCAGTGTGTCTGATGGGGGTGTGGTACATTGTGTACTGTCAGTGGTGTGCTGGGTGTCTGATGGGGGTGTGGTACATTGTGTACTGTCAGTGGTGTGTGGTGAGCTAGGTGCCTGATGGGGCTGTGGTACATTGTGTACTGTCAGTGGTGTGCGGTGTGCTGGGTGTCTGATGGGGGTGTGGTACATTGTGTACTGTCAGTGGCGTGTGGTGTGCTGGGTGCCTGATGGGGGTGTTGTACATTGTGTACTGTCAGTGGTGTGTGGTGTGCTGGGTGTCTGATGGGGGTGTGGTACATTGTGTGCTGTCAGTGGCGTGTGCTGTGCAGTGTGTCTGATGGGGGTGTGGTACATTGTGTACTGTCAGTGGTGTGCTGGGTGTCTGATGGGGGTGTGGTACATTGTGTACTGTCAGTGGTGTGCGGTGTGCTGGGTGTCTGATGGGGCTGTGGTACATTGTGTACTGTCAGTGGTGTGCGGTGTGAGGGGTGTCTGATGGGGCTGTGGTACATTGTGTACTATCAGTGGTGTGCGGTGTGCTGGGTGCCTGATGGGGCTGTGGTACATTGTGTACTGTCAGTGGTGTGCGGTGTGCTGGGTGCCTGATGGGGCTGTGGTGCATTGTGTACTGTCAGTGGTGTGCGGTGTGCTGGGTGTCTTATGGGGCTCTGGTACATTGTGTACTGTCAGTGGTGTGCGGTGTGCTGGGTTTCTGATGGGGGTGTGGTACATTGTGTGTTGTCAGTGGTGTGTGGTATGCTGGGTGTCTGATGGGGGTGTGGTACATTGTGTACTGTCAGTGGTGTGCGGTGTGCTGTGTGCCTGATGGGGGGTGTGGTACATTGTGTACTGTCAGTGGTGTACGGTGTGCTGGGTGCCTGATGGGGGTGTGGTACATTGTGTACTGTCAATGGTGTGCGGTGTGCTGGGTGTCTGATGGGGGTGTGGTACATTGTGTACTGTCAGTGGGGTGCGGTGTGCTGGGTGTCTGATGGGGCTGTGGTACATTGTGTACTGTCAGTGGTGTGCGGTGTGCTGGGTGTCTGATGGGGGTGTGTAACATTTTGTACTGTCAGTGGGGTGCGGTGTGCTGGGTGTCTAATGGGGGTGTGGTACATTGTGTACTTTCAGTAGTGTGCGGTGTGCTGGGTGTCTGATGGGGCTGTGGTACATTGTGTACTGTCAGTGGTGTGCGGTGTGCTGGGTGTCTGATGGGGGTGAGGTACATTGTGTACTGTCAGTGGTGTGCGGTGTGCTGCGTGTCTGATGGGGCTGTGGTACATTGTGTACTGTCAGTGGTGTGTGGTGTGCTGGGTGTCTGATGGGGGTGTGGTACATTGTGTACTGTCAGTGGTGTGCGGTGTGCTGGGTGTCTGACGGGGGTGTGGTACATTGTGTACTGACAGTGGTGAGCGGTGTGCTGGGTGTCTGATGGGGGTGTGGTACATTGTGTACTGTCAGTGGTGTGCGGTGTGCTGTGTGTCTGATGGGGCTGTGGTTCATTGTGTACTGTCAGTTGTGTGCGGTGTGCTGGGTGTCTGATGGGGGTGTGGTACATTGTGTACTGTCAGTGGTGTGTAGTGTGCTGTGTGCTGATGGGGCTGTGGTACATTGTGTACTGTCAGTGGTGTGCGGTGTGCTGGGTGTCTGATGAGGCTGTGGTACATTGTGTACTGTCAGTGGTGTGCGGTGTGCTGGATGTCTGATGGGTGTGTGGTACATTGTTTACTGTCAGTATTGTGCGTTGTGCTGGGTGCCTGATGGGGGTGTGGTACATTGTGTACTGTCAGTGGAGTTTGGTGTGCTGGGTGTCTGATGGGGCTGTGGTACATTGTGTACTGTCAGTGGTGTGCGGTGTGCTGTGTGTCTGATGGGGCTGTGGTACATTGTGTACTGTCAGTGGAGTTTGGTGTGCTGGGTGTCTGATGGGGCTGTGGTACATTGTGTACTGTCAGTGGTGTGAGGTGTGCTGGGTGTCTGATGGGGGTGTGGTACATTGTGTACTGTCAGTGGTGTGCTGTGTGCTGGGTGCCTGACGGGGGTGTGGTACAGTGTGTACTGTTAGTGGTGTGCGGTGTGCTGGGTGTCTGAAGAGGCTGTGGTACATTGTGTACTGTCAGTGGTGTGCGGTGTGCTGTGTGTCTGATGGGGCTGTGGTACATTGTGTACTGTCAGTGGTGTGCGGTGTGCTGGGTGCCTGATGGGGGTGTGGTACATTGTGTACTGTCAGTGGTGTGCGGTGTGCTGGGTGTCTGATGGGAGTGCGGTACATTGTGTACTGTCAGTGGTGTGCGGTGTGCTGTGTGTCTGATGGGGCTGTGGTACATTGTGTACTGTCAGTCGTGTGCGGTGTGCTGGGTGCCTGATGGGGGTGTGGTACATTGTGTACTGTCAGTGGTGTGTGGTGTGCTGGGTGCCTGATGTGGGTGTGGTACATTGTGTTCTGTCAGTGGTGTGCGGTGTGCTGGGTGCCTGATGTGGGTGTGGTACATTGTGTTCTGTCAGTGGTGTGCAGTGTTCTGGGTGTCTGATGGGGGTGTGGTTCATTGTGTACTGTCAGTGGTGTGCGGTGTGCTGGGTGTCTGATGTGGGTGTGGTACATTGTGTACTGTCAGTGGTGTTTGGTGTGCTGGGTGTCTGATGGGGCTGTGGTACATTGTGTACTGTCAGTGGTGTGCGGTGTGCTGGGTGTCTGATGGGGCTGTGGTACATTGTGTACTGTCAGTGGTGTGCATTGTGCTGGGTGCCTGATGGGGGTGTGGTACATTGTGTACTCTCAGTGGTGTGCGGTGTGCTGGGTGTCTGATGGGGGTGTGGTACATTGTGTACTGTCAGTGGTGTGCGGTGTGCTGGGTGCCTGATGGGGCTGTGGTACCTTGTGTACTGTCAGTGGTGTGCGGTGTGCTGGGTGTCTGATGGGACTGTGGTACATTGTGTACTGTCAGTGGTGTGCGGTGTGCTGAGTGTCTGATGGGGGTGTGGTACATTGTGTACTGTCACTGGTGTGCGGTGTGCTGGGTGTCTGATGGGACTGTGGTACATTGTGTACTGTCAGTGGTGTGCGGTGTGCTGGGTGTCTGATGGGACTGTGGTACATTGTATATTGTCAGTGGTGTGTGGTGTGCTGGGTGTCTGATGGGGGTGTGGTACATTGTGTACTGTCAGTGGTGTGTGGCGTGCTGGGTGTCTGATGGGGATATGGTACATTGTGTACTGTCAGTGGTGTGTGGTGTGCTGGGTGTCTGATGGGGGTGTGGTACATTGTGTACTGTCAGTGTTGTGCGGTGTGCTGGGTGCCTGATGGGGCTGTGGAACATTGTGGACTGTCAGTGGTGTGCGGTGTGCTGGGTGCCTGATGGGGATGTGGTACATTGTGTACTGTTAGTGTTGTGCGGTGTGCTGGGTGTCTAATGTGGGTGTGGTACATTGTGTACTGTCAGTGGTGTGCGGTGTGCTGGGTGTCTGATGGGGGTGTGGTACATTGTGTCCTGTCAGTGGTGTGCGGTGTGCTGGGTATCTGATGGGGGTGTGGTACATTGTGTACTGTCAGTGGTGTACGGTGTGATGGGTGTCTGATGGGGGTGTGGTACATTATGTACTGTCAGTGGTGTGCGGTGTGCTGGGTGTCTGATGGGGGTGTGGTACATTGTGTACTGTCAGTGGTGTGCGGTGTGCTGTGTCCCTGATGGGGGTGTGGTACATTGTGTACTGTCAGTGGTGTGCGGTGTGCTGTGTGCCTGATGGTGGTGTGGTACACTGTGTACTGTCAGTGGTGTGTGGTGTGCTGGGTGTCTGATTGGGGTGTGGTACATTGTGTACTGTCAGTGGTGTGCGGTGTTCTGGGTGTCTGATGGGGGTGTGGTACATTGTGTACTGTCAGTGGTGTGTGGTGTGCTGGGTGTCTGATGGGGGTGTGGTACATTGTGTACTGTCAGTGGTGTGCGGTGTGCTGTGCGTCTGATGGGGGTGTGGTACATTGTGTACTGTCAGTGGTGTGTGGTGTGCTGGGTGTCTGATGGGGGTGTGGTACATTGTGTACTGTCAGTGGTGTGCGGTGATCTGGGTGTCTGATGGGGTGTGGTACATTATGTACTTTCAGTGGTGTGCGGTGTGCTGGGTG
This sequence comes from Scyliorhinus torazame, assembly GCF_047496885.1. NCBI lineage: Eukaryota > Metazoa > Chordata > Chondrichthyes > Carcharhiniformes > Scyliorhinidae > Scyliorhinus > Scyliorhinus torazame. The sequence goes on from NW_027307772.1 coordinate 527,567, forward strand.
TCTGATGGGGGTGTGGTACATTGTGTACTGTCAGTGGAGTGCGGTGAGCTGGGTATCTGATGGGGCTGTGGTACATTGTGTACGGTCAGTGGTGTGCGGTGTGCTGGGTGCCTGATGGGGCTGTGGTACATTGTGTACTGTCAGTGGTGTGAGGTGTGCTGGGTGCCTGATGAGGGTGTGGTACATTGTGTACTGTCAGTGGAGTGCGGTGAGCTGGGTATCTGATGGGGGTGTGGTACATTGTGTACTGTCAGTGGAGTGCGGTGAGCTGGGTATCTGTTGGGGGTGTGGTACATTGTGTACTGTCAGTGGTGTGAGGTGTGCTGGGTGCTTGATGGGGGTGTGGTACATTGTGTACTGTCAGTGGTGTGCGGTGTGCTGGGTGTCTGATGGGGGTGTGGTACATTGTGTAATGTCAGTGGTGTGTGGTGTGCTGGGTGTCTGATGGGGGTGTGGTACATTGTGTACTGTCAGTGGAGTGCGGTGAGCTGGGTATCTGATGGGGGTGTGGTACATTGTGTACTCTCAGTGGTGTGAGGTGTGCTGGGTGCCTGATGGGGGTGTGGTACATTGTGTACTGTCAGTGGTGTGCGGTGTGCTGGGTGTCTGATGGGGGTGTGGTACATTGTGTACTGTCAGTGGTGTGTGGTCTGCTGGGTGCCTGATGGGGATGTGGTACATTGTGTACTGTCAGTGGTGTGCGGTGTGCTGGGTGCCTGATGGGGCTGTGGTACATTGTGTACTGTCAGTGGTGTGCGGTGTGCTGGGTGTCTAATGGGGGTGTGGTACATTGTGTACTGTCAGTGGTGTGCGGTGTGCTGGGTGTCTGATGGGGGTGAGGTACATTGTGTCCTGTCAGTGGTGTGTCGTGTGCTGGGTGCCTGATGGGACTGTGGTACATTGTGTACTGTCAGTGGTGTGCGGTGTGCTGGGTGCCTGATGTGGGTGTGGTACATTGTGTACTGTCAGTGGTGTGCGGTGTGCTGGGTGCCTGATGGGGCTGTGGTACATTGTGTACTGTCAGTGGTGTGTGGTGTGCTGTGTCCCTGATGGGGGTGTGGTACATTGTGTACTGTCAGTGGTGTGCGGTGTGCTGGGTGCCTGATGGGGGTGTGGTACATTGTGTACTGTCAGTGGTGTGCGGTGTGCTGGGTGTCTGATGGGGGGTGTGGTAAATTGTGTACTGTCAGTGGTGTGCGGTGTGCTGTGTGTCTGATGGGGGTGTGGTACATTGTGTACTGTCAGTGGTGTGCGGTGTGCTGGGTGCCTGATGGGGGTGTGGTACATTGTGTACTGTCAGTGGTGTGCGGTGTGCTGGGTGTCTGATGGGGGTGTGGTACATTGTGTACTGTCAGTGGTGTTCGGTGTGCTGGGTGCCTGATGGGGGTGTGGTACATTGTGTACTGTCAGTGGTGTGCGGTGTGCTGGGTGTCTGATGGGGGTGTGGTACATTGTGTGCTGTCAGTGGTGTGCGGTGTGCTGGGTGTCCGATGGGGGTGTGGTACATTGTGTACTGTCAGTGGTGTACGGTCTGCTGGGTGCGTGATGGGGGTGTGGTACATTGTGTACTGTCAGTGGTGTGCGGTGTGCTGGGTGCCTGATGGGGGTGTGGTACATTGTGTACTGTCAGTGGTGTGCGGTGAGCTGGGTGTCTGATGAGGGTGTGGTACATTGTGTACTGTCAGTGGTGTGCGGTGTGCTGGGTGTCTGATGGGGCTGTGGTACATTGTGTACTGTCAGTGGTGTGTGGTGTGCTGGGTGGCTGTGGTACATTGTGTCCTGTAAGTGGTGTGTGGTGTGCTGATGTGTCTGATGGGGGTGTGGTACATTGTGTACTGTCAGTGGTGTGCGGGGTGCTGGGTGTCTGATGTGGCTGTGGTACATTGTGTACTGTCAGTGGTGGGTGGTGTGCTGGGTGCCTGATGGGGGTGTGGTACATTGTGTACTGTCAGTGGTGTGTGGTGTGCTGGGTGTCTGATGGAGCTGTGGTACATTGTGTCCTGTAAGTGGTGTGTGGTGTGCTGGGTGTCTGATGGGGATGTGGTACATTGTGTACTGTCAGTGGTGTGCGGTGAGCTGGGTGCCTGATGGGGGTGTGGTACATTGTGTCCTGTAAGTGGTGTGTGGTGTGCTGGGTGTCTGTTGGGGCTGTGGTACATTGTGTACTGACAGTGGTGTGTGGTGTGCTGGGTGTCTGATGGGGATGTGGTACATTGTGTACTGTCAGTGGTGTGTGGTGTGCTGGGTGTCTGATGGGGATGTGGTACATTGTGTACTGTCAGTGGTGTGTGGTGTGCTGGGTGTCTGATGGGGATGTGGTACATTGTGTACTGTCAGTGGTGTGCGGTGTGCTGGGTGTCTGATGGGGCAGTGGTACATTGTGTACTGTCAGTGGTGTGTGGTGAGCTGGGTGTCTGATGGGGATGTGGTACATTGTGTACTGTCAGTGGTGTGTGGTGAGCTGGGTGTCTGATGGGGATGTGGTACATTGTGTACTGTCAGTGGTGTGCGGTGAGCTGGGTGTCTGATGGGGGTGTGGCACATTGTGTACTGTCAGTGGTGTGTGGTGAGCTGGGTGTCTGATAGGGATGTGGTACATTGTGTACTGTCAGTGGTGTGCGGTGAGCTGGGTGTCTGATGGGGGTGTGGCACATTGTGTACTGTCAGTGGTGTGCGGTGTGCTGTTTGCCTGATGGGGATGTGGTACATTGTGTACTGTCAGTGGTGTGTGGCGTGCTGGGTGCCTGATGGGGCAGTGGTACATTGTGTACTGTCAGTGGTGTGTGGTGTGCTGGGTGCCTGATGGGGCAGTGGTACATTGTGTACTGTCAGTGGTGTGTGGTGTGCTGGGTGCCTGATGGGGCAGTGGTACATTGTGTACTGTCAGTGGTCTGCGGTGTGCTGTGTGCCTGATGGGGATGTGGTACATTGTGTACTGTCAGTGGTGTGCGGTGTGCTGGGTGCCTGATGGGACTGTGGTACATTGTATACTGTCAGTGGTGTGTGGTGTGCTGGATGTCTGATGGGGGTGTGGTACATTTTGTACTGTCAGTGGTGTGTGGCGTGCTGGGTGTCTGATGGGGATATGGTACATTGTGTACTGTCAGTGGTGTGTGGTGTGCTGGGTGTCTGATGGGGGTGTGGTACATTGTGTACTGTCAGTGTTGTGCGGTGTGCTGGGTGCCTGATGGGGCTGTGGAACATTGTGGACTGTCAGTGGTGTGCGGTGTGCTGGGTGCCTGATGGGGATGTGGTACATTGTGTACTGTCAGTGGTGTGTGGTGTGCTGGGTGTCTGATGGGGGTGTGGTACATTGTGTACTGTCAGTGGTGTGCGGTGTGCTGTGCGTCTGATGGGGGTGTGGTACATTGTGTACTGTCAGTGGTGTGTGGTGTGCTGGGTGTCTGATGGGGGTGTGGTACATTGTGTACTGTCAGTGGTGTGCGGTGATCTGGGTGTCTGATGGGGTGTGGTACATTATGTACTTTCAGTGGTGTGCGGTGTGCTGGGTGTCTGATGGTGGTGTGGTACATTGTGTACTGTCAGTGGAGTGCGGTGAGCTGGGTATCTGATGGGGCTGTGGTACATTGTGTACGGTCAGTGGTGTGCGGTGTGCTGGGTGCCTGATGGGGCTGTGGTACATTGTGTACTGTCAGTGGTGTGAGGTGTGCTGGGTGCCTGATGAGGGTGTGGTACATTGTGTACTGTCAGTGGAGTGCGGTGAGCTGGGTATCTGATGGGGGTGTGGTACATTGTGTACTGTCAGTGGAGTGCGGTGAGCTGGGTATCTGTTGGGGGTGTGGTACATTGTGTACTGTCAGTGGTGTGAGGTGTGCTGGGTGCTTGATGGGGGTGTGGTACATTGTGTTCTGTCAGTGGTGTGCGGTGTGCTGGGTGTCTGATGGGGGTGTGGTACATTGTGTAATGTCAGTGGTGTGTGGTGTGCTGGGTGTCTGATGGGGGTGTGGTACATTGTGTACTGTCAGTGGAGTGCGGTGAGCTGGGTATCTGATGGGGGTGTGGTACATTGTGTACTCTCAGTGGTGTGAGGTGTGCTGGGTGCCTGATGGGGGTGTGGTACATTGTGTACTGTCAGTGGTGTGCGGTGTGCTGGGTGTCTGATGGGGGTGTGGTACATTGTGTACTGTCAGTGGTGTGTGGTCTGCTGGGTGCCTGATGGGGATGTGGTACATTGTGTACTGTCAGTGGTGTGCGGTGTGCTGGGTGCCTGATGGGGCTGTGGTACATTGTGTACTGTCAGTGGTGTGCGGTGTGCTGGGTGTCTAATGGGGGTGTGGTACATTGTGTACTGTCAGTGGTGTGCGGTGTGCTGGGTGTCTGATGGGGGTGAGGTACATTGTGTCCTGTCAGTGGTGTGTCGTGTGCTGGGTGCCTGATGGGACTGTGGTACATTGTGTACTGTCAGTGGTGTGCGGTGTGCTGGGTGCCTGATGTGGGTGTGGTACATTGTGTACTGTCAGTGGTGTGCGGTGTGCTGGGTGCCTGATGGGGCTGTGGTACATTGTGTACTGTCAGTGGTGTGTGGTGTGCTGTGTCCCTGATGGGGGTGTGGTACATTGTGTACTGTCAGTGGTGTGCGGTGTGCTGGGTGCCTGATGGGGGTGTGGTACATTGTGTACTGTCAGTGGTGTGCGGTGTGCTGGGTGTCTGATGGGGGGTGTGGTAAATTGTGTACTGTCAGTGGTGTGCGGTGTGCTGTGTGTCTGATGGGGGTGTGGTACATTGTGTACTGTCAGTGGTGTGCGGTGTGCTGGGTGCCTGATGGGGGTGTGGTACATTGTGTACTGTCAGTGGTGTGCGGTGTGCTGGGTGTCTGATGGGGGTGTGGTACATTGTGTACTGTCAGTGGTGTTCGGTGTGCTGGGTGCCTGATGGGGGTGTGGTACATTGTGTACTGTCAGTGGTGTGCGGTGTGCTGGGTGTCTGATGGGGGTGTGGTACATTGTGTGCTGTCAGTGGTGTGCGGTGTGCTGGGTGTCCGATGGGGGTGTGGTACATCGTGTACTGTCAGTGGTGTACGGTCTGCTGGGTGCGTGATGGGGGTGTGGTACATTGTGTACTGTCAGTGGTGTGCGGTGTGCTGGGTGCCTGATGGGGGTGTGGTACATTGTGTACTGTCAGTGGTGTGCGGTGAGCTGGGTGTCTGATGAGGGTGTGGTACATTGTGTACTGTCAGTGGTGTGCGGTGTGCTGGGTGTCTGATGGGGCTGTGGTACATTGTGTACTGTCAGTGGTGTGTGGTGTGCTGGGTGGCTGTGGTACATTGTGTCCTGTAAGTGGTGTGTGGTGTGCTGATGTGTCTGATGGGGGTGTGGTACATTGTGTACTGTCAGTGGTGTGCGGGGTGCTGGGTGTCTGATGTGGCTGTGGTACATTGTGTACTGTCAGTGGTGGGTGGTGTGCTGGGTGCCTGATGGGGGTGTGGTACATTGTGTACTGTCAGTGGTGTGTGGTGTGCTGGGTGTCTGATGGAGCTGTGGTACATTGTGTCCTGTAAGTGGTGTGTGGTGTGCTGGGTGTCTGATGGGGATGTGGTACATTGTGTACTGTCAGTGGTGTGCGGTGAGCTGGGTGCCTGATGGGGGTGTGGTACATTGTGTCCTGTAAGTGGTGTGTGGTGTGCTGGGTGTCTGTTGGGGCTGTGGTACATTGTGTACTGACAGTGGTGTGTGGTGTGCTGGGTGTCTGATGGGGATGTGGTACATTGTGTACTGTCAGTGGTGTGTGGTGTGCTGGGTGTCTGATGGGGATGTGGTACATTGTGTACTGTCAGTGGTGTGTGGTGTGCTGGGTGTCTGATGGGGATGTGGTACATTGTGTACTGTCAGTGGTGTGCGGTGTGCTGGGTGTCTGATGGGGCAGTGGTACATTGTGTACTGTCAGTGGTGTGTGGTGAGCTGGGTGTCTGATGGGGATGTGGTACATTGTGTACTGTCAGTGGTGTGTGGTGAGCTGGGTGTCTGATGGGGATGTGGTACATTGTGTACTGTCAGTGGTGTGCGGTGAGCTGGGTGTCTGATGGGGGTGTGGCACATTGTGTACTGTCAGTGGTGTGTGGTGAGCTGGGTGTCTGATAGGGATGTGGTACATTGTGTACTGTCAGTGGTGTGCGGTGAGCTGGGTGTCTGATGGGGGTGTGGCACATTGTGTACTGTCAGTGGTGTGCGGTGTGCTGTTTGCCTGATGGGGATGTGGTACATTGTGTACTGTCAGTGGTGTGTGGCGTGCTGGGTGCCTGATGGGGCAGTGGTACATTGTGTACGGTCAGTGGTGTGTGGTGTGCTGGGTGCCTGATGGGGCAGTGGTACATTGTGTACTGTCAGTGGTGTGTGGTGTGCTGGGTGCCTGATGGGGCAGTGGTACATTGTGTACTGTCAGTGGTCTGCGGTGTGCTGTGTGCCTGATGGGGATGTGGTACATTGTGTACTGTCAGTGGTGTGCGGTGTGCTGGGTGCCTGATGGGACTGTGGTACATTGTATACTGTCAGTGGTGTGTGGTGTGCTGGATGTCTGATGGGGGTGTGGTACATTTTGTACTGTCAGTGGTGTGTGGCGTGCTGGGTGTCTGATGGGGATATGGTACATTGTGTACTGTCAGTGGTGTGTGGTGTGCTGGGTGTCTGATGGGGGTGTGGTACATTGTGTACTGTCAGTGTTGTGCGGTGTGCTGGGTGCCTGATGGGGCTGTGGAACATTGTGGACTGTCAGTGGTGTGCGGTGTGCTGGGTGCCTGATGGGGATGTGGTACATTGTGTACTGTCAGTGTTGTGCGGTGTGCTGGGTGTCTAATGTGGGTGTGGTACATTGTGTACTGTCAGTGGTGTGCGGTGTGCTGGGTGTCTGATGGGGGTGTGGTACATTGTGTCCTGTCAGTGGTGTGCGGTGTGCTGGGTATCTGATGGGGGTGTGGTACATTGTGTACTGTCAGTGGTGTACGGTGTGATGGGTGTCTGATGGGGGTGTGGTACATTATGTACTGTCAGTGGTGTGCGGTGTGCTGGGTGTCTGATGGGGGTGTGGTACATTGTGTACTGTCAGTGGTGTGCGGTGTGCTGTGTCCCTGATGGGGGTGTGGTACATTGTGTACTGTCAGTGGTGTGTGGTGTGCTGGGTGTCTGATTGGGGTGTGGTACATTGTGTACTGTCAGTGGTGTGCGGTGTTCTGGGTGTCTGATGGGGGTGTGGTACATTGTGTACTGTCAGTGGTGTGCGGTGTGCTGTGTGTCTGATGGGGGTGTGGTACATTGTGTACTGTCAGTGGTGTGTGGTGTGCTGGGTGTCTGATGGGGGTGTGGTACATTGTGTACTGTCAGTGGTGTGCGGTGTGCTGTGTGTCTGATGGGGGTGTGGTACATTGTGTACTGTCAGTGGTGTGTGGTGTGCTGGGTGTCTGATGGGGGTGTGGTACATTGTGTACTGTCAGTGGTGTGCGGTGATCTGGGTGTCTGATGGGGTGTGGTACATTATGTACTTTCAGTGGTGTGCGGTGTGCTGGGTGTCTGATGGGGGTGTGGTACATTGTGTACTGTCAGTGGAGTGCGGTGAGCTGGGTATCTGATGGGGCTGTGGTACATTGTGTACGGTCAGTGGTGTGCGGTGTGCTGGGTGCCTGATGGGGCTGTGGTACATTGTGTACTGTCAGTGGTGTGAGGTGTGCTGGGTGCCTGATGAGGGTGTGGTACATTGTGTACTGTCAGTGGAGTGCGGTGAGCTGGGTATCTGATGGGGGTGTGGTACATTGTGTACTGTCAGTGGAGTGCGGTGAGCTGGGTATCTGTTGGGGGTGTGGTACATTGTGTACTGTCAGTGGTGTGAGGTGTGCTGGGTGCTTGATGGGGGTGTGGTACATTGTGTACTGTCAGTGGTGTGCGGTGTGCTGGGTGTCTGATGGGGGTGTGGTACATTGTGTAATGTCAGTGGTGTGTGGTGTGCTGGGTGTCTGATGGGGGTGTGGTACATTGTGTACTGTCAGTGGAGTGCGGTGAGCTGGGTATCTGATGGGGGTGTGGTACATTGTGTACTCTCAGTGGTGTGAGGTGTGCTGGGTGCCTGATGGGGGTGTGGTACATTGTGTACTGTCAGTGGTGTGCGGTGTGCTGGGTGTCTGATGGGGGTGTGGTACATTGTGTACTGTCAGTGGTGTGTGGTCTGCTGGGTGCCTGATGGGGATGTGGTACATTGTGTACTGTCAGTGGTGTGCGGTGTGCTGGGTGCCTGATGGGGCTGTGGTACATTGTGTACTGTCAGTGGTGTGCGGTGTGCTGGGTGTCTGATGGGGGTGTGGTACATTGTGTACTGTCACTGGTGTGCGGTGTGCTGGGTGTCTGATGGGACTGTGGTACATTGTGTACTGTCAGTGGTGTGCGGTGTGCTGGGTGTCTGATGGGACTGTGGTACATTGTATACTGTCAGTGGTGTGTGGTGTGCTGGGTGTCTAATGGGGGTGTGGTACATTGTGTACTGTCAGTGGTGTGTGGCGTGCTGGGTGTCTGATGGGGATATGGTACATTGTGTACTGTCAGTGGTGTGTGGTGTGCTGGGTGTCTGATGGGGGTGTGGTACATTGTGTACTGTCAGTGTTGTGCGGTGTGCTGGGTGCCTGATGGGGCTGTGGAACATTGTGGACTGTCAGTGGTGTGCGGTGTGCTGGGTGCCTGATGGGAATGTGGTACATTGTGTACTGTTAGTGTTGTGCGGTGTGCTGGGTGTCTAATGTGGGTGTGGTACATTGTGTACTGTCAGTGGTGTGCGGTGTGCTGGGTGTCTGATGGGGGTGTGGTACATTGTGTCCTGTCAGTGGTGTGCGGTGTGCTGGGTATCTGATGGGGGTGTGGTACATTGTGTACTGTCAGTGGTGTACGGTGTGATGGGTGTCTGATGGGGGTGTGGTACATTATGTACTGTCAGTGGTGTGCGGTGTGCTGGGTGTCTGATGGGGGTGTGGTACATTGTGTACTGTCAGTGGTGTGCGGTGTGCTGTGTCCCTGATGGGGGTGTGGTACATTGTGTACTGTCAGTGGTGTGCGGTGTGCTGTGTGCCTGATGGTGGTGTGGTACACTGTGTACTGTCAGTGGTGTGTGGTGTGCTGGGTGTCTGATTGGGGTGTGGTACATTGTGTACTGTCAGTGGTGTGCGGTGTTCTGGGTGTCTGATGGGGGTGTGGTACATTGTGTACTGTCAGTGGTGTGTGGTGTGCTGGGTGTCTGATGGGGGTGTGGTACATTGTGTACTGTCAGTGGTGTGTGGTGTGCTGGGTGTCTGATGGGGGTGTGGTACATTGTGTACTGTCAGTGGTGTGCGGTGTGCTGTGCGTCTGATGGGGGTGTGGTACATTGTGTACTGTCAGTGGTGTGTGGTGTGCTGGGTGTCTGATGGGGGTGTGGTACATTGTGTACTGTCAGTGGTGTGCGGTGATCTGGGTGTCTGATGGGGTGTGGTACATTATGTACTTTCAGTGGTGTGCGGTGTGCTGGGTGTCTGATGGGGGTGTGGTACATTGTGTACTGTCAGTGGAGTGCGGTGAGCTGGGTATCTGATGGGGCTGTGGTACATTGTGTACGGTCAGTGGTGTGCGGTGTGCTGGGTGCCTGATGGGGCTGTGGTACATTGTGTACTGTCAGTGGTGTGAGGTGTGCTGGGTGCCTGATGAGGGTGTGGTACATTGTGTACTGTCAGTGGAGTGCGGTGAGCTGGGTATCTGATGGGGGTGTGGTACATTGTGTACTGTCAGTGGAGTGCGGTGAGCTGGGTATCTGTTGGGGGTGTGGTACATTGTGTACTGTCAGTGGTGTGAGGTGTGCTGGGTGCTTGATGGGGGTGTGGTACATTGTGTACTGTCAATGGTGTGCGGTGTGCTGGGTGTCTGATGGGGGTGTGGTACATTGTGTAATGTCAGTGGTGTGTGGTGTGCTGGGTGTCTGATGGGGGTGTGGTACATTGTGTACTGTCAGTGGAGTGCGGTGAGCTGGGTATCTGATGGGGGTGTGGTACATTGTGTACTCTCAGTGGTGTGAGGTGTGCTGGGTGCCTGATGGGGGTGTGGTACATTGTGTACTGTCAGTGGTGTGCGGTGTGCTGGGTGTCTGATGGGGGTGTGGTACATTGTGTACTGTCAGTGGTGTGTGGTCTGCTGGGTGCCTGATGGGGATGTGGTACATTGTGTACTGTCAGTGGTGTGCGGTGTGCTGGGTGCCTGATGGGGCTGTGGTACATTGTGTACTGTCAGTGGTGTGCGGTGTGCTGGGTGTCTGATGGGGGTGTGGTACATTGTGTACTGTCAGTGGTGTGCGGTGTGCTGGGTGTCTGATGGGGGTGAGGTACATTGTGTCCTGTCAGTGGTGTGTCGTGTGCTGGGTGCCTGATGGGACTGTGGTACATTGTGTACTGTCAGTGGTGTGCGGTGTGCTGGGTGCCTGATGTGGGTGTGGTACATTGTGTACTGTCAGTGGTGTGCGGTGTGCTGGGTGCCTGATGGGGCTGTGGTACATTGTGTACTGTCAGTGGTGTGTGGTGTGCTGTGTCCCTGATGGGGGTGTGGTACATTGTGTACTGTCAGTGGTGTGCGGTGTGCTGGGTGCCTGATGGGGGTGTGGTACATTGTGTACTGTCAGTGGTGTGCGGTGTGCTGGGTGTCTGATGGGGGGTGTGGTAAATTGTGTACTGTCAGTGGTGTGCGGTGTGCTGTGTGTCTGATGGGGGTGTGGTACATTGTGTACTGTCAGTGGTGTGCGGTGTGCTGGGTGCCTGATGGGGGTGTGGTACATTGTGTACTGTCAGTGGTGTGCGGTGTGCTGGGTGTCTGATGGGGGTGTGGTACATTGTGTACTGTCAGTGGTGTTCGGTGTGCTGGGTGCCTGATGGGGGTGTGGTACATTGTGTACTGTCAGTGGTGTGCTGGGTGTCTGATGGGGGTGTGGTACATTGTGTGCTGTCAGTGGTGTGCGGTGTGCTGGGTGTCCGATGGGGGTGTGGTACATTGTGTACTGTCAGTGGTGTACGGTCTGCTGGGTGCGTGATGGGGGTGTGGTACATTGTGTACTGTCAGTGGTGTGCGGTGTGCTGGGTGCCTGATGGGGGTGTGGTACATTGTGTACTGTCAGTGGTGTGCGGTGAGCTGGGTGTCTGATGAGGGTGTGGTACATTGTGTACTGTCAGTGGTGTGCGGTGTGCTGGGTGTCTGATGGGGCTGTGGTACATTGTGTACTGTCAGTGGTGTGTGGTGTGCTGGGTGGCTGTGGTACATTGTGTCCTGTAAGTGGTGTGTGGTGTGCTGATGTGTCTGATGGGGGTGTGGTACATTGTGTACTGTCAGTGGTGTGCGGGGTGCTGGGTGTCTGATGTGGCTGTGGTACATTGTGTACTGTCAGTGGTGGGTGGTGTGCTGGGTGCCTGATGGGGGTGTGGTACATTGTGTACTGTCAGTGGTGTGTGGTGTGCTGGGTGTCTGATGGAGCTGTGGTACATTGTGTCCTGTAAGTGGTGTGTGGTGTGCTGGGTGTCTGATGGGGATGTGGTACATTGTGTACTGTCAGTGGTGTGCGGTGTGCTGGGTGTCTGTTGGGGCTGTGGTACATTGTGTACTGTCAGTGGTGTGCGGTGTGCTGGGTGCCTGATGGGGGTGTGGTACATTGTGTACTGTCAGTGGTGTGTGGTGTGCTGGGTGTCTGATGGGTGTGAGGTACATTGTGTACTGTCAGTGGTGTGCGGTGTGCTGGGTGTCTGATGGGGGTGTGGTACATTGTGTACTGTCAGTGGTGTGCGATGTGCTGGGTGTCTGATGTGGGTGTGGTACATTGTGTTCTGTCAGTGGTGTGCGGTGTGCTGGGTGCCTGATGGGGGTGTGGTACATTGTGTACTGTCAGTGGTGTGCTGTGTGCTGGGTGTCTGATGGGGGTGTGGTACATTGTGTACTGTCAGTGGTGTGCGGTGTGCTGGGTGCCTGATGGGGGTGTGGTACATTGTGTACTGTCAGTGGTGAGCGGTGCGCTGGGTGTCTGATGGGGCTGTGGTACATTGTGTACTGTCAGTGGTGTGTGGTGAGCTGGGTGTCTGATGAGGGTGTGGTACACTGTGTACTGTCAGTGGTGTGCGGTGTGCTGTTTGCCTGATGGGGGTGTGGTACATTGTGTACTGTCAGTGGTGTGCGGTGTTCTGGGTGTCTGATGGTGGTGTGGTACATTGTGAACTGTCAGTGGTGTGCGGTGTGCTGTTTGCCTGATGGGGATGTGGTACATTGTGTACTGTCAGTGGTGTGTGGCGTGCTGGGTGCCTGATGGGGCAGTGGTACATTGTGTACGGTCAGTGGTGTGTGGTGTGCTGGGTGCCTGATGGGGCAGTGGTACATTGTGTACTGTCAGTGGTGTGTGGTGTGCTGGGTGCCTGATGGGGCAGTGGTACATTGTGTACTGTCAGTGGTCTGCGGTGTGCTGTGTGCCTGATGGGGATGTGGTACATTGTGTACTGTCAGTGGTGTGCGGTGTGCTGGGTGCCTGATGGGACTGTGGTACATTGTATACTGTCAGTGTTGTGTGGTGTGCTGGATGTCTGATGGGGGTGTGGTACATTGTGTACTGTCAGTGGTGTGTGGCGTGCTGGGTGTCTGATGGGGATATGGTACATTGTGTACTGTCAGTGGTGTGTGGTGTGCTGGGTGTCTGATGGGGGTGTGGTACATTGTGTACTGTCAGTGTTGTGCGGTGTGCTGGGTGCCTGATGGGGCTGTGGAACATTGTGGACTGTCAGTGGTGTGCGGTGTGCTGGGTGCCTGATGGGGATGTGGTACATTGTGTACTGTCAGTGTTGTGCGGTGTGCTGGGTGTCTAATGTGGGTGTGGTACATTGTGTACTGTCAGTGGTGTGCGGTGTGCTGGGTGTCTGATGGGGGTGTGGTACATTGTGTCCTGTCAGTGGTGTGCGGTGTGCTGGGTATCTGATGGGGGTGTGGTACATTGTGTACTGTCAGTGGTGTACGGTGTGATGGGTGTCTGATGGGGGTGTGGTACATTATGTACTGTCAGTGGTGTGCGGTGTGCTGGGTGTCTGATGGGGGTGTGGTACATTGTGTACTGTCAGTGGTGTGCGGTGTGCTGTGTCCCTGATGGGGGTGTGGTACATTGTGTACTGTCAGTGGTGTGCGGTGTGCTGTGTGCCTGATGGTGGTGTGGTACACTGTGTACTGTCAGTGGTGTGCGGTGTTCTGGGTGTCTGATGGGGGTGTGGTACATTGTGTACTGTCAGTGGTGTGTGGTGTGCTGGGTGTCTGATGGGGGTGTGGTACATTGTGTACTGTCAGTGGTGTGCGGTGTGCTGTGTGTCTGATGGGGGTGTGGTACATTGTGTACTGTCAGTGGTGTGTGGTGTGCTGGGTGTCTGATGGGGGTGTGGTACATTGTGTACTGTCAGTGGTGTGCGGTGATCTGGGTGTCTGATGGGGTGTGGTACATTATGTACTTTCAGTGGTGTGCGGTGTGCTGGGTGTCTGATGGGGGTGTGGTACATTGTGTACTGTCAGTGGAGTGCGGTGAGCTGGGTATCTGATGGGGCTGTGGTACATTGTGTACGGTCAGTGGTGTGCGGTGTGCTGGGTGCCTGATGGGGCTGTGGTACATTGTGTACTGTCAGTGGTGTGAGGTGTGCTGGGTGCCTGATGAGGGTGTGGTACATTGTGTACTGTCAGTGGAGTGCGGTGAGCTGGGTATCTGATGGGGGTGTGGTACATTGTGTACTGTCAGTGGAGTGCGGTGAGCTGGGTATCTGTTGGGGGTGTGGTACATTGTGTACTGTCAGTGGTGTGAGGTGTGCTGGGTGCTTGATGGGGGTGTGGTACATTGTGTACTGTCAGTGGTGTGCGGTGTGCTGGGTGTCTGATGGGGGTGTGGTACATTGTGTAATGTCAGTGGTGTGTGGTGTGCTGGGTGTCTGATGGGGGTGTGGTACATTGTGTACTGTCAGTGGAGTGCGGTGAGCTGGGTATCTGATGGGGGTGTGGTACATTGTGTACTCTCAGTGGTGTGAGGTGTGCTGGGTGCCTGATGGGGGTGTGGTACATTGTGTACTGTCAGTGGTGTGCGGTGTGCTGGGTGTCTGATGGGGGTGTGGTACATTGTGTACTGTCAGTGGTGTGTGGTCTGCTGGGTGCCTGATGGGGATGTGGTACATTGTGTACTGTCAGTGGTGTGCGGTGTGCTGGGTGCCTGATGGGGCTGTGGTACATTGTGTACTGTCAGTGGTGTGCGGTGTGCTGGGTGTCTGATGGGGGTGTGGTACATTGTGTACTGTCAGTGGTGTGCGGTGTGCTGGGTGTCTGATGGGGGTGAGGTACATTGTGTCCTGTCAGTGGTGTGTCGTGTGCTGGGTGCCTGATGGGACTGTGGTACATTGTGTACTGTCAGTGGTGTGCGGTGTGCTGGGTGCCTGATGTGGGTGTGGTACATTGTGTACTGTCAGTGGTGTGCGGTGTGCTGGGTGCCTGATGGGGCTGTGGTACATTGTGTACTGTCAGTGGTGTGTGGTGTGCTGTGTCCCTGATGGGGGTGTGGTACATTGTGTACTGTCAGTGGTGTGCGGTGTGCTGGGTGCCTGATGGGGGTGTGGTACATTGTGTACTGTCAGTGGTGTGCGGTGTGCTGGGTGTCTGATGGGGGGTGTGGTAAATTGTGTACTGTCAGTGGTGTGCGGTGTGCTGTGTGTCTGATGGGGGTGTGGTACATTGTGTACTGTCAGTGGTGTGCGGTGTGCTGGGTGCCTGATGGGGGTGTGGTACATTGTGTACTGTCAGTGGTGTGCGGTGTGCTGGGTGTCTGATGGGGGTGTGGTACATTGTGTACTGTCAGTGGTGTTCGGTGTGCTGGGTGCCTGATGGGGGTGTGGTACATTGTGTACTGTCAGTGGTGTGCGGTGTGCTGGGTGTCTGATGGGGGTGTGGTACATTGTGTGCTGTCAGTGGTGTGCGGTGTGCTGGGTGTCCGATGGGGGTGTGGTACATTGTGTACTGTCAGTGGTGTACGGTCTGCTGGGTGCGTGATGGGGGTGTGGTACATTGTGTACTGTCAGTGGTGTGCGGTGTGCTGGGTGCCTGATGGGGGTGTGGTACATTGTGTACTGTCAGTGGTGTGCGGTGAGCTGGGTGTCTGATGAGGGTGTGGTACATTGTGTACTGTCAGTGGTGTGCGGTGTGCTGGGTGTCTGATGGGGCTGTGGTACATTGTGTACTGTCAGTGGTGTGTGGTGTGCTGGGTGGCTGTGGTACATTGTGTCCTGTAAGTGGTGTGTGGTGTGCTGATGTGTCTGATGGGGGTGTGGTACATTGTGTACTGTCAGTGGTGTGCGGTGTGCTGGGTGTCTGATGTGGCTGTGGTACATTGTGTACTGTCAGTGGCGGGTGGTGTGCTGGGTGCCTGATGGGGGTGTGGTACATTGTGTACTGTCAGTGGTGTGTGGTGTGCTGGGTGTCTGATGGAGCTGTGGTACATTGTGTCCTGTAAGTGGTGTGTGGTGTGCTGGGTGTCTGATGGGGATGTGGTACATTGTGTACTGTCAGTGGTGTGCGGTGTGCTGGGTGTCTGTTGGGGCTGTGGTACATTGTGTACTGTCAGTGGTGTGCGGTGTGCTGGGTGTCTGATGGGGGTGTGGTACATTGTGTACTGTCAGTGGTGTGAGGTGTGCTGGGTGTCTGATGGGTGTGAGGTACATTGTGTACTGTCAGTGGTGTGCGGTGTGCTGGGTGTCTGATGGGGGTGTGGTACATTGTGTACTGTCAGTGGTGTGCGATGTGCTGGGTGTCTGATGTGGGTGTGGTACATTGTGTACTGACAGTGGTGTGCGGTGTGCTGGGTGCCTGATGTGGGTGTGGTACATTGTGTACTGACAGTGGTGTGCGGTGTGCTGGGTGCCTGATGGGGGTGAGGTACATTGTGTACTGTCAGTGGTGTGCGGTGTGCTGTTTGCCTGATGGGGATGTGGTACATTGTGTACTGTCAGTGGTGTGTGGCGTGCTGGGTGCCTGATGGGGCAGTGGTACATTGTGTACTGTCAGTGGTGTGTGGTGTGCTGGGTGCCTGATGGGGCAGTGGTACATTGTGTACTGTCAGTGTTGTGTGGTGTGCTGGGTGCCTGATGGGGCAGTGGTACATTGTGTACTGTCAGTGGTCTGCGGTGTGCTGTGTGCCTGATGGGGATGTGGTACATTGTGTACTGTCAGTGGTGTGCGGTGTGCTGGGTGTCTGATGGGGGTGTGGTACATTGTGTACTGTCAGTGGTGTGCGGTGTGCTGGGTGTCTGATGGGGGTGTGGTACATTGTGTCCTGTCAGTGGTGTGCGGTGTGCTGGGTATCTGATGGGGGTGTGGTACATTGTGTACTGTCAGTGGTGTACGGTGTGATGGGTGTCTGATGGGGGTGTGGTACATTGTGTACTGTCAGTGGTGTGCGGTGTGCTGCGTCCCTGATGGGGGTGTGGTACATTGTGTACTGTCAGTGGTGTGCGCTGTGCTGTGTGTCTGATGGGGGTGTGGTACATTGTGTACTGTCAGTGGTGTGTGGTGTGCTGGGTGTCTGATGGGGGTGTGGTACATTGTGTACTGTCAGTGGTGTGCGGTGTTCTGGGTGTCTGATGGGGGTGTGGTACATTGTGTACTGTCAGTGGTGTGTGGTGTGCTGGGTGTCTGATGGGGGTGTGGTACATTGTGTACTGTCAGTGGTGTTCGGTGTGCTGTGTGTCTGATGGGGGTGTGGTACATTATGTACTGTCAGTGGTGTGCGGTGTGCTGGGTGTCTGATGGGGGTGTGGTACATTGTGTACTGTCAGTGGAGTGCGGTGAGCTGGGTATCTGATGGGGCTGTGGTACATTGTGTACTGTCAGTGGTGTGCGGTGTGCTGGGTGTCTGATGGGGGTGTGGTACATTGTCTACTGTCAGTGGTGTGTGGTGTGCTGGGTGTCTGATGGGGGTGTGGTACATTGTGTACTGTCAGTGGTGTGCGGTGTGCTGTGTGTCTGATGGGGGTGTGGTACATTGTGTACTGTCAGTGGTGTGCGGTGTGCTGGGTGTCTGATGGGGGTGTGGTACATTGTGTACTGTCAGTGGAGTGCGGTGAGCTGGGTATCTGATGGGGCTGTGGTACATTGTGTACTGTCAGTGGTGTGCGGTGTGCTGGGTGCCTGATGGGGCTGTGGTACATTGTGTACTGTCAGTGGTGTGAGGTGTGCTGGGTGCCTGATGAGGGTGTGGTACATTGTGTACTGTCAGTGGAGTGCGGTGAGCTGGGTATCTGATGGGGCTGTGGTACATTGTGTACTGTCAGTGGAGTGCGGTGAGCTGGGTATCTGTTGGGGGTGTGGTACATTGTGTACTGTCAGTGGTGTGAGGTGTGCTGGGTGCCTGATGGGGGTGTGGTACATTGTGTACTGTCAGTGGTGTGCGGTGTGCTGGGTGTCTGATGGGGGTGTGGTACATTGTGTAATGTCAGTGGTGTGTGGTGTGCTGGGTGTCTGATGGGGGTGTGGCACATTGTGTACTGTCAGTGGAGTGCGGTGAGCTGGGTATCTGATGGGGGTGTGGTACATTGTGTACTGTCAGTGGTGTGAGGTGTGCTGGGTGCCTGAAGGGAGTGTGGTACATTGTGTACTGTCAGTGGTGTGCGGTGTGCTGGGTGTCTGATGGGGGTGTGGTACATTGTGTACTGTCAGTGGTGTGTGGTGTGCTGGGTGCCTGATGGGGATGTGGTACATTGTGTACTGTCAGTGGTGTGCGGTGTGCTGGGTGCCTGATGGGGCTGTGGTACATTGTGTACTGTCAGTGGTGTGCGGTGTGCTGGGTGTCTGATGGGGGTGTGGTACATTGTGTACTGTCAGTGGTGTGCGGTGTGCTGGGTGTCTGATGGGGGTGAGGTACATTGTGTACTGTCAGTGGTGTGTGGTGTGCTGGGTGCCTGATGGGACTGTGGTATATTGTGTACTGTCAGTGGTGTGCGGTGTGCTGGGTGCCTGATGTGGGTGTGGTACATTGTGTACTGTCAGTGGTGTGCGGTGTGCTGGGTGCCTGATGGGGCTGTGGTACATTGTGTACTGTCAGTGGTGTGCGGTGTGCTGTGTCCCTGATGGGGCTGTGGTACATTGTGTACTGTCAGTGGTGTGCGGTGTGCTGGGTGCCTGATGGGGGTGTGGTACATTGTGTACTGTCAGTGGTGTGCGGTGTGCTGTGTGTCTGATGGGGGTGTGGTACATTGTGTACTGTCAGTGGTGTGCGGTGTGCTGGGTGCCTGATGGGGGTGTGGTACATTGTGTACTGTCAGTGGTGTGCGGTGTGCTGGGTGTCTGATGGGGGTGTGGTACATTGTGTACTGTCAGTGGTGTTCGGTGTGCTGGGTGCCTGATGGGGGTGTGGTACATTGTGTACTGTCAGTGGTGTGCGGTGTGCTGGGTGTCTGATGGGGGTGTGGTACATTGTGTGCTGTCAGTGGTGTGCGGTGTGCTGGGTGTCCGATGGGGGTGTGGTACATTGTGTACTGTCAGTGGTGTACGGTCTGCTGGGTGCGTGATGGGGGTGTGGTACATTGTGTACTGTCAGTGGTGTGCGGTGTGCTGGGTGCCTGATGGGGGTGTGGTACATTGTGTACTGTCAGTGGTGTGCGGTGAGCTGGGTGTCTGATGGGGGTGTGGTACATTGTGTACTGTCAGTGGTGTGCGGTGTGCTGGGTGTCTGATGGGGCTGTGGTACATTGTGTACTGTCAGTGGTGTGCGGTGTGCTGGGTGTCTGATAGGGGTGTGGTACATTGTGTACTGTCAGTGGTGTGTGGTGTGCTGGGTGTCTGATAGGGGTGTGGTACATTGTGTACTGTCAGTGGTGTGTGGTGTGCTGGGTGGCTGTGGTACATTGTGTCCTGTAAGTGGTGTGTGGTGTGCTGATGTGTCTGATGGGGGTGTGGTACATTGTGTACTGTCAGTGGTGTGCGGTGTGCTGGGTGTCTGATGTGGCTGTGGTACATTGTGTACTGTCAGTGGTGTGTGGTGTGCTGGGTGCCTGATGGGGGTGTGGTACATTGTGTACTGTCAGTGGTGTGTGGTGTGCTGGGTGTCTGATGGGGCTGTGGTACATTGTGTCCTGTAAGTGGTGTGTGGTGTGCTGGGTGTCTGATGGGGCTGTGGTACATTGTGTACTGTCAGTGGTGTGCGGTGTGCTGGGTGCCTGATGGGGGTGTGGTACATTGTGTACTGTCAGTGGTGTGTGGTGTGCTGGGTGTCTGATGGGTGTGAGGTACATTGTGTACTGTCAGTGGTGTGCGGTGTGCTGGGTGTCTGATGGGGGTGTGGTACATTGTGTACTGTCAGTGGTGTGCGATGTGCTGGGTGTCTGATGTGGGTGTGGTACATTGTGTACTGTCAGTGGTGTGCGGTGTGCTGGGTGCCTGATGGGGGTGTGGTACATTGTGTACTGTCAGTGGTGTGTGGTGTGCTGGGTGTCTGATGTGGGTGTGGTACATTGTGTACTGTCAGTGGTGTGTGGTGTGCTGGGTGCCTGATGGGGGTGTGGTACATTGTGTACTCTCAGTGGTGTGCGATGTGCTGTGTGCCTGATGGGTGTGAGGTACATTGTGTACTGTCAGTGGTGTGCGGTGTGCTGGGTGTCTGATGGGGGTGTGGTACATTGTGTACTGTCAGTGGTGTGCGATGTGCTGGGTGTCTGATGTGGGTGTGGTACATTGTGTACTGTCAGTGGTGTGCGGTGTGCTGGGTGCCTGATGGGGGTGTGGTACATTGTGTACTGTCAGTGGTGTGTGGTGTGCTGGGTGTCTGATGGGGATGTGGTACATTGTGTACTGTCAGTGGTGTGTGGTGTGCTGGGTGTCTGATGGGGGTGTGGTACATTGTGTACTGTCAGTGGTGTGCGGTGTGCTGTTTGCCTGATGGGGATGTGGTACATTGTGTACTGTCAGTGGTGTGTGGCGTGCTGGGTGCCTGATGGGGCTGTGGTACATTGTGTACTGTCAGTGGTGTGCGGTGTGCTGGGTGTCTGATGGGGGTGTGGTACATTGTGTGCTGTCAGTGGTGTGTGGTGTGCTGGGTGCCTGATGGGGCAGTGGTACATTGTGTACTGTCAGTGGTGTGTGGTGTGCTGGGTGTCTGATGGGGCAGTGGTACATTGTGTACTGTCAGTGGTCTGCGGTGTGCTGTGTGCCTGATGGGGATGTGGTACATTGTGTACTGTCAGTGGTGTGTGGTGTGCTGGGTGCCTGATGGGGCAGTGGTACATTGTGTACTGTCAGTGGTCTGCGGTGTGCTGTGTGCCTGATGGGGATGTGGTACATTGTGTACTGTCAGTGGTGTGTGGTGTGCTGGGTGCCTGATGGGGCAGTGGTACATTGTGTACTGTCAGTGGTGTGCGGTGTGCTGGGTGTCTGATGGGAGTGTGGTACATTGTGTACTGTCAGTGGTGTGTGATGTGCTGGGTGTCTGATGGGAGTGTGGTACAATGTGTACTGTCAGTGGTGTGCGGTGTGCTGGGTGTCTGATGTGGGTGTGGTACATTGTGTACTGTCAGTGGTGTGCGGTGTGCTGGGTGTCTGATGTGGGTGTGGTACATTGTGTACTGTCAGTGGTGTGCGGTGTGCTGGGTGCCTGATGGGTCTGTGGTACATTGTGTACTGTCAGTGGTTTGCGGTGTGCTGGGTGTCTGATGGGGGTGTGGTACATTGTGTACTGTCAGTGGTGTGTGGCGAGCTGGGTGCCTGATGGGGGTGTCGGACATTGTGTACTGTCAGTGGTGTGTGGTGTGCTGGGTGTCTGATGGGGGTGTGGTACATTGTGTACTGTCAGTGGTTTGTGGCGAGCTGGGTGCCTGATGGGGGTGTGGGACATTGTGTACTGTCAGTGGTGTGCGGTGTGCTGGGTGTCTGATGGGAGTGTGGTACATTGTGTACTGTCAGTGGTGTGCTGTGTGCTGGGTGTCTGATGGGGCTGTGGTACATTGTGTACTGTCAGTGGTGTGCAGTGTGCTGGGTGTCTGATGGGAGTGTGGTACATTGTGTACTGTCAGTGGTGTGCTGTGTGCTGGGTGTCTGATGGGGGTGTGATACATTGTGTACTGTCAGTGGTGTGCGGTGTGCTGGGGGTCTGATGGGGCTGTGGTACATTGTGTACTGTCAGTGGTTTGTGGCGAGCTGGGTGCCTGATGGGGGTGTGGGACATTGTGTACTGTCAGTGGTGTGCGGTGTGCTGGGTGTCTGATGGGAGTGTGGTACATTGTGTACTGTCAGTGGTGTGCTGTGTGCTGGGTGTCTGATGGGGCTGTGGTACATTGTGTACTGTCAGTGGTGTGCGGTGTGCTGGGGGTCTGATGGGGCTGTGGTACATTGTGTACTGTCAGTGGTGTGCGGTGTGCTGGGTGTCTGATGGGGGTGTGGTACATTGTGTACTGTCAGTGGTGTGCGGTGTGCTGGGTGTCTGATGAGGGTGTGGTACATTGTGTCCTGTCAGTGGTGTGTGGTGTGCTGGGTGTCTGATGGGTGTGGTACATTGTGTACTGTCAGTGGTGTGCGGTGTGCTGGGTGTCTGATGGGGGTGTGGTACATTGTGTCCTGTCAGTGGTGTGCGGTGTGCTGGGTATCTGATGGGGGTGTGGTACATTGTGTACTGTCAGTGGTGTACGGTGTGATGGGTGTCTGATGGGGGTGTGGTACATTGTGTACTGTCAGTGGTGTGCGGTGTGCTGTGTCCCTGATGGGGGTGAGGTACATTGTGTACTGTCAGTGGTGTGCGGTGTGCTGGGTGTCTGATGTGGGTGTGGTACATTGTGTACTGTCAGTGGTGTGTGGTGTGCTGGGTGTCTGATGGGGGTGTGGTACATTGTGTACTGTCAGTGGTGTGCGGTGTGCTGTGTCCCTGATGGGGGTGAGGTACATTGTGTACTGTCAGTGGTGTGCGGTGTTCTGGGTGTCTGATGGGGCTGTGGTACATTGTGTACTGTCAGTGGTGTGCGGTGTGCTGGGTGTCTGATGGGGGTGTGGTACATTGTGTACTGTCAGTGGTGTGCGGTGTGCTGTGTCCCTGATGGGGGTGTGGTACATTGTGTACTGTCAGTGGTGTGCGGTGTGCTGTGTGTCTGATGGGGGTGTGGTACATTGTGTACTGTCAGTGGTGTGCGGTGTGCTGGGTGCCTGATGGGGCTGTGGTACATTGTGTACTGTCAGTGGTGTGAGGTGTGCTGGGTGCCTGATGAGGGTGTGGTACATTGTGTACTGTCAGTGGTGTGCGGTGAGCTGGGTATCTGATGGGGGTGTGGTACATTGTGTACTGTCAGTGGTGTGCGGTGTGCTGGGTGTCTGATGTGGGTGTGGTACATTGTGTACTGTCAGTGGTGTGCGGTGTTCTGGGTGTCTGATGGGGGTGTGGTACATTGTGTACTGTCAGTGGTGTGTAGTGTGCTGGGTGTCTGATGGGGGTGTGGTACATTGTGTACTGTCAGTGGTGTGCGGTGTGCTGTGTGTCTGATGGGGGTGTGGTACATTGTGTACTGTCAGTGGTGTCCGGTGTTCTGGGTGTCTGATGGGGTGTGGTACATTGTGTACTGTCAGTGGTGTGCGGTGTGCTGGGTGCCTGATGGGGCTGTGGTACATTGTGTACTGTCAGTGGTGTGAGGTGTGCTGGGTGCCTGATGAGGGTGTGGTACATTGTGTACTGTCAGTGGTGTGCGGTGAGCTGGGTATCTGATGGGGGTGTGGTACATTGTGTACTGTCAGTGGTGTGCGGTGTGCTGGGTGCCTGATGGGTCTGTGGTACATTGTGTACTGTCAGTGGTTTGCGGTGTGCTGGGTGTCTGATGGGGGTGTGGTACATTGTGTACTGTCAGTGGTGTGTGGCGAGCTGGGTGCCTGATGGGGGTGTCGGACATTGTGTACTGTCAGTGGTGTGTGGTGTGCTGGGTGTCTGATGGGGGTGTGGTACATTGTGTACTGTCAGTGGTTTGTGGCGAGCTGGGTGCCTGATGGGGGTGTGGGACATTGTGTACTGTCAGTGGTGTGCGGTGTGCTGGGTGTCTGATGGGAGTGTGGTACATTGTGTACTGTCAGTGGTGTGCTGTGTGCTGGGTGTCTGATGGGGCTGTGGTACATTGTGTACTGTCAGTGGTGTGCAGTGTGCTGGGTGTCTGATGGGAGTGTGGTACATTGTGTACTGTCAGTGGTGTGCTGTGTGCTGGGTGTCTGATGGGGGTGTGATACATTGTGTACTGTCAGTGGTGTGCGGTGTGCTGGGGGTCTGATGGGGCTGTGGTACATTGTGTACTGTCAGTGGTTTGTGGCGAGCTGGGTGCCTGATGGGGGTGTGGGACATTGTGTACTGTCAGTGGTGTGCGGTGTGCTGGGTGTCTGATGGGAGTGTGGTACATTGTGTACTGTCAGTGGTGTGCTGTGTGCTGGGTGTCTGATGGGGCTGTGGTACATTGTGTACTGTCAGTGGTGTGCGGTGTGCTGGGGGTCTGATGGGGCTGTGGTACATTGTGTACTGTCAGTGGTGTGCGGTGTGCTGGGTGTCTGATGGGGGTGTGGTACATTGTGTACTGTCAGTGGTGTGCGGTGTGCTGGGTGTCTGATGGGGGTGTGGTACATTGTGTACTGTCAGTGTTGTGCGGTGTGCTGGGTGTCTAATGTGGGTGTGGTACATTGTGTACTGTCAGTGGTGTGCGGTGTGCTGGGTGTCTGATGGGGGTGTGGTACATTGTGTCCTGTCAGTGGTGTGTGGTGTGCTGGGTGTCTGATGGGTGTGGTACATTGTGTACTGTCAGTGGTGTGCGGTGTGCTGGGTGTCTGATGGGGGTGTGGTACATTGTGTCCTGTCAGTGGTGTGCGGTGTGCTGGGTATCTGATGGGGGTGTGGTACATTGTGTACTGTCAGTGGTGTACGGTGTGATGGGTGTCTGATGGGGGTGTGGTACATTATGTACTGTCAGTGGTGTGCGGTGTGCTGGGTGTCTGATGGGGGTGTGGTACATTGTGTACTGTCAGTGGTGTGCGGTGTGCTGTGTCCCTGATGGGGGTGTGGTACATTGTGTACTGTCAGTGGTGTGCGGTGTGCTGTGTGTCTGATGGGGGTGTGGTACATTGTGTACTGTCAGTGGTGTGTGGTGTGCTGGGTGTCTGATGTGGGTGTGGTACATTGTGTACTGTCAGTGGTGTGCGGTGTTCTGGGTGTCTGATGGGGGTGTGGTACATTGTGTACTGTCAGTGGTGTGTAGTGTGCTGGGTGTCTGATGGGGGTGTGGTACATTGTGTACTGTCAGTGGTGTGCGGTGTGCTGTGTGTCTGATGAGGGTGTGGTACATTGTGTACTGTCAGTGGTGTGCAGTGTGCTGGGTGTCTGATGGGGGTGTAGTACATTGTGTACTGTCAGTGGTGTCCGGTGTTCTGGGTGTCTGATGGGGTGTGGTACATTGTGTACTGTCAGTGGTGTGCGGTGTGCTGGGTGCCTGATGGGGCTGTGGTACATTGTGTACTGTCAGTGGTGTGAGGTGTGCTGGGTGCCTGATGAGGGTGTGGTACATTGTGTACTGTCAGTGGTGTGCGGTGAGCTGGGTATCTGATGGGGGTGTGGTACATTGTGTACTGTCAGTGGTGTGAGGTGTGCTGGGTGCCTGATATGGGTGTGGTACATTGTGTACTGTCAGTGGAGTGAGGTGTGCTGGGTGTCTGATGGGGGTGTGGTACATTGTGTACTGTCAGTGGAGTGCGGTGAGCTGGGTATCTGTTGGGGGTGTGGTACATTGTGTACTGTCAGTGGTGTGCGGTGTGCTGGGTGTCTGATGGGGGTGTGGTACATTGTGTACTGTCAGTGGTGTGTGGTGTGCTGGGTGTCTGATGGGGGTGTGGTACATTGTGTACTGTCAGTGGTGTGAGGTGTGCTGGGTGCCTGATGGGGGTGTGGTACATTGTGTACTGCCAGTGGTGTGCGGTGTGCTGGGTGTCTGATGGGGGTGTGGTACATTGTGTACTGTCAGTGGTGTGAGGTGTGCTGGGTGCCTGATGGGGGTGTGGTACATTGTGTACTGTCAGTGGTGTGAGGTGTGCTGGGTGCCTGATGGGGGTGTGGTACATTGTGTACTGTCAGTGGTGTGCGGTGTGCTGGGTGTCTGATGGGGGTGTGGTACATTCTGTACTGTCAGTGGTGTGTGGTGTGCTGGGTGCCTGATGGGGATGTGGTACATTGTGTACTGTCAGTGGTGTGCGGTGTGCTGGGTGCCTGATGGGGCTGTGGTACATTGTGTACTGTCAGTGGTGTGCGGTGTGCTGGGTGTCTGATGGGGGTGTGGTACATTGTGTACTGTCAGTGGTGTGCGGTGTGCTGGGTGTCTGATGGGGGTGAGGTACATTGTGTACTGTCAGTGGTGTGTGGTGTGCTGGGTGCCTGATGGGACTGTGGTACATTGTGAACTGTCAGTGGTGTGCGGTGTGCTGGGTTCCTGATGGGGCTGTGGTACATTGTGTACTGTCAGTGGCGTGCGGTGTGCTGTGTCCCTGATGGGGGTGTGGTACATTGTGTACTGTCAGTGGTGTGCGGTGTGCTGGGTGCCTGATGGGGGTGTGGTACATTGTGTACTGTCAGTGGCGTGCGGTGTGCTGGGTGTCTGATGGGGGTGTGGTACATTGTGTACTGTCAGTGGTGTGCGGTGTGCTGTGTGTCTGATGGGGGTGTGGTACATTGTGTACTGTCAGTGGTGTGCGGTGTGCTGGGTGCCTGATGGGGCAGTGGTACATTGTGTACTGTCAGTGGTGTGCGGTGCGCTGTGTCCCTGATGGGGGTGTGGTACATTGTGTACTGTCAGTGGTGTGCGGTGTGCTGGGTGCCTGATGGGGGTGTTGTACATTGTGTACTGTCAGTGGCGTGCGGTGTGCTGGGTGTCTGATGGGGGTGTGGTACATTGTGTACTGTCAGTGGTGTGCGGTGTGCTGTGTGTCTGATGGGGGTGTGGTACATTGTGTACTGTCAGTGGTGTGCGGTGTGCTGGGTGCCTGATGGGGCAGTGGTACATTGTGTACTGTCAGTGGTCTGCGGTGTGCTGTGTGCCTGATGGGGATGTGGTACATTGTGTACTGTCAGTGGTGTGTGGTGTGCTGGGTGCCTGATGGGGCAGTAGTACATTGTGTACTGTCAGTGGTGTGCGGGGTGCTGGGTGTCTGATGGGACTGTGGTACATTGTGTACTGTCAGTGGTGTGTGATGTGCTGGGTGTCTGATGGGGGTGTGGTACGTTGTGTACTGTCAGTGGTGTGCGGTGTGCTGGGTGTCTGATGTGGGTGTGGTACATTGTGTACTGTCAGTGGTGTGCGGTGTGCTGGGTGTCTGATGGGGGTGTGGTACATTGTGTACTGTCAGTGGTGTGCGGTGTGCTGTGTGCCTGATGGGGGTGTGGTACATTGTGTACTGTCAGTGATGTGTGGCGAGCTGGGTGCCTGATGGGGGTGTGGGACATTGTGTACTGTCAGTGGTGTGTGGTGTGTTGGGTGTCTGATGGGGGTGTGGTACATTGTGTACTGTCAGTGGTTTGTGGCGAGCTGGGTGCCTGATGGGGGTGTGGGACATTGTGTACTGTCAGTGGTGTGCGGTGTGCTGGGTGTCTGATGGGAGTGTGGTACATTGTGTACTGTCAGTGGTGTGCTGTGTGCTGGGTGTCTGATGGGGCTGTGGTACATTGTGTACTGTCAGTGGTGTGCGGTGTGCTGGGGGTCTGATGGGGCTGTGGTACATTGTGTACTGTCAGTGTTGTGCGGTGTGCTGGGTGTCTAATGTGGGTGTGGTACATTGTGTACTGTCAGTGGTGTGCAGTGTGCTGGGTGTCTGATGGGGGTGTGGTACATTGTGTCCTGTCAGTGGTGTGCGGTGTGCTGGGTATCTGATGGGGATGTGGTACATTGTGTACTGTCAGTGGTGTACGGTGTGATGGGTGTCTGATGGGGGTGTGGTACATTGTGTACTGTCAGTGGTGTGCGGTGTGCTGGGTGTCTGATGGGGGTGTGGTACATTGTGTACTGTCAGTGGTGTGCGGTGTGCTGTGTCCCTGATGGGGGTGTGGTACATTGTGTACTGTCAGTGGTGTGCGGTGTGCTGTGTGTCTGATGGGGGTGTGGTACATTGTGTACTGTCAGTGGTGTGTGGTGTGCTGGGTGTCTGATGGGGGTGTGGTACATTGTGTACTGTCAGTGGTGTGCGGTGTTCTGCGTGTCTGATGGGGTGTGGTACATTATGTACTGTCAGTGGTGTGCGGTGTGCTGGGTGTCTGATGGGGGTGTGGTACATTGTGTACTGTCAGTGGAGTGCGGTGAGCTGGGTATCTGATGGGGCTGTGGTACATTGTGTACTGTCAGTGGTGTGCGGTGTGCTGGGTGCCTGATGGGGCTGTGGTACATTGTGTACTGTCAGTGGTGTGCGGTGAGCTGGGTGCCTGATAGGACTGTGGTACATTGTGTACTGTCAGTGGAGTGCGGTGAGCTGGGTATCTGATGGGGGTGTGGTACATTGTGTACTGTCAGTGGAGTGCGGTGAGCTGGGTGTCTGATGGGGCTGTGGTACATTGTGTACTGTCAGTGGTGTGAGGTGTGCTGGGTGCCTGATGGGGGTGTGGTACATTGTGTACTGTCAGTGGTGTGCGGTGTGCTGGGTGTCTGATGGGGGTGTGGTACATTGTGTAATGTCAGTGGTGTGTGGTGTGCTGGGTGTCTGATGGGGGTGTGGTACATTGTGTACTGTCAGTGGAGTGCGGTGAGCTGGGTATCTGATGGGGGTGTGGTACATTGTGTACTGTCAGTGGTGTGTGGTGTGCTGGGTATCTGATGGGGGTGTGGTACATTCTGTACTGTCAGTGGTGTGAGGTGTGCTGGGTGCCTGATGGGGGTGTGGTACATTGTGTACTGTCAGTGGTGTGCGGTGTACTGGGTGTCTGATGGGGGTGTGGTACATTCTGTACTGTCAGTGGTGTGTGGTGTGCTGGGTGCCTGATGGGGATGTGGTACATTGTGTACTGTCAGTGGTGTGCGGTGTGCTGGGTGCCTGATGGGGCTGTGGTACATTGTGTACTGTCAGTGGTGTGCGGTGTGCTGGGTGTCTGATGGGGGTGTGGTACATTGTGTACTGTCAGTGGTGTGCGGTGTGCTGGGTGTCTGATGGGGGTGAGGTACATTGTGTACTGTCAGTGGTGTGTGGTGTGCTGGGTGCCTGAAGGGACTGTGGTACATTGTGTACTGTCAGTGGTGTGCGGTGTGCTGGGTGCCTGATGGGGGTGTGGTACATTGTGTACTGTCAGTGGTGTGCTGTGTGCTGGGTGCCTGATGGGACTGTGGTACATTGTGTACTGTCAGTGGTGTGCGGTGTGCTGGGTGCCTGATGGGGGTGTGGTACATTGTGTACTGTCAGTGGTGTGCGGTGTGCTGGGTGCCTGAAGGGGGTGTGGTACATTGTGTACTGTCAGTGGTGTGCGGTGTGCTGGGTGTCTGATGGGGAGTGTGGTAAATTGTGTACTGTCAGTGGTGTGCGGTGTGCTGTGTGTCTGATGGGGGTGTGGTACATTGTGTACTGTCAGTGGTGTGCGGTGTGCTGGGTGCCTGATGGGGGTGTGGTACATTGTGTACTGTCAGTGGTGTGCGGTGTGCTGGGTGCCTGATGGGGGTGTGGCACATTGTGTACTGTCAGTGGTGTTCGGTGTGCTGGGTGCCTGATGGGGGTGTGGTACATTGTGTACTGTCAGTGGTGTGCGGTGTGCTGGGTGTCTGATGGGGGTGTGGTACATTGTGTACTGTCAGTGGTGTGCGGTGTGCTGGGTGTCTGATGGGGGTGTGGTACACTGTGTACTGTCAGTGGTGTGCGGTGTTCTGGGTGTCTGATGGGGCTGTGGTACATTGTGTGCTGTCAGTGGTGTGCGGTGTGCTGGGTGTCCGATGGGGGTGTGGTACATTGTGTACTGTCAGTGGTGTACGGTCTGCTGGGTGCGTGATGGGGGTGTGGTACATTGTGTACTGTCAGTGGTGTGCGGTGTGCTGGGTGCCTGATGGGGGTGTGGTACATTGTGTACTGTCAGTGGTGTGCGGTGTGCTGGGTGTCTGATGGGGGTGAGGTACATTGTGTACTGTCAGTGGTGTGCGGTGAGCTGGGTGTCTGATGGGGGTGTGGTACATTGTGTACTGTCAGTGGTGTGCGGTGTGCTGGGTGTCTGATGGGGCTGTGGTACATTGTGTACTGTCAGTGGTGTGTGGTGTGCTGGGTGGCTGTGGTACATTGTGTCCTGTAAGTGGTGTGTGGTGTGCTGATGTGTCTGATGGGGGTGTGGTACATTGTGTACTGTCAGTGGTGTGTGGTGTGCTGGGTGCCTGATGGGGGTGTGGTACATTGTGTACTGTCAGTGGTGTGTGGTGTGCTGGGTGTCTGATGGGGCTGTGGTACATTGTGTCCTGTAAGTGGTGTGTGGTGTGCTGGGTGTCTGATGGGGGTGTGGTACATTGTGTACTGTCAGTGGTGTGCGGTGTGCTGGGTGTCTGTTGTGGCTGTGGTACATTGTGTACTGTCAGTGGTGTGCGGTGTGCTGGGTGCCTGATGGGGGTGTGGTACATTGTGTACTGTCAGTGGTGTGTGGTGTGCTGGGTGTCTGATGGGTGTGAGGTACATTGTGTACTGTCAGTGGTGTGCGGTGTGCTGGGTGTCTGATGGGGGTGTGGTACATTGTGTACTGTCAGTGGTGTGCGATGTGCTGGGTGTCTGATGTGGGTGTGGTACATTGTGTACTGTCAGTGGTGTGCGGTGTGCTGGGTGCCTGATGGGGGTGTGGTACATTGTGTACTGTCAGTGGTGTGCGGTGTGCTGGGTGTCTGATGGGGATGTGGTACATTGTGTACTGTCAGTAGTGTGTGGTGTGCTGGGTGTCTGATGGGGGTGTGGTACATTGTGTACTGTCAGTCGTGTGTGGCGTGCTGGGTGCCTGATGGGGCAGTGGTACATTGTGTACTGTCAGTGGTGTGTGGTGTGCTGGGTGCCTGATGGGGCAGTGGTACATTGTGTACTGTCAGTGGTGTGTGGTGTGCTGGGTGCCTGATGGGGCAGTGGTACATTGTGTACTGTCAGTGGTCTGCGGTGTGCTGTGTGCCTGATGGGGATGTGGTACATTGTGTACTGTCAGTGGTGTGTGGTGTGCTGGGTGCCTGATGGGGCAGTGGTACATTGTGTACTGTCAGTGGTGTGCGGGGTGCTGGGTGTCTGATGGGACTGTGGAACATTGTGTATTGTCAGTGGTGTGTGATGTGCTGGGTGTCTGATGGGGGTGTGGTACAATGTGTACTGTCAGTGGTGTGCGGTGTGCTGGGTGTCTGATGTGGGTGTGGTACATTGTGTACTGTCAGTGCTGTGCGCTGTGCTGGGTGCCTGATGGGTCTGTGGTACATTGTGTACTGTCAGTGGTGTGCGGTGTGCTGGGTGTCTGATGGGGGTGTGGTACATTGTGTACTGTCAGTGGTGTGCTGTGTGCTGGGTGTCTGATGGGGCTGTGGTACATTGTGTACTGTCAGTGGTGTGTGGTGTGCTGGGTGTCTGATGGGGCTGTGGAACATTGTGTACTGTCAGTGGTGTGCGGTGTGCTGGGTGTCAGATGGGGTTGTGGTACATTGTGTACTGTCAGTGGTGTGCGGTGTGCTGGTTGCCTGATGGGGGTGTGGTACATTGTGTACTGTCAGTGGTGTGCGGTGTGCTGGGTTTCAGATGGGGTTGTGGTACATTGTGTACTGTCAGTGGTGTGCGGTGTGCTGTGTGTCTGATGGGGGTGTGGTACATTGTGTACTGTCAGTGGTGTGTGGTGTGCTGAGTGTCTGATGGGGGTGTGGTACATTGTGTACTGTCAGTGGTGTGCAGTGTGCTGGGTGCCTGATGGGGGTGTGGTACATTGTGTACTGTCAGTGGTGTGCGGTGTGCTGTGTGTCTGATGGGGGTGTGGTACATTGTGTACTGTCAGTGGTGTGTGGTGTGCTGAGTGTCTGATGGGGATGTGGTACATTGTGTACTGTCAGTGGTGTGCGGTGTGCTGGGTGTCTGATGGGGGTGTGGTACATTGTGTACTGTCAGTGATGTGTGGTGTGCTGGGTGTCTGATGGGGGTGTGGTACATTGTGTACTGTCAGTGGTGTGTGGTGTGCTGGGTGTCTGATGGGGATGTGGTACATTGTGTACTGTCAGTGGTGTGCGGTGTGCTGGGTGTCTGATGGGGGTGTGGTACATTGTATACTGTCAGTGGTGTGCGGTGTGCTCGGTGTCTGATGGGGGTGTGGTACATTGTGTACTGTCAGTGGTGTGCGGTGTGCTGGGTGCCTGATGGGGGTGTGGTACATTGTGTACTGTCAGTGGTGTGCGGTGTGCTGGGTGTTTGATGGGGATGTGGTACATTGTGTACTGTCAGTGGTGTGTGGTGTGCTGGGTGCCTGATGGGGGTGTGGTACATTGTTTACTGTCAGTGGTGTGTGGTGAGCTGGGTGCCTGATGGGGGTGTGGTACATTGTGTACTGTCAGTGGTGTGCTGGGTGCCTGATGGGGGTGTGGTACATTGTGTACTGTCAGTGGTGTGCGGTGTGCTGGGTATCTGATGGGGGTGTGGTACATTGTGTACAGTCAGTGGTGTGCGGGGTGCTGGGTGTCTGATGGGACTGTGGTACATTGTGTACTGTCAGTGGTGTGTGATGTGCTGGGTGTCTGATGGGGGTGTGGTACATTGTGTACTGTCAGTGGTGTGCGGTGTGCTGGGTGCCTGAAGAGGGTGTGGTACATTGTGTACTGTCAGTGGTGTGTGATGTGCTGGGTGTCTGATGAGGTTGTGGTACAATGTGTACTGTCAGTGGTGTGCGGTGTGCTGGGTGCCTGATGGGGGTGTGGTACATTGTGTACTGTCAGTGGTGTGCGGTGTGCTGGGTGTCTGATGGGGGTGTGGTACATTGTTTACTGTCAGTGGTGCGCGGTGTGCTGGGTGTCTGATGGGGGTGTGGTACATTGTGTACTGCCAGTGGTGTGCGGTGTGCTTGGTGCCTGATGAGGGTGTGGTACATTGTGTACTGTCAGTGGTGTGCGGTGTGCTGGGTGCCTGATGGGGGTGTGGTACATTGTGTACTGTCAGTGATGTGCGGTGTGCTGGGTGTCTGATGGGGGTGTGGCAAATTGTGTACTGTCAGTGGTGTGTGGTGAGCTGGGTGCCTGATGGGGCTGTGGTACATTGTGTACTGTCAGTGGTGTGCGGTGTGCAGGGTGTCTGATGGGGGTGTGGTCCATTGTGTCCTGTAAGTGGTGTGTGGTGTGCTGGGTGTCTGATGGGGGTGTGGTACATTGTGTACTGTCAGTGGTGTGCGGTGTGCTGGGTGTCTGATGGGGCTGTGGTACATTGTGTACTGTCAGTGGTGTGCAGTGTGCTGGGTGTCTGATGGGGGTGTGGTACATTGTGTACTGTCAGTGGTGTGCGGTGTGCTGGGTGTCTGATGGGGGGAGTGGTACATTGTGTACTGTCAGTGGTGTGCGGTGTGCTGGGTGTCTGATGGGGGTGTGGTACATTGTCTACTGTCAGTGGTGTGTGGTGTGCTGGGTGTCTGATGGGGGTGAGGTACATTGTGTACTGTCAGTGGTGTGCGGTGTGCTGGGTGTCTGATGGGGGTGTGGTACATTGTGTACTGTCAGTGGTGTGCTGTGTGCTGGGTGCCTGATGGGGGTGTGGTACATTGTGTATTGTCAGTGGTGTGCGGTGTGCTGGGTGCCTGATGGGGGTGTGGTACATTGTGTACTGTCAGTGGTGTGTGGCGAGCTGGGTGCCTGGTGGGGGTGTGGGACATTGTGTACTGTCAGTGGTGTGCGGTGTGCTGGGTGTCTGATGGTGGTGTGGTACATTGTGTACTGTCAGTGGTGTGTGGTGTGCTGGGTGTCTGATGGGGCTGTGGTACATTGTGTACTGTCAGTGGTGTGCGGTGTGCTGGGTGCCTGATGGGGCTGTGGTACATTGTGTACTGTCAGTGGTGTGCGGTGTGCTGGGTGCCTGATGGGGGTGTGGGACATTGTGTACTGTCAGTGGTGTGCGGTGTGCTGGGTGTCTGATGGTGGTGTGGTACATTGTGTACTGTCAGTGGTGTGCGGTGTGCTGGTTGCCTGATGGGGCTGTGGTACATTGTGTACTGTCAGTGGTGTGCGGTGTGCTGGGTTTCAGATGGTGTTGTGGTACATTGTGTACTGTCAGTGGTGTGTGGTGTGCTGTGTGTCTGATGGGTGTGTGGTACATTGTGTACTGTCAGTGGTGTGCGGTGTGCTGGGTGTCTGATGGGGGTGTGGTACATTGTGTACTGTCAGTGGTGTGCAGTGTGCTGGGTGTCTGATGGGGTTGTGGTACATTGTGTACTGTCAGTGGTGTGCGGTGTGCTGGGTGTCTGATGGGGGTGTGGTACATTGTGTACTGTCAGTGGTGTGCGGTGTGCTGGGTGTCTGATGGGGATGTGGTACATTGTGTACTGCCAGTGGTGTGTGGTGTGCTGGGTCCCTGATGGGGGTGTGGTACATTGTGTACTGCCAGTGGTGTGTGGTGTGCTGGGTCCCTGATGGGGGTGTGGTACATTGTGTACTGTCAGTGGTGTGCGGTGTGCTGGGTGTCTGATGGGGGTGTGGTACATTGTTTACTGTCAGTGGTGTGTGGTGAGCTGGGTGCCTGATGGGGGTGTCGTACATTGTGTACTGTCAGTGGTGTGCTGGGAGCCTGATGGGGGTGTGGTACATTGTGTACTGTCAGTGGTGTGCGGTGTGCTGGGTATCTGATGGGGGTGTGGTACATTGTGTACTGTCAGTGGTGTGCGGGGTGCTGGGTGTCTGATGGGACTGTGGTACATTGTGTACTGTCAGTGGTGTGTGATGTGCTGGGTGTCTGATGGGGGTGTGGTACAATGTGTACTGTCAGTGGTGTGCGGTGTGCTGGGTGCCTGATGAGGGTGTGGTACATTGTGTACTGTCAGTGGTGTGCGGTGTGCTGGGTGCCTGATGGGGGTGTGGTACATTGTGTACTGTCAGTGGAGTGTGGTGTGCTGGGTATCTGATGGGGGTGTGGTACATTGTGTACTGTCAGTGGTGTGCGGGGAGCTGGGTGTCTGATGGGGGTGTGGTACATTGTGTACTGTCAGTGGTGTGCGGTGTGCTGGGTGTCTGATGGGGGTGTGGCACATTGTGTACTGTCAGTGGTGTGTGGTGAGCTGGGTGCCTGATGGGGTTGTGGTACATTGTGTACTGTCAGTGGTGTGCGGTGTGCTGGGTGTCTGATGGGGCTGTGGTACATTGTGTACTGTCAGTGGTGTGCGGTGTGCTGGGTGTCTGATGGGGCTGAGGTACATTGTGTACTGTCAGTGGTGTGCAGTGTGCTGGGTGCCTGATGGGGCTGTGGTACATTGTGTACTGTCAGTGGTGTGCGGTGTGCAGGGTGCCTGATGGGGGTGTGGTACATTGTGTACTGTCAGTGGTGTGCGGTGTGCTGGGTGTCTGATGGGGGTGTGGTACATTGTGTACTGTCAGTGGTGTGTGGTGTGCTGGGTGTCTGATGGGGGTGTGGTACATTGTGTACTGTCAGTGGTGTGCGGTGTGCTGTGTGCCTGATGGGACTGTGGTACATTGTGTACTGTCAGTGGTGTGCGGTGTGCTGGGTGTCTGATGGGGCTGTGGTACATTGTGTACTGTCAGTGGTGTGTGGTGTGCTGGGTGGCTGTGGTACATTGTGTCCTGTAAGTGGTGTGTGGTGTGCTGGGTGTCTGATGGGGGTGTGGTACATTGTGTACTGTCAGTGGTGTGCGATGTGCTGGGTGTCTGATGTGGGTGTGGTACATTGTGTATTGTCAGTGGTGTGCGGTGTGCTGGGTGCCTGAAGGGGGTGTGGTACATTGTGTACTGTCAGTGGTGTGTGGCGAGCTGGGTGCCTGGTGGGGGTGTGGGACATTGTGTACTGTCAGTGGTGTGCGGTCTGCTGGGTGTCTGATGGTGGTGTGGTACATTGTGTACTGTCAGTGGTGTGTGGTGTGCTGGGTGTCTGATGGGGCTGTGGTACATTGTGTACTGTCAGTGGTGTGCGGTGTGCTGGGTGCCTGATGGGGCTGTGGTACATTGTGTACTGTCAGTGGTGTGCGGTGTGCTGGGTGCCTGATGGGGGTGTGGGACATTGTGTACTGTCAGTGGTGTGCGGTGTGCTGGGTGTCTGATGGTGGTGTGGTACATTGTGTACTGTCAGTGGTGTGCGGTGTGCTGGTTGCCTGATGGGGCTGTGGTACATTGTGTACTGTCAGTGGTGTGCGGTGTGCTGGGTTTCAGATGGTGTTGTGGTACATTGTGTACTGTCAGTGGTGTGTGGTGTGCTGTGTGTCTGATGGGTGTGTGGTACATTGTGTACTGTCAGTGGTGTGCGGTGTGCTGGGTGTCTGATGGGGGTGTGGTACATTGTGTACTGTCAGTGGTGTGCGGTGTGCTGGGTGTCTGATGGGGATGTGGTACATTGTGTACTGTCAGTGGTGTGCGGTGTGCTGGGTGTCTGATGGGGGTGTGGTACATTGTGTACTGTCAGTGGTGTGTGGTGTGCTGGGTGCCTGATGGGGGTGTTGTACATTGTGTACTGTCAATGGTGTGCGGTGTGCTGGGTGTTTGATGGGGATGTGGTACATTGTGTACTGCCAGTGGTGTGCGATGTGCTGGGTGTCTGATGGGGGTGTGGTACATTGTGTACTGCCAGTGGTGTGTGGTGTGCTGGGTCCCTGATGGGGGTGTGGTACATTGTGTACTGTCAGTGGTGTGCGGTGTGCTGGGTGTCTGATGGGGGTGTGGTACATTGTTTACTGTCAATGGTGTGTGGTGAGCTGGGTGCCTGATGGGGGTGTCGTACATTGTGTACTGTCAGTGGTGTGCTGGGAGCCTGATGGGGGTGTGGTACATTGTGTACTGTCAGTGGTGTGCGGTGTGCTGGGTATCTGATGGGGGTGTGGTACATTGTGTACTGTCAGTGGTGTGCGGGGTGCTGGGTGTCTGATGGGACTGTGGTACATTGTGTACTGTCAGTGGTGTGTGATGTGCTGGGTGTCTGATGGGGGTGTGGTACAATGTGTACTGTCAGTGGTGTGCGGTGTGCTGGGTGCCTAATGAGGGTGTGGTACATTGTGTACTGTCAGTGGTGTGCGGTGTGCTGGGTGCCTGATGGGGGTGTGGTACATTGTGTACTGTCAGTGGAGTGTGGTGTGCTGGGTATCTGATGGGGGTGTGGTACATTGTGTACTGTCAGTGGTGTGCGGGGAGCTGGGTGTCTGATGGGGGTGTGGTACATTGTGTACTGTCAGTGGTGTGCGGTGTGCTGGGTGTCTGAAATGGGGTGTGGCACATTGTGTACTGTCAGTGGTGTGTGGTGAGCTGGGTGCCTGATGGGGCTGTGGTACATTGTGTACTGCCAGTGGTGTGCGGTGTGCTGGGTGTCTGATGGGGCTGTGGTACATTGTGTACTGTCAGTGGTGTGCGGTGTGCTGGGTGTCTGATGGGGCTGAGGTACATTGTGTACTGTCAGTGGTGTGCAGTGTGCAGGGTGCCTGATGGGGGTGTGGTACATTGTGTACTGTCAGTGGTGTGCGGTGTGCTGGGTGTCTGATGGGGGTGTGGTACATTGTGTACTGTCAGTGGTGTGTGGTGTGCTGGGTGTCTGATGGGGGTGTGGTACATTGTGTACTGTCAGTGGTGTGCGGTGTGCTGGGTGTCTGATGGGGGTGTGGTACATTGTGTACTGTCAGTGGTGTGTGGTGTGCTGGGTGTCTGATGGGGGTGTGGTACATTGTGTACTGTCAGTGGTGTGCGGTGTGCTGTGTGCCTGATGGGACTGTGGTACATTGTGTACTGTCAGTGGTGTGCGGTGTGCTGGGTGTCTGATGGGGCTGTGGTACATTGTGAACTGTCAGTGGTGTGTGGTGTGCTGGGTGGCTGTGGTACATTGTGTCCTGTAAGTGGTGTGTGGTGTGCTGGGTGTCTGATGGGGGTGTGGTACATTGTGTACTGTGAGTGGTGTGCGGTGTGCTGGGTGTCTGATGTGGCTGTGGTGCATTGTGTACTGTCAGTGGTGTGTGGTGTGCTGGGTGCCTGATGGGGGTGTGGTACATTGTGTACTGTCAGTGGTGTGTGGTGTGCTGGGTGTCTGATGGGGCTGTGGTACATTGTGTCCTGTAAGTGGTGTGTGGTGTGCTGGGTGTCTGATGGGGGTGTGGTACATTGTGCACTGTCAGTGGTGTGCGGTGTGCTGGGTGTCTGATGGGGCTATGGTACATTGTGTACTGTCAGTGGTGTGCGGTGTGCTGGGTGTATGATGTGGCTGTGGTACATTGTGTACTGTCAGTGGTGTGTGGTGTGCTGGGTGCCTGATGGGGGTGTGGTACATTGTGTACTGTCAGTGGTGTGTGGTGTGCTGGGTGTCTGATGGGGCTGTGGTACATTGTGTACTGTCAGTGGTGTGCGGTGTGCTGGGTGCCTGATGGGGGTGTGGTACATTGTGTACTGTCAGTGGTGTGTGGTGTGCTGGGTGTCTGATGGGGATGTGGTACATTGTGTACTGTCAGTGGTGTGCGGTGTGCTGGGTGTCTGATGGGGGTGTGGTACATGTTGTACTGTCAGTGGTGTGTGGTGTGCTGGGTGCCTGATGGGGGTGTTGTACATTGTGTACTGTCAATGGTGTGCGGTGTGCTGGGTGTTTGATGGGGATGTGGTACATTGTGTACTGCCAGTGGTGTGCGATGTGCTGGGTGTCTGATGGGGGTGTGGTACATTGTGTACTGCCAGTGGTGTGCGATGTGCTGGGTATCTGATGGGGGTGTGGTACATTGTGTACTGTCAGTGGTGTGCGGGGAGCTGGGTGTCTGATGGGGGTGTGGTACATTGTGTACTGTCAGTGGTGTGCGGTGTGCTGGGTGTCTGATGGGGGTGTGGCACATTGTGTACTGTCAGTGGTGTGTGGTGAGCTGGGTGCCTGATGGGGCTGTGGTACATTGTGTACTGTCAGTGGTGTGCGGTGTGCTGGGTGTCTGATGGGGCTGTGGTACATTGTGTACTGTCAGTGGTGTGCGGTGTGCTGGGTGTCTGATGGGGCTGAGGTACATTGTGTACTGTCAGTGGTGTGCAGTGTGCTGGGTGCCTGATGGGGCTGTGGTACATTGTGTACTGTCAGTGGTGTGCGGTGTGCAGGGTGCCTGATGGGGGTGTGGTACATTGTGTACTGTCAGTGGTGTGCGGTGTGCTGGGTGTCTGATGGGGGTGTGGTACATTGTGTACTGTCAGTGGTGTGTGGTGTGCTGGGTGTCTGATGGGGGTGTGGTACATTGTGTACTGTCAGTGGTGTGCGGTGTGCTGTGTGCCTGATGGGACTGTGGTACATTGTGTACTGTCAGTGGTGTGCGGTGTGCTGGGTGTCTGATGGGGCTGTGGTACATTGTGTACTGTCAGTGGTGTGTGGTGTGCTGGGTGGCTGTGGTACATTGTGTCCTGTAAGTGGTGTGTGGTGTGCTGGGTGTCTGATGGGGGTGTGGTACATTGTGTACTGTCAGTGGTGTGCGATGTGCTGGGTGTCTGATGTGGGTGTGGTACATTGTGTATTGTCAGTGGTGTGCGGTGTGCTGGGTGCCTGAAGGGGGTGTGGTACATTGTGTACTGTCAGTGGTGTGTGGCGAGCTGGGTGCCTGGTGGGGGTGTGGGATATTGTGTACTGTCAGTGGTGTGCGGTGTGCTGGGTGTCTGATGGTGGTGTGGTACATTGTGTACTGTCAGTGGTGTGTGGTGTGCTGGGTGTCTGATGGGGCTGTGGTACATTGTGTACTGTCAGTGGTGTGCGGTGTGCTGGGTGCCTGATGGGGCTGTGGTACATTGTGTACTGTCAGTGGTGTGCGGTGTGCTGGGTGCCTGATGGGGGTTTGGGACATTGTGTACTGT
The DNA here is from genome assembly GCF_047496885.1 of Scyliorhinus torazame. Classification (NCBI taxonomy): domain Eukaryota; kingdom Metazoa; phylum Chordata; class Chondrichthyes; order Carcharhiniformes; family Scyliorhinidae; genus Scyliorhinus; species Scyliorhinus torazame. The sequence continues at coordinate 566,541 of NW_027307772.1, forward strand.
CAGTGGTGTGCGGTGTGCTGGGTGTCTGATGGTGGTGTGGTACATTGTGTACTGTCAGTGGTGTGCGGTGTGCTGGTTGCCTGATGGGGCTGTGGTACATTGTGTACTGTCAGTGGTGTGCGGTGTGCTGGGTTTCAGATGGTGTTGTGGTACTTTGTGTACTGTCAGTGGTGTGTGGTGTGCTGTGTGTCTGATGGGTGTGTGGTACATTGTGTACTGTCAGTGGTGTGCGGTGTGCTGGGTGTCTGATGGGGGTGTGGTACATTGTGTACTGTCAGTGGTGTGCAGTGTGCTGGGTGTCTGATGGGGGTGTGGTACATTGTGTACTGTCAGTGGTGTGCGGTGTGCTGGGTGTCTGATGGGGGTGTGGTACATTGTGTACTGTCAGTGGTGTGCGGTGTGCTGGGTGTCTGATGGGGATGTGGTACATTGTGTACTGTCAGTGGTGTGCGGTGTGCTGGGTGTCTGATGGGGGTGTGGTACATTGTGTACTGTCAGTGGTGTGTGGTGTGCTGGGTGCCTGATGGGGGTGTTGTACATTGTGTACTGTCAATGGTGTGCGGTGTGCTGGGTGTTTGATGTGGATGTGGTACATTGTGTACTGCCAGTGGTGTGCGATGTGCTGGGTGTCTGATGGGGGTGTGGTACATTGTGTACTGCCAGTGGTGTGTGGTGTGCTGGGTCCCTGATGGGGGTGTGGTACATTGTGTACTGTCAGTGGTGTGCGGTGTGCTGGGTGTCTGATGGGGGTGTGGTACATTGTTTACTGTCAGTGGTGTGTGGTGAGCTGGGTGCCTGATGGGGGTGTCGTACATTGTGTACTGTCAGTGGTGTGCTGGGAGCCTGATGGGGGTGTGGTACATTGTGTACTGTCAGTGGTGTGCGGTGTGCTGGGTATCTGATGGGGGTGTGGTACATTGTGTACTGTCAGTGGTGTGCGGGGTGCTGGGTGTCTGATGGGACTGTGGTACATTGTGTACTGTCAGTGGTGTGTGATGTGCTGGGTGTCTGATGGGGGTGTGGTACAATGTGTACTGTCAGTGGTGTGCGGTGTGCTGGGTGCCTAATGAGGGTGTGGTACATTGTGTACTGTCAGTGGTGTGCGGTGTGCTGGGTGCCTGATGGGGGTGTGGTACATTGTGTACTGTCAGTGGAGTGTGGTGTGCTGGGTATCTGATGGGGGTGTGGTACATTGTGTACTGTCAGTGGTGTGCGGGGAGCTGGGTGTCTGATGAGGGTGTGGTACATTGTGTACTGTCAGTGGTGTGCGGTGTGCTGGGTGTCTGAAATGGGGTGTGGCACATTGTGTACTGTCAGTGGTGTGTGGTGAGCTGGGTGCCTGATGGGGCTGTGGTACATTGTGTACTGTCAGTGGTGTGCGGTGTGCTGGGTGTCTGATGGGGCTGTGGTACATTGTGTACTGTCAGTGGTGTGCGGTGTGCTGGGTGTCTGATGGGGCTGAGGTACATTGTGTACTGTCAGTGGTGTGCAGTGTGCTGGGTGCCTGATGGGGCTGTGGTACATTGTGTACTGTCAGTGGTGTGCGGTGTGCAGGGTGCCTGATGGGGGTGTGGTACATTGTGTACTGTCAGTGGTGTGCGGTGTGCTGGGTGTCTGATGGGGGTGTGGTACATTGTGTACTGTCAGTGGTGTGTGGTGTGCTGGGTGTCTGATGGGGGTGTGGTACATTGTGTACTGTCAGTGGTGTGCGGTGTGCTGTGTGCCTGATGGGACTGTGGTACATTGTGTACTGTCAGTGGTGTGCGGTGTGCTGGGTGTCTGATGGGGCTGTGGTACATTGTGTACTGTCAGTGGTGTGTGGTGTGCTGGGTGGCTGTGGTACATTGTGTCCTGTAAGTGGTGTGTGGTGTGCTGGGTGTCTGATGGGGGTGTGGTACATTGTGTACTGTCAGTGGTGTGCGGTGTGCTGGGTGTCTGATGGGGCTGTGGTACATTGTGTACTGTCAGTGGTGTGCGGTGTGCTGGGTGTCTGATAGGGGTGTGGTACATTGTGTACTGTCAGTGGTGTGTGGTGTGCTGGGTGTCTGATAGGGGTGTGGTACATTGTGTACTGTCAGTGGTGTGTGGTGTGCTGGGTGGCTGTGGTACATTGTGTCCTGTAAGTGGTGTGTGGTGTGCTGATGTGTCTGATGGGGGTGTGGTACATTGTGTACTGTCAGTGGTGTGCGGTGTGCTGGGTGTCTGATGTGGCTGTGGTACATTGTGTACTGTCAGTGGTGTGTGGTGTGCTGGGTGCCTGATGGGGGTGTGGTACATTGTGTACTGTCAGTGGTGTGTGGTGTGCTGGGTGTCTGATGGGGCTGTGGTACATTGTGTCCTGTAAGTGGTGTGTGGTGTGCTGGGTGTCTGATGGGGGTGTGGTACATTGTGTACTTTCAGTGGTGTGCGGTGTGCTGGGTGTCTGTTGGGGCTGTGGTACATTGTGTACTGTCAGTGGTGTGCGGTGTGCTGTGTGTCTGATGGGGGTGTGGTACATTGTGTACTGTCAGTGGTGTGCGGTGTGCTGGGTGTCTGATGGGGGTGTGGTACATTGTGTACTGTCAGTGGTGTGCGGTGTGCTGGGTGCCTGATGGGGGTGTGGTACATTGTGTACTGTCAGTGGTGTGTGGTGTGCTGGGTGTCTGATGTGGGTGTGGTACATTGTGTACTGTCAGTGGTGTGCGGTGTGCTGGGTGCCTGATGGGGGTGTGGTACATTGTGTACTGTCAGTGGTGTGCGGTGTGCTGTTTGCCTGATGGGGATGTGGTACATTGTGTACTGTCAGTGGTGTGTGGCGTGCTGGGTGTCTGATGGGGGTGTGGTACATTGTGTACTGTCAGTGGTGTGCGGTGTGCTGGGTGCCTGATGGGGCAGTGGTACATTGTGTACTGTCAGTGGTGTGTGGTGTGCTGGGTGTCTGATGGGGCAGTGGTACATTGTGTACTGTCAGTGGTCTGCGGTGTGCTGTGTGCCTGATGGGGATGTGGTACATTGTGTACTGTCAGTGGTGTGTGGTGTGCTGGGTGCCTGATGGGGCAGTGGTACATTGTGTACTGTCAGTGGTCTGCGGTGTGCTGTGTGCCTGATGGGGATGTGGTACATTGTGTACTGTCAGTGGTGTGTGGTGTGCTGGGTGCCTGATGGGGCAGTGGTACATTGTGTACTGTCAGTGGTGTGCGGTGTGCTGGGTGTCTGATGGGAGTGTGGTACATTGTGTACTGTCAGTGGTGTGTGATGTGCTGGGTGTCTGATGGGAGTGTGGTACAATGTGTACTGTCAGTGGTGTGCGGTGTGCTGGGTGTCTGATGTGGGTGTGGTACATTGTGTACTGTCAGTGGTGTGCAGTGTGCTGGGTGTCTGATGTGGGTGTGGTACATTGTGTACTGTCAGTGGTGTGCGGTGTGCTGGGTGCCTGATGGGTCTGTGGTACATTGTGTACTGTCAGTGGTTTGCGGTGTGCTGGGTGTCTGATGGGGGTGTGGTACATTGTGTACTGTCAGTGGTGTGTGGCGAGCTGGGTGCCTGATGGGGGTGTCGGACATTGTGTACTGTCAGTGGTGTGTGGTGTGCTGGGTGTCTGATGGGGGTGTGGTACATTGTGTACTGTCAGTGGTTTGTGGCGAGCTGGGTGCCTGATGGGGGTGTGGGACATTGTGTACTGTCAGTGGTGTGCGGTGTGCTGGGTGTCTGATGGGAGTGTGGTACATTGTGTACTGTCAGTGGTGTGCTGTGTGCTGGGTGTCTGATGGGGCTGTGGTACATTGTGTACTGTCAGTGGTGTGCAGTGTGCTGGGTGTCTGATGGGAGTGTGGTACATTGTGTACTGTCAGTGGTGTGCTGTGTGCTGGGTGTCTGATGGGGGTGTGATACATTGTGTACTGTCAGTGGTGTGCGGTGTGCTGGGGGTCTGATGGGGCTGTGGTACATTGTGTACTGTCAGTGGTTTGTGGCGAGCTGGGTGCCTGATGGGGGTGTGGGACATTGTGTACTCTCAGTGGTGTGCGGTGTGCTGGGTGTCTGATGGGAGTGTGGTACATTGTGTACTGTCAGTGGTGTGCTGTGTGCTGGGTGTCTGATGGGGCTGTGGTACATTGTGTACTGTCAGTGGTGTGCGGTGTGCTGGGGGTCTGATGGGGCTGTGGTACATTGTGTACTGTCAGTGGTGTGCGGTGTGCTGGGTGTCTGATGGGGGTGTGGTACATTGTGTACTGTCAGTGGTGTGCGGTGTGCTGGGTGTCTGATGGGGGTGTGGTACATTGTGTACTGTCAGTGTTGTGCGGTGTGCTGGGTGTCTAATGTGGGTGTGGTACATTGTGTACTGTCAGTGGTGTGCGGTGTGCTGGGTGTCTGATGGGGGTGTGGTACATTGTGTCCTGTCAGTGGTGTGTGGTGTGCTGGGTGTCTGATGGGTGTGGTACATTGTGTACTGTCAGTGGTGTGCGGTGTGCTGGGTATCTGATGGGGCTGTGGTACATTGTGTACTGTCAGTGGTGTGCGGTGTGCTGGGTGTCTGATGGGGGTGTGGTACATTGTGTACTGTCAGTGGTGTGCGGTGTGCTGTGTCCCTGATGGGGGTGTGGTACATTGTGTACTGTCAGTGGTGTGCGGTGTGCTGTGTGTCTGATGGGGGTGTGGTACATTGTGTACTGTCAGTGGTGTGCGGTGTTCTGGGTGTCTGATGGCGGTGTGGTACATTGTGTACTGTCAGTGGTGTGTAGTGTGCTGGGTGTCTGATGGGGGTGTGGTACATTGTGTACTGTCAGTGGTGTGCGGTGTGCTGTGTGTCTGATGGGGGTGTGGTACATTGTGTACTGTCAGTGGTGTCCGGTGTTCTGGGTGTCTGATGGGGTGTGGTACATTGTGTACTGTCAGTGGTGTGCGGTGTGCTGGGTGCCTGATGGGGCTGTGGTACATTGTGTACTGTCAGTGGTGTGAGGTGTGCTGGGTGCCTGATGAGGGTGTGGTACATTGTGTACTGTCAGTGGTGTGCGGTGAGCTGGGTATCTGATGGGGGTGTGGTACATTGTGTACTGTCAGTGGTGTGCGGTGTGCTGGGTGCCTGATGGGTCTGTGGTACATTGTGTACTGTCAGTGGTTTGCGGTGTGCTGGGTGTCTGATGGGGGTGTGGTACATTGTGTACTGTCAGTGGTGTGTGGCGAGCTGGGTGCCTGATGGGGGTGTCGGACATTGTGTACTGTCAGTGGTGTGTGGTGTGCTGGGTGTCTGATGGGGGTGTGGTACATTGTGTACTGTCAGTGGTTTGTGGCGAGCTGGGTGCCTGATGGGGGTGTGGGACATTGTGTACTGTCAGTGGTGTGCGGTGTGCTGGGTGTCTGATGGGAGTGTGGTACATTGTGTACTGTCAGTGGTGTGCTGTGTGCTGGGTGTCTGATGGGGCTGTGGTACATTGTGTACTGTCAGTGGTGTGCAGTGTGCTGGGTGTCTGATGGGAGTGTGGTACATTGTGTACTGTCAGTGGTGTGCTGTGTGCTGGGTGTCTGATGGGGGTGTGATACATTGTGTACTGTCAGTGGTGTGCGGTGTGCTGGGGGTCTGATGGGGCTGTGGTACATTGTGTACTGTCAGTGGTTTGTGGCGAGCTGGGTGCCTGATGGGGGTGTGGGACATTGTGTACTGTCAGTGGTGTGCGGTGTGCTGGGTGTCTGATGGGAGTGTGGTACATTGTGTACTGTCAGTGGTGTGCTGTGTGCTGGGTGTCTGATGGGGCTGTGGTACATTGTGTACTGTCAGTGGTGTGCGGTGTGCTGGGGGTCTGATGGGGCTGTGGTACATTGTGTACTGTCAGTGGTGTGCGGTGTGCTGGGTGTCTGATGGGGGTGTGGTACATTGTGTACTGTCAGTGGTGTGCGGTGTGCTGGGTGTCTGATGGGGGTGTGGTACATTGTGTACTGTCAGTGTTGTGCGGTGTGCTGGGTGTCTAATGTGGGTGTGGTACATTGTGTACTGTCAGTGGTGTGCGGTGTGCTGGGTGTCTGATGGGGGTGTGGTACATTGTGTCCTGTCAGTGGTGTGTGGTGTGCTGGGTGTCTGATGGGTGTGGTACATTGTGTACTGTCAGTGGTGTGCGGTGTGCTGGGTGTCTGATGGGGGTGTGGTACATTGTGTCCTGTCAGTGGTGTGCGGTGTGCTGGGTATCTGATGGGGGTGTGGTACATTGTGTACTGTCAGTGGTGTACGGTGTGATGGGTGTCTGATGGGGGTGTGGTACATTATGTACTGTCAGTGGTGTGCGGTGTGCTGGGTGTCTGATGGGGGTGTGGTACATTGTGTACTGTCAGTGGTGTGCGGTGTGCTGTGTCCCTGATGGGGGTGTGGTACATTGTGTACTGTCAGTGGTGTGCGGTGTGCTGTGTGTCTGATGGGGGTGTGGTACATTGTGTACTGTCAGTGGTGTGCGGTGTTCTGGGTGTCTGATGGGGGTGTGGTACATTGTGTACTGTCAGTGGTGTGTAGTGTGCTGGGTGTCTGATGGGGGTGTGGTACATTGTGTACTGTCAGTGGTGTGCGGTGTGCTGTGTGTCTGATGGGGGTGTGGTACATTGTGTACTGTCAGTGGTGTGCGGTGTGCTGGGTGTCTGATGGGGGTGTGGTACATTGTGTACTGTCAGTGGTGTGCGGTGTGCTGGGTGTCTGATGGGGGTGTGGTACATTGTGTACTGTCAGTGGTGTCCGGTGTTCTGGGTGTCTGATGGGGTGTGGTACATTGTGTACTGTCAGTGGTGTGCGGTGTGCTGGGTGCCTGATGGGGCTGTGGTACATTGTGTACTGTCAGTGGTGTGAGGTGTGCTGGGTGCCTGATGAGGGTGTGGTACATTGTGTACTGTCAGTGGTGTGCGGTGAGCTGGGTATCTGATGGGGGTGTGGTACATTGTGTACTGTCAGTGGTGTGAGGTGTGCTGGGTGCCTGATAAGGGTGTGGTACATTGTGTACTGTCAGTGGAGTGAGGTGTGCTGGGTGTCTGATGGGGGTGTGGTACATTGTGTACTGTCAGTGGAGTGCGGTGAGCTGGGTATCTGTTGGGGGTGTGGTACATTGTGTACTGTCAGTGGTGTGCGGTGTGCTGGGTGTCTGATGGGGGTGTGGTACATTGTGTACTGTCAGTGGTGTGTGGTGTGCTGGGTGTCTGATGGGGGTGTGGTACATTGTGTACTGTCAGTGGTGTGAGGTGTGCTGGGTGCCTGATGGGGGTGTGGTACATTGTGTACTGCCAGTGGTGTGCGGTGTGCTGGGTGTCTGATGGGGGTGTGGTACATTGTGTACTGTCAGTGGTGTGAGGTGTGCTGGGTGCCTGATGGGGGTGTGGTACATTGTGTACTGTCAGTGGTGTGAGGTGTGCTGGGTGCCTGATGGGGGTGTGGTACATTGTGTACTGTCAGTGGTGTGCGGTGTGCTGGGTGTCTGATGGGGGTGTGGTACATTCTGTACTGTCAGTGGTGTGTGGTGTGCTGGGTGCCTGATGGGGATGTGGTACATTGTGTACTGTCAGTGGTGTGCGGTGTGCTGGGTGCCTGATGGGGCTGTGGTACATTGTGTACTGTCAGTGGTGTGCGGTGTGCTGGGTGTCTGATGGGGGTGTGGTACATTGTGTACTGTCAGTGGTGTGCGGTGTGCTGGGTGTCTGATGGGGGTGAGGTACATTGTGTACTGTCAGTGGTGTGTGGTGTGCTGGGTGCCTGATGGGACTGTGGTACATTGTGAACTGTCAGTGGTGTGCGGTGTGCTGGGTTCCTGATGGGGCTGTGGTACATTGTGTACTGTCAGTGGTGTGCGGTGTGCTGTGTCCCTGATGGGGGTGTGGTACATTGTGTACTGTCAGTGGTGTGCGGTGTGCTGGGTGCCTGATGGGGGTGTGGTACATTGTGTACTGTCAGTGGCGTGCGGTGTGCTGGGTGTCTGATGGGGGTGTGGTACATTGTGTACTGTCAGTGGTGTGCGGTGTGCTGTGTGTCTGATGGGGGTGTGGTACATTGTGTACTGTCAGTGGTGTGCGGTGTGCTGGGTGCCTGATGGGGCAGTGGTACATTGTGTACTGTCAGTGGTGTGCGGTGCGCTGTGTCCCTGATGGGGGTGTGGTACATTGTGTACTGTCAGTGGTGTGCGGTGTGCTGGGTGCCTGATGGGGGTGTGGTACATTGTGTACTGTCAGTGGCGTGCGGTGTGCTGGGTGTCTGATGGGGGTGTGGTACATTGTGTACTGTCAGTGGTGTGCGGTGTGCTGTGTGTCTGATGGGGGTGTGGTACATTGTGTACTGTCAGTGGTGTGCGGTGTGCTGGGTGCCTGATGGGGCAGTGGTACATTGTGTACTGTCAGTGGTCTGCGGTGTGCTGTGTGCCTGATGGGGATGTGGTACATTGTGTACTGTCAGTGGTGTGTGGTGTGCTGGGTGCCTGATGGGGCAGTGGTACATTGTGTACTGTCAGTGGTGTGCGGGGTGCTGGGTGTCTGATGGGACTGTGGTACATTGTGTACTGTCAGTGGTGTGTGATGTGCTGGGTGTCTGATGGGGGTGTGGTACGTTGTGTACTGTCAGTGGTGTGCGGTGTGCTGGGTGTCTGATGTGGGTGTGGTACATTGTGTACTGTCAGTGGTGTGCGGTGTGCTGGGTGTCTGATGGGGGTGTGGTACATTGTGTACTGTCAGTGGTGTGCGGTGTGCTGTGTGCCTGATGGGGGTGTGGTACATTGTGTACTGTCAGTGATGTGTGGCGAGCTGGGTGCCTGATGGGGGTGTGGGACATTGTGTACTGTCAGTGGTGTGTGGTGTGTTGGGTGTCTGATGGGGGTGTGGTACATTGTGTACTGTCAGTGGTTTGTGGCGAGCTGGGTGCCTGATGGGGGTGTGGGACATTGTGTACTGTCAGTGGTGTGCGGTGTGCTGGGTGTCTGATGGGAGTGTGGTACATTGTGTACTGTCAGTGGTGTGCTGTGTGCTGGGTGTCTGATGGGGCTGTGGTACATTGTGTACTGTCAGTGGTGTGCGGTGTGCTGGGGGTCTGATGGGGCTGTGGTACATTGTGTACTGTCAGTGTTGTGCGGTGTGCTGGGTGTCTAATGTGGGTGTGGTACATTGTGTACTGTCAGTGGTGTGCAGTGTGCTGGGTGTCTGATGGGGGTGTGGTACATTGTGTCCTGTCAGTGGTGTGCGGTGTGCTGGGTATCTGATGGGGATGTGGTACATTGTGTACTGTCAGTGGTGTACGGTGTGATGGGTGTCTGATGGGGGTGTGGTACATTGTGTACTGTCAGTGGTGTGCGGTGTGCTGGGTGTCTGATGGGGGTGTGGTACATTGTGTACTGTCAGTGGTGTGCGGTGTGCTGTGTCCCTGATGGGGGTGTGGTACATTGTGTACTGTCAGTGGTGTGCGGTGTGCTGTGTGTCTGATGGGGGTGTGGTACATTGTGTACTGTCAGTGGTGTGTGGTGTGCTGGGTGTCTGATGGGGGTGTGGTACATTGTGTACTGTCAGTGGTGTGCGGTGTTCTGTGTGTCTGATGGGGTGTGGTACATTATGTACTGTCAGTGGTGTGCGGTGTGCTGGGTGTCTGATGGGGGTGTGGTACATTGTGTACTGTCAGTGGAGTGCGGTGAGCTGGGTATCTGATGGGGCTGTGGTACATTGTGTACTGTCAGTGGTGTGCGGTGTGCTGGGTGCCTGATGGGGCTGTGGTACATTGTGTACTGTCAGTGGTGTGCGGTGAGCTGGGTGCCTGATAGGACTGTGGTACATTGTGTACTGTCAGTGGAGTGCGGTGAGCTGGGTATCTGATGGGGGTGTGGTACATTGTGTACTGTCAGTGGAGTGCGGTGAGCTGGGTGTCTGATGGGGCTGTGGTACATTGTGTACTGTCAGTGGTGTGAGGTGTGCTGGGTGCCTGATGGGGGTCTGGTACATTGTGTACTGTCAGTGGTGTGCGGTGTGCTGGGTGTCTGATGGGGGTGTGGTACATTGTGTAATGTCAGTGGTGTGTGGTGTGCTGGGTGTCTGATGGGGGTGTGGTACATTGTGTACTGTCAGTGGAGTGCGGTGAGCTGGGTATCTGATGGGGGTGTGGTACATTGTGTACTGTCAGTGGTGTGTGGTGTGCTGGGTATCTGATGGGGATGTGGTACATTCTGTACTGTCAGTGGTGTGAGGTGTGCTGGGTGCCTGATGGGGGTGTGGTACATTGTGTACTGTCAGTGGTGTGCGGTGTACTGGGTGTCTGATGGGGGTGTGGTACATTCTGTACTGTCAGTGGTGTGTGGTGTGCTGGGTGCCTGATGGGGATGTGGTACATTGTGTACTGTCAGTGGTGTGCGGTGTGCTGGGTGCCTGATGGGGCTGTGGTACATTGTGTACTGTCAGTGGTGTGCGGTGTGCTGGGTGTCTGATGGGGGTGTGGTACATTGTGTACTGTCAGTGGTGTGCGGTGTGCTGGGTGTCTGATGGGGGTGAGGTACATTGTGTACTGTCAGTGGTGTGTGGTGTGCTGGGTGCCTGAAGGGACTGTGGTACATTGTGTACTGTCAGTGGTGTGCGGTGTGCTGGGTGCCTGATGGGGGTGTGGTACATTGTGTACTGTCAGTGGTGTGCGGTGTGCTGGGTGCCTGATGGGACTGTGGTACATTGTGTACTGTCAGTGGTGTGCGGTGTGCTGGGTGCCTGATGGGGGTGTGGTACATTGTGTACTGTCAGTGGTGTGCGGTGTGCTGGGTGCCTGAAGGGGGTGTGGTACATTGTGTACTGTCAGTGGTGTGCGGTGTGCTGGGTGTCTGATGGGGAGTGTGGTAAATTGTGTACTGTCAGTGGTGTGCGGTGTGCTGTGTGTCTGATGGGGGTGTGGTACATTGTGTACTGTCAGTGGTGTGCGGTGTGCTGGGTGCCTGATGGGGGTGTGGTACATTGTGTACTGTCAGTGGTGTGCGGTGTGCTGGGTGCCTGATGGGGGTGTGGCACATTGTGTACTGTCAGTGGTGTTCGGTGTGCTGGGTGCCTGATGGGGGTGTGGTACATTGTGTACTGTCAGTGGTGTGCGGTGTGCTGGGTGTCTGATGGGGGTGTGGTACATTGTGTACTGTCAGTGGTGTGCGGTGTGCTGGGTGTCTGATGGGGGTGTGGTACACTGTGTACTGTCAGTGGTGTGCGGTGTTCTGGGTGTCTGATGGGGCTGTGGTACATTGTGTGCTGTCAGTGGTGTGCGGTGTGCTGGGTGTCCGATGGGGGTGTGGTACATTGTGTACTGTCAGTGGTGTACGGTCTGCTGGGTGCGTGATGGGGGTGTGGTACATTGTGTACTGTCAGTGGTGTGCGGTGTGCTGGGTGCCTGATGGGGGTGTGGTACATTGTGTACTGTCAGTGGTGTGCGGTGTGCTGGGTGTCTGATGGGGGTGAGGTACATTGTGTACTGTCAGTGGTGTGCGGTGAGCTGGGTGTCTGATGGGGGTGTGGTACATTGTGTACTGTCAGTGGTGTGCGGTGTGCTGGGTGTCTGATGGGGCTGTGGTACATTGTGTACTGTCAGTGGTGTGTGGTGTGCTGGGTGGCTGTGGTACATTGTGTCCTGTAAGTGGTGTGTGGTGTGCTGATGTGTCTGATGGGGGTGTGGTACATTGTGTACTGTCAGTGGTGTGTGGTGTGCTGGGTGCCTGATGGGGGTGTGGTACATTGTGTACTGTCAGTGGTGTGTGGTGTGCTGGGTGCCTGATGGGGGTGTGGTACATTGTGTCCTGTAAGTGGTGTGTGGTGTGCTGGGTGTCTGATGGGGGTGTGGTACATTGTGTACTGTCAGTGGTGTGCGGTGTGCTGGGTGTCTGTTGTGGCTGTGGTACATTGTGTACTGTCAGTGGTGTGCGGTGTGCTGGGTGCCTGATGGGGGTGTGGTACATTGTGTACTGTCAGTGGTGTGTGGTGTGCTGGGTGTCTGATGGCTGTGAGGTACATTGTGTACTGTCAGTGGTGTGCGGTGTGCTGGGTGTCTGATGGGGGTGTGGTACATTGTGTACTGTCAGTGGTGTGTGGTGTGCTGGGTGTTTGATGGGGGTGTGGTACATTGTGTACTGTCAGTGGTGTGCGATGTGCTGGGTGTCTGATGTGGGTGTGGTACATTGTGTACTGTCAGTGGTGTGCGGTGTGCTGGGTGCCTGATGGGGGTGTGGTACATTGTGTACTGTCAGTGGTGTGCGGTGTGCTGGGTGCCTGATGGGGGTGTGGGACGTTGTGTACTGTCAGTGGTGTGCAGTGTGCTGGGTGTCTCATGGGGCTGTGGTACATTGTGTACCGTCAGTGGTGTGCGGGGTGCTGGGTGTCTGATGGGACTGTGGAACATTGTGTATTGTCAGTGGTGTGTGATGTGCTGGGTGTCTGATGGGGGTGTGGTACAATGTGTACTGTCAGTGGTGTGCGGTGTGCTGGGTGTCTGATGTGGGTGTGGTACATTGTGTACTGTCAGTGCTGTGCGCTGTGCTGGGTGCCTGATGGGTCTGTGGTACATTGTGTACTGTCAGTGGTGTGCGGTGTGCTGGGTGTCTGATGGGGGTGTGGTACATTGTGTACTGTCAGTGGTGTGCTGTGTGCTGGGTGTCTGATGGGGCTGTGGTACATTGTGTACTGTCAGTGGTGTGTGGTGTGCTGGGTGTCTGATGGGGCTGTGGAACATTGTGTACTGTCAGTGGTGTGCGGTGTGCTGGGTGTCAGATGGGGTTGTGGTACATTGTGTACTGTCAGTGGTGTGCGGTGTGCTGGTTGCCTGATGGGGGTGTGGTACATTGTGTACTGTCAGTGGTGTGCGGTGTGCTGGGTTTCAGATGGGGTTGTGGTACATTGTGTACTGTCAGTGGTGTGCGGTGTGCTGTGTGTCTGATGGGGGTGTGGTACATTGTGTACTGTCAGTGGTGTGTGGTGTGCTGAGTGTCTGATGGGGGTGTGGTACATTGTGTACTGTCAGTGGTGTGCAGTGTGCTGGGTGCCTGATGGGGGTGTGGTACATTGTGTACTGTCAGTGGTGTGCGGTGTGCTGTGTGTCTGATGGGGGTGTGGTACATTGTGTACTGTCAGTGGTGTGTGGTGTGCTGAGTGTCTGATGGGGATGTGGTACATTGTGTACTGTCAGTGGTGTGCGGTGTGCTGGGTGTCTGATGGGGGTGTGGTACATTGTGTACTGTCAGTGATGTGTGGTGTGCTGGGTGTCTGATGGGGGTGTGGTACATTGTGTACTGTCAGTGGTGTGTGGTGTGCTGGGTGTCTGATGGGGATGTGGTACATTGTGTACTGTCAGTGGTGTGCGGTGTGCTGGGTGTCTGATGGGGGTGTGGTACATTGTATACTGTCAGTGGTGTGCGGTGTGCTCGGTGTCTGATGGGGGTGTGGTACATTGTGTACTGTCAGTGGTGTGCGGTGTGCTGGGTGCCTGATGGGGGTGTGGTACATTGTGTACTGTCAGTGGTGTGCGGTGTGCTGGGTGTTTGATGGGGATGTGGTACATTGTGTACTGTCAGTGGTGTGTGGTGTGCTGGGTGCCTGATGGGGGTGTGGTACATTGTTTACTGTCAGTGGTGTGTGGTGAGCTGGGTGCCTGATGGGGGTGTGGTACATTGTGTACTGTCAGTGGTGTGCTGGGTGCCTGATGGGGGTGTGGTACATTGTGTACTGTCAGTGGTGTGCGGTGTGCTGGGTATCTGATGGGGGTGTGGTACATTGTGTACAGTCAGTGGTGTGCGGGGTGCTGGGTGTCTGATGGGACTGTGGTACATTGTGTACTGTCAGTGGTGTGTGATGTGCTGGGTGTCTGATGGGGGTGTGGTACATTGTGTACTGTCAGTGGTGTGCGGTGTGCTGGGTGCCTGAAGAGGGTGTGGTACATTGTGTACTGTCAGTGGTGTGTGATGTGCTGGGTGTCTGATGAGGTTGTGGTACAATGTGTACTGTCAGTGGTGTGCGGTGTGCTGGGTGCCTGATGGGGGTGTGGTACATTGTGTACTGTCAGTGGTGTGCGGTGTGCTGGGTGTCTGATGGGGGTGTGGTACATTGTTTACTGTCAGTGGTGCGCGGTGTGCTGGGTGTCTGATGGGGGTGTGGTACATTGTGTACTGCCAGTGGTGTGCGGTGTGCTTGGTGCCTGATGAGGGTGTGGTACATTGTGTACTGTCAGTGGTGTGCGGTGTGCTGGGTGCCTGATGGGGGTGTGGTACATTGTGTACTGTCAGTGATGTGCGGTGTGCTGGGTGTCTGATGGGGGTGTGGCAAATTGTGTACTGTCAGTGGTGTGTGGTGAGCTGGGTGCCTGATGGGGCTGTGGTACATTGTGTACTGTCAGTGGTGTGCGGTGTGCAGGGTGTCTGATGGGGGTGTGGTCCATTGTGTCCTGTAAGTGGTGTGTGGTGTGCTGGGTGTCTGATGGGGGTGTGGTACATTGTGTACTGTCAGTGGTGTGCGGTGTGCTGGGTGTCTGATGGGGCTGTGGTACATTGTGTACTGTCAGTGGTGTGCAGTGTGCTGGGTGTCTGATGGGGGTGTGGTACATTGTGTACTGTCAGTGGTGTGCGGTGTGCTGGGTGTCTGATGGGGGGAGTGGTACATTGTGTACTGTCAGTGGTGTGCGGTGTGCTGGGTGTCTGATGGGGGTGTGGTACATTGTCTACTGTCAGTGGTGTGTGGTGTGCTGGGTGTCTGATGGGGGTGAGGTACATTGTGTACTGTCAGTGGTGTGCGGTGTGCTGGGTGTCTGATGGGGGTGTGGTACATTGTGTACTGTCAGTGGTGTGCTGTGTGCTGGGTGCCTGATGGGGGTGTGGTACATTGTGTATTGTCAGTGGTGTGCGGTGTGCTGGGTGCCTGATGGGGGTGTGGTACATTGTGTACTGTCAGTGGTGTGTGGCGAGCTGGGTGCCTGGTGGGGGTGTGGGACATTGTGTACTGTCAGTGGTGTGCGGTGTGCTGGGTGTCTGATGGTGGTGTGGTACATTGTGTACTGTCAGTGGTGTGTGGTGTGCTGGGTGTCTGATGGGGCTGTGGTACATTGTGTACTGTCAGTGGTGTGCGGTGTGCTGGGTGCCTGATGGGGCTGTGGTACATTGTGTACTGTCAGTGGTGTGCGGTGTGCTGGGTGCCTGATGGGGGTGTGGGACATTGTGTACTGTCAGTGGTGTGCGGTGTGCTGGGTGTCTGATGGTGGTGTGGTACATTGTGTACTGTCAGTGGTGTGCGGTGTGCTGGTTGCCTGATGGGGCTGTGGTACATTGTGTACTGTCAGTGGTGTGCGGTGTGCTGGGTTTCAGATGGTGTTGTGGTACATTGTGTACTGTCAGTGGTGTGTGGTGTGCTGTGTGTCTGATGGGTGTGTGGTACATTGTGTACTGTCAGTGGTGTGCGGTGTGCTGGGTGTCTGATGGGGGTGTGGTACATTGTGTACTGTCAGTGGTGTGCAGTGTGCTGGGTGTCTGATGGGGTTGTGGTACATTGTGTACTGTCAGTGGTGTGCGGTGTGCTGGGTGTCTGATGGGGGTGTGGTACATTGTGTACTGTCAGTGGTGTGCGGTGTGCTGGGTGTCTGATGGGGATGTGGTACATTGTGTACTGCCAGTGGTGTGTGGTGTGCTGGGTCCCTGATGGGGGTGTGGTACATTGTGTACTGCCAGTGGTGTGTGGTGTGCTGGGTCCCTGATGGGGGTGTGGTACATTGTGTACTGTCAGTGGTGTGCGGTGTGCTGGGTGTCTGATGGGGGTGTGGTACATTGTTTACTGTCAGTGGTGTGTGGTGAGCTGGGTGCCTGATGGGGGTGTCGTACATTGTGTACTGTCAGTGGTGTGCTGGGAGCCTGATGGGGGTGTGGTACATTGTGTACTGTCAGTGGTGTGCGGTGTGCTGGGTATCTGATGGGGGTGTGGTACATTGTGTACTGTCAGTGGTGTGCGGGGTGCTGGGTGTCTGATGGGACTGTGGTACATTGTGTACTGTCAGTGGTGTGTGATGTGCTGGGTGTCTGATGGGGGTGTGGTACAATGTGTACTGTCAGTGGTGTGCGGTGTGCTGGGTGCCTGATGAGGGTGTGGTACATTGTGTACTGTCAGTGGTGTGCGGTGTGCTGGGTGCCTGATGGGGGTGTGGTACATTGTGTACTGTCAGTGGAGTGTGGTGTGCTGGGTATCTGATGGGGGTGTGGTACATTGTGTACTGTCAGTGGTGTGCGGGGAGCTGGGTGTCTGATGGGGGTGTGGTACATTGTGTACTGTCAGTGGTGTGCGGTGTGCTGGGTGTCTGATGGGGGTGTGGCACATTGTGTACTGTCAGTGGTGTGTGGTGAGCTGGGTGCCTGATGGGGCTGTGGTACATTGTGTACTGTCAGTGGTGTGCGGTGTGCTGGGTGTCTGATGGGGCTGTGGTACATTGTGTACTGTCAGTGGTGTGCGGTGTGCTGGGTGTCTGATGGGGCTGAGGTACATTGTGTACTGTCAGTGGTGTGCAGTGTGCTGGGTGCCTGATGGGGCTGTGGTACATTGTGTACTGTCAGTGGTGTGCGGTGTGCAGGGTGCCTGATGGGGGTGTGGTACATTGTGTACTGTCAGTGGTGTGCGGTGTGCTGGGTGTCTGATGGGGGTGTGGTACATTGTGTACTGTCAGTGGTGTGTGGTGTGCTGGGTGTCTGATGGGGGTGTGGTACATTGTGTACTGTCAGTGGTGTGCGGTGTGCTGTGTGCCTGATGGGACTGTGGTACATTGTGTACTGTCAGTGGTGTGCGGTGTGCTGGGTGTCTGATGGGGCTGTGGTACATTGTGTACTGTCAGTGGTGTGTGGTGTGCTGGGTGGCTGTGGTACATTGTGTCCTGTAAGTGGTGTGTGGTGTGCTGGGTGTCTGATGGGGGTGTGGTACATTGTGTACTGTCAGTGGTGTGCGATGTGCTGGGTGTCTGATGTGGGTGTGGTACATTGTGTATTGTCAGTGGTGTGCGGTGTGCTGGGTGCCTGAAGGGGGTGTGGTACATTGTGTACTGTCAGTGGTGTGTGGCGAGCTGGGTGCCTGGTGGGGGTGTGGGACATTGTGTACTGTCAGTGGTGTGCGGTGTGCTGGGTGTCTGATGGTGGTGTGGTACATTGTGTACTGTCAGTGGTGTGTGGTGTGCTGGGTGTCTGATGGGGCTGTGGTACATTGTGTACTGTCAGTGGTGTGCGGTGTGCTGGGTGCCTGATGGGGCTGTGGTACATTGTGTACTGTCAGTGGTGTGCGGTGTGCTGGGTGCCTGATGGGGGTGTGGGACATTGTGTACTGTCAGTGGTGTGCGGTGTGCTGGGTGTCTGATGGTGGTGTGGTACATTGTGTACTGTCAGTGGTGTGCGGTGTGCTGGTTGCCTGATGGGGCTGTGGTACATTGTGTACTGTCAGTGGTGTGCGGTGTGCTGGGTTTCAGATGGTGTTGTGGTACATTGTGTACTGTCAGTGGTGTGTGGTGTGCTGTGTGTCTGATGGGTGTGTGGTACATTGTGTACTGTCAGTGGTGTGCGGTGTGCTGGGTGTCTGATGGGGGTGTGGTACATTGTGTACTGTCAGTGGTGTGCAGTGTGCTGGGTGTCTGATGGGGGTGTGGTACATTGTGTACTGTCAGTGGTGTGCGGTGTGCTGGGTGTCTGATGGGGGTGTGGTACATTGTGTACTGTCAGTGGTGTGCGGTGTGCTGGGTGTCTGATGGGGATGTGGTACATTGTGTACTGTCAGTGGTGTGCGGTGTGCTGGGTGTCTGATGGGGGTGTGGTACATTGTGTACTGTCAGTGGTGTGTGGTGTGCTGGGTGCCTGATGGGGGTGTTGTACATTGTGTACTGTCAATGGTGTGCGGTGTGCTGGGTGTTTGATGGGGATGTGGTACATTGTGTACTGCCAGTGGTGTGCGATGTGCTGGGTGTCTGATGGGGGTGTGGTACATTGTGTACTGCCAGTGGTGTGTGGTGTGCTGGGTCCCTGATGGGGGTGTGGTACATTGTGTACTGTCAGTGGTGTGCGGTGTGCTGGGTGTCTGATGGGGGTGTGGTACATTGTTTACTGTCAGTGGTGTGTGGTGAGCTGGGTGCCTGATGGGGGTGTCGTACATTGTGTACTGTCAGTGGTGTGCTGGGAGCCTGATGGGGGTGTGGTACATTGTGTACTGTCAGTGGTGTGCGGTGTGCTGGGTATCTGATGGGGGTGTGGTACATTGTGTACTGTCAGTGGTGTGCGGGGTGCTGGGTGTCTGATGGGACTGTGGTACATTGTGTACTGTCAGTGGTGTGTGATGTGCTGGGTGTCTGATGGGGGTGTGGTACAATGTGTACTGTCAGTGGTGTGCGGTGTGCTGGGTGCCTAATGAGGGTGTGGTACATTGTGTACTGTCAGTGGTGTGCGGTGTGCTGGGTGCCTGATGGGGGTGTGGTACATTGTGTACTGTCAGTGGAGTGTGGTGTGCTGGGTATCTGATGGGGGTGTGGTACATTGTGTACTGTCAGTGGTGTGCGGGGAGCTGGGTGTCTGATGGGGGTGTGGTACATTGTGTACTGTCAGTGGTGTGCGGTGTGCTGGGTGTCTGAAATGGGGTGTGGCACATTGTGTACTGTCAGTGGTGTGTGGTGAGCTGGGTGCCTGATGGGGCTGTGGTACATTGTGTACTGCCAGTGGTGTGCGGTGTGCTGGGTGTCTGATGGGGCTGTGGTACATTGTGTACTGTCAGTGGTGTGCGGTGTGCTGGGTGTCTGATGGGGCTGAGGTACATTGTGTACTGTCAGTGGTGTGCAGTGTGCTGGGTGCCTGATGGGGCTGTGGTACATTGTGTACTGTCAGTGGTGTGCGGTGTGCAGGGTGCCTGATGGGGGTGTGGTACATTGTGTACTGTCAGTGGTGTGCGGTGTGCTGGGTGTCTGATGGGGGTGTGGTACATTGTGTACTGTCAGTGGTGTGTGGTGTGCTGGGTGTCTGATGGGGGTGTGGTACATTGTGTACTGTCAGTGGTGTGCGGTGTGCTGTGTGCCTGATGGGACTGTGGTACATTGTGTACTGTCAGTGGTGTGCGGTGTGCTGGGTGTCTGATGGGGCTGTGGTACATTGTGAACTGTCAGTGGTGTGTGGTGTGCTGGGTGGCTGTGGTACATTGTGTCCTGTAAGTGGTGTGTGGTGTGCTGGGTGTCTGATGGGGGTGTGGTACATTGTGTACTGTGAGTGGTGTGCGGTGTGCTGGGTGTCTGATGTGGCTGTGGTGCATTGTGTACTGTCAGTGGTGTGTGGTGTGCTGGGTGCCTGATGGGGGTGTGGTACATTGTGTACTGTCAGTGGTGTGTGGTGTGCTGGGTGTCTGATGGGGCTGTGGTACATTGTGTCCTGTAAGTGGTGTGTGGTGTGCTGGGTGTCTGATGGGGGTGTGGTACATTGTGCACTGTCAGTGGTGTGCGGTGTGCTGGGTGTCTGATGGGGCTATGGTACATTGTGTACTGTCAGTGGTGTGCGGTGTGCTGGGTGTATGATGTGGCTGTGGTACATTGTGTACTGTCAGTGGTGTGTGGTGTGCTGGGTGCCTGATGGGGGTGTGGTACATTGTGTACTGTCAGTGGTGTGTGGTGTGCTGGGTGTCTGATGGGGCTGTGGTACATTGTGTCCTGTAAGTGGTGTGTGGTGTGCTGGGTGTCTGATGGGGGTGTGGTACATTGTGTACTGTCAGTGGTGTGCGGTGTGCTGGGTGTCTGATGGGGCTGTGGTACATTGTGTACTGTCAGTGGTGTGCGGTGTGCTGGGTGCCTGATGGGGGTGTGGTACATTGTGTACTGTCAGTGGTGTGTGGTGTGCTGGGTGTCTGATGGGGGTGAGGTACATTGTGTACTGTCAGTGGTGTGCGGTGTGCTGGGTGTCTGATGGGGGTGTGGTACATTGTGTACTGTCAGTGGTGTGCGATGTGCTGGGTGTCTGAAGTGGGTGTGGTACATTGTGTATTGTCAGTGGTGTGCGGTGTTCTGGGTGTCTGATGGGGGTGTGGTACATTGTGTACTGTCAGTGGTGTGCGATGTGCTGGGTGTCTGATGGGGGTGTGGTACATGTTGTACTGTCAGTGGTGTGTGGTGTGCTGGGTGCCTGATGGGGGTGTTGTACATTGTGTACTGTCAATGGTGTGCGGTGTGCTGGGTGTTTGATGGGGATGTGGTACATTGTGTACTGCCAGTGGTGTGCGATGTGCTGGGTGTCTGATGGGGGTGTGGTACATTGTGTACTGCCAGTGGTGTGCGATGTGCTGGGTATCTGATGGGGGTGTGGTACATTGTGTACTGTCAGTGGTGTGCGGGGAGCTGGGTGTCTGATGGGGGTGTGGTACATTGTGTACTGTCAGTGGTGTGCGGTGTGCTGGGTGTCTGATGGGGGTGTGGCACATTGTGTACTGTCAGTGGTGTGTGGTGTGCTGGGTGCCTGATGGGGGTGTGGTACATTGTGTACTGTCAGTGATGTGCGGTGTGCTGGGTGTCTGATGGGGGTGTGGCAAATTGTGTACTGTCAGTGGTGTGTGGTGAGCTGGGTGCCTGATGGGGCTGTGGTACATTGTGTACTGTCAGTGGTGTGCGGTGTGCAGGGTGTCTGATGGGGGTGTGGTCCATTGTGTCCTGTAAGTGGTGTGTGGTGTGCTGGGTGTCTGATGGGGGTGTGGTACATTGTGTACTGTCAGTGGTGTGCGGTGTGCTGGGTGTCTGATGGGGCTGTGGTACATTGTGTACTGTCAGTGGTGTGCAGTGTGCTGGGTGTCTGATGGGGGTGTGGTACATTGTGTACTGTCAGTGGTGTGCGGTGTGCTGGGTGTCTGATGGGGGGAGTGGTACATTGTGTACTGTCAGTGGTGTGCGGTGTGCTGGGTGTCTGATGGGGGTGTGGTACATTGTCTACTGTCAGTGGTGTGTGGTGTGCTGGGTGTCTGATGGGGGTGAGGTACATTGTGTACTGTCAGTGGTGTGCGGTGTGCTGGGTGTCTGATGGGGGTGTGGTACATTGTGTACTGTCAGTGGTGTGCTGTGTGCTGGGTGCCTGATGGGGGTGTGGTACATTGTGTATTGTCAGTGGTGTGCGGTGTGCTGGGTGCCTGATGGGGGTGTGGTACATTGTGTACTGTCAGTGGTGTGTGGCGAGCTGGGTGCCTGGTGGGGGTGTGGGACATTGTGTACTGTCAGTGGTGTGCGGTGTGCTGGGTGTCTGATGGTGGTGTGGTACATTGTGTACTGTCAGTGGTGTGTGGTGTGCTGGGTGTCTGATGGGGCTGTGGTACATTGTGTACTGTCAGTGGTGTGCGGTGTGCTGGGTGCCTGATGGGGCTGTGGTACATTGTGTACTGTCAGTGGTGTGCGGTGTGCTGGGTGCCTGATGGGGGTGTGGGACATTGTGTACTGTCAGTGGTGTGCGGTGTGCTGGGTGTCTGATGGTGGTGTGGTACATTGTGTACTGTCAGTGGTGTGCGGTGTGCTGGTTGCCTGATGGGGCTGTGGTACATTGTGTACTGTCAGTGGTGTGCGGTGTGCTGGGTTTCAGATGGTGTTGTGGTACATTGTGTACTGTCAGTGGTGTGTGGTGTGCTGTGTGTCTGATGGGTGTGTGGTACATTGTGTACTGTCAGTGGTGTGCGGTGTGCTGGGTGTCTGATGGGGGTGTGGTACATTGTGTACTGTCAGTGGTGTGCAGTGTGCTGGGTGTCTGATGGGGTTGTGGTACATTGTGTACTGTCAGTGGTGTGCGGTGTGCTGGGTGTCTGATGGGGGTGTGGTACATTGTGTACTGTCAGTGGTGTGCGGTGTGCTGGGTGTCTGATGGGGATGTGGTACATTGTGTACTGCCAGTGGTGTGTGGTGTGCTGGGTCCCTGATGGGGGTGTGGTACATTGTGTACTGCCAGTGGTGTGTGGTGTGCTGGGTCCCTGATGGGGGTGTGGTACATTGTGTACTGTCAGTGGTGTGCGGTGTGCTGGGTGTCTGATGGGGGTGTGGTACATTGTTTACTGTCAGTGGTGTGTGGTGAGCTGGGTGCCTGATGGGGGTGTCGTACATTGTGTACTGTCAGTGGTGTGCTGGGAGCCTGATGGGGGTGTGGTACATTGTGTACTGTCAGTGGTGTGCGGTGTGCTGGGTATCTGATGGGGGTGTGGTACATTGTGTACTGTCAGTGGTGTGCGGGGTGCTGGGTGTCTGATGGGACTGTGGTACATTGTGTACTGTCAGTGGTGTGTGATGTGCTGGGTGTCTGATGGGGGTGTGGTACAATGTGTACTGTCAGTGGTGTGCGGTGTGCTGGGTGCCTGATGAGGGTGTGGTACATTGTGTACTGTCAGTGGTGTGCGGTGTGCTGGGTGCCTGATGGGGGTGTGGTACATTGTGTACTGTCAGTGGAGTGTGGTGTGCTGGGTATCTGATGGGGGTGTGGTACATTGTGTACTGTCAGTGGTGTGCGGGGAGCTGGGTGTCTGATGGGGGTGTGGTACATTGTGTACTGTCAGTGGTGTGCGGTGTGCTGGGTGTCTGATGGGGGTGTGGCACATTGTGTACTGTCAGTGGTGTGTGGTGAGCTGGGTGCCTGATGGGGCTGTGGTACATTGTGTACTGTCAGTGGTGTGCGGTGTGCTGGGTGTCTGATGGGGCTGTGGTACATTGTGTACTGTCAGTGGTGTGCGGTGTGCTGGGTGTCTGATGGGGCTGAGGTACATTGTGTACTGTCAGTGGTGTGCAGTGTGCTGGGTGCCTGATGGGGCTGTGGTACATTGTGTACTGTCAGTGGTGTGCGGTGTGCAGGGTGCCTGATGGGGGTGTGGTACATTGTGTACTGTCAGTGGTGTGCGGTGTGCTGGGTGTCTGATGGGGGTGTGGTACATTGTGTACTGTCAGTGGTGTGTGGTGTGCTGGGTGTCTGATGGGGGTGTGGTACATTGTGTACTGTCAGTGGTGTGCGGTGTGCTGTGTGCCTGATGGGACTGTGGTACATTGTGTACTGTCAGTGGTGTGCGGTGTGCTGGGTGTCTGATGGGGCTGTGGTACATTGTGTACTGTCAGTGGTGTGTGGTGTGCTGGGTGGCTGTGGTACATTGTGTCCTGTAAGTGGTGTGTGGTGTGCTGGGTGTCTGATGGGGGTGTGGTACATTGTGTACTGTCAGTGGTGTGCGATGTGCTGGGTGTCTGATGTGGGTGTGGTACATTGTGTATTGTCAGTGGTGTGCGGTGTGCTGGGTGCCTGAAGGGGGTGTGGTACATTGTGTACTGTCAGTGGTGTGTGGCGAGCTGGGTGCCTGGTGGGGGTGTGGGACATTGTGTACTGTCAGTGGTGTGCGGTGTGCTGGGTGTCTGATGGTGGTGTGGTACATTGTGTACTGTCAGTGGTGTGTGGTGTGCTGGGTGTCTGATGGGGCTGTGGTACATTGTGTACTGTCAGTGGTGTGCGGTGTGCTGGGTGCCTGATGGGGCTGTGGTACATTGTGTACTGTCAGTGGTGTGCGGTGTGCTGGGTGCCTGATGGGGGTGTGGGACATTGTGTACTGTCAGTGGTGTGCGGTGTGCTGGGTGTCTGATGGTGGTGTGGTACATTGTGTACTGTCAGTGGTGTGCGGTGTGCTGGTTGCCTGATGGGGCTGTGGTACATTGTGTACTGTCAGTGGTGTGCGGTGTGCTGGGTTTCAGATGGTGTTGTGGTACATTGTGTACTGTCAGTGGTGTGTGGTGTGCTGTGTGTCTGATGGGTGTGTGGTACATTGTGTACTGTCAGTGGTGTGCGGTGTGCTGGGTGTCTGATGGGGGTGTGGTACATTGTGTACTGTCAGTGGTGTGCAGTGTGCTGGGTGTCTGATGGGGGTGTGGTACATTGTGTACTGTCAGTGGTGTGCGGTGTGCTGGGTGTCTGATGGGGGTGTGGTACATTGTGTACTGTCAGTGGTGTGCGGTGTGCTGGGTGTCTGATGGGGATGTGGTACATTGTGTACTGTCAGTGGTGTGCGGTGTGCTGGGTGTCTGATGGGGGTGTGGTACATTGTGTACTGTCAGTGGTGTGTGGTGTGCTGGGTGCCTGATGGGGGTGTTGTACATTGTGTACTGTCAATGGTGTGCGGTGTGCTGGGTGTTTGATGGGGATGTGGTACATTGTGTACTGCCAGTGGTGTGCGATGTGCTGGGTGTCTGATGGGGGTGTGGTACATTGTGTACTGCCAGTGGTGTGTGGTGTGCTGGGTCCCTGATGGGGGTGTGGTACATTGTGTACTGTCAGTGGTGTGCGGTGTGCTGGGTGTCTGATGGGGGTGTGGTACATTGTTTACTGTCAGTGGTGTGTGGTGAGCTGGGTGCCTGATGGGGGTGTCGTACATTGTGTACTGTCAGTGGTGTGCTGGGAGCCTGATGGGGGTGTGGTACATTGTGTACTGTCAGTGGTGTGCGGTGTGCTGGGTATCTGATGGGGGTGTGGTACATTGTGTACTGTCAGTGGTGTGCGGGGTGCTGGGTGTCTGATGGGACTGTGGTACATTGTGTACTGTCAGTGGTGTGTGATGTGCTGGGTGTCTGATGGGGGTGTGGTACAATGTGTACTGTCAGTGGTGTGCGGTGTGCTGGGTGCCTAATGAGGGTGTGGTACATTGTGTACTGTCAGTGGTGTGCGGTGTGCTGGGTGCCTGATGGGGGTGTGGTACATTGTGTACTGTCAGTGGAGTGTGGTGTGCTGGGTATCTGATGGGGGTGTGGTACATTGTGTACTGTCAGTGGTGTGCGGGGAGCTGGGTGTCTGATGGGGGTGTGGTACATTGTGTACTGTCAGTGGTGTGCGGTGTGCTGGGTGTCTGAAATGGGGTGTGGCACATTGTGTACTGTCAGTGGTGTGTGGTGAGCTGGGTGCCTGATGGGGCTGTGGTACATTGTGTACTGCCAGTGGTGTGCGGTGTGCTGGGTGTCTGATGGGGCTGTGGTACATTGTGTACTGTCAGTGGTGTGCGGTGTGCTGGGTGTCTGATGGGGCTGAGGTACATTGTGTACTGTCAGTGGTGTGCAGTGTGCTGGGTGCCTGATGGGGCTGTGGTACATTGTGTACTGTCAGTGGTGTGCGGTGTGCAGGGTGCCTGATGGGGGTGTGGTACATTGTGTACTGTCAGTGGTGTGCGGTGTGCTGGGTGTCTGATGGGGGTGTGGTACATTGTGTACTGTCAGTGGTGTGTGGTGTGCTGGGTGTCTGATGGGGGTGTGGTACATTGTGTACTGTCAGTGGTGTGCGGTGTGCTGTGTGCCTGATGGGACTGTGGTACATTGTGTACTGTCAGTGGTGTGCGGTGTGCTGGGTGTCTGATGGGGCTGTGGTACATTGTGAACTGTCAGTG
Organism: Scyliorhinus torazame; assembly: GCF_047496885.1. Classification (NCBI taxonomy): domain Eukaryota; kingdom Metazoa; phylum Chordata; class Chondrichthyes; order Carcharhiniformes; family Scyliorhinidae; genus Scyliorhinus; species Scyliorhinus torazame. The sequence goes on from NW_027307772.1 coordinate 591,861, forward strand.
GTGTGTGGTGTGCTGGGTGGCTGTGGTACATTGTGTCCTGTAAGTGGTGTGTGGTGTGCTGGGTGTCTGATGGGGGTGTGGTACATTGTGTACTGTGAGTGGTGTGCGGTGTGCTGGGTGTCTGATGTGGCTGTGGTGCATTGTGTACTGTCAGTGGTGTGTGGTGTGCTGGGTGCCTGATGGGGGTGTGGTACATTGTGTACTGTCAGTGGTGTGTGGTGTGCTGGGTGTCTGATGGGGCTGTGGTACATTGTGTCCTGTAAGTGGTGTGTGGTGTGCTGGGTGTCTGATGGGGGTGTGGTACATTGTGCACTGTCAGTGGTGTGCGGTGTGCTGGGTGTCTGATGGGGCTATGGTACATTGTGTACTGTCAGTGGTGTGCGGTGTGCTGGGTGTATGATGTGGCTGTGGTACATTGTGTACTGTCAGTGGTGTGTGGTGTGCTGGGTGCCTGATGGGGGTGTGGTACATTGTGTACTGTCAGTGGTGTGTGGTGTGCTGGGTGTCTGATGGGGCTGTGGTACATTGTGTCCTGTAAGTGGTGTGTGGTGTGCTGGGTGTCTGATGGGGGTGTGGTACATTGTGTACTGTCAGTGGTGTGCGGTGTGCTGGGTGTCTGATGGGGCTGTGGTACATTGTGTACTGTCAGTGGTGTGCGGTGTGCTGGGTGCCTGATGGGGGTGTGGTACATTGTGTACTGTCAGTGGTGTGTGGTGTGCTGGGTGTCTGATGGGGGTGAGGTACATTGTGTACTGTCAGTGGTGTGCGGTGTGCTGGGTGTCTGATGGGGGTGTGGTACATTGTGTACTGTCAGTGGTGTGCGATGTGCTGGGTGTCTGAAGTGGGTGTGGTACATTGTGTATTGTCAGTGGTGTGCGGTGTTCTGGGTGTCTGATGGGGGTGTGGTACATTGTGTACTGTCAGTGGTGTGCGATGTGCTGGGTGTCTGATGGGGGTGTGGTACATGTTGTACTGTCAGTGGTGTGTGGTGTGCTGGGTGCCTGATGGGGGTGTTGTACATTGTGTACTGTCAATGGTGTGCGGTGTGCTGGGTGTTTGATGGGGATGTGGTACATTGTGTACTGCCAGTGGTGTGCGATGTGCTGGGTGTCTGATGGGGGTGTGGTACATTGTGTACTGCCAGTGGTGTGCGATGTGCTGGGTATCTGATGGGGGTGTGGTACATTGTGTACTGTCAGTGGTGTGCGGGGAGCTGGGTGTCTGATGGGGGTGTGGTACATTGTGTACTGTCAGTGGTGTGCGGTGTGCTGGGTGTCTGATGGGGGTGTGGCACATTGTGTACTGTCAGTGGTGTGTGGTGAGCTGGGTGCCTGATGGGGCTGTGGTACATTGTGTACTGTCAGTGGTGTGCGGTGTGCTGGGTGTCTGATGGGGCTGTGGTACATTGTGTACTGTCAGTGGTGTGCGGTGTGCTGGGTGTCTGATGGGGCTGAGGTACATTGTGTACTGTCAGTGGTGTGCAGTGTGCTGGGTGCCTGATGGGGCTGTGGTGCATTGTGTACTGTCAGTGGTGTGCGGTGTGCAGGGTGCCTGATGGGGGTGTGGTACATTGTGTACTGTCAGTGGTGTGCGGTGTGCTGGGTGTCTGATGGGGGTGTGGTACATTGTGTACTGTCAGTGGTGTGTGGTGTGCTGGGTGTCTGATGGGGGTGTGGTACATTGTGTACTGTCAGTGGTGTGCGGTGTGCTGTGTGCCTGATGGGACTGTGGTACATTGTGTACTGTCAGTGGTGTGCGGTGTGCTGGGTGTCTGATGGGGCTGTGGTACATTGTGTACTGTCAGTGGTGTGTGGTGTGCTGGGTGGCTGTGGTACATTGTGTCCTGTAAGTGGTGTGTGGTGTGCTGGGTGTCTGATGGGGGTGTGGTACATTGTGTACTGTCAGTGGTGTGCGATGTGCTGGGTGTCTGATGTGGGTGTGGTACATTGTGTATTGTCAGTGGTGTGCGGTGTGCTGGGTGCCTGAAGGGGGTGTGGTACATTGTGTACTGTCAGTGGTGTGTGGCGAGCTGGGTGCCTGGTGGGGGTGTGGGATATTGTGTACTGTCAGTGGTGTGCGGTGTGCTGGGTGTCTGATGGTGGTGTGGTACATTGTGTACTGTCAGTGGTGTGTGGTGTGCTGGGTGTCTGATGGGGCTGTGGTACATTGTGTACTGTCAGTGGTGTGCGGTGTGCTGGGTGCCTGATGGGGCTGTGGTACATTGTGTACTGTCAGTGGTGTGCGGTGTGCTGGGTGCCTGATGGGGGTGTGGGACATTGTGTACTGTCAGTGGTGTGCGGTGTGCTGGGTGTCTGATGGTGGTGTGGTACATTGTGTACTGTCAGTGGTGTGCGGTGTGCTGGTTGCCTGATGGGGCTGTGGTACATTGTGTACTGTCAGTGGTGTGCGGTGTGCTGGGTTTCAGATGGTGTTGTGGTACTTTGTGTACTGTCAGTGGTGTGTGGTGTGCTGTGTGTCTGATGGGTGTGTGGTACATTGTGTACTGTCAGTGGTGTGCGGTGTGCTGGGTGTCTGATGGGGGTGTGGTACATTGTGTACTGTCAGTGGTGTGCAGTGTGCTGGGTGTCTGATGGGGGTGTGGTACATTGTGTACTGTCAGTGGTGTGCGGTGTGCTGGGTGTCTGATGGGGGTGTGGTACATTGTGTACTGTCAGTGGTGTGCGGTGTGCTGGGTGTCTGATGGGGATGTGGTACATTGTGTACTGTCAGTGGTGTGCGGTGTGCTGGGTGTCTGATGGGGGTGTGGTACATTGTGTACTGTCAGTGGTGTGTGGTGTGCTGGGTGCCTGATGGGGGTGTTGTACATTGTGTACTGTCAATGGTGTGCGGTGTGCTGGGTGTTTGATGGGGATGTGGTACATTGTGTACTGCCAGTGGTGTGCGATGTGCTGGGTGTCTGATGGGGGTGTGGTACATTGTGTACTGCCAGTGGTGTGTGGTGTGCTGCGTCCCTGATGGGGGTGTGGTACATTGTGTACTGTCAGTGGTGTGCGGTGTGCTGGGTGTCTGATGGGGGTGTGGTACATTGTTTACTGTCAGTGGTGTGTGGTGAGCTGGGTGCCTGATGGGGGTGTCGTACATTGTGTACTGTCAGTGGTGTGCTGGGAGCCTGATGGGGGTGTGGTACATTGTGTACTGTCAGTGGTGTGCGGTGTGCTGGGTATCTGATGGGGGTGTGGTACATTGTGTACTGTCAGTGGTGTGCGGGGTGCTGGGTGTCTGATGGGACTGTGGTACATTGTGTACTGTCAGTGGTGTGTGATGTGCTGGGTGTCTGATGGGGGTGTGGTACAATGTGTACTGTCAGTGGTTTGCGGTGTGCTGGGTGCCTAATGAGGGTGTGGTACATTGTGTACTGTCAGTGGTGTGCGGTGTGCTGGGTGCCTGATGGGGGTGTGGTACATTGTGTACTGTCAGTGGAGTGTGGTGTGCTGGGTATCTGATGGGGGTGTGGTACATTGTGTACTGTCAGTGGTGTGCGGGGAGCTGGGTGTCTGATGAGGGTGTGGTACATTGTGTACTGTCAGTGGTGTGCGGTGTACTGGGTGTCTGAAATGGGGTGTGGCACATTGTGTACTGTCAGTGGTGTGTGGTGAGCTGGGTGCCTGATGGGGCTGTGGTACATTGTGTACTGTCAGTGGTGTGCGGTGTGCTGGGTGTCTGATGGGGCTGTGGTACATTGTGTACTGTCAGTGGTGTGCGGTGTGCTGGGTGTCTGATGGGGCTGAGGTACATTGTGTACTGTCAGTGGTGTGCAGTGTGCTGGGTGCCTGATGGGGCTGTGGTACATTGTGTACTGTCAGTGGTGTGCGGTGTGCAGGGTGCCTGATGGGGGTGTGGTACATTGTGTACTGTCAGTGGTGTGCGGTGTGCTGGGTGTCTGATGGGGGTGTGGTACATTGTGTACTGTCAGTGGTGTGTGGTGTGCTGGGTGTCTGATGGGGGTGTGGTACATTGTGTACTGTCAGTGGTGTGCGGTGTGCTGTGTGCCTGATGGGACTGTGGTACATTGTGTACTGTCAGTGGTGTGCGGTGTGCTGGGTGTCTGATGGGGCTGTGGTACATTGTGTACTGTCAGTGGTGTGTGGTGTGCTGGGTGGCTGTGGTACATTGTGTCCTGTAAGTGGTGTGTGGTGTGCTGGGTGTCTGATGGGGGTGTGGTACATTGTGTACTGTGAGTGGTGTGCGGTGTGCTGGGTGTCTGATGTGGCTGTGGTGCATTGTGTACTGTCAGTGGTGTGTGGTGTGCTGGGTGCCTGATGGGGGTGTGGTACATTGTGTACTGTCAGTGGTGTGTGGTGTGCTGGGTGTCTGATGGGGCTGTGGTACATTGTGTCCTGTAAGTGGTGTGTGGTGTGCTGGGTGTCTGATGGGGGTGTGGTACATTGTGCACTGTCAGTGGTGTGCGGTGTGCTGGGTGTCTGATGGGGCTATGGTACATTGTGTACTGTCAGTGGTGTGCGGTGTGCTGGGTGTATGATGTGGCTGTGGTACATTGTGTACTGTCAGTGGTGTGTGGTGTGCTGGGTGCCTGATGGGGGTGTGGTACATTGTGTACTGTCAGTGGTGTGTGGTGTGCTGGGTGTCTGATGGGGTTGTGGTACATTGTGTCCTGTAAGTGGTGTGTGGTGTGCTGGGTGTCTGATGGGGGTGTGGTACATTGTGTACTGTCAGTGGTGTGCGGTGTGCTGGGTGTCTGATGGGGGTGTGGTACATTGTGTACTGTCAGTGGTGTGCGGTGTGCTGGGTGTCTGATGGGGGTGTGGTACATTGTGTACTGTCAGTGGTGTGCGATGTGCTGGGTGTCTGAAGTGGGTGTGGTACATTGTGTACTGTCAGTGGTGTGCGGTGTGCTGGGTGTCTGATGGGGATGTGGTACATTGTGTATTGTCAGTGGTGTGCGGTGTGCTGGGTGCCTGATGGGGGTGTGGTACATTGTGTACTGTCAGTGGTGTGCGGTGTGCTGTGTGCCTGATGGGGATGTGGTACATTGTGTACTGTCAGTGGTGTGCGGTGTGCTGGGTGTCTGATGGGGGTGTGGTACATTGTGTACTGTCAGTGGTGTGTGGTGTGCTGTGTGCCTGATGGGCCAGTGGTACATTGTGTACTGTCAGTGGTGTGTGGTGTGTTGGGTGCCTGATGGGGCAGTGGTACATTGTGTACTGTCAGTGGTGTGTGGTGTGCTGGGTGCCTGATGGGGCTGTGGTACATTGTGTACTGTCAGTGGTGTGTGGTGTGCTGGGTGCCTGATGGGGGTGTGGGACATTGTGTACTGTCAGTGGTGTGCGGTGTGCTGGGTGTCTGAAGGGGGTGTGGTACATTGTGTACTGTCAGTGGTGTGTGGTGTGCTGGGTGTCTGATGGGGGTGTGGTACATTGTGTACTGTCAGTAGTGTGCGGTGTGCTGGGTGTCTGATGGGGGTGTGGTACATTGTGTACTGTCAGTGGTGTGTGGTGTGCTGGGTGCCTGTTGGGGGTGTGGGACGTTGTGTACTGTCAGTGGTGTGCTGTGTGCTGGGTGTCTGATGGGGCTGTGGTACATTGTGTACTGTCAGTGGTGTGTGGTGTGCTGGGTGTCTGATGGGGCTGTGGAACATTGTGTACTGTCAGTGGTGTGCGGTGTGCTGGGTGTCAGATGGGGTTGTGGTACATTGTGTACTGTCAGTGGTGTGCGGTGTGCTGGTTGCCTGATGGGGGTGTGGTACATTGTGTACTGTCAGTGGTGTGCGGTGTGCTGGGTTTCAGATGGGGTTGTGGTACATTGTGTACTGTCAGTGGTGTGTGGTGTGCTGTGTGTCTGATGGGTGTGTGGTACATTGTGTACTGTCAGTGGTGTGTGGTGTGCTGGGTGTCTGATGGGGGTGTGGTACATTGTGTACTGTCAGTGGTGTGCAGTGTGCTGGGTGTCTGATGGGGGTGTGGTACATTGTGAACTGTCAGTGGTGTGCGGTGTGCTGGGTGTCTGATGGGGGTGTGGTACATTGTGTACTGTCAGTGGTGTGCGGTGTGCTGGGTGTCTGATGGGGATGTGGTACATTGTGTACTGTCAGTGGTGTGCGGTGTGCTGGGTGTCTGATGGGGGTGTGGTACATTGTGTACTGTCAGTGGTGTGTGGTGTGCTGGGTGCCTGATGGGGGTGTTGTACATTGTGTACTGTCAATGGTGTGCGGTGTGCTGGGTGTTTGATGGGGATGTGGTACATTGTGTACTGCCAGTGGTGTGCGATGTGCTGGGTGTCTGATGGGGGTGTGGTACATTGTGTACTGCCAGTGGTGTGTGGTGTGCTGGGTCCCTGATGGGGGTGTGGTGCATTGTTTACTGTCAGTGGTGTGTGGTGAGCTGGGTGCCTGATGGGGGTGTGGTACATTGTGTACTGTCAGTGGTGTGCTGGGAGCCTGATGGGGGTGTGGTACATTGTGTACTGTCAGTGGTGTGCTGGGTGTCTGATGGGGGTGTGGTACATTGTGTACTGTCAGTGGTGTGTGGTGTGCTGGGTGTCTGATGGGGGTGTGGTACATTGTGTACTGTCAGTGGTGTGCGGTGTGCTGGGTATCTGATGGGGGTGTGGTACATTGTGTACTGTCAGTGGTGTGCGGGGTGCTGGGTGTCTGATGGGACTGTGGTACATTGTGTACTGTCAGTGGTGTGTGATGTGCTGGGTGTCTGATGGGGGTGTGGTACAATGTGTACTGTCAGTGGTGTGCGGTGTGCTGGGTGCCTGATGGGGGTGTGGTACATTGTGTACTGTCAGTGGTGTGCGGTGTGCGGGGTGTCTGATGGGGGTGTGGTACATTGTGTACTGTCAGTGGTGTGCGGTGTGCTGGGTGCCTGATGGGGGTGTGGTACATTGTGTACTGTCAGTGGAGTGTGGTGTGCTGGGTATCTGATGGGGGTGTGGTACATTGTGTACTGTCAGTGGTGTGCGGGGAGCTGGGTGTCTGATGGGGGTGTGGTACATTGTGTACTGTCAGTGGTGTGCCGTGTGCTGGGTGTCTGATGGGGGTGTGGCACATTGTGTACTGTCAGTGGTGTGTGGTGAGCTGGGTGCCTGATGGGGCTGTGGTACATTGTGTACTGTCAGTGGTGTGCGGTGTGCTGGGTGTCTGATGGGGGTGTGGTACATTGTGTACTGTCAGTGGTGTGCGGTGTGCTGTGTCCCTGAAAGGGGTGTGGTACATTGTGTACTGTCAGTGGTGTGCGGTGTGCTGTGTGCCTGATGGGACTGTGGTACATTGTGTACTGTCAGTGGTGTGCGGTGTGCTGGGTGTCTGATGTGGCTGTGGTACATTGTGTACTGTCAGTGGTGTGCGGTGTGCTGGGTTTCTGATGGGGCTGTGGTACATTGTGTACTGTCAGTGGTGTGCGGTGTGCTGGGTGTCTGATGGGGTTGTGGTACATTGTGTACTGTCAGTGGTGTGCGGTGTGCTGGGTGTCTGATGGGGGTGTGGTACATTGTGTGCTGTCAGTGGTGTGCGGTGCGCAGGGTGCCTGATGGGGGTGTGGTACATTGTGTACTGTCAGTGGTGTGTGGTGTGCTGGGTGCCTGATGGGGGTGTGGTACATTGTGTACTGTCAGTGGTGTGCGGTGTGCTGTGTGCCTGATGGGACTGTCGTACATTGTGTACTGTCAGTGGTGTGCGGTGTGCTGGGTGTCTGATGGGGCTGTGGTACATTGTGTACTGTCAGTGGTGTGCGGTGTGCTGGATGTCTGATGGGGCTGTGGTACATTGTGTACTGTCAGCCGTGTGCGGTGTGCTGGGTGTCTGATGGGGGTGTGGTACATTGTTTACTGTCAGTGGTGTGCGGTGTGCTGGGTGTCTGATGGGGATGTGGTACATTGTGTACTGTCAGTGGTGTGTGGTGTGCTGGGTGTCTGATGGGGGTGTGGTACATTGTGTACTGTCAGTGGTGTGTGGTGTGCTGGGTGCCTGATGGGGGTGTTGTACATTGTGTACTGTCAATGGTGTGCGGTGTGCTGGGTGTTTGATGGGGATGTGGTACATTGTGTACTGCCAGTGGTGTGCGGTGTGCTGGGTGTCTGATGGGGGTGTGGTACATTGTGTACTGTCAGTGGTGTGTGGTGTGCTGGGTGCCTGATGGGGGTGTTGTACATTGTGTACTGTCAATGGTGTGCGGTGTGCTGGGTGTTTGATGGGGATGTGGTACATTGTGTACTGCCAGTGGTGTGCGATGTGCTGGGTGTCTGATGGAGGTGTGGTACATTGTGTACTGCCAGTGGTGTGTGGTGTGCTGGGTCCCTGATGGGGGTGTGGTACATTGTGTACTGTCAGTGGTGTGTGGTGTGCTGGGTGTCTGATGGGGGTGTGGTACATTGTGTACTGTCAGTGGTGTGGGGTGTGCTGGGTGTCTGATGGGGGTGTGGTACATTGTGTACTGTCAGTGGTGTGCGGTGTGCTGGGTGTCAGATGGGGCTGTGGTACATTGTGTACTGTCAGTGGTGTGCGGTGTGCTGGGTGTCTGATGGGGGTGTGGTACATTGTGTACTGTCAGTGGTGTGTGGTGTGCTGGTTGCCTGATGGGGGTGTGGTACATTGTGTACTGTCAGTGGTGTGTGGTGTGCTGGGTGTCTGATGGGGGTGAGGTACATTGTGTACTGTCAGTGGTGTGCGGTGTGCTGGGTGTCTGATGGGGGTGTGGTACATTGTGTACTGTCAGTGGTGTGCGATGTGCTGGGTGTCTGATGTGGGTGTGGTACATTGTGTACTGTCAGTGGTGTGCGGTGTGCTGGGTGCCTGATGGGGATGTGGTACATTGTGTCCTGTAAGTGGTGTGTGGTGTGCTGGGTGTCTGATGGGGGTGTGGTACATTGTGTACTGTCAGTGGTGTGTGGTGTGCTGGGTGTCTGATGGGGGTGTGGTACATTGTGTACTGTCAGTGGTGTGCGGTGTGCTGGGTATCTGATGGGGGTGTGGTACATTGTGTACTGTCAGTGGTGTGCGGGGTGCTGGGTGTCTGATGGGACTGTGGTACATTGTGTACTGTCAGTGGTGTGTGATGTGCTGGGTGTCTGATGGGGGTGTGGTACAATGTGTACTGTCAGTGGTGTGCGGTGTGCTGGGTGCCTGATGGGGGTGTAGTACATTGTGTACTGTCAGTGGTGTGCGGTGTGCGGGGTGTCTGATGGGGGTGTGGTACATTGTGTACTGTCAGTGGTGTGCGGTGTGCTGGGTGCCTGATGGGGGTGTGGTACATTGTGTACTGTCAGTGGAGTGTGGTGTGCTGGGTATCTGATGGGGGTGTGGTACATTATGTACTGTCAGTGGTGTGCGGGGAGCTGGGTGTCTGATGGGGGTGTGGTACATTGTGTACTGTCAGTGGTGTGCCGTGTGCTGGGTGTCTGATGGGGGTGTGGCACATTGTGTACTGTCAGTGGTGTGTGGTGAGCTGGGTGCCTGATGGGGCTGTGGTACATTGTGTACTGTCAGTGGTGTGCGGTGTGCTGGGTGTCTGATGGGGGTGTGGTACATTGTGTACTGTCAGTGGTGTGCGGTGTGCTGTGTCCCTGATGGGGGTGTGGTACATTGTGTACTGTCAGTGGTGTGCGGTGTGCTGTGTGCCTGATGGGACTGTGGTACATTGTGTACTGTCAGTGGTGTGCGGTGTTCTGGGTGTCTGATGGGGCTGTGGTACATTGTGTACTGTCAGTGGTGTGCGGTGTGCTGGGTTTCTGATGGGGCTGTGGTACATTGTGTACTGTCAGTGGTGTGCGGTGTGCTGGGTGTCTGATGGGGGTGTGGTACATTGTGTGCTGTCAGTGGTGTGCGGTGCGCAGGGTGCCTGATGGGGGTGTGGTACATTGTGTACTGTCAGTGGTGTGTGGTGTGCTGGGTGCCTGATGGGGGTGTGGTACATTGTGTACTGTCAGTGGTGTGCGGTGTGCTGTGTGCCTGATGGGACTGTCGTACATTGTGTACTGTCAGTGGTGTGCGGTGTGCTGGGTGTCTGATGGAGGTGTGGTACATTGTGTACTGCCAGTGGTGTGTGGTGTGCTGGGTCCCTGATGGGGGTGTGGTACATTGTGTACTGTCAGTGGTGTGTGGTGTGCTGGGTGTCTGATGGGGGTGTGGTACATTGTGTACTGTCAGTGGTGTGGGGTGTGCTGGGTGTCTGATGGGGGTGTGGTACATTGTGTACTGTCAGTGGTGTGCGGTGTGCTGGGTGTCAGATGGGGCTGTGGTACATTGTGTACTGTCAGTGGTGTGCGGTGTGCTGGGTGTCTGATGGGGGTGTGGTACATTGTGTACTGTCAGTGGTGTGTGGTGTGCTGGTTGCCTGATGGGGGTGTGGTACATTGTGTACTGTCAGTGGTGTGTGGTGTGCTGGGTGTCTGATGGGGGTGAGGTACATTGTGTACTGTCAGTGGTGTGCGGTGTGCTGGGTGTCTGATGGGGGTGTGGTACATTGTGTACTGTCAGTGGTGTGCGATGTGCTGGGTGTCTGATGTGGGTGTGGTACATTGTGTACTGTCAGTGGTGTGCGGTGTGCTGGGTGCCTGATGGGGATGTGGTACATTGTGTCCTGTAAGTGGTGTGTGGTGTGCTGGGTGTCTGATGGGGGTGTGGTACATTGTGTACTGTCAGTGGTGTGTGGTGTGCTGGGTGTCTGATGGGGGTGTGGTACATTGTGTACTGTCAGTGGTGTGCGGTGTGCTGGGTATCTGATGGGGGTGTGGTACATTGTGTACTGTCAGTGGTGTGCGGGGTGCTGGGTGTCTGATGGGACTGTGGTACATTGTGTACTGTCAGTGGTGTGTGATGTGCTGGGTGTCTGATGGGGGTGTGGTACAATGTGTACTGTCAGTGGTGTGCGGTGTGCTGGGTGCCTGATGGGGGTGTAGTACATTGTGTACTGTCAGTGGTGTGCGGTGTGCGGGGTGTCTGATGGGGGTGTGGTACATTGTGTACTGTCAGTGGTGTGCGGTGTGCTGGGTGCCTGATGGGGGTGTGGTACATTGTGTACTGTCAGTGGAGTGTGGTGTGCTGGGTATCTGATGGGGGTGTGGTACATTATGTACTGTCAGTGGTGTGCGGGGAGCTGGGTGTCTGATGGGGGTGTGGTACATTGTGTACTGTCAGTGGTGTGCCGTGTGCTGGGTGTCTGATGGGGGTGTGGCACATTGTGTACTGTCAGTGGTGTGTGGTGAGCTGGGTGCCTGATGGGGCTGTGGTACATTGTGTACTGTCAGTGGTGTGCGGTGTGCTGGGTGTCTGATGGGGGTGTGGTACATTGTGTACTGTCAGTGGTGTGCGGTGTGCTGTGTCCCTGATGGGGGTGTGGTACATTGTGTACTGTCAGTGGTGTGCTGTGTGCCTGATGGGACTGTGGTACATTGTGTACTGTCAGTGGTGTGCGGTGTGCTGGGTGTCTGATGGGGCTGTGGTACATTGTGTACTGTCAGTGGTGTGCGGTGTGCTGGGTTTCTGATGGGGCTGTGGTACATTGTGTACTGTCAGTGGTGTGCGGTGTGCTGGGTGTCTGATGGGGGTGTGGTACATTGTGTGCTGTCAGTGGTGTGCGGTGCGCAGGGTGCCTGATGGGGGTGTGGTACATTGTGTACTGTCAGTGGTGTGTGGTGTGCTGGGTGCCTGATGGGGGTGTGGTACATTGTGTACTGTCAGTGGTGTGCGGTGTGCTGTGTGCCTGATGGGACTGTCGTACATTGTGTACTGTCAGTGGTGTGCGGTGTGCTGGGTGTCTGATGGGGGTGAGGTACATTGTGTACTGTCAGTGGTGTGCGGTGTGCTGGGTGTCTGATGGGGGTGTGGTACATTGTGTACTGTCAGTGGTGTGCGATGTGCTGGGTGTCTGATGTGGGTGTGGTACATTGTGTACTGTCAGTGGTGTGCGGTGTGCTGGGTGCCTGATGGGGATGTGGTACATTGTGTCCTGTAAGTGGTGTGTGGTGTGCTGGGTGTCTGATGGGGGTGTGGTACATTGTGTACTGTCAGTGGTGTGTGGTGTGCTGGGTGTCTGATGGGGGTGTGGTACATTGTGTACTGTCAGTGGTGTGCGGTGTGCTGGGTATCTGATGGGGGTGTGGTACATTGTGTACTGTCAGTGGTGTGCGGGGTGCTGGGTGTCTGATGGGACTGTGGTACATTGTGTACTGTCAGTGGTGTGTGATGTGCTGGGTGTCTGATGGGGGTGTGGTACAATGTGTACTGTCAGTGGTGTGCGGTGTGCTGGGTGCCTGATGGGGGTGTAGTACATTGTGTACTGTCAGTGGTGTGCGGTGTGCGGGGTGTCTGATGGGGGTGTGGTACATTGTGTACTGTCAGTGGTGTGCGGTGTGCTGGGTGCCTGATGGGGGTGTGGTACATTGTGTACTGTCAGTGGAGTGTGGTGTGCTGGGTATCTGATGGGGGTGTGGTACATTATGTACTGTCAGTGGTGTGCGGGGAGCTGGGTGTCTGATGGGGGTGTGGTACATTGTGTACTGTCAGTGGTGTGCCGTGTGCTGGGTGTCTGATGGGGGTGTGGCACATTGTGTACTGTCAGTGGTGTGTGGTGAGCTGGGTGCCTGATGGGGCTGTGGTACATTGTGTACTGTCAGTGGTGTGCGGTGTGCTGGGTGTCTGATGGGGGTGTGGTACATTGTGTACTGTCAGTGGTGTGCGGTGTGCTGTGTCCCTGATGGGGGTGTGGTACATTGTGTACTGTCAGTGGTGTGCGGTGTGCTGTGTGCCTGATGGGACTGTGGTACATTGTGTACTGTCAGTGGTGTGCGGTGTGCTGGGTGTCTGATGGGGCTGTGGTACATTGTGTACTGTCAGTGGTGTGCGGTGTGCTGGGTTTCTGATCGGGCTGTGGTACATTGTGTACTGTCAGTGGTGTGCGGTGTGCTGGGTGTCTGATGGGGGTGTGGTACATTGTGTGCTGTCAGTGGTGTGCGGTGCGCAGGGTGCCTGATGGGGGTGTGGTACATTGTGTACTGTCAGTGGTGTGTGGTGTGCTGGGTGCCTGATGGGGGTGTGGTACATTGTGTACTGTCAGTGGTGTGCGGTGTGCTGTGTGCCTGATGGGACTGTCGTACATTGTGTACTGTCAGTGGTGTGCGGTGTGCTGGGTGTCTGATGGGGCTGTGGTACATTGTGTACTGTCAGTGGTGTGCGGTGTGCTGGATGTCTGATGGGGCTGTGGTACATTGTGTACTGTCAGCCGTGTGCGGTGTGCTGGGTGTCTGATGGGGGTGTGGTACATTGTTTACTGTCAGTGGTGTGCGGTGTGCTGGGTGTCTGATGGGGATGTGGTACATTGTGTACTGTCAGTGGTGTGCGGTGTGCTGGGTGTCTGATGGGGGTGTGGTACATTGTGTACTGTCAGTGGTGTGTGGTGTGCTGGGTGCCTGATGGGGGTGTTGTACATTGTGTACTGTCAATGGTGTGCGGTGTGCTGGGTGTTTGATGGGGATGTGGTACATTGTGTACTGCCAGTGGTGTGCGGTGTGCTGGGTGTCTGATGGGGGTGTGGTACATTGTGTACTGTCAGTGGTGTGTGGTGTGCTGGGTGCCTGATGGGGGTGTTGTACATTGTGTACTGTCAATGGTGTGCGGTGTGCTGGGTGTTTGATGGGGATGTGGTACATTGTGTACTGCCAGTGGTGTGCGATGTGCTGGGTGTCTGATGGAGGTGTGGTACATTGTGTACTGCCAGTGGTGTGTGGTGTGCTGGATCCCTGATGGGGGTGTGGTACATTGTGTACTGTCAGTGGTGTGTGGTGTGCTGGGTGTCTGATGGGGGTGTGGTACATTGTGTACTGTCAGTGGTGTGGGGTGTGCTGGGTGTCTGATGGGGGTGTGGTACATTGTGTACTGTCAGTGGTGTGCGGTGTGCTGGGTGTCAGATGGTGCTGTGGTACATTGTGTACTGTCAGTGGTGTGCGGTGTGCTGGGTGTCTGATGGGGGTGTGGTACATTGTGTACTGTCAGTGGTGTGTGGTGTGCTGGTTGCCTGATGGGGGTGTGGTACATTGTGTACTGTCAGTGGTGTGTGGTGTGCTGGGTGTCTGATGGGGGTGAGGTACATTGTCTACTGTCAGTGGTGTGCGGTGTGCTGGGTGTCTGATGGGGGTGTGGTACATTGTGTACTGTCAGTGGTGTGCGATGTGCTGGGTGTCTGATGTGGGTGTGGTACATTGTGTACTGTCAGTGGTGTGCGGTGTGCTGGGTGCCTGATGGGGATGTGGTACATTGTGTCCTGTAAGTGGTGTGTGGTGTGCTGGGTGTCTGATGGGGGTGTGGTACATTGTGTACTGTCAGTGGTGTGTGGTGTGCTGGGTGTCTGATGGGGGTGTGGTACATTGTGTACTGTCAGTGGTGTGCGGTGTGCTGGGTATCTGATGGGGGTGTGGTACATTGTGTACTGTCATTGGTGTGCGGGGTGCTGGGTGTCTGATGGGACTGTGGTACATTGTGTACTGTCAGTGGTGTGTGATGTGCTGGGTGTCTGATGGGGGTGTAGTACAATGTGTACTGTCAGTGGTGTGCGGTGTGCTGGGTGCCTGATGGGGGTGTGGTACATTGTGTACTGTCAGTGGTGTGCGGTGTGCGGGGTGTCTGATGGGGGTGTGGTACATTGTGTACTGTCAGTGGTGTGCGGTGTGCTGGGTGCCTGATGGGGGTGTGGTACATTGTGTACTGTCAGTGGAGTGTGGTGTGCTGGGTATCTGATGGGGGTGTGGTACATTGTGTACTGTCAGTGGTGTGCGGGGAGCTGGGTGTCTGATGGGGGTGTGGTACATTGTGTACTGTCAGTGGTGTGCCGTGTGCTGGGTGTCTGATGGGGGTGTGGCACATTGTGTACTGTCAGTGGTGTGTGGTGAGCTGGGTGCCTGATGGGGCTGTGGTACATTGTGTACTGTCAGTTGTGTGCGGTGTGCTGGGTGTCTGATGGGGGTGTGGTACATTGTGTACTGTCAGTGGTGTGCGGTGTGCTGTGTCCCTGATGGGGGTGTGGTACATTGTGTACTGTCAGTGGTGTGCGGTGTGCTGTGTGCCTGATGGGACTGTGGTACATTGTGTACTGTCAGTGGTGTGCGGTGTGCTGGGTGTCTGATGGGGCTGTGGTACATTGTGTACTGTCAGTGGTGTGCGGTGTGCTGGGTTTCTGATGGGGCTGTGGTACATTGTGTACTGTCAGTGGTGTGCGGTGTGCTGGGTGTCTGATGGGGTTGTGGTACATTGTGTACTGTCAGTGGTGTGCGGTGTGCTGGGTGTCTGATGGGGGTGTGGTACATTGTGTGCTGTCAGTGGTGTGCGGTGCGCAGGGTGCCTGATGGGGGTGTGGTACATTGTGTACTGTCAGTGGTGTGTGGTGTGCTGGGTGCCTGATGGGGGTGTGGTACATTGTGTACTGTCAGTGGTGTGCGGTGTGCTGTGTGCCTGATGGGACTGTCGTACATTGTGTACTGTCAGTGGTGTGCGGTGTGCTGGGTGTCTGATGGGGCTGTGGTACATTGTGTACTGTCAGTGGTGTGCGGTGTGCTGGATGTCTGATGGGGCTGTGGTACATTGTGTACTGTCAGCCGTGTGCGGTGTGCTGGGTGTCTGATGGGGGTGTGGTACATTGTTTACTGTCAGTGGTGTGCGGTGTGCTGGGTGTCTGATGGGGACGTGGTACATTGTGTACTGTCAGTGGTGTGCGGTGTGCTGGGTGTCTGATGGGGGTGTGGTACATTGTGTACTGTCAGTGGTGTGTGGTGTGCTGGGTGCCTGATGGGGGTGTTGTACATTGTGTACTGTCAATGGTGTGCGGTGTGCTGGGTGTTTGATGGGGATGTGGTACATTGTGTACTGTTAGTGGTGTGCAATGTGCTGGGTGTCTGATGGGGGTGTGGTACATTGTGTACTGCCAGTGGTGTGTGGTGTGCTGGGTCCCTGATGGGGGTGTGGTACATTGTGTACTGTCAGTGGTGTGCGGTGTGCTGGGTGTCTGATGCGGCTGTGGTACATTGTGTCCTGTAAGTGGTGTGTGGTGTGCTGGGTGTCTGATGGGGGTGTGGTACATTGTGTACTGTCAGTGGTGTGTGGTGTGCTGGGTGTCTGATGGGGGTGTGGTACATTGTGTACTGTCAGTGGTGTGGGGTGTGCTGGGTGTCTGATGGGGGTGTGGTACATTGTGTACTGTCAGTGGTGTGCGGTGTGCTGGGTGTCTGATGGGGCTGTGGTACATTGTGTACTGTCAGTCGTGTGCGGTGTGCTGGTTGCCTGATGGGGGTGTGGTACATTGTGTACTGTCAGTGGTGTGTGGTGTGCTGGGTGTCTGATGGGGGTGAGGTACATTGTGTACTGTCAGTGGTGTGCGGTGTGCTGGGTGTCTGATGGGGGTGTGGTACATTGTGTACTGTCAGTGGTGTGCGATGTGCTGGGTGTCTGATGTGGGTGTGGTACATTGTGTACTGTCAGTGGTGTGCGGTGTGCTGGGTGCCTGATGGGGATGTGGTACATTGTGTCCTGTAAGTGGTGTGTGGTGTGCTGGGTGTCTGATGGGGGTGTGGTACATTGTGTACTGTCAGTGGTGTGTGGTGTGCTGGGTGTCTGATGGGGGTGTGGTACATTGTGTACTGTCAGTGGTGTGCGGTGTGCTGGGTGTCTGATGCGGCTGTGGTACATTGTGTCCTGTAAGTGGTGTGTGGTGTGCTGGGTGTCTGATGGGGGTGTGGTACATTGTGTACTGTCAGTGGTGTGCGGTGTGCTGGGTGTCTGATGGGGCTGTGGTACATTGTGTACTGTCAGTTGTGTGCGGTGTGCTGGTTGCCTGATGGGGGTGTGGTACATTGTGTACTGTCAGTGGTGTGTGGTGTGCTGGGTGTCTGATGGGGGTGAGGTACATTGTGTACTGTCAGTGGTGTGCGGTGTGCTGGGTGTCTGATGGGGGTGTGGTACATTGTGTACTGTCAGTGGTGTGCGATGTGCTGGGTGTCTGATGTGGGTGTGGTACATTGTGTACAGTCAGTGGTGTGCGGTGTGCTGGGTGCCTGATGGGGATGTGGTACATTGTGTACTGTCAGTGGTGTGTGGCGTGCTGGGTGCCTGATGGGGGTGTGGTACATTGTGTACTGTCAGTGGTGTGCGGTGAGCTGGGTGTCTGATGGGGGTGTGGTACATTGTGTACTGTCAGTGGTGTGTGGTGTGCTGGGTGCCTGATGGGGCAGTGGTACATTGTGTACTGTCAGTGGTGTGTGGTGTGCTGGGTGCCTGATGGGGCTGTGGTACATTGTGTACTGTCAGTGGTGTGTGGTGTGCTGGGTGTCTGATGGGGGTGTGGTACATTGTGTAATGTCAGTGGTGTGTGGTGTGCTGGGTGCCTGATCCGGCAGTGGTACATTGTGTACTGTCAGTGGTCTGCGGTGTGCTGTGTGCCTGATGGGGATGTGGTACATTGTGTACTGTCAGTGGTGTGTGGTGTGCTGGGTGCCTGATGGGGCAGTGGTACATTGTGTACTGTCAGTGGTGTGTGGTGTGCTGGGTGCCTGATGGGGCTGTGGTACATTGTGTACTGTCAGTGGTGTGTGGTGTGCTGGGTGTCTGATGGGGGTGTGGTACATTGTGTACTGTCAGTGGTGTGCGGTGTGCTGGGTACCTGATGGGGGTGTGGTACATTGTGTACTGTCAGTAGTGTGCGGTGTGCTGGGTGCCTGATTGGGGTGTGGTACATTGTGTACTGTCTGTGGTGTGCGGTGTGCTGGGTGTCTGATGGGGGTGTGGTACATTGTGTACTGTCAGTGGTGTGCGATGTGCCGGGTGCCTGATGGGGCTGTGGTACATTGTGTACTGTCAGTGGTGTGCGGTGTGCTGGGTGTCTGATGGGGGTGTGGTACATTGTGTACTGTCAGTGGTGTGCGGTGTGCTGGGTGTCTGATGGGGGTGTGGTACATTGTGTACTGTCAGTGGTGTGCGGTGTGCTGGGTGTCTGATGGGGGTGTGGTACATTGTGTACTGTCAGTGGTGTGCGGTGTGCTGGGTGACTGATGGGGGTGTGGTACATTGTGTACTGTCAGTGGTGTGCGGTGTGCTGGGTGTCTGATGGGGGTGTGGTACATTGTGTACTGGTAGTGGTGTGCGGTGTGCTGGGTGACTGATGGGGGTGTGGTACATTGTGTACTGTCAGTGGTGTGCGGTGAGCTGGGTGTCTGATGGGGGTGTGGTACATTGTGTACTGGTAGTGGTGTGCGGTGTGCTGGGTGACTGATGGGGGTGTGGTACATTGTGTACTGTCAGTGGTGTGCGGTGTGCTGGGTGTCTGATGGGGGTGTGGTACATTGTGTACTGTCAGTGGTGTACGGTGTGCTGGGTGTCTGATGGGGGTGTGGTACATTGTGTACTGTCAGTGTTGTGCGGCGAGCTGGGTGCCTGATGGGGGTGTGGTACATTGTGTACTGTCAGTGGTGTGTGGTGTGCTGGGTGTCTGATGGGGGTGTGGGACATTGTGTACTGTCAGTGGTGTGCGGTGTGCTGGATGTCTGATGGGGGTGTGGTACATTGTGTACTGTCAGTGGTGTGCGGTGTGCTGGGTTTCAGATGGGGTTGTGGTACATTGTGTCCTGTCAGTGGTGTGTTGTGTGCTGTGTGTCTGATGGGTGTGTGGTACATTGTGTACTGTCAGTGGTGTGTGGTGTGCTGGGTATCTGATGGGGGTGTGGTACATTGTTTACTGTCAGTGGTGTGCGGTGTGCTGGGTGTCTGATGGGGGTGTGGTACATTGTGTACTGTCAGTGGTGTGCGGTGTACTGGGTGTCTGATGGGAGTGTGGTACATTGTGTACTGTCAGTGGTGTGTGGTGTGCTGGATGTCTGATTGAGCTGTGGAACATTGTGTACTGTCAGTGGTGTGCGGTGTGCTGGGTGTCTGATGGGAGTGTGGTACATTGTGTACTGTCAGTGGTGTGCTGTGTGCTGGGTGTCTGATGGGGCGGTGGTACATTGTATACTGTCAGTGGTGTGCGGTGTGCTGGGTGTCAGATGGGGTTGTGGTACATTGTGTACTGTCAGTGGTGTGCGGTGTGCTGGGTGTCTGATGGGGGTATGGTACATTGTGTACTGTCAGTGGTGTGTGGTGTGCTGGGTGTCTGATGGGGGTGTGGTACATTGTGTACTGTCAGTGGTGTGCGGTGTGCTGTGTCCCTGATGGGGGTGTGGTACATTGTGTACTGTCAGTGGTGTGCGGTGTGCTGGGTTTCAGATGGGGTTGTGGTACATTGTGTCCTGTCAGTGGTGTGTTGTGTGCTGTGTGTCTGATGGGTGTGTGGTACATTGTGTACTGTCAGTGGTGTGTGGTGTGCTGGGTGTCTGATGGGGGTATGGTACATTGTGTACAGTCAGTGGTGTGCAGTGTGCTGGGTGTCTGATGGGGGTGTGGTACCTTGTGTACTGTCAGTGGTGTGCGGTGTCCTGGGTGTCTGATGGGGGTATGGTACATTGTGTACTGTCAGTGGTGTGCGGTGTGCTGGGTGTCTGATGGGGATGTGGTACATTGTGTACTGTCAGTGGTGTGCGGTGTGTTGGGTGTCTGATGGGGGTGTGGTACATTGTGTACTGTCAGTGGTGTGTGGTGTGCTGGGTGCCTGATGGGGGTGTGGTACATTGTGTACTGTCAGTGGTGTGCGGTGTGCTGGGTGTTTGATGGGGATGTGGTACATTGTGTACTGCCAGTGGTGTGCGATGTGCTGTGTGTCTGATAGGGGTGTGGTACATTGTGTACTGCCAGTGGTGTGTGGTGTGCTGGGTCCCTGATGGGGGTGTGGTACATTGTTTACTGTCAGTGGTGTGTGGTGAGCTGGGTGCCTGATGGGGGTGTGGTACATTGTGTACTGTCAGTGGTGTGCTGGGTGCCTGATGGGGGTGTGGTACATTGTGTACTGTCAGTGGTGTGCGGTGTGCTGGGTATCTGATGGGGGTGTGGTACATTGTGTACTGTCAGTGGTGTGCGGGGTGCTGGGTGTCTGATGGGACTGTGGTACATTGTGTACTGTCAGTGGTGTGTGATGTGCTGGGTGTCTGATGGGGGTGTGGTACATTGTGTACTGTCAGTGGTGTGCGGTGTGCTGGGTGTCTGATGGGGGTGTGGTACATTGTGTACTCTCAGTGGTGTGCGGTGTGCTGGGTGTCTGATGGGGGTGTGGTACATTGTGTACTGTCAGTGGTGTGCGGTGAGCTGGGTGCCTGATGGGGCTGTGGTACATTGTGTACTGTCAGTGGTGTGCGGTGTGCTGGGTGCCTGATGGGGGTGTGGTACATTGTGTACTGTCAGTGGTGTGCGGAGTGCTGGGTGCCTGATGGGGGTGTGGCACATTGTGTACTGTCAGTGGTGTGCGGTGTGCTGGGTGTCTGATGGGGGTGTGGCACATTGTGTACTGTCAGTGGTGTGTGGTGTGCTGGGTGTCTGATGGGGGTGTGGCACATTGTGTACTGTCAGTGGTGTGTGGTGTGCTGGGTGTCTGATGGGGGTGTGGCACATTGTGTACTGTCAGTGTTGTGTGGTGAGCTGGGTGCCTGATGGGGCTGTGGTACATTGTGTACTGTCAGTGGTGTGCGGTGTGCTGGGTGTCTGATGGGGCTGTGGTACATTGTGTACTGTCAGTGGTGTGCGGTGTGCTGGGTGTCTGATGGGGCTGAGGTACATTGTGTACTGTCAGCGGTGTGCAGTGTGCTGGGTGCCTGATGGGGCTGTGGTACATTGTGTACTGTCAGTGGTGTGTGGTGTGCTGGGTGCCTGATGGGGCTGTGGTACATTGTGTACTGTCAGTGGTGTGCAGTGTGCTGGGTGCCTGATGGGGGTGTGGTACATTGTGTACTTTCAGTGGTGTGCGGTGTGCAGGGTGCCTGATGGGGGTGTGGTACATTGTGTACTGTCAGTGGTGTGCGGTGTGCTGGGTGTCTGATGGGGGTGTGGTACATTGTGTACTGTCAGTGGTGTGTGGTGTGCTGGGTGTCTGATGGGGGTGTGGTACATTGTGTACTGTCAGTGGTGTGCGGTGTGCTGTGTGCCTGATGGGACTGTGGTACATTGTGGACTGTCAGTGGTGTGCGGTGTGCTGGGTGTCTGATGGGGCTGTGGTACATTGTGTACTGTCAGTGGTGTGCGGTGTGCTGGGTGTCTGATGGGGGTGTGGTACATTGTGTACTGTCAGTGGTGTGCGGTGTGCTGGGTGTCTGATGGGGGTGTGGTACATTGTGTGCTGTCAGTGGTGTGCGGTGCGCAGGGTGCCTGATGGGGGTGTGGTACATTGTGTACTGTCAGTGGTGTGCGGTGTGCTGGGTGTCTGATGGGGCTGTGGTACATTGTGTCCTGTAAGTGGTGTGCGGTGTGCTGGGTGTCTGATGTGGGTGTGGTACATTGTGTACTGTCAGTGGTGTGTGGTGTGCTGGGTGCCTGATGGGGCTGTGGTACATTGTGTACAGTCAGTGGTGTGCGGTGTGCTGGGTGTCTGATGGGGGTGTGGTACACTGTGTACTGTCAGTGGTGTGCGGTGTGCTGGGTGTCTGATGGGGGTGTGGTACATTGTGTACTGTCAGTGGTGTGCGGTGTGCTGGGTGCCTGATGGGTCTGTGGTACATTGTGTACTGTCAGTCGTGTGCGGTGTGCTGGGTGTCTGATGGGGGTGTGGTACATTGTGTACTGTCAGTGGTGTGCGGTATGCAGGGTGTCTGATGGGGGTGTGGTACATTGTGTACTGTCAGTGGTGTGCGGTGTGCTGGGTGCCTGATGGGTCTGTGGTACATTGTGTACTGTCAGTGGTGTGCGGTGTGCTGGGTGTCTGATGGGGGTGTGGTACATTGTGTACTGTCAGTGGTGTGCGGTGTGCTGGGTGTCTGATGGGGGTGTGGTACATTGTGTACTGTCAGTGGTGTGTGGTGTGCTGGGTGTCTGATGGGGGTGTGGTACATTGTGTACTGTCAGTGGTGTGTGGTGTGCTGGGTGTCTGATGGGGCTGTGGAACATTGTGTACTGTCAGTGGTGTGCGGTGTGCTGGGTGTCAGATGGGGTTGTGGTACATTGTGTACTGTCAGTGGTGTGCGGTGTGCTGGGTGTCTGATGGGGTTGTGGTACATTGTGTACTGTCAGTGGTGTGCGGTGTGCTGGGTTTCAGATGGGGTTGTGGTACATTGTGTCCTGTCAGTGGTGTGTTGTGTGCTGTGTGTCTGATGGGTGTGTGGTACATTGTGTACTGTCAGTGGTGTGTGGTGTGCTGGGTGTCTGATGGGGGTGTGGTACATTGTGTACTGTCAGTGGTGTGCGGTGTGCTGGGTGTCTGATGGGGGTGTGGGACATTGTGTACTGTCAGTGGTGTGCGGTGTGCTGGGTGTCTGATGGGGGTGTGGTACATTGTGTACTGTCAGTGGTGTGTGGTGTGCTGGGTGTCTGATGGGGGTGTGGTACATTGTGTTCTGTCAGTGGTGTGCAGTGTGCTGGGTGTCTGATGGGGGTGTGGTACATTGTGTACTGTCAGTGGTGTGCGGTGTGCTGGGTGTCTGATGGGGGTGTGGTACATTGTGTACTGTCAGTGGTGTGCGGTGTGCTGGGTGTCTGATGGGGATGTGGTACATTGTGTACTGTCAGTGGTGTGCGGTGTGCTGGGTGTCTGATGGGGGTGTGGTACATTGTGTACTGTCAGTGGTGTGTGGTGTGCTGGGTGCCTGATGGGGGTGTGGTACATTGTGTACTGTCAGTGGTGTGCGGTGTGCTGGGTGTTTGATGGGGATGTGGTACATTGTGTACTGCCAGTGGTGTGCGATGTGCTGGGTGTCTGATGGGGGTGTGGTCCATTGTGTACTGCCAGTGGTGTGTGGTGTGCTGGGTCCCTGATGGGGGTGTGGTACATTGTGTACTGTCAGTGGTGTGCGGTGTGCTGGGTGTCTGATGGGGCTGTGGTACATTGTTTACTGTCAGTGGTGTGTGGTGAGCTGGGTGCCTGATGGGGGTGTGGTACATTGTGTACTGTCAGTGGTGTGCTGGGTGCCTGATGGGGGTGTGGTACATTGTGTACTGTCAGTGGCGTGCGGTGTGCTGGGTATCTGATGGGGGTGTGGTACATTGTGTACTGTCAGTGGTGTGTGATGTGCTGGGTGTCTGATGGGGGTGTGCTACATTGTGTACTGTCAGTGGTGTGTGGTGAGCTGGGTGCCTGATGGGGGTGTGGTACATTGTGTACTGTCAGTGGTGTGTGGTGAGCTGGGTGCCTGATGGGGGTGTGGTACATTGTGTACTGTCAGTGGTGTGCGGGGTGCTGGGTGTCTGATGGGACTGTGGTACATTGTGTACTGTCAGTGGTGTGTGATGTGCTGGGTGTCTGATGGGGGTGTGCTACATTGTGTACTGTTATTGGTGTGCGGTGTGCTGGGTGCCTGATGGGGGTGTGGTACATTGTGTACTGTCAGTGGTGTGTGGTGTGCTGGGTGTCTGATGGGGGTGTGGTACATTGTGTACTGTCAGTGGTGTGCGGTGTGCTGGGTGCCTGATGGGGGTGTGGTACATTGTGTACTGTCAGTGGTGTGCAGTGTGCTGGGTGTCTGATGGGGCTGTGGTACATTGTGTACTGTCAGTGGTGTGCGGTGTGCTGGGTGTCTGATGGGGCTGTGGTACATTGTGTACTGTCAGTGGTGTGCGGTGTGCTGGGTGTCTGATGGGGCTGTGGTACATTGTGTACTGTCAGTGGTGTGCGGTGTGCTGGGTGTCTGATGGGGCTGTGGTACATTGTGTACTGTCAGTGGTGTGCGGTGTGCTGGGTGTCTGATGGGGCTGAGGTACATTGTGTACTGTCAGTGGTGTGCAGTGTGCTGGGTGCCTGATGGGGCTGTGGTACATTGTGTACTGTCAGTGGTGTGCGGTGTGCAGGGTGTCTGATGGGACTGTGGTACATTGTGTAATGTCAGTGGTGTGCGGTGTGCTGGGTGTCTGATGGGACTGTGGTACATTGTGTACTGTCAGTGGTGTGCGGTGTGCTGGGTGTCTGATGGGGCTGTGGTACATTGTGTGCTGTCAGTGGTGTGCGGTGTGCTGGGTGTCTGATGGGGCTATGGTACATTGTGTACTGTCAGTGGTGTGCGGTGTGCTGGGTGTCTGATGGGGGTGTGGTACATTGTTTACTGTCAGTGGTGTGCGGTGTGCTGGTTGTCTGATGGGGATGTGGTACATTGTGTACTGTCAGTGGTGTGCGGTGTGCTGGGTGTCTGATGGGGGTGTGGTACATTGTGTGCTGTCAGTGGTGTGCGGTGCGCAGGGTGCCTGATGGGGGTGTGGTACATTGTGTACTGTCAGTGGTGTGCGGTGCGCAGGGTGCCTGATGGGGGTGTGGTACATTGTGTACTATCAGTGGAGTGTGGTGTGCTGGGTGTCTGATGGGGGTGAGGTACATTGTGTACTGTCAGTGGTGTGCGGTGTGCTGGGTGTCTGATGGGGGTGTGGTACATTGTGTACTGTCAGTGGTGTGTGGTGTGCTGGGTGCCTGATGGGGGTGTGGTACATTGTGTACTGTCAGTGGTGTGCGGTGTGCTGGGTGTCTGATGGGGCTGTGGTACATTGTGTACTGTCAGTGGTGTGTGGTGTGCTGGGTGTCTGATGGGGTGTGGTACATCGTGTACTGTCAGTGGTGTGTGGTGTGCTGGGTGTCTGATGGGGGTGTGGTACATTGTGTACTGTCAGTGGTGTGCGGTGTGCTGTGTGTCTCATGGGGCTGTGGTACATTGTGTACTGTCAGTGGTGTGTGGTGTGCTGGGTGCCTGATGGGGGTGTGGTACATTGTGTACTGTCAGTGGTGTGCGGTGTGCTGGGTGTCTGATGGGGGTGTGGTACATTGTGTACTGTCAGTGGTGTGCGGTGAGCTGGGTGCCTGATGGGGCTGTGGTACATTGTGTACTGTCAGTGGTGTGCGGTGTGCTGGGAGCCTGATGGGGCTGTGGTACATTGTGTACTGTCAGTGGTGTGCGGTGTGCTGGGTGTCTGATGGGGCTGTGGTACATTGTGTACTGTCAGTGGTGTGCGGTGTGCTGGGTGTCTGATGGGGGTGTGGTACATTGTGTACTGTCAGTGGTGTGTGGTGTGCTGGGTTTCTGATGGGGATGTGGTACATTGTGTACTGTCAGTGGTGTGCGGTGTGCTGGGTGTCTGATGGGGGTGTGGTACATTGTGTGCTGTCAGTGGTGTGCGGTGCGCAGGGTGCCTGATGGGGGTGTGGTACATTGTGTACTGTCAGTGGTGTGCGGTGTGCTGCGTGTCTGATGGGGCTGTGGTACATTTTGTACTGTCAGTGGTGTGTGGTGTGCTGGGTGTCTGATGGGGGTGTGGTACATTGTGTACTGTCAGTGGTGTGTGGTGTGCTGGGTGTCTGATGGTGGTGTGGTACATTGTGTACTGTCAGTAGTGTGCGGTGTGCTGGGTGTCTGATGGGGGTGTGTAACATTTTGTACTGTCAGTGGTGTGTGGTGTGCTGGGTGTCTGATGGGGGTGTGGTACATTGTTTACTGTCAGTGGTGTGCTGGGTGTCTGATGGGTGTGTGGTACATTGTTTACTGTCAGTGGTGTGCGGTGTGCTGGGTGTCTGATGGGGCTGTGGTACATTGTGTACTGTCAGTGGTGTGTGGTGTGCTGGGTGCCTGATGGGGGTGTTGTACATTGTGTACTGTCAATGGTGTGCGGTGTGCTGGGTGTTTGATGGGGATGTGGTACATTGTGTACTGCCAGTGGTGTGCGATGTGCTGGGTGTCTGATGGGGGTGTGGTACATTGTTTACTGTCAGTGGTGTGTGGTGAGCTGGGTGCCTGATGGGGGTGTGGTACATTGTGTACTGTCAGTGGTGTGCTGGGAGCCTGATGGGGGTGTGGTACATTGTGTACTGTCAGTGGTGTGCTGGGTGTCTGATGGGGGTGTGGTACATTGTGTACTGTCAGTGGTGTGTGGTGTGCTGGGTGTCTGATGGGGGTGTGGTACATTGTGTACTGTCAGTGGTGTGCGGTGTGCTGGGTATCTGATGGGGGTGTGGTACATTGTGTACTGTCAGTGGTGTGCGGGGTGCTGGGTGTCTGATGGGACTGTGGTACATTGTGTACTGTCAGTGGTGTGTGATGTGCTGGGTGTCTGATGGGGGTGTGGTACAATTTGTACTGTCAGTGGTGTGCGGTGTGCTGGGTGCCTGATGGGGGTGTGGTACATTGTGTACTGTCAGTGGTGTGCGGTGTGCGGGGTGTCTGATGGGGGTGTGGTACATTGTGTACTGTCAGTGGTGTGCGGTGTGCTGGGTGCCTGATGGGGGTGTGGTACATTGTGTACTGTCAGTGGAGTGTGGTGTGCTGGGTATCTGATGGGGGTGTGGTACATTGTGTACTGTCAGTGGTGTGCGGGGAGCTGGGTGTCTGATGGGGGTGTGGTACATTGTGTACTGTCAGTGGTGTGCCGTGTGCTGGGTGTCTGATGGGGGTGTGGCACATTGTGTACTGTCAGTGGTGTGTGGTGAGCTGGGTGCCTGATGGGGCTGTGGTACATTGTGTACTGTCAGTGGTGTGCGGTGTGCTGGGTGTCTGATGGGGGTGTGGTACATTGTGTACTGTCAGTGGTGTGCGGTGTGCTGTGTCCCTGATGGGGGTGTGGTACATTGTGTACTGTCAGTGGTGTGCGGTGTGCTGTGTGCCTGATGGGACTGTGGTAAATTGTGTACTGTCAGTGGTGTGCGGTGTGCTGGGTGTCTGATGGGACTGTGGTACATTGTGTACTGTCAGTGGTGTGTGATGTGCTGGGTGTCTGATGGGGGTGTGGTACATTGTGTACTGTCAGTGGTGTGCGGTGTGCTGGGTGTCTGATGGGGGTGTGGTACATTGTGTACTCTCAGTGGTGTGCGGTGTGCTGGGTGTCTGATGGGGGTGTGGTACATTGTGTACTGTCAGTGGTGTGCGGTGAGCTGGGTGCCTGATGGGGCTGTGGTACATTGTGTACTGTCAGTGGTGTGCGGTGTGCTGGGTGCCTGATGGGGTGTGGTACATTGTGTACTGTCAGTGGTGTGCGGAGTGCTGGGTGCCTGATGGGGGTGTGGCACATTGTGTACTGTCAGTGGTGTGCGGTGTGCTGGGTGTCTGATGGGGGTGTGGCACATTGTGTACTGTCAGTGGTGTGTGGTGTGCTGGGTGTCTGATGGGGGTGTGGTACATTGTGTACTGTCAGTGGTGTGTGGTGTGCTGGGTGTCTGATGGGGGTGTGGCACATTGTGTACTGTCAGTGTTGTGTGGTGAGCTGGGTGCCTGATGGGGCTGTGGTACATTGTGTACTGTCAGTGGTGTGCGGTGTGCTGGGTGTCTGATGGGGCTGTGGTACATTGTGTACTGTCAGTGGTGTGCTGTGTGCTGGGTGTCTGATGGGGCTGAGGTACATTGTGTACTGTCAGTGGTGTGCAGTGTGCTGGGTGCCTGATGGGGCTGTGGTACATTGTGTACTGTCAGTGGTGTGTGGTGTGCTGGGTGCCTGATGGGGCTGTGGTACATTGTGTACTGTCAGTGGTGTGCAGTGTGCTGGGTGCCTGATGGGGGTGTGGTACATTGTGTACTTTCAGTGGTGTGCGGTGTGCAGGGTGCCTGATGGGGGTGTGGTACATTGTGTACTGTCAGTGGTGTGCGGTGTGCTGGGTGTCTGATGGGGTGTGGTACATTGTGTACTGTCAGTGGTGTGCGGTGTGCTGGGTGTCTGATGGGGGTGTGGTACATTGTGTACTGTCAGTGGTGTGCGGTGTGCTGTGTGCCTGATGGGACTGTGGTACATTGTGTACTGTCAGTGGTGTGCGGTGTGCTGGGTGTCTGATGGGGCTGTGGTACATTGTGTACTGTCAGTGGTGTGCGGTGTGCTGGGTGTCTGATGGGGGTGTGGTACATTGTGTACTGTCAGTGGTGTGTGGTGTGCTGGGTGTCTGATGGGGGTGTGGTACATTGTGTACTGTCAGTGGTGTGCGGTGTGCTGGGTGTCTGATGGGGGTGTGGTACATTGTGTACTGTCAGTGGTGTGCGGTGTGCTGGGTGTCTGATGGGGCTGTGGTACATTGTGTACTGTCAGTGGTGTGCGGTGTGCTGGGTGTCTGATGGGGGTGTGGTACATTGTGTACTGTCAGTGGTGTGCGGTGTGCTGGGTGTCTGATGGGGGTGTGGTACATTGTGTGCTGTCAGTGGTGTGCGGTGTGCTGGGTGTCTGATGGGGCTGTGGTACATTGTGTCCTGTAAGTGGTGTGTGGTGTGCTGGGTGTCTGATGGGGGTGTGGTACATTGTGTACTGTCAGTGGTGTGCGGTGTGCTGGGTGCCTGATGGCGGTGTGGTACATTGTGTACTGTCAGTGGTGTGCGGTGTGCTGGGTGTCTGATGGGGCTGTGGTACATTGTGTACTGTCAGTGGTGTGCGGTGTGCTGGGTGCCTGATGGCGGTGTGGTACATTGTGTACTGTCAGTGGTGTGTGGTGTGCTGGGTGTCTGATGGGGGTGAGGTACATTGTGTTCTGTCAGTGGTGTGTGGTGAGCTGGGTGCCTGATGGGGGTGTGGTACATTGTGTACTGTCAGTGGTGTGCGGGGTGCTGGGTGTCTGATGGGACTGTGGTACATTGTGTACTGTCAGTGGTGTGTGATGTGCTGGGTGTCTGATGGGGGTGTGCTACATTGTGTACTGTTATTGGTGTGCGGTGTGCTGGGTGCCTGATGGGGGTGTGGTACATTGTGTACTGTCAGTGGTGTGTGGTGTGCTGGGTGTCTGATGGGGGTGTGGTACATTGTGTACTGTCAGTGGTGTGCGGTGTGCTGGGTGCCTGATGGGGGTGTGGTACATTGTGTACTGTCAGTGGTGTGCAGTGTGCTGGGTGTCTGATGGGGCTGTGGTACATTGTGTACTGTCAGTGGTGTGCGGTGTGCTGGGTGTCTGATGGGGCTGTGGTACATTGTGTACTGTCAGTGGTGTGCGGTGTGCTGGGTGTCTGATGGGGCTGTGGTACATTGTGTACTGTCAGTGGTGTGCGGTGTGCTGGGTGTCTGATGGGGCTGTGGTACATTGTGTACTGTCAGTGGTGTGCGGTGTGCTGGGTGTCTGATGGGGCTGAGGTACATTGTGTACTGTCAGTGGTGTGCAGTGTGCTGGGTGCCTGATGGGGCTGTGGTACATTGTGTACTGTCAGTGGTGTGCGGTGTGCAGGGTGTCTGATGGGACTGTGGTACATTGTGTAATGTCAGTGGTGTGCGGTGTGCTGGGTGTCTGATGGGACTGTGGTACATTGTGTACTGTCAGTGGTGTGCGGTGTGCTGGGTGTCTGATGGGGCTGTGGTACATTGTGTGCTGTCAGTGGTGTGCGGTGTGCTGGGTGTCTGATGGGGCTATGGTACATTGTGTACTGTCAGTGGTGTGCGGTGTGCTGGGTGTCTGATGGGGGTGTGGTACATTGTTTACTGTCAGTGGTGTGCGGTGTGCTGGTTGTCTGATGGGGATGTGGTACATTGTGTACTGTCAGTGGTGTGCGGTGTGCTGGGTGTCTGATGGGGGTGTGGTACATTGTGTGCTGTCAGTGGTGTGCGGTGCGCAGGGTGCCTGATGGGGGTGTGGTACATTGTGTACTGTCAGTGGTGTGCGGTGCGCAGGGTGCCTGATGGGGGTGTGGTACATTGTGTACTGTCAGTGGAGTGTGGTGTGCTGGGTGTCTGATGGGGGTGAGGTACATTGTGTACTGTCAGTGGTGTGCGGTGTGCTGGGTGTCTGATGGGGGTGTGGTACATTGTGTACTGTCAGTGGTGTGTGGTGTGCTGGGTGCCTGATGGGGGTGTGGTACATTGTGTACTGTCAGTGGTGTGCGGTGTGCTGGGTGTCTGATGGGGCTGTGGTACATTGTGTACTGTCAGTGGTGTGTGGTGTGCTGGGTGTCTGATGGGGTGTGGTACATCGTGTACTGTCAGTGGTGTGTGGTGTGCTGGGTGTCTGATGGGGGTGTGGTACATTGTGTACTGTCAGTGGTGTGCGGTGTGCTGTGTGTCTCATGGGGCTGTGGTACATTGTGTACTGTCAGTGGTGTGTGGTGTGCTGGGTGCCTGATGGGGGTGTGGTACATTGTGTACTGTCAGTGGTGTGCGGTGTGCTGGGTGTCTGATGGGGGTGTGGTACATTGTGTACTGTCAGTGGTGTGCGGTGAGCTGGGTGCCTGATGGGGCTGTGGTACATTGTGTACTGTCAGTGGTGTGCGGTGTGCTGGGAGCCTGATGGGGCTGTGGTACATTGTGTACTGTCAGTGGTGTGCGGTGTGCTGGGTGTCTGATGGGGCTGTGGTACATTGTGTACTGTCAGTGGTGTGCGGTGTGCTGGGTGTCTGATGGGGGTGTGGTACATTGTGTACTGTCAGTGGTGTGTGGTGTGCTGGGTTTCTGATGGGGATGTGGTACATTGTGTACTGTCAGTGGTGTGCGGTGTGCTGGGTGTCTGATGGGGGTGTGGTACATTGTGTGCTGTCAGTGGTGTGCGGTGCGCAGGGTGCCTGATGGGGGTGTGGTACATTGTGTACTGTCAGTGGTGTGCGGTGTGCTGCGTGTCTGATGGGGCTGTGGTACATTTTGTACTGTCAGTGGTGTGTGGTGTGCTGGGTGTCTGATGGGGGTGTGGTACATTGTGTACTGTCAGTGGTGTGTGGTGTGCTGGGTGTCTGATGGTGGTGTGGTACATTGTGTACTGTCAGTAGTGTGCGGTGTGCTGGGTGTCTGATGGGGGTGTGTAACATTTTGTACTGTCAGTGGTGTGTGGTGTGCTGGGTGTCTGATGGGGGTGTGGTACATTGTTTACTGTCAGTGGTGTGCTGGGTGTCTGATGGGTGTGTGGTACATTGTTTACTGTCAGTGGTGTGCGGTGTGCTGGGTGTCTGATGGGGCTGTGGTACATTGTGTACTGTCAGTGGTGTGTGGTGTGCTGGGTGCCTGATGGGGGTGTTGTACATTGTGTACTGTCAATGGTGTGCGGTGTGCTGGGTGTTTGATGGGGATGTGGTACATTGTGTACTGCCAGTGGTGTGCGATGTGCTGGGTGTCTGATGGGGGTGTGGTACATTGTTTACTGTCAGTGGTGTGTGGTGAGCTGGGTGCCTGATGGGGGTGTGGTACATTGTGTACTGTCAGTGGTGTGCTGGGAGCCTGATGGGGGTGTGGTACATTGTGTACTGTCAGTGGTGTGCTGGGTGTCTGATGGGGGTGTGGTACATTGTGTACTGTCAGTGGTGTGTGGTGTGCTGGGTGTCTGATGGGGGTGTGGTACATTGTGTACTGTCAGTGGTGTGCGGTGTGCTGGGTATCTGATGGGGGTGTGGTACATTGTGTACTGTCAGTGGTGTGCGGGGTGCTGGGTGTCTGATGGGACTGTGGTACATTGTGTACTGTCAGTGGTGTGTGATGTGCTGGGTGTCTGATGGGGGTGTGGTACAATTTGTACTGTCAGTGGTGTGCGGTGTGCTGGGTGCCTGATGGGGGTGTGGTACATTGTGTACTGTCAGTGGTGTGCGGTGTGCGGGGTGTCTGATGGGGGTGTGGTACATTGTGTACTGTCAGTGGTGTGCGGTGTGCTGGGTGCCTGATGGGGGTGTGGTACATTGTGTACTGTCAGTGGAGTGTGGTGTGCTGGGTATCTGATGGGGGTGTGGTACATTGTGTACTGTCAGTGGTGTGCGGGGAGCTGGGTGTCTGATGGGGGTGTGGTACATTGTGTACTGTCAGTGGTGTGCCGTGTGCTGGGTGTCTGATGGGGGTGTGGCACATTGTGTACTGTCAGTGGTGTGTGGTGAGCTGGGTGCCTGATGGGGCTGTGGTACATTGTGTACTGTCAGTGGTGTGCGGTGTGCTGGGTGTCTGATGGGGGTGTGGTACATTGTGTACTGTCAGTGGTGTGCGGTGTGCTGTGTCCCTGATGGGGGTGTGGTACATTGTGTACTGTCAGTGGTGTGCGGTGTGCTGTGTGCCTGATGGGACTGTGGTAAATTGTGTACTGTCAGTGGTGTGCGGTGTGCTGGGTGTCTGATGGGACTGTGGTACATTGTGTACTGTCAGTGGTGTGTGATGTGCTGGGTGTCTGATGGGGGTGTGGTACATTGTGTACTGTCAGTGGTGTGCGGTGTGCTGGGTGTCTGATGGGGGTGTGGTACATTGTGTACTCTCAGTGGTGTGCGGTGTGCTGGGTGTCTGATGGGGGTGTGGTACATTGTGTACTGTCAGTGGTGTGCGGTGAGCTGGGTGCCTGATGGGGCTGTGGTACATTGTGTACTGTCAGTGGTGTGCGGTGTGCTGGGTGCCTGATGGGGGTGTGGTACATTGTGTACTGTCAGTGGTGTGCGGAGTGCTGGGTGCCTGATGGGGGTGTGGCACATTGTGTACTGTCAGTGGTGTGCGGTGTGCTGGGTGTCTGATGGGGGTGTGGCACATTGTGTACTGTCAGTGGTGTGTGGTGTGCTGGGTGTCTGATGGGGGTGTGGTACATTGTGTACTGTCAGTGGTGTGTGGTGTGCTGGGTGTCTGATGGGGGTGTGGCACATTGTGTACTGTCAGTGTTGTGTGGTGAGCTGGGTGCCTGATGGGGCTGTGGTACATTGTGTACTGTCAGTGGTGTGCGGTGTGCTGGGTGTCTGATGGGGCTGTGGTACATTGTGTACTGTCAGTGGTGTGCGGTGTGCTGGGTGTCTGATGGGGCTGAGGTACATTGTGTACTGTCAGTGGTGTGCAGTGTGCTGGGTGCCTGATGGGGCTGTGGTACATTGTGTACTGTCAGTGGTGTGTGGTGTACTGGGTGCCTGATGGGGCTGTGGTACATTGTGTACTGTCAGTGGTGTGCAGTGTGCTGGGTGCCTGTTGGGGGTGTGGTACATTGTGTACTTTCAGTGGTGTGCGGTGTGCAGGGTGCCTGATGGGGGTGTGGTACATTGTGTACTGTCAGTGGTGTGCGGTGTGCTGGGTGTCTGATGGGGGTGTGGTACATTGTGTACTGTCAGTGGTGTGTGGTGTGCTGGGTGTCTGATGGGGGTGTGGTACATTGTGTACTGTCAGTGGTGTGCGGTGTGCTGTGTGCCTGATGGGACTGTGGTACATTGTGTACTGTCAGTGGTGTGCGGTGTGCTGGGTGTCTGATGGGGCTGTGGTACATTGTGTACTGTCAGTGGTGTGCGGTGTGCTGGGTGTCTGATGGGGGTGTGGTACATTGTGTGCTGTCAGTGGTGTGCGGTGTGCTGGGTGTCTGATGGGGCTGTGGTACATTGTGTCCTGTAAGTGGTGTGTGGTGTGCTGGGTGTCTGATGGGGGTGTGGTACATTGTGTACTGTCAGTGGTGTGCGGTGTGCTGGGTGTCTGATGGGGCTGTGGTACATTGTGTACTGTCAGTGGTGTGCGGTGTGCTGGGTGCCTGATGGCGGTGTGGTACATTGTGTACTGTCAGTGGTGTGTGGTGTGCTGGGTGTCTGATGGGGGTGAGGTACATTGTGTACTGTCAGTGGTGTGCGGTGTGCTGGGTGTCTGATGGGGGTGTGGTACATTGTGTACTGTCAGTGGTGTGCGATGTGCTGGGTGTCTGATGGGGGTGTGGTACATTGTGTACTGTCAGTGGTGTGCGGTGTGCTGGGTGTCTGATGGGGGTGTGGTACATTGTGTACTGTCAGTGGTGTGTGGTGTGCTGGGTGCCTGATGGGGCTGTGGTACATTGTGTACTGTCAGTGGTGTGTGGTGTGCTGGGTGTCTGATGGGGGTGTGGTACATTGTGTGCTGTCAGTGGTGTGCGGTGTGCTGGGTGACTGATGGGGGTGTGGTACATTGTGTACTGTCAGTGGTGTGTGGTGTGCTGGGTGTCTGATGGGGCTGTGGTACATTGTGTACTGTCAGTGGTGTGCGATGTGCTGGGTGTCTGATGGCGGTGTGATACATTGTGTACAGTCAGTGGTGTGCGGTGTGCTGGGTGTCTGATGGGGGTGTGGTACATTGTGTACTGTCAGTGGTGTGCGGTGTGCTGGGTGCCTGATGGGTCTGTGGTACATTGTGTACTGTCAGTGGTGTGCGGTGTGCTGGGTGTCTGATGGGGGTGTGGTACATTGTGTACTGTCAGTGGTGTGCGGTGTGCTGGGTGTCTGATGGGGGTGTGGTACATTGTGTACTGTCAGTGGTGTGCGGTGTGCTGGGTGCCTGATGGGTCTGTGGTACATTGTGTACTGTCAGTGGTGTGCGGTGTGCTGGGTGTCTGATGGGGGTGTGGTACATTGTGTACTGTCAGTGGTGTGCGGTGTGCTGGGTGTCTGATGGGGGTGTGGTACATTGTGTACTGTCAGTGGTGTGTGGTGTGCTGGGTGTCTGATGGGGGTGTGGTACATTGTGTACTGTCAGTGGTGTGTGGTGTGCTGGGTGTCTGATGGGGCTGTGGAACATTGTGTACTGTCAGTGGTGTGCGGTGTGCTGGGTGTCAGATGGGGTTGTGGTACATTGTGTACTGTCAGTGGTGTGCGGTGTGCTGGGTGTCTGATGGGGTTGTGGTACATTGTGTACTGTCAGTGGTGTGCGGTGTGCTGGGTTTCAGATGGGGTTGTGGTACATTGTGTCCTGTCAGTGGTGTGTTGTGTGCTGTGTGTCTGATGGGTGTGTGGTACATTGTGTACTGTCAGTGGTGTGTGGTGTGCTGGGTGTCTGATGGGGGTGTGGTACATTGTGTACTGTCAGTGGTGTGCGGTGTGCTGGGTGTCTGATGGGGGTGTGGGACATTGTGTACTGTCAGTGGTGTGCGGTGTGCTGGGTGTCTGATGGGGGTGTGGTACATTGTGTACTGTCAGTGGTGTGTGGTGTGCTGGGTGTCTGATGGGGGTGTGGTACATTGTGTTCTGTCAGTGGTGTGCAGTGTGCTGGGTGTCTGATGGGGGTGTGGTACATTGTGTACTGTCAGTGGTGTGCGGTGTGCTGGGTGTCTGATGGGGGTGTGGTACATTGTGTACTGTCAGTGGTGTGCGGTGTGCTGGGTGTCTGATGGGGATGTGGTACATTGTGTACTGTCAGTGGTGTGCGGTGTGCTGGGTGTCTGATGGGGGTGTGGTACATTGTGTACTGTCAGTGGTGTGTGGTGTGCTGGGTGCCTGATGGGGGTGTGGTACATTGTGTACTGTCAGTGGTGTGCGGTGTGCTGGGTGTTTGATGGGGATGTGGTACATTGTGTACTGCCAGTGGTGTGCGATGTGCTGGGTGTCTGATGGGGGTGTGGTCCATTGTGTACTGCCAGTGGTGTGTGGTGTGCTGGGTCCCTGATGGGGGTGTGGTACATTGTGTACTGTCAGTGGTGTGCGGTGTGCTGGGTGTCTGATGGGGCTGTGGTACATTGTTTACTGTCAGTGGTGTGTGGTGAGCTGGGTGCCTGATGGGGGTGTGGTACATTGTGTACTGTCAGTGGTGTGCTGGGTGCCTGATGGGGGTGTGGTACATTGTGTACTGTCAGTGGCGTGCGGTGTGCTGGGTATCTGATGGGGGTGTGGTACATTGTGTACTGTCAGTGGTGTGTGATGTGCTGGGTGTCTGATGGGGGTGTGCTACATTGTGTACTGTCAGTGGTGTGTGGTGAGCTGGGTGCCTGATGGGGGTGTGGTACATTGTGTACTGTCAGTGGTGTGTGGTGAGCTGGGTGCCTGATGGGGGTGTGGTACATTGTGTACTGTCAGTGGTGTGCGGGGTGCTGGGTGTCTGATGGGACTGTGGTACATTGTGTACTGTCAGTGGTGTGTGATGTGCTGGGTGTCTGATGGGGGTGTGCTACATTGTGTACTGTTATTGGTGTGCGGTGTGCTGGGTGCCTGATGGGGGTGTGGTACATTGTGTACTTTCAGTGGTGTGTGGTGTGCTGGGTGTCTGATGGGGGTGTGGTACATTGTGTACTGTCAGTGGTGTGCGGTGTGCTGGGTGCCTGATGGGGGTGTGGTACATTGTGTACTGTCAGTGGTGTGCGGTGTGCTGGGTGTCTGATGGGGCTGTGGTACATTGTGTACTGTCAGTGGTGTGCGGTGTGCTGGGTGTCTGATGGGGCTGTGGTACATTGTGTACTGTCAGTGGTGTGCGGTGTGCTGGGTGTCTGATGGGGCTGTGGTACATTGTGTACTGTCAGTGGTGTGCGGTGTGCTGGGTGTCTGATGGGGCTGTGGTACATTGTGTACTGTCAGTGGTGTGCGGTGTGCTGGGTGTCTGATTGGGCTGAGGTACATTGTGTACTGTCGGTGGTGTGCAGTGTGCTGGGTGCCTGATGGGGCTGTGGTACATTGTGTACTGTCAGTGGTGTGCGGTGTGCAGGGTGTCTGATGGGACTGTGGTACATTGTGTAATGTCAGTGGTGTGCGGTGTGCTGGGTGTCTGATGGGACTGTGGTACATTGTGTACTGTCAGTGGTG
The DNA here is from genome assembly GCF_047496885.1 of Scyliorhinus torazame. Taxonomy (NCBI): domain Eukaryota; kingdom Metazoa; phylum Chordata; class Chondrichthyes; order Carcharhiniformes; family Scyliorhinidae; genus Scyliorhinus; species Scyliorhinus torazame. The sequence continues at coordinate 628,263 of NW_027307772.1, forward strand.
TGCGGTGTGCTGGGTGTCTGATGGGGCTGTGGTACATTGTGTGCTGTCAGTGGTGTGCGGTGTGCTGGGTGTCTGATGGGGCTATGGTACATTGTGTACTGTCAGTGGTGTGCGGTGTGCTGGGTGTCTGATGGGGGTGTGGTACATTGTTTACTGTCAGTGGTGTGCGGTGTGCTGGTTGTCTGATGGAGATGTGGTACATTGTGTACTGTCAGTGGTGTGCGGTGTGCTGGGTGTCTGATGGGGGTGTGGTACATTGTGTGCTGTCAGTGGTGTGCGGTGCGCAGGGTGCCTGATGGGGGTGTGGTACATTGTGTACTGTCAGTGGTGTGCGGTGCGCAGGGTGCCTGATGGGGGTGTGGTACATTGTGTACTGTCAGTGGAGTGTGGTGTGCTGGGTGTCTGATGGGGGTGAGGTACATTGTGTACTGTCAGTGGTGTGCGGTGTGCTGGGTGTCTGATGGGGGTGTGGTACATTGTGTACTGTCAGTGGTGTGTGGTGTGCTGGGTGCCTGATGGGGGTGTGGTACATTGTGTACTGTCAGTGGTGTGCGGTGTGCTGGGTGTCTGATGGGGCTGTGGTACATTGTGTACTGTCAGTGGTGTGTGGTGTGCTGGGTGTCTGATGGGGTGTGGTACATTGTGTACTGTCAGTGGTGTGTGGTGTGCTGGGTGTCTGATGGGGGTGTGGTACATTGTGTACTGTCAGTGGTGTGCGGTGTGCTGTGTGTCTCATGGGGCTGTGGTACATTGTGTACTGTCAGTGGTGTGTGGTGTGCTGGGTGCCTGATGGGGGTGTGGTACATTGTGTACTGTCAGTGGTGTGCGGTGTGCTGGGTGTCTGATGGGGGTGTGGTACATTGTGTACTGTCAGTGGTGTGTGGTGTGCTGGGTGTCTGATGGGGGTGTGGTACATTGTGTACTGTCAGTGGTGTGCGGTGTGCTGTGTGTCTCATGGGGCTGTGGTACATTGTGTACTGTCAGTGGTGTGTGGTGTGCTGGGTGCCTGATGGGGGTGTGGTACATTGTGTACTGTCAGTGGTGTGCGGTGAGCTGGGTGCCTGATGGGGCTGTGGTACATTGTGTACTGTCAGTGGTGTGCGGTGTGCTGGGAGCCTGATGGGGCTGTGGTACATTGTGTACTGTCAGTGGTGTGCGGTGTGCTGGGTGTCTGATGGGGCTGTGGTACATTGTGTACTGTCAGTGGTGTGCGGTGTGCTGGGTGTCTGATGGGGGTGTGGTACATTGTGTACTGTCAGTGGTGTGTGGTGTGCTGGGTTTCTGATGGGGATGTGGTACATTGTGTACTGTCAGTGGTGTGCGGTGTGCTGGGTGTCTGATGGGGGTGTGGTACATTGTGTGCTGTCAGTGGTGTGCGGTGCGCAGGGTGCCTGATGGGGGTGTGGTACATTGTGTACTGTCAGTGGTGTGCGGTGTGCTGCGTGTCTGATGGGGCTGTGGTACATTTTGTACTGTCAGTGGTGTGTGGTGTGCTGGGTGTCTGATGGGGGTGTGGTACATTGTGTACTGTCAGTGGTGTGTGGTGTGCTGGGTGTCTGATGGTGGTGTGGTACATTGTGTACTGTCAGTAGTGTGCGGTGTGCTGGGTGTCTGATGGGGGTGTGTAACATTTTGTACTGTCAGTGGTGTGTGGTGTGCTGGGTGTCTGATGGGGGTGTGGTACATTGTTTACTGTCAGTGGTGTGCTGGGTGTCTGATGGGTGTGTGGTACATTGTTTACTGTCAGTGGTGTGCGGTGTGCTGGGTGTCTGATGGGGCTGTGGTACATTGTGTACTGTCAGTGGTGTGTGGTGTGCTGGGTGCCTGATGGGGGTGTTGTACATTGTGTACTGTCAATGGTGTGCGGTGTGCTGGGTGTTTGATGGGGATGTGGTACATTGTGTACTGCCAGTGGTGTGCGATGTGCTGGGTGTCTGATGGGGGTGTGGTACATTGTGTACTGCCAGTGGTGTGTGGTGTGCTGGGTCCCTGATGGGGGTGTGGTACATTGTTTACTGTCAGTGGTGTGTGGTGAGCTGGGTGCCTGATGGGGGTGTGGTACATTGTGTACTGTCAGTGGTGTGCTGGGAGCCTGATGGGGGTGTGGTACATTGTGTACTGTCAGTGGTGTGCTGGGTGTCTGATGGGGGTGTGGTACATTGTGTACTGTCAGTGGTGTGTGGTGTGCTGGGTGTCTGATGGGGGTGTGGTACATTGTGTACTGTCAGTGGTGTGCGGTGTGCTGGGTATCTGATGGGGGTGTGGTACATTGTGTACTGCCAGTGGTGTGCGGTGTGCTGGGTGCCTGATGGGTCTGTGGTACATTGTGTACTGTCAGTGGTGTGCGGTGTGCTGGGTGTCTGATGGGGGTGTGGTACATTGTGTACTGTCAGTGGTGTGCGGTGTGCTGGGTGTCTGATGGGGGTGTGGTACATTGTGTACTGTCAGTGGTGTGCGGTGTGCTGGGTGCCTGATGGGTCTGTGGTACATTGTGTACTGTCAGTGGTGTGCGGTGTGCTGGGTGTCTGATGGGGGTGTGGTACATTGTGTACTGTCAGTGGTGTGCGGTGTGCTGGGTGTCTGATGGGGGTGTGGTACATTGTGTACTGTCAGTGGTGTGTGGTGTGCTGGGTGTCTGATGGGGGTGTGGTACATTGTGTACTGTCAGTGGTGTGTGGTGTGCTGGGTGTCTGATGGGGCTGTGGAACATTGTGTACTGTCAGTGGTGTGCGGTGTGCTGGGTGTCAGATGGGGTTGTAGTACATTGTGTACTGTCAGTGGTGTGCGGTGTGCTGGGTGTCTGATGGGGTTGTGGTACATTGTGTACTGTCAGTGGTGTGCGGTGTGCTGGGTTTCAGATGGGGTTGTGGTACATTGTGTCCTGTCAGTGGTGTGTTGTGTGCTGTGTGTCTGATGGGTGTGTGGTACATTGTGTAGTGTCAGTGGTGTGTGGCGTGCTGGGTGTCTGATGGGGGTGTGGTACATTGTGTACTGTCAGTGGTGTGCGGTGTGCTGGGTGTCTGATGGGGGTGTGGGACATTGTGTACTGTCAGTGGTGTGCGGTGTGCTGGGTGTCTGATGGGGGTGTGGTACATTGTGTACTGTCAGTGGTGTGTGGTGTGCTGGGTGTCTGATGGGGGTGTGGTACATTGTGTTCTGTCAGTGGTGTGCAGTGTGCTGGGTGTCTGATGGGGGTGTGGTACATTGTGTACTGTCAGTGGTGTGCGGTGTGCTGGGTGTCTGATGGGGGTGTGGTACATTGTGTACTGTCAGTGGTGTGCGGTGTGCTGGGTGTCTGATGGGGATGTGGTACATTGTGTACTGTCAGTGGTGTGCGGTGTGCTGGGTGTCTGATGGGGGTGTGGTACATTGTGTACTGTCAGTGGTGTGTGGTGTGCTGGGTGCCTGATGGGGGTGTGGTACATTGTGTACTGTCAGTGGTGTGCGGTGTGCTGGGTGTTTGATGGGGATGTGGTACATTGTGTACTGCCAGTGGTGTGCGATGTGCTGGGTGTCTGATGGGGGTGTGGTCCATTCTGTACTGCCAGTGGTGTGTGGTGTGCTGGGTCCCTGATGGGGGTGTGGTACATTGTGTACTGTCAGTGGTGTGCGGTGTGCTGGGTGTCTGATGGGGCTGTGGTACATTGTTTACTGTCAGTGGTGTGTGGTGAGCTGGGTGCCTGATGGGGGTGTGGTACATTGTGTACTGTCAGTGGTGTGCTGGGTGCCTGATGGGGGTGTGGTACATTGTGTACTGTCAGTGGCGTGCGGTGTGCTGGGTATCTGATGGGGGTGTGGTACATTGTGTACTGTCAGTGGTGTGTGATGTGCTGGGTGTCTGATGGGGGTGTGCTACATTGTGTACTGTCAGTGGTGTGTGGTGAGCTGGGTGCCTGATGGGGGTGTGGTACATTGTGTACTGTCAGTGGTGTGTGGTGAGCTGGGTGCCTGATGGGGGTGTGGTACATTGTGTACTGTCAGTGGTGTGCGGGGTGCTGGGTGTCTGATGGGACTGTGGTACATTGTGTACTGTCAGTGGTGTGTGATGTGCTGGGTGTCTGATGGGGGTGTGCTACATTGTGTACTGTTATTGGTGTGCGGTGTGCTGGGTGCCTGATGGGGGTGTGGTACATTGTGTACTGTCAGTGGTGTGTGGTGTGCTGGGTGTCTGATGGCGGTGTGGTACATTGTGTACTGTCAGTGGTGTGCGGTGTGCTGGGTGCCTGATGGGGGTGTGGTACATTGTGTACTGTCAGTGGTGTGCGGTGTGCTGGGTGTCTGATGGGGCTGTGGTACATTGTGTACTGTCAGTGGTGTGCGGTGTGCTGGGTGTCTGATGGGGCTGTGGTACATTGTGTACTGTCAGTGGTGTGCGGTGTGCTGGGTGTCTGATGGGGCTGTGGTACATTGTGTACTGTCAGTGGTGTGAGGTGTGCTGGGTGTCTGATGGGGCTGTGGTACATTGTGTACTGTCAGTGGTGTGCGGTGTGCTGGGTGTCTGATGGGGCTGAGGTACATTGTGTGCTGTCAGTGGTGTGCGGTGTGCTGGGTGTCTGATGGGGCTGTGGTACATTGTGTACTGTCAGTGGTGTGCGGTGTGCTGGGTGTCTGATGGGGCTGAGGTACATTGTGTACTGTCAGTGGTGTGCAGTGTGCTGGGTGCCTGATGGGGCTGTGGTACATTGTGTACTGTCAGTGGTGTGCGGTGTGCAGGGTGTCTGATGGGACTGTGGTACATTGTGTAATGTCAGTGGTGTGCGGTGTGCTGGGTGTCTGATGGGACTGTGGTACATTGTGTACTGTCAGTGGTGTGCGGTGTGCTGGGTGTCTGATGGGGCTGTGGTACATTGTGTGCTGTCAGTGGTGTGCGGTGTGCTGGGTGTCTGATGGGGCTATGGTACATTGTGTACTGTCAGTGGTGTGCGGTGTGCTGGGTGTCTGATGGGGGTGTGGTACATTGTTTACTGTCAGTTGTGTGCGGTGTGCTGGTTGTCTGATGGGGATGTGGTACATTGTGTACTGTCAGTGGTGTGCGGTGTGCTGGGTGTCTGATGGGGGTGTGGTACATTGTGTGCTGTCAGTGGTGTGCGGTGCGCAGGGTGCCTAATGGGGGTGTGGTACATTGTGTACTGTCAGTGGTGTGCGGTGCGCAGGGTGCCTGATGGGGGTGTGGTACATTGTGTACTGTCAGTGGAGTGTGGTGTGCTGGGTGTCTGATGGGGGTGAGGAACATTGTGTACTGTCAGTGGTGTGCGGTGTGCTGGGTGTCTGATGGGGGTGTGGTACATTGTGTACTGTCAGTGGTGTGTGGTGTGCTGGGTGCCTGATGGGGGTGTGGTACATTGTGTACTGTCAGTGGTGTGCGGTGTGCTGGGTGTCTGATGGGGCTGTGGTACATTGTGTACTGTCAGTGGTGTGTGGTGTGCTGGGTGTCTGATGGGGTGTGGTACATTGTGTACTGTCAGTGGTGTGTGGTGTGCTGGGTGTCTGATGGGGGTGTGGTACATTGTGTACTGTCAGTGGTGTGCGGTGTGCTGTGTGTCTCATGGGGCTGTGGTACATTGTGTACTGTCAGTGGTGTGCGGTGTGCTGGGTGTCTGATGGGGGTGTGGTACATTGTGTACTGTCAGTGGTGTGCGGTGTGCTGGGTGCCTGATGGGGGTGTGGTACATTGTGTACTGTCAGTGGTGTGCGGTGTGCTGGGTGTCTGATGGGGGTGTGGTACATTGTGTACTGTCAGTGGTGTGCGGTGAGCTGGGTGCCTGATGGGGCTGTGGTACATTGTGTACTGTCAGTGGTGTGCGGTGTGCTGGGAGCCTGATGGGGCTGTGGTACATTGTGTACTGTCAGTGGTGTGCGGTGTGCTGGGTGTCTGATGGGGCTGTGGTACATTGTGTACTGTCAGTGGTGTGCGGTGTGCTGGGTGTCTGATGGGGGTGTGGTACATTGTGTACTGTCAGTGGTGTGTGGTGTGCTGGGTTTCTGATGGGGATGTGGTACATTGTGTACTGTCAGTGGTGTGCGGTGTGCTGGGTGTCTGATGGGGGTGTGGTACATTGTGTGCTGTCAGTGGTGTGCGGTGCGCAGGGTGCCTGATGGGGGTGTGGTACATTGTGTACTGTCAGTGGTGTGCGGTGTGCTGCGTGTCTGATGGGGCTGTGGTACATTTTGTACTGTCAGTGGTGTGTGGTGTGCTGGGTGTCTGATGGGGGTGTGGTACATTGTGTACTGTCAGTGGTGTGTGGTGTGCTGGGTGTCTGATGGTGGTGTGGTACATTGTGTACTGTCAGTAGTGTGCGGTGTGTTGGGTGTCTGATGGGGGTGTGTAACATTTTGTACTGTCAGTGGTGTGTGGTGTGCTGGGTGTCTGATGGGGGTGTGGTATATTGTTTACTGTCAGTGGTGTGCTGGGTGTCTGATGGGTGTGTGGTACATTGTTTACTGTCAGTGGTGTGCGGTGTGCTGGGTGTCTGATGGGGCTGTGGTACATTGTGTACTGTCAGTGGTGTGTGGTGTGCTGGGTGCCTGATGGGGGTGTTGTACATTGTGTACTGTCAATGGTGTGCGGTGTGCTGGGTGTTTGATGGGGATGTGGTACATTGTGTACTGCCAGTGGTGTGCGATGTGCTGGGTGTCTGATGGGGGTGTGGTACATTGTGTACTGCCAGTGGTGTGTGGTGTGCTGGGTCCCTGATGGGGGTGTGGTACATTGTTTACTGTCAGTGGTGTGTGGTGAGCTGGGTGCCTGATGGGGGTGTGGTACATTGTGTACTGTCAGTGGTGTGCTGGGAGCCTGATGGGGGTGTGGTACATTGTGTACTGTCAGTGGTGTGCTGGGTGTCTGATGGGGGTGTGGTACATTGTGTACTGTCAGTGGTGTGTGGTGTGCTGGGTGTCTGATGGGGGTGTGGTACATTGTGTACTGTCAGTGGTGTGCGGTGTGCTGGGTATCTGATGGGGGTGTGGTACATTGTGTACTGTCAGTGGTGTGCGGGGTGCTGGGTGTCTGATGGGACTGTGGTACATTGTGTACTGTCAGTGGTGTGTGATGTGCTGGGTGTCTGATGGGGGTGTGGTACAATTTGTACTGTCAGTGGTGTGCGGTGTGCTGGGTGCCTGATGGGGGTGTGGTACATTGTGTACTGTCAGTGGTGTGCGGTGTGCGGGGTGTCTGATGGGGGTGTGGTACATTGTGTACTGTCAGTGGTGTGCGGTGTGCTGGGTGCCTGATGGGGGTGTGGTACATTGTGTACTGTCAGTGGAGTGTGGTGTGCTGGGTATCTGATGGGGGTGTGGTACATTGTGTACTGTCAGTGGTGTGCGGGGAGCTGGGTGTCTGATGGGGGTGTGGTACATTGTGTACTGTCAGTGGTGTGCCGTGTGCTGGGTGTCTGATGGGGGTGTGGCACATTGTGTACTGTCAGTGGTGTGTGGTGAGCTGGGTGCCTGATGGGGCTGTGGTACATTGTGTACTGTCAGTGGTGTGCGGTGTGCTGGGTGTCTGATGGGGGTGTGGTACATTGTGTACTGTCAGTGGTGTGCGGTGTGCTGTGTCCCTGATGGGGGTGTGGTACATTGTGTACTGTCAGTGGTGTGCGGTGTGCTGTGTGCCTGATGGGACTGTGGTACATTGTGTACTGTCAGTGGTGTGCGGTGTGCTGGGTGTCTGATGGGGCTGTGGTACATTGTGTACTGTCAGTGGTGTGCGGTGTGCTCGGTTTCTGATGGGGCTGTGGTACATTGTGTACTGTCAGTGGTGTGCGGTGTGCTGGGTGTCTGATGGGGTTGTGGTACATTGTGTACTGTCAGTGGTGTGCGGTGTGCTGGGTGTCTGATGGGGGTGTGGTACATTGTGTGCTGTCAGTGGTGTGCGGTGCGCAGGGTGCCTGATGGGGGTGTGGTACATTGTGTACTGTCAGTGGTGTGTGGTGTGCTGGGTGCCTGATGGGGGTGTGTAACATTGTGTACTGTCAGTGGTGTGCGGTGTGCTGTGTGCCTGATGGGACTGTCGGACATTGTGTACTGTCAGTGGTGTGCGGTGTGCTGGGTGTCTGATGGGGCTGTGGTACATTGTGTACTGTCAGTGGTGTGCGGTGTGCTGGATGTCTGATGGGGCTGTTGTACATTGTGTACTGTCAGCCGTGTGCGGTGTGCTGGGTGTCTGATGGGGGTGTGGTACATTGTTTACTGTCAGTGGTGTGCGGTGTGCTGGGTGTCTGATGGGGATGTGGTACATTGTGTACTGTCAGTGGTGTGCGGTGTGCTGGGTGTCTGATGGGGGTGTGGTACATTGTGTGCTGTCAGTGGTGTGCGGTGCGCAGGGTGCCTGATGAGGGTGTGGTACATTGTGTACTGTCAGTGGTGTGTGGTGTGCTGGGTGTCTGATGCGGCTGTGGTACATTGTGTCCTGTAAGTGGTGTGTGGTGTGCTGGGTGTCTGATGGGGGTGTGGTACATTGTGTACTGTCAGTGGTGTGTGGTGTGCTGGGTGTCTGATGGGGGTGTGGTACATTGTGTACTGTCAGTGGTGTGCGGTGTGCTGGGTGTCTGATGCGGCTGTGGTACATTGTGTCCTGTAAGTGGTGTGTGGTGTGCTGGGTGTCTGATGGGGGTGTGGTACATTGTGTACTGTCAGTGGTGTGTGGTGTGCTGGGTGTCTGATGGGGGTGTGGTACATTGTGTACTGTCAGTGGTGTGCGGTGTGCTGGGTGTCTGATGGGGCTGTGGTACATTGTGTACTGTCAGTGGTGTGCGGTGTGCTGGTTGCCTGATGGGGGTGTGGTACATTGTGTACTGTCAGTGGTGTGTGGTGTGCTGGGTGTCTGATGGGGGTGAGGTACATTGTGTACTGTCAGTGGTGTGCGGTGTGCTGGGTGTCTGATGGGGGTGTGGTACATTGTGTACTGTCAGTGGTGTGCGATGTGCTGGGTGTCTGATGTGGGTGTGGTACATTGTGTACTGTCAGTGGTGTGCGGTGTGCTGGGTGCCTGATGGGGATGTGGTACATTGTGTACTGTCAGTGGTGTGTGGCGTGCTGGGTGCCTGATGGGGGTGTGGTACATTGTGTACTGTCAGTGGTGTGCGGTGAGCTGGGTGTCTGATGGGGGTGTGGTACATTGTGTACTGTCAGTGGTTTGTGGTGTGCTGGGTGCCTGATGGGGCAGTGGTACATTGTGTACTGTCAGTGGTGTGTGGTGTGCTGGGTGCCTGATGCGGCAGTGGTACATTGTGTACTGTCAGTGGTCTGCGGTGTGCTGTGTGCCTGATGGGGATGTGGTACATTGTGTACTGTCAGTGGTGTGTGGTGTGCTGGGTGCCTGATGGGGCAGTGGTACATTGTGTACTGTCAGTGGTGTGTGGTGTGCTGGGTGCCTGATGGGGCTGTGGTACATTGTGTACTATCAGTGGTGTGTGGTGTGCTGGGTGTCTGATGGGGGTGTGGTACATTGTGTACTGTCAGTGGTGTGCGGTGTGCTGGGTACCTGATGGGGGTGTGGTACATTGTGTACTGTCAGTAGTGTGCGGTGTGCTGGGTGCCTGATTGGGGTGTGGTACATTGTGTACTGTCTGTGGTGTGCGGTGTGCTGGGTGTCTGATGGGGGTGTGGTACATTGTGTACTGTCAGTGGTGTGCGATGTGCCGGGTGCCTGATGGGGCTGTGGTACATTGTGTACTGTCAGTGGTGTGCGGTGAGCTGGGTGTCTGATGGGGGTGTGGTACATTGTGTACTGGTAGTGGTGTGCGGTGTGCTGGGTGACTGATGGGGTTGTGGTACATTGTGTACTGTCAGTGGTGTGCGGTGTGCTGGGTGTCTGATGGGGGTGTGGTACATTGTGTACTGTCAGTGGTGTACGGTGTGCTGGGTGTCTGATGGGGGTGTGGTACATTGTGTACTGTCAGTGTTGTGCGGCGAGCTGGGTGCCTGATGGGGGTGTGGTACATTGTGTACTGTCAGTGGTGTGCTGGGTGTCTGATGGGGGTGTGGTACATTGTGTACTGTCAGTGGTGTGTTGTGTGCTGTGTGTCTGATGGGTGTGTGGTACATTGTGTACTGTCAGTGGTGTGTGGTGTGCTGGGTGTCTGATGGGGGTGTGGTACATTGTGTACTGTCAGTGGTGTGTGGTGTGCTGGGTGTCTGATGGGGGTGTGGAACATTGTGTACTGTCAGTGGTGTGCGGTGTGCTGGGTTTCAGATGGGGTTGTGGTACATTGTGTCCTGTCAGTGGTGTGTTGTGTGCTGTGTGTCTGATGGGTGTGTGGTACATTGTGTACTGTCAGTGGTGTGTGGTGTGCTGGGTGTCTGATGGGGGTGTGGTACATTGTTTACTGTCAGTGGTGTGCGGTGTGCTGGGTGTCTGATGGGGGTGTGGTACATTGTGTACTGTCAGTGGTGTGCTGTGTGCTGGGTGTCTGATGGGGCTGTGGTACATTGTGTACTGTCAGTGGTGTGTGGTGTGCTGGATGTCTGATTGAGCTGTGGAACATTGTGTACTGTCAGTGGTGTGCGGTGTGCTGGGTGTCTGATGGGAGTGTGGTACATTGTGTACTGTCAGTGGTGTGCTGTGTGCTGGGTGTCTGATGGGGCGGTGGTACATTGTATACTGTCAGTGGTGTGCGGTGTGCTGGGTGTCAGATGGGGTTGTGGTACATTGTGTACTGTCAGTGGTGTGCGGTGTGCTGGGTGTCTGATGGGGGTATGGTACATTGTGTACTGTCAGTGGTGTGTGGTGTGCTGGGTGTCTGATGGGGGTGTGGTACATTGTGTACTGTCAGTGGTGTGCGGTGTGCTGTGTCCCTGATGGGGGTGTGGTACATTGTGTACTGTCAGTGGTGTGCGGTGTGCTGGGTTTCAGATGGGGTTGTGGTACATTGTGTCCTGTCAGTGGTGTGTTGTGTGCTGTGTGTCTGATGGGTGTGTGGTACATTGTGTACTGTCAGTGGTGTGTGGTGTGCTGGGTGTCTGATGGGGGTATGGTACATTGTGTGCTGTCAGTGGTGTGCAGTGTGCTGGGTGTCTGATGGGGGTGTGGTACCTTGTGTACTGTCAGTGGTGTGCGGTGTCCTGGGTGTCTGATGGGGATGTGGTACATTGTGTACTGTCAGTGGTGTGCGGTGTGTTGGGTGTCTGATGGGGGTGTGGTACATTGTGTACTGTCAGTGGTGTGTGGTGTGCTGGGTGCCTGATGGGGGTGTGGTACATTGTGTACTGTCAGTGGTGTGCGGTGTGCTGGGTGTTTGATGGGGATGTGGTACATTGTGTACTGCCAGTGGTGTGCGATGTGCTGTGTGTCTGATAGGGGTGTGGTACATTGTGTACTGCCAGTGGTGTGTGGTGTGCTGGGTCCCTGATGGGGGTGTGGTACATTGTTTACTGTCAGTGGTGTGTGGTGAGCTGGGTGCCTGATGGGGGTGTGGTACATTGTGTACTGTCAGTGGTGTGCTGGGTGCCTGATGGGGGTATGGTACATTGTGTACTGTCAGTGGTGTGCAGTGTGCTGGGTGTCTGATGGGGGTGTGGTACCTTGTGTACTGTCAGTGGTGTGCGGTGTCCTGGGTGTCTGATGGGGGTATGGTACATTGTGTACTGTCAGTGGTGTGCGGTGTGCTGGGTGTCTGATGGGGTTGTGGTACATTGTGTACTGTCAGTGGTGTGCGGTGTGCTGGGTGTCTGATGGGGGTGTGGTACATTGTGTGCTGTCAGTGGTGTGCGGTGCGCAGGGTGCCTGATGGGGGTGTGGTACATTGTGTACTGTCAGTGGTGTGTGGTGTGCTGGGTGCCTGATGGGGGTGTGGTACATTGTGTACTGTCAGTGGTGTGCGGTGTGCTGTGTGCCTGATGGGACTGTCGTACATTGTGTACTGTCAGTGGTGTGCGGTGTGCTGGGTGTCTGATGGGGCTGTGGTACATTGTGTACTGTCAGTGGTGTGCGGTGTGCTGGATGTCTGATGGGGCTGTGGTACATTGTGTACTGTCAGCCGTGTGCGGTGTGCTGGGTGTCTGATGGGGGTGTGGTACATTGTTTACTGTCAGTGGTGTGCGGTGTGCTGGGTGTCTGATGGGGATGTGGTACATTGTGTACTGTCAGTGGTGTGCGGTGTGCTGGGTGTCTGATGGGGGTGTGGTACATTGTGTGCTGTCAGTGGTGTGCGGTGCGCAGGGTGCCTGATGAGGGTGTGGTACATTGTGTACTGTCAGCGGTGTGTGGTGTGCTGGGTGTCTGATGCGGCTGTGGTACATTGTGTCCTGTAAGTGGTGTGTGGTGTGCTGGGTGTCTGATGGGGGTGTGGTACATTGTGTACTGTCAGTGTTGTGTGGTGTGCTGGGTGTCTGATGGGGGTGTGGTACATTGTGTACTGTCAGTGGTGTGCGGTGTGCTGGGTGTCTGATGCGGCTGTGGTACATTGTGTCCTGTAAGTGGTGTGTGGTGTGCTGGGTGTCTGATGGGGGTGTGGTACATTGTGTACTGTCAGTGGTGTGTGGTGTGCTGGGTGTCTGATGGGGGTGTGGTACATTGTGTACTGTCAGTGGTGTGCGGTGTGCTGGGTGTCTGATGGGGCTGTGGTACATTGTGTACTGTCAGTGGTGTGCGGTGTGCTGGTTGCCTGATGGGGGTGTGGTACATTGTGTACTGTCAGTGGTGTGTGGTGTGCTGGGTGTCTGATGGGGGTGAGGTACATTGTGTACTGTCAGTGGTGTGCGGTGTGCTGGGTGTCTGATGGGGGTGTGGTACATTGTGTACTGTCAGTGGTGTGCGATGTGCTGGGTGTCTGATGTGGGTGTGGTACATTGTGTACTGTCAGTGGTGTGCGGTGTGCTGGGTGCCTGATGGGGATGTGGTACATTGTGTACTGTCAGTGGTGTGTGGCGTGCTGGGTGCCTGATGGGGGTGTGGTACATTGTGTACTGTCAGTGGTGTGCGGTGAGCTGGGTGTCTGATGGGGGTGTGGTACATTGTGTACTGTCAGTGGTGTGTGGTGTGCTGGGTGCCTGATGGGGCAGTGGTACATTGTGTACTGTCAGTGGTGTGTGGTGTGCTGGGTGCCTGATGCGGCAGTGGGACATTGTGTACTGTCAGTGGTCTGCGGTGTGCTGTGTGCCTGATGGGGATGTGGTACATTGTGTACTGTCAGTGGTGTGTGGTGTGCTGGGTGCCTGATGGGGCAGTGGTACATTGTGTACTGTCAGTGGTGTGTGGTGTGCTGGGTGCCTGATGGGGCTGTGGTACATTGTGTACTGTCAGTGGTGTGTGGTGTGCTGGGTGTCTGATGGGGGTGTGGTACATTGTGTACTGTCAGTGGTGTGCGGTGTGCTGGGTACCTGATGGGGGTGTGGTACATTGTGTACTGTCAGTGGTGTGTGGTGTGCTGGGTGCCTGATTGGGGTGTGGTACATTGTGTACTGTCAGTGGTGTGTGGTGTGCTGGGTGTCTGATGGGTGTGTGGTACATTGTGTACTGTCAGTAGTGTGCGGTGTGCTGGGTGCCTGATTGGGGTGTGGTACATTGTGTACTGTCTGTGGTGTGCGGTGTGCTGGGTTTCTGATGGGGGTGTGGTACATTGTGTACTGTCAGTGGTGTGCGATGTGCCGGGTGCCTGATGGGGCTGTGGTACATTGTGTACTGTCAGTGGTGTGCGGTGAGCTGGGTGTCTGATGGGGGTGTGGTACATTGTGTACTGGTAGTGGTGTGCGGTGTGCTGGGTGTCTGATGGGGGTGTGGTACATTGTGTACTGTCAGTGTTGTGCGGCGAGCTGGGTGCCTGATGGGGGTGTGGTACATTGTGTACTGTCAGTGGTGTGTGGTGTGCTGGGTGTCTGATGGGGGTGTGGTACATTGTGTACTGTCAGTGGTGTGCGGTGTGCTGGGTGACTGATGGGGGTGTGGTACATTGTGTACTATCAGTGGTGTGCGGTGTGCTGGGTGTCTGATTGAGCTGTGGGACATTGTGTACTGTCAGTGGTGTGCGGTGTGCTGGGTTTCAGGTGGGGTTGTGGTACATTGTGTCCTGTCAGTGGTGTGTTGTGTGCTGTGTGTCTGATGGGTGTGTGGTACATTGTGTACTGTCAGTGGTGTGTGGTGTGCTGGGTGTCTGATGGGGGTGTGGTACATTGTTTACTGTCAGTGGTGTGCGGTGTGCTGGGTGTCTGATGGGGGTGTGGTACATTGTGTACTGTCAGTGGTGTGCGGTGTGCTGGGTGTCTGATGGGAGTGTGGTACATTGTGTACTGTCAGTGGTGTGCTGTGTGCTGGGTGTCTGATGGGGCTGTGGTACATTGTGTACTGTCAGTGGTGTGTGGTGTGCTGGATGTCTGATTGAGCTGTGGAACATTGTGTACTGTCAGTGGTGTGCGGTGTGCTGGGTGTCTGATGGGAGTGTGGTACATTGTGTACTGTCAGTGGTGTGCTGTGTGCTGGGTGTCTGATGGGGCGGTGGTACATTGTATACTGTCAGTGGTGTGCGGTGTGCTGGGTGTCAGATGGGGTTGTGGTACATTGTGTACTGTCAGTGGTGTGCGGTGTGCTGGGTGTCTGATGGGGGTATGGTACATTGTGTACTGTCAGTGGTGTGTGGTGTGCTGGGTGTCTGATGGGGGTGTGGTACATTGTGTACTGTCAGTGGTGTGCGGTGTGCTGTGTCCCTGATGGGGGTGTGGTACATTGTGTACTGTCAGTGGTGTGCGGTGTGCTGGGTTTCAGATGGGGTTGTGGTACATTGTGTCCTGTCAGTGGTGTGTTGTGTGCTGTGTGTCTGATGGGTGTGTGGTACATTGTGTACTGTCAGTGGTGTGTGGTGTGCTGGGTGTCTGATGGGGGTATGGTACATTGTGTACTGTCAGTGGTGTGCAGTGTGCTGGGTGTCTGATGGGGGTGTGGTACCTTGTGTACTGTCAGTGGTGTGCGGTGTCCTGGGTGTCTGATGGGGGTATGGTACATTGTGTACTGTCAGTGGTGTGCGGTGTGCTGGGTGTCTGATGGGGATGTGGTACATTGTGTACTGTCAGTGGTGTGCGGTGTGTTGGGTGTCTGATGGGGGTGTGGTACATTGTGTACTGTCAGTGGTGTGTGGTGTGCTGGGTGCCTGATGGGGGTGTGGTACATTGTGTACTGTCAGTGGTGTGCGGTGTGCTGGGTGTTTGATGGGGATGTGGTACATTGTGTACTGCCAGTGGTGTGCGATGTGCTGTGTGTCTGATAGGGGTGTGGTACATTGTGTACTGCCAGTGGTGTGTGGTGTGCTGGGTCCCTGATGGGGGTGTGGTACATTGTTTACTGTCAGTGGTGTGTGGTGAGCTGGGTGCCTGATGGGGGTGTGGTACATTGTGTACTGTCAGTGGTGTGCTGGGTGCCTGATGGGGGTGTGGTATATTGTGTACTGTCAGTGGTGTGCGGTGTGCTGGGTATCTGATGGGGGTGTGGTACATTGTGTACTGTCAGTGGTGTGCGGGGTGCTGGGTGTCTGATGGGACTGTGGTACATTGTGTACTGTCAGTGGTGTGTGATGTGCTGGGTGTCTGATGGGGGTGTGGTACATTGTGTACTGTCAGTGGTGTGCGGTGTGCTGGGTGTCTGATGGGGGTGTGGTACATTGTGTACTCTCAGTGGTGTGCGGTGTGCTGGGTGTCTGATGGGGGTGTGGTACATTGTGTACTGTCAGTGGTGTGCGGTGAGCTGGGTGCCTGATGGGGCTGTGGTACATTGTGTACTGTCAGTGGTGTGCGGTGTGCTGGGTGCCTGATGGGGGTGTGGTACATTGTGTACTGTCAGTGGTGTGCGGAGTGCTGGGTGCCTGATGGGGGTGTGGCACATTGTGTACTGTCAGTGGTGTGCGGTGTGCTGGGTGTCTGATGGGGGTGTGGCACATTGTGTACTGTCAGTGGTGTGTGGTGTGCTGGGTGTCTGATGGGGGTGTGGTACATTGTGTACTGTCAGTGGTGTGTGGTGTGCTGGGTGTCTGATGGGGGTGTGGCACATTGTGTACTGTCAGTGGTGTGTGGTGAGCTGGGTGCCTGATGGGGCTGTGGTACATTGTGTACTGTCAGTGGTGTGCGGTGTGCTGGGTGTCTGATGGGGCTGTGGTACATTGTGTACTGTCAGTGGTGTGCGGTGTGCTGGGTGTCTGATGGGGCTGAGGTACATTGTGTACTGTCAGTGGTGTGCAGTGTGCTGGGTGCCTGATGGGGCTGTGGTACATTGTGTACTGTCAGTGGTGTGCGGTGTGCTGGGTGCCTGATGGGGCTGTGGTACATTGTGTACTGTCAGTGGTGTGCAGTGTGCTGGGTGCCTGATGGGGGTGTGGTACATTGTGTACTTTCAGTGGTGTGCGGTGTGCAGGGTGCCTGATGGGGGTGTGGTACATTGTGTACTGTCAGTGGTGTGCGGTGTGCTGAGTGTCTGATGGGGGTGTGGTACATTGTGTACTGTCAGTGGTGTGTGGTGTGCTGGGTGTCTGATGGGGGTGTGGTACATTGTGTACTGTCAGTGGTGTGCGGTGTGCTGTGTGCCTGATGGGACTGTGGTACATTGTGTACTGTCAGTGGTGTGCGGTGTGCTGGGTGTCTGATGGGGGTGTGGTACATTGTGTACTGTCAGTGGTGTGCGGTGTGCTGGGTGTCTGATGGGGGTGTGGTACATTGTGTACTGTCAGTGGTGTGCGGTGTGCTGGGTGTCTGATGGGGGTGTGGTACATTGTGTGCTGTCAGTGGTGTGCGGTGCGCAGGGTGCCTGATGGGGGTGTGGTACATTGTGTACTGTCAGTGGTGTGTGGTGTGCTGGGTGCCTGATGGGGGTGTGGTACATTGTGTACTGTCAGTGGTGTGCGGTGTGCTGGGTGTCAGATGGGGCTGTGGTACATTGTGTACTGTCAGTGGTGTGTGGTGTGCTGGGTGCCTGATGGGGGTGTGGTACATTGTGTACTGTCAGTGGTGTGCGGTGTGCTGGGTGTCAGATGGGGCTGTGGTACATTGTGTACTGTCAGTGGTGTGCGGTGTGCTGGGTGTCTGATGGGGATGTGGTACATTGTGTACTGTCAGTGGTGTGCGGTGTGCTGGGTGTCTGATGGGGGTGTGGTACATTGTGTGCTGTCAGTGGTGTGCGGTGCGCAGGGTGCCTGATGGGGGTGTGGTACATTGTGTACTGTCAGTGGTGTGCGGTGTGCTGGGTGTCTGATGGGGCTGTGGTACATTGTGTCCTGTAAGTGATGTGTGGTGTGCTGGGTGTCTGATGGGGGTGTGGTACATTGTGTACTGTCAGTGGTGTGCGGTGTGCTGGGTGTCTGATGGGGCTGTGGTACATTGTGTCCTGTAAGTGGTGTGTGGTGTGCTGGGTGTCTGATGGGGGTGTGGTACATTGTGTACTGTCAGTGGTGTGCGGTGTGCTGGGTGCCTGATGGGGGTGTGGTACATTGTGTACTGTCAGTGGTGTGTTGTGCTGGGTGTCTGATGGGGGTGAGGTACATTGTGTACTGTCAGTGGTGTGCGGTGTGCTGGGTGTCTGATGGGGGTGTGGTACTTTGTGTACTCTCAGTGGTGTGCGATGTGCTGGGTGTCTGATGTGGGTGTGGTACATTGTGTACTGTCAGTGGTGTGCGGTGTGCTGGGTGTCTGATGGGGGTGTGGTACTTTGTGTACTGTCAGTGGTGTGTGGTGTGCTGGGTGTCTGATGGGGGTGTGGTACATTGTGTACTGTCAGTGGTGTGCGGTGTTCTGGGTGTCTGATGGGTGTGTGGTACATTGTGTACTGTCAGTGGTGTGCGGTGTGCTGGGTGTCTGATGGGGGTGTGGTACATTGTGTACTGTTATTGGTGTGCGGTGTGCTGGGTGTCTGATGGGGGTGTGGTACTTTGTGTACTGTCAGTGGTGTGTGGTGTGCTGGGTGTCTGATGGGGGTGTGGTACATTGTGTACTGTCAGTGGTGTGCGGTGTGCTGGGTGTCTGATGGGGGTGTGGTACATTGTGTACTGTCAGTGGTGTGTGGTGTGCTGGGTGCCTGATGGGGCTGTGGTACATTGTGTACTGTCAGTGGTGTGTGGTGTGCTGGGTGTCTGATGGGGGTGTGGTACATTGTGTGCTGTCAGTGGTGTGCGGTGTGCTGGGTGACTGATGGGGGTGTGGTACATTGTGTACTGTCAGTGGTGTGCGATGTGCTGGGTGTCTGATGGCGGTGTGGTACATTGTGTACAGTCAGTGGTGTGCGGTGTGCTGGGTGTCTGATGGGGGTGTGGTACATTGTGTACTGTCAGTGGTGTGCGGTGTGCTGGGTGCCTGATGGGTCTGTGGTACATTGTGTACTGTCAGTGGTGTGCGGTGTGCTGGGTGTCTGATGGGGGTGTGGTACATTGTGTACTGTCAGTGGTGTGCGGTGTGCTGGGTGCCTGATGGGTCTGTGGTACATTGTGTACTGTCAGTGGTGTGCGGTGTGCTGGGTGTCTGATGGGGGTGTGGTACATTGTGTACTGTCAGTGGTGTGCGGTGTGCTGGGTGTCTGATGGGGGTGTGGAACATTGTGTACTGTCAGTGGTGTGTGGTGTGCTGGGTGTCTGATGGGGGTGTGGTACATTGTGTACTGTCAGTGGTGTGTGGTGTGCTGGGTGTCTGATGGGGGTGTGGTACATTGTGTACTGTCAGTGGTGTGTGGCGAGCTGGGTGCCTGATGGGGGTGTGGGACATTGTGTACTGTCAGTGGTGTGTGGTGTGCTGGGTGTCTGATGGGGGTGTGGTACATTGTGTACTGTCAGTGGTGTGTGGTGTGCTGGGTGTCTGATGGGGCTGTGGAACATTGTGTACTGTCAGTGGTGTGCGGTGTGCTGGGTGTCAGATGGGGTTGTGGTACATTGTGTACTGTCAGTGGTGTGCGGTGTGCTGGGTGTCTGATGGGGTTGTGGTACATTGTGTACTGTCAGTGGTGTGCGGTGTGCTGGGTTTCAGATGGGGTTGTGGTACATTGTGTCCTGTCAGTGGTGTGTTGTGTGCTGTGTGTCTGATGGGTGTGTGGTACATTGTGTACTGTCAGTGGTGTGTGGTGTGCTGGGTGTCTGATGGGGGTGTGGTACATTGTGTACTGTCAGTGGTGTGCGGTGTGCTGGGTGTCTGATGGGGGTGTGGGACATTGTGTACTGTCAGTGGTGTGCGGTGTGCTGGGTGTCTGATGGGGGTGTGGTACATTGTGTACTGTCAGTGGTGTGTGGTGTGCTGGGTGTCTGATGGGGGTGTGGTACTTTGTGTACTGTCAGTGGTGTGCAGTGTGCTGGGTGTCTGATGGGGGTGTGGTACATTGTGTACTGTCAGTGGTGTGCGGTGTGCTGGGTGTCTGATGGGGGTGTGGTACATTGTGTACTGTCAGTGGTGTGCGGTGTGCTGGGTGTCTGATGTGGATGTGGTACATTGTGTACTGTCAGTGGTGTGCGGTGTGCTGGGTGTCTGATGGGGGTGTGGTACATTGTGTACTGTCAGTGGTGTGTGGTGTGCTGGGTGCCTGATGGGGGTGTGGTACATTGTGTACTGTCAGTGGTGTGCGGTGTGCTGGGTGTTTGATGGGGATGTGGTACATTGTGTACTGCCAGTGGTGTGCGATGTGCTGGGTGTCTGATGGGGGTGTGGTCCATTGTGTACTGCCAGTGGTGTGCGGTGTGCTGGGTCCCTGATGGGGGTGTGGTACATTGTGTACTGTCAGTGGTGTGCGGTGTGCTGGGTGTCTGATGGGGCTGTGGTACATTGTTTACTGTCAGTGGTGTGTGGTGAGCTGGGTGCCTGATGGGGGTGTGGTACATTGTGTACTGTCAGTGGTGTGCTGGGTGCCTGATGGGGGTGTGGTACATTGTGTACTGTCAGTGGCGTGCGGTGTGCTGGGTATCTGATGGGGGTGTGGTACATTTTGTACTGTCAGTGGTGTGTGATGTGCTGGGTGTCTGATGGGGGTGTGCTACATTGTGTACTGTCAGTGGTGTGTGGTGAGCTGGGTGCCTGATGGGGGTGTGGTACATTGTGTACTGTCAGTGGTGTGTGGTGAGCTGGGTGCCTGATGGGGGTGTAGTACATTGTGTACTGTCAGTGGTGTGCGGGGTGCTGGGTGTCTGATGGGACTGTGGTACATTGTGTACTGTCAGTGGTGTGTGATGTGCTGGGTGTCTGATGGGGGTGTGCTACATTGTGTACTGTTATTGGTGTGCGGTGTGCTGGGTGCCTGATGGGGGTGTGGTACATTGTGTACTGTCAGTGGTGTGTGGTGTGCTGGGTGTCTGATGGGGGTGTGGTACATTGTGTAATGTCAGTGGTGTGCGGTGTGCTGGGTGTCTGATGGGACTGTGGTACATTGTGTACTGTCAGTGGTGTGCGGTGTGCTGGGTGTCTGATGGGGCTGTGGTACATTGTGTACTGTCAGTGGTGTGCGGTGTGCTGGGTGTCTGATGGGGGTGTGGTACATTGTTTACTGTCAGTGGTGTGCGGTGTGCTGGTTGTCTGATGGGGATGTGGTACATTGTGTACTGTCAGTGGTGTGCGGTGTGCTGGGTGTCTGATGGGGGTGTGGTACGTTGTGTGCTGTCAGTGGTGTGCGGTGCGCAGGGTGCCTGATGGGGGTGTGGTACATTGTGTACTGTCAGTGGTGTGCGGTGTGCTGGGTGTCTGATGGGGCTGTGGTACATTGTGTACTGTCAGTGGTGTGTGGTGTGCTGGGTGTCTGATGGGGTGTGGTACATTGTGTACTGTCAGTGGTGTGTGGTGTGCTGGGTGTCTGATGGGGTGTGGTACATTGTGTACTGTCAGTGGTGTGTGGTGTGCTGGGTGTCTGATGGGGGTGTGGTACATTGTGTACTGTCAGTGGTGTGCGGTGTGCTGGGTGTCTGATGGGGGTGTGGTACATTGTGTACTGTCAGTGGTGTGC
This sequence comes from Scyliorhinus torazame, assembly GCF_047496885.1. Classification (NCBI taxonomy): domain Eukaryota; kingdom Metazoa; phylum Chordata; class Chondrichthyes; order Carcharhiniformes; family Scyliorhinidae; genus Scyliorhinus; species Scyliorhinus torazame. Next base: position 649,138 of record NW_027307772.1, read on the forward strand.
GGTGTGCTGTGTGTCTGATGGGGGTGTGGTACACTGTGTACTGTCAGTGGTGTGTGGTGTGCTGGGTGTCTGATGGGGGTGTGGTACATTGTGTACTGTCAGTGGTGTGCGGTGTGCTGTGTGTCTCATGGGGCTGTGGTACATTGTGTACTGTCAGTGGTGTGTGGTGTGCTGGGTGTCTGATGGGGGTGTGGCACATTGTGTATTGTCAGTGGTGTGCGGTGTGCTGGGTGTCTGATGGGGGTGTGGTACATTGTGTACTGTCAGTGGTGTGCGGTGAGCTGGGTGCCTGATGGGGCTGTGGTACATTGTGTACTGTCAGTGGTGTGCGGTGTGCTGGGAGCCTGATGGGGCTGTGGTACATTGTGTACTGTCAGTGGTGTGCGGTGTGCTGGGTGTCTGATGGGGCTGTGGTACATTGTGTACTGTCAGTGGTGTGCGGTGTGCTGGGTGTCTGATGGGGGTGTGGTACATTGTGTGCTGTCAGTGGTGTGCGGTGCGCAGGGTGCCTGATGGGGGTGTGGCACATTGTGCACTGTCAGTGGTGTGCGGTGTGCTGCGTGTCTGATGGGGCTGTGGTACATTTTGTACTGTCAGTGGTGTGTGGTGTGCTGGGTGTCTGATGGGGGTGTGGTACATTGTGTACTGTCAGTGGTGTGTGGTGTGCTGGGTGTCTGATGGGGGTGTGTAACATTTTGTACTGTCAGTGGTGTGTGGTGTGCTGGGTGTCTGATGGGGGTGTGGTACATTGTGTACTGTCAGTGGTGTGCTGGGTGTCTGATGGGTGTGTGGTACATTGTTTACTGTCAGTGGTGTGCGGTGTGCTGTGTGTCTGATGGGGCTGTGGTACATTGTGTACTGTCAGTGGTGTGTGGTGTGCTGGGTGTCTGATGGGGGTGTGGTACATTGTGTACTGTCAGTGTTGTGCGGTGTGCTGGGTGCCTGATGGGGCTGTGGTACATTGTGTACTGTCAGTGGTGTGCGGTGTGCTGGGTGTCTGATGGGGCTGTGGTACATTGTGTACTGTCAGTGGTGTGCGGTGTGCTGGGTGTCTGATGGGGCTGAGGTACATTGTATACTGTCAGTGGTGTGCAGTGTGCTGGGTGCTTGATGGGGCTGTGGTACATTGTGTACTGTCAGTGGTGTGCGGTGTGCAGGGTGCCTGATGGGGGTGTGGTACATTGTGTACTGTCAGTGGTGTGCGGTGTGCTGGGTGTCTGATGGGGGTGTGGTACATTGTGTACTGTCAGTGGTGTGCGGTGTGCTGGGTGTCTGATGGAGGTGTGGTACATTGTGTACTGTCAGTGGTGTGTGGTGCGCTGGGTGTCTGATGGGGGTGTGGTACATTGTGTACTGTCAGTGGTGTGCGGTGTGCTGTGTGCCTGATGGGACTGTGGTACATTGTGTACTGTCAGTGGTGTGCGGTGTGCTGGGTGTCTGATGGGGCTGTGGTACATTGTGTACTGTCAGTGGTGTGCGGTGTGCTGGGTGTCTGATGGGGGTGTGGTACATTGTGTGCTGTCAGTGGTGTGCGGTGCGCAGGGTGCCTGATGGGGGTGTGGTACATTGTGTACTGTCAGTGGTGTGTGGTGTGCTGGGTGCCTGATGGGGCTGTGGTACATTGTGTACTGTCAGTTGTGTGCGGTGTGCTGGGTGTCTGATGGAGGTGTGGTACATTGTGTACTGTCAGTGGTGTGTGGTGTGCTGGGTGTCTGATGGGGGTGTGGTACATTGTGTACTGTCAGTGGTGTGCGGTGTGCTGTGTGCCTGATGGGACTGTGGTACATTGTGTACTGTCAGTGGTGTGCGGTGTGCTGGGTGTCTGATGGGGCTGTGGTACATTGTGTACTGTCAGTGGTGTGCGGTGTGCTGGGTGTCTGATGGGGGTGTGGTACATTGTGCACTGTCAGTGGTGTGCTGTGTGCTGGGTTTCTGATGGGGATGTGGTACATTGTGTACTGTCAGTGGTGTGCGGTGTGCTGGGTGTCTGATGGGGGTGTGGTACATTGTGTACTGTCAGTGGTGTGCTGTGTGCTGGGTTTCTGATGGGGATGTGGTACATTGTGTACTGTCAGTGGTGTGCGGTGTGCTGGGTGTCTGATGGGGGTGTGGTACATTGTGTGCTGTCAGTGGTGTGCGGTGCGCAGGGTGCCTGATGCGGGTGTGTAACATTGTGTGCTGTCAGTGGTGTGTGGTGTGCTGGGTGTCTGATTGGGGTGTGGTACATTGTGTACTGTCAGTGGTGTGCGGTGTGCTGGGTGTCAGATGGGGTTGTGGTACATTGTGTACTGTCAGTGGTGTGCGGTGTGCTGGGTGTCTGATGGTGGTGTGGTACATTGTGTACTGTCAGTAGTGTGCGGTGTGCTGGGTGTCTGATGGGGGTGTGTAACATTTTGTACTGTCAGTGGTGTGTGGTGTGCTGGGTGTCTGATGGGGGTGTGGTACATTGTGTACTGTCAGTAGTGTGCGGTGTGCTGGGTGTCTGATGGGGGTGTGTAACATTTTGTACTGTCAGTGGTGTGTGGTGTGCTGGGTGTCTGATGGGGGTGTGGTACATTGTGTACTGTCAGTGGTGTGCTGGGTGTCTGATGGGTGTGTGGAACATTGTGTACTGTCAGTGGTGTGCGGTGTGCTGGGTGTCAGATGGGGTTGTGGTACATTGTGTACTGTCAGTGGTGTGCGGTGTGCTGGTTGCCTGATGGGGGTGTGGTACATTGTGTACTGTCAGTGGTGTGCGGTGTGCTGGGTTTCAGATGGGGTTGTGGTACATTGTGTACTGTCAGTGGTGTGTGGTGTGCTGTGTGTCTGATGGGTGTGTGGTAAATTGTGTACTGTCAGTGGTGTGTGGTGTGGTGGGTGTCTGATGGGGGTGTGGTACATTGTGTACTGTCAGTGGTGTGCAGTGTGCTGGGTGTCTGATGGGGGTGTGGTACATTGTGTACTGTCAGTGGTGTGCGGTGTGCTGGGTGTCTGATGGGGGTGTGGTACATTGTGTACTGTCAGTGGTGTGTGGTGTGCTGGGTGTCTGATGGGGGTGTGGTACATTGTTTACTGTCAGTGGTGTGTGGTGAGCTGGGTGCCTGATGGGGGTGTGGTACATTGTGTACTGTCAGTGGTGTGCTGGGTGCCTGATGGGGGTGTGGTACATTGTGTACTGTCAGTGGTGTGCGGTGTGCTGGGTGTCTGATGGGGATGTGGTACATTGTGTACTGTCAGTGGTGTGTGCTGTGCTGGGTGTCTGATTGTGGTGTGGTACATTGTGTACTGTCAGTGGTGTGCGGTGTGCTGGGTATCTGATGGGGGTGTGGTACATTGTGTACTGTCAGTGGTGTGCGGGGTGCTGGGTGTCTGATGGGACTGTGGTACATTGTGTACTGTCAGTGGTGTGCGGTGTGCTGAGTGTCTGATGGGGGTGTGGCACATTATGTACTGTCAGTGGTGTGTGGTGAGCTGGGTGCCTGATGGGGCTGTGGTACATTGTGTACTGTCAGTGGTGTGCGGTGTGCTGGGTGTCTGATGGGGCTGTGGTACATTGTGTACTGTCAGTGGTGTGCGGTGTGCTGGGTGTCTGATGGGGCTGAGGTACATTGTGTACTGTCAGTGGTGTGCGGTGTGCTGGGTGCCTGATGGTGCTGTGGTACATTGTGTACTGTCAGTGGTGTGCGGTGTGCTGGGTGTCTGATGGGGGTGTGGTACATTGTGTACTGTCAGTGGTGTGCGGTGTGCTGGGTGTCTGATGGGGCGGTGGTACATTGTGTACTGTCAGTGGTGTGCGGTGTGCTGGGTGTCTGATGGTGCTGTGGTACATTGTGTACTGTCAGTGGTGTGCGTTGTGCTGGGTGTCTGATGGGGGTGTGGTACATTGTGTACTGTCAGTGGTGTGCGGTGTGCTGGGTGTCTGATGGGGGTGTGGTACATTGTGTACTGTCAGAGGTGTGCGGTGTGCTGGGTGTCTGATGGGGCTGTGGTACATTGTGTACCGTCAGTGGTGTGCGGTGTGCTGGGTGTCTGATGGAGGTGTGGTACATTGTGTACTGTCAGTGGTGTGCGGTGTGCTGGGTGTCTGATGGGGGTGTGGTACAGTGTGTACTGTCAGTAGTTTGCGGTGCGCTGGGTGCCTGATGGGACTGTGGTACATTGTGTACTGTCAGTGGTGTGTGGTGTGCTGGGTGCCTGATGGGACTGTGGTACATTGTGTACTGTCAGTGGTGTGTGGAGTGCTGGGTGTCTGATGGGACTGTGGTACATTGTGTACTGTCAGTGGTGTGTGGTGTGCTGGGTGTCTGATGGGGGTGTGGTACATTGTGTACTGTCAGTGGTGTGCGGTGTGCTGCGTGTCTGATGGGGCTGTGGTACATTGTGTACTGTCAGTGGTGTGCGGTGTGCTGGGTGTCTGATGGGGCTGTGGTACATTGTGTACTGTCAGTGGTGTGCGGTGTGCTGGGTGTCTGATGGGGGTGTGGTACATTGTTTACTGTCAGTGGTGTGCGGTGTGCTGGGTGTCTGATGGGGATGTGGTACATTGTGTACTGCCAGTGGTGTGCGGTGTGCTGGGTGTCTGATGGGGGTGTGGTACATTGTGTACTGTCAGTGGTGTGCGGTGTGCTGGGTGTCTGATGGGGGTGTGGTACATTGTGTGCTGTCAGTGGTGTGCGGTGCGCAGGGTGCCTGATGGGGGTGTGGTACATTGTGTACTGTCAGTGGTGTGCGGTGTGCTGGGTGTCTGATGGGGCTGTGGTACATTGTGTACTGTCAGTGGTGTGTGGTGTGCTGGGTGTCTGATGGGGGTGTGGTACATTGTGTACAGTCAGTGGTGTGTGGTGTGCTGGGTGCCTGATGGGGCTGTGGTACATTGTGTACTGTCAGTGATGTGCGGTGTGCTGGGTGTCTGATGGGGGTGTGGCACATTGTGTACTGTCAGTGGTGTGCGGTGAGCTGGGTGCCTGATGGGGCTGTGGTACATTGTGTACTGTCAGTGGTGTGCGGTGTGCTGGGTGTCTGATGGGGCTGTGGTACATTGTGTACTGTCAGTGGTGTGCGGTGTGCTGGGTGTCTGATGGGGCTGAGGTACATTGTATACTGTCAGTGGTGTGCGGTGTGCTGTGTGCCTGATGGGACTGTGGTACATTGTGTACTGTCAGTGGTGTGCGGTGTGCTGGGTGCCTGATGGGGCTGTGGTACATTGTGTACTGTCAGTGGTGTGCGGTGTGCTGGGTGCCTGTTGGGGGTGTGGTATATTGTGTACTGTCAGTGGTGTGCGGTGTGCTGGGTGTCTGATGGGGCTGTGGTACATTGTGTACTGTCAGTGGTGTGTGGTGAGCTGGGTGCCTGATGGGGGTGTGGTACATTGTGTACTGTCAGTAGTGTGCGGTGTGCTGGGTGTCTGATGGGGGTGTGGTACATTGTGTACTGTCAGTGGTGTGCGGTGTGCTGGGTGTCTGATGGGGGTGTGGTACATTGTGTACTGTCAGTGGTGTGCGGTGTGCTGGGTGTCTGATGGGGGTGTGGTACATTGTGAACTGTCAGTGGTGTGCGGTGTGCTGGGTGTCTGATGGGGGTGAGGTACATTGTGTACTGTCAGTGGTGTGCGGTGTGCTGGGTGTCTGATGGGGCTGTGGTACATTGTGTACTGTCAGTGGTGTGTGGTGTGCTGGGTGTCTGATGGGGGTGTGGTACATTGTGTACTGTCAGTGGTGTGCGGTGTGCTGAGTGCCTGATGGCGGTGTGGTACATTGTGTACTGTCAGTGGTGTGCGGTGTGCTGGGTGTCTGATGGGGGTGTGGTACATTGTGTACTGTCAGTGGTGTGTGGTGAGCTGGGTGCCTGATGGGGGTGTGGTACATTGTGTACTGTCAGTGGTGTGCGGTGAGCTGGGTGCCTGATGGGGGTGTGGTACATTGTGTACTGTCAGTGGTGTGTGGTGAGCTGGGTGCCTGATGGGGGTGTGGTACATTGTGTACTGTCAGTGGTGTGCGGTGTGCTGGGTGTCTGATGGGGGTGTGGTACATTGTGTACTGTCAGTGGTGTGCGGTGTGCTGGGTGCCTGATGGGGATGTGGTACATTGTGTACTGTCAGTGGTGTGCGGTGTGCTGGGTGTCTGATGGGGGTGTGGTACATTGTGTACTGTCAGTGGTGTGCGGTGTGCTGGGTGTCTGATGGGGCTGTGGTACATTGTGTACTGTCAGTGGTGTGCGGTGTGCTGGGTGTCTGATGGGGGTGTGGTACTTTGTGTACTGTCAGTGGTGTGCGGTGTGCTGGGTGCCTGATGGGTCTGTGGTACATTGTGTACTGTCAGTGGTGTGTGGTGTGCTGGGTGGCTGATGGGGGTGTGGTACATTGTGTACTGTCAGTGGTGTGCGGTGTGCTGGGTGTCTGATGGGGCTGTGGTACATTGTGTACTGTCAGTGGTGTGCGGGGTGCTGGGTGTCTGATGGGGCTGTGGTAAATTGTGTACTGTCAGTGGTGTGCGGTGTGCTGGGTGTCTGATGGGGGAGTGGTACATTGTGTACTGTCAGTGGTGTGTGGTGTGCTGGGTGTCTGATGGGGGTGTGGTACATTGTGTACTGTCAGTGGTGTGCGGTGTGCTGGGTGTCTGATGGGGATGTGGTACATTGTGTACTGTCAGTGGTGTGCGGTGTGCTGGGTGTCTGATGGGGGTGTGGTACATTGTGTACTGTCAGTGGTGTGCGGTGTGCTGGGTGTCTGATGGGGGTGTGGTACATTGTGTACTGTCAGTGGTGTGCGGGGTGCTGGGTGTCTGATGGGGCTGTGGTACATTGTGTACTGTCAGTGGTGTGCGGTGTGCCTGGTGTCTGATGGGGGATTGGTACATTGTGTACTGTCAGTGGTGTGCGGTGAGCTGGGTGCCTGATGGGGCTGTGGTACATTGTGTACTGTCAGTGGTGTGCGGTGTGCTGGGTGTCTGATGGGGGTGTGGTACATTGTGTACTGTCAGTGGTGTGTGGTGTGCTGGGTGTCTGATGGGGGTGTGGTACATTGTGTACTGTCAGTGGTGTGCGGTGTGCTGGGTGTCTGATGGGGGTGTGGCACATTGTGTACTGTCAGTGGTGTGTGGTGTGCTGGGTGTCTGATGGGGCTGTGGTACATTGTGTACTGTCAGTGGTTTGCGGTGTGCTGGGTGTCTGATGGGGGTGTGGTACATTGTGTACTGTCAGTGGTGTGCGGTGTGCTGTGTGCCTGATGGGGGTGAGGTACATTGTGTAATGTCAGTGGTGTGCGGTGTGCTGGGTGCCTGATGGGGGTGTGGTACATTGTGTACTGTCAGTGGTGTGCGGTGTGCTGGGTGCCTGATGGGGGTGTGGTACATTGTGTACTGTCAGTGGTGTGCGGTGAGCTGGGTCCCTGATGGGGGTGTGGTACATTGTGTACTGTCAGTGGTGTGCGGTGTGCTGGGTGCCTGATGGGGCTGTGGTACATTGTGTACTGTCAGTGGTGTGCGGTGTGCTGGGTGTCTGATGGGACTGTGGTACATTGTGTACTGTAAGTGGTGTGTGGTGTGCTGGGTGCCTGATGGGCCTGTGGTACATTGTGCACTGTCAGTGGTGTTTGGTGTGCTGGGTGTCTGATGGGGGTGTGGTACATTGTGTACTTTCAGTGGTGTGTGGTGTGCTGGGTGCCTGATGGGGGTGCGGTACATTGTGTACTGTCAGTGGTGTGCGGTGGGCTGGGTGTCTGATGGGGTGTGGTACATTGTGTAATGTCAGTGGTGTGTGGTGTGCTGGGTGTCTGATGGGGGTGTGGTACATTGTGTACTGACAGTGGTGTGCGGTGCCCTGGGTGTCTGATGGGGGTGTGGTACACTGTGTACTGTCAGTGGTGTGCGGTGTGCTGTGTGTCTGATGGGGGTGTGGTACATTGTGTACTGACGGTGAACTGTGGTGTGCTGGGTGTCTGATGGGGGTGTGGTACATTGTGAACTGTCAGTGGTGTGTGGTGTGCTGGGTGTCTGATGGGGGTGTGGTACATTGTGTACTGTCAGTGGTGTGCGGTGTGCTGGGTGTCTGATGGGGGTGTGGTACATTGTGTACTGTCAGTGGTGTGTGGTGTGCTGTGTGCCTGATGGGGGTGTGGTACCTTGTGTACTGTCAGTGGTGTTCGGTGTGCTGGGTGCCTGATGGGACTGTGGTACATTGTGTACTGTCAGTGGTGTGCGGTGTGCTGGGTGTCTGATGGGGGTGTGGTACATTGTGTACTGTCAGTGGTGTGTCGTGTTCTGGGTGTCTGATGGGGGTGTGGTACATTGTGTACTGTCAGTGGTGTGTGGTGTGCTGGGAGTCTGATGGGGGTGTGGTACATTGTGTACTGTCAGTGGTGTGCGGTGTGCTGGGTGTCTGATGGGTGTGTGGTACATTTTGTACTGTCAGTAGTGTGTGGTGTGCTGGGTGTCTGATGGGGATGTGGTACATTGTGTACTGTCAGTGGTGTGCGGTGTGCTGGGTGTCTGATGGGGGTGTGGTACATTGTGTACTGTCAGTGGTGTGCGGTGTGCTGGGTGCCTGATGGGTCTGTGGTACATTGTGTACTGTCAGTGGAGTATGGTGTACTGGGTGGCTGATGGGGGTGTGGTACATTGTGTACTGTCAGTGGTGTGCGGTGTGCTGGGTCTCTGATGGGGCTGTGGTACATTGTGTACTGTCAGTGGTGTGCGGGGTGCTGGGTGTCTGATGGGGCTGTGGTAAATTGTGTACTGTCAGTGGTGTGCGGTGTGCTGGGTGTCTGATGGGGGAGTGGTACATTGTGTACTGTCAGTGGTGTGTGGTGTGCTGGGTGTCTGATGGGGGTGTGGTACATTGTGTACTGTCAGTGGTGTGTGGTGTGCTGGGTGTCTGATGGGGGTGTGGTACATTGTGTACTGTCAGTGGTGTGCGGTGTGCTGGGTGTCTGATGGGGATGTGGTACATTGTGTACTGTCAGTGGTGTGCGGTGTGCTGGGTGTCTGATGGGGGTGTGGTACATTGTGTACTGTCAGTGGTGTGCGGTGTGCTGGGTGTCTGATGGGGGTGTGGTACATTGTGTACTGTCAGTGGTGTGCGGGGTGCTGGGTGTCTGATGGGGCTGTGGTACATTGTGTACTGTCAGTGGTGTGCGGTGTGCTGGGTGTCTGATGGGGGAGTGGTACATTGTGTACTGTCAGTGGTGTGCGGTGAGCTGGGTGCCTGATGGGGCTGTGGTACATTGTGTACTGTCAGTGGTGTGCGGTGTGCTGGGTGTCTGATGGGGGTGTGGTACATTGTGTACTGTCAGTGGTGTGTGGTGTGCTGTGTGTCTGATGGTGGTGTGGTACATTGTGTACTGTCAGTGGTGTGCGGTGTGCTGGGTGTCTGATGGGGATGTGATACATTGTGTACTGTCAGTGGTTTGCGGTGTGCTGGGTGTCTGATGGGGGTGTGGTACATTGTGTACTGTCAGTGGTGTGCGGTGTGCTGTGTGCCTGATGGGGGTGAGGTACATTGTGTAATGTCAGTGGTGTGCGGTGTGCTGGGTGCCTGATGGGGGTGAGGTACATTGTGTAATGTCAGTGGTGTGCGGTGTGCTGGGTGCCTGATGGGGGTGTGGTACATTGTGTACTGTCAGTGGTGTGCGGTGTGCTGGGTGCCTGATGGGGGTGTGGTACATTGTGTACTGTCAGTGGTGTGCGGTGTGCTGGGTGCCTGATGGGGCTGTGGTACATTGTGTACTGTCAGTGGTGTGCGGTGTGCTGGGTGTCTGATGGGACTGTGGTACATTGTGTACTGTCAGTGGTGTGTGGTGTGCTGGGTGCCTGATGGGCCTGTGGTACATTGTGCACTGTCAGTGGTGTTTGGTGTGCTGGGTGTCTGATGGGGGTGTGGTACATTGTGTACTGTCAGTGGTGTGCGGTGTGCTGGGTGTCTGATGGGGGTGTGGCACATTGTGTACTGTCAGTGGTGTGTGGTGAGCTGGGTGCCTGATGGGGCTGTGGTACATTGTGTACTGTCAGTGGTGTGCGGTGTGCTGGGTGTCTGATGGGGCTGTGGTACATTGTGTACTGTCAGTGGTGTGCGGTGTGCTGGGTGTCTGATGGGGCTGAGGTACATTGTATACTGTCAGTGGTGTGCAGTGTGCTGGGTGCCTGATGGGGCTGTGGTACATTGTGTACTGTCAGTGGTGTGCGGTGTGCAGGGTGCCTGATGTGGGTGTGGTACATTGTGTACTGTCAGTGGTGTGCGGTGTGCTGGGTGTCTGATGGAGGTGTGGTACATTGTGTACTGTCAGTGGTGTGTGGTGTGCTGGGTGTCTGATGGGGGTGCGGTACATTGTGTACTGTCAGTGGTGTGCGGTGTGCTGTGTGCCTGATGGGACTGTGGTACATTGTGTACTGTCAGTGGTGTGCGGTGTGCTGGGTGCCTGATGGGGCTGTGGTACATTGTGTACTGTCAGTGGTGTGCGGTGTGCTGGGTGTCTGATGGGGGTGTGGTACATTGTGTACTGTCAGTGGTGTGCGGTGTGCTGGGTGCCTGTTGGGGGTGTGGTATATTGTGTACTGTCAGTGGTGTGCGGTGTGCTGGGTGTCTGATGGGGCTGTGGTACATTGTGTACTGTCAGTGGTGTGTGGTGAGCTGGGTGCCTGATGGGGGTGTGGTACATTGTGTACTGTCAGTGGTGTGCGGTGTGCTGGGTGTCTGATGGGGGTGTGGTACATTGTGTACTGTCAGTGGTGTGCGGTGTGCTGGGTGTCTGATGGGGGTGTGGTACATTGTGTACTGTCAGTGGTGTGCGGTGTGCTGGGTGTCTGATGGGGCTGTGGTACATTGTGTACTGTCAGTGGTGTGTGGTGAGCTGGGTGCCTGATGGGGGTGTGGTACATTGTGTACTGTCAGTGGTGTGCGGTGTGCTGGGTGTCTGATGGGGGTGTGGTACATTGTGTACTGTCAGTGGTGTGCGGTGTGCTGGGTGTCTGATGGGGGTGTGGTACATTGTGTACTGTCAGTGGTGTGCGGTGTGCTGGGTGTCTGATGGGGGTTTGGTACATTGTGAACTGTCAGTGGTGTGCGGTGTGCTGGGTGTCTGATGGGGCTGTGGTACATTGTGTACTGTCAGTGGTGTGTGGTGTGCTGGGTGTCTGATGGGGGTGTGGTACATTGTGTACTGTCAGTGGTGACCGGTGTGCTGAGTGCCTGATGGCGGTGTGGTACATTGTGTACTGTCAGTGGTGTGCGGTGTGCTGGGTGCCTGATGGGGATGTGGTACATTGTGTACTGTCAGTGGTGTGCGGTGTGCTGGGTGTCTGATGGGGGTGTGGTACATTGTGTACTGTCAGTGGTGTGCGGTGTGCTGGGTGTCTGATGGGGCTGTGGTACATTGTGTACTGTCAGTGGTGTGCGGTGTGCTGGGTGTCTGATGGGGGTGTGGTACATTGTGTACTGTCAGTGGTGTGTGGTGAGCTGGGTGCCTGATGGGGGTGTGGTACATTGTGTACTGTCAGTGGTGTGCGGTGTGCTGGGTGTCTGATGGGGTTGTGGTACATTGTGTACTGTCAGTGGTGTGTGGTGAGCTGGGTGTCTGATGGGGGTGTGGTACATTGTGTACTGTCAGTGGTGTGCGGTGTGCTGGGTGTCTGATGGGGGTGTGGTACTTTGTGTACTGTCAGTGGTGTGCGGTGTGCTGGGTGTCTGATGGGGTTGTGGTACATTGTGTACTGTCAGTGGTGTGTGGTGAGCTGGGTGTCTGATGGGGGTGTGGTACATTGTGTACTGTCAGTGGTGTGCGGTGTGCTGGGTGTCTGATGGGGGTGTGGTACTTTGTGAACTGTCAGTGGTGTGCGGTGTGCTGGGTGTCTGATGGGGCTGTGGTACATTGTGTACTGTCAGTGGTGTGTGGTGTGCTGGGTGTCTGATGGGGGTGTGGTACATTGTGTACTGTCAGTGGTGACCGGTGTGCTGAGTGCCTGATGGCGGTGTGGTACATTGTGTACTGTCAGTGGTGTGCGGTGTGCTGGGTGCCTGATGGGGATGTGGTACATTGTGTACTGTCAGTGGTGTGCGGTGTGCTGGGTGTCTGATGGGGGTGTGGTACATTGTGTACTGTCAGTGGTGTGCGGTGTGCTGGGTGTCTGATGGGGCTGTGGTACATTGTGTACTGTCAGTGGTGTGCGGTGTGCTGGGTGTCTGATGGGGGTGTGGTACATTGTGTACTGTCAGTGGTGTGTGGTGAGCTGGGTGCCTGATGTGGGTGTGGTACATTGTGTACTGTCAGTGGTGTGCGGTGTGCTGGGTGTCTGATGGGGTTGTGGTACATTGTGTACTGTCAGTGGTGTGTGGTGAGCTGGGTGTCTGATGGGGGTGTGGTACATTGTGTACTGTCAGTGGTGTGTGGTGAGCTGGGTGCCTGATGGGGGTGTGGTACATTGTGTACTGTCAGTGGTGTGCGGTGTGCTGGGTGTCTGATGGGGTTGTGGTACATTGTGTACTGTCAGTGGTGTGTGGTGAGCTGGGTGTCTGATGGGGGTGTGGTACATTGTGTACTGTCAGTGGTGTGCGGTGTGCTGGGTGTCTGATGGGGGTGTGGTACTTTGTGTACTGTCAGTGGTGTGCGGTGTGCTGGGTGCCTGATGGGTCTGTGGTACATTGTGTACTGTCAGTGGTGTGTGGTGTGCTGGGTGGCTGATGGGGGTGTGGTACATTGTGTACTGTCAGTGGTGTGCGGTGTGCTGGGTGTCTGATGGGGCTGTGGTACATTGTGTACTGTCAGTGGTGTGCGGGGTGCTGGGTGTCTGATGGGGCTGTGGTAAATTGTGTACTGTCAGTGGTGTGCGGTGTGCTGGGTGTCTGATGGGGGAGTGGTACATTGTGTACTGTCAGTGGTGTGTGGTGTGCTGGGTGTCTGATGGGGGTGTGGTACATTGTGTACTGTCAGTGGTGTGCGGTGTGCTGGGTGTCTGATGGGGATGTGGTACATTGTGTACTGTCAGTGGTGTGCGGTGTGCTGGGTGTCTGATGGGGGTGTGGTACATTGTGTACTGTCAGTGGTGTGCGGTATGCTGGGTGTCTGATGGGGGTGTGGTACATTGTGTACTGTCAGTGGTGTGCGGAGTGCTGGGTGTCTGATGGGGCTGTGGTACATTGTGTACTGTCAGTGGTGTGCGGTGTGCTGGGTGTCTGATGGGGGATTGGTACATTGTGTACTGTCAGTGGTGTGCGGTGAGCTGGGTGCCTGATGGGGCTGTGGTACATTGTGTACTGTCAGTGGTGTGCGGTGTGCTGGGTGTCTGATGGGGGTGTGGTACATTGTGTACTGTCAGTGGTGTGTGGTGTGCTGGGTGTCTGATGGGGGTGTGGTACATTGTGTACTGTCAGTGGTGTGCGGTGTGCTGGGTGTCTGATGGGGGTGTGGCACATTGTGTACTGTCAGTGGTGTGTAGTGTGCTGGGTGTCTGATGGGGCTGTGGTACATTGTGTACTGTCAGTGGTTTGCGGTGTGCTGGGTGTCTGATGGGGGTGTGGTACATTGTGTACTGTCAGTGGTGTGCGGTGTGCTGTGTGCCTGATGGGGGTGAGGTACATTGTGTAATGTCAGTGGTGTGCGGTGTGCTGGGTGCCTGATGGGGGTGTGGTACATTGTGCACTGTCAGTGGTGTGCGGTGTGCTGGGTGCCTGATGGGGGTGTGGTACATTGTGTACTGTCAGTGGTGTGCGGTGAGCTGGGTCCCTGATGGGGGTGTGGTACATTGTGTACTGTCAGTGGTGTGCGGTGTGCTGGGTGCCTGATGGGGCTGTGGTACATTGTGTACTGTCAGTGGTGTGCGGTGTGCTGGGTGTCTGATGGGACTGTGGTACATTGTGTACTGTAAGTGGTGTGTGGTGTGCTGGGTGCCTGATGGGCCTGTGGTACATTGTGCACTGTCAGTGGTGTTTGGTGTGCTGGGTGTCTGATGGGGGTGTGGTACATTGTGTACTTTCAGTGGTGTGTGGTGTGCTGGGTGCCTGATGGGGGTGCGGTACATTGTGTACTGTCAGTGGTGTGCGGTGGGCTGGGTGTCTGATGGGGTGTGGTACATTGTGTAATGTCAGTGGTGTGTGGTGTGCTGGGTGTCTGATGGGGGTGTGGTACATTGTGTACTGACAGTGGTGTGCGGTGTCCTGGGTGTCTGATGGGGGTGTGGTACACTGTGTACTGTCAGTGGTGTGCGGTGTGCTGTGTGTCTGATGGGGGTGTGGTACATTGTGTACTGACGGTGAACTGTGGTGTGCTGGGTGTCTGATGGGGGTGTGGTACATTGTGAACTGTCAGTGGTGTGTGGTGTGCTGGGTGTCTGATGGGGGTGTGGTACATTGTGTACTGTCAGTGGTGTGCGGTGTGCTGGGTGTCTGATGAGGGTGCGGTACATTGTGTACTGTCAGTGGTGTGTGGTGTGCTGTGTGCCTGATGGGGGTGTGGTACATTGTGTACTGTCAGTGGTGTTCGGTGTGCTGGGTGCCTGATGGGACTGTGGTACATTGTGTACTGTCAGTGGTGTGCGGTGTGCTGGGTGTCTGATGGGGGTGTGGTACATTGTGTACTGTCAGTGGTGTGTCGTGTTCTGGGTGTCTGATGGGGGTGTGGTACATTGTGTACTGTCAGTGGTGTGTGGTGTGCTGGGAGTCTGATGGGGGTGTGGTACATTGTGTACTGTCAGTGGTGTGCGGTGTGCTGGGTGTCTGATGGGTGTGTGGTACATTTTGTACTGTCAGTAGTGTGTGGTGTGCTGGGTGTCTGATGGGGGTGTGGTACATTGTGTACTGTCAGTGGTGTGCGGTGTGCTGGGTGTCTGATGGGGGTGTGGTACATTGTGTACTGTCAGTGGTGTGCGGTGTGCTGGGTGCCTGATGGGTCTGTGGTACATTGTGTACTGTCAGTGGAGTGTGGTGTACTGGGTGGCTGATGGGGGTGTGGTACATTGTGTACTGTCAGTGGTGTGCGGTGTGCTGGGTCTCTGATGGGGCTGTGGTACATTGTGTACTGTCAGTGGTGTGCGGGGTGCTGGGTGTCTGATGGGGCTGTGGTAAATTGTGTACTGTCAGTGGTGTGCGGTGTGCTGGGTGTCTGATGGGGGAGTGGTACATTGTGTACTGTCAGTGGTGTGTGGTGTGCTGGGTGTCTGATGGGGGTGTGGTACATTGTGTACTGTCAGTGGTGTGTGGTGTGCTGGGTGTCTGATGGGGGTGTGGTACATTGTGTACTGTCAGTGGTGTGCGGTGTGCTGGGTGTCTGATGGGGATGTGGTACATTGTGTACTGTCAGTGGTGTGCGGTGTGCTGGGTGTCTGATGGGGGTGTGGTACATTGTGTACTGTCAGTGGTGTGCGGTGTGCTGGGTGTCTGATGGGGGTGTGGTACATTGTGTACTGTCAGTGGTGTGCGGGGTGCTGGGTGTCTGATGGGGCTGTGGTACATTGTGTACTGTCAGTGGTGTGCGGTGTGCTGGGTGTCTGATGGGGGAGTGGTACATTGTGTACTGTCAGTGGTGTGCGGTGAGCTGGGTGCCTGATGGGGCTGTGGTACATTGTGTACTGTCAGTGGTGTGCGGTGTGCTGGGTGTCTGATGGGGGTGTGGTACATTGTGTACTGTCAGTGGTGTGTGGTGTGCTGGCTGTCTGATGGTGGTGTGGTACATTGTGTACTGTCAGTGGTGTGCGGTGTGCTGGGTGTCTGATGGGGGTGTGGTACATTGTGTACTGTCAGTGGTGTGCGGTGTGCTGTGTGCCTGATGGGGGTGAGGTACATTGTGTAATGTCAGTGGTGTGCGGTGTGCTGGGTGCCTGATGGGGGTGTGGTACATTGTGTACTGTCAGTGGTGTGCGGTGTGCTGGGTGCCTGATGGGGGTGTGGTACATTGTGTACTGTCAGTGGTGTGCGGTGAGCTGGGTCCCTGATGGGGGTGTGGTACATTGTGTACTGTCAGTGGTGTGCGGTGTGCTGGGTGCCTGATGGGGCTGTGGTACATTGTGTACTGTCAGTGGTGTGCGGTGTGCTGGGTGTCTGATGGGACTGTGGTACATTGTGTACTGTCAGTGGTGTGTGGTGTGCTGGGTGCCTGATGGGCCTGTGGTACATTGTGCACTGTCAGTGGTGTTTGGTGTGCTGGGTGTCTGATGGGGGTGTGGTACATTGTGTACTGTCAGTGGTGTGCGGTGTGCTGGGTGTCTGATGGGGGTGTGGTACATTGTGTACTTTCAGTGGTGTGCGGTGTGCTGGGTGCCTGATGGGGGTGTGGTACATTGTGTACTGTCAGTGGTGTGCGGTGGGCTGGGTGTCTGATGGGGTGTGGTACATTGTGTAATGTCAGTGGTGTGTGGTGTGCTGGGTGTCTGATGGTGGTGTGGTACATTGTGTACTGTCAGTGGTGTGCGGTGTGCTGGGTGTCTGATGGGGGTGTGGTACATTGTGTACTGTCAGTGGTGTGCGGTGTCCTGGGTGTCTGATGGGGGTGTGGTACACTGTGTACTGTCAGTGGTGTGCGGTGTGCTGTGTGTCTGATGGGGGTGTGGTACATTGTGTACTGACGGTGAAGTGTGGTGTGCTGGGTGTCTGATGGGGATGTGGTACATTGTGAACTGTCAGTGGTGTGTGGTGTGCTGGGTGTCTGATGGGGGTGTGGTACATTGTGTACTGTCAGTGGTGTGCGGTGTGCTGGGTGTCTGATGGGGGTGCGGTACATTGTGTACTGTCAGTGGTGTGTGGTGTGCTGTGTGCCTGATGGGGGTGTGGTACATTGTGTACTGTCAGTGGTGTTCGGTGTGCTGGGTGCCTGATGGGACTGTGGTACATTGTGTACTGTCAGTGGTGTGCGGTGTGCTGGGTGTCTGATGGGGGTGTGGTACATTGTGTACTGTCAGTGGTGTGCGGTGTGCTGGGTGTCTGATGGGGGTGTGGTACATTGTGTACTGTCAGTGGTGTGCGGTGTGCTGGGTGTCTGATGGGGGTGTGGTACATTGTGTACTGTCAGTGGTGTGCGGTGTGCTGGGTGTCTGATGGGGGTGTGGTACATTGTGTACTGTCAGTAGTGTGTGGTGTGCTGGGTGTCTGATGGGGGTGTGGTACATTGTGTACTGTCAGTGGTGTGTGGTGTGCTGGGAGTCTGATGGGGGTGTGGTACATTGTGTACTGTCAGTGGTGTTTGGTGTACTGGGTGTCTGATGGGGGTGTGGTACATTGTGTACTGTCAGTGGTGTGTGGTGTGCTTGGTGTCTGATGGGTGTGGTACATTGTGTACTGTCAGTGGTGTTTGGTGTACTGGGTGTCTGATGGGGGTGTGGTACATTGTGTACTGACAGTGGTGTGCGGTGTGCTGGGTGTCTGATGGGGGTGTGGTACATTGTGTACTGTCAGTGGTGTGTGGTGTGCTGGGTGCCTGATGGTGGTGTGGTACATTGTGTACTGTCAGTGGTGTGTGGTGTGCTGGGAGTCTGATGGGGGTGTGGTACATTGTGTACTGTCAGTGGTGTGCGGTGTGCTGGGTGTCTGATGGGGGTGTGGTTCATTGTGTACTGTCAGTAGTGTGTGGTGTGCTGGGTGTCTGATGGGGGTGTGGTACATTGTGTACTGTCAGTGGTGTGCGGTGTGCTGGGTGTCTGATGGGGGTGTGGTACATTGTGTACTGTCAGTGGTGTGCGGTGTGCTGGGTGTCTGATGGGGGTGTGGTACATTGTGTACTGTCAGTGGTGTTTGGTGTACTGGGTGTCTGATGGGGGTGTGGTACATTGTGTACTGTCAGTGGTGTGTGGTGTGCTGGGTGTCTGATGGGGGTGTGGTACATTGTGTACTGTCAGTGGTGTGCAGTGTGCTGGGTGTCTGATGGAGGTGTGGTACATTGTGTACTGTCAGTGGTGTGTGGTGTGCTGGGTGTCTGATGGGTGTGGTACATTGTGTACTGTCAGTGGTGTTTGGTGTACTGGGTGTCTGATGGGGGTGTGGTACATTGTGTACTGACAGTGGTGTGCGGTGTTTTCCGGAGTGTCTGATGGGGGTGTGGTACATTGTGTACTGTCAGTGGTGTGTGGTGTGCTGGGTGCCTGATGGGGGTGTGGTACATTGTGTACTGTCAGTGGTGTGCGGTGTGCTGGGTGTCTGATGGGGGTGTGGTACATTGTGTACTGTCAGTGGTGTGTGGTGTGCTGTGTGCCTGATGGGGGTGTGGTACATTGTGTACTGTCAGTGGTGTGAGGTGTGCTGGGTGTCTGATGAGGGTGTGGTACATTGTGTACTGTCAGTGGTGTGTGGTGTGCTGGGTGCCTGATGGGGGTGTGGTACATTGTGTACTGTCAGTGGTGTGCGGTGTGCTGGGTGTCTGATGGGGGTGTGGTACATTGTGTACTGTCAGTGGTGTGTGGTGTGCTGGGTGTCTGATGGGGGTGTGGTACATTGTGTACTGTCAGTGGTGTGCGGTGTGCTGGGTGTCTGATGGGGGTGTGGTACATTGTGTACTGTCAGTGGTGTGCGGTGTGCTGGGTGTCTGATGGGGGTGTGGTACATTGTGTACTGTCAGTGGTGTGTGGTGTGCTGGGTGTCTGATGGGGGTGTGGTACATTGTGTACTGTCAGTGGTGTGTGGTGTGCTGGGTGTCTGATGGGGGTGTGGTACATTGTGTACTGTCAGTGGTGTGCTGGGTGTCTGATGGGGGTGTGGTACACTGTGTACTGTCAGTGGTGTGTGGTGTGCTGGCTGTCTGATGGGGGTGTGGTACATTGTGTACTGTCAGTGGTGTGCGGTGAGCTGGGTGTCTGATGGGGGTGTGGTACATTGTGTACTGTCAGTGGTGTGTGGTGTGCTGGGTGTCTGATGGGGGTGTGGTACATTGTGTACTGACAGTGGTGTGCGGTGTGCTGGGTGTCTGATGGGGGTGTGGTACATTGTGTACTGTCAGTGGTGTGCGGTGTGCGGGGTGTCTGATGGGGGTGTGGTACATTGAGTACTGTCAGTGGTGTGTGGTGTGCTGGGTGTCTGATGGGGGTGTGGTACATTGTGTACTGTCAGTGGTGTGTGGTGTGTTGGGTGTCTGAATGGGGTGTGGTACATTGTGTACTGTCAGTGGTGTGCGGTGTGCTGAGTGTCTGATGGGGCTGTGGTACATTGTGTACTGTCAGTGGTGTGCGGTGTGCTGGGTGTCTGATGGGGGTGTGGTACACTGTGTACTGTCAGTGGTGAGTGGTGTGCTGGGTGTCTGATGGGGGTGTGGTACATTGTGTACTGTCAGTGGTGTGCGGTGTGCTGGGTGTCTGATGGGGGTGTGGTACATTGTGTACTGTCAGTGGTGTGTGGTGTGCTGTGTGTCTGATGGGGGTGTGGTACATTGTGTACTGTCAGTGGTGTGCTGGGTGTCTGATGGGGGTGTGGTACATTGTGTACTGTCAGTGGTGTGCGGTGTGATGTGTGTCTGATGGGGCTGTTGTACATTGTGTACTGTCAGTGGTGTGCGGTGTGCTGGGTGTCTGATGGGGTTGTGGTACATTGTGTACTGTCAGTGGTGTGTGGTGTGCTGTGTGTCTGATGGGGTGTGGTACATTGTGTACTGTCAGTGGTGTGCGGTGTGCTGGGTGTCTGATGGGGGTGTGGTACATTGTGTACTGTCAGTCGTGTGCGGTGTGCTGGGTGTCTGATGGGGGTGTGGTACATTGTGTACTGTCAGTGGTGTGTGGTGTGCTGGGTGTCTGATGGGGGTGTGGTACATTGTGTACTGTCAGTGGTGTGTAGTGTGCTGGGTGTCTGATGGTGGTGTGGTACATTGTGTACTGTCAGTGGTGTGCGGTATGCTGGGTGTCTGATGGGGATGTGGTACATTGTGTACTGTCAGTGGTGTGCGGTTTGCTGGGTGTCTGATGGGGATGTGGTACATTGTGTACTGTCAGTCGTGTGCGGTGTGCTGGGTGTCTGATGGGGATGTGGCACATTGTGTACTGTCAGTCGTGTGCGGTGTGCTGGGTGTCTGATGGGGATGTGGTACATTGTGTACTGTCAGTGGTGTGTGGTGTGCTGGGTGTCTGATGGGGGTGTGGCACCTTGTGTACTGTCAGTGGTGTGTGGTGTGCTGGGTGCCTGATGGGTGTGTGTTACATTGTGTACTGTCAGTGGTGTGCGGTGTGCTGGGTGTCTGATGGGGGTGTGGCACATTGTGTACTGTCAGTGGTGTGCGGTGTGCTGGGTGTCTGATGGGGGTGTGGTACATTGTGTACTGTCAGTGGTGTGTGGTGTGCTGGGTTTCAGATGGGACTGTGGTACATTGTGTACTGTCAGTGGTGTGCGGTGTGCTGTGTGTCTGATGGGGGTGTGGTACATTGTGTACTGTCAGTGGTGTGCGGTGTGCTGGGTGTCTGATGGGGCTGTGGTACATTGTGTACTGTCAGTGGTGTGTGGTGTGCTGGGTGCCTGATGGGGCTCTGGTACATTGTGTACTGTCAGTGGTGTGCTGTGTGCTGGGTGTCTGATGGGGGCGTGGTACATTGTGTACTGTCAGTGGTGTGCGGTGAGCTGGGTGTCTGAGGGGGGTGTGGTACATTGTGTGCTGTCAGTGGTGTGCGGTGTGCTGGGTGTCTGATGGGGCTGTGGTACATTGTGTACTGTCAGTGGTGTGTGGTGTGCTGGGTGTCTGATGGGGGTGTGGTACATTGTGTACTGTCAGTGGTGTGCGGTGTGCTGGGTGTCTGATGGGGGTGTGGTACATTGTGTACTGTCAGTGGTGTGTGGTGTGCTGGGTGCCTGATGGGGCTGTGGTACATTGTGTACTGTCAGTGGTGTGCGGTGTGCTGGGCGTCTGATGGGGCTGTGGTACATTGTGTACTGTCAGTGGTGTGTGTTGTGCTGGGTGTCTGATGGGTCTGTGGTACATTGTGTGCGGTAAGTGGTGTGCGGTGTGCTGTGTGCCTGATGGGGCTGTGGTACATTGTGTACTGTCAGTGGTGTGCAGTGTGCTGGGTGTCTCATGGGGCTGTGGTACATTGTGTACTGTCAGTGGTGTGCGGTGTGCTGGGTGTCTGATGGGTCTGTGGTACATTGTGTACTGTCAGTGGTGTGCAGTGTGCTGGGTGTCTGA
This sequence comes from Scyliorhinus torazame, assembly GCF_047496885.1. Taxonomy (NCBI): domain Eukaryota; kingdom Metazoa; phylum Chordata; class Chondrichthyes; order Carcharhiniformes; family Scyliorhinidae; genus Scyliorhinus; species Scyliorhinus torazame. The sequence goes on from NW_027307772.1 coordinate 670,181, forward strand.
TGGGGCTGTGGTACATTGTGTACTGTCAGTGGTGTGTGGTGTGCTGGGTGTCTGATGGGGGTGTGGTACATTGTGTACTGTCAGTGGTGTGTGGTGTGCTGGGTGTCTGATGAGGGTGTGGTACATTGTGTACTGTCAGTGGTGTGTGGTGTGCTGGGTGTCTGATGGGGGTGTGGTACATTGTGTACTGTCAGTGGTGTGCGGTGTGCTGGGTGTCTGATGGGGCTGTGGTACATTGTGTACTGTCAGTGGTGTGCGGTGTGCTGGCTGCCTGATGGGGGTGTGGTACGTTGTGTACTGTCAGTGGTGTGCGGTGTGCTGGGTGTCTGATGGGGGTGTGGTACATTGTGTACTGTCAGTGGTGTGCGGTGTGCTGGGTGTCTGATGGGACTGTGGTACATTGTGTACTGTCAGTGGTGTGTGGTGTGCTGGGTGCCTGATGGGGCTGTGGTACATTGTGTACTGTAGTGCTGCGTGGTGTGCTGAGTGTCTGATGGGACGGTGGTACATTGTGTACTGTCAGTGGTCTGCGGTGTGCTGGGTGCCTGATGGGGCTGTGGTACATTGTGTACTGTCAGTGGTGTGCTGTGTGCTGGGTGTCTGATGGGGGTGCGGTACATTGTGTACTGTCAGTGGTGTGTGGTGTGCTGGGTGTCTGATGGGGGTGTGGTACATTGTGTACTGTCAGTGGTGTGCGGTGTGCTGGGTGTCTGATGGGGATGTGGTACATTGTGTACTGTCAGTGGTGTGCGGTGTGCTGGGTGTCTGATGTGGTGTGGTACATTGTGTACTGTCAGTGGTGTGCGGTGTGCTGGGTGTCTGATGGGGGTGCGGTACATTGTGTACTGTCAGTGGTGTGTGGTGTGCTGGGTGTCTGATGGGGGTGTGGTACATTGTGTACTGTCAGTGGTGTGCGGTGTGCTGGGTGTCTGATGGGGATGTGGTACATTGTGTACTGTCAGTGGTGTGCGGTGTGCTGGGTGTCTGATGTGGTGTGGTACATTGTGTACTGTCAGTGGTCTGCGGTGTGCTGGGTGCCTGATGGGGCTGTGGTACATTGTGTGCTGTCAGTGGTGTGTGGTGTGCTGGGTGTCTGGTGGGGGTGAGGTACATTGTGTACTGTCAGTGGTGTGCGGTGTGCTGGGTGACTGATGGGGGTGTGGTACATTGTGTACTGTCAGTGGTGTGCGGTGTGCTGGGTGCCTGATGGGGATGTGGTACATTGTGTACTGTCAGTGGTGTGCGGTGTGCTGGGTGTCTGATGGGGGTGTGGTACATTGTGTACTGTCAGTGGTGTGCGGTGTGCTGGGTGTCTGATGTGGGTGTGGTACATTGTGTACTGTCAGTGGTGTGCGGTGTGCGGGGTGTCTGATGGGACTGTGGTACATTGTGCACTGTCAGTGGTGTGCGGTGTGCTGGGTGTCTGATGGGGGTGTGGTACATTGTGTACTGTCAGTGGTGTGCGGTGTGCTGGGTGTCTGATGGGGGTGTGGTACATTGTGTACTGTCAGTGGTGTGTGGTGTGCTGGGTGTCTGATGGGGGTGTGGTACATTGTGTACTGTCAGTGGTGTGCGGTGTGCTCGGTGTCTGATGGGGGTGTGGTACATTGTGTACTGTCAGTGGTGTGCGGTGTGCTGGGTGTCTGATGTGGGTGTGGTGCATTGTGTACTGTCAGTGGTGTGCGGTGTGCTGGGTGTCTGATGGGGGTGTGGTACATTGTGCACTGTCAATGGTGTGCGGTGTGCTGGGTGTCTGATGGGGGTGTGGTACATTGTGTACTCTCAGTGGTGTGCAGTGTGCTGGGTGTCTGATGGGGCTGTGGTACATTGTGTACTCTCAGTGGTGTGCGGTGTGCTGGGTGCCTGATGGGGGTGTTGTACATTGTGTACTCTCAGTGGTGTGCAGTGTGCTGGGTGTCTGATGGGGCTGTGGTACATTGTGTACTCTCAGTGGTGTGCGATGTGCTGGGTGTCTGATGGGTCTGTGGTACATTGTGTACTGTCAGTGGTGTGCGGTGTGCTGGGTGTCTGATGGGGCTGTGGTACATTGTGTACTGTCAGTGGTGTGCGGTGTGGTGAGTGTCTGATGGGGGTGTGGTACATTGTGTACTGTCAGTGGTGTGCGGTGTGCTGGGTGCCTGATGTGGCTGTGATACATTATGTACTGTCAGTGGTGTGTGGTGTGCTGGGTGTCTGATGGGGGTGCCGTACATTGTGTACTGTCAGTGGTGTGTGGTGTGCTTGGTGTCTGATGGGGGTGTGGTACATTGTGTACTGTCAGTGGAGTGCGGTGTGCTGGGTGTCTGATGGGGTTGGGGTACATTGTGTACTGTCAGTGGTGTGCGGTGTGCTGGGTGTCTGATGGGGGTGTGGTACATTGTGTACTGTCAGTGGTGTGCGGTGTGCTGGGTGCCTGATGTGGCTGTGATACATTATGTACTGTCAGTGGTGTGTGGTGTGCTGGGTGTCTGATGGGGGTGCCGTACATTGTGTACTGTCAGTGGTGTGTGGTGTGCTTGGTGTCTGATGGGGGTGTGGTACATTGTGTACTGTCAGTGGTGTGTGGTGTGCTGGGTGTCTGATGGGACTGTGGTACATTGTGTACTGTCAGTGGTGTGCGGTGTGCTGGGTGCCTGATGGGGGTGTGGTACATTGTGTACTGTCAGTGGTGTGTGGTGTGCTGGGTGTCTGATGGGGGTGTGGTACATTATGTACTGTCAGTGGTGTGTGGTGTGCGGGGTGTCTGATGGGGGTGCCGTACATTGTGTACTGTCAGTGGTGTGTGGTGTGCTGGGTGTCTGATGGGGGTGTGGTACATTGTGTACTGTCAGTGGTGTGTGGTGTGCTGGGTGTCTGATGGGGCTGTGGTACATTGTTTACTGTCAGTGGTGTGCGGTGTGCTGGGTGTCTGATGGGGCTGTGGTACATTGTGCACTGTCAGTGGTGTGCGGTGTGCTGGGTGTCTGATGGGGCTGTGGTACATTGTGTACTCTCAGTGGTGTGCGATGTGCTGGGTGCCTGATGGGGCTGTGGTACAATGTGTACTGTCAGTGGTGTGCGGTGTGCTGGGTGTCTGATGGGGCTGTGGTACATTGTGTACTGTCAGTGGTGTGCGGTGTGCTGGGTGTCTAATGGGGGTGTGGTACATTGTGTACTGTCAGTGGTGTGCGGTGTGCGGGGTGTCTGATGGGGGTGTGGTACATTGTGTACTGTCAGTGGAGTGCGGTGTGCTGGGTGTCTGATGGGGGTGTGGTACATTGTGTACTGTCAGTGGTGTGTGGTGTGCTGGGTCTCTGATGGGGGTTCCGTACATTGTGTACTGTCAGTGGTGTGTGGTGTGCTCGGTGTCTGATGGGGGTGTGGTACATTGTGTACTGTCAGTGGTGTGTGGTGTGCTGGGTGTCTGATGGGACTGTGGTACATTGTCTACTGTCAGTGGTGTGCGGTGTGCTGGGTCTCTGATGGGGGTGCCGTACATTGTGTACTGTCAGTGGTGTGTGGTGTGCTCGGTGTCTGATGGGGGTGTGGTACATTGTGTACTGTCAGTGGTGTGTGGTGTGCTGGGTGTCTGATGGGACTGTGGTACATTGTGTACTGTCAGTGGTGTGCGGTGTGCTGGGTGTCTGATGGGGGTGTGGTACATTGTGTACTGTCAGTGGTGTGTGGTGTGCTGGGTGCCTGATGGGGGTGTGGTACATTGTGTACTGTCAGTGGTGTGCGGTGTGCTGGGTGTCTGATGCGGGTGTGGTACATTGTGTACTGTCAGTGGTGTGCGGTGTGCTGTGTGTCTGATGGGGCTGTGGTACATTGTGTACTGTCAGTGGTGTGCGGTGTGCTGGGTGTCTGATGAAGGAGTCGTACATTGTGTACTGTCAGTGGTGTGCGGTGTGCTGGGTGCCTGATGGGGCTGTGATACATTATGTACTGTCAGTGGTGTGTGGTGTGCTGGGTGTCTGATGGGGGTGCCGTACATTGTGTACTGTCAGTGGTGTGTGGTGTGCTGGGTGTCTGATGGGGGTGAGGTACATTGTGTACTGTCAGTGGTGTGTGGTGTGCTGGGTGTCTGATGGGGTTGTGGTACATTGTATACTGTCAGTGGTGTGCGGTGTGCTGGGTGTCTGATGGGTGTGTGGTACATTGTGTACTGTCAGTGGTGTGCGGTGTGCTGGGTGTCTGATGGGGGTGTGGTACATTGTGTACTGTCAGTGGTGTGCGGTGTGCTGGGTGTCTGATGGGGGTGTGGTACATTGTGTACTGTCAGTGGTGTGCGGTGTGCTGGGTGTCTGATGGGGCTGTGGTACGTTGTGTACTGATAGTGGTGTGCGGTGTGCTGGGTGTCTGATGGGGGTGTGGTACATTGTGTTCTTTCAGTGGTGTGCGGTGTGCTGGGTGTCTGATGGGGGTGTGGTACATTGTGTACTGTCAGTGGTGTGCGGTGTGCTGGGTGTCTGATGGGGGTGTGGTACATTGTGTACTGTCAGTGGTGTGCGGTGTGCTGGGTGTCTGATGGGGGTGTGGTACATTGTGTACTGTCAGTGTTGTGTGGTGTGCTGGGTGCCTGATGGGGGTGTGGTACATTGTGTACTGTCAGTGGTGTGCGGTGTGCTGGGTGTCTGATGGGGTTGTGGTACATTGTGTACTGTCAGTGGTGTGCGGTGTGCTGGGTGTCTGATGGGAGTGTGGTACATTGTGTACTGTCCGTGGTGTGTGGTGTGCTGGGTGTCTGATGGGGGTGTGGTACATCGTGTACTGTCAGTGGTGTGCGGTGTGCTGGGTGTCTGATGGGTGTGGTACATTGTGTACTGTCAGTGTTGTGTGGTGTGCTGGGTGCCTGATGGGGGTGTGGTACATTGTGTACTGTCAGTGGTGTGCGGTGTGCTGGGTGTCTGATGGGGGTGTGGTACATTGTGTACTGTCAGTGGTGTGTGGTGAGCTGGATGTCTGATGGGGGTGCGGTGCATTGTGTACTGTCAGTGGTGTGCGGTGTGCTGGGTGCCTGATGGGGGTGTGGTACATTGTGTACTGTCAGTGGTGTGCGGTATGCTGGGTGTCTGATGGGGGTGTGGTACATTGTGTACTGTCAGTGGTGTGCGGTGTGCTGGGTGTCTGATGGGGCTGTGGTACATTGTGTACTGTCAGTGGTGTGCAGTGTGCTGGGTGCCTGATGGGGGGTGTGGTACATTGTGTACTGTCAGTGGTGTGCGGTGTGCTGGGTGTCTGATGGGGGTGTGGTACATTGTGTACTGTCAGTGGTGTGTGGTGTGCTGGGTGTCTGATGGGGGTGTGGTACATTGTGTACTGTCAGTGGTGTGCGGTGTGCTGGGTGCCTGATGGGGGTGTGGTACATTATGTACTGTCAGTGGTGTGCAGTGTGCTGGGTGTCTGATGGGGGTGTGGTACGTTGTGTACTGCCAGTGGTGTGCGGTGTGCTGGGTGCCTGATGGGGGTGTGGTACATTATGTACTGTCAGTGGTGTGCAGTGTGCTGGGTGTCTGATGGGGCTGTGGTACATTGTGTACTGTCAGTGGTGTGCGGTGTCCTGGGTGTCTGATGGGGGTGTGGTACATTGTGTACTGTCAGTGGTGTGTGGTGTGCTGGGTGTCTGATGGGGGTGTGGTACATTGTGTACTGTCAGTGGTGTGCGGTGTGCTGGGTGTCTGATGGGGCTGTGGTACATTGTGTACTGCCAGTGGTGTGCGGTGTGCTGGGTCCCTGATGGGGATGTGGTACATTGTGTACTGTCAGTGGTGTGCGGTGTGCTGGGTGTCTGATGGGGGTGTGGTACATTGTGTACTGTCAGTGGTGTGTGGTGTGCTGGGTGTCTGATGGGGGTGTGGTACATTGTGTACTGTCAGTGGTGTGCGGTGTGCTGGGTGCCTGATGGGGGTGACGAATGTGATATAAAATAGTTACTTTAGAGATACTAGTTAATGTAATGTAGAAATAAGCCACTTTGATTTTTGCAGTTAGGGACAAAGGAATTTGGGACCGCATGGAAAAAGCAGGAAGAGGTGTGTCTATAAGAGTGAGGATGCATTGATAGGGGCCAGAGAAAGGGATTGGAAGTGAGCCAATCAGAATGGATTAAACAGGTCAGGAGGGACCTAGGCTGACCTATGTCCGTCGAGTATGTGAAACTTGATACCATTTGAACTGATTTTGCAGAGATTCCTTTGTCTGTTAGTTCAGTCGTTTTCTGGAGTGTAAGAGGCAGGACGTCCTGTTACATTCTGTAAGATGATTAAGCTTGCAAGCTAAATAAATAACTTCTGTTTACGTGCGAATCCATCTCAACTTTTATTGAGGCCAGACTGACAGAGAAAGAAAATAGGAGATCAACAGGGGTGTGGTACATTATGTACTGTCAGTGGTGTGCAGTGTGCTGGGTGTCTGATGGGGGTGTGGTACATTGTGTACTGTCAGTGGTGTGCAGTGTGCTGGGTGTCTGATGGGGGTGTGGTACATTGTGTACTGTCAGTGGTGTGCGGTGTGCTGGGTGCCTGATGGGGGTGTGGTACATTATGTACTGTCAGTGGTGTGCGGTGTGCTGGGTGTCTGATGGGGGTGTGGTACATTGTGTACTGTCAGTGGTGTGCGGTGTGCTGGGTGCCTGATGGGGCTGTGGTACATTGTGTACTGTCAGTGGTGTGCGGTGTGCTGGGTGTCAGATGGGGGTGTGGTACATTGTGTACTGTCAGTGGTGTGCGGTGTGCTGGGTGTCTGATGGGGCTGTGGTACATTGTGTACTCCCAGTGGTGTGCGATGTGCTGGGTGCCTGATGGGGCTGTGGTACATTGTGTACTGTCAGTGGTGTGCGGTGTGCGGGGTGTCTGATGGGGGTGTGGTACATTGTGTACTGTCAGTGGAGTGCGGTGTGCTGGGTGTCTGATGGGGGTGTGGTACATTGTGTACTGTCAATGGTGTGTGGTGTGCTGGGTGCCTGATGGGGGTGTGGTACATTGTGCACTGTCAGTGGTGTGCGGTGTGCTGGGTGCCTGATGGGGGTGTGGTACATTGTGTACTGTCAGTGGTGTGTGGTGTGCTGGGTGTCTGATGGGTGTGTGGTACATTGTGTACTGTCAGTGGTGTGTGGTGTGCTGGGTGTCTGATGGGGGTGTGGTACATTGTGTACTGTCAGTGGTGTGCGGTGTGCTGGGTGTCTGATGGGGGTGTGGTACATTGTGTACTGTCAGTGGTGTGCGGTGTGCTGGGTGTCTGATGGGGGTGTGGTACATTGTGTACTGTCAGTGGTGTGCGGTGTGCTGGGTGTCTGATGGGTGATTGGTACATTGTGTACTGTCAGTGGTGTGTGGTATGCTGGGCGGCTGATGGGGGTGTGGTACATTGTGCACTGTCAGTGGTGTGCGGTGTGCTGTGTGTCTGATGGGGCTGTGGTACATTGTGTACTGTCAGTGGTGTGCGGTGTGCTGGGTGTCTGATGAAGGTGTGGTACATTGTGTACTGTCAGTGGTGTGCAGTGTGCTGGGTGTCTGATGGGGCTGTGATACATTATGCACTGTCAGTGGTGTGTGGTGTGCTGGGTGTCTGATGGGGGTGCCGTACTTGTGTACTGTCAGTGGTGTGTGGTGTGCTGGGTGTCTGATGGGGGTGAGGTACATTGTGTACTGTCAGTGGTGTGTGGTGTGCTGGGTGTCTGATGGGTGTGTGGTACATTGTGTACTGTCAGTTGTTTTTTGTGTACTGGGTGTCTGATGGGGGTGTGTTACATTGTGTACTGTCAGTGGTGTGCGGTGTGCTGGGTGTCTGATGGGGGTGTGGTACATTGTGTACTGTCAGTGTGTGCGGTGTGCTGGGTGCCTGATGGGGGTGTGATACATTATGCACTGTCAGTGGTGTGTGGTGTGCTGGGTGTCTGATGGGGGTGCCGTACATTGTGTACTGTCAGTGGTGTGTGGTGTGCTGGGTGTCTGATGGGGGTGAGGTACATTGTGTACTGTCAGTGGTGTGTGGTATGCTGGGTGTCTGATGTCTGTGGTACATTGTGTACTGTCAGTGGTGTGTGGTGTGCTGGGTGTCTGATGGGGGTATGGTACATTGTGTACTGTCAGTGATTTTTGGTGTACTGGCTGTCTGATGGGGGTGTGGTACATTGTGTACTGTCAGTGGTGTGCGGTGTGCTGTGTGTCTGATGGTGCTGTGGTACATTGTGTACTGTCAGTGGTGTGTGGTGTGCTGGGGGTCTGATGGGGGTGTGGTACATTGTGTACTGTCAGTGGTGTGTGGTGTGCTGGGGGTCTGATGGGGGTGTGGCACATTGTGTCCTGTCAGTGGTGTGCGGTGTGCTGTGTGTCTGATGGTGCTGTGGTACATTGTGTACTGTCAGTGGTGTGTGGTGTGCTGGGGGTCTGATGGGGGTGTGGTACATTGTGTACTGTCAGTGGTGTGCGGTGTGCTGTGTGTCTGATGGGGGTGTGGTACACTGTGTACTGTCAGTGGTGTGCGGTGTGCTAGGTGTCTGATGGGGGTGTGGTACATTGTGTACTGTCAGTGGTGTGCGGTGTGCTGGGTGTCTGATGGGACTGTAGTACATTGTGTACTGTCAGTGGTGTGCGGTGTGCTGGGTGTCTGATGGGGGTGTGGTACATTGTGTACTGTCAGTGGTGTGCGGTGTGCTGGGTGTCTGATGGAGGTGTGGTACACTGTGTACTGTCAGTGGGGTGCGGTGTGCTGGGTGTCTGATGGGGGTGTGGTACATTGTGTACTGTCAGTGGTGTGCGGTGTGCTGGGTGCCTGATGGGGGTGTGGTACATTGTGTACTATCAGTGGTGTGTGGTGTGCTGGGTGTCTGATGCGGGTGTGGTACATTGTGTACTGTCAGTGGTGTGCGGTGTGCTGCGTGTCTGATGGGGGTGAGGTACATTGTGTATTGTCAGTGGTGTGCGGTGTGCTGCGTGTCTGATGGGGGTGTGGTACATTGTGTACTGTCAGTGGTGTGTGTTGTGCTGCGTGTCTGATGGGGGTGAGGTACATTGTGTACTGTCAGTAGTGTGTGTTGTGCTGCGTGTCTGATGGGGGTGAGGTACATTGTGTACTGTCAGTAGTGTGTGGTGTGCTGGGTGCCTGATGGGGGTGTGGTACATTGTGTACTGTCAGTGGTGTGGGGTGTGCTGGGTGTCTGATGGGGGTGAGGTACATTGTGTACTGTCAGTGGTGTGCGGTGTGCTGGGTGCCTGATGGGGGTGTGGTACATTGTGTACTGTCAGTGGTGTGCGTTGTGCTGGGTGTCTGATGGGGGTGTGGTACATTGTGTACTGTCAGTGGTGTGCGGTGTGCTGGGTGTCTGATGGGGCTGTGGTACATTGTGTACTGTCAGTGGTGTGCGTTGTGCTGGGTGTCTGATGGGGGTGTGGTACATTGTGTACTGTCAGTGGTGTGCGGTGTGCTGGGTGTCTGATGGGGCTGTGGTACATTGTGTACTGTCAGAGGTGTGCAGTGTGCTGTGTGTCTGATGGGGCTGTGGTACATTGTGTACTGTCAGTGGTGTGCGGTGTTGTGGGTGTCTGATGGGGGTGTGGTACATTGTGTACTCTCAGTGGTGTGCGGTGTGCTGCGTGCCTGATGGGGGTGTGGTACATTGTGAACTGTCAGTGGTGTGTGGTGTGCTGGGTCCCTGATGGAGGTGTGGTACATTGTGTACTGTCAGTGGTGTGCGGTGTGCTGAGTGTCTGATGGGGGTGTGGTACATTGTGTGCTGTCAGTGGTGTGCGGTGAGCTGGGTGCCTGATGGGACTGTGGTACATTGTGTACTATCAGTGGTGTGCGGTGAGCTGGGTGCCTGATGGGACTGTGGTACATTGTGTACTATCAGTGGTGTGCGGTGTGCTGGGTGTCTGATGGGACTGTGGTACATTGTGTACTATCAGTGGTGTGCGGTGTGCTGGGTGTCTGATGGGTCTGTGGTACATTGTGTACTGTCAGTGGTGTGCGGTGTGCTGGGTGTCTGATGGGGGTGTGGTACATTGTGTACTGTCAGTGGTGTGTGGTGTGCTGGGTGTCTGATGGGGGGTGTGGTACATTGTGTACTGTCAGTGGTGTGCGGTGTGCTGGGTGTCTGATGGGGGGTGTGGTACATTGTGTACTGTCAGTGGTGTGCGGTGTGCTGGGTGTCTGATGGGTGTGTAGTACATTGTGTACTGTCAGTGGTGTGTGGTGTGCTGGGTGCCTGATGGGGGTGTGGTACATTGTGTACTGTCAGTGGTGTGCGGTGAGCTGGGTGCCTGATGGGGGTGTGGTACATTGTGTACTGTCAGTGGTGTGCGGTGTGCTGGGTGTCTGATGGGGGTGTGGTACATTGTGTACTGTCAGTGGTGTGTGGTGTGCTGGGTGTCTGATGGGGGTGTGGTACATTGTGTACTGTCAGTGGTGTGCGGTGTGCTGGGTGTCTGATGAAGGTGTGGTACATTGTGTACTGTCACTGGTGTGCGGTGTGCTGGGTGCCTGATGGGGCTGTGATACATTGTGTACTGTCAGTGGTGTGTGGTGTGCTGGGTGTCTGATGGGGCTGTGGTACATTGTGTACTGTCAGTGGTGTGCGGCGTGCTGGGTGTCTGATGGCTGTTGTACATTGTGTACTGTCAGTGGTTTTTGGTGTACTGGCTGTCTGATGGGGGTGTGGTACATTGTGTACTGTCAGTGGCGTGCGGTGTGCTGGGTGTCTGATGGCTGTTGTACATTGTGTACTGTCAGTGGTGTGTGGTGTGCTTGGTGCCTGATGGGGGTGAGGTACATTGTGAACTGTCAGTGGTGTGTGGTGTGCTGGGTCCCTGATGGGGGTGTGGTACATTGTGTACTGTCAGTGGTGTGCGGTGTGCTGGGTGTCTGATGGGGGTGTGGTACATTGTGTACTGTCAGTGGTGTGCGGTGTGCTGGGTCCCTGATGGGGCTGTGGTACATTGTGTACTGTCAGTGGTGTGCGGTGTGCTGGGTGTCTGATGGGGGTGTGGTACATTGTGTACTGTCAGTGGTGTGCGGTGTGCTGGGTGTCTGATGGGGGTGTGGTACATTGTGTACTGTCAGTGGTGTGTGGTGTGCTGGGTGTCTGATGGGGGTGTGGTACATTGTGTACTGTCAGTGGTGTGCGTTGTGCTGGGTGTCTGATGGGGGTGTGGTACATTGTGTACTGTCAGTGGTGTGCGGTGTGCTGGGTGCCTGATGGGGGTGTGTTACATTGTGTACTGTCAGTGGTGTGCGGTGTGCTGGGTGTCTGATGGAGGTGTGGTACATTGTGTATTGTCAGTGGTGTGTGGTGTGCTGGGTCCCTGATGGAGGTGTGGTACATTGTGTACTGTCAGTGGTGTGCGGTGTGCTGAGTGTCTGATGGGGGTGTGGTACATTGTGTACTGTCAGTGGTGTGCGGTGAGCTGGGTGCCTGATGGGACTGTGGTACATTGTGTACTATCAGTGGTGTGCGGTGTGCTGGGTGTCTGATGGGACTGTGTTACATTGTGTACTGTCAGTGGTGTGCGGTGAGCTGGGAGCCTGATGGGACTGTGGTACATTGTGTACTATCAGTGGTGTGCGGTGTGCTGGGTGTCTGATGGGACTGTGGTACATTGTGAACTGTCAGTGGTGTGCGGTGTGCTGGGTGTCTGATGTGGATGTGGTACATTGTGTACTGTCAGTGGTGTGCAGTGTGCTGGGTGTCTGATGGGGGTGTGGTACATTGTGTACTGTCAGTGGTGTGTGGTGTGCTGGGTGTCTGATGGGTCTGTGGTACATTGTGTACTGTCAGTGGTGTGTGGTGTGCTGGGTGTCTGATGGGGGTGTGGTACATTGTGTACTGTCAGTGGTGTGCGGTGAGCTGGGTGCCTGATGGGGGTGTGGTACATTGTGTACTGTCAGTGGTGTGTGGTGTGCTGGGTGTCTGATGGGTCTGTGGTACATTGTGTACTGTCAGTGGTGTGCGGTGTGCTGGGTGTCTGATGGGGGTGTGGTACATTATGTACTGTCAGTGGTGTGCAGTGTGCTGGGTGTCTGGTGGGGGTGTGGTACATTGTGTACTGTCAGTGGTGTGCGGTGTGCTGGGTGTCTGATGGGGCTGTGGTACATTGTGTACTGTCAGTGGTGTGCGGTGTGCTGGGTGTCTGATTGGGGTGTGGTACATTGTGTACTGTCAGTGGTGTGCGGTGTGCTGGGTGCCTGATGGGGCTGTGGTACATTGTGTACTGTCAGTGGTGTGCGGTGTGCTGGGTGTCTGATGGGGGTGTGGTACATTGTGTACTGTCAGTGGTGTGCGGTGTGCTGGGTGTCTGATGGGGGTGTGGTACATTGTGTACTGTCAGTGGTGTGCGGTGTGCTGGGTGTCTGATGGGGCTGTGATACATTGTGTACTCCCAGTGGTGTGCTATGTGCTGGGTGTCTGATGGGGGTGTGGTACATTGTGTACTGTCAGTGGTGTGCGGGGTGTCTGATGGGGGTGTGGTACATTGCGGACTGTCAGTGGTGTGTGGTGTGCTGGGTGTCTGATGGGTGTGTGGTACATTGTGTACTGTAATAGGTGTGGTGTGCTGGGTGTCTGATGGGGGTGTGGTACATTGTGTACTATCAGTGGTGTGCGGTGTGCTGGGTGCCTGATGGGGGTGTGATACATTATGCACTGTCAGTGGTGTGTGGTGTGCTGGGTGTCTGATGGGGGTGCCGTACATTGTGTACTGTCAGTGGTGTGTGGTGTGCTGGGTGTCTGATGGGGGTGAGGTACATTGTGTACTGTCAGTGGTGTGTGGTATGCTGGGTGTCTGATGTCTGTGGTACATTGTGTACTGTCAGTGGTGTGTGGTGTGCTGGGTGTCTGATGGGGGTATGGTACATTGTGTACTGTCAGTGGTTTTTGGTGTACTGGCTGTCTGATGGGGGTGTGGTACATTGTGTACTGTCAGTGGTGTGCGGTGTGCTGGGTGTCTGATGGGGGTGTGGTACATTGTGTACTGTCAGTGGTGTGCGGTGTGCTGGGTGTCTGATGGGGCTGTGGTACTTTGTGTACTGTCAGTGGTGTGCGGTGTGCTGGGTGTCTGATGGGGGTGTGGTACATTGTGTACTGTCAGTGGTGTGTGGTGTGCTGGGGGTCTGATGGTGCTGTGGTACATTGTGTACTGTCAGTGGTGTGTGGTGTGCTGGGGGTCTGATGGGGGTGTGGCACATTGTGTCCTGTCAGTGGTGTGCGGTGTGCTGTGTGTCTGATGGTGCTGTGGTACATTGTGTACTGTCAGTGGTGTGTGGTGTGCTGGGGGTCTGATGGGGGTGTGGTACATTGTGTACTGTCAGTGGTGTGCGGTGTGCTGTGTGTCTGATGGGGGTGTGGTACACTGTGTACTGTCAGTGGTGTGCGGTGTGCTAGGTGTCTGATGGGGGTGTGGTACATTGTGTACTGTCAGTGGTGTGCGGTGTGCTGGGTGTCTGATGGGACTGTAGTACATTGTGTACTGTCAGTGGTGTGCGGTGTGCTGGGTGTCTGATGGGGGTGTGGTACATTGTGTACTGTCAGTGGTGTGCGGTGTGCTGGGTGTCTGATGGAGGTGTGGTACACTGTGTACTGTCAGTGGGGTGCGGTGTGCTGGGTGTCTGATGGGGGTGTGGTACATTGTGTACTGTCAGTGGTGTGCGGTGTGCTGGGTGCCTGATGGGGGTGTGGTACATTGTGTACTATCAGTGGTGTGTGGTGTGCTGGGTGTCTGATGCGGGTGTGGTACATTGTGTACTGTCAGTGGTGTGCGGTGTGCTGCGTGTCTGATGGGGGTGAGGTACATTGTGTACTGTCAGTGGTGTGTGTTGTGCTGCGTGTCTGATGGGGGTGAGGTACATTGTGTACTGTCAGTAGTGTGTGTTGTGCTGCGTGTCTGATGGGGGTGAGGTACATTGTGTACTGTCAGTAGTGTGTGGTGTGCTGGGTGCCTGATGGGGGTGTGGTACATTGTGTACTGTCAGTGGTGTGGGGTGTGCTGGGTGTCTGATGGGGGTGAGGTACATTGTGTACTGTCAGTGGTGTGCGGTGTGCTGGGTGCCTGATGGGGGTGTGGTACATTGTGTACTGTCAGTGGTGTGCGTTGTGCTGGGTGTCTGATGGGGGTGTGGTACATTGTGTACTGTCAGTGGTGTGCGGTGTGCTGGGTGTCTGATGGGGCTGTGGTACATTGTGTACTGTCAGTGGTGTGCGTTGTGCTGGGTGTCTGATGGGGGTGTGGTACATTGTGTACTGTCAGTGGTGTGCGGTGTGCTGGGTGTCTGATGGGGCTGTGGTACATTGTGTACTGTCAGAGGTGTGCAGTGTGCTGTGTGTCTGATGGGGCTGTGGTACATTGTGTACTGTCAGTGGTGTGCGGTGTTGTGGGTGTCTGATGGGGGTGTGGTACATTGTGTACTCTCAGTGGTGTGCGGTGTGCTGCGTGCCTGATGGGGGTGTGGTACATTGTGAACTGTCAGTGGTGTGTGGTGTGCTGGGTCCCTGATGGAGGTGTGGTACATTGTGTACTGTCAGTGGTGTGCGGTGTGCTGAGTGTCTGATGGGACTGTGGTACATTGTGTACTATCAGTGATGTGCGGTGAGCTGGGTGCCTGATGGGACTGTGGTACATTGTGTACTATCAGTGGTGTGCGGTGTGCTGGGTGTCTGATGGGACTGTGGTACATTGTGTACTATCAGTGGTGTGCGGTGTGCTGGGTGTCTGATGGGTCTGTGGTACATTGTGTACTGTCAGTGGTGTGCGGTGTGCTGGGTGTCTGATGGGGGTGTGGTACATTGTGTACTGTCAGTGGTGTGTGGTGTGCTGGGTGTCTGATGGGGGGTGTGGTACATTGTGTACTGTCAGTGGTGTGCGGTGTGCTGGGTGTCTGATGGGGGGTGTGGTACATTGTGTACTGTCAGTGGTGTGCGGTGTGCTGGGTGTCTGATGGGTGTGTAGTACATTGTGTACTGTCAGTGGTGTGTGGTGTGCTGGGTGCCTGATGGGGGTGTGGTACATTGTGTACTGTCAGTGGTGTGCGGTGAGCTGGGTGCCTGATGGGGGTGTGGTACATTGTGTACTGTCAGTGGTGTGCGGTGTGCTGGGTGTCTGATGGGGGTGTGGTACATTGTGTACTGTCAGTGGTGTGTGGTGTGCTGGGTGTCTGATGGGGGTGTGGTACATTGTGTACTGTCAGTGGTGTGCGGTGTGCTGGGTGTCTGATGAAGGTGTGGTACATTGTGTACTGTCACTGGTGTGCGGTGTGCTGGGTGCCTGATGGGGCTGTGATACATTGTGTACTGTCAGTGGTGTGTGGTGTGCTGGGTGTCTGATGGGGCTGTGGTACATTGTGTACTGTCAGTGGTGTGCGGCGTGCTGGGTGTCTGATGGCTGTTGTACATTGTGTACTGTCAGTGGTTTTTGGTGTACTGGCTGTCTGATGGGGGTGTGGTACATTGTGTACTGTCAGTGGCGTGCGGTGTGCTGGGTGTCTGATGGCTGTTGTACATTGTGTACTGTCAGTGGTGTGTGGTGTGCTTGGTGCCTGATGGGGGTGAGGTACATTGTGAACTGTCAGTGGTGTGTGGTGTGCTGGGTCCCTGATGGGGGTGTGGTACATTGTGTACTGTCAGTGGTGTGCGGTGTGCTGGGTGTCTGATGGGGGTGTGGTACATTGTGTACTGTCAGTGGTGTGCGGTGTGCTGGGTCCCTGATGGGGCTGTGGTACATTGTGTACTGTCAGTGGTGTGCGGTGTGCTGGGTGTCTGATGGGGGTGTGGTACATTGTGTACTGTCAGTGGTGTGCGGTGTGCTGGGTGTCTGATGGGGGTGTGGTACATTGTGTACTGTCAGTGGTGTGTGGTGTGCTGGGTGTCTGATGGGGGTGTGGTACATTGTGTACTGTCAGTGGTGTGCGTTGTGCTGGGTGTCTGATGGGGGTGTGGTACATTGTGTACTGTCAGTGGTGTGCGGTGTGCTGGGTGCCTGATGGGGGTGTGTTACATTGTGTACTGTCAGTGGTGTGCGGTGTGCTGGGTGTCTGATGGAGGTGTGGTACATTGTGTATTGTCAGTGGTGTGTGGTGTGCTGGGTCCCTGATGGAGGTGTGGTACATTGTGTACTGTCAGTGGTGTGCGGTGTGCTGAGTGTCTGATGGGGGTGTGGTACATTGTGTACTGTCAGTGGTGTGCGGTGAGCTGGGTGCCTGATGGGACTGTGGTACATTGTGTACTATCAGTGGTGTGCGGTGTGCTGGGTGTCTGATGGGACTGTGTTACATTGTGTACTGTCAGTGGTGTGCGGTGAGCTGGGAGCCTGATGGGACTGTGGTACATTGTGTACTATCAGTGGTGTGCGGTGTGCTGGGTGTCTGATGGGACTGTGGTACATTGTGAACTGTCAGTGGTGTGCGGTGTGCTGGGTGTCTGATGGGGATGTGGTACATTGTGTACTGTCAGTGGTGTGCAGTGTGCTGGGTGTCTGATGGGGGTGTGGTACATTGTGTACTGTCAGTGGTGTGTGGTGTGCTGGGTGTCTGATGGGTCTGTGGTACATTGTGTACTGTCAGTGGTGTGTGGTGTGCTGGGTGTCTGATGGGGGTGTGGTACATTGTGTACTGTCAGTGGTGTGCGGTGAGCTGGGTGCCTGATGGGGGTGTGGTACATTGTGTACTGTCAGTGGTGTGTGGTGTGCTGGGTGTCTGATGGGTCTGTGGTACATTGTGTACTGTCAGTGGTGTGCGGTGTGCTGGGTGTCTGATGGGGGTGTGGTACATTATGTACTGTCAGTGGTGTGCAGTGTGCTGGGTGTCTGGTGGGGGTGTGGTACATTGTGTACTGTCAGTGGTGTGCGGTGTGCTGGGTGTCTGATGGGGCTGTGGTACATTGTGTACTGTCAGTGGTGTGCGGTGTGCTGGGTGTCTGATTGGGGTGTGGTACATTGTGTACTGTCAGTGGTGTGCGGTGTGCTGGGTGCCTGATGGGGCTGTGGTACATTGTGTACTGTCAGTGGTGTGCGGTGTGCTGGGTGTCTGATGGGGGTGTGGTACATTGTGTACTGTCAGTGGTGTGCGGTGTGCTGGGTGTCTGATGGGGGTGTGGTACATTGTGTACTGTCAGTGGTGTGCGGTGTGCTGGGTGTCTGATGGGGCTGTGATACATTGTGTACTCCCAGTGGTGTGCTATGTGCTGGGTGTCTGATGGGGGTGTGGTACATTGTGTACTGTCAGTGGTGTGCGGGGTGTCTGATGGGGGTGTGGTACATTGCGGACTGTCAGTGGTGTGTGGTGTGCTGGGTGTCTGATGGGTGTGTGGTACATTGTGTACTGTAATAGGTGTGGTGTGCTGGGTGTCTGATGGGGGTGTGGTACATTGTGTACTGTCAGTGGTGTGCGGTGTGCTGGGTGTCTGATGGGTGTGTGGTACATTGTGTACTGTCAGTGGTGTGTGGTGTGCTGGGTGCCTGATGGGGGTGTGGTACATTGTGCACTGTCAGTGGTGTGCGGTGTGCTGTGTGTCTGATGGGGCTGTGGTACATTGTGTACTGTCAGTGGTGTGCGGTGTGCTGGGTGTCTGATGAAGGTGTGGTACATTGTGTACTGTCAGTGGTGTGCGGTGTGCTGGGTGCCTGATGGGGCTGTGATACATTATGTACTGTCAGTGGTGTGTGGTGGGCTGAGTGTCTGATGGGGGTGCCGTGCATTGTGTACTGTCAGTGGTGTGTGGTGTGGTGGGTGTCTGATGGGGGTGAGGTACATTGTGTACTGTCAGTGGTGTGCGGTGTGCTGGGTTACTGATGGGGCTGTGGTACTTTGTGTACTGTCAGTGGTGTGCGGTGTGCTGGGTGTCTGATGGGGGTGTGGTACATTGTGTACTGTCAGTGGTGTGCGGTGTGCTGTGTGTCTGATGGGGCTGTGGTACATTGTGTACTGTCAGTGGTGTGTGGTGTGCTGGGGGTCTGATGGGGGTGTGGTACATTGTGTACTGTCAGTGGTGTGCGGTGTGCTGTGTGTCTGATGGGGGTGTGGTACATTGTGTACTGTCAGTGGTGTGCGGTGTGCTAGGTGTCTGATGGGGTGTGGTACATTGTGTACTGTCAGTGGTGTGCGGTGTGCTGGGTGTCTGATGGGACTGTAGTACATTGTGTACTGTCAGTGGTGTGCGGTGTGCTGGGTGTCTGATGGGGGTGTTGTACATTGTGTACTGTCAGTGGTGTGCGGTGTGCTGGGTGTCTGATGCAGGTGTGGTACACTGTGTACTGTCAGTGGTGTGCGGTGTGCTGGGTGTCTGATGGGGGTGTGGTACATTGTGTACTGTCAGTGGTGTGCGGTGTGCTTGGTGCCTGATGGGGGTGTGGTACATTGTGTACTATCAGTGGTGTGTGGTGCGCTGGGTGTCTGATGCGGGTGTGGTACATTGTGTACTGTCAGTGGTGTGTGGTGTGCTGCGTGTCTGATGGGGGTGAGGTACATTGTGTACTGTCAGTGGTGTGCGGTGTGCTGGGTGCCTGATGGGGGGTGTGGTACATTGTGTATTGTCAGTGGTGTGCGGTGTGCTGGGTGTCTGATGGAGGTGTGGTACATTGTGTACTGTCAGTGGTGTGCGGTGTGCTGGGTGCCTGATGGGGCAGTGGTACATTGTGTACTGTCAGTGGTGTGTGGTGTGCTGGGTGTCTGATGGGGCTGTGGTACATTGTGTACTGTCAGTGGTGTGTGGTGTGCTGGGGGTCTGATGGGGGTGTGGTACATTGTGATCTGTCAGTGGTGTGCGGTGTGCTGGGTGTCTGATGGGGGTGTGGTACATTGTGTACTGTCAGTGGTGTGCGGTTTGCTGGGTGCCTGATGGGGGTGTGGTACATTGTGTACTGTCAGTGGTGTGCGGTGTGCTGGGTGTCTGATGGGGGTGTGGTACATTGTGTACTGTCAGTGGTGTGTGGTGTGCTGGGTGTCTGATGGGGGTGTGGTACATTGTGAACTGTAAGTGGAGTGCGGTGTGCTGGTCGTCTGATGGGGGTGTGGTACATTGTGAACTGTAAGTGGAGTGCGGTGTGCTGGGTGTCTGATGGGGGTGTGGTACATTGTGTACTGTAAGTGGTGTGCGGTGTTCTGGGTGTCTGATGGGGGTGTGGTACATTGTGTACTGTCAGTGGTGTGTGGTGTGCTGGGTGCCTGATGGGGGTGTTGTACATTGTGCACTGTCAGTGGTGTGTGGTGTGCTGGGTGCCTGATGGGGGTGTGGTACATTGTGCACTGTCAGTGGTGTGCGGTGTGCTGGGTGTCTGATGGGGGTGTGGTACATTGTGTACTGTCAGTGGTGTGTGGTGTGCTGGGTGCCTGATGGGGGTGTTGTACATTGTGTACTGTCAGTGGTGTGCGGTGTGCTGGGTGCCTGATGGGGGTGTGGTACATTGTGTACTGTCAGTGGTGTGCGGTGTGCTGGGTGTCTGATGGGGGTGTGGTACATTGTGTACTGTCAGTGGTGTGCGGTGTGCTGGGTGCCTGATGGGGGTGTGGTACATTGTGTACTGTCAGTGGTGTGTGGTGTGCTTGGTGCCTGATGGGGGTGAGGTACATTGTGAACTGTCAGTGGTGTGTGGTGTGCTGGGTCCCTGATGGAGGTGTGGTACATTGTGTACTGTCAGTGGTGTGTGGTCTGCTGGGTGTCTGATGGGGGTGTGGTACATTGTGTACTGTCAGTGGTGTGCGGTGTGCTGGGTCCCTGATGGAGGTGTGGTACATTGTGTACTGTCAGTGGTGTGTGGTGTGCTGGGTGCCTGATGGGGGTGTGGTACATTGTGTACTGTCAGTGGTGTGCGGTGAGCTGGGTGCCTGATGGGACTTTGGTACATTGTGTACTGTCAGTGGTGTGCGGTGTGCTGGGTCTCTGATGGGGCTGTGGTACACTGTGTACTGTCAGTGGTGTGTGGTGTGCTGGGTGCCTGATGGGGGTGTGGTACATTGTGTACTGTCAGTGGTGTGCGGTGTGCTGGCTGTCTGATGGGACTGTGGTACATTGTGTACTGTCAGTGGTGTGCGGTGTGCTGAGTGTCTGATGGGGGTGTGGTACATTGTGTACTGTCAGTGGTGTGCGTTGTGCTGGGTGCCTGATGGGGGTGTGGTACATTGTGTACTATCAGTGGTGTGTGGTGTGCTGGGTCCCTGATGGGGGTGTGGTACATTGTGTACTGTCAGTGGTGTGCGGTGTGCTGTGCCCCTGATGGGGGTGTGGTACATTGTGTACTGTCAGTGGTGTGCGGTGTGCTGGCTGTCTGATGGGACTGTGGTACATTGTGTACTATCAGTGGTGTGTGGTGTGCTGGGTCCCTGATGGGGGTGTGGTACATTGTGTACTGTCAGTGGTGTGCCGTGTGCTGGGTGTCTGATGGGGGTGTGGTACATTGTGTACTGTCAGTGGTGTGTGGTGTGCTGGGTGTCTGATGGGACTGTGGTACATTGTGTACTGTCAGTGGTGTGCGGTGTGCTGGGTGTCTGATGGGGGTGTGGTACATTGTGTACTGTCAGTGGTGTGCGGTGTGCTGGCTGTCTGATGGGACTGTGGTACATTGTGTACTGTCAGTGGTGTGCGGTGTGCTGTGCCCCTGATGGGGGTGTGGTACATTGTGTACTGTCAGTGGTGTGCGGTGTGCTGGGTGTCTGATGGGACTGTGGTACATTGTGTACTGTCAGTGGTGTGCGGTGTGCTGGGTGTCTGATGGGGTGTGGTACATTGTGTACTGTCAGTGGTGTGTGGTGTGCTGGGTGTCTGATGGGGGTGTGGTACATTGTGTACTGTCAGTGGTGTGTGGTGTGCTGGATGACTGATGGGGCTGTGGTGCATTGTGTACTGTCAGTGGTGTGTGGTGTGCTGGGTGCCTGATGGGGGTGTGGTACATTGTGTACTGTCAGTGGTGTGTGGTGTGCTGGGTGTCTGATGGGGGTGTGGTACATTGTGTACTGTCAGTGGTGTGCGGTGTGCTGGGTGTCTGATGGGGGTTTGGTACATTGTGTCCTGTCAGTGGTGAGCGGTGTGCTGAGTGTCTGATGGGTGTGTGGTACATTGTGTACTGTCAGTGGTGTGCGGTGTGCTGGGTGCCTGATGGGACTGTGGTACATTGTGTACTGTCAGTGGTGTGCGGTGTGCTGGGTGCCTGATGGGACTGTGGTACATTGTGTACTGTCAGTGGTGTGCGGTGTGCTGGGTGTCTGATGGGGGTGTGGTACATTGTGTACTGTCAGTGGTGTGCGGTGTGCGGGGTGTCTGATGGGGCTGTGGTACATTGTGTACTGTCAGTGGTGTGTGGTGTGCTGGGTGTCTGATGGGGCTGTGGTACATTGTGTACTGTCAGTGGTGTGCGGTGTGCTGGGTGTCTGATGGGGGTGTGGTACATTGTGTACTGTCAGTGGTGTGTGGTGTGCTGGGTGACTGATGGGGCTGTGGTGCATTGTGTACTGTCAGTGGTGTGTGGTGTGCTGGGTGCCTAATGGGGGTGTGGTACACTGTGTACTGTCAGTGGTCTGTGGTGTGCTGGGTGTCTGATGGGGGTTTGGTACATTGTGTCCTGTCAGTGGTGTGCGGTGTGCTGGGTGTCTGATGGGTGTGTGGTACATTGTGTACTGTCAGTGGTGTGCGGTGTGCTGGGTGTCTGATGGGTCTGTGGTACATTGTGTACTGTCAGTGGTGTGCGGTGTGCTGGGTGTCTGATGGGTGTGTGGTACATTGTGTGCTGTCAGTGGTGTGTGGTGTGCTGGGTGCCTGATGGGGGTGTGGTACATTGTGTACTGTCAGTGGTGTGTGGTGTGCTGGGTGTCTGATGGGGGTGTGGTACATTGTGTACTGTCAGTGGTGTGTGGTGTGCTGGGTGTCTGATGGGGGTGTGGTACATTGTGTACTGTCAGTGGTGTGCGGTGTGCTGGGTGCCTGATGGGGGTGTGGTACATTGTGTACTGTCAGTGGTGTGTGGTGTGCTGGGTGCCTGATGGGGGTGTAGTACATTGTGTACTGTCAGTGGTGTGCGGTGTGCTGGGTGTCTGATGGGTGTGTGTTACATTGTGTACTGTCAGTGGTGTGTGGTGTGCTGGGTGTCTGATGGGGGTGTGGTACATTGTGTACTGTCAGTGGTGTGCGGTGTGCTGGGTGTCTGATGGGGGTGTGGTACATTGTGTACTGTCAGTGGTGTGCGGTGTGCTGGGTGCCTGATGGGGGTGTGGTACATTGTGTACTGTCAGTGGTGTGCGGTGTGCTGGGTGTCTGATGGGGTTGTGGTACATTGTGTACTGTCAGTGGTGTGCGGTGTGCTGGGTCCCTGATGGGACTGTGGTACATTGTGTACTGTCAGTGGTGTGCGGTGTGCTGAGTGTCTGATGGGGGTGTGGTACATTGTGTACTGTCAGTGGTGTGCGGTTTGCTGGGTGTCTGATGGGGCTGTGGTACATTGTGTACTGTCAGTGGTGTGCGGTTTGCTGGGTGTCTGATGGGGCTGTGGTACATTGTGTACTGTCAGTGGTGTGCGGTTTGCTGGGTGTCTGATGGGGCTGTGGTACATTGTGTACTGTCAGTGGTGTGCGGTGTGCTGGGTGCCTGATGGGGGTGTGGTACATTGTGTACTGTCAGTGGCGTGCGGTGCGATGGGTGCCTGTTGGGGGTGTGGTACATTGTGTACTTGCAGTGGTGTGCGGTGTGCTGGGTGTCTGATGAGGGTGTGGCACATTGTGTACTGTCAGTGGTGTGCGGTGTGCTGGGTGCCTGATGGGGGTGTGGTACATTGTGTACTGTCAGTGGTGTGCGGTGTGCTGGGTGTCTGATGGGGGTGTGGTACATTGTGTACTGTCAGTGGTGTTTGGTGTGCTGGGTGCCTGATGGGGGTGTGGTACATTGTGTAATGTCAGTGGTGTGCGGTGTGCGGGGTTTCTGATGGGTGTGTGGTACATTGTGTACTGTCAGTGGTGTGTGGTGTGCAGGGTGCCTGATGGGGGTGTGGTACATTGTGTACTGTCAGTGGTGTGCGGTGTGCAGGGTGCCTGATGGGGGTGTGGTACATTGTGTACTGTCAGTGGTGTGCGGTGTGCTGGGTGTCTGATGGGGCTGTGGTACATTGTGTACTGTCAGTGGTGTGCAGTGTGCTGGGTGTCTGATGGGTTGTGGTACATTGTGTACTGTCAGTGGTGTGCGGTGTGCTGGGTGTCTGATGGGGGAGTGGTACATTGTGTACTGTCAGTGGTGTGTGGTGTGCTGGGTGTCTGATGGGGGTGTGGTACATTGTGTGCTGTCAGTGGTGTGTGGTGTGCTGAGTGTCTGATGGGGGTGTGGTACATTGTGTACTGTCAGTGGTGTGTGGTGTGCTGGGTGTCTGATGGGGCTGTGGTACATTGTGTACTGTCAGTGGTGTGTGTTGTGCTGGGTGTCTGATGGGGGTGTGGTACTTTGTGTACTGTCAGTGGTGTGCGGTGTGCTGGGTAACTGATGGGTGTGAGGTACATTGTGTACTGTCAGTGGTGTGCGGTGTGCTGGGTGTCTGATGGGGGTGTGGTACATTGTGTACTGTCAGTGGTGTGTGGTGTGCTGGGTGTCTGATGGGGCTGTGGTACATTGTGTACTGTCAGTGGTGTGCGGTGTGCTGCGTGTCTGATGGGACTGTGGTACATTGTGTACTGTCAGTGGTGTGCGATGTGCTGGGTGTCTGATGGGGCTGTGGTACATTGTGTACTGTCAGTGGTGTGCGGTGTGCTGGGTGTCTGATGGGACTGTGGTACATTGTGTACTGTCAGTGGTGTGCGGTGTGCTGGGTGTCTGATGGGGCTGTGGTACATTGTGTACTGTCAGTGGTGTGCGGTGTGCTGGGTGTCTGATGGGGCTGTGGTACAATGTGTACTGTCAGTGGTGTGCGGTGTGCTGGGTGTCTGATGGGGGTGGGGTACATTGTGTACTGTCAGTGGTGTGCGGTGTGCTGGGTGCCTGTTGGGGGTGTGGTACATTGTGTACTGTCAGTGGTGTGTGGTGTGCTGAGTGCGTGATGGGGGTGTGGTACATTGTGTACTGTCAGTGGTGTGCAGTGTGCTGGGTGTCTGATGGGGGTGTTGTACATTGTGTACTGTCAGTGGTGTGTTGTGTGCTGGGTGTCTGATGGGGGTGTGGTACATTGTGTACTGTCAGTGGTGTGCGGTGTGCTGGGTGTCTGATGGGGGTGTGGTACATTGTGTACTGTCAGTGGTGTGCGGTGTGCTGGGTGTCTGATGGGGGTGTGGTACATTGTGTACTGTCAGTGGTGTGTGGTGTGCTGGGTGCCTGATGGGGGTGTGGTACATTGTGTACTGTCAGTGGTGTGCGGTGTGCTGGGTGTCTGATGGGATTGTGGTACATTGTGTACTGTCAGTGGTGTGCGGTGTGCTGGGTGTCTGATGGGGCTGTGGTACATTGTGTACTGTCAGTGGTGTGCAGTGTGCTGGGTGTCTGATGGGTTGTGGTACATTGTGTACTGTCAGTGGTGTGCGGTGTGCTGGGTGTCTGATGGGGGAGTGGTACATTGTGTACTGTCAGTGGTGTGTGGTGTGCTGGGTGTCTGATGGGGGTGTGGTACATTGTGTACTGTCAGTGGTGTGTGGTGTGCTGGGTGTCTGATGGGGCTGTGGTACATTGTGTACTGTCAGTGGTGTGTGTTGTGCTGGGTGTCTGATGGGGGTGTGGTACTTTGTGTACTGTCAGTGGTGTGCGGTGTGCTGGGTAACTGATGGGTGTGAGGTACATTGTGTACTGTCAGTGGTGTGCGGTGTGCTGGGTGTCTGATGGGGGTCTGGTACATTGTGTACTGTCAGTGGTGTGTGGTGTGCTGGGTGTCTGATGGGGCTGTGGTACATTGTGTACTGTCAGTGGTGTGCGGTGTGCTGCGTGTCTGATGGGACTGTGGTACATTGTGTACTGTCAGTGGTGTGCGATGTGCTGGGTGTCTGATGGGGCTGTGGTACATTGTGTACTGTCAGTGGTGTGCGGTGTGCTGGGTGTCTGATGGGACTGTGGTACATTGTGTACTGTCAGTGGTGTGCGGTGTGCTGGGTGTCTGATGGGGCTGTGGTACATTGTGTACTGTCAGTGGTGTGCGGTGTGCTGGGTGTCTGATGGGGCTGTGGTACAATGTGTACTGTCAGTGGTGTGCGGTGTGCTGGGTGTCTGATGGGGGTGGGGTACATTGTGTACTGTCAGTGGTGTGCGGTGTGCTGGGTGCCTGTTGGGGGTGTGGTACATTGTGTACTGTCAGTGGTGTGTGGTGTGCTGAGTGCGTGATGGGGGTGTGGTACATTGTGTACTGTCAGTGGTGTGCGGGGTGCTGGGTGCCTGATGTGGGTGTGGTACATTGTGTACGGTCAGTGGTGTGCAGTGTGCTGGGTGTCTGATGGGGGTGTTGTACATTGTGTACTGTCAGTGGTGTGTTGTGTGCTGGGTGTCTGATTGGGGTGTGGTACATTGTGTACTGTCAGTGGTGTGCGGTGTGCTGGGTGTCTGATGGGGGTGTGGTACATTGTGTACTGTCAGTGGTGTGCGGTGTGCTGGGTGTCTGATGGGGGTGTGGTACATTGTGTACTGTCAGTGGTGTGTGGTGTGCTGGGTGCCTGATGGGGGTGTGGTACATTGTGTACTGTCAGTGGTGTGCGGTGTGCTGGGTGTCTGATGGGATTGTGGTACATTGTGTACTGTCAGTGGTGTGCGTTGTGCTGGGTGTCTGATGGGGGTGTGGTACATTGTGTACTGTCAGTGGTGTGCGGTGTGCTGGGTGTCTGATGGGGGTGTGGTACATTGTGTACTGTCAGTGGTGTGTAGTGTGCTGGGTGTCTGATGGGGGTGTGGTACATTGTGTACTGTCAGTGGTGTGTGGTGTGCTGGGTGCCTGATGGGGGTGTGGTACATTGTGTACTGTCAGTGGTGTGCGGTGTGCTGGGTGTCTGATGGGGGTGTGGTACATTGTGTACTGTCAGTGGTGTTTGGTGTGCTGGGTGTCTGATGGGGGTGTAGTACATTATGTACTGCCAGTGGTGTGTGGTGTGCTGGGTGTCTGATGGGGGTGTGGTACATTGTGTACTGTCAGTGGTGTGCTGGGTGTCTGATGGGGGTGTGGTACATTGTGTACTGTCAGTGGTGTGTGGTGTGCTGGGTGCCTGATGGGGGTGTGGTACATTGTGTACTGTCAGTGTGTGCGGTGTGATGGGTGTCTGATGGGGGTGTGGTACATTGTGTACTGTCAGTGGTGTACGGTGAGCTGGGTGTCTGATGGGGGTGTGGTACATTGTGTACTGTCAGTGGTGCGTGGTGTGCTCGGTGTCTGATGGGGCTGTGGTAGATTGTGTACTGTCAATGGTGTGCGGTGTGCTGGGTGTCTGATGGGGGTGTGGTACATTGTGTACTGTCAGTGGTGTGCGGTGTGCTGGGTGTCTGATGGGGGTGTGGTACATTGTGTACTGTCAGTGGTGTGTGGTGTGCTGGGTGCCGGATGGGAGTGTGGTACATTGTGTACTGTCAGTGGTGTGCGGTGTGCTGGGTGCCTGATGTGGGTGTGGTACATTGTGTGCTGTCAGTGGTGTGTTGTGTGCAGTGTGTCTGATGCGGGTGTGGGACATTGTGTACTGTCAGTGGTGTGTGGAGTGCTGGGTGTCTGATGGGGGTGTGGTACATTGTGTACTGTCAGTGTTGTGCGGTGTGCTGGGTGTCTGATGGGGGTGTGGTACATTGTGTACTGTCAGTGTTGTGCGGTGTGCTGGGTGTCTGATGGGGCTGTGGTACATTGTGTACTGTCAGTGGTGTGTGGTGTGCTGGGTGTCTGATGGGGGTGTGGTACATTGTGTACTGTCAGTGGTGTGTGGTGTGCTGGGTGTCTGATGGGGGTGTGGTACATTGTGTACTGTGAGTGGTGTGCGGTGTGCTGGGTGTCTGATGGGGGTGTGGTACATTGTGTACTGTCAGTGGTCTGTGGTGTGCTGGGTGTCTGATGGGGGTGTGGTACATTGTGTACTGTCAGTGGTGTGCGGTGTGCTGGGTGTCTGATGGGGCTGTGGTACATTGTGTACTGTCAGTGGTGTGTGGTGTGCGGGGTGCCTGATGGGGGTGTGGTACATTGTGTACTGTCAGTGGTGTGCGGTGTGCTGGGTGCCTGATGGGTGTGAGGTACATTGTGTACTGTCAGTGGTGTGCGGTGTGCTGGGTGGCTGATGGGGGTGTGGTACATTGTGTACTGTCAGTGGTGTGTGGTGTGCTGGGTGTCTGATGGGGGTGTGGTACATTGTGTACTGTCAGTGGTGTGCGGTGTGCTGGGTGTCTGATGGGGCTGTGGTACATTGTGTACTGTCAGTGGTGTGTGGTGTGCGGGGTGCCTGATGGGGGTGTGGTACATTGTGTACTGTCAGTGGTGTGCGGTGTGCTGGGTGTCTGATGGGGGTGTGGTACACTGTGTACTGTCAGTGGTGTGCGGTGTGCTGGGTGCCTGATGGGGGTGTGGTACATTGTGTACTGTCAGTGGTGTGCGGTGTGCTGGGTGCCTGATGGGGGTGTGGTACATTGTGTACTGTCAGTGGTGTGCTGTGTGCTGGGTGTCTGATGGGATTGTGGTACATTGTGTACTGTCAGTGGTGTGCGGTGTGCTGGGTGTCTGATGGGGGTGTGGTACATTGTGTACTGTCAGTGGTGTGCGGTGTGCTGGGTGTCTGATGGGGGTGTGGTACATTGTGTACTGTCAGTGGTGTGTGGTGTGCTGGGTGTCTGATGGGGGTGTGGTACATTGTGTACTGTCAGTGGTGTGCGGTCTGCTGGGTGTCTGATGGGGGTGTGGTACATTGTGTACTGTCAGTGGTGTGCGGTGTGCCGGGTGCCTGATGGGGGTGTGGTACATTGTGTACTGTCAGTGGTGTGCGGTGTGCTGGGTGTCTGATGGGGGTGTGGTACATTGTGTACTGTCAGTGGTGTGTGGTGTGCTGGGTGTCTGATGGGGGTGTGGTACATTGTGTACTGTCAGTGGTGTGCGGTGTGCTGGGTGTCTGATGGGGGTGTGGTACATTGTGTACTGTCAGTGGTGTGTGGTGTGCTGGGTGCCTGATGGGGGTGTGGTACATTGTGTACTGTCAGTGGTGTGCGGTGTGCTGTGTGTCTGATGGGGGTGTGGTACATTGTGTACTGTCAGTGGTGTTTGGTGTGCTGGGTGTCTGATGGGGGTGTAGTACATTATGTACTGCCAGTGGTGTGTGGTGTGCTGGGTGTCTGATGGGGGTGTGGTACATTGTGTACTGTCAGTGGTGTGTGGTGTGCTGGGTGCCTGATGGGGGTGTGGTACATTGTGTACTGTCAGTGTGTGCGGTGTGATGGGTGTCTGATGGGGGTGTGGTACATTGTGTACTGTCAGTGTGTGCGGTGTGATGGGTGTCTGATGGGTCTGTGGTACATTGTGTACTGTCAGTGGTGTACGGTGAGCTGGGTGTCTGATGGGTGTGTGGTACATTGTGTACTATCAGTGGTGCGTGGTGTGCTCGGTGTCTGATGGGGCTGTGGTACATTGTGTACTGTCAATGGTGTGCGGTGTGCTGGGTGTCTGATGGGGGTGTGGTACATTGTGTACTGTCAGTGGTGTGTGGTGTGCTGGGTGCCGGATGGGAGTGTGGTACATTGTGTACTGTCAGTGGTGTGCGGTGTGCTGGGTGCCTGATGTGGGTGTGGTACATTGTGTGCTGTCAGTGGTGTGTTGTGTGCAGTGTGTCTGATGCGGGTGTGGGACATTGTGTACTGTCAGTGGTGTGTGGAGTGCTGGGTGTCTGATGGGGGTGTGGTACATTGTGTACTGTCAGTGTTGTGCGGTGTGCTGGGTGTCTGATGGGGGTGTGGTACATTTTGTACTGTCAGTGTTGTGCGGTGTGCTGGTTGTCTGATGGGGCTGTGGTACATTGTGTACTGTCAGTGGTGTGTGGTGTGCTGGGTGTCTGATGGGGGTGTGGTACATTGTGTACTGTCAGTGGTGTGCTGTGTGCTGGGTGTCTGATGAGGGTGTGGTACATTGTGTACTGTCAGTGGTGAGCGGTGTGCTGGGTGTCTGATGGGGGTGTGGTACATTGTGTACTGTCAGTGGTGTGCGGTGTGCTGGGTGTCTGATGGGGGTGTGGTACATTGTGTACTGTCAGTGGTGAGCGGTGTGCTGGGTGTCTGATGGGGGTGTGGTACATTGTGTACTGTCAGTGGTGTGCGGTGTGCTGGGTGTCTGATGGGGCTGTGGTACATTGTGTACTGTCAGTGGTGTGCGGTGTGCTGGGTGTCTGATGGGGGTGTGGTACATTGTGTACTGTCAGTGTTGTGCGGTGTGCTGGGTGTCTGATGGGGGTGTGGTACATTGTGTACTGTCAGTGTTGTGCGGTGTGCTGGGTGTCTGATGGGGCTGTGGTACATTGTGTACTGTCAGTGGTGTGCGGTGTGCTGGGTGTCTGATGGGGGTGTGGTACATTGTGTACTGTCAGTGGTGTGCGGTGTGCTGGGTGTCTGATGGGGGTGTGGTACATTGTGTACTGTGAGTGGTGTGCGGTGTGCTGGGTGTCTGATGGGGGTGTGGTACATTGTGTACTGTCAGTGGTGTGTGGTGTGCTGGGTGTCTGATGGGGGTGTGGTACATTGTGTACTGTGAGTGGTGTGCGGTGTGCTGGGTGTCTGATGGGGGTGTGGTACATTGTGTACTGTCAGTGGTGTGCGGTGTGCTGGGTGTCTGATGGGGGTGTGGTACATTGTGTACTGTGAGTGGTGTGCGGTGTGCTGGGTGTCTGATGGGGGTGTGGTACATTGTGTACTGTCAGTGGTGTGTGGTGTGCTGGGTGTCTGATGGGGGTGTGGTACATTGTGTACTGTGAGTGGTGTGCGGTGTGCTGGGTGTCTGATGTGGGTGTGGTACATTGTGTACTGTCAGTGGTGTGCGGTGAGCTGGGTGCCTGATGGGGGTGTGGTACATTGTGTACTGTCAGTGGTCTGTGGTGTGCTGGGTGTCTGATGGGGGTGTGGTACATTGTGTACTGTCAGTGGTGTGCGGTGTGCTGGGTGTCTGATGGGGGTGTGGTACATTGTGTACTGTCAGTGGTGTGCGGTGTGCTGGGTGTCTGATGGGGGTGTGGTACATTGTGTACTGTCAGTGGTGTGTGGTGTGCTGGGTGTCTGATGGGGGTGTGGTCCATTGTGTACTGTCAGTGGTGTGCGGTGTGCTGGGTGTCTGATGGGGGTGTGGTACATTGTGTACTGTCAGTGGTGTGTGGTGTGCTGGGTGCCTGATGGGGGTGTGGTACATTGTGTACTGTCAGTGGTGTGCGGTGTGCTGTGTGTCTGATGGGGGTGTGGTACATTGTGTACTGTCAGTGGTGTTTGGTGTGCTGGGTGTCTGATGGGGGTGTAGTACATTATGTACTGCCAGTGGTGTGTGGTGTGCTGGGTGTCTGATGGGGGTGTGGTACATTGTGTACTGTCAGTGGTGTGCTGGGTGTCTGATGGGGGTGTGGTACATTGTGTACTGTCAGTGGTGTGTGGTGTGCTGGGTGCCTGATGGGGGTGTGGTACATTGTGTACTGTCAGTGTGTGCGTTGTGATGGGTGTCTGATGGGGGTGTGGTACATTGTGTACTGTCAGTGTGTGCGGTGTGATGGGTGTCTGATGGGTCTGTGGTACATTGTGTACTGTCAGTGGTGTACGGTGAGCTGGGTGTCTGATGGGGGTGTGGTACATTGTGTACTATCAGTGGTGCGTGGTGTGCTCGGTGTCTGATGGGGCTGTGGTACATTGTGTACTGTCAATGGTGTGCGGTGTGCTGGGTGTCTGATGGGGGTGTGGTACATTGTGTAATGTCAGTGGTGTGCGGTGTGCTGGGTGTCTGATGGGGGTGTGGTACATTGTGTACTGTCAGTGTTGTGCGGTGTGCTGGGTGTCTGATGGGGCTGTGGTACATTGTGTACTGTCAGTGGTGTGTGGTGTGCTGGGTGTCTGATGGGGGTGTGGTACATTGTGTACTGTCAGTGGTGTGTGGTGTGCTGGGTGTCTGATGGGGGTGTGGTACATTGTGTACTGTGAGTGGTGTGCGGTGTGCTGGGTGTCTGATGGGGGTGTGGTACATTGTGTACTGTCAGTGGTCTGTGGTGTGCTGGGTGTCTGATGGGAGTGTGGTACATTGTGTACTGTCAGTGGTGTGCGGTGTGCTGGGTGTCTGATGGGGCTGTGGTACATTGTGTACTGTCAGTGGTGTGTGGTGTGCGGGGTGCCTGATGGGGGTGTGGTACATTGTGTACTGTCAGTGGTGTGCGGTGTGCTGGGTGCCTGATGGGTGTGAGGTACATTGTGTACTGTCAGTGGTGTGCGGTGTGCTGGGTGCCTGATGGGGGTGTGGTACATTGTGTACTGTCAGTGGTGTGTGGTGTGCTGGGTGTCTGATGGGGGTGTGGTACATTGTGTACTGTCAGTGGTGTGCGGTGTGCTGGGTGTCTGATGGGGCTGTGGTACATTGTGTACTGTCAGTGGTGTGTGGTGTGCGGGGTGCCTGATGGGGGTGTGGTACATTGTGTACTGTCAGTGGTGTGCAGTGTGCTGGGTGTCTGATGGGGGTGTGGTACACTGTGTACTCTCAGTGGTGTGCGGTGTGCTGGGTGCCTGATGGGGGTGTGGTACATTGTGTACTGTCAGTGGTGTGCGGTGTGCTGGGTGCCTGATGGGGGTGTGGTACATTGTGTACTGTCAGTGGTGTGCTGTGTGCTGGGTGTCTGATGGGATTGTGGTACATTGTGTACTGTCAGTGGTGTGCGGTGTGCTGGGTGTCTGATGGGGGTGTGGTACATTGTCTACTGTCAGTGGTGTGCGGTGTGCTGGGTGTCTGATGGGGGTGTGGTACATTGTGTACTGTCAGTGGTGTGTGGTGTGCTGGGTGTCTGATGGGGGTGTGGTACATTGTGTACTGTCAGTGGTGTGCGGTGTGCTGGGTGTCTGATGGGGGTGTGGTACATTGTGTACTGTCAGTGGTGTGCGGTGTGCCGGGTGCCTGATGGGGGTGTGGTACATTGTGTACTGTCAGTGGTGTGCGGTGTGCTGGGTGTCTGATGGGGGTGTGGTACATTGTGTACTGTCAGTGGTGTGTGGTGTGCTGGGTGTCTGATGGGGGTGTGGTACATTGTGTACTGTCAGTGGTGTGCGGTGTGCTGGGTGTCTGATGGGGGTGTGGTACATTGTGTACTGTCAGTGGTGTGTGGTGTGCTGGGTGCCTGATGGGGGTGTGGTACATTGTGTACTGTCAGTGGTGTGCGGTGTGCTGTGTGTCTGATGGGGGTGTGGTACATTGTGTACTGTCAGTGGTGTTTGGTGTGCTGGGTGTCTGATGGGGGTGTAGTACATTATGTACTGCCAGTGGTGTGTGGTGTGCTGGGTGTCTGATGGGGGTGTGGTACATTGTGTACTGTCAGTGGTGTGCTGGGTGTCTGATGGGGGTGTGGTACATTGTGTACTGTCAGTGGTGTGTGGTGTGCTGGGTGCCTGATGGGGGTGTGGTACATTGTGTACTGTCAGTGTGTGCGGTATGATGGGTGTCTGATGGGGGTGTGGTACATTGTGTACTGTCAGTGTGTGCGGTGTGATGGGTGTCTGATGGGTCTGTGGTACATTGTGTACTGTCAGTGGTGTACGGTGAGGTGTGTGTCTGATGGGGGTGTGGTACATTGTGTACTATCAGTGGTGCGTGGTGTGCTCGGTGTCTGATGGGGCTGTGGTACATTGTGTACTGTCAATGGTGTGCGGTGTGCTGGGTGTCTGATGGGGGTGTGGTACATTGTGTACTGTCAGTGGTGTGTGGTGTGCTGGGTGCCGGATGGGAGTGTGGTACATTGTGTACTGTCAGTGGTGTGCGGTGTGCTGGGTGCCTGATGTGGGTGTGGTACATTGTGTGCTGTCAGTGGTGTGTTGTGTGCAGTGTGTCTGATGCGGGTGTGGGACATTGTGTACTGTCAGTGGTGTGTGGAGTGCTGGGTGTCTGATGGGGGTGTGGTACATTGTGTACTGTCAGTGTTGTGCGGTGTGCTGGGTGTCTGATGGGGGTGTGGTACATTGTGTACTGTCAGTGTTGTGCGGTGTGCTGGGTGTCTGATGGGGCTGTGGTACATTGTGTACTGTCAGTGGTGTGTGGTGTGCTGGGTGTCTGATGGGGGTGTGGTACATTGTGTACTGTCAGTGGTGTGCGGTGTGCTGGGTGTCTGATGGGGTGTGGTACATTGTGTACTGTCAGTGTTGTGCGGTGTGCTGGGTGTCTGATGGGGGTGTGGTACATTGTGTACTGTCAGTGTTGTGCGGTGTGCTGGGTGTCTGATGGGGCTGTGGTACATTGTGTACTGTCAGTGGTGTGCGGTGTGCTGGGTGTCTGATGGGGGTGTGGTACATTGTGTACTGTCAGTGGTGTGCGGTGTGCTGGGTGTCTGATGGGGGTGTGGTACATTGTGTACTGTGAGTGGTGTGCGGTGTGCTGGGTGTCTGATGGGGGTGTGGTACATTGTGTACTGTCAGTGGTGTGTGGTGTGCTGGGTGTCTGATGGGGGTGTGGTACATTGTGTACTGTGAGTGGTGTGCGGTGTGCTGGGTGTCTGATGGGGGTGTGGTACATTGTGTACTGTCAGTGGTGTGCGGTGTGCTGGGTGTCTGATGGGGGTGTGGTACATTGTGTACTGTGAGTGGTGTGCGGTGTGCTGGGTGTCTGATGGGGGTGTGGTACATTGTGTACTGTCAGTGGTGTGTGGTGTGCTGGGTGTCTGATGGGGGTGTGGTACATTGTGTACTGTGAGTGGTGTGCGGTGTGCTGGGTGTCTGATGCGGGTGTGGTACATTGTGTACTGTCAGTGGTGTGCGGTGAGCTGGGTGCCTGATGGGGGTGTGGTACATTGTGTACTGTCAGTGGTCTGTGGTGTGCTGGGTGTCTGATGGGGGTGTGGTACATTGTGTACTGTCAGTGGTGTGCGGTGTGCTGGGTGTCTGATGGGGGTGTGGTACATTGTGTACTGTCAGTGGTGTGCGGTGTGCTGGGTGTCTGATGGGGGCGTGGTACATTGTGTACTGTCAGTGGTGTGTGGTGTGCTGGGTGTCTGATGGGGGTGTGGTACATTGTGTACTGTCAGTGGTGTGCGGTGTGCTGGGTGTCTGATGGGGGTGTGGTACATTGTGTACTGTCAGTGGTGTGTGGTGTGCTGGGTGCCTGATGGGGGTGTGGTACATTGTGTACTGTCAGTGGTGTGCGGTGTGCTGTGTGTCTGATGGGGGTGTGGTACATTGTGTACTGTCAGTGGTGTTTGGTGTGCTGGGTGTCTGATGGGGGTGTAGTACATTATGTACTGCCAGTGGTGTGTGGTGTGCTGGGTGTCTGATGGGGGTGTGGTACATTGTGTACTGTCAGTGGTGTGCTGGGTGTCTGATGGGGGTGTGGTACATTGTGTACTGTCAGTGGTGTGTGGTGTGCTGGGTGCCTGATGGGGGTGTGGTACATTGTGTACTGTCAGTGTGTGCGGTGTGATGGGTGTCTGATGGGGGTGTGGTACATTGTGTACTGTCAGTGTGTGCGGTGTGATGGGTGTCTGATGGGTCTGTGGTACATTGTGTACTGTCAGTGGTGTACAGTGAGCTGGGTGTCTGATGGGGGTGTGGTACATTGTGTACTATCAGTGGTGCGTGGTGTGCTCGGTGTCTGATGGGGCTGTGGTCCATTGTGTACTCTCAGTGGTGTGCGGTGTGCTGGGTGTCTGATGAGGGTGTGGCACATTGTGTACTGTCAGTGGTGTGCGGTGTGCTGGGTGTCTGATGGGGCTGTGGTACATTGTGTACTGTCAGTGTTGTGCGGTGTGCTGGGTGTCTGATGGGGGTGTGGTACATTGTGTACTGTCAGTGTTGTGCGGTGTGCTGGGTGTCTGATGGGGCTGTGGTACATTGTGTACTGTCAGTGGTGTGCGGTGTGCTGGGTGTCTGATGGGGGTGTGGTACATTGTGGACTGTGAGTGGTGTGCGGTGTGCTGGGTGTCTGATGGGGGTGTGGTACACTGTGTACTGTCAGTGGTGTGTGGTGTGCTGGGTGTCTGATGGGGGTGTGGTACATTGTGTACTGTCAGTGGTGTGCGGTGTGCTGGGTGTCTGATGGGGCTGTGGTACATTGTGTACTGTCAGTGCTGTGTGGTGTGCGGGGTGCCTGATGGGGGTGTGGTACATTGTGTACTGTCAGTGGTGTGCGGTGTGCTGGGTGCCTGATGGGTGTGAGGTACATTGTGTACTGTCAGTGGTGTGCGGTGTGCTGGGTGCCTGATGGGGGTGTGGTACATTGTGTACTGTCAGTGGTGTGTGGTGTGCTGGGTGTCTGATGGGGGTGTGGTACATTGTGTACTGTCAGTGGTGTGTGGTGTGCTGGGTGCCTGATGGGGGTGTGGTACATTGTGTACTGTCAGTGGTGTGTGGTGTGCTGGGTGTCTGAAGGGGGTGTGGTACATTGTGTACTGTCAGTGGTGTGCGGTGTGCTGGGTGTCTGATGGGGGTGTGGTACATTGTGTACTGTCAGTGGTGTGCGGTGTGCTGGGTGTCTGATGGGGCTGTGGTACATTGTGTACTGTCAGTGGTGTGTGGTGTGCGGGGTGCCTGATGGGGGTGTGGAACATTGTGTACTGTCAGTGGTGTGCGGTGTGCTGGGTGTCTGATGGGGGTGTGGTACACTGTGTACTGTCAGTGGTGTGCGGTGTGCTGGGTGTCTGATGGGGGTGTGGTACATTGTGTACTGTCAGTGGTGTGTGGTGTGCTGGGTGTCTGATGGGGGTGTGGTACATTGTGTACTGTCAGTGGTGTGCGGTGTGCTGG
The DNA here is from genome assembly GCF_047496885.1 of Scyliorhinus torazame. Classification (NCBI taxonomy): domain Eukaryota; kingdom Metazoa; phylum Chordata; class Chondrichthyes; order Carcharhiniformes; family Scyliorhinidae; genus Scyliorhinus; species Scyliorhinus torazame. Next base: position 705,978 of record NW_027307772.1, read on the forward strand.
GTGTCTGATGGGGCTGTGGTACATTGTGTACTGTCAGTGGTGTGTGGTGTGCGGGGTGCCTGATGGGGGTGTGGTACATTGTGTACTGTCAGTGGTGTGCGGTGTGCTGGGTGCCTGATGGGCGTGAGGTACATTGTGTACTGTCAGTGGTGTGCGGTGTGCTGGGTGTCTGATGGGGGTGTGGTACATTGTGTACTGTCAGTGGTGTGTGGTGTGCTGGGTGTCTGATGGGGGTGTGGTACATTGTGTACTGTCAGTGGTGTGCGGTGTGCTGGGTGTCTGATGGGGGTGTGGTACATTGTGTACTGTCAGTGGTGTGCGGTGTGCCGGGTGCCTGATGGGGGTGTGGTACATTGTGTACTGTCAGTGGTGTGCGGTGTGCTGGGTGTCTGATGGGGGTGTGGTACATTGTGTACTGTCAGTGGTGTGTGGTGTGCTGGGTGTCTGATGGGGGTGTGGTACATTGTGTACTGTCAGTGGTGTGCGGTGTGCTGGGTGTCTGATGGGGGTGTGGTACATTGTGTACTGTCAGTGGTGTGTGGTGTGCTGGGTGCCTGATGGGGGTGTGGTACATTGTGTACTGTCAGTGGTGTGCGGTGTGCTGTGTGTCTGATGGGGGTGTGGTACATTGTGTACTGTCAGTGGTGTTTGGTGTGCTGGGTGTCTGATGGGGGTGTAGTACATTATGTACTGCCAGTGGTGTGTGGTGTGCTGGGTGTCTGATGGGGGTGTGGTACATTGTGTACTGTCAGTGGTGTGCTGGGTGTCTGATGGGGGTGTGGTACATTGTGTACTGTCAGTGGTGTGTGGTGTGCTGGGTGCCTGATGGGGGTGTGGTACATTGTGTACTGTCAGTGTGTGCGGTGTGATGGGTGTCTGATGGGGGTGTGGTACATTGTGTACTGTCAGTGTGTGCGGTGTGATGGGTGTCTGATGGGTCTGTGGTACATTGTGTACTGTCAGTGGTGTACGGTGAGCTGGGTGTCTGATGGGGGTGTGGTACATTGTGTACTATCAGTGGTGCGTGGTGTGCTCGGTGTCTGATGGGGCTGTGGTACATTGTGTACTGTCAATGGTGTGCGGTGTGCTGGGTGTCTGATGGGGGTGTGGTACATTGTGTACTGTCAGTGGTGTGTGGTGTGCTGGGTGCCGGATGGGAGTGTGGTACATTGTGTACTGTCAGTGGTGTGCGGTGTGCTGGGTGCCTGATGTGGGTGTGGTACATTGTGTGCTGTCAGTGGTGTGTTGTGTGCAGTGTGTCTGATGCGGGTGTGGGACATTGTGTACTGTCAGTGGTGTGTGGAGTGCTGGGTGTCTGATGGGGGTGTGGTACATTGTGTACTGTCAGTGTTGTGCGGTGTGCTGGGTGTCTGATGGGGGTGTGGTACATTGTGTACTGTCAGTGTTGTGCGGTGTGCTGGGTGTCTGATGGGGCTGTGGTACATTGTGTACTGTCAGTGGTGTGTGGTGTGCTGGGTGTCTGATGGGGGTGTGGTACATTGTGTACTGTCAGTGGTGTGCGGTGTGCTGGGTGTCTGATGAGGGTGTGGCACATTGTGTACTGTCAGTGGTGTGCGGTGTGCTGGGTGTCTGATGGGGGTGTGGTACATTGTGTACTGTCAGTGTTGTGCGGTGTGCTGGGTGTCTGATGGGGGTGTGGTACATTGTGTACTGTCAGTGTTGTGCGGTGTGCTGGGTGTCTGATGGGGCTGTGGTACATTGTGTACTGTCAGTGGTGTGCGGTGTGCTGGGTGTCTGATGGGGGTGTGGTACATTGTGTACTGTCAGTGGTGTGCGGTGTGCTGGGTGTCTGATGGGGGTGTGGTACATTGTGTACTGTGAGTGGTGTGCGGGGTGCTGGGTGTCTGATGGGGGTGTGGTACATTGTGTACTGTCAGTGGTGTGTGGTGTGCTGGGTGTCTGATGGGGGTGTGGTACATTGTGTACTGTGAGTGGTGTGCGGTGTGCTGGGTGTCTGATGGGGGTGTGGTACATTGTGTACTGTCAGTGGTGTGCGGTGTGCTGGGTGTCTGATGGGGGTGTGGTACATTGTGTACTGTGAGTGGTGTGCGGTGTGCTGGGTGTCTGATGGGGGTGTGGTACATTGTGTACTGTCAGTGGTGTGTGGTGTGCTGGGTGTCTGATGGGGGTGTGGTACATTGTGTACTGTGAGTGGTGTGCGGTGTGCTGGGTGTCTGATGCGGGTGTGGTACATTGTGTACTGTCAGTGGTGTGCGGTGAGCTGGGTGCCTGATGGGGTTGGGGTACATTGTGTACTGTCAGTGGTGTGTGGTGTGCTGGGTGTCTGATGGGGGTGTGGTACATTGTGTACTGTCAGTGGTGTGCGGTGTGCTGTGTGTCTGATGGGGGTGTGGTACATTGTGTACTGTCAGTGGTGTTTGGTGTGCTGGGTGTCTGATGGGGGTGTAGTACATTATGTACTGCCAGTGGTGTGTGGTGTGCTGGGTGTCTGATGGGGGTGTGGTACATTGTGTACTGTCAGTGGTGTGCTGGGTGTCTGATGGGGGTGTGGTACATTGTGTACTGTCAGTGGTGTGTGGTGTGCTGGGTGCCTGATGGGGGTGTGGTACATTGTGTACTGTCAGTGTGTGCGGTGTGATGGGTGTCTGATGGGGGTGTGGTACATTGTGTACTGTCAGTGTGTGCGGTGTGATGGGTGTCTGATGGGTCTGTGGTACATTGTGTACTGTCAGTGGTGTACGGTGAGCTGGGTGTCTGATGGGGGTGTGGTACATTGTGTACTATCAGTGGTGCGTGGTGTGCTCGGTGTCTGATGGGGCTGTGGTACATTGTGTACTGTCAATGGTGTGCGGTGTGCTGGGTGTCTGATGGGGGTGTGGTACATTGTGTACTGTCAGTGGTGTGCGGTGTGCTGGGTGTCTGATGGGGGTGTGGTACATTGTGTACTGTCAGTGGTTTGCAGTGTGCTGGGTGCCTGATGTGGGTGTGGTACATTGTGTGCTGTCAGTGGTGTGTTGTGTGCAGTGTGTCTGATGCGGGTGTGGGACATTGTGTACTGTCAGTGGTGTGCGGTGTGCTGGGTGTCTGATGGGGGTGTGGTACATTGTGTACTGTCAGTGGTGTGCGGTGTGCTGTGTGCCTGATGGGGGTGTGGTACATTGTGTACTGTCAGTGTTGTGCTGTGTGCTGGGTGTCTGATGGGGCTGTGGTACATTGTGTACTGTCAGTGGTGTGTGGTGTGCTGGGTGTCTGATGGCGGTGTGGTCCATTGTGTACTCTCAGTGGTGTGCGGTGTGCTGGGTGTCTGATGAGGGTGTGGCACATTGTGTACTGTCAGTGGTGTGCGGTGCGCTGGGTGTCTGATGGGGCTGTGGTACATTGTGTACTGTCAGTGGTGTGCGGTGTGCTGGGTGTCTGATGGGGGTGTGGTACATTGTGGACTGTGAGTGGTGTGCGGTGTGCTGGGTGTCTGATGGGGGTGTGGTACATTGTGTACTGTCAGTGGTGTGCGGTGTGCTGGGTGTCTGATGGGCGTGTGGTACATTGTGTACTGTCAGTGGTGTGTGGTGTGCTGGGTGTCTGATGGGGGTGTGGTACATTGTGTACTGTCAGTGGTGTGCGGTGTGCTGGGTGTCTGATGGGGCTGTGGTACATGGTGTACTGTCAGTGGTGTGTGGTGTGCGGGGTGCCTGATGGGGGTGTGGTACATTGTGTACTGTCAGTGGTGTGCGGTGTGCTGGGTGCCTGATGGGTGTGAGGTACATTGTGTACTGTCAGTGGTGTGCGGTGTGCTGGGTGCCTGATGGGGGTGTGGTACATTGTGTACTGTCAGTGGTGTGTGGTGTGCTGGGTGTCTGATGGGGGTGTGGTACATTGTGTACTGTCAGTGGTGTGTGGTGTGCTGGGTGCCTGATGGGGGTGTGGTACATTGTGTACTGTCAGTGGTGTGTGGTGTGCTGGGTGTCTGAAGGGGGTGTGGTACATTGTGTACTGTCAGTGGTGTGCGGTGTGCTGGGTGTCTGATGGGGGTGTGGTACATTGTGTACTGTCAGTGGTGTGCGGTGTGCTGGGTGTCTGATGGGGCTGTGGTACATTGTGTACTGTCAGTGGTGTGTGGTGTGCGGGGTGCCTGATGGGGGTGTGGTACATTGTGTACTGTCAGTGGTGTGCGGTGTGCTGGGTGTCTGATGGGGGTGTGGTACACTGTGTACTGTCAGTGGTGTGCGGTGTGCTGGGTGTCTGATGGGGGTGTGGTACATTGTGTACTGTCAGTGGTGTGTGGTGTGCTGGGTGTCTGATGGGGGTGTGGTACATTGTGTACTGTCAGTGGTGTGCGGTGTGCTGGGTGTCTGATGGGGCTGTGGTACATTGTGTACGGTCAGTGGTGTGTGGTGTGCGGGGTGCCTGATGGGGGTGTGGTACATTGTGTACTGTCAGTGCTGTGTGGTGTGCTGGGTGTCTGATGGGGGTGTGGTACATTGTGTACTGTCAGTGGTGTGTGGTGTGCTGGGTGCCTGATGGGGGTGTGGTACATTGTGTACTGTCAGTGGTGTGTGGTGTGCTGGGTGTCTGATGGGGGTGTGGTACATTGTGTACTGTCAGTGGTGTGCGGTGTGCTGGGTGTCTGATGGGGCTGTGGTACATTGTGTGCTGTCAGTGGTGTGTGGTGCGCTGAGTGTCTGATGGGTCTGTGGTACATTGTGTACTGTCAGTGGTGTGCTGTGTGCTGGGTGTCTGATGGGGGTGTGGTACATTGTGTACTGTCAGTGGTGTGCGGTGTGCTGCGTGTCTGATGGGGGTGTGGTACATTGTGTACTGTCAGTGGTGTGCGGTGTGCTGGGTGTCTGATGGGGGTGTGGTACATTGTGTACTGTCAGTGGTGTGCGGTGTGCTGCGTGTCTGATGGGACTGTGGTACATTGTGTACTGTCAGTGGTGTGCGGTGTGCTGGGTGTCTGATGGGGCTGTGGTACATTGTGTACTGTCAGTGGTGTGCGGTGTGCTGGGTGTCTGATGGGGCTGTGGTACAATGTGTACTGTCAGTGGTGTGCGGTGTGCTGGGTGTCTGATGGGGGTGTGGTACATTGTGTACTGTCAGTGGTGTGCGGTGTGCTGGGTGCCTGATGAGGGTGTGGTACATTGTGTACTGTCAGTGGTGTGCGGTGTGCTGGGTGTCTGATGGGGGTATGGTACATTGTGTACTGTCAGTGGTGTGCGGTGTGCTGGGTGTCTGATGGGGCTGTGGTACATTGTGTACTGTCAGTGGTGTGCGGTGTGCTGGGTGTCTGATGGGGGTGGGGTACATTGTGTACTGTCAGTGGTGTGCGGTGTGCTGGGTGTCTGATGGGGGTGGGGTACATTGTGTACTGTCAGTGGTGTGTGGTGTGCTGAGTGCGTGATGGGGGTGTGGTACATTGTGTACTGTCAGTGGTGTGCGGTGTGCTGGGTGCTGATGGGGGTGTGGTACATTGTGTACTGTCAGTGGTGTGCGGTGTGCTGGGTGTCTGATGGGGGTGTGGTACATTGTGTACTGTCAGTGGTGTGTGGTGTGCTGGGTGCCTGATGGGGGTGTGGTACATTGTGTACTGTCAGTGGTGTGCGGTGTGCTGGGTGCTGATGGGGGTGTGGTACATTGTGTACTGTCAGTGGTGTGCTGTGTGCTGTGTGTCTGATGGGATTGTGATACATTGTGTACTGTCAGTGGTGTGCGGTGTGCAGGGTGTCTGATGGGGGTGTGGTACATTGTGTACTGTGAGTGGTGTGCGGTGTGCTGGGTGTCTGATGGGGGTGTGGTACATTGTGTACTGTCAGTGGTGTGTGGTGTGCTGGGTGTCTGATGGGGGTGTGGTACATTGTGTACTGTGAGTGGTGTGCGGTGTGCTGGGTGTCTGATGCGGGTGTGGTACATTGTGTACTGTCAGTGGTGTGCGGTGAGCTGGGTGCCTGATGGGGGTGTGGTACATTGTGTACTGTCAGTGGTCTGTGGTGTGCTGGGTGTCTGATGGGGGTGTGGTACATTGTGTACTGTCAGTGGTGTGCGGTGTGCTGGGTGTCTGATGGGGGTGTGGTACATTGTGTACTGTCAGTGGTGTGCGGTGTGCTGGGTGTCTGATGGGGGCGTGGTACATTGTGTACTGTCAGTGGTGTGTGGTGTGCTGGGTGTCTGATGGGGGTGTGGTACATTGTGTACTGTCAGTGGTGTGCGGTGTGCTGGGTGTCTGATGGGGGTGTGGTACATTGTGTACTGTCAGTGGTGTGTGGTGTGCTGGGTGCCTGATGGGGGTGTGGTACATTGTGTACTGTCAGTGGTGTGCGGTGTGCTGTGTGTCTGATGGGGGTGTGGTACATTGTGTACTGTCAGTGGTGTTTGGTGTGCTGGGTGTCTGATGGGGGTGTAGTACATTATGTACTGCCAGTGGTGTGTGGTGTGCTGGGTGTCTGATGGGGGTGTGGTACATTGTGTACTGTCAGTGGTGTGCTGGGTGTCTGATGGGGGTGTGGTACATTGTGTACTGTCAGTGGTGTGTGGTGTGCTGGGTGCCTGATGGGGGTGTGGTACATTGTGTACTGTCAGTGTGTGCGGTGTGATGGGTGTCTGATGGGGGTGTGGTACATTGTGTACTGTCAGTGTGTGCGGTGTGATGGGTGTCTGATGGGTCTGTGGTACATTGTGTACTGTCAGTGGTGTACGGTGAGCTGGGTGTCTGATGGGGGTGTGGTACATTGTGTACTATCAGTGGTGCGTGGTGTGCTCGGTGTCTGATGGGGCTGTGGTACATTGTGTACTGTCAATGGTGTGCGGTGTGCTGGGTGTCTGATGGGGGTGTGGTACATTGTGTACTGTCAGTGGTGTGCGGTGTGCTGGGTGTCTGATGGGGGTGTGGTACATTGTGTACTGTCAGTGGTTTGCAGTGTGCTGGGTGCCTGATGTGGGTGTGGTACATTGTGTGCTGTCAGTGGTGTGTTGTGTGCAGTGTGTCTGATGCGGGTGTGGGACATTGTGTACTGTCAGTGGTGTGCGGTGTGCTGGGTGTCTGATGGGGGTGTGGTACATTGTGTACTGTCAGTGGTGTGCGGTGTGCTGTGTGCCTGATGGGGGTGTGGTACATTGTGTACTGTCAGTGTTGTGCTGTGTGCTGGGTGTCTGATGGGGCTGTGGTACATTGTGTACTGTCAGTGGTGTGTGGTGTGCTGGGTGTCTGATGGCGGTGTGGTCCATTGTGTACTCTCAGTGGTGTGCGGTGTGCTGGGTGTCTGATGAGGGTGTGGCACATTGTGTACTGTCAGTGGTGTGCGGTGCGCTGGGTGTCTGATGGGGCTGTGGTACATTGTGTACTGTCAGTGGTGTGCGGTGTGCTGGGTGTCTGATGGGGGTGTGGTACATTGTGGACTGTGAGTGGTGTGCGGTGTGCTGGGTGTCTGATGGGGGTGTGGTACATTGTGTACTGTCAGTGGTGTGCGGTGTGCTGGGTGTCTGATGGGCGTGTGGTACATTGTGTACTGTCAGTGGTGTGTGGTGTGCTGGGTGTCTGATGGGGGTGTGGTACATTGTGTACTGTCAGTGGTGTGCGGTGTGCTGGGTGTCTGATGGGGCTGTGGTACATGGTGTACTGTCAGTGGTGTGTGGTGTGCGGGGTGCCTGATGGGGGTGTGGTACATTGTGTACTGTCAGTGGTGTGCGGTGTGCTGGGTGCCTGATGGGTGTGAGGTACATTGTGTACTGTCAGTGGTGTGCGGTGTGCTGGGTGCCTGATGGGGGTGTGGTACATTGTGTACTGTCAGTGGTGTGTGGTGTGCTGGGTGTCTGATGGGGGTGTGGTACATTGTGTACTGTCAGTGGTGTGTGGTGTGCTGGGTGCCTGATGGGGGTGTGGTACATTGTGTACTGTCAGTGGTGTGTGGTGTGCTGGGTGTCTGAAGGGGGTGTGGTACATTGTGTACTGTCAGTGGTGTGCGGTGTGCTGGGTGTCTGATGGGGGTGTGGTACATTGTGTACTGTCAGTGGTGTGCGGTGTGCTGGGTGTCTGATGGGGCTGTGGTACATTGTGTACTGTCAGTGGTGTGTGGTGTGCGGGGTGCCTGATGGGGGTGTGGTACATTGTGTACTGTCAGTGGTGTGCGGTGTGCTGGGTGTCTGATGGGGGTGTGGTACACTGTGTACTGTCAGTGGTGTGCGGTGTGCTGGGTGTCTGATGGGGGTGTGGTACATTGTGTACTGTCAGTGGTGTGTGGTGTGCTGGGTGTCTGATGGGGGTGTGGTACATTGTGTACTGTCAGTGGTGTGCGGTGTGCTGGGTGTCTGATGGGGCTGTGGTACATTGTGTACTGTCAGTGGTGTGTGGTGTGCGGGGTGCCTGATGGGGGTGTGGTACATTGTGTACTGTCAGTGCTGTGTGGTGTGCTGGGTGTCTGATGGGGGTGTGGTACATTGTGTACTGTCAGTGGTGTGTGGTGTGCTGGGTGCCTGATGGGGGTGTGGTACATTGTGTACTGTCAGTGGTGTGTGGTGTGCTGGGTGTCTGATGGGGGTGTGGTACATTGTGTACTGTCAGTGGTGTGCGGTGTGCTGGGTGTCTGATGGGGCTGTGGTACATTGTGTGCTGTCAGTGGTGTGTGGTGCGCTGAGTGTCTGATGGGTCTGTGGTACATTGTGTACTGTCAGTGGTGTGCTGTGTGCTGGGTGTCTGATGGGGGTGTGGTACATTGTGTACTGTCAGTGGTGTGCGGTGTGCTGCGTGTCTGATGGGGGTGTGGTACATTGTGTACTGTCAGTGGTGTGCGGTGTGCTAGGTGTCTGATGGGGGTGTGGTACATTGTGTACTGTCAGTGGTGTGCGGTGTGCTGCGTGTCTGATGGGGCTGTGGTACATTGTGTACTGTCAGTGGTGTGCGGTGTGCTGGGTGTCTGATGGGGCTGTGGTACATTGTGTACTGTCAGTGGTGTGCGGTGTGCTGGGTGTCTGATGGGGCTGTGGTACAATGTGTACTGTCAGTGGTGTGCGGTGTGCTGGGTGTCTGATGGGGGTGTGGTACATTGTGTACTGTCAGTGGTGTGCGGTGTGCTGGGTGCCTGATGAGGGTGTGGTACATTGTGTACTGTCAGTGGTGTGCGGTGTGCTGGGTGTCTGATGGGGGTATGGTACATTGTGTACTGTCAGTGGTGTGCGGTGTGCTGGGTGTCTGATGGGGCTGTGGTACATTGTGTACTGTCAGTGGTGTGCGGTGTGCTGGGTGTCTGATGGGGGTGGGGTACATTGTGTACTGTCAGTGGTGTGCGGTGTGCTGGGTGTCTGATGGGGGTGGGGTACATTGTGTACTGTCAGTGGTGTGTGGTGTGCTGAGTGCGTGATGGGGGTGTGGTACATTGTGTACTGTCAGTGGTGTGCGGTGTGCTGGGTGCTGATGGGGGTGTGGTACATTGTGTACTGTCAGTGGTGTGCGGTGTGCTGGGTGTCTGATGGGGGTGTGGTACATTGTGTACTGTCAGTGGTGTGTGGTGTGCTGGGTGCCTGATGGGGGTGTGGTACATTGTGTACTGTCAGTGGTGTGCGGTGTGCTGGGTGCTGATGGGGGTGTGGTACATTGTGTACTGTCAGTGGTGTGCTGTGTGCTGTGTGTCTGATGGGATTGTGATACATTGTGTACTGTCAGTGGTGTGCGGTGTGCAGGGTGTCTGATGGGGGTGTGGTACATTGTGTACTGTCAGTGGTGTGCAGTGTCCTGGGTGTCTGATGGGGGTGTGGTACATTGTGTACTGTCAGTGGTGTGTGGTGTGCTGGGTTTCTGATGGGGGTGTTGTACATTGTGTACTGTCAGTGGTGTGCGGTGTGCTGGGTGTCTGATGGGGCTGTGGTACATTGTGTACTGTCAGTGGTGTGCGGTGAGCTGGGTGTCTGATGGGGGTGTGGTACATTGTGTACTGTCAGTGGTGTGCTGTGTGCTGGGTGTCTGATGGGATTGTGATACATTGTGTACTGTCAGTGGTGTGCGGTGTGCTGGGTGTCTGATGGGGGTTTGGTACATTGTGTACTGTCAGTGGTGTGCGGTGTCCTGGGTGTCTGATGGGGGTGTGGTACATTGTGTACTGTCAGTGGTGTGTGGTGTGCTGGGTGTCTGATGGGGGTGTGGTACATTGTGTACTGTCAGTGGTGTGTGGTGTGCTGGGTGTCTGATGGGGGTGTGGTACATTGTGTACTGTCAGTGGTGTGCGGTGTGCTGGGTGTCTGATGGGGGTGTGGTACATTGTGTACTGTCAGTGGTGTGTGGTGTGCCGGGTGCCTGATGGTGGTGTGGTACATTGTGTACTGTCAGTGGTGTTTGGTGTGCTGGGTGTCTGATGGGGGTGTAGTACATTATGTACTGCCAGTGGTGTTTGGTGTGCTGGGTGTCTGATGGGGGTGTGGTACATTGTGTACTGTCAGTGGTGTGCTGGGTGTCTGATGGGGGTGTGGTACATTGTGTACTGTCAGTGGTGTGTGGTGTGCTGGGTGCCTGATGGGGGTGTGGTACATTGTGTACTGTCAGTGTGTGCGGTGTGATGGGTGTCTGATGGGGGTGTGGTACATTGTGTACTGTCAGTGTGTGCGGTGTGATGGGTGTCTGATGGGTCTGTGGTACATTGTGTACTGTCAGTGGTGTACGGTGAGCTGGGTGTCTGATGGGGGTGTGGTACATTGTGTACTATCAGTGGTGCGTGGTGTGCTCGGTGTCTGATGGGGCTGTGGTACATTGTGTACTGTCAATGGTGTGCGGTGTGCTGGGTGTCTGATGGGGGTGTGGTACATTGTGTACTGTCAGTGGTGTGCGGTGTGCTGGGTGTCTGATGGGGGTGTGGTACATTGTGTACTGTCAGTGGTGTGTGGTGTGCTGGGTGCCGGATGGGAGTGTGGTACATTGTGTACTGTCAGTGGTTTGCAGTGTGCTGGGTGCCTGATGTGGGTGTGGTACATTGTGTGCTGTCAGTGGTGTGTTGTGTGCAGTGTGTCTGATGCGGGTGTGGGACATTGTGTACTGTCAGTGGTGTGTGGTGTGCTGGGTGTCTGATGGGGGTGTGGTACATTGTGTACTGTCAGTGTTGTGCGGTGTGCTGGGTGTCTGATGGGGGTGTGGTACATTGTGTACTGTCAGTGTTGTGCGGTGTGCTGGGTGTCTGATGGGGCTGTGGTACATTGTGTACTGTCAGTGGTGTGTGGTGTGCTGGGTGTCTGATGGCGGTGTGGTCCATTGTGTACTCTCAGTGGTGTGCGGTGTGCTGGGTGTCTGATGAGGGTGTGGCACATTGTGTACTGTCAGTGGTGTGCGGTGTGCTGGGTGTCTGATGGGGGTGTGGTACATTGTGTACTGTCAGTGTTGTGCGGTGTGCTGGGTATCTGATGGGGGTGTGGTACATTGTGTACTGTCAGTGTTGTGCGGTGTGCTGGGTGTCTGATGGGGCTGTGGTACATTGTGTACTGTCAGTGGTGTGCGGTGTGCTGGGTGTCTGATGGGGGTGTGGTACATTGTGTACTGTGAGTGGTGTGCGGTGTGCTGGGTGTCTGATGGGGGTGTGGTACATTGTGTACTGTCAGTGGTGTGTGGTGTGCTGGGTGTCTGATGGGGGTGTGGTACATTGTGTACTGTGAGTGGTGTGCGGTGTGCTGGGTGTCTGATGGGGGTGTGGTACATTGTGTACTGTCAGTGGTGTGCGGTGTGCGGGGTGTCTGATGGGGGTGTGGTACATTGTGTACTGTCAGTGGTGTGCGGTGTGCTGGGTGTCTGATGGGGGTGTGGTACACTGTGTACTGTCAGTGGTGTGCGGTGTGCTGGGTGTCTGATGGTGGTGTGGTACATTGTGTACTGTCAGTGGTGTGTGGTGTGCTGGGTGTCTGATGGGGGTGTGGTACATTGTGTACTGTCAGTGGTGTGCGGTGTGCTGGGTGTCTGATGGGGGTGTGGTACATTGTGTGCTGTCAGTGGTGTGTGGTGTGCTGAGTGTCTGATGGGTCTGTGGTACATTGTGTACTGTCAGTGGTGTGCGGTGTGCTGGGTGTCTGATGTGGCTGTGGTACATTGTGTACTGTCAGTGGTGTGTGGTGTGCTGGGTGTCTGATGGGGCTGTGGTACATTGTGTACTGTCAGTGGTGTGCGGTGTGCTGCGTGTCTGATGGGACTGTGGTACATTGTGTACTGTCAGTGGTGTGCGGTGTGCTGGGTGTCTGATGGGGCTGTGGTACATTTTATACTGTCAGTGGTGTGCGGTGTGCTGGGTGTCTGATGGGGGTGTGGTACATTGTGTACTGTCAGTGGTGTGCGGTGTGCTGGGTGTCTGATGGGGCTGTGGTACATTGTGTACTGTCAGTAGTGTGCGGTGTGCTGGGTGTCTGATTGGGCTGTGGTACATTGTGTACTGTCAGTGGTGTGAGGTGTGCTGGGTGTCTGATGGGGGTGTGGTACAATGTGTACTGTCAGTGGTGTGCGGTGTGCTGGGTGTCTGATGGGGCTGTGGTACATTGTGTACTGTCAGTGGTGTGAGGTGTGCTGGGTGTCTGATGGGGGTGTGGTACAATGTGTACTGTCAGTGGTGTGCGGTGTGCTGGGTGTCTGATGGGGCTGTGGTACATTGTGTACTGTCAGTGGTGTGAGGTGTGCTGGGTGTCTGATGGGGGTGTGGTACATTGTGTACTGTCAGTGGTGTGTGGTGTGCTGGGTGTCTGATGGGGGTGTGGTACATTGTGTACTGTCAGTGGTGTGCGGTGTGCTGGGTGCCTGATGGGGGTGTGGTACAATGTGTACTGTCAGTGGTGTGCGGTGTGCTGCGTGTCTGATGGGACTGTGGTACATTGTGTACTGTCAGTGGTGTGCGGTGTGCTGGGTCCCTGATGGGGGTGTGGTACATTGTGTACTGTCAGTGGTGTGCGGTGTGCTGGGTGTCTGATGGGGGTGTGGTACATTGTGTATTGTCAGTGGTGTGCGGTGTGCTGCGTGTCTGATGGGACTGTGGTACATTGTGTACTGTCAGTGGTGTGCGGTGTGCTGGGTGTCTGATGGGGCTGTGGTACATTGTGTACTGTCAGTGGTGTGCGGTGTGCTGGGTGTCTGATGGGGAGGTGGTACATTGTGTACTGTCAGTGGTGGGCGGTGTGCTGGGTGTCTGATTGGGCTGTGGTACAATGTGTACTGTCAGTGGTGTGCGGTGTGCTGGGTGTCTGATGGGGCTGTGGTACATTGTGTACTGTCAGTGGTGTGCGGTGTGCTGGGTGTCTGATGGGGGTGGGGTACATTGTGTACTGTCAGTGGTGTGCGGTGTGCTGGGTGTCTGATGGGGGTGGGGTACATTGTGTACTGTCAGTGGTGTGTGGTGTGCTGAGTGCGTGATGGGGGTGTGGTACATTGTGTACTGTCAGTGGTGTGCAGTGTGCTGGGTGTCTGATGGGGGTGTTGTACATTGTGTACTGCCAGTGGTGTGTGGTGTGCTGGGTGTCTGATGGGGGTGTGGTACATTGTGTACTGTCAGTGGTGTGCGGTGTGCTGGGTGTCTGATGGGGGTGTGGTACATTGTGTACTGTCAGTGGTGTGCGGTGTGCTGGGTGTCTGATGGGGGTGTGGTACATTGTGTACTGTCAGTGGTGTGCGGTGTGCTGGGTGTCTGATGGGATTGTGATACATTGTGTACTGTCAGTGGTGTGCGGTGTGCTGGGTGTCTGATGGGATTGTGATACATTGTGTACTGTCAGTGGTGTGCTGTGTGCTGTGTGTCTGATGGGATTGTGATACATTGTGTACTGTCAGTGGTGTGCGGTGTGCAGGGTGTCTGATGGGGGTGTGGTACATTGTGTACTGTCAGTGGTGTGCAGTGACCTGGGTGTCTGATGGGGGTGTGGTACATTGTGTACTGTCAGTGGTGTGTGGTGTGCTGGGTGTCTGATGGGGGTGTTGTACATTGTGTACTGTCAGTGGTGTGCGGTGTGCTGGGTGTCTGATGGGGCTGTGGTACATTGTGTATTGTCAGTGGTGTGCGGTGAGCTGGGTGTCTGATGGGGGTGTGGTACATTGTGTACTGTCAGTGGTGTGCTGTGTGCTGGGTGTCTGATGGGATTGTGATACATTGTGTACTGTCAGTGGTGTGCGGTGTGCTGGGTGTCTGATGGGGGTGTGGTACATTGTGTACTGTCAGTGGTGTGTGGTGTGCTGAGTGCGTGATGGGGGTGTGGTACATTGTGTACTGTCAGTGGTGTGCGGTGTGCTGGGTGCTGATGGGGGTGTGGTACATTGTGTACTGTCAGTGGTGTGCGGTGTGCTGGGTGTCTGATGGGGGTGTGGTACATTGTGTACTGTCAGTGGTGTGTGGTGTGCTGGGTGCCTGATGGGGGTGTGGTACATTGTGTACTGTCAGTGGTGTGCGGTGTGCTGGGTGCTGATGGGGGTGTGGTACATTGTGTACTGTCAGTGGTGTGCTGTGTGCTGTGTGTCTGATGGGATTGTGATACATTGTGTACTGTCAGTGGTGTGCGGTGTGCAGGGTGTCTGATGGGGGTGTGGTACATTGTGTACTGTCAGTGGTGTGCAGTGTCCTGGGTGTCTGATGGGGGTGTGGTACATTGTGTACTGTCAGTGGTGTGTGGTGTGCTGGGTTTCTGATGGGGGTGTTGTACATTGTGTACTGTCAGTGGTGTGCGGTGTGCTGGGTGTCTGATGGGGCTGTGGTACATTGTGTACTGTCAGTGGTGTGCGGTGAGCTGGGTGTCTGATGGGGGTGTGGTACATTGTGTACTGTCAGTGGTGTGCTGTGTGCTGGGTGTCTGATGGGATTGTGATACATTGTGTACTGTCAGTGGTGTGCGGTGTGCTGGGTGTCTGATGGGGGTGTGGTACATTGTGTACTGTCAGTGGTGTGCGGTGTCCTGGGTGTCTGATGGGGGTGTGGTACATTGTGTACTGTCAGTGGTGTGTGGTGTGCTGGGTGTCTGATGGGGGTGTGGTACATTGTGTACTGTCAGTGGTGTGTGGTGTGCTGGGTGTCTGATGGGGGTGTGGTACATTGTGTACTGTCAGTGGTGTGCGGTGTGCTGGGTGTCTGATGGGGGTGTGGTACATTGTGTACTGTCAGTGGTGTGTGGTGTGCTGGGTGCCTGATGGTGGTGTGGTACATTGTGTACTGTCAGTGGTGTTTGGTGTGCTGGGTGTCTGATGGGGGTGTAGTACATTATGTACTGCCAGTGGTGTGTGGTGTGCTGGGTGTCTGATGGGGGTGTGGTACATTGTGTACTGTCAGTGGTGTGCTGGGTGTCTGATGGGTGTGTGGTACATTGTGTACTGTCAGTGGTGTGTGGTGTGCTGGGTGCCTGATGGGGGTGTGGTACATTGTGTACTGTCAGTGTGTGCGGTGTGATGGGTGTCTGATGGGGGTGTGGTACATTGTGTACTGTCAGTGTGTGCGGTGTGATGGGTGTCTGATGGGGGTGTGGTACATTGTGTACTGTCAGTGGTGTGCGGTGTGCTGGGTGTCTGATGGGGGTGTGGTACATTGTGTACTGTCAGTGGTGTGCGGTGTGCTGGGTGTCTGAAGGGGGTGTGGTACATTGTGTACTGTCAGTGGTGTTTGGTGTGCTGGGTGTCTGATGGGGGTGTAGTACATTATGTACTGCCAGTGGTGTGTGGTGTGCTGGGTGTCTGATGGGGGTGTGGTACATTGTGTACTGTCAGTGGTGTGCGGTGTGCTGGGTGTCTGATGGGGGTGTGGTACATTGTGTACTGTCAGTGGTGTTTGGTGTGCTGGGTGTCTGATGGGGGTGTAGTACATTATGTACTGCCAGTGGTGTGTGGTGTGCTGGGTGTCTGATGGGGGTGTGGTACATTGTGTACTGTCAGTGGTGTGCTGGGTGTCTGATGGGGGTGTGGTACATTGTCTACTGTCAGTGGTGTGTGGTGTGCTGGGTGCCTGATGGGGGTGTGGTACATTGTGTACTGTCAGTGTGTGCGGTGTGATTGGTGTCTGATGGGGGTGTGGTACATTGTGTACTGTCAGTGGTGTACGGTGAGCTGGGTGTCTGATGGGGGTGTGGTACATTGTGTACTGTCAGTGGTGCGTGGTGTGCTCGGTGTCTGATGGGGCTGTGGTACATTGTGTACTGTCAATGGTGTGCGGTGTGCTGGGTGTCTGATGGGGGTGTGGTACATTGTGTACTGTCAGTGGTGTGCGGTGTGCTGGGTGTCTGATGGGGGTGTGGTACATTGTGTACTGTCAGTGGTGTGTGGTGTGCTGGGTGCCGGATGGGAGTGTGGTACATTGTGTACTGTCAGTGGTGTGCGGTGTGCTGGGTGCCTGATGTGGGTGTGGTACATTGTGTGCTGTCAGTGGTGTGTTGTGTGCAGTGTGTCTGATGGGGGTGTGGTACACTGTGTACTGTCAGTGGTGTGCGGTGTGCTGGGTGTCTGATGGGGGTGTGGAACATTGTGTACTGTCAGTGGTGTGCGGTGTGCTGGGTGTCTGATGGGGGTGTGGTACATTGTGTACTGTCAGTGTTGTGCGGTGTGCTGGGTGTCTGATGGGGCTGTGGTACATTGTGTACTGTCAGTGGTGTGTGGTGTGCTGGGTGTCTGATGGGGGTGTGGTACATTGTGTACTGTCAGTGGTGTGCGGTGTGCTGGGTCCCTGATGGGGCTGTGGTACATTGTGTACTGTCAGTGGTGTGTGGTGTGCTGGGTGTCTGATGGGGGTGTGGTACATTGTGTACTGTCAGTGGTGTGCGGTGTGCTGGGTGTCTGATGAGGGTGTGGCACATTGTGTACTGTCAGTGGTGTGCGGTGTGCTGGGTGTCTGATGGGGGTGTGGTACATTGTGTACTCTCAGTGGTGTGCGGTGTGCTGGGTGTCTGATGAGGGTGTGGCACATTGTGTACTGTCAGTGGTGTGCGGTGTGCTGGGTGTCTGATGGGGGTGTGGTACATTGTGTACTGTCAGTGTTGTGCGGTGTGCTGGGTGCCTGATGGGGGTGTGGTACATTGTGTACTGTCAGTGTTGTGCGGTGTGCTGGGTGTCTGATGGGGCTGTGGTACATTTTGTACTGTCAGTGGTGTGCGGTGTGCTGGGTGTCTGATGGGGGTGTGGTACATTGTGTACTGTGAGTGGTGTGCGGTGTGCTGGGTGTCTGATGGGGGTGTGGTACATTGTGTACTGTCAGTGGTGTGTGGTGTGCTGGGTGTCTGATGGGGGTGTGGTACATTGTGTACTGTGAGTGGTGTGCGGTGTGCTGGGTGTCTGATGGGGGTGTGGTACATTGTGTACTGTCAGTGGTGTGCGGTGTGCTGGGTGTCTGATGGGGGTGTGGTACATTGTGTACTGTCAGTGGTGTGCGGTGTGCTGGGTGTCTGATGGGGCTGTGGTACATTGTGTACTGTCAGTGGTGTGTGGTGTGCGGGGTGCCTGATGGGGGTGTGGTACATTGTGTACTGTCAGTGGTGTGCGGTGTGCTGGGTGCCTGATGGGTGTGAGGTACATTGTGTACTGTCAGTGGTGTGCGGTGTGCTGGGTGCCTGATGGGGGTGTGGTACATTGTGTACTGTCAGTGGTGTGTGGTGTGCTGGGTGTCTGATGGGGGTGTGGTACATTGTGTACTGTCAGTGGTGTGTGGTGTGCTGGGTGCCTGATGGGGGTGTGGTACATTGTGTACTGTCAGTGGTGTGTGGTGTGCTGGGTGTCTGAAGGGGGTGTGGTACATTTTGTACTGTCAGTGGTGTGCGGTGTGCTGGGTGTCTGATGGGGGTGTGGTACATTGTGTACTGTCAGTGGTGTGCGGTGTGCTGGGTGTCTGATGGGGCTGTGGTACATTGTGTACTGTCAGTGGTGTGTGGTGTGCGGGGTGCCTGATGGGGGTGTGGTACATTGTGTACTGTCAGTGGTGTGCGGTGTGCTGGGTGTCTGATGGGGGTGTGGTACACTGTGTACTGTCAGTGGTGTGCGGTGTGCTGGGTGTCTGATGGGGGTGTGGTACATTGTGTACTGTCAGTGGTGTGTGGTGTGCTGGGTGTCTGATGGGGGTGTGGTACATTGTGTACTGTCAGTGGTGTGCGGTGTGCTGGGTGTCTGATGGGGGTGTGGTACATTGTGTGCTGTCAGTGGTGTGTGGTGTGCTGAGTGTCTGATGGGTCTGTGGTACATTGTGTACTGTCAGTGGTGTGCGGTGTGCTGGGTGTCTGATGTGGCTGTGGTACATTTTGTACTGTCAGTGGTGTGTGGTGTGCTGGGTGTCTGATGGGGCTGTGGTACATTGTGTACTGTCAGTGGTGTGCGGTGTGCTGCGTGTCTGATGGGGGTGTGGTACATTGTGTACTGTCAGTGGTGTGTGGTGTGCTGGGTGTCTGATGGGGGTGTGGTACATTGTGTACTGTCAGTGGTGTGCGGTGTGCTGGGTGTCTGATGGGGGTGTGGTACATTGTGTGCTGTCAGTGGTGTGTGGTGTGCTGAGTGTCTGATGGGTCTGTGGTACATTGTGTACTGTCAGTGGTGTGCGGTGTGCTGGGTGTCTGATGTGGCTGTGGTACATTGTGTACTGTCAGTGCTGTGCGGTGTGCTGGGTGTCAGATGGGGCTGTGGTACATTGTGTACTGTCAGCGGTGTGCGGTGTGCTGGGTGCCTGATGGGGGTGTGGTACATTGTGTACTGTCAGTGCTGTGCGGTGTGCTGGGTGTCAGATGGGGCTGTGGTACATTGTGTACTGTCAGTGGTGTGCGGTGTGCTGGGTGTCTGATGGGGCTGTGGTACATTGTGTACTGTCAGTGGTGTGCGGTGTGCTGGGTGTCAGATGGGGCTGTGGTACATTGTGTACTGTCAGTGGTGTGCGGTGTGCTGGGTGTCTGATGGGGCTGTGGTACATTGTGTACTGTCAGTGGTGTGCGGTGTGCTGGGTGTCTGATGGGGGTGGGGTACATTGTGTACTGTCAGTGGTGTGCGGTGTGCTGGGTGTCTGATGGGGGTGGGGTACATTGTGTACTGTCAGTGGTGTGCGGTGTGCTGGGTGTCTGATGGGGGTGGGGTACATTGTGTACTGTCAGTGGTGTGCGGTGTGCTGGGTGTCTGATGGGGGTGGGGTACATTGTGTACTGTCAGTGGTGTGTGGTGTGCTGAGTGCGTGATGGGGGTGTGGTACATTGTGTACTGTCAGTGGTGTGCAGTGTGCTGGGTGTCTGATGGGGGTGTTGTACATTGTGTACTGTCAGTGGTGTGTGGTGTGCTGGGTGTCTGATGGGGGTGTGGTACATTGTGTACTGTCAGTGGTGTGCGGTGTGCTGGGTGTCTGATGGGGGTGTGGTACATTGTGTACTGTCAGTGGTGTGCGGTGTGCTGGGTGTCTGATGGGGGTGTGGTACATTGTGTACTGTCAGTGGTGTGTGGTGTGCTGGGTGCCTGATGGGGGTGTGGTACATTGTGTACTGTCAGTGGTGTGCGGTGTGCTGGGTGCTGATGGGGGTGTGGTACATTGTGTACTGTCAGTAGTGTGCGGTGTGCTGGGTGTCTGATGGGGCTGTGGTACATTGTGTACTGTCAGTGGTGTGCGGTGTGCAGGGTGTCTGATGGGGGTGTGGTACATTGTGTACTGTCAGTGGTGTGCTGTGTGCTGTGTGTCTGATGGGATTGTGATACATTGTGTACTGTCAGTGGTGTGCGGTGTGCAGGGTGTCTGATGGGGGTGTGGTACATTGTGTACTGTCAGTGGTGTGCAGTGACCTGGGTGTGTGATGGGGGTGTGGTACATTGTGTACTGTCAGTGGTGTGTGGTGTGCTGGGTGTCTGATGGGGGTGTTGTACATTGTGTACTCTCAGTGGTGTGCGGTGTGCTGGGTGTCTGATGGGGCTGTGGTACATTGTGTACTGTCAGTGGTGTGCGGTGAGCTGGGTGTCTGATGGGGGTGTGGTACATTGTGTACTGTCAGTGGTGTGCTGTGTGCTGGGTGTCTGATGGGATTGTGATACATTGTGTACTGTCAGTGGTGTGCGGTGTGCTGGGTGTCTGATGGGGGTGTGGTACATTGTGTACTGTCAGTGGTGTGCAGTGACCTGGGTGTCTGATGGGGGTGTGGTACATTGTGTACTGTCAGTGGTGTGCGGTGTCCTGGGTGTCTGATGGGGGTGTGGTACATTGTGTACTGTCAGTGGTGTGTGGTGTGCTGGGTGTCTGATGGGGGTGTTGTACATTGTGTACTGTCAGTGGTGTGCGGTGTGCTGGGTGTCTGATGGGGCTGTGGTACATTGTGTACTGTCAGTGGTGTGCGGTGAGCTGGGTGTCTGATGGGGGTGTGGTACATTGTGTACTGTCAGTGGTGTGCGGTGTGCTGGGTGTCTGATGGGGGTGTGGTACATTGTGTACTGTCAGTGGTGTGTGGTGTGCTGGGTGTCTGATGGGGGTGTGGTACATTGTGTACTGTCAGTGGTGTGCGGTGTGCTGGGTGTCTGATGGGGGTGTGGTACATTGTGTACAGTCAGTGGTGTGCGGTGTGCTGGGTGTCTGATGGGGGTGTGGTACATTGTGTACTGTCAGTGGTGTGTGGTGTGCTGGGTGTCTGATGGGGGTGTGGTACATTGTGTACTGTCAGTGGTGTGCGGTGTGCTGGGTGTCTGATGGGGGTGTGGTACATTGTGTACTGTCAGTGGTGTGTGGTGTGCTGGGTGCCTGATGGGGCTGTGGTACATTGTGTACTGTCAGTGGTGTGCGGTGTGCTGGGTGCCTGATGGGGGTGTGGTACATTGTGTACTGTCAGTGGTGTGCGGTGTGCTGGGTGCCTGATGGGGGTGTGGTACATTGTGTACTGTCAGTGGTGTGCGGTGTGCTGGGTGTCTGATGGGGGTGTGGTACATTGTGTACTGTCAGTG
The DNA here is from genome assembly GCF_047496885.1 of Scyliorhinus torazame. NCBI lineage: Eukaryota > Metazoa > Chordata > Chondrichthyes > Carcharhiniformes > Scyliorhinidae > Scyliorhinus > Scyliorhinus torazame. Next base: position 726,802 of record NW_027307772.1, read on the forward strand.
GTGTGCGGTGTGCTGGGTGTCTGAAGGGGGTGTGGTACATTGTGTACTGTCAGTGGTATTTGGTGTGCTGGGTGTCTGATGGGGGTGTAGTACATTATGTACTGCCAGTGGTGTGTGGTGTGCTGGGTGTCTGATGGGGGTGTGGTACATTGTGTACTGTCAGTGGTGTGCAGTGTGCTGGGTGTCTGATGGGGGTGTGGTACATTGTGTACTGTCAGTGGTGTTTGGTGTGCTGGGTGTCTGATGGGGGTGTAGTACACTATGTACTGCCAGTGGTGTGTGGTGTGCTGGGTGTCTGATGGGGGTGTGGTACATTGTGTACTGTCAGTGGTGTGCTGGGTGTCTGATGGGGGTGTGGTACATTGTCTACTGTCAGTGGTGTGTGGTGTGCTGGGTGCCTGATGGGGGTGTGGTACATTGTGTACTGTCAGTGTGTGCGGTGTGATTGGTGTCTGATGGGGGTGTGGTACATTGTGTACTGTCAGTGGTGTACGGTGAGCTGGGTGTCTGATGGGGGTGTGGTACATTGTGTACTGTCAGTGGTGCGTGGTGTGCTCGGTGTCTGATGGGGCTGTGGTACATTGTGTACTGTCAATGGTGTGCGGTGTGCTGGGTGTCTGATGGGGGTGTGGTACATTGTGTACTGTCAGTGGTGTGCGGTGTGCTGGGTGTCTGATGGGGGTGTGGTACATTGTGTACTGTCAGTGGTGTGTGGTGTGCTGGGTGCCGGATGGGAGTGTGGTACATTGTGTACTGTCAGTGGTGTGCGGTGTGCTGGGTGCCTGATGTGGGTGTGGTACATTGTGTGCTGTCAGTGGTGTGTTGTGTGCAGTGTGTCTGATGGGGGTGTGGTACACTGTGTACTGTCAGTGGTGTGCGGTGTGCTGGGTGTCTGATGGGGGTGTGGAACATTGTGTACTGTCAGTGGTGTGCGGTGTGCTGGGTGTCTGATGGGGGTGTGGTACATTGTGTACTGTCAGTGTTGTGCGGTGTGCTGGGTGTCTGATGGGGCTGTGGTACATTGTGTACTGTCAGTGGTGTGTGGTGTGCTGGGTGTCTGATGGGGGTGTGGTACATTGTGTACTGTCAGTGGTGTGCGGTGTGCTGGGTGTCTGATGAGGGTGTGGCACATTGTGTACTGTCAGTGGTGTGCGGTGTGCTGGGTGTCTGATGGGGTTGTGGTACATTGTGTACTGTCAGTGTTGTGCGGTGTGCTGGGTGCCTGATGGGGGTGTGGTACATTGTGTACTGTCAGTGTTGTGCGGTGTGCTGGGTGTCTGATGGGGCTGTGGTACATTGTGTACTGTCAGTGGTGTGCGGTGTGCTGGGTGTCTGATGGGGGTGTGGTACATTGTGTACTGTCAGTGGTGTGCGGTGTGCTGGGTGTCTGATGGGGGTGTGGTACATTGTGTACTGTCAGTGGTGTGCGGTGAGCTGGGTGCCTGATGGGGCTGTGGTACATTGTGTACTGTCAGTGGTGTGCGGTGTGCTGGGTGCCTGATGGGGGTGTGGTACATTGTGTACTGTCAGTGGTGTGCGGTGTGCTGGGTGTCTGATGGGGGTGTGGTACATTGTGTACTGTCAGTGGTGTGCGGTGTGCTGGGTGTCTGATGGGGGTGTGGTACATTGTGTACTGTCAGTGGTGTGCGGTGTGCTGGGTGTCTGATGGGGGTGTGGTACATTGTGTACTGTCAGTGGTGTGCGGTGTGCTGGGTGTCTGATGGGGGTGTGGTACATTGTGTACTGTCAGTGGTGTGTGGTGTGCTGGGTGCCTGATGGGGGTGTGGTACATTGTGTACTGTCAGTGGTGTGCGGTGTGCTGGGTGCTGATGGGGGTGTGGTACATTGTGTACTGTCAGTGGTGTGCTGTGTGCTGGGTGTCTGATGGGATTGTGATACATTGTGTACTGTCAGTGGTGTGCGGTGTGCAGGGTGTCTGATGGGGGTGTGGTACATTGTGTACTGTCAGTGGTGTGCGGTGTGCTGGGTGTCTGATGGGGGTGTGGTACATTGTGTACTGTCAGTGGTGTGTGGTGTGCTGGGTGTCTGATGGGGGTGTGGTACATTGTGTACTGTCAGTGGTGTGCGGTGTGCTGGGTGTCTGATGGGGGTGTGGTACATTGTGTACAGTCAGTGGTGTGCGGTGTGCTGGGTGTCTGATGGGGGTGTGGTACATTGTGTACTGTCAGTGGTGTGTGGTGTGCTGGGTGTCTGATGGGGGTGTGGTACATTGTGTACTGTCAGTGGTGTGCGGTGTGCTGGGTGTCTGAAGGGGGTGTGGTACATTGTGTACTGCCAGTGGTATTTGGTGTGCTGGGTGTCTGATGGGGGTGTAGTACATTATGTACTGCCAGTGGTGTGTGGTGTGCTGGGTGTCTGATGGGGGTGTGGTACATTGTGTACTGTCAGTGGTGTGCGGTGTGCTGGGTGTCTGATGGGGGTGTGGTACATTGTGTACTGTCAGTGGTGTTTGGTGTGCTGGGTGTCTGATGGGGGTGTAGTACACTATGTACTGCCAGTGGTGTGTGGTGTGCTGGGTGTCTGATGGGGGTGTGGTACATTGTGTACTGTCAGTGGTGTGCTGGGTGTCTGATGGGGGTGTGGTACATTGTCTACTGTCAGTGGTGTGTGGTGTGCTGGGTGCCTGATGGGGGTGTGGTACATTGTGTACTGTCAGTGTGTGCGGTGTGATTGGTGTCTGATGGGGGTGTGGTACATTGTGTACTGTCAGTGGTGTACGGTGAGCTGGGTGTCTGATGGGGGTGTGGTACATTGTGTACTGTCAGTGGTGCTTGGTGTGCTCGGTGTCTGATGGGGCTGTGGTACATTGTGTACTGTCAATGGTGTGCGGTGTGCTGGGTGTCTGATGGGGGTGTGGTACATTGTGTACTGTCAGTGGTGTGCGGTGTGCTGGGTGTCTGATGGGGGTGTGGTACATTGTGTACTGTCAGTGGTGTGTGGTGTGCTGGGTGCCGGATGGGAGTGTGGTACATTGTGTACTGTCAGTGGTGTGCGGTGTGCTGGGTGCCTGATGTGGGTGTGGTACATTGTGTGCTGTCAGTGGTGTGTTGTGTGCAGTGTGTCTGATGGGGGTGTGGTACACTGTGTACTGTCAGTGGTGTGCGGTGTGCTGGGTGTCTGATGGGGGTGTGGAACATTGTGTACTGTCAGTGGTGTGCGGTGTGCTGGGTGTCTGATGGGGGTGTGGTACATTGTGTACTGTCAGTGTTGTGCGGTGTGCTGGGTGTCTGATGGGGCTGTGGTACATTGTGTACTGTCAGTGGTGTGTGGTGTGCTGGGTGTCTGATGGGGGTGTGGTACATTGTGTACTGTCAGTGGTGTGCGGTGTGCTGGGTGTCTGATGAGGGTGTGGCACATTGTGTACTGTCAGTGGTGTGCGGTGTGCTGGGTGTCTGATGGGGGTGTGGTACATTGTGTACTGTCAGTGTTGTGCGGTGTGCTGGGTGCCTGATGGGGGTGTGGTACATTGTGTACTGTCAGTGTTGTGCGGTGTGCTGGGTGTCTGATGGGGCTGTGGTACATTGTGTACTGTCAGTGGTGTGCGGTGTGCTGGGTGTCTGATGGGATTGTGATACATTGTGTACTGTCAGTGGTGTGCGGTGTGCAGGGTGTCTGATGGGGGTGTGGTACATTGTGTACTGTCAGTGGTGTGCGGTGTGCTGGGTGTCTGATGGGGGTGTGGTACATTGTGTACTGTCAGTGGTGTGTGGTGTGCTGGGTGTCTGATGGGGGTGTGGTACATTGTGTACTGTCAGTGGTGTGCGGTGTGCTGGGTGTCTGATGGGGGTGTGGTACATTGTGTACAGTCAGTGGTGTGCGGTGTGCTGGGTGTCTGATGGGGGTGTGGTACATTGTGTACTGTCAGTGGTGTGTGGTGTGCTGGGTGTCTGATGGGGGTGTGGTACATTGTGTACTGTCAGTGGTGTGCGGTGTGCTGGGTGTCTGATGGGGGTGTGGTACATTGTGTACTGTCAGTGGTGTGCGGTGTGCTGGGTGTCTGATGGGGGTGTGGTACATTGTGTACTGTCAGTGGTGTGCGGTGTGCTGGGTGCCTGATGGGGCTGTGGTACATTGTGTACTGTCAGTGGTGTGCGGTGTGCTGGGTGCCTGATGGGGGTGTGGTACATTGTGTACTGTCAGTGGTGTGCGGTGTGCTGGGTGCCTGATGGGGGTGTGGTACATTGTGTACTGTCAGTGGTGTGCGGTGTGCTGGGTGTCTGATGGGGGTGTGGTACATTGTGTACTGTCAGTGGTGTGCGGTGTGCTGGGTGTCTGATGGGGGTGTGGTACATTGTGTACTGTCAGTGGTGTTTGGTGTGCTGGGTGTCTGATGGGGGTGTAGTACATTATGTACTGCCAGTGGTGTGTGGTGTGCTGGGTGTCTGATGGGGGTGTGGTACATTGTGTACTGTCAGTGGTGTGCTGGGTGCCTGATGGGGGTGTGGTACATTGTGTACTGTCAGTGGTGTGCGGTGTGCTGGGTGCCTGATGGGGGTGTGGTACATTGTGTACTGTCAGTGGTGTGCGGTGTGCTGGGTGCCTGATGGGTCTGTGGTACATTGTGTACTGTCAGTGGTGTGCGGTGTGCTGGGTTTCTGATGGGGCTGTGGTACATTGTGTACTGTCAGTGGTGTGCGGTGAGCTGGGTGCCTGATGGGGGTGTGGTACATTGTGTACTGTCAGTGGTGTGTGGTGTGCTGTGTGTCTGATGGGGGTGTGGTACATTGTGTACTGTCAGTGGTGTGCGGTGTGCTGGGTGTCTGATGGGGCTGTGGTACATTGTGTACTGTCAGTGGTGTGCGGTGTGCTGTGTGCCTGATGGGGGTGTGGCCCATTGTGTACTGTCAGTGGTGTGCGGTGTGCTGGGTGCCTGATGGGAGTGTGGTACATTGTGTACTGTCAGTGGTGTGCGGTGTGCTGGGTGCCTGATGGGAGTGTGGTACATTGTGTACTGTCAGTGGAGTGCGGTGAGCTGGGTATCTGATGGGGCTGTGGTACATTGTGTACTGTCAGTGGTGTGCGGTGTGCTGTGTGCCTGATGGGGGTGTGGTACATTGTGTACTGTCAGTGGTGTGCGGTGTGCTGGGTGCCTGATGGGAGTGTGGTACATTGTGTACTGTCAGTGGTGTGCGGTGTGCTTGGTGCCTGATGGGTGTGTGGTACATTGTGTACTGTCAGTGGTGTGCGGTGTGCTGGATGTCTGATGGGGGTGTGGTACATTGTGTACTGTCAGTGGTGTGCGGTGTGCTGGGTGCCTGATGGGGGTGTGGTACATTGTGTACTGTCAGTGGTGAGCGGTGTGCTGGGTTTCTGATGGGGGTGTGGTACATTGTGTACTGTCAGTGGTGTGTGGTGTGCTGGGTTTCTGATGGGGGTGTGGTACATTGTATACTGCCAGTGGTGTGTGGTGTGCTGGGTGTCTGATGGGGTTGTGGTACATTGTGTACTGTCAGTGGTGTGCAGTGTGCTGGGTGTCTGATGGGGGTGTGGTACATTGTGTACTGTCAGTGGTGTGCGGTGTGCTGGGTGTCTGATGGGGGTGTGGTACATTGTGAACTGTCAGTGGTGTGCGGTGTGCTGGGTGTCTGATGGGGGTGTGGTACATTGTGTACTGTCAGTGGTGTGCGGTGTGCTGGGTGCCTGATGGGGGTGTGGTACATTGTGTACTGTCAGTGGTGTGCAGTGTCCTGGGTGTCTGATGGGGGTGTGGTACATTGTGTACTGTCAGTGGTGTGCGGTGTGCTGGGTGCCTGATGGGGGTGTGGTACATTGTGTACTGTCAGTGGTGTGCGGTGTGCGGGGTGTCTGATGGGGCTGTGGTACATTGTGTACTGTCAGTGGTGTGCGGTGTGCTGGGTGTCTGATGGGGGTGTGGTACATTGTGTACTGTCAGTGGTGTGTGGTGTGCTGGGTGTCTGATGTGGGTGTGGTACATTGTGTAATGACAGTGGTGTGCGGTGTGCTGGGTGTCTGATGGGGGTGTGGTACATTGTGTACTGTCAGTGGTGTGAGGTGTGCTGGGTGTCTGATGGGGCTGTGGTACATTGAGTACTGTCAGTGGTGTGAGGTGAGCTGGGTGTCTGATGGGTCTGTGGTACATTGAGTACTGTCAGTGGTGTGAGGTGTGCTGGGTGTCTGATGGGTCTGTGGTACATTGTGTACTGTCAGTGGTGTGTGGTGTGCTGGGTGTCTGATGGGGGTGTTGTACATTGTGTACTGTCAGTGGCGTGCGGTGTGCTGGGTGTCTGATGGGGCTGTGGTACATTGTGTACTGTCAGTGGTGTGCGGTGTGCTGGGTGTCTGATGGGGCTGTGGTACATTGTGTACTGTCAGTGGTGTGTGGTGTGCTGGGTGTCTGATGGGGCTGTGGTACATTGTGTACTGTCAGTGGTGTGCGGTGTGCTGGGTGTCTGATGGGGGAGTGGTACATTGTGTACTGTCAGTGGTGTGCGGTGAGCTGGGTGCCTGATGGGGCTGTGGTACATTGTGTACTGTCAGTGGTGTGCGGTGTGCTGGGTGTCTGATGGGGGTGTGGTACATTGTGTACTGTCAGTGGTGTGTGGTGTGCTGGGTGTCTGATGGGGGTGTGGTACATTGTGTACTGTCAGTGGTGTGCGGTGTGCTGGGTGTCTGATGGGGGTGTGGTACATTGTGTACTGTCAGTGGTGTGTGGTGTGCTGGGTGTCTGATGGGGGTGTGGTACATTGTGTAATGTCAGTGGTTTGCGGTGTGCTGGGTGCTTGATGGGGATGTGGTACATTGTGTACTGTCAGTGGTGTGCGGTGTGCTGGGTGTCTGATGAGGGTGTGGTACATTGTGTACTGTCAGTGGTGTGCGGTGTGCTGGGTGTCTGATGGGACTGAGGTACATTGTGTACTGTCAGTGGTGTGCGGTGTGCTGGGTGTCTGATGGGGGTGTGGTACATTGTGTACTGTCAGTGGTGTGTGGTGTGCTGGGTGCCTGATGGGCCTGTCGTACATTGTGTACTGTCAGTGGTGTGTGGTGTGCTGGGTGTCTGATGGGGCTGTGGTACATTGTGTGCTGTCAGTGGTGTTTGGTGTGCTGGGTGTCTGATGGGGGTGTGGTACATTGTGTACTGTCAGTGTTGTGCGGTGTGCTGGGTGCCTGATGGGGGTGTGGTACATTGTGAACTGTCAGTGGTGTGCAGTGTGCTGCGTGTTTGATGGGGGTGTGGTACATTGTGTGCTGTCAGTGGTGTGTGGTGTGCTGGGTGTCTGATGGGGCTGTGGTACATTGTGTACTGTGAGTGGTGTGTGGTGTGCTGGGTGTCTGATGGGGGGTGTGGTACATTGTGTACTGTCAGTGGTGTGCGGTGTGCTGGGTGTCTGATGTGGGTGCGGTACATTGTGTACTGACAGTGGTGTGCGGTGTCCTGGGTGTCTGATGGGGGTGTGGTACATTGTGTACTGACAGTGGTGTGCGGTGTCCTGGGTGTCTGATGGGGGTGTGGTACATTGTGAACTGTCAGTGGTGTGCGGTGTGCTGGGTGTCTGATGGGGGTGCGGTACATTGTGTACTGTCAGTGGTGTTCGGTGTGCTGGGTGCCTGATGGGACTGTGGTACATTGTGTACTGTCAGTGGTGTGCGGTGTGCTGGGTGTCTGATGGGGGTGTGGTACATTGTGTACTGTCAGTGGTGTGCGGTGTGCTGGGTGTCTGATGGGGCTGTGGTACATTGTGTACTGTCAGTGGTGTGTGGTGTGCTGGGTGTCTGATGGGGCTGTGGTACATTGTGTACTGTCAGTGGTGTGTGGTGTGCTGGGTGTCTGATGGGGGTGTGGTACATTGTGTGCTGTCAGTGGTGTGTGGTGTGCTGGGTGTCTGATGGGGCTGTGGTACATTGTGTACTGTCAGTGGTGTGCGGTGTGCTGGGTGTCTGATGGGGGTGTGGTACATTGTGTACTGTCAGTGGTGTGTGGTGTGCTGTGTGTTTGATGGGGGTGTGGTACATTGTGTACTGTCAGTGGTGTGCGGTGTGCAGTGTGTCTGATGGGGGTGTGGTACATTGTGTACTGTCAGTGGTGTGCGGTGTGCTGGGTGTCTGCTGGGGGTGTGGTACATTGTGTACTGTCAGTGGTGTGCGGTGTGCTGGGTGTCTGCTGGGGGTGTGGGACATTGTGTACTGTCAGTGGTGTGCGGTGTGCTGGGTATCTGATGGGGGTGTGGTACATTGTGTACTGTCTCTGTGGTGTGCGGTGTGCTGGGTGTCTGATGGGGGTGTGGTACTTTGTGTACTGTCAGTGGTGTGTGGTGTGCTGGGTGCCTGATGGGGGTGTGGTACATTGTGTACTGTCAGTGGTGTGTGGTGTGCTGGGTGCCTGTTGGGGGTGGGGTACATTGTGTACTGTCAGTGGTGTGCGGTGTGCTGGGTGTCTGATGGGGGTGGGGTACATTGTGTACTGTCAGTGGTGTGTGGTGTGCTGAGTGCGTGATGGGGGTGTGGTACATTGTGTACTGTCAGTGGTGTGCAGTGTGCTGGGTGTCTGATGGGGGTGTTGTACATTGTGTACTGTCAGTGGTGTGTGGTGTGCTGGGTGTCTGATGGGGGTGTGGTACATTGTGTACTGTCAGTGGTGTGCGGTGTGCTGGGTGTCTGATGGGGGTGTGGTACATTGTGTACTGTCAGTGGTGTGCGGTGTGCTGGGTGTCTGATGGGGGTGTGGTACATTGTGTACTGTCAGTGGTGTGTGGTGTGCTGGGTGCCTGATGGAGGTGTGGTACATTGTGTACTGTCAGTGGTGTGCGGTGTGCTGGGTGCTGATGGGGGTGTGGTACATTGTGTACTGTCAGTGGTGTGCTGTGTGCTGGGTGTCTGATGGGATTGTGATACATTGTGTACTGTCAGTGGTGTGCGGTGTGCTGGGTGCCTGATGGGGGTGTGGTACATTGTGTACTGTCAGTGGTGTGCGGTGTGCTGGGTGTCTGATGGGGCTGTGGTACACTGTGTACTGTCAGTGGTGTGCGGTGTGCTGGGTGTCTGATGGGGGTGTGGTACATTGTGTACTGTCAGTGGTGTGCGGTGTGCAGGGTGTCTGATGGGGGTGTGGTACATTGTGTACTGTCAGTGGTGTGCGGTGTGCTGGGTGTCTGATGGGGGTGTGGTACATTGTGTACTGTCAGTGGTGTGTGGTGTGCTGGGTGTCTGATGGGGGTGTGGTACATTGTGTACTGTCAGTGGTGTGCGGTGTGCTGGGTGTCTGATGGGGGTGTGGTACATTGTGTACAGTCAGTGGTGTGCGGTGTGCTGGGTGTCTGATGGGGGTGTGGTACATTGTGTACAGTCAGTGGTGTGCGGTGTGCTGGGTGTCTGATGGGGCTGTGGTACATTGTGTACTGTCAGTGGTGTGTGGTGTGCTGGGTGTCTGATGGGGGTGTGGTACATTGTGTACTGTCAGTGGTGTGCGGCGTGCTGGGTGTCTTACGGGGGTGTGGTACATTGTGTCTGTCAGTGGTGTGTGGTGTGCTGGGTGTCTGATGGGGGTGTGGTACATTGTGTACTGTCAGTGGTGTGCGGTGTGCTGGGTGTCTGATGGGGGTGTGGTACATTGTGTACTGTCAGTGGTGTGTGGTGTGCTGGGTGCCTGATGGGGCTGTGGTACATTGTGTACTGTCAGTGGTGTGCGGTGTGCTGGGTGCCTGATGGGGGTGTGGTACATTGTGTACTGTCAGTGGTGTGCGGTGTGCTGGGTGCCTGATGGGGGTGTGGTACATTGTGTACTGTCAGTGGTGTGCGGTGTGCTGGGTGTCTGATGGGGGTGTGGTACATTGTGTACTGTCAGTGGTGTGCGGTGTGCTGGGTGTCTGATGGGGGTGTGGTACATTGTGTACTGTCAGTGGTGTTTGGTGTGCTGGGTGTCTGATGGGGGTGTAGTACATTATGTACTGCCAGTGGTGTGTGGTGTGCTGGGTGTCTGATGGGGGTGTGGTACATTGTGTACTGTCAGTGGTGTGCTGGGTGCCTGATGGGGGTGTGGTACATTGTGTACTGTCAGTGGTGTGCGGTGTGCTGGGTGCCTGATGGGGGTGTGGTACATTGTGTACTGTCAGTGGTGTGCGGTGTGCTGGGTGCCTGATGGGGGTGTGGTACATTGTGTACTGTCAGTGGTGTGCGGTGTGCTGGGTGTCTGATGGGGGTGTGGTACATTGTGTACTGTCAGTGGTGTGCGGTGTGCTGGGTGTCTGATGGGGGTGTGGTACATTGTGTACTGTCAGTGGTGTTTGGTGTGCTGGGTGTCTGATGGGGGTGTAGTACATTATGTACTGCCAGTGGTGTGTGGTGTGCTGGGTGTCTGATGGGGGTGTGGTACATTGTGTACTGTCAGTGGTGTGCTGGGTGCCTGATGGGGGTGTGGTACATTGTGTACTGTCAGTGGTGTGCGGTGTGCTGGGTGCCTGATGGGGGTGTGGTACATTGTGTACTGTCAGTGGTGTGCGGTGTGCTGGGTGTCTGATGGGGGTGTGGTACATTGTGTACTGTCTCTGTGGTGTGCGGTGTGCTGGGTGTCTGATGGGGGTGTGGTACTTTGTGTACTGTCAGTGGTGTGTGGTGTGCTGGGTGCCTGATGGGGGTGTGGTACATTGTGTACTGTCAGTGGTGTGTGGTGTGCTGGGTGCCTGTTGGGGGTGGGGTACATTGTGTACTGTCAGTGGTGTGCGGTGTGCTGGGTGTCTGATGGGGGTGGGGTACATTGTGTACTGTCAGTGGTGTGTGGTGTGCTGAGTGCGTGATGGGGGTGTGGTACATTGTGTACTGTCAGTGGTGTGCAGTGTGCTGGGTGTCTGATGGGGGTGTTGTACATTGTGTACTGTCAGTGGTGTGTGGTGTGCTGGGTGTCTGATGGGGGTGTGGTACATTGTGTACTGTCAGTGGTGTGCGGTGTGCTGGGTGTCTGATGGGGGTGTGGTACATTGTGTACTGTCAGTGGTGTGCGGTGTGCTGGGTGTCTGATGGGGGTGTGGTACATTGTGTACTGTCAGTGGTGTGTGGTGTGCTGGGTGCCTGATGGAGGTGTGGTACATTGTGTACTGTCAGTGGTGTGCGGTGTGCTGGGTGCTGATGGGGGTGTGGTACATTGTGTACTGTCAGTGGTGTGCTGTGTGCTGGGTGTCTGATGGGATTGTGATACATTGTGTACTGTCAGTGGTGTGCGGTGTGCTGGGTGCCTGATGGGGGTGTGGTACATTGTGTACTGTCAGTGGTGTGCGGTGTGCTGGGTGTCTGATGGGGCTGTGGTACACTGTGTACTGTCAGTGGTGTGCGGTGTGCTGGGTGTCTGATGGGGGTGTGGTACATTGTGTACTGTCAGTGGTGTGCGGTGTGCAGGGTGTCTGATGGGGGTGTGGTACATTGTGTACTGTCAGTGGTGTGCGGTGTGCTGGGTGTCTGATGGGGGTGTGGTACACTGTGTACTGTCAGTGGTGTGTGGTGTGCTGGGTGTCTGATGGGGGTGTGGTACATTGTGTACTGTCAGTGGTGTGCGGTGTGCTGGGTGTCTGATGGGGGTGTGGTACATTGTGTACAGTCAGTGGTGTGCGGTGTGCTGGGTGTCTGATGGGGGTGTGGTACATTGTGTACAGTCAGTGGTGTGCGGTGTGCTGGGTGTCTGATGGGGCTGTGGTACATTGTGTACTGTCAGTGGTGTGAGGTGTGCTGGGTGTCTGATGGGGGTGTGGTACATTGTGTACTGTCAGTGGTGTGCGGTGTGCTGGGTGTCTGATGGGGGTGTGGTACATTGTGTCTGTCAGTGGTGTGTGGTGTGCTGGGTGTCTGATGGGGGTGTGGTACATTGTGTACTGTCAGTGGTGTGCGGTGTGCTGGGTGTCTGATGGGGGTGTGGTACATTGTGTACTGTCAGTGGTGTGTGGTGTGCTGGGTGCCTGATGGGGCTGTGGTACATTGTGTACTGTCAGTGGTGTGCGGTGTGCTGGGTGCCTGATGGGGGTGTGGTACATTGTGTACTGTCAGTGGTGTGCGGTGTGCTGGGTGCCTGATGGGGGTGTGGTACATTGTGTACTGTCAGTGGTGTGCGGTGTGCTGGGTGTCTGATGGGGGTGTGGTACATTGTGTACTGTCAGTGGTGTGCGGTGTGCTGGGTGTCTGATGGGGGTGTGGTACATTGTGTACTGTCAGTGGTGTTTGGTGTGCTGGGTGTCTGATGGGGGTGTAGTACATTATGTACTGCCAGTGGTGTGTGGTGTGCTGGGTGTCTGATGGGGGTGTGGTACATTGTGTACTGTCAGTGGTGTGCTGGGTGCCTGATGGGGGTGTGGTACATTGTGTACTGTCAGTGGTGTGCGGTGTGCTGGGTGCCTGATGGGGGTGTGGTACATTGTGTACTGTCAGTGGTGTGCGGTGTGCTGGGTGCCTGATGGGTCTGTGGTACATTGTGTACTGTCAGTGGTGTGCGGTGTGCTGGGTTTCTGATGGGGCTGTGGTACATTGTGTACTGTCAGTGGTGTGCGGTGAGCTGGGTGCCTGATGGGGGTGTGGTACGTTGTGTACTGTCAGTGGTGTGCGGTGTGCTGTGTGTCTGATGGGGGTGTGGTACATTGTGTACTGTCAGTGGTGTGCGGTGTGCTGGGTGTCTGATGGGGCTGTGGTACATTGTGTACTGTCAGTGGTGTGCGGTGTGCTGTGTGCCTGATGGGGGTGTGGTACATTGTGTACTGTCAGTGGTGTGCGGTGTGCTGGGTGCCTGATGGGAGTGTGGTACATTGTATACTCTCAGTTGTGTGCGGTGTGCTTGGTGCCTGATGGGTGTGTGGTACATTGTGTACTGTCAGTGGTGTGCGGTGTGCTGGGTGTCTGATGGGGGTGTGGTACATTGTGTACTGTCAGTGGTGAGCGGTGTGCTGGGTGCCTGATGGGGGTGTGGTACATTGTGTACTGTCAGTGGTGAGCGGTGTGCTGGGTTTCTGATGGGGGTGTGGTACATTGTGTACTGTCAGTGGTGTGCGGTGTGCTTGGTGTCTGATGGGGGTGTGGTACATTGTGTACTGTCAGTGGTGTGAGGTGTGCTGGGTGTCTGATGGGGCTGTGGTACATTGAGTACTGTCAGTGGTGTGAGGTGTGCTGGGTGTCTGATGGGTCTGTGGTACATTGAGTACTGTCAGTGGTGTGAGGTGTGCTGGGTGTCTGATGGGTCTGTGGTACATTGTGTACTGTCAGTGGTGTGTGGTGTGCTGGGTGTCTGATGGGGGTGTTGTACATTGTGTACTGTCAGTGGCGTGCGGTGTGCTGGGTGTCTGATGGGGCTGTGGTACATTGTGTACTGTCAGTGGTGTGCGGTGTGCTGGGTGTCTGATGGGGCTGTGGTACATTGTGTACTGTCAGTGGTGTGTGGTGTGCTGGGTGTCTGATGGGGCTGTGGTACATTGTGTACTGTCAGTGGTGTGCGGTGTGCTGGGTGTCTGATGGGGGAGTGGTACATTGTGTACTGTCAGTGGTGTGCGGTGAGCTGGGTGCCTGATGGGGCTGTGGTACATTGTGTACTGTCAGTGGTGTGCGGTGTGCTGGGTGTCTGATGGGGGTGTGGTACATTGTGTACTGTCAGTGGTGTGTGGTGTGCTGGGTGTCTGATGGGGGTGTGGTACATTGTGTACTGTCAGTGGTGTGCGGTGTGCTGGGTGTCTGATGGGGGTGTGGTACATTGTGTACTGTCAGTGGTGTGTGGTGTGCTGGGTGTCTGATGGGGGTGTGGTACATTGTGTAATGTCAGTGGTTTGCGGTGTGCTGGGTGCTTGATGGGGATGTGGTACATTGTGTACTGTCAGTGGTGTGCGGTGTGCTGGGTATCTGATGGGACTGTGGTACATTGTGTACTGTCAGTGGTGTGCGGTGTGCTGGGTGTCTGATGGGGGTGTGGTACATTGTGTACTGTCAGTGGTGTGTGGTGTGCTGGGTGCCTGATGGGCCTGTGGTACATTGTGTACTGTCAGTGGTGTGTGGTGTGCTGGGTGTCTGATGGGGCTGTGGTACATTGTGTGCTGTCAGTGGTGTTTGGTGTGCTGGGTGTCTGATGGGGGTGTGGTACATTGTGTACTGTCAGTGGTGTGCGGTGTGCTGGGTGCCTGATGGGGGTGTGGTACATTGTGAACTGTCAGTGGTGTGCAGTGTGCTGGGTGTTTGATGGGGGTGTGGTACATTGTGTGCTGTCAGTGGTGTGTGGTGTGCTGGGTGTCTGATGGGGCTGTGGTACATTGTGTACTGTGAGTGGTGTGTGGTGTGCTGGGTGTCTGATGGGGGGTGTGGTACATTGTGTACTGTCAGTGGTGTGCGGTGTGCTGGGTGTCTGATGTGGGTGCGGTACATTGTGTACTGACAGTGGTGTGCGGTGTCCTGGGTGTCTGATGGGGGTGTGGTACATTGTGTACTGACAGTGGTGTGCGGTGTCCTGGGTGTCTGATGGGGGTGTGATACATTGTGAACTGTCAGTGGTGTGTGGTGTGCTGGGTGTCTGATGGGGGTGTGGTACATTGTGTACTGTCAGTGGTGTGCGGTGTGCTGGGTGTCTGATGGGGGTGCGGTACATTGTGTACTATCAGTGGTGTGTGGTGTGCTGTGTGCCTGATGGGGGTGTGGTACATTGTATACTGTCAGTGGTGTTCGGTGTGCTGGGTGCCTGATGGGACTGTGGTACATTGTGTACTGTCAGTGGTGTGCGGTGTGCTGGGTGTCTGATGGGGGTGTGGTACATTGTGTGCTGTCAGTGGTGTGTGGTGTGCTGGGTGTCTGATGGGGCTGTGGTACATTGTGTACTGTCAGTGGTGTGTGGTGTGCTGTGTGTTTGATGGGGGTGTGGTACATTGTGTACTGTCAGTGGTGTGCGGTGTGCTGGGTGTCTGATGGGGGTGTGGTACATTGTGTGCTGTCAGTGGTGTGTGGTGTGCTGGGTGTCTAATGGGGCTGTGGTACATTGTGTACTGTCAGTGGTGTGTGGTGTGCTGTGTGTTTGATGGGGGTGTGGTACATTGTGAACTGTCAGTGGTGTGCAGTGTGCTGCGTGTTTGATGGGGGTGTGGTACATTGTGTGCTGTCAGTGGTGTGTGGTGTGCTGGGTGTCTGATGGGGCTGTGGTATATTGTGTACTGTGAGTGGTGTGTGGTGTGCTGGGTGTCTGATGGGGGGTGTGGTACATTGTGTACTGTCAGTGGTGTGCGGTGTGCTGGGTGTCTGATGTGGGTGCGGTACATTGTGTACTGACAGTGGTGTGCGGTGTCCTGGGTGTCTGATGGGGGTGTGGTACATTGTGTACTGACAGTGGTGTGCGGTGTCCTGGGTGTCTGATGGGGGTGTGGTACATTGTGAACTGTCAGTGGTGTGCGGTGTGCTGGGTGTCTGATGGGGGTGCGGTACATTGTGTACTGTCAGTGGTGTGTGGTGTGCTGTGTGCCTGATGGGGGTGTGGTACATTGTGTACTGTCAGTGGTGTGTGGTGTGCTGGGTGCCTGATGGGGGTGTGGTACATTGTGTACTGTCAGTGGTGTGCGGTGTGCTGTGTGCCTGATGGGGGTGTGGTACATTGTGTACTGTCAGTGGTGTTCGGTGTGCTGGGTGCCTGATGGGACTGTGGTACATTGTGTGCTGTCAGTGGTGTGTGGTGTGCTGGGTGTCTGATGGGGCTGTGGTACATTGTGTACTGTCAGTGGTGTGTGGTGTGCTGGGTGTCTGATGGGGGTGTGGTACATTGTGTACAGTCAGTGGTGTGCGGTGTGCTGGGTGTCTGATGGGGCTGTGGTACATTGTGTACTGTCAGTGGTGTGTGGTGTGCTGTGTGTTTGATGGGGGTGTGGTACATTGTGTACTGTTAGTGGTGTGTGGTGTGCTGGGTGTCTGATGGGGGTGAGGTACATTGTGTACTGTCAGTGGTGTGCGGTGTGCTGGGTGTCTGATGGGGGTGTGGTACATTGTGTACTGTCAGTGGTGTGCGGTGTGCTGGGTGTCTGCTGGGGGTGTGGTACATTGTGTACTGTCAGTGGTGTGCGGTGTGCTGGGTGTCTGCTGGGGGTGTGGGACATTGTGTACTGTCAGTGGTGTGTGGTGTGCTGGGTGTCTGATGGGGGTGTGGTACATTGTGTACTGTCAGTGGTGTGCGGTGTGCTGGGTGTCTGCTGGGGGTGTGGGACATTGTGTACTGTCAGTGGTGTGCGGTGTGCTGGGTATCTGATGGGGGTGTGGTACATTGTGTACTGTCTCTGTGGTGTGCGGTGTGCTGGGTGTCTGATGGGGGTGTGGTACTTTGTGTACTGTCAGTGGTGTGTGGTGTGCTGGGTGCCTGATGGGGGTGTGGTACATTGTGTACTGTCAGTGGTGTGTGGTGTGCTGGGTGCCTGTTGGGGGTGGGGTACATTGTGTACTGTCAGTGGTGTGCGGTGTGCTGGGTGTCTGATGGGGGTGGGGTACATTGTGTACTGTCAGTGGTGTGTGGTGTGCTGAGTGCGTGATGGGGGTGTGGTACATTGTGTACTGTCAGTGGTGTGCAGTGTGCTGGGTGTCTGATGGGGGTGTTGTACATTGTGTACTGTCAGTGGTGTGTGGTGTGCTGGGTGTCTGATGGGGGTGTGGTACATTGTGTACTGTCAGTGGTGTGCGGTGTGCTGGGTGTCTGATGGGGGTGTGGTACATTGTGTACTGTCAGTGGTGTGCGGTGTGCTGGGTGTCTGATGGGGGTGTGGTACATTGTGTACTGTCAGTGGTGTGTGGTGTGCTGGGTGCCTGATGGAGGTGTGGTACATTGTGTACTGTCAGTGGTGTGCGGTGTGCTGGGTGCTGATGGGGGTGTGGTACATTGTGTACTGTCAGTGGTGTGCTGTGTGCTGGGTGTCTGATGGGATTGTGATACATTGTGTACTGTCAGTGGTGTGCGGTGTGCTGGGTGCCTGATGGGGGTGTGGTACATTGTGTACTGTCAGTGGTGTGCGGTGTGCTGGGTGTCTGATGGGGCTGTGGTACACTGTGTACTGTCAGTGGTGTGCGGTGTGCTGGGTGTCTGATGGGGGTGTGGTACATTGTGTACTGTCAGTGGTGTGCGGTGTGCAGGGTGTCTGATGGGGGTGTGGTACATTGTGTACTGTCAGTGGTGTGCGGTGTGCTGGGTGTCTGATGGGGGTGTGGTACATTGTGTACTGTCAGTGGTGTGTGGTGTGCTGGGTGTCTGATGGGGGTGTGGTACATTGTGTACTGTCAGTGGTGTGCGGTGTGCTGGGTGTCTGATGGGGGTGTGGTACATTGTGTACAGTCAGTGGTGTGCGGTGTGCTGGGTGTCTGATGGGGGTGTGGTACATTGTGTACAGTCAGTGGTGTGCGGTGTGCTGGGTGTCTGATGGGGCTGTGGTACATTGTGTACTGTCAGTGGTGTGTGGTGTGCTGGGTGTCTGATGGGGGTGTGGTACATTGTGTACTGTCAGTGGTGTGCGGTGTGCTGGGTGTCTGACGGGGGTGTGGTACATTGTGTCTGTCAGTGGTGTGTGGTGTGCTGGGTGTCTGATGGGGGTGTGGTACATTGTGTACTGTCAGTGGTGTGCGGTGTGCTGGGTGTCTGATGGGGGTGTGGTACATTGTGTACTGTCAGTGGTGTGTGGTGTGCTGGGTGCCTGATGGGGCTGTGGTACATTGTGTACTGTCAGTGGTGTGCGGTGTGCTGGGTGCCTGATGGGGGTGTGGTACATTGTGTACTGTCAGTGGTGTGCGGTGTGCTGGGTGCCTGATGGGGGTGTGGTACATTGTGTACTGTCAGTGGTGTGCGGTGTGCTGGGTGTCTGATGGGGGTGTGGTACATTGTGTACTGTCAGTGGTGTGCGGTGTGCTGGGTGTCTGATGGGGGTGTGGTACATTGTGTACTGTCAGTGGTGTTTGGTGTGCTGGGTGTCTGATGGGGGTGTAGTACATTATGTACTGCCAGTGGTGTGTGGTGTGCTGGGTGTCTGATGGGGGTGTGGTACATTGTGTACTGTCAGTGGTGTGCTGGGTGCCTGATGGGGGTGTGGTACATTGTGTACTGTCAGTGGTGTGCGGTGTGCTGGGTGCCTGATGGGGGTGTGGTACATTGTGTACTGTCAGTGGTGTGCGGTGTGCTGGGTGTCTGATGGGGGTGTGGTACATTGTGTACTGTCTCTGTGGTGTGCGGTGTGCTGGGTGTCTGATGGGGGTGTGGTACTTTGTGTACTGTCAGTGGTGTGTGGTGTGCTGGGTGCCTGATGGGGGTGTGGTACATTGTGTACTGTCAGTGGTGTGTGGTGTGCTGGGTGCCTGTTGGGGGTGGGGTACATTGTGTACTGTCAGTGGTGTGCGGTGTGCTGGGTGTCTGATGGGGGTGGGGTACATTGTGTACTGTCAGTGGTGTGTGGTGTGCTGAGTGCGTGATGGGGGTGTGGTACATTGTGTACTGTCAGTGGTGTGCAGTGTGCTGGGTGTCTGATGGGGGTGTTGTACATTGTGTACTGTCAGTGGTGTGTGGTGTGCTGGGTGTCTGATGGGGGTGTGGTACATTGTGTACTGTCAGTGGTGTGCGGTGTGCTGGGTGTCTGATGGGGGTGTGGTACATTGTGTACTGTCAGTGGTGTGCGGTGTGCTGGGTGTCTGATGGGGGTGTGGTACATTGTGTACTGTCAGTGGTGTGTGGTGTGCTGGGTGCCTGATGGAGGTGTGGTACATTGTGTACTGTCAGTGGTGTGCGGTGTGCTGGGTGCTGATGGGGGTGTGGTACATTGTGTACTGTCAGTGGTGTGCTGTGTGCTGGGTGTCTGATGGGATTGTGATACATTGTGTACTGTCAGTGGTGTGCGGTGTGCTGGGTGCCTGATGGGGGTGTGGTACATTGTGTACTGTCAGTGGTGTGCGGTGTGCTGGGTGTCTGATGGGGCTGTGGTACACTGTGTACTGTCAGTGGTGTGCGGTGTGCTGGGTGTCTGATGGGGGTGTGGTACATTGTGTACTGTCAGTGGTGTGCGGTGTGCAGGGTGTCTGATGGGGGTGTGGTACATTGTGTACTGTCAGTGGTGTGCGGTGTGCTGGGTGTCTGATGGGGGTGTGGTACACTGTGTACTGTCAGTGGTGTGTGGTGTGCTGGGTGTCTGATGGGGGTGTGGTACATTGTGTACTGTCAGTGGTGTGCGGTGTGCTGGGTGTCTGATGGGGGTGTGGTACATTGTGTACAGTCAGTGGTGTGCGGTGTGCTGGGTGTCTGATGGGGGTGTGGTACATTGTGTACAGTCAGTGGTGTGCGGTGTGCTGGGTGTCTGATGGGGCTGTGGTACATTGTGTACTGTCAGTGGTGTGTGGTGTGCTGGGTGTCTGATGGGGGTGTGGTACATTGTGTACTGTCAGTGGTGTGCGGTGTGCTGGGTGTCTGATGGGGGTGTGGTACATTGTGTCTGTCAGTGGTGTGTGGTGTGCTGGGTGTCTGATGGGGGTGTGGTACATTGTGTACTGTCAGTGGTGTGCGGTGTGCTGGGTGTCTGATGGGGGTGTGGTACATTGTGTACTGTCAGTGGTGTGTGGTGTGCTGGGTGCCTGATGGGGCTGTGGTACATTGTGTACTGTCAGTGGTGTGCGGTGTGCTGGGTGCCTGATGGGGGTGTGGTACATTGTGTACTGTCAGTGGTGTGCGGTGTGCTGGGTGCCTGATGGGGGTGTGGTACATTGTGTACTGTCAGTGGTGTGCGGTGTGCTGGGTGTCTGATGGGGGTGTGGTACATTGTGTACTGTCAGTGGTGTGCGGTGTGCTGGGTGTCTGATGGGGGTGTGGTACATTGTGTACTGTCAGTGGTGTTTGGTGTGCTGGGTGTCTGATGGGGGTGTAGTACATTATGTACTGCCAGTGGTGTGTGGTGTGCTGGGTGTCTGATGGGGGTGTGGTACATTGTGTACTGTCAGTGGTGTGCTGGGTGCCTGATGGGGGTGTGGTACATTGTGTACTGTCAGTGGTGTGCGGTGTGCTGGGTGCCTGATGGGGGTGTGGTACATTGTGTACTGTCAGTGGTGTGCGGTGTGCTGGGTGCCTGATGGGTCTGTGGTACATTGTGTACTGTCAGTGGTGTGCGGTGTGCTGGGTTTCTGATGGGGCTGTGGTACATTGTGTACTGTCAGTGGTGTGCGGTGAGCTGGGTGCCTGATGGGGGTGTGGTACATTGTGTACTGTCAGTGGTGTGCGGTGTGCTGTGTGTCTGATGGGGGTGTGGTACATTGTGTACTGTCAGTGGTGTGCGGTGTGCTGGGTGTCTGATGGGGCTGTGGTACATTGTGTACTGTCAGTGGTGTGCGGTGTGCTGTGTGCCTGATGGGGGTGTGGCCCATTGTGTACTGTCAGTGGTGTGCGGTGTGCTGTGTGCCTGATGGGGGTGTGGTACATTGTGTACTGTCAGTGGTGTGCGGTGTGCTGGGTGCCTGATGGGAGTGTGGTACATTGTATACTCTCAGTTGTGTGCGGTGTGCTTGGTGCCTGATGGGTGTGTGGTACATTGTGTACTGTCAGTGGTGTGCGGTGTGCTGGGTGTCTGATGGGGGTGTGGTACATTGTGTACTGTCAGTGGTGAGCGGTGTGCTGGGTGCCTGATGGGGGTGTGGTACATTGTGTACTGTCAGTGGTGAGCGGTGTGCTGGGTTTCTGATGGGGGTGTGGTACATTGTGTACTGTCAGTGGTGTGCGGTGTGCTTGGTGTCTGATGGGGGTGTGGTACATTGTGTACTGTCAGTGGTGTGAGGTGTGCTGGGTGTCTGATGGGGCTGTGGTACATTGAGTACTGTCAGTGGTGTGAGGTGTGCTGGGTGTCTGATGGGTCTGTGGTACATTGAGTACTGTCAGTGGTGTGAGGTGTGCTGGGTGTCTGATGGGTCTGTGGTACATTGTGTACTGTCAGTGGTGTGTGGTGTGCTGGGTGTCTGATGGGGGTGTTGTACATTGTGTACTGTCAGTGGCGTGCGGTGTGCTGGGTGTCTGATGGGGCTGTGGTACATTGTGTACTGTCAGTGGTGTGCGGTGTGCTGGGTGTCTGATGGGGCTGTGGTACATTGTGTACTGTCAGTGGTGTGTGGTGTGCTGGGTGTCTGATGGGGCTGTGGTACATTGTGTACTGTCAGTGGTGTGCGGTGTGCTGGGTGTCTGATGGGGGAGTGGTACATTGTGTACTGTCAGTGGTGTGCGGTGAGCTGGGTGCCTGATGGGGCTGTGGTACATTGTGTACTGTCAGTGGTGTGCGGTGTGCTGGGTGTCTGATGGGGGTGTGGTACATTGTGTACTGTCAGTGGTGTGTGGTGTGCTGGGTGTCTGATGGGGGTGTGGTACATTGTGTACTGTCAGTGGTGTGCGGTGTGCTGGGTGTCTGATGGGGGTGTGGTACATTGTGTACTGTCAGTGGTGTGTGGTGTGCTGGGTGTCTGATGGGGGTTTGGTACATTGTGTAATGTCAGTGGTTTGCGGTGTGCTGGGTGCTTGATGGGGATGTGGTACATTGTGTACTGTCAGTGGTGTGCGGTGTGCTGGGTATCTGATGGGACTGTGGTACATTGTGTACTGTCAGTGGTGTGCGGTGTGCTGGGTGTCTGATGGGGGTGTGGTACATTGTGTACTGTCAGTGGTGTGTGGTGTGCTGGGTGCCTGATGGGCCTGTGGTACATTGTGTACTGTCAGTGGTGTGTGGTGTGCTGGGTGTCTGATGGGGCTGTGGTACATTGTGTGCTGTCAGTGGTGTTTGGTGTGCTGGGTGTCTGATGGGGGTGTGGTACATTG
Organism: Scyliorhinus torazame; assembly: GCF_047496885.1. NCBI lineage: Eukaryota > Metazoa > Chordata > Chondrichthyes > Carcharhiniformes > Scyliorhinidae > Scyliorhinus > Scyliorhinus torazame. The sequence continues at coordinate 748,568 of NW_027307772.1, forward strand.
TGTACTGTCAGTGGTGTGCGGTGTGCTGGGTGCCTGATGGGGGTGTGGTACATTGTGAACTGTCAGTGGTGTGCAGTGTGCTGGGTGTTTGATGGGGGTGTGGTACATTGTGTGCTGTCAGTGGTGTGTGGTGTGCTGGGTGTCTGATGGGGCTGTGGTACATTGTGTACTGTGAGTGGTGTGTGGTGTGCTGGGTGTCTGATGGGGGGTGTGGTACATTGTGTACTGTCAGTGGTGTGCGGTGTGCTGGGTGTCTGATGTGGGTGCGGTACATTGTGTACTGACAGTGGTGTGCGGTGTCCTGGGTGTCTGATGGGGGTGTGGTACATTGTGTACTGACAGTGGTGTGCGGTGTCCTGGGTGTCTGATGGGGGTGTGATACATTGTGAACTGTCAGTGGTGTGTGGTGTGCTGGGTGTCTGATGGGGGTGTGGTACATTGTGTACTGTCAGTGGTGTGCGGTGTGCTGGGTGTCTGATGGGGGTGCGGTACATTGTGTACTGTCAGTGGTGTGTGGTGTGCTGTGTGCCTGATGGGGGTGTGGTACATTGTATACTGTCAGTGGTGTTCGGTGTGCTGGGTGCCTGATGGGACTGTGGTACATTGTGTACTGTCAGTGGTGTGCGGTGTGCTGGGTGTCTGATGGGGGTGTGGTACATTGTGTGCTGTCAGTGGTGTGTGGTGTGCTGGGTGTCTGATGGGGCTGTGGTACATTGTGTACTGTCAGTGGTGTGTGGTGTGCTGTGTGTTTGATGGGGGTGTGGTACATTGTGTACTGTCAGTAGTGTGTGGTGTGCTGGGTGTCTGATGGGGGTGAGGTACATTGTGTACTGTCAGTGGTGTGTGGTGTGCTGGGTGTCTGATGGGGGTGTGGGACATTGTGTACTGTCAGTGGTGTGCGGTGTGCTGGGTGTCTGCTGGGGGTGTGGGACATTGTGTACTGTCAGTGGTGTGCGGTGTGCTGGGTGTCTGATGGTGGTGTGGTACATTGTGTACTGTCAGTGGTGTGTGGTGTGCTGGGTATCTGATGGGGGTGTGGTACATTGTGTACTGTCTCTGTGGTGTGCGGTGTGCTGGGTGTCTGATGGGGGTGTGGTACTTTGTGTACTGTCAGTGGTGTGTGGTGTGCTGGGTGCCTGATGGGGGTGTGGTACATTGTGTACTGTCAGTGGTGTGTGGTGTGCTGGGTGCCTGATGGGGGTGTGGTACATTGTGTACTGTCAGTGGTGTGCGGTGTGCTGGGTGTCTGATGGGGTGTGGTACACTGTGTACTGTCAGTGGTGTGCGGTGTGCTGGGTGTCTGATGGGGGTGTGGTACATTGTGTACTGACAGTGGTGTGCGGTGTCCTGGGTGTCTGATGGGGGTGTGGTACATTGTGAACTGTCAGTGGTGTGTGGTGTGCTGGGTGTCTGATGGGGGTGTGGTACATTGTGTACTGTCAGTGGTGTGCGGTGTGCTGGGTGCCCGATGGGGGTGTGGTACATTGTGTACTGTCAGTGGTGTGCGGTGTGCCGGGTGCCTGATGGGGGTGTGGTACATTGTGTACTGTCAGTGGTGTGCGGTGTGCTGGGTGCCCGATGGGGGTGTGGTACATTGTGTACTGTCAGTGGTGTGTGGTGTGCTGGGTGTCTGATGTGGGTGTGGTACATTGTGTACTGTCAGTGGTGTGCGGTGTGCTGGCTGCCTGATGGGGGTGTGGTACATTGTGTACTGTCAGTGGTGTGCGGTGTGCTGGGTGTCTGATGGGGGTGCGGTACATTGTGTACTGTCAGTGGTGTGCGGTGTGCTGGGTGTCTGATGGGGGTGTGGCACATTGTGTACTGTCAGTGGTGTGTGGTGTGCTGTGTGCCTGATGGGGGTGTGGTACATTGTGTACTGTCAGTGGTGTTCGGTGTGCTGGGTGCCTGATGGGACTGTGGTACATTGTGTACTGTCAGTGGTGTGCGGTGTGCTGGGTGTCTGATGGGGGTGTGGTACATTGTGTACTGTCAGTGGTGTGCGGTGTGCTGGGTGTCTGATGGGGGTGTGGTACATTGTGTACTGTCAGTGGTGTGTGGTGTGCTGGGTGTCTGATGGGGGTGTGGTACATTGTGTACTGTCAGTGGTGTGTGGTGTGCTGGGTGTCTGATGGGGCTGTGGTACATTGTGTACTGTCAGTGGTGTGTGGTGTGCTGGGTGTCTGATGGGGGTGTGGTACATTGTGTACTGTCAGTGGTGTGTGGTGTGCTGTGTGTTTGATGGGGGTGTGGTACATTGTGTACTGACAGTAGTGTGTGGTGTGCTGGGTGTCTGATGGGGGTGTGGTACATTGTGTACTGTCAGTGGTGTGTGGTGTGCTGGGTGTCTGCTGGGGGTGTGGTACATTGTGTACTGTCTCTGTGGTGTGCGGTGTGCTGGGTGTCTGATGGGGGTGTGGTACTTTGTGTACTGTCAGTGGTGTGCGGTGTGCTGGGTGTCTGATGGGGCTGTGGTACATTGTGTACTGTCAGTGGTGTGCGGTGTGCTTTGTGTCTGATGGGGTGTGGTACACTGTGTACTGTCAGTGGTGTGCGGTGTGCTGGGTGTCTGATGGGTGTGTGGTACATTGTGTACTGTCAGTGGTGTGCGGTGTCCTGGGTGTCTGATGGGGGTGTGGTACATTGTGTACTGACAGTGGTGTGCGGTGTTCTGGGTGTCTGATGGGGGTGTGGTACATTGTGAACTGTCAGTGGTGTGTGGTGTGCTAGGTGTCTGATGGGGGTGTGGTACATTGTGTACTGTCAGTGGTGTGCGGTGTGCTGGGTGTCTGATGGGGGTGCGGTACATTGTGTACTGTCAGTGGTGTGTGGTGTGCTGTGTGCCTGATGGGGGTGTGGTACATTGTGTACTGTCAGTGGTGTTCGGTGTGCTGGGTGCCTGATGGGACTGTGGTACATTGTGTACTGTCAGTGGTGTGCGGTGTGCTGGGTGTCTGATGGGGGTGTTGTACATTGTGTGCTGTCAGTGGTGTGTGGTGTGCTGGGTGTCTGATGGGGCTGTGGTACATTGTGTACTGTCAGTGGTGTGTGGTGTGCTGGGTGTCTGATGGGGGTGTGGTACATTGTGTACTGTCAGTGGTGTGTGGTGTGCTGTGTGTTTGATGGGGGTGTGGTACATTGTGTACTGTCAGTAGTGTGTGGTGTGCTGGGTGTCTGATGGGGGTGAGGTACATTGTGTACTGTCAGTGGTGTGTGGTGTTCTGGGTTTCTGATGGGGGTGTGGTACATTGTGTACTGTCAGTGGTGTGCGTTGTGCTAGGTGTCTGCTGGGGGTGTGGGACATTGTGTACTGTCAGTGGTGTGCGGTGTGCTGGGTGTCTGATGGTGGTGTGGTACATTGTGTACTGTCAGTGGTGTGTGGTGTGCTGGGTATCTGATGGGGGTGTGGTACATTGTGTACTGTCTCTGTGGTGTGCGGTGTGCTGGGTGTCTGATGGGGGTGTGGTACTTTGTGTACTGTCAGTGGTGTGTGGTGTGCTGGGTGCCTGATGGGGGTGTGGTACATTGTGTACTGTCAGTGGTGTGTGGTGTGCTGGGTGCCTGATGGGGGTGTGGTACATTGTGTACTGTCAGTGGTGTGCGGTGTGCTGGGTGTCTGATGGGGTGTGGTACACTGTGTACTGTCAGTGGTGTGCGGTGTGCTGGGTGTCTGATGGGGGTGTGGTACATTGTGTACTGACAGTGGTGTGCGGTGTCCTGGGTGTCTGATGGGGGTGTGGTACATTGTGAACTGTCAGTGGTGTGCGGTGTGCTGGGTGTCTGATGGGGGTGTGGTACATTGTGTACTGACAGTGGTGTGCGGTGTGCTGGGTGTCTGATGGGGGTGTGGTACATTGTGTACTGACAGTGGTGTGCGGTGTGCTGCGTGTCTGATGGGGGTGTGGTACATTGTGTACTGTCAGTGGTGTGTGGTGTGCTGGGTGCCTGATGGGGGTGTGGTACATTGTGTACTGTCAGTGGTGTGTGGTGTGCTGGGTGTCTGATGGGGGTGCGGTACATTGTGTACTGTCAGTGGTGTGCGGTGTGCTGTGTGCCTGATGGGGGTGTGGTACATTGTGTACTGTCAGTGGTGTTCGGTGTGCTGGGTGCCTGATGGGACTGTGGTACATTGTGTACTGTCAGTGGTGTGCGGTGTGCTGGGTGTCTGATGTGGGTGTGGTACATTGTGTACTGTCAGTGGTGTGCGGTGTGCTGGGTGTCTGCATTGGGTGTGGGACATTGTGTACTGTCAGTGGTGTGCGGTGTGCTGGGTGCCTGATGGGGGTGTGGTACATTGTGTACTGTCTCTGTGGTGTGCGGTGTGCTGGGTGTCTGATGGGGGTGTGGTACATTGTGTACTGTCAGTGGTGTGTGGTGTGCTGGGTGCCTGATGGGGGTGTGGTACATTGTGTACTGTCAGTGGTGTGCGGTGTGCTGGGTGTCTGATGGGGGTGTGGTACATTGTGTACTGTCAGTGGAGTGTGGTGAGCTGGGTGCCTGATGGGGGTGTGGTACATTGTGTACTGTCAGTGGTGTGCGGTGTGCTTGGTGCCTGATGGGGGTGTGGTACATTGTGTACTGTCAGTGGTGTGCGGTGTGCTGGGTGCCTATGGGGGTGTGGTACATTGTGTACTGTCAGTGGTGTGTGGTGTGCTGGGTGTCTGATGGGGCTGTGGTACATTGTGTACTGTCAGTGGTGTGTGGTGTGCTGGGTGTCTGATGGGGGTGTGGTACATTGTGTACTGTCAGTGGTGTGTGGTGTGCTGGGTGTCTGATGGGGGTGTGGTACATTGTGTACTGTCAGTGGTGTGCGGTGTGCTGGGTGTCTGATGGGGGTGTGGTACATTGTGTACTCTCAGTGGTGTGCGGTGTGCTGGGTGTCTGCTGGGGGTGTGGGACATTGTGTACTGTCAGTGGTGTGCGGTGTGCTGGGTGCCTGATGGGGGTGTGGTACATTGTGTACTGTCAATGGTGTGTGGTGTGCTGGGTGCCTGATGGAGCTGTGGTACATTGTGTCCTGTCAGTGGTGTGCGGTGTGCTGGGTGTCTGATGGGGCTGTGGTACATTGTGTCCTGTCAGTGGTGTGCGGTGTGCTGGGTGTCTGATGAGGGTGTGGTACATTGTGTACTGTCAGTGGTGTGCGGTGTGCTGGGTGTCTGATGGGGCTGTGGTACATTGTGTCCTGTCAGTGGTGTGCGGTGTGCTGGGTGTCTGATGAGGGTGTGGTACATTGTGTACTGTCAGTGGTGTGCGGTGTGCTGGGTGTCTGATGGGGCTGTGGTACATTGTGTACTGTCAGTGGTGTGCGGTGTGCTGGGTGCCTGATGGGGGTGTGGTACATTGTGTACTGTCAATGGTGTGTGGTGTGCTGGGTGCCTGATGGGGGTGTGGTACATTGTGTACTGTCAATGGTGTGTGGTGTGCTGGGTGTCTGATGGGGGTGTGGTACATTGTGCACTGTCAGTGGTGTGCGGTGTGCTGGGTGTCTGATGGGGGTGTGGTACATTGTGTACTGTCAGTGGTGTGCGGTGTGCTGGGTGTCTGATGGGGGTGTGGTACATTGTGTACGGTCAGTGGTGTGTGGTGTGCTGGGTGTCTGATGGGGGTGTGGTACATTGTGTACTGTCAGTGGTGTGTGGTGTGCTGGGTGCCTGATGGGGGTGTGGTACATTGTGTACTGTCAGTGGTGTGCGGTGTGCTGGGTGTCTGATGGGGGTGTGGTACATTGTGTACTGTCAGTGGTGTGTGGTGTGCTGGGTGTCTGATGGGGGTGTGGTACATTATGTACTGTCAGTGGTGTGCGGTGTGCTGGGTGTCTGATGGGGGTGTGGTACATTGTGTACTGTCAGTGGTGTGCGGCGTGCTTGGTGCCTGATGGGGGTGTGGTACATTGTGCACTGTCAGTGGCGTGTGGTGTGCTGGGTGTCTGATGGGGGTGTGGTACATTGTGTACTGTCAGTGGTGTGTGGTGTGCTGGGTGTCTGATGAGGGTGTGGTACATTGTGTACTGTCAGTGGTGTGCGGCGTGCTTGGTGCCTGATGGGGGTGTGGTACCTTGTGCACTGTCAGTGGTGTGTGGTGTGCTGGGTGTCTGATGGGGGTGTGGTACATTGTGTACTGTCAGTGGTGTGTGGTGTGCTGGGTGTCTGATGGGGGTGTGGTACATTGTGCACTGTCAGTGGTGTGCGGTGTGCTGGGTGTCTGATGGGGCTGTGGTACATTGTGTACTGTCAGTGGTGTGCGGTGTGCTTGGTGCCTGATGGGGGTGTGGTACATTGTGCACTGTCAGTGGTGTGTGGTGTGCTGGGTGTCTGATGGGGGTGTGGTATATTGTGTATTGTCAGTGGTATGTGGTGTGCTGGGTGTCTGATGGGGGTGTGGTACATTGTGTCCTGTCAGTGGTGTGTGGTGTGCTGGGTGTCTGATGGGGCTGTGGTACATTGTGTACTGTCAGTGGTGTGCGGTGTGCTTGGTGCCTGATGGGGGTGTGGTACATTGTGTACTGTCAGTGGTGTGCGGTGTGCTGGGTGCCTGATGGGTCTGTGGTACATTGTGTACCACAATGTACACAATGTACATTGTGTACTGTCAGTGGTGTGTGGTGTGCTGGGTGTCTGATGGGGCTGTGGTACATTGTGTACTGTCAGTGGTGTGTGGTGTGCTGGTTGCCTGATGGGGGTGTGGTACATTGTGTACTGTCAGTGGTGTGCGGTGTGCTGGGTGTCTGATGGGGGTGTGGTACATTGTGTCCTGTCAGTGGTGTGTGGTGTGCTGGGTGTCTGATGGGGGTGTGGTACATTGTGTACTGTCAGTGGTGTGCGGTGTGCTGGGTGTCTGATGGGGGTGTGGTACATTGTGTACTGTCAGTGGTGTGCGGTGTGCTGGGTGCCTGATGGGGGTGTGGTACATTGTGTACTGTCAGTGGTGTGTGGTGTGCTGGGTGTCTGATGGGGATGTGGTGCATTGTGTACTGTCAGTGGTGTGTGGTGTGCTGGTTGCCTGATGGGGGTGTGGTACATTGTGTACTGTCAGTGGTGTGCAGTGTGCTGGGTGTCTGATGGGGGTGTGGTACATTGTGTACTGTCAGTGGTGTGCGGTGTGCTGGGTGTCTGATGGGGGTGTGCTACATTGTGTACTGTCAGTGGTGTGCGGAGTGTTGGGTGTCTGTTGGGGCTGTGGTACATTGTGTACTGTCAGTGGTGTGCGGTGTGCTGTGTGTCTGATGTGGGTGTGGTACATTGTGTACTGTCAGTGGTGTGCGGTGTGCTGGGTGTCTGATGGGGGTGTGGTACATTGTGTACTGTCAGTGGTGTGTGGTGTGCTGGTTGCCTGATGGGGGTGTGGTACATTGTGTACTGTCAGTGGTGTGCGGTGTGCTGGGTGTCTGATGGGGGTGTGGTACATTGTGTACTGTCAGTGGTGTCCGGTGTGCTGGGTGTCTGATGGGGGTGTGGTACATTGTGTACTGTCAGTGGTGTGCGGTGTGATGGGTGCCTGATGAGGCTGTGGTACATTGTGTACTGTCAGTGGTGCGCGGTGTGCTGGGTGCCTGATGGGGGTGTGGGACATTGTGTACTGACAGTGGTGTGTGGTGTGCTGGGTGTCTGATGGGGCTGTGGTTCATTGTGTACTGTCAGTGGTGTGTGGTGTGCAGTGTGTCTGATGGGGGTGTGGTACATTGTGTACTGTCAGTGGTGTGCGGTGTGCTGGGTGCCTGATGGGGGTGTGGTACATTGTGTACTGTCAGTGGTGTGCGGTGTGCTGGGTGCCTGATGGGGGTGTGGTACATTGTGTACTGTCAGTGGTGTGCGGTGTGCTGGGTGCCTGATGGGGGTGTGGTACATTGTGTACTGTCAGTGGTGTGTGGTGTGCTGGGTGCCTGATGGGGGTGTGGTACATTGTGTAATGTCAGTGGTGTGCGGTGTGCTGGGTGTCTGATGGGGCTGTGGTACATTGTGCTCTGTCAGTGGTGTGCGGTGTGCTGGGTGTCTGATGGGGGTGTGGTACATTGTGTACTGTCAGTGGTGTGCGGTGTGCTGGGTGCCTGATGGGGGTGTGGAACATTGTGTACTGTCAGTGGTGTGCGGTGTGCTGGGTGTCTGATGGGGGTGTGGTACATTGTGTACTGTCAGTGGTGTGTGGTGTGCTGGGTGTCTGATGGGGGTGTGGTACATTGTGTACTGTCAGTGGTGTGCGGTGTGCTGGGTGTCTGATGGGGCTGTGGTACATTGTGTACTGTCAGTGGTGTGCGGTGTGCTTGGTGCCTGATGGGGGTGTGGTACATTGTGTACTGTCAGTGGTGTGTGGTGTGCTGGGTGTCTGATGGGGGTGTGGTACATTGTGCACTGTCAGTGGTGTGCGGTGTGCTGGGTGTCTGATGGGGCTGTGGTACATTGTGTACTGTCAGTGGTGTGCGGTGTGCTTGGTGCCTGATGGGGGTGTGGTACATTGTGCACTGTCAGTGGTGTGTGGTGTGCTGGGTGTCTGATGGGGGTGTGGTATATTGTGTATTGTCAGTGGTATGTGGTGTGCTGGGTGTCTGATGGGGGTGTGGTACATTGTGTCCTGTCAGTGGTGTGTGGTGTGCTGGGTGTCTAATGGGGCTGTGGTACATTGTGTACTGTCAGTGGTGTGTGGTGTGCTGGGTGTCTGATGGGGGTGTGGTACATTGTGTACTGTCAGTGGTGTGTGGTGTGCTGGGTGTCTGATGGGGGTGTGGTACATTGTGTACTGTCAGTGGTGTGCAGCGTGCTTGGTGCATGATGGGGGTGTGGTACATTGTGCACTGTCAGTGGTGTGTGGTGTGCTGGGTGTCTGATGGGGGTGTGGTACATTGCGCACTGTCAGTGGTGTGCGGTGTGCTGGGTGTCTGATGGGGCTGTGGTACATTGTGTACTGTCAGTGGTGTGCGGTGTGCTTGGTGCCTGATGGGGGTGTGGTACATTGTGTACTGTCAGTGGTGTGCGGTGTGCTGGGTGCCTGATGGGTCTGTGGTACATTGTGTACCACAATGTACACAATGTACATTGTGTACTGTCAGTGGTGTGTGGTGTGCTGGGTGTCTGATGGGGCTGTGGTACATTGTGTACTGTCAGTGGTGTGTGGTGTGCTGGTTGCCTGATGGGGGTGTGGTACATTGTGTACTGTCAGTGGTGTGCGGTGTGCTGGGTGTCTGATGGGGGTGTGGTACATTGTGTCCTGTCAGTGGTGTGTGGTGTGCTGGGTGTCTGATGGGGGTGTGGTACATTGTGTACTGTCAGTGGTGTGCGGTGTGCTGGGTGTCTGATGGGGGTGTGGTACATTGTGTACTGTCAGTGGTGTGCGGTGTGCTGGGTGCCTGATGGGGGTGTGGTACATTGTGTACTGTCAGTGGTGTGTGGTGTGCTGGGTGTCTGATGGGGATGTGGTGCATTGTGTACTGTCAGTGGTGTGTGGTGTGCTGGTTGCCTGATGGGGGTGTGGTACATTGTGTACTGTCAGTGGTGTGCGGTGTGCTGGGTGTCTGATGGGGGTGTGGTACATTGTGTACTGTCAGTGGTGTGCGGTGTGCTGGGTGTCTGATGGGGGTGTGCTACATTGTGTACTGTCAGTGGTGTGCGGAGTGTTGGGTGTCTGTTGGGGCTGTGGTACATTGTGTACTGTCAGTGGTGTGCGGTGTGCTGTGTGTCTGATGTGGGTGTGGTACATTGTGTACTGTCAGTGGTGTGCGGTGTGCTGGGTGTCTGATGGGGGTGTGGTACATTGTGTACTGTCAGTGGTGTGTGGTGTGCTGGTTGCCTGATGGGGGTGTGGTACATTGTGTACTGTCAGTGGTGTGCGGTGTGCTGGGTGTCTGATGGGGGTGTGGTACATTGTGTACTGTCAGTGGTGTCCGGTGTGCTGGGTGTCTGATGGGGGTGTGGTACATTGTGTACTGTCAGTGGTGTGCGGTGTGATGGGTGCCTGATGAGGCTGTGGTACATTGTGTACTGTCAGTGGTGTGCGGTGTGCTGGGTGCCTGATGGGGGTGTGGGACATTGTGTACTGACAGTGGTGTGTGGTGTGCTGGGTGTCTGATGGGGCTGTGGTTCATTGTGTACTGTCAGTGGTGTGTGGTGTGCAGTGTGTCTGATGGGGGTGTGGTACATTGTGTACTGTCAGTGGTGTGCGGTGTGCTGGGTGCCTGATGGGGGTGTGGTACATTGTGTACTGTCAGTGGTGTGCGGTGTGCTGGGTGCCTGATGGGGGTGTGGTACATTGTGTACTGTCAGTGGTGTGCGGTGTGCTGGGTGCCTGATGGGGGTGTGGTACATTGTGTACTGTCAGTGGTGTGTGGTGTGCTGGGTGCCTGATGGGGGTGTGGTACATTGTGTAATGTCAGTGGTGTGCGGTGTGCTGGGTGTCTGATGGGGCTGTGGTACATTGTGCACTGTCAGTGGTGTGCGGTGTGCTGGGTGTCTGATGGGGGTGTGGTACATTGTGTACTGTCAGTGGTGTGCGGTGTGCTGGGTGCCTGATGGGGGTGTGGAACATTGTGTACTGTCAGTGGTGTGCGGTGTGCTGGGTGCCTGATGGGGGTGTGGTACATTGTGTACTGTCAGTGGTGTGCGGTGTGCTGAGTGTCTGATGGGGGTGTAGTACATTGTGTACTGACAGTGGTGTGTGGTGTGCTGTGTCCCTGATGGGGGTGTGGTACATTGTGTACTATCAGTGGTGTGCGATGTGCTGGGTGTCTGATGGGGGTGTGGTACATTGTGTACTGTCAGTGGTGTGCGATGTGCTGGGTGTTCTGATGGGGGTGTGGTACATTGTGTACTGTCAGTGGTGTGCGGTGTGCTGTGTGTTCTGATGGGGGTGTGGTACATTGTGTACTGTCAGTGGTATGTGGTGTGCTGGGTGCCTGATGGGGGTGTGGTACATTGTGTACTGACAGCACACACTGGCCACATAGAGATGGAAATGTTGACCAGGAGATGCAGGGGTTATACAGAGCACATCCTGGCCGCACAGAGATTGGAATGTTGACCAGGAGCTGCAGGGGTTATACAGAGCACATCGTGGCCACACAGAGATGGGAATGTTGACCAGGAGATGGAGGGGTTATACAGAGCACACCCTGGCCACACAGAGATGGGAATGTTGACCAGGAGCAGGGGTTATACAGAGCACATACAGACCACACAGTGATGGGAATGTTGACCAGGAGCTGAAGGGGTTATACAGAGCACATCGTGGCCACACAGAGATGGGAATGTTGACCAGGAGATGCAGGGGTTATACAGAGAACACCCTGGCCACACACAGATGGGAATGTTGACCAGGAGCTGCTGGAGTTAGACAGAGCACACACTGGCCACACAGAGATGGGAATGTTGACCAGGAGCAGAGGAATACAGAGCACACCCAGGCCACACAGAGATGGGAATGTTGACCAGGAGCAGGGGTTATGCAGAGCACATCATGGCCACACAGAGATGGGAATGTTGACCAGGAGCAGGGGTTATACAGAGCACATCGTGGCCACACAAAGATGGGAATGTTGACCAGGAGCAGGGGTATACAGAGCACACCCTGGCCACACACAGATGGGAATGTTGATCAGGAGCTGCTGGGGTTATACAGAGCTCACCCTGGCCACACAGAGATGGGAATGTTGACCAGGAGCTGCTGTGGTTAGACAGAGCACACCCTGGCCACACAGTGATGGGAATGTTGACCAGGAGCAGTGGTATACAGAGCACACCCTGGCCACACAGATGGGAATGTTGTCCAGGAGTTGCAGGGGTTATACAGAGCACTCCCTGACCACACAGAGGTGGGAATGTTGACCAGGAGCTGCAGGGGTTATACAGAGCACACCCTGGCCACACAGCGAAGGGAATGTTGACCAGGAGCAGGGGTTATACAGAGCACACCCTGGCCACAGAGAGAAGGGAATGTTGACCAGGAGCAGGGTTTATACAGAGCACACCCTGGCCACACAGAGATGGGAATGTTGACCAGGAGATGCAGGGGTTATGCAGAGCAAATCCTGCCCACACAGAGATGGGAATGTTGACCATGAGCAGGGGTTATACAGAGCACACCCTGGCCACACAGAGAAGGGAATGTTGACCAGGAGCAGGGTTTATACAGAGCACACCCTGGCCACACAGAGATGGGAATGTTGACCAGGAGATGCAGGGATTATGCAGAGCACATCCTGGCCACACAGAGATGGGAATGTTGACCAGGAACTGCAGGGGTTATACAGAGTACACCCTGGCCACATAGAGAAGAGAATGTTGACCAGGAGCAGGGGTTATACAGAGCACACGCTGGCCACACAGAGAAGGGAATGTTGACCAGGAGCTGCAGGGGTTATACAGCGCACATCCTGGCCACACAGAGAAGGGAATGTTGACCAGGAGCAGGGGTTATACAGAGCACACCCTGGCCACACAGTGATGGGAATGTTGACCAGGAGTTGCAGGGGTTATACAGAGCACACACTGGCCACACAGAGATGGGAATGTTGACCAGGAGCTGCAGGGGTTATACAGAGCACATCGTGGCCACACAGAGATGGGAAAGTTGAACAGGAGATGCAGGGGTTATACAGAGCACATCCTGGCCACACACAGATGGGAATGTTGACCAGGAGCTGCTGGGGTTAGACAGAGCACACACTGGCCACACAGAGATGGGAATGTTGACCAGGAGCAGGGGTATACAGAGCACACCCTGGCCACACAGATGGGAATGTTGAACAGTAGCTGCAGGGGTTATACAGAGCACACCCTGGCCACACAGAGATGGGAATGTTGACCAGGAGCAGGGGTTATACAGAGCACACCCTGGCCACACAGAGGTGGGAATGTTGACCAGGAGATGCAGGTGTTATACAGAGCACACCCTGGTCACACAGAGATGGGAATGTTGACAATGAGATGCAGGGGTTTTGCAGAGCACATCCTGGCCACACAGAGATGGGAATGTTGACCAGGAGCAGGGGTTATACAGAGCACATCCTGGCCACACAGAGATGGGAATGTTGACCAGGAACTGCAGGGGTTCTACAGAGTACACCCTGGCCACATAGAGAAGAGAATGTTGACCAGGAGCAGGAGTTATACAGAGCACACGCTGGCCACACAGAGAAGGGAATGTTGACCAGGAGCTGCAGGGGTTATACAGAGCACACTCTGGCCACACAGAGATGGGAATGTTGACCAGGAGATGGAGGGGTTATACAGAGCACATCGTGGCCACACAGAGATGGGAATGTTGACCAGGAGATGGAGGGGTTATATAGAGCACACCCTGGCCACACAGTGATGTGAATGTTGACCAAAGTTGCACGGATTATACGGAGCACATACTGACCACACAGTGATGGGAATGTTGACCAGGAGCAGGGGTATACAGAGCACACCCTGGCCACACACAGGTGGGAATGTTGACCAGGAGCTGCAGGGGTTATACAGAGCACACCCAGGCTACACACAGATGGGAATGTTGACCATTAGCTGCTGGGGTTAGACAGAGCACACCCTGGCCACACAGAGGTGGGTATGTTGACCAGGAGCTGCAGGGGTTATACAGAGCACACCCTGGCCACACAGATGGGAATGTTGACCAGGAGTTGCAGGGGTTATACAGAGCACACCCTGGCCACACACAGGTGGGAATGTTGACCAGGAACTGCTGGGGTTAGACAGAGCACACCCTGGCCACACAGTGATGGGAATGTTGACCAGGAGCAGGGGTATACAGAGCACACCCTGACCACACAGATGGGAATGTTGACCAGGAGTTGCAGGGGTTATACAGAGCACACACTGGCCACACAGAAATGGGAATGTTGACCAGGAGCTGCAGGGGTTATACAGAGCACACCCAGGCCACACACAGATGGGAATGTTGACCATTAGCTGCTGGGGTTAGACAGAGCACACCCTGGCCACACAGATGGGAATGTTGACCAGGAGTTGCAGGGGTTATACAGAGCACACCCTGGCCACACAGAGAAGGGAATGTTGACCAGGAGCAGGTTTTATACAGAGCACACCCTGGCCACACAGAGATGCGAATGTTGACCATGAGATGCAGGGGTTTTGCAGAGCACACCCTGGCCACACAGAGATGGGAATGTTGACCAGGAGCTGCAGGGGTTATACAGAGCACATCGTGGCCACACAGAGATGGGAATGTTGACCAGGAGATGGAGGGGTTATACAGAGCACATCCTGACCACACAGTGATGGGAATGTTGACCAAAGTTGCACGGGTTATACGGAGCACATACTGACCACACAGTGATGGGAATGTTCACCAGGAGCAGGGGTATACAGAGCACACCCTGGCCACACAGAGATGGGAATGTTGTCCAGGAGCAGGGGTAATACAGAGCACACCCTGGCCACACAGAGATGAGAATATTGACCAGGAGCTGCAGGGGTTATACAGAGCACACCCTGGCCACACACAGGTGGGAATGTTGACCAGGAGCTGCTGGGGTTAGACAGAGCACACCCTGGCCACACAGTGATGGGAATGTTGACCAGGAGCAGGGGTATACAGAGCACACCCTGGCCACACAGATGGGAATGTTGACCAGGAGTTGCAGGGGTTATACAGAGCACACACTGGCCACACAGAAATGGGAATGTTGACCAGGAGCTGCAGGGGTTATACAGAGCACACCCAGGCCACACACAGATGGGAATGTTGACCATTAGCTGCTGGGGTTAGACAGAGCACACCCTGGCCACACAGTGATGGGGATGTTGACCAGGAGCAGGGGTATACAGAGCACACACTGACCACACAGAGGAGGGTATGTTGACCAGGAGCTGCATGGGTTATACAGAGCACACCCTGGCCACACACAGAGGTGGGAATGTTGACCAGGAGCAGATGTTATACAGAGTACACCCTGGCCACACAGAGAATGGAATGTTGACCAGGAGCAGGGTTTATACAGAGCACACCCTGGCTACACAGAGATGGGAATGTTGACCAGGAGATGCAGGGGTTATACAGAGCACACCCTGGCTACACAGAGATGGGAATGTTGACCAGGAGATGCAGGGGTTAAACAGAGCACACCCTGGACACACAGAGAAGGGAATGTTGACCAGGAGCAGGTGTTATGCAGAGCACATCCTGGCCACACAGAGATGGGAATGTTAACCAGGAGCTACAGGGGTTATACAGAGCACACCCTGGCCACACAGAGATGGGAATGTTGACCAGGAGTTGCAGGGGTTATACAGAGCACATCCTAACCACACAGTGATGGGAATGTTGACCAGGAGCAGGGGTACACAGAGCACACCCTGGCCACACACAGATGGGAATGTTGACCAGGAGTTGCAGGGGTTATACAGAGCACTCACTGGCCACACAGAGATGGGAATGTTGACCAGGAGCTGCAGGGGTTATACAGAGCACACCCTGGCCACACGGAGATGGGAATGTTGACCAGGAGTTGCAGGGGTTATACAGAGCACTCACTGGCCACACAGAGATGGGAATGTTGACCAGGAGCTGCAGGGGTTATACAGAGCACACCCTGGCCACACAGAGATGGGAATGTTGACCAGGAGCAGGGTTTATATAGAGCACACCCTGGCCACACAGAGATGGGAATGTTGACCAGGAGCTGCAGGGTTTATGCAGAGCACATCCTGGCCACACAGAGATGGGAATGTTGACCAGGAGCTGCAGGGGTTATACAGAGCACACCCTGGCCACACAGAGAAGGGAATGTTGACCAGGAGCAGGGCATATACAGAGCACACCCTGGCCACACAGAGATGGGAATGTTGACCAGGGGCAGGGTTTATACAGAGCACACCCTGACCACACAGAGATGGGAATGTTGACCAGGAGATGCAGGGATTATGCAGAGCACATCCTGGCCACACAGAGATGGGAATGTTGACCAGGAGCAGGGGTTATACAGAGCACATCCTGGCCACACAGAGATGGGAATGTTGACCAGGAACTGCAGGGGTTATACAGAGTACACCCTGGCCACATAGAGAAGAGAATGTTGACCAGGAGCAGGGGTTATACAGAGCACACGCTGGCCACACAGAGAAGGGAATGTTGACCAGGAGCTGCAGGGGTTATACAGAGCACACTGTGGCCACACAGAGATGGGAATGTTGACCAGGAGCTGCAGGGGTTATACAGAGCACATCGTGGCCACACAGAGATGGGGATGTTGACCAGGAGATGGAGGGGTTATACAGAGCACACCCTGGCCACACAGTGATGTGAATGTTGACCAAAGTTGCACGGGTTATACGGAGCACATACTGACCACACAGTGATGGGAATGTTGACCAGGAGCAGGGGTATACAGAGCACACCCTGGCCACACACAGGTGGGAATGTTTACCAGGAGCTGCTGGGGTTAGACAGAGCACACCCTGGCCACACAGTGATGGGAATGTTGACCAGGAGCAGGGGTATACAGAGCACACCCTGGCCACACAGATGGGAATGTTGACCAGGAGTTGCAGGGGTTATACAGAGCACACACTGGCCACACAGAAATGGGAATGTTGACCAGGAGCTGCAGGGGTTATACAGAGCACACCCAGGCTACACACAGATGGGAATGTTGACCATTAGCTGCTGGGGTTAGACAGAGCACACCCTGGCCACACAGTGATGGGGATGTTGACCAGGAGCTGCTGGGGTTATACAGAGCACACCCTGGCCACACAGTGATGGGGATGTTGACCATAAGCAGGGGTATACAGAGCACACACTGGCCACACAGAGATGGGGATGTTGACCAGGAGCTGCAGGGGTTATACAGAGCACACCCTGGCCACACAGTGATGGGGATGTTGACCAGGAGCTGCAGGGGTTATACAGAGCACACCCTGGCCACACAGTGATGGGGATGTTGACCAGGAGCAGGAGTATACAGAGCACACCCTGGCCACACAGATCGGAATGTTGACCAGGAGTTGCAGGGGTTATACAGAGCACACCCTGACCACACAGAGGTGGGTATGTTGACCAGGAGCTGCAGGGGTTATACAGAGCACACCCTGGCCACACAGATGGGAATGTTGACCAGGAGTTGCAGGGGTTATACAGAGCACACCCTGGCCACACACAGGTGGGAATGTTGACCAGGAACTGCTGGGGGTGGACAGAGCACACCCTGGCCACACAGTGATGGGAATGTTGACCAGGAGCAGGGGTATACAGAGCACACCCTGACCACACAGATGGGAATGTTGACCAGGAGTTGCAGGGGTTATACAGAGCACACACTGGCCACACAGAAATGGGAATGTTGACCAGGAGCTGCAGGGGTTATACAGAGCACACCCAGGCCACACACAGATGGGAATGTTGACCATTAGCTGCTGGGGTTAGACAGAGCACACCCTGGCCACACAGTGATGGGGATGTTGACCAGGAGCAGGGGTATACAGAGCACACCCTGGCCACACAGATGGGAATGTTGACCAGGAGTTGCAGGGGTTATACAGAGCACACCCTGGCCACACAGAGAAGGGAATGTTGACCAGGAGCAGGTTTTATACAGAGCACACCCTGGCCACACAGAGATGGGAATGTTGACCATGAGATGCAGGGGTTTTGCAGAGCACACCCTGGCCACACAGAGATGGGAATGTTGACCAGGAGCTGCAGCGGTTATACAGAGCACATCGTGGCCACACAGAGATGGGAATGTTGACCAGGAGATGGAGGGGTTATACAGAGCACATCCTGACCACACAGTGATGGGAATGTTGACCAATGTTGCACGGGTTATACGGAGCACATACTGACCACACAGTGATGGGAATGTTGACCAGGAGCAGGGGTATACAGAGCACACCCTGACCACACACAGGTGGGAATGTTGACCAGGAACTGCTGGGGTTAGACAGAGCACACCCTGGCCACACAGATGGGAATGTTGACCAGGAGTTGCAGGGGTTATACAGAGCACACACTGGCCACACAGAAATGGGAATGTTGACCAGGAGCTGCAGGGGTTATACAGAGCACACCCAGGCCACACACAGATGGGAATGTTGACCATTAGCTGCTGGGGTTAGACAGAGCACACCCTGGCCACACAGTGATGGGGATGTTGACCAGGAGCAGGGGTATACAGAGCACACCCTGACCACACAGAGGAGGGTATGTTGACCAGGAGCTGCATGGGTTATACAGAGCACACCCTGGCCACACACAGAGGTGGGAATGTTGACCAGGAGCAGATGTTATACAGAGTACACCCTGGCCACACAGAGAAGGGAATGTTGACCAGGAGCAGGGTTTATACAGAGCACACCCTGGCTACACAGAGATGGGAATGTTGACCAGGAGATGCAGGGGTTATACAGAGCACACCCTGGCTACACAGAGATGGGAATGTTGACCAGGAGATGCAGGGGTTAAACAGAGCACACCCTGGACACACAGAGATGGGAATGTTGACCAGGAGCAGGTGTTATGCAGAGCACATCCTGGCCACACAGAGATGGGAATGTTAACCAGGAGCTACAGGGGTTATACAGAGCACATCGTGGCCACACAAAGATGGGAATGTTGACCTGGAGATGCAGGGGTTATACAGAGCACACCCTGGCCACACAGAGATGGGAATGTTGACCAGGAGTTGCAGGGGTTATACAGAGCACATCCTAACCACACAGTGATGGGAATGTTGACCAGGAGCAGGGGTACACAGAGCACACCCTGGCCACACACAGATGGGAATGTTGACCAGGAGTTGCAGGGGTTATACAGAGCACTCACTGGCCACACAGAGATGGGAATGTTGACCAGGAGCTGCAGGGGTTATACAGAGCACACCCTGGCCACACAGAGAAGGGAATGTTGACTAGGAGCAGGGTTTATATAGAGCACACCCTGGCCACACAGAGATGGGAATGTTGACCAGGAGCTGCAGGGGTTATGCAGAGCACATCCTGGCCACACAGAGATGGGAATGTTGACCAGGAGCTGCAGGGGTTATACAGAGCACACCCTGGCCACACAGAGAAGGGAATGTTGACCAGGAGCAGGGCATATACAGAGCACACCCTGGCCACACAGAGATGGGAATGTTGACCAGGGGCAGGGTTTATACAGAGCACACCCTGACCACACAGAGATGGGAATGTTGACCAGGAGATGCAGGGATTATGCAGAGCACATCCTGGCCACACAGAGATGGGAATGTTGACCAGGAGCTGCAGGGGTTATACAGATCACACCCTGGCCATACAGAGATGGGAATGTTGACCAGGAGCATGGGTTATGCAGAGCACATCCTGGCCACACAGAAATAGGAATGTTGACCAGGAGCTGAAGGGGTTATACAGAGCACATCGTGGCCACACAGAGATGGGAATGTTGACCAGGAGATGCAGGGGTTATACAGAGCACACCCTGGCCACACACAGATGGGAATGTTGACCAGGAGCTGCTGGGGTTAGACAGAGCACACCCTGGCCACACAGAGATGGGAATGTTGAACAGGAGCAGAGGTATACAGAGCACACCCTGGCCACACAGCGATGGGAATGTTGACCAGGAGCAGGGGTTATACAGAGCACCTCCTGGCCACACAGAGATGGGAATGTTGAACAGGAGCAGAGGTATACAGAGCACACCCTGGCCACACAGAGATGGGAATGTTGACCATGAGCAGGGGTTATACAGAGCACCTCCTGGCCACACAAAGATGGGAATGTTGACCAGGCGATGCTAGGGTTATACAGAGCACATCCTGACCACACACAGATGGGAATGTTGACCAGGAGTTGCAGGGGTTATATAGAGCACATCCTGACCACACAGTGATGGGAATGTTGACCAGGAGTTGCAGGGGTTATACAGAGCACATCCTGACCACACAGTGATGGGAATGTTGACCAGGAGCAGAGGTATGCAGAGCACACCCTGGCCACACACAGATGGGAATGTTGATCAGGAGCTGCTGGGGTTAAACAGAGCTCACCCTGGCCACACAGAGATGGGAATGTTGACCAGGAGCTGCTGTGTTTAGACAGAGCACACCCTGGCCACACAGTGATGGGAATGTTGACCAGGAGCAGTGGTATACAGAGCACACCCTGGCCACACAGATGGGAATGTTGACCAGGAGTTGCAGGGGTTATACAGAGCACTCCCTGACCACACAGAGGTGGGAATGTTGTCCAGGAGCTGCAGGGGTTATACAGAGCACACCCTGGCCACACAGAGAAGGGAATGTTGACCAGGAGCAGGGGTTATACAGAGCACACCCTGGCCACAGAGAGAAGGGAATGTTGACCAGGAGCAGGGTTTATACAGAGCACACCCTGGCCACACAGAGATGGGAATGTTGACATGAGCTGCAGGGGTCATACAGAGCACACCCTGACCACACAGAGATGGGAATGTTGACCAGGATATGCAGGGGTAATGCAGAGCAAATCCTGGCCACACAGAGATGGGAATGTTGACCATGAGCTGCAGGGGCTATACAGAGCACACCTTGGCCACACAGAGATGGGAATGTTGACCAGGAGCAGGGGTTATGCAGAGCACATCCTGGCCACACAGAGATGGGAATGTTGACCAGGAACTGCAGGGGTTATACAGAGTACACCCTGGCCACATAGAGAAGAGAATGTTGACCAGGAGCAGGGGTTATACAGAGCACACGCTGGCCACACAGAGAAGGGAATGTTGACCAGGAGCAGGGTTTATACAGAGCACACCCTGGCCACACAGAGATGGGAATGTTGACCAGGAGATGCAGGGGTTATACCGAGCCCATCCTGGCCACACAGAGATGGGAATGTTGACCAGGAGCATGGGTTATGCAGAGCACATCCTGGCCACACAGAGATGGGAATGTTGACCAGGAGCTTAAGCGGTTATACAGAGCACATTGTGGCCACACAGAGATGGGAATGTTGACCAGGAGATGCAGGGGTTATACAGAGCACACCCTGGCCACACACAGATGGGAATGTTGACCAGGAGCTGCTGGGGTTAGACAGAGCACACCCTGGCCACACAGTGATGGGCATGTTGACCAGGAGCAGTGGTATACAGAGCACACCCTGGCCACACAGATGGGAATGTTGACCAGTAGCTGCAGGGGTGATACAGAGCACACCCTGGCCACACAGAGAAGGGAATGTTGACCAGGAGCAGGGGTTATACAGAGCACACCCTGGCCACAGAGAGAAGGGAATGTTGACCAGGAGCAGGGTTTATACAGAGCACACCCTGGCCACACAGAGATGGGAATGTTGACCAGGACATGCAGGGGTTATGCAGAGCACATCTTGGCCACACAGAGATGGGAATGTTGACCATGAGCTGCAGGGGTTATACAGAGCACGCCTTGGCCACACAGAGATGGGAATGTTGACCAGCAGCAGGGGTTATGCAGAGCACATCCTGGCCACACAGAGATGGGAATGTAGACCAGGAGCTGCAGGGGTTATACAGAGCACATCGTGGCCACACAGAGAAGGGAATGTTGACCAGGAGCTGCAGGGGTTATACAGAGCACACCCTGGACACACAGAGAAGGGAATGTTGACCAGGAGCAGGGGTGAGACAGAGCACACCCTGGCCACACAGAGAAGGGAATGTTGACCAGGGGCAGGGTTTATACAGAGCACACCCTGACCACACAGAGATGGGAATGTTGACCAGGAGATGCAGGGATTATGCAGAGCACATCCTGGCCACACAGAGATGGGAATGTTGACCATGAGCTGCAGGGGTTATACAGAGCACACCCTGGCCACACAGAGATGGGAATGTTGACCAGGAGCTGAAGGGGTTATACAGAGCACATCGTGGCCACACAGAGATGGGAATGTTGACCAGGAGATGCTGGGGTTAGACAGAGCACACTCTGGCCACACAGAGATGGGAATGTTGACCAGGAGCAGAGGTTATACAGAGCACATCATGGCCACACAGAGATGGGAATGTTGACCAGTAGCTGCAGGGGTGATACAGAGCACACCCTGGCCACACAGAGATGGGAATGTTGACCAGGAGCAGGGGTTATGCAGAGCACCTCCTGGCCACACAGAGATGGGAATGTTGACCAGGAGCTTAAGCGGTTATACAGAGCACATCGTGGCCACACAAAGATGGGAATGTTGACCAGGCGATGCAGGGGTTATACAGAGCACATCCTGACCACACAGTGATGGGAATGTTGACCAGGAGTTGCAGGGGTTATACAGAGCACATCCTGACCACACAGTGATGGGAATGTTGACCAGGAGCAGGGGTATACAGAGCACACCCTGGCCACACACAGATGGGAATGTTGATCAGGAGCTGCTTGGGTTGATACAGAGCTCACCCTGGCCACACAGAGATGGGAATGTTGACCAGGAGCTGCTGTGGTTATACAGAGCTCACCCTGGCCACACAGAGATGGGAATGTTGACCAGGAGCAGGGGTCATGCAGAGCACATCCTGGCCACACAGAGATGGGAATGTTGACCAGGAACTGCAGGGGTTATACAGAGCACACCCTGGCCACACACAGATGGGAATGTTGATCAGGAGCTGCTGGGGTTATACAGAGCTCACCCTGGCCACACAGAGATGGGAATGTTGACCAGGAGCAGGGGTTATGCAGAGCACATCCTGGCCACACAGAGATGGGAATGTTGACCAGGAACTGCAGGGGTTATACAGAGTACACCCTGGCCACATAGAGAAGAGAATGTTGACCAGGAGCAGGGGTTACACAGAGCACACGCTGGCCACACAGAGAAGGGAATGTTGACCAGGAGCTGCAGGAGTATACAGAGCACACCCTGGCCACACAGAGATGGGAATGTTGACCAGGAGATGCAGGGGTTATGCAGAGCACATCCTGGCCACACAGAGATGGGAATGTCGACCAGGAGCTTAAGCGGTTATACAGAGCACATTGTGGCCACACAGAGATGGGAATGTTGACCAGGAGCAGGGGTATACAGAGCACACCCTGGCCACACACAGATGGGAATGTTGATCAGGAGCTGCTTGGGTTATACAGAGCTCACCCTGGCCACACAGAGATGGGAATGTTGACCAGGAGCTGCTGTGGTTATACAGAGCACACCCTGGCCACACACAGATGGGAATGTTGATCAGGAGCTGCTGGGGTTATACAGAGCTCACCCTGGCCACACAGTGAAGGGAATGTTGACCAGGAGCAGTGGTATACAGAGCACACCCTGGCCACACAGATGGGAATGTTGACCAGGAGTTGCAGGGGTTATACAGAGCACTCCCTGACCACACAGAGGTGGGAATGTTGACCAGGAGCTGCAGGGGTTATACAGAGCACACCCTGCCCACACAGAGAAGGGAATGTTGACCAGGAGCAGGGGTTATACAGAGCACACCCTGGCCACAGAGAGAAGGGAATGTTGACCAGGAGCAGGGTTTATACAGAGCACACCCTGGCCACACAGAGATGGGAATGTTGACATGAGCTGCAGGGGTTATACAGAGCACACCCTGGCCACACAGAGATGGGAATGTTGACCAGGAGATGCAGGGGTTATGCAGAGCAAATCCTGGCCACACAGAGATGGGAATGTTGACCAAGAGCTGCAGGGGTTGTGCAGAGCACATCCTGGCCACACAGAGATGGGAATGTTGACCAGGAACTGCAGGGGTTATACAGAGTACACCCTGGCCACATAGAGAAGAGAATGTTGACCAGGAGTAGGGGTTATACAGAGCACACGCTGGCCACACAGAGAAGGGAATGTTGACCAGGAGCAGGGTTTATACAGAGCACACCCTGGCCACACAGAGATGGGAATGTTGACCAGGAGATGCAGGGGTTATACAGAGCACACCCTGGCCACACAGAGATGGGAATGTTGACCAGGAGCATGGGTTATGCAGAGCACACCCTGGCCACACACAGATGGGAATGTTGACCAGGAGCTGCTGGGGTTAGACAGAGCACACCCTGGCCACACAGAGATTGGCATGTTGACCAGGAGCAGTGGTATACAGAGCACACGCTGGCCACACAGATGGGAATGTTGACCAGTAGCTGCAGGGGTGATACAGAATACATCCTGGTCACACAGAGATGGGAATGTTGACCAGGAGCAGGGGTTATGCAGAGCACATCCTGGCCACACAGAGATGGGAATGTTGACCAGGAGCTGCAGGGGTTATACAGAGCACACCCTGGCCACACAGAGAAGGGAATGTTGACCAGGAGCAGGGGTTATAAAGAGCATAACCTGGCCACACAGAGAAGGGAATGTTGACCAGGAGCAGGGTTTATACAGAGCACACCCTGGCCACACAGAGATGGGAATGTTGACCAGGAGATGCAGGGATTATGCAGAGCACATCCTGGCCACACAGAGATGGCAATGTTGACTATGAGCTGCAAGGATTATACAGAGCACACCCTGGCCACACAGTGATGGGAATGTTGACCAGGAGCAGGGGTATACAGAGCACACCCTGGCCACACAGATGGGAATGTTGACCAGGAGTTGCAGGGGTTATACAGAGCACACACTGGCCACACAGAGATGGGAATGTTGACCAGGAGCTGCAGGGGTTATACAGAGCACATCGTGGCCACACAGAGATGGGAATGTTGAACAGGAGATGCAGGGGTTATACAGAGCACACCCTGGCCACACAGAGATGGGAATGTTGACCAGGAGCAGGGGTTTACAGAGCACACTCTGGCCACACAGATGGGAATGTTGATCAGTAGCTGCAGGGGTTATACAGAGCACACTCTGGACACACAGATGGGAATGTTGATCAGTAGCTGCAGGGGTTATACAGAGCACACCCTGGCCACACACAGAGATTGGAATGTTGACCAGGAGCTTAAGCGGTTATACAGAGCACATCGTGGCCACACAGAGATGGGAATGTTGACCAGGAGATGCAGGGGTTATACAGAGCACACCCTGGCCACACAGAGATGGGAATGTTGACCAGGAGCAGGGGTATACAGAGCACACTCTGGCCACACAGATGGGAATGTTGACCAGGAGCTGCAGGGGTTATACAGAGCACACCCTGGCCACACAGAGAAGGGAATGTTGACCAGGAGCAGGGGTATACAGAGCACACCCTGGCCACACACAGGTGGGAATGTTGACCAGGAGCTGCTGGGGTTATACAGAGCACACCCTGGCCACACAGAGATGGGAAGGTTGACCAGGAGCTGCTGGGGTTATACAGAGCACACCCGGGCCACACAGAGACGGGAATGTTGACCAGGAGCAGCGGTATACAGAGCACACCCTGGCCACACAGATGGGAATGTTGAACAGTAGCTGCAGGGGTTATACAGAGCACACCCTGGCCACACAGAGATGGGAATGTTGACCAGGAGCAGAGGTATACAGAGCACACCCTGGCCACACAGATGGGAATGTTGACCAGTAGCTGCAGGGGTGATACAGTGCACACCCTGGCCAGACTGAGATGGGAATGTTGATCAGGAGCTGCAGGGGTTATACAGAGCACACCCTGGCCACACAGAGATGGGAATGTTGACCAGGAGCTGCTGTGGTTATACAGAGCACACCCTGGCCACACACAGATGGGAATGTTGATCAGGAGCTGCTGGGGTTATACAGAGCTCACCCTGGCCACACAGTGATGGGAATGTTGACCAGGAGCAGTGGTATACAGAGCACACCCTGGCCACACAGATGGGAATGTTGACCAGGAGTTGCAGGGGTTATACAGAGCACTCCCTGACCACACAGAGGTGGGAATGTTGACCAGGAGCTGCAGGGGTTATACAGAGCACACCCTGCCCACACAGAGAAGGGAATGTTGACCAGGAGCAGGGGTTATACAGAGCACACCCTGGCCACAGAGAGAAGGGAATGTTGACCAGGAGCAGGGTTTATACAGAGCACACCCTGGCCACACAGAGATGGGAATGTTGACATGAGCTGCAGGGGTTATACAGAGCACACCCTGGCCACACAGAGATGGGAATGTTGACCAGGAGATGCAGGGGTTATGCAGAGCAAATCCTGGCCACACAGAGATGGGAATGTTGACCAAGAGCTGCAGGGGTTGTGCAGAGCACATCCTGGCCACACAGAGATGGGAATGTTGACCAGGAACTGCAGGGGTTATACAGAGTACACCCTGGCCACATAGAGAAGAGAATGTTGACCAGGAGTAGGGGTTATACAGAGCACACGCTGGCCACACAGAGAAGGGAATGTTGACCAGGAGCAGGGTTTATACAGAGCACACCCTGGCCACACAGAGATGGGAATGTTGACCAGGAGATGCAGGGGTTATACAGAGCACACCCTGGCCACACAGAGATGGGAATGTTGACCAGGAGCATGGGTTATGCAGAGCACACCCTGGCCACACACAGATGGGAATGTTGACCAGGAGCTGCTGGGGTTAGACAGAGCACACCCTGGCCACACAGAGATTGGCATGTTGACCAGGAGCAGTGGTATACAGAGCACACGCTGGCCACACAGATGGGAATGTTGACCAGTAGCTGCAGGGGTGATACAGAATACATCCTGGCCACACAGAGATGGGAATGTTGACCAGGAGCAGGGGTTATGCAGAGCACATCCTGGCCACACAGAGATGGGAATGTTGACCAGGAGCTGCAGGGGTTATACAGAGCACACCCTGGCCACACAGAGAAGGGAATGTTGACCAGGAGCAGGGGTTATAAAGAGCATAACCTGGCCACACAGAGAAGGGAATGTTGACCAGGAGCAGGGTTTATACAGAGCACACCCTGGCCACACAGAGATGGGAATGTTGACCAGGAGATGCAGGGATTATGCAGAGCACATCCTGGCCACACAGAGATGGCAATGTTGACTATGAGCTGCAAGGATTATACAGAGCACACCCTGGCCACACAGTGATGGGAATGTTGACCAGGAGCAGGGGTATACAGAGCACACCCTGGCCACACAGATGGGAATGTTGACCAGGAGTTGCAGGGGTTATACAGAGCACACACTGGCCACACAGAGATGGGAATGTTGACCAGGAGCTGCAGGGGTTATACAGAGCACATCGTGGCCACACAGAGATGGGAATGTTGAACAGGAGATGCAGGGGTTATACAGAGCACACCCTGGCCACACAGAGATGGGAATGTTGACCAGGAGCAGGGGTTTACAGAGCACACTCTGGCCACACAGATGGGAATGTTGATCAGTAGCTGCAGGGGTTATACAGAGCACACTCTGGACACACAGATGGGAATGTTGATCAGTAGCTGCAGGGGTTATACAGAGCACACCCTGGCCACACACAGAGATTGGAATGTTGACCAGGAGCTTAAGCGGTTATACAGAGCACATCGTGGCCACACAGAGATGGGAATGTTGACCAGGAGATGCAGGGGTTATACAGAGCACACCCTGGCCACACAGAGATGGGAATGTTGACCAGGAGCAGGGGTATACAGAGCACACTCTGGCCACACAGATGGGAATGTTGACCAGGAGCTGCAGGGGTTATACAGAGCACACCCTGGCCACACAGAGAAGGGAATGTTGACCAGGAGCAGGGGTATACAGAGCACACCCTGGCCACACACAGGTGGGAATGTTGACCAGGAGCTGCTGGGGTTATACAGAGCACACCCTGGCCACACAGAGATGGGAAGGTTGACCAGGAGCTGCTGGGGTTATACAGAGCACACCCGGGCCACACAGAGACGGGAATGTTGACCAGGAGCAGCGGTATACAGAGCACACCCTGGCCACACAGATGGGAATGTTGAACAGTAGCTGCAGGGGTTATACAGAGCACACCCTGGCCACACAGAGATGGGAATGTTGACCAGGAGCAGAGGTATACAGAGCACACCCTGGCCACACAGATGGGAATGTTGACCAGTAGCTGCAGGGGTGATACAGTGCACACCCTGGCCAGACTGAGATGGGAATGTTGATCAGGAGCTGCAGGGGTTATACAGAGCACACCCTGGCCACACAGAGATGGGAATGTTGACCAGGAGCATGGGTTATGCAGAGCACCTCCTGGCCACACAGAGATGGGAATGTTGACCAGGAGCTTAAGCGGTTATACAGAGCACATCGTGGCCACACAGAGATGGGAATGTTGACCAGGAGATGCATGGGTTATACAGAGCACACCCTGGCCACACACAGGTGGGAATGTTGACCAGGAGCTGCTGGGGTTAGACAGAGCACATCCTGGCCACACAGAGATGGGAATGTTGACCAGGAGCAGGGGTTATGCAGAGCACATCCTGGCCACACAGAGATGGGAATGTTGACCAGGAGCTGCAGGGGGTATACAGAGCACACCCTGGCCACACAGAGATGGGAATGTTGACCAGGAGCAGGGGTATACAGAGCACACCCTGGCCACACAGATGGGAATGTTGACCAGTAGCTGCAGGGGTGATACAGAGCACATCCTGGCCACACAGAGATGGGAATGTTGACCAGGAGCAGGGGTTATGCAGAGCACATCCTGGCCACACAGAGATGGGAATGTTGACCAGGAGCTGCAGGGGTTATACAGAGCATACCCTGGCCACACAGAGAAGGGAATGATGACCAGGAGCAGGGGTTATACAGAGCACACCCTGGCCACACAGGGAAGGGAACGTTGACCAGGAGCATGGTTTATACAGAGCACACCCTGGCCACACAGAGATGGGAATGTTGACCAGGAGATGCAGGGATTATGCCGAGCACATCCTGGCCACACAGAGATGGCAATGTTGACTATGAGCTGCAGGGTTTACACAGAGCACACCCTGGCCACACAGAGATGGGAATGTTGACCAGGAGCTGCAGGGGTTATACAGAGCACACCCTGGCCACACAGTGATGGGAATGTTGACCAGGAGTTGCAGGGGTTATACAGAGCACACACTGGCCACACAGAGATGGGAATGTTGACCAGGAGCTGCAGGGGTTATACAGAGCACATCGTGGCCACACAGAGATGGGAAAGTTGAACAGGAGATGCAGGGGTTATACAGAGCACATCCTGGCCACACAGAGACGGGAATGTTGACCAGGAGCAGCGGTATACAGAGCACACCCTGGCCACACAGATGGGAATGTTGAACAGTAGCTGCAGGGGTTATACAGAGCACACCCTGGCCACACAGAGATGGGAATGTTGACCAGGAGCAGGGGTATACAGAGCACACCCTGGCCACACAGAGATGGGAATGTTGACCAGGAGCAGAGGTATACAGAGCACACCCTGGCCACACAGATGGGAATGTTGATCAGTAGCTGCAGGGGTGATACAGAGCACACCCTGGCCACACAGAGATGGGAATGTTGACCAGGAGCAGAGGTATACAGAGCACACCCTGGCCACACAGATGGGAATGTTGACCAGTAGCTGCAGGGGTGATACAGAGCACACCCTGGCCACACAGAGATGGGAATGTTGCCCAGGAGCTGCAGGGGTTATACAGAGCACACCCTGGCCACACAGAGATGGGAATGTTGACCAGGAGCATGGGTTATGCAGAGCACATCGTGGCCACACAGAGATGGGAATGTTGACCAGGAGATGCATGGGTTATACAGAGCACACCCTGGCCACACACAGGTGGGAATGTTGACCAGGAGCTGCTGGGGTTAGACAGAGCACATCCTGGCCACACAGAGATGGGCATGTTGACCAGGAGCAGGGGTATACAGAGCACACCCTGGCCACACAGATGGGAATGTTGACCAGTAGCTGCAGGGGTGATACAGAGCACATCCTGGCCACACAGAGATGGGAATGTTGACCAGGAGCAGGGGTTATGCAGAGCACATCCTGGCCACACAGAGATGGGAATGTTGACCAGGAGCTGCAGGGGTTATACAGAGCATACCCTCGCCACACAGAGAAGGGAATGATGACCAGGAGCAGGGGTTATACAGAGCACACCCTGGCCACACAGGGAAGGGAACGTTGACCAGGAGCATGGTTTATACAGAGCACACCCTGGCCACACAGAGATGGGAATGTTGAACAGGAGATGCAGGGATTATGCCGAGCACATCCTGGCCACACAGAGATGGCAATGTTGACTATGAGCTGCAGGGTTTATACAGAGCACACCCTGGCCACACAGAGATGGGAATGTTGACCAGGAGCTGCTGGGGTTACACAGAGCACATCGTGGCCAAACAGAGATGGGAATGTTGACCAGGAGCAGGGGTATACAGAGCACACCCTGGCCACATAGAGATGGGAATGTTGACCAGGAGCTGCTGGGGTTACACAGAGCACATCCTGGCCACACAGAGATGGCAATGTTGACTATGAGCTGCAGGGGTTATACAGAGCACACCCTGGCCACACAGTGATGGGAATGTTGACCAGGAGCAGGGGTATACAGAGCACACCCTGGCCACACAGAGATGGGAATGTTGACCAGGAGTTGCAGGGGTTATACAGAGCACACAGTGGCCACACAGAGATGGGGATGTTGACCAGGAGCTGCAGGGGTTATACAGAGCACATCCTGGCCACACACAGATGGGAATGTTGACCAGGAGCTGCTGGGGTTAGACAGAGCACACACTGGCCAAACAGAGATGGGAATGTTGACCAGGAGCAGGGGTATACAGAGCACACCCTGGCCACACAGGTGGGAATGTTGAACAGTAGCTGCAGGGGTTATACAGAGCACACCCTGGCCACACAGAGATGGGAATGTTTTCCAGGAGCAGGGGTATACAGAGCACACTCTGGCCACACAGATGGGAATGTTGATCAGTAGCTGCAGGGGTTATACAGAGCACACCCTGGCCACACAGATATGGGAATGTTGACCAGGAGCAGGGGTTATACAGAGCACACCCTGGCCACACAGAGGTGGGAATGTTGACCAGGAGCAGGGGTTATACAGAGCACACCCTGGCCACACAGAGAAGGGAATGTTGACCAGGAGCAGGGGTTATACAGAGCACACCCTGGCCACACAGAGAAGGAAATGCTGACCAAGAGCAGGGTTTATACAGAGCACACCCTGGCCACACAGAGATGGGAATGTTGACCATGAGATGCAGAGGTTATGCAGAGCACATCCTGGCCACACAGAGATGGGAATGTTGACCAGGAGCTGCAGGGGTTATACAGAGCACACCCTGGCCACACAGAGATGGGAATGTTGACCAGGAGCTGCAGGAGTTATACAGAACACACCCTGGCCACACAGAGATGGGAATGTTGACCAGGAGCTGCAGGGGTTATACAGAGCACACCCTGGCCACACAGAGATGGGAATGTTGCCCAGGAGCTGCAGGGTTTACACAGAGCACACCCTGGCCACACAGAGATGGGAATGTTGACCAGGAGCTGCAGGGGTTATACAGAGCACATCGTGGCCACACAGAGATGGGAATGTTGACCAGGAGATGGAGGGGTTATACAGAGCATATCCTGACCACACAGTGATGGGAATGTTGACCAAATTTGCACGGGTTATACCTAGCACATACTGACCACACAGTGATGGGAATGTTGACCAGGAGCAGGGGTATACAGAGCACACCCTGGCCACACACAGGTGGGAATGTTGACCAGGAGCTGCTGGGGTTATACAGAGCACACCCTGGCCACACAGTGATGGGAATGTTGACCAGGAGCAGGGGTATACAGAGCACACACTGGCCACACAGAGATGGGAATGTTGACCAGGAGTTGCAGGGGTTATACAGAGCACACCCAGGCCACACACAGATGGGAATGTTGAACAGGAGCAGCAGGGGTTATACAGAGCACACCCTGGCCACACAGTGATGGGGATGTTGACCAGGAGCTGCAGGGGTTATACAGAGCCCACCCAGGCCACACACAGATGGGAATGTTGACCATTAGCTGCTGGGGTTATACAGAGCACACCCTGGCCACACACAGAGGTGGGAAAGTTGACCAGGAGCAGATGTTATACAGAGCACATCCTGGCCACACAGAGATGGAAATGTTGACCAGGAGCAGGGGTGATGCAGAGCACATCCTGGCCACACAGAGATGGGAATGTTGACCAGGAGCTGAAGGGGTTATACAGAGCACATCGTGGCAACACAAAGATGGGAATGTTGACCAGGAGATGCAGGGGTTATACAGAGCACATCCTGACCACACAGTGATGGGAATGTTGACCAGGAGTTGCAGGGGTTATACAGAGCACACCCTGGCCACACACAGATGGGAATGTTGACCAGGAGTTGCAGGGGTTATACAGAGCACATCCTGACCACACAGTGATGGGAATGTTGACCAGGAGTTGCAGGGGTTATACAGAGCACTCACTGGCCACACAGAGATGGGAATGTTGACCAGGAGCTGCAGGGGTTATACAGAGCACACCCTGGCCACACAGAGAAGGGAATGTTGACCAGGAGCAGAGGTTATACAGAGCACACCCAGGCCACACAGAGAAGGGAATGTTAACCAGGGGCAGGGTTTATACACAGCACACCCTGGCCACACAGTGATGGGAATGTTGACCAGGAGCTGCAGTGGTTATACAGAGCACATCCTGGCCACACAGAGATGGGAATGTTGACCAGGAGCAGGGGTTATACAGAGCACAACCTGGCCACACAGAGAAGGGAATGTTAACCAGGGGCAGGGTTTATACAGAGCACACCCTGGCCACACAGTGATGGGAATGTTGACCAGGAGCTGCAGGGGTTATGCAGAGCACATCCTGACCACACAGAGATGGGAATGTTGACCAGGAGCTGCAGGGGTTATACTGAGCACATCCTGGCTACACAGAGATGGGAATGTTGACCAGGAGCTGCAGGAGTTATACAGAGCACACCCTGGCCACACAGTGATGGGAATGTTGACCAGGAGCAGGGGTATACAGAGCACATACTGACCACACAGTGATGGGAATGTTGACCAGGAGCAGGGGTATACAGAGAACACCCAGGCCACACACAGATGGGAATGTTGACCATTAGCTGCTGGGGTTAGACAGAGCACACCCTGGCCACATAGTGATGGGGATGTTGACCAGGAGCTGCAGGGGTTATACAGTGCACACACTGTCCACACAGAGATGGGAATGTTGACCAGGAGATGCAGGGGTTATACAGAGCACACCCAGGCCACACACAGATGGGAATGTTGACCATTAGCTGCTGGGGTTAGACAGAGCACACCATGGCCACACACAGAGGTGGGAAAGTTGACCAGGAGCAGGGTTTATACAGAGCACACCCTGGCCACACAGAGATGGGAATGTTGACCAGGAGATGCAGGGGTTATGCAGAGCACATCCTGGCCACACAGAGATGGGAATGTTGACCATGAGCTGCAGGGGTTACACAGAGCACACCCTGGCCACACAGAGATGGGAATGTTGACCAGGAGCTGCAGGAGTTATACAGAGCACACCCTGGCCACACAGAGATGGGAATGTTGACCAGGAGATGCAGAGGTTATACAGAGCACATCCTGACCACACAGAGATGGGAATGTTGACCATGATCTGCAGGGGTTATACAGAGCACACCCTGGTCACACAGAGATGGGAATGTTGACCAGGAGCTGCAGGGGATATGCAGAGCACATCCTGGCCATACAGAAATGGGAATGTTGACCAGGAGCTGAAGGGGTTATACAGAGCACATCGTGGCCACACAGAGATGGGAATGTTGACCAGGAGATGCAGTGGTTATACAGAGAACACCCTGGCCACACAGAGATGGGAATGTTGACCAGGAGCAGAGGTATACAGAGCACACCCTGGCCACACAGATGGGAATGTTGACCAGTAGCTGCAGGGGTGATACAGAGCACACCCTGGCCACACAGAGATGGGAATGTTGACCAGGAGCAGGGGTTATACAGAGCACATCATGGCCACACAGAGATGGGAATGTTGACCAGGAGCTGCAGGGGTTATACAGAGCACACCCTGGCCACACAGTGAAGGGAATGTTGACCAGGAGCTGCAGGGGGTATACAGAGCACACCCTGGCCACACAGAGATGGGAATGTTGACCAGGAGCAGGGGTTATACAGAGCACACCCTGGCCACACAGAGATGGGAATGTTGACCAGGAGCTGCTGGGGTTAGACAGAGCACACACTGGCCACAAAGAGATGGGAATGTTGACCAGGAGCAGGGGTATACGGAGCACACCCTGGCCACACAGATGGGAATGTTGAACAGTAGCTGCAGGTGTTATACAGAGCACACCCTGGCCACACAGAGATGGGAATGTTGACCAGGAGATGGAGGTGTTATACAGAGCACATCCTGACCACACAGTGATGGGAATGTTGACCAAAGTTGCACGGGTTATACCTAGCACATACTGACCACACAGTGATGGGAATGTTGACCAGGAGCAGGGGTATACAGAGCACACCCTGGCCACACACAGGTGGGAATGTTGACCAGGAGCTGCTGGGGTTGTACAGAGCACATCCTGACCACACAGTGATGGGAATGTTGACCAAAGTTGCACGGGTTATACCTAGCACATACTGACCACACAGTGATCGGAATGTTGACCAGGAGCAGGGGTATACAGAGCACACCCTGGCCACACACAGGTGGGAATGTTGACCAGGAGCTGCTGGGGTTATACAGAGCACACCCTGGCCACACACAGGTGGGAATGTTAACCAGGAGCTGCTGGGGTTATACAGAGCACATACTGACCACACAGTGATGGGAATGTTGACCAGGAGCAGGGGTATACAGAGAACACCCAGGCCACACACAGATGGGAATGTTGACCATTAGCTGCTGGGGTTAGACAGAGCACACCCTGGCCACACAGTGATGGGGATGTTGACCAGGAGCTGCAGGGGTTATACAGTGCACACACTGGCCACACAGAGATGGGAATGTTGACCAGGAGATGCAGGGGTTATACAGAGCACACCCAGGCCACACACAGATGGGAATGTTGACCATTAGCTGCTGGGGTTAGACAGAGCACACCCTGGCCACACAGAGATGGGAATGTAGACCAGGAGATGCAGGGGTTATACAGAGCACACCCAGGCCACACACAGATGGGAATGTTGACCATTAGCTGCAGGGCTTTATACAGAGCACACCCTGGCCACACACAGAGGTGGGAAAGTTGACCAGGAGCAGGGTTTATACAGAGCACACCCTGGCCACACAGAGATGGGAATGTTGACCAGGAGATGCAGGGGTTATGCAGAGCACATCCTGGCCACACAGAGATGGGAATGTTGACCATGAGCTGCAGGGGTTACACAGAGCACACCCTGGCCACACAGAGATGGGAATGTTGACCAGGAGCAGGGGTTATACAGAGCACTCACTGGCCACACAGAGATGGGAATGTTGACCAGGAGCGGCTGGGGTTAGACAGAGCACACCCTGGCCACACAGTGATGGGAATGTTGACCAGGAGCAGGGGTATACAGAGCACACCCGGGCCACACAGATGGGAATGTTGACCAGGAGTTGCAGGTGTTATACAGAGCACTCCCTGACCACACAGAGGTGGGAATGTTGACCAGGAGCTGCAGGGGTTATGCAGAGCACACCCTGGCCACACAGAGAAGGGAATGTTGACCAGGAGCAGGGGTTATACAGAGCACACCCTGGCCACACAGAGAAGGGAATGTTAACCAGGGGCAGGGTTTATACAGAGCACACCCTGCCCACACAGAGATGGGAATGTTGACCAGGAGATGCAGGGGTTATGCAGAGCACACCCTGGCCACACAGTGATGGGAATGTTGACCAGGAGCTGCAGTGGTTATACAGAGCACATCCTGGCCACACAGAGATGGGAATGTTGACATGAGCTGCAGGGGTTATACAGAGCACATCGTGGCCACACAGAGATGGGAATGTTGACCAGGAGCTGCAGGTGTTATACAGAGCACATCGTGGCCACACAGAGATGGGAATGTTGACCAGGAGATGGAGGGGTTATACAGAGCACATCCTGACCACACAGTGATGGGAATGTTGACCAAAGTTGCACGGGTTATACAGAGCACATACTGACCACACAGTGATGGGAATATTGACCAGGAGCAGGGGTATACAGAGCACACCCTGCCACACACAGATGGGAATGTTGACCAGGAGCTGCAGGGGTTAGACAGAGCACATCCTGGCCACACACAGGTGGGAATGTTGACCAGGAGCTGCTGGGGTTAGACAGAGCACACCCTGGCCACACAGTGATGGGAATGTTGACCAGGAGCAGGGGTATACAGAGCACACCCTGGCCACACAGATGGGAATGTTGACCAGGAGTTGCAGGGGTTATATAGAGCACACACTGGCCACACAGAGATGGGAATGTTGACCAGGAGCAGAGGTATACAGAGCACACCCTGGCCACACAGAAATGGGAATGTTGACCAGGAGCAGGGGTTATGCAGAGCACATCCTGGCCACACAGAAATGGGAATGTTGACCAGGAGCTGAAGGGGTTATACAGAGCACATCGTGGCCACACAGAGATGGGAATGTTGACCAGTAGATGCAGGGGTTATACAGAGAACACCCTGGCCACACAGATGGGAATGTTGACCAGCAGCTGCAGGGGTGATACAGAGCACATCGTGGCCACACAGAGATGGGAATGTTGACCAGGAGATGCAGGGGTTATACAGAGAACACCCTGGCCACACACAGATGGGAATGTTGACCAGGAGATGGTGGGGTTATACAGAGCACATCCTGACCACACAGTGATGGGAATGTTGACCAAAGTTGCACGGGTTCTACAGAGCACATACTGACCACACAGTGATGGGAATGTTGACCAGGAGCAGGGGTATACAGAGCACACCCTGGCCACACACAGGTGGGAATGTTGACCAGGAGCTGCTGGGGTTAGACAGAGCACACCCTGGCCACACAGTGATCGGAATGTTGACCAGGAGTTGCAGGGGTTATACAGAGCACACACTGGCCACACAGAAATGGGAATGTTGACCAGGAGCTGCAGGGGTTATACAGAGCACACCCAGGCCACACACAGATGGGAATGTTGACCATTAGCTGCTGGGGTTAGACAGTGCACACCCTGGCCACACAGTGATGGGATGTTGACCAGGAGCAGGGATATACAGAGCACACCCTGGCCACACAGACGGGAATGTTGACCAGGAGTTGCAGGAGTTATACAGAGCACACCCTGACCACACAGAGGTGGGTATGTTGACCAGGAGCTGCAGGGGTTATACAGAGCACACCCTGGCCACACACAGAGGTGGGAATGTTGACTAGTCGCAGATGTTATACAGAGTACACCCTGGCCACACAGAGAAGGGAATGTTGACCAGGAGCAGGGTTTATACAGAGCACACCCTGGCTACACAGAGATGGGAATGTTGACCAGGAGATGCAGGGGTTATGCCGAGCACATCCTGGCCACACAGAGATGGGAATGTTGACCATGAGCTGCAGGGGTTAAACAGAGCACACCCTGGCCACACAGAGATGGGAATGTTGACCAGGAGCAGGTGTTATGCAGAGCACATCCTGGCCACACAGAGATGGGAATGTTAACCAGGAGCTACAGGGGTTATACAGAGCACATCGTGGCCACACAAAGATGGGAATGTTGACCAGGAGATGCAGGGGTTATACAGAGCACACCCTGGCCACACAGAAATGGGAATGTTGACCAGGAGCTGCACGGGTTATACAGAGCACACCCTGGCCACACAGAGAAGGGAATGTTGACCAGGAGTTCCAGGGGTTATACAGAGCACATCCTAACCACACGGTGATGGGAATGTTGACCAGGAGCAGGGGTACACAGAGCACACCCTGGCCACACACAGATGGGAATGTTAAACAGGAGTTGCAGGGGTTATACAGAGCACTCACTGGCCACACAGAGATGGGAATGTTGACCAGGAGCGGCTGAGGTTAGACAGAGCACACCCTGGCCACACAGATGGGAATGTTGACCAGGAGTTGGAGGGGTTATACAGAGCACACCCTGGCCACAGAGAGAAGGGAATGTTGACCAGGAGCAGGGTTTAAACAGAGCACACCCTGGCCACACAGAGATGGGAATGTTGACCAGGAGCAGGGGTTATGCAGAGCACATCCTGGCCACACAGAGATGGGAATGTTGACCATGAGCTGCAGGGGTTATACAGAGCACACCCTGGCCACACAGAGAAGGGAATGTTGACCAGGGGCAGGGTTTATACAGAGCACACTCTGGCCACACGGAGATGGGAATGTTGACCAGGAGCAGCAGGGGTTATACAGAGCACATCGTGGCCACACAGAGATGGGAATGTTGACCAGGAGCATGGGTTATGCAGAGCACATCCTGGCCACACAGAAATGGGAATGTTGACCAGGAGCTGAAGGGGTTATACAGAGCACATCGTGGCCACACAGAGATGGGAATGTTGACCAGGAGATGCAGGGGTTATACAGAGAACACCCTGGCCACACAGATGGGAATGTTGACCAGCAGCTGCAGGGGTGATACAGAGCACATCATGGCCACACAGAGATGGGAATGTTGACCAGGAGCTGCAGGGGTTATACAGAGCCCACCCTGGCCACACAGAGATGGGAATGTTGACCAGGAGCAGGGGTTATACAGAGCACATCATGGCCACACAGAGATGGGAATGTTGACCAGGAGCTGCAGGGGTTATACAGAACCCACCCTGGCCACACAGAGATGGGAATGTTGACCAGGAGCAGGGGTTATACAGAGCACATCATGGCCACACAGTGAAGGGAATGTTGACCAGGAGCTGCAGGGGTTATACAGAGCACATCATGGCCACACAGTGATGGGAATGTTGACCAGGAGCAGGGGTATACAGAGAACACCCAGGCCACACACAGATGGGAATGTTGACCATTAGCTGCTGGGGTTAGACAGAGCACACCCTGGCCACACAGTGATGGGGATGTTGACCAGGAGCTGCAGGGGTTATACAGTGCACACACTGGCCACACAGAGATGGGAATGTTGACCAGGAGATGCAGGGGTTATACAGAGCACACCCAGGCCACACACAGATGGGAATGTTGACCATTAGCTGCTGGGGTTAGACAGAGCACACCCTGGCCACACAGAGATGGGAATGTAGACCAGGAGATGCAGGGGTTATACAGAGCACACCCAGGCCACACACAGATGGGAATGTTGACCATTAGCTGCAGGGCTTTATACAGAGCACACCCTGGCCACACACAGAGGTGGGAAAGTTGACCAGGAGCAGGGTTTATACAGAGCACACCCTGGCCACACAGAGATGGGAATGTTGACCAGGAGATGCAGGGGTTATGCAGAGCACATCCTGGCCACACAGAGATGGGAATGTTGACCATGAGCTGCAGGGGTTACACAGAGCACACCCTGGCCACACAGAGATGGGAATGTTGACCAGGAGCAGGGGTTATACAGAGCACTCACTGGCCACACAGAGATGGGAATGTTGACCAGGAGCGGCTGGGGTTAGACAGAGCACACCCTGGCCACACAGTGATGGGAATGTTGACCAGGAGCAGGGGTATACAGAGCACACCCGGGCCACACAGATGGGAATGTTGACCAGGAGTTGCAGGTGTTATACAGAGCACTCCCTGACCACACAGAGGTGGGAATGTTGACCAGGAGCTGCAGGGGTTATGCAGAGCACACCCTGGCCACACAGAGAAGGGAATGTTGACCAGGAGCAGGGGTTATACAGAGCACACCCTGGCCACACAGAGAAGGGAATGTTAACCAGGGGCAGGGTTTATACAGAGCACACCCTGCCCACACAGAGATGGGAATGTTGACCAGGAGATGCAGGGGTTATGCAGAGCACACCCTGGCCACACAGTGATGGGAATGTTGACCAGGAGCTGCAGTGGTTATACAGAGCACATCCTGGCCACACAGAGATGGGAATGTTGACATGAGCTGCAGGGGTTATACAGAGCACATCGTGGCCACACAGAGATGGGAATGTTGACCAGGAGCTGCAGGTGTTATACAGAGCACATCGTGGCCACACAGAGATGGGAATGTTGACCAGGAGATGGAGGGGTTATACAGAGCACATCCTGACCACACAGTGATGGGAATGTTGACCAAAGTTGCACGGGTTATACAGAGCACATACTGACCACACAGTGATGGGAATATTGACCAGGAGCAGGGGTATACAGAGCACACCCTGCCACACACAGATGGGAATGTTGACCAGGAGCTGCAGGGGTTAGACAGAGCACATCCTGGCCACACACAGGTGGGAATGTTGACCAGGAGCTGCTGGGGTTAGACAGAGCACACCCTGGCCACACAGTGATGGGAATGTTGACCAGGAGCAGGGGTATACAGAGCACACCCTGGCCACACAGATGGGAATGTTGACCAGGAGTTACAGGGGTTATATAGAGCACACACTGGCCACACAGAGATGGGAATGTTGACCAGGAGCAGAGGTATACAGAGCACACCCTGGCCACACAGAAATGGGAATGTTGACCAGGAGCAGGGGTTATGCAGAGCACATCCTGGCCACACAGAAATGGGAATGTTGACCAGGAGCTGAAGGGGTTATACAGAGCACATCGTGGCCACACAGAGATGGGAATGTTGACCAGTAGATGCAGGGGTTATACAGAGAACACCCTGGCCACACAGATGGGAATGTTGACCAGCAGCTGCAGGGGTGATACAGAGCACATCGTGGCCACACAGAGATGGGAATGTTGACCAGGAGATGCAGGGGTTATACAGAGAACACCCTGGCCACACACAGATGGGAATGTTGACCAGGAGATGGTGGGGTTATACAGAGCACATCCTGACCACACAGTGATGGGAATGTTGACCAAAGTTGCACGGGTTCTACAGAGCACATACTGACCACACAGTGATGGGAATGTTGACCAGGAGCAGGGGTATACAGAGCACACCCTGGCCACACACAGGTGGGAATGTTGACCAGGAGCTGCTGGGGTTAGACAGAGCACACCCTGGCCACACAGTGATCGGAATGTTGACCAGGAGTTGCAGGGGTTATACAGAGCACACACTGGCCACACAGAAATGGGAATGTTGACCAGGAGCTGCAGGGGTTATACAGAGCACACCCAGGCCACACACAGATGGGAATGTTGACCATTAGCTGCTGGGGTTAGACAGTGCACACCCTGGCCACACAGTGATGGGATGTTGACCAGGAGCAGGGATATACAGAGCACACCCTGGCCACACAGACGGGAATGTTGACCAGGAGTTGCAGGAGTTATACAGAGCACACCCTGACCACACAGAGGTGGGTATGTTGACCAGGAGCTGCAGGGGTTATACAGAGCACACCCTGGCCACACACAGAGGTGGGAATGTTGACTAGTCGCAGATGTTATACAGAGTACACCCTGGCCACACAGAGAAGGGAATGTTGACCAGGAGCAGGGTTTATACAGAGCACACCCTGGCTACACAGAGATGGGAATGTTGACCAGGAGATGCAGGGGTTATGCCGAGCACATCCTGGCCACACAGAGATGGGAATGTTGACCATGAGCTGCAGGGGTTAAACAGAGCACACCCTGGCCACACAGAGATGGGAATGTTGACCAGGAGCAGGTGTTATGCAGAGCACATCCTGGCCACACAGAGATGGGAATGTTAACCAGGAGCTACAGGGGTTATACAGAGCACATCGTGGCCACACAAAGATGGGAATGTTGACCAGGAGATGCAGGGGTTATACAGAGCACACCCTGGCCACACAGAAATGGGAATGTTGACCAGGAGCTGCACGGGTTATACAGAGCACACCCTGGCCACACAGAGAAGGGAATGTTGACCAGGAGTTGCAGGGGTTATACAGAGCACATCCTAACCACACGGTGATGGGAATGTTGACCAGGAGCAGGGGTACACAGAGCACACCCTGGCCACACACAGATGGGAATGTTAAACAGGAGTTGCAGGGGTTATACAGAGCACTCACTGGCCACACAGAGATGGGAATGTTGACCAGGAGCGGCTGAGGTTAGACAGAGCACACCCTGGCCACACAGATGGGAATGTTGACCAGGAGTTGGAGGGGTTATACAGAGCACACCCTGGCCACAGAGAGAAGGGAATGTTGACCAGGAGCAGGGTTTAAACAGAGCACACCCTGGCCACACAGAGATGGGAATGTTGACCAGGAGCAGGGGTTATGCAGAGCACATCCTGGCCACACAGAGATGGGAATGTTGACCATGAGCTGCAGGGGTTATACAGAGCACACCCTGGCCACACAGAGAAGGGAATGTTGACCAGGGGCAGGGTTTATACAGAGCACACTCTGGCCACACGGAGATGGGAATGTTGACCAGGAGCAGCAGGGGTTATACAGAGCACATCGTGGCCACACAGAGATGGGAATGTTGACCAGGAGCATGGGTTATGCAGAGCACATCCTGGCCACACAGAAATGGGAATGTTGACCAGGAGCTGAAGGGGTTATACAGAGCACATCGTGGCCACACAGAGATGGGAATGTTGACCAGGAGATGCAGGGGTTATACAGAGAACACCCTGGCCACACAGATGGGAATGTTGACCAGCAGCTGCAGGGGTGATACAGAGCACATCATGGCCACACAGAGATGGGAATGTTGACCAGGAGCTGCAGGGGTTATACAGAGCCCACCCTGGCCACACAGAGATGGGAATGTTGACCAGGAGCAGGGGTTATACAGAGCACATCATGGCCACACAGAGATGGGAATGTTGACCAGGAGCTGCAGGGGTTATACAGAACCCACCCTGGCCACACAGAGATGGGAATGTTGACCAGGAGCAGGGGTTATACAGAGCACATCATGGCCACACAGTGAAGGGAATGTTGACCAGGAGCTGCAGGGGTTATACAGAGCACACCCTGGCCACACAGTGATGGGAATGTTGACCTGGAGCTGCAGGGGTTATGCAGAGCACCTCCTGGCCACACAGAGATGGGAATTTTGACCAGGAGCTGAAGCGGTTATACAGAGCACATCGTGGCCACACAGAGATGGGAATGTTGACCAGGAGATGCATGGGTTATACAGAGCACACCCTGGCCACACACAGATGGGAATGTTGACCAGGAGCTGCTGGGGTTAGACAGAGCACACCCTGGCCACACAGAGATGGGAATGTTGACCAGGAGCAGGGGTTATACAGAGCACACCCTGACCACACAGTGATGGGAATGTTGACCAGGAGCAGGGGTATACAGAGCACACCCTGGCCACACAGATGGGAAAGTTGACCAGTAGCTGCAGGGGTGATACAGAGCACATCCTGGCCACACAGAGATGGGAATGTTGACCAGGAGCAGGGGTTATGCAGAGCACATCCTGGCGACACAGAGATGGGAATGTTGACCAGGAGCTGCAGGGGTTATACAGAGCATACCCTGGCCACACAGAGAAGGGAATGTTGACCAGGAGCAGGGGTTATACAGAGCACACCCTGGCCACACAGAGATGGGAATGTTGACCAGGAGCTGCTGGGGTTACACAGAGCACATCGTGGCCACACAGAGATGGGAATGTTGAACAGGAGATGCAGGGGTTATACAGAGCACACCCTGCCCACACAGTGATGGGAATGTTGACCAGGAGCAGGGGTATACAGAGCACACCCTGGCCACACAGATGGGAATGTTGACCAGTAGCTGCAGGGGTTATACAGAGCACACCCTGGCCACACAGAGATGGGAATGTTGACCAGGAGCAGGGGTATACAGAGCACACTCTGGCCACACAGATGGGAATGTTGACCAGGAGCAGGGGTTATACAGAGCACACCCTGGCCACACAGAGATGGGAATGTTGACCATGAGATGCAGGGGTTATGCAGAGCACATCCTGGTCACACAGAGATGGGAATGTTGACCAGGAGCTGCAGGGGTTATACAGAGCACATCCTGGCCACACAGAGATGGGAATGTTGACCAGGAGCTGCAGGGGTTATACAGAGCACATCGTGGCCACACAGAGATGGGAATGTTGACCAGGAGATGGAGGGGTTATACAGAGCACATCCTGACCACACAGTGATGGGAATGTTGACCAAAGTTGCACGGGTTATACAGAGCACACCCTGGCCACACAGATGGGAATGTTGACCAGGGCTGCAGGGGTTATACAGAGCACACCCAGGCCACACACAGATGGGAATGTTGACCATTAGCTGCTGGGGTTAGACAGAGCACACCCTGGCCACACAGTGATGGGGATGTTGACCAGGAGCAGGGTTATACAGAGCACACCCTGGCCACACAGATGGGAATGTTGACCAG
The DNA here is from genome assembly GCF_047496885.1 of Scyliorhinus torazame. NCBI lineage: Eukaryota > Metazoa > Chordata > Chondrichthyes > Carcharhiniformes > Scyliorhinidae > Scyliorhinus > Scyliorhinus torazame. Next base: position 792,830 of record NW_027307772.1, read on the forward strand.
GAGTTGCAGGGGTTACACAGAGCACACCCTGACCACACAGAGGTGGGTATGTTGACCAGGAGCTGGAGGGGTTATACAGAGCACACCCTGGCCACTCAGAGAAGGGAATGTTGACCAGGAGCAGGGTTTATATAGAGCACACCCTGGCCACACAGAGATGGGAATGTTGACCAGGACATGCAGGGGTTATGCAGAGCACATCCTGGCCACACAGAGATGGGAATGTTGACCAGGAGCTGCAGGGGTTATACAGAGCACACCCTGGTCACACAGAGATGGGATTGTAGACCAGGACATGCAGGGGTTATGCAGAGCACATCCTGGCCACACAGAGATGGGAATGTTGACCATGAGCTGCAGGGGTTATACAGAGCACACCCTGGCCACACAGAGAAGGGAATGTTGACCAGGAGCAGGGGTTATACAGAGCACACCCTGGCCACACAGAGAAGGGAATGTTAACCAGGGGAGGGTTTATACAGAGCACACCCTGCCCACACAGAGATGGGAATGTTGACCAGGAGATGCAGGGGTTATGCAGAGCACACCCTGGCCACACAGAGATGGGAATGTTGACCAGGAGCTGCAGGGGTATACAGAGCACACCCTGGCCACACAGAGATGGGAATGTTGACCAGGAGCATGGGTTATGCAGAGCACATCCTGGCCATACAGAAATGGGAATGTTGACCAGGAGCTGAAGGGATTAGACAGAGCACATCGTGGCCACACAGAGATGGGAATGTTGACCAGGAGCAGGGGTTATACAGAGCACACCCTGGCCACACAGATGGGAATGTTGACCAGTAGCTGCAGGGGTGATACAGAGCACACCCTGGCCACACAGAGATGGGAATGTTGACCAGGAGCAGGGGTTATACAGAGCACATCATGGCCACACAGAGATGGGAATGTTGACCAGGAGCTGCAGGGGTTATACAGAGCACACCCTGGCCACACAGTGAAGGGACTGTTGACCAGGAGCAGGGGTTATACAGAGCACACCCTGGCCACACAGAGATGGGAATGTTGACCAGGAGCTGCTGGGGTTAGACAGAGCACACACTGGCCACACAGAGATGGGAATGTTGACCAGGAGCAGGGGTATACGGAGCACACCCTGGCCACACAGATGGGAATGTTGAACAGTAGCTGCAGGGGTTACACAGAGCACACCCTGGCCACACAGAGATGGGAATGTTGACCAGGAGCAGGGGTTATACAGAGCACACTCTGGCCACACAGATGGGAATGTTGATCAGTAGGTGCAGGGGTTATACAGAGCACACTCTGGCCACACAGATGGGAATGTTGATCAGTAGCTGCAGGGGTTATACAGAGCACACCCTGACCACACAGAGGTGGGAATGTTGACCAGGAGATGCAGGTGTTATACAGAGCACACCCTGGCCACACACAGAGGTAGGAATGATGACCAGGAGCAGGGGTTATACAGAGCACACCCTGGCCACACAGAGAAGGGAATGTTGACCAGGAGCAGGGGTTATACAGAGCACACCCTGGCCACACAGAGAAGGGAATGTTGACCAGGAGCAGGGTTTATACAGAGCACACCCTGGCCACACAGAGATGGGAATGTTGACCATGAGATGCAGGGGTTATGCAGAGCACATCCTGGCCACACAGAGATGGGAATGTTGACCAGGAGCTGCAGGGGTTATACAGAGGACACCCTGGACAGAGAGAGATGGGAATGTTGACCAGGAGATGGAGGGGTTATACAGAGCACATCTTGACCACACAGAGATGGGAATGTTGACCAGGAGCTGCAGGGGTTATACAGAGCACATCGTGGCCACACAGAGATGGGAATGTTGACCAGGAGCTGCAGGGGTTATACAGAGCACATCGTGGCCACACAGAGATGGGAATGTTGACCAGGAGATGGAGGGGTTATACAGAGCACATACTGACCACACAGTGATGGGAATGTTGACCAGGAGCAGGGGTATACAGAACACACCCTGGCCACACACAGGTGGGAATGTTGACCAGGAGCTGCTGGGGTTCGACAGAGCACACCCTGTCCACACAGTGATGGGCATGTTGACCAGGAGCAAGGGTATACAGAGCACACCCTGGCCACACAGATGGGAATGTTGACCAGGAGCTGCAGGGGTTATACAGAGGACACCCAGGCCACACACAGATGGGAATGTTGACCATTAGCTGCTGGGGTTAGACAGAGCACACCCTGGCCACACAGTGATGGGGATGTTGACCAGGAGCTGCTAGGGTTATACAGAGCACACCGTGGCCACACAGTGATGGGGATGTTGACCAGGAGCAGGGTTATACAGAGCACACCCTGGCCACACAGATGGGAATGTTGACCAGGAGTTGCAGGGGTTATACAGAGCACACCCTGACCACACAGAGGTGGGTATGTTGACCAGGAGCTGCAGGGGTATACAGAGCACACCCTGACCACACAGAGGTGGGTATGTTGACCAGGAGCTGCAGGGGTTATGCAGAGCACATCCTGGCCACACAGAGATGGGAATGTTAACCAGGAGTTGCAGGGGTTATACAGAGCACATCCTGACCACACAGTGATGGGAATGTTGACCAGGAGTTGCAGGGGTTATACAGAGCACATACTAACCACACAGTGATGGGAATGTTGACCAGGAGCAGGGGTATACAGAGCACACCCTGGCCGCACACAGATGGGAATGTTGACCAGGAGTTGCAGGGGTTATACAGAGCACACCCTGGCCACACAGAGATGGGAATGTTGACCAGGAGCAGAGGGAAACAGAGCACACCCTGGCCACACAGAGATGGGAATGTTGACCAGGAGCAGGGGTTATGCAGAGCACACCCTGGCCACACAGGGAAGGGAACGTTGACCAGGAGCATGGTTTATACAGAGCACACCCTGGCCACAAAGAGATGGGAATGTTGACCAGGAGATGCAGGGATTATGCCGAGCACATCCTGGCCACACAGAGATGGCAATGTTGACCAGGAGCTGCAGGGTTTACACAGAGCACACCCTGGCCACACAGAGATGGGAATGTTGACCAGGAGCTGCAGGGGTTATACAGAGCACATCGTGGCCACACAGAGATGGGAAAGTTGAACAGGAGATGCAGGGGTTATACAGAGCACACTCTGGCCACACAGAGATGGGAATGTTGACCAGGAGCTGCAGGGGTTATACAGAGCACATCGTTGCCACACAGAGATGGGAAAGTTGAACAGGAGATGCAGGGGTTATACAGAGCACATCCTGGCCACACAGAGACGGGAATGTTGACCAGGAGCAGCGGTATACAGAGCACACCCTGGCCACACAGATGGGAATGTTGAACAGTAGCTGCAGGGGTTATACAGAGCACACCCTGGCCACACAGAGATGGGAATGTTGACCAGGAGCAGGGGTATACAGAGCACACCCTGGCCACACAGATGGGAATGTTGACCAGTAGCTGCAGGGGTGATACAGAGCACATCATGGCCACACAGAGATGGGAATGTTGACCAGGAGCTGCAGGGGTTATACAGAGCACACCCTGGCCACACAGAGATGGGAATGTTGACCAGGAGCATGGGTTATGCAGAGCACCTCCTGGCCACACAGAGATGGGAATGTTGACCAGGAGCTTAAGCGGTTATACAGAGCACATCGTGGACACACAGAGATGGGAATGTTGACCAGGAGATGCATGGGTTCTACAGAGCACACCCTGGCCACACACAGGTGGGAATGTTGACCAGGAGCTGCTGGGGTTAGACAGAGCACACACTGGCCGCACAGAGATGGGCATGTTGACCAGGAGCAGGGGTATACAGAGCACACCCTAGCCACACAGATGGGAATGTTGACCAGGAGCTGCAAGGGTTATACAGAGCATACCCTGGCCACACAGAGAAGGGAATGATGACCAGGAGCAGGGGTTATACAGAGCACACCCTGGCCACACAGGGAAGGGAACGTTGACCTGGAGCATGGTTTATACAGAGCACACCCTGGCCACACAGAGATGGGAATGTTGACCAGGAGCTGCAGGAGTTATACAGAGCACACCCAGGCCACACAGAGATGGGAATGTTGACCAGGAGCTGCTGGGGTTACACAGAGCACATCGTGGCCACACAGAGATGGGAATGTTGACCAGGAGCAGGGGTATACAGAGCACACCCTGGCCACATAGAGATGGGAATGTTGACCAGGAGCTGCTGGGGTTACACAGAGCACATCGTGGCCACACAGAGATGGGAATGTTGACTATGAGCTGCAGGGTTTATACAGAGCACACCCTGGCCACACAGAGATGGGAATGTTGACCAGGAGCTGCTGGGGTTACACAGAGCACATCGTGGCCACACAGAGATGGGAATGTTGACCAGGAGCAGGGGTATACAGAGCACACCCTGGCCACATAGAGATGGGAATGTTGACCAGGAGCTGCTGGGGTTACACAGAGCACATCCTGGCCACACAGAGATGGCAATGTTGACTATGAGCTGCAGGGGTTATACAGAGCACACCCTGGCCACACAGTGATGGGAATGTTGACCAGGAGCAGGGGTATACAGAGCACACCCTGGCCACACAGTTGGGAATGTTGACCAGGAGTTGCAGGGGTTATACAGAGCACACAGTGGCCACACAGAGATGGGGATGTTGACCAGGAGCTGCAGGGGTTATACAGAGCACATCCTGGCCACACACAGATGGGAATGTTGACCAGGAGCTGCTGGGGTTAGACAGAGCACACACTGGCCACACAGAGATGGGAATGTTGACCAGGAGCAGGGGTATACAGAGCACACCCTGGCCACACAGGTGGGAATGTTGAACAGTAGCTGCAGGGGTTATACAGAGCACACCCTGGCCACACAGAGATGGGAATGTTGACCAGGAGCAGGGGTATACAGAGCACACTCTGGCCACACAGATGGGAATGTTGATCAGTAGCTGCAGGGGTTATACAGAGCACACCCTGGCCACACAGAGAAGGGAATGTTGACCAGGAGCAGGGGTTATACATAGCACACCCTGGCCACACAGAGATGGGAATGTTGACCAGGAGCTGCAGGGGTTATACAGAGCACACCCTGGCCACACAGAGGTGGGAATGTTGACCAGGAGCAGGAGTTATACAGAGCACACCCTGGCCACACAGAGAAGGAAATGCTGACCAAGAGCAGGGTTTATACAGAGCACACCCTGGCCACACAGAGATGGGAATGTTGACCATGAGATACAGGGGTTATGCAGAGCACATCCTGGCCACACAGAGATGGGAATGTTGACCAGGAGCTGCAGGGGTTATACAGAGCACACCCTGGCCACACAGAGATGGGAATGTTGACCAGGAGCTGCAGGGGTTATACAGAGCACACCCTGGCCACACAGAGATGGGAATGTTGACCAGGAGCTGCAGGGGTTATACAGAGCACATCGTCGCCACACAGAGATGGGAATGTTGACCAGGAGATGGAGGGGTTATACAGAGCATATCCTGACCACACAGTGATGGGAATGTTGACCAAATTTGCACGGGTTATACCTAGCACATACTGACCACACAGTGATGGGAATGTTGACCAGGAGCAGGGGTATACAGAGCACACCCTGGCCACACACAGGTGGGAATGTTGACCAGGAGCTGCTGGGGTTATACAGAGCACACCCTGGCCACACAGTGATGGGAATGTTGACCAGGAGCAGGGGTATACAGAGCACACACTGGCCACACAGAGATGGGAATGATGACCAGGAGTTGCAGGGGTTATACAGAGCACACCCAGGCCAGACACAGATGGGAATGTTGAACAGGAGCAGCAGGGGTTATACAGAGCACACCCTGGCCACACAGTGATGGGGATGTTGACCAGGAGCTGCAGGGGTTATACAGAGCACACCCAGGCCACACATAGATGGGAATGTTGACCATTAGCTGCTGGGGTTATACAGAGCACACTCTGGCCACACACAGAGGTGGGAAAGTTGACCAGGAGCAGATGTTATACAGAGCACATCCTGGCCACACAGAGATGGGAATGTTGACCAGGAGCAGGGGTTATGCAGAGCACATCCTGGCCACACAGAGATGGGAATGTTGACCAGGAGCTGAAGGGGTTATACAGAGCACATCGTGGCCACACAAAGATGGGAAAGTTGACCAGGAGATGCAGGGGTTATACAGAGCACATCCTGACCACACAGTGATGGGAATGTTGACCAGGAGTTGCAGGGGTTATACAGAGCACACCCTGGCCACACACAGATGGGAATGTTGACCAGGAGTTGCAGGGGTTATACAGAGCACATCCTGACCACACAGTGATGGGAATGTTGACCAGGAGTTGCAGGGGTTATACAGAGCACTCACTGGCCACACAGAGATGGGAATGTTGACCAGGAGCTGCAGGGGTTATACAGAGCACACCCTGGCCACACAGAGAAGGGAATGTTGACCAGGAGCAGGGGTTATACAGAGCACACCCAGGCCACACAGAGAAGGGAATGTTAACCAGGGGCAGGGTTTATACAGAGCACACCCTGGCCACACAGTGATGGGAATGTTGACCAGGAGCTGCAGTGGTTATACAGAGCACATCCTGGCCACACAGAGATGGGAATGTTGACCAGGAGCAGGGGTTATACAGAGCACACCCTGGCCACACAGAGAAGGGAATGTTAACCAGTGGCAGGGTTTATACAGAGCACAACCTGGCCACACAGTGATGGGAATGTTCACCAGGAGCTGCAGGGGTTATGCAGAGCACATCCTGACCACACAGAGATGGGATTGTTGACCAGGAGCTGCAGGGGTTATACTGAGCACATCCTGGCTACACAGAGATGGGAATGTTGACCAGGAGCTGCAGGAGTTATACAGAGCACACCCTGGCCACACAGAGATGGGAATGTTGACCAGGAGATGCAGAGGTTATACAGAGCACATCCTGACCACACAGAGATGGGAATGTTGACCAGGAGCTGCAGGGCTTATACTGAGCACATCCTGGTCACACAGAGATGGGAATGTTGACCAGGAGCTGCAGGGGTTATGCAGAGCACATCCTGGCCATAGAGAAATGGGAATGTTGACCAGGAGCTGAAGGGGTTATACAGAGCACATCGTGGCCACACAGAGATGGGAATGTTGACCAGGAGATGCAGGGGTTATACAGAGAACACCCTGGCCACACAGAGATGGGAATGTTGACCAGGAGCAGAGGTATACAGAGCACACCCTGGCCACACAGATGGGAATGTTGACCAGTAGCTGCAGGGGTGATACAGAGCACACCCTGGCCACACAGAGATGGGAATGTTGACCAGGAGCAGGGGTTATACAGAGCACATCATGGCCACACAGAGATGGGAATGTTGACCAGGAGCTGCAGGGGTTATACAGAGCACACCCTGGCCACACAGTGAAGGGAATGTTGACCAGGAGCAGGGGTTATACAGAGCACACCCTGGCCACACAGAGATGGGAATGTTGACCAGGAGCTGCTGGGGTTAGACAGAGCACACACTGGCCACAAAGAGATGGGAATGTTGACCAGGAGCAGGGGTATACGGAGCACACCCTGGCCACACAGATGGGAATGTTGAACAGTAGCTGCAGGGGTTATACAGAGCACACCCTGGCCACACAGAGATGGGAATGTTGACCAGGAGATGGAGGGGTAATACAGAGCACATCCTGACCACACAGTGATGGGAATGTTGACCAAAGTTGCACGGGTTATACCTAGCACATACTGACCACACAGTGATGGGAATGTTGACCAGGAGCAGGGGTATACAGAGCACACCCTGGCCACACACAGGTGGGAATGTTGACCAGGAGCTGCTGGGGTTATACAGAGCACATCCTGACCACACAGTGATGGGAATGTTGACCAAAGTTGCACGGGTTATACCTAGCACATACTGACCACACAGTGATGGGAATGTTGACCAGGAGCAGGGGTATACAGAGCACACCCTGGCCACACACAGGTGGGAATGTTGACCATGAGCTGCTGGGGTTATACAGAGCACACCCTGGCCACACAGTGATGGGAATGTTGACCAGGAGCAGGGGTATACAGAGCACATACTGACCACACAGTGATGGGAATGTTGACCAGGAGCAGGGGTATACAGAGAACACCCAGGCCACACAGATGGGAATGTTGACCAGGAGTTGCAGGGGCTATACAGTGCACACACTGGCCACACAGAGATGGGAATGTTGACCTGGAGATGCAGTGGTTACACAGAGCACACCCTGGCCACACACAGATGGGAATGTTGACCATTAGCTGCTGGGGTTAGACAGAGCACACCCTGGCCACACACAGAGGTGGGAATGTTGACCATGAGCTGCAGGGGTTACACAGAGCACACCCTGGCCACACAGAGATGGGAATGTTGACCAGGAGCAGGGGTTATACAGAGCACTCACTGGCCACACAGAGATGGGAATGTTGACCAGGAGCGGCTGGGGTTAGACAGAGCACACCCTGGCCACACAGTGATGGGAATGTTGACCAGGAGCAGGGGTATACAGAGCACACCCTGGCCACACAGATGGGAATGTTGACCAGGAGTTGCAGGTGTTATACAGAGCACTCCCTGACCACACAGAGGTGGGAATGTTGACCAGGAGCTGCAGGGGTTATACAGAGCACACCCTGGCCACACAGAGAAGGGAATGTTGACCAGGAGCAGGGGTTATACAGAGCACACCCTGGCCACACAGAGAAGGGGATGTTAACCAGGGGCAGGGTTTATACAGAGCACACCCTGCCCACACAGAGATGGGAATGTTGACCAGGAGATGCAGGGGTTATGCAGAGCACACCCTGGCCACACAGTGATGGGAATGTTGACCAGGAGCTGCAGTGGTTATACAGAGCACATCCTGGCCACACAGAGATGGGAATGTTGACATGAGCTGCAGGGGTTATACAGAGCACATCGTGGCCACACAGAGATGGGAATGTTGACCAGGAGCTGCAGGTGTTATCCAGAGCACATCGTGGCCACACAGAGATGGGAATGTTGACCAGGAGATGGAGGGGTTATACAGAGCACATCCTGACCACACAGTGATGGGAATGTTGACCAAAGTTGCACGGGTTATACAGAGCACATACTGACCACACAGTGATGGGAATATTGACCAGGAGCAGGGGTATACAGAGCACACCCTGGCCACACACAGATGGGAATGTTGACCAGGAGCTGCAGGGGTTAGACAGAGCACATCCTGGCCACACACAGGTGGAAATGTTGACCAGGAGCTGCTGGGGTTAGACAGAGCACACCCTGGCCACACAGTGATGGGAATGTTGACCAGGAGCAGGGGTATACAGAGCACACCCTGGCCACACAGATGGGAATGTTGACCAGGAGTTGCAGGGGTTATACAGAGCACACACTGGCCACACAGAGATGGGAATGTTGACCAGGAGCAGAGGGATACAGAGCACACCCTGGCCACACAGAAATGGGAATGTTGACCAGGAGCTGAAGGGGTTATACAGAGCACATCGTGGCCACACAGAGATGGGAATGTTGACCAGTAGATGCAGGGGTTATACAGAGAACACCCTGGCCACACAGATGGGAATGTTGACCAGCAGCTGCAGGGGTGATACAGAGCACATCGTGGCCACACAGAGATGGGAATGTTGACCAGGAGATGCAGGGGTTATACAGAGAACACCCTGGCCACACACAGATGGGAATGTTGACCAGGAGATGGTGGGGTTATACAGAGCACATCCTGACCACACAGTGATGGGAATGTTGACCAAAGTTGCACGGGTTATACAGAGCACATACTGACCACACAGTGATGGGAATGTTGACCAGGAGCAGGGGTATACAGAGCACACCCTGGCCACACACAGGTGGGAATGTTGACCAGGAGCTGCTGGGGTTAGACAGAGCACACCCTGGCCACACAGTGATCGGAATGTTGACCAGGAGCAGGGGTATACAGAGCACACCCTGGCCACACAGATGGGAATGTTGACTAGGAGTTGCAGGGGTTATACAGAGCACACCCAGGCCACACACAGATGGGAATGTTGACCATTAGCTGCTGGGGTTATACAGAGCACACACTGGCCACACAGAGATGGGATGTTGACCAGGAGCAGGGGTATACAGAGCACACTCTGGCCACACAGACGGGAATGTTGACCAGGAGTTGCAGGGGTTATACAGAGCACACCCTGACCACACAGAGGTGGGTATGTTGACCAGGAGCTGCAGGGGTTATACAGAGCACACCCTGGCCACACACAGAGGTGGGAATGTTGACTAGTCGCAGATGATAGACAGAGTACACCCTGGCCACACAGAGAAGGGAATGTTGACCAGGAGCAGAGTTTATACAGAGCACACCCTGGCTACACAGAGATGGGAATGTTGACCAGGAGATGCAGGGGTTATGCCGAGCACATCCTGGCCACACAGAGATGGGAATGTTGACCATGAGCTGCAGGGGTTAAACAGAGCACACCCTGGCCACACAGAGATGGGAATGTTGACCAGGAGCAGGTGTTATGCAGAGCACATCCTGGCCACACAGAGATGGGAATGTTAACCAGGAGCTACAGGGGTTATACAGAGCACATCGTGGCCACACAAAGATGGGAATGTTGACCAGGAGATGCAGGGGTTATACAGAGCACACCCTGGCCACACAGAAATGGGAATGTTGACCAGGAGCTGCACGGGTTATACAGAGCACACCCTGGCCACACAGAGAAGGGAATGTTGACCAGGAGTTGCAGGGGTTATACAGAGCACATCCTAACCACACGGTGATGGGAATGTTGACCAGGAGCAGGGGTACACAGAGCACACCCTGGCCACACACAGATGGGAATGTTAACCAGGAGTTGCAGGGGTTATACAGAGCACTCACTGGCCACACAGAGATGGGAATGTTGACCAGGAGCGGCTGAGGTTAGACAGAGCACACCCTGGCCACACAGTGATGGGAATGTTGACCAGGAGTTGCAGGGGTTATACAGAGCACTCACTGGCCACACAGAGATGGGAATGTTGACCAGGAGCGGCTGAGGTTAGACAGAGCACACCCTGGCCACACAGTGATGGGATGTTGACCAGGAGCAGGGGTATACAGAGCACACACTGGCCACACAGATGGGAATGTTGACCAGGAGTTGGAGGGGTTATACAGAGCACACCCTGGCCACACAGAGATGGGAATGTTGACCAGGAGCAGGGGTTATGCAGAGCACATCCTGGCCACACAGAGATGGGAATGTTGACCAGGAGCAGGGGTTATGCAGAGCACATCCTGGCCACACAGAGATGGGAATGTTGACCAGGAGCAGGGGTTATGCAGAGCACATCCTGGCCACACAGAGATGGGAATGTTGACCATGAGCTGCAGGGGTTATACAGAGCACACCCTGGCCACACAGAGAAGGGATTGTTGACCAGGGGCAGGGTTTATACAGAGCACACTCTGGCCACACAGAGATGGGAATGTTGACCAGGAGCAGCAGGGGTTATACAGAGCACATCGTGGCCACACAGAGATGGGAATGTTGACCAGGAGCATGGGTTATGCAGAGCACATCCTGGCCACACAGAAATGGGAATGTTGACCAGGAGCTGAAGGGGTTATACAGAGCACATCGTGGCCACACAGAGATGGGAATGTTGACCAGGAGATGCAGGGGTTATACAGAGAACACCCTGGCCACACAGATGGGAATGTTGACCAGCAGCTGCAGGGGTGATACAGAGCACACCCTGGCCACACAGAGATGGGAATGTTGACCAGGAGCAGGGGTTATACAGAGCACATCATGGCCACACAGAGATGGGAATGTTGACCAGGAGCTGCAGGGGTTATACAGAGCCCACCCTGGCCACACAGAGATGGGAATGTTGACCAGGAGCAGGGGTTATACAGAGCACATCATGGCCACACAGTGAAGGGAATGTTGACCAGGAGCATGGGTTATGCAGAGCACCTCCTGGCCACACAGAGATGGGAATGTTGACCAGGAGCTTAAGAGGTTATACAGAGCACATCGTGGCCACACAGAGATGGGAATGTTGACCAGGAGATGCATGGGTTATACAGAGCACACCCTGGCCACACACAGATGGGAATGTTGACCAGGAGCTGCTGGCGTTAGACAGAGCACACCCTGGCCACACAGAGATGGGCATGTTGACCAGGAGCAGGGGTATACAGAGCACACCCTGGCCACACAGATGGGAATGTTGACCAGTAGCTGCAGGGATGATACAGAGCACATCCTGGCCACACAGAGATGGGAATGTTGACCAGGAGCTGCAGGGGTTATACAGAGCATACCCTGGCCACACAGAGAAGGGAATGTTGACCAGGAGCAGGGGTTATACAGAGCACACCCTGGCCACACAGAGATGGGAATGTTGACCAGGAGCTGCTGGGGTTACACAGAGCACATCGTGGCCACACAGAGATGGGAATGTTGAACAGGAGATGCAGGGGTTATACAGAGCACACCCTGCCCACACAGTGATGGGAATGTTGACCAGGAGCAGGGGTATACAGAGCACACCCTGGCCACACAGATGGGAATGTTGACCAGTAGCTGCAGGGGTTATACAGAGCACACCCTGGCCACACAGAGATGGGAATGTTGACCAGGAGCAGGGGTATACAGAGCACACTCTGGCCACACAGATGGGAATGTTGACCAGGAGCAGGGGTTATACAGAGCACACCCTGGCCACACAGAGAAGGAAATGTTGACCAAGAGCAGGGTTTATACAGAGCACACCCTGGCCACACAGAGATGGGAATGTTGACCATGAGATGCAGGGGTTATGCAGAGCACATCCTGGTCACACAGAGATGGGAATGTTGACCAGGAGCTGCAGGGGTTATACAGAGCACATCCTGGCCACACAGAGATGGGAATGTTGACCAGGAGCTGCAGGGGTTATACAGAGCACATCGTGGCCACACAGAGATGGGAATGTTGACCAGGAGATGGAGGGGTTATACAGAGCACATCCTGACCACACAGTGATGGGAATGTTGACCAAAGTTGCACGGGTTATACAGAGCACACCCTGGCCACACAGATGGGAATGTTGACCAGGGCTGCAGGGGTTATACAGAGCACACCCAGGCCACACACAGATGGGAATGTTGACCATTAGCTGCTGGGGTTAGACAGAGCACACCCTGGCCACACAGTGATGGGGATGTTGACCAGGAGCAGGGCTATACAGAGCACACCCTGGCCACACAGATGGGAATGTTGACCAGGAGTTGCAGGGGTTACACAGAGCACACACTGGCCACACAGATGGGAATGTTGACCAGGAGTTGGAGGGGTTATACAGAGCACACCCTGGCCACACAGAGATGGGAATGTTGACCAGGAGCAGGGGTTATGCAGAGCACATCCTGGCCACACAGAGATGGGAATGTTGACCAGGAGCAGGGGTTATGCAGAGCACATCCTGGCCACACAGAGATGGGAATGTTGACCAGGAGCAGGGGTTATGCAGAGCACATCCTGGCCACACAGAGATGGGAATGTTGACCATGAGCTGCAGGGGTTATACAGAGCACACCCTGGCCACACAGAGAAGGGAATGTTGACCAGGGGCAGGTTTTATACAGAGCACACTCTGGCCACACAGAGATGGGAATGTTGACCAGGAGCAGCAGGGGTTATACAGAGCACATCGTGGCCACACAGAGATGGGAATGTTGACCAGGAGCATGGGTTATGCAGAGCACATCCTGGCCACACAGAAATGGGAATGTTGACCAGGAGCTGAAGGGGTTATACAGAGCACATCGTGGCCACACAGAGATGGGAATGTTGACCAGGAGATGCAGGGGTTATACAGAGAACACCCTGGCCACACAGATGGGAATGTTGACCAGCAGCTGCAGGGGTGATACAGAGCACACCCTGGCCACACAGAGATGGGAAGGTTGACCAGGAGCAGGGGTTATACAGAGCACATCATGGCCACACACAGATGGGAATGTTGACCAGGAGCTGCAGGGGTTATACAGAGCCCACCCTGGCCACACAGAGATGGGAATGTTGACCAGGAGCAGGGGTTATACAGAGCACATCATGGCCACACAGTGAAGGGAATGTTGACCAGGAGCATGGGTTATGCAGAGCACCTCCTGGCCACACAGAGATGGGAATGTTGACCAGGAGCTTAAGCGGTTATACAGAGCACATCGTGGCCACACAGAGATGGGAATGTTGACCAGGAGATGCATGGGTTATACAGAGCACACCCTGGCCACACACAGATGGGAATGTTGACCAGGAGCTGCTGGGGTTAGACAGAGCACACCCTGGCCACACAGAGATGGGCATGTTGACCAGGAGCAGGGGTATACAGAGCACACCCTGGCCACACAGATGGGAATGTTGACCAGTAGCTGCAGGGATGATACAGAGCACATCCTGGCCACACAGAGATGGGAATGTTGACCAGGAGCTGCAGGGGTTATACAGAGCATACCCTGGCCACACAGAGAAGGGAATGTTGACCAGGAGCAGGGGTTATACAGAGCACACCCTGGCCACACAGAGATGGGAATGTTGACCAGGAGCTGCTGGGGTTACACAGAGCACATCGTGGCCACACAGAGATGGGAATGTTGAACAGGAGATGCAGGGGTTATACAGAGCACACCCTGCCCACACAGTGATGGGAATGTTGACCAGGAGCAGGGGTATACAGAGCACACCCTGGCCACACAGATGGGAATGTTGACCAGTAGCTGCAGGGGTTATACAGAGCACACCCTGGCCACACAGAGATGGGAATGTTGACCAGGAGCAGGGGTATACAGAGCACACTCTGGCCACACAGATGGGAATGTTGACCAGGAGCAGGGGTTATACAGAGCACACCCTGGCCACACAGAGAAGGAAATGTTGACCAAGAGCAGGGTTTATACAGAGCACACCCTGGCCACACAGAGATGGGAATGTTGACCATGAGATGCAGGGGTTATGCAGAGCACATCCTGGTCACACAGAGATGGGAATGTTGACCAGGAGCTGCAGGGGTTATACAGAGCACATCCTGGCCACACAGAGATGGGAATGTTGACCAGGAGCTGCAGGGGTTATACAGAGCACATCGTGGCCACACAGAGATGGGAATGTTGACCAGGAGATGGAGGGGTTATACAGAGCACATCCTGACCACACAGTGATGGGAATGTTGACCAAAGTTGCACGGGTTATACAGAGCACACCCTGGCCACACAGATGGGAATGTTGACCAGGGCTGCAGGGGTTATACAGAGCACACCCAGGCCACACACAGATGGGAATGTTGACCATTAGCTGCTGGGGTTAGACAGAGCACACCCTGGCCACACAGTGATGGGGATGTTGACCAGGAGCAGGGCTATACAGAGCACACCCTGGCCACATAGATGGGAATGTTGACCAGGAGTTGCAGGGGTTACACAGAGCACACCCTGACCATACAGAGGTGGGTATGTTGACCAGGAGCTGGAGGGGTTATACAGAGCACACCCTGGCCACTCAGAGAAGGGAATGTTGACCAGGAGCAGGGTTTATACAGAGCACACCCTGGCCACACAGAGATGGGAATGTTGACCAGGAGATGCAGGGGTTATACAGAGCACACCCTGGCCACACAGAGATGGGAATGTTGACCAGGAGCGGCTGGGGTTAGACAGAGCATACCCTGGCCACACAGTGATGGGAATGTTGACCAGGACATGCAGGGGTTATGCAGAGCACATCCTGGCCACACAGAGATGGGAATGTTGACCAGGAGCTGCAGGGGTTATACAGAGCACACCCTGGTCACACAGAGATGGGATTGTTGACCAGGACATGCAGGGGTTATGCAGAGCACATCCTGGCCACACAGAGATGGGAATGTTGACCATGAGCTGCAGGGGTTATACAGAGCACACCCTGGCCACACAGAGAAGGGAATGTTGACCAGGACCAGGGGTTATACAGAGCACACCCTGGCCACACAGAGAAGGGAATGTTAACCAGGGGCAGGGTTTATACAGAGCACACCCTGCCCACACAGAGATGGGAATGTTGACCAGGAGATGCAGGGGTTATGCAGAGCACACCCTGGCCACACAGAGATGGGAATGTTGACCAGGAGCTGCAGGGGTATACAGAGCACACCCTGGCCACACAGAGATGGGAATGTTGACCAGGAGCATGGGTTATGCAGAGCACATCCTGGCCATACAGAAATGGGAATGTTGACCAGGAGCTGAAGGGATTATACAGAGCACATCGTGGCCACACAGAGATGGGAATTTTGACCAGGAGATGCAGGAGTTATATAGAGAACACCCTGGCCACACACTGATGGGAATGTTGATCAGGAGCTGCTGGGGTTAGACAGAGCACACCCTGGCCACACAGAGATGGGAATGTTGACCAGGAGCAGAGGTATACAGAGCACACCCTGGCCACACAGATGGGAATGTTGACCAGTAGCTGCAGGGGTGATACAGAGCACACCCTGGCCACACAGAGATGGGAATGTTGACCAGGAGCAGGGGTTATACAGAGCACATCATGGCCACACAGAGATGGGAATGTTGACCAGGAGCTGCAGGGGTTATACAGAGCACACCCTGGCCACACAGTGAAGGGACTGTTGACCAGGAGCAGGGGTTATACAGAGCACACCCTGGCCACACAGATGGGAATGTTGACCAGGAGCTGCTGGGGTTAGACAGAGCACACACTGGCCACACAGAGATGGGAATGTTGACCAGGAGCAGGGGTATACGGAGCACACCCTGGCCACACAGATGGGAATGTTGAACAGTAGCTGCAGGGGTTATACAGAGCACACCCTGGCCACACAGAGATGGGAATGTTGACCAGGAGCAGAGGTATACAGAGCACACTCTGGCCACACAGATGGGAATGTTGATCAGTAGCTGCAGGGGTTATACAGAGCACACCCTGGCCACACAGAGATGGGAATGTTGACCAGGAGCAGGGGTTATACAGAGCACACCCTGGCCACACAGAGATGGGAATGTTGACCAGGAGCAGGGGTTATACAGAGCACACCCTGGCCACACAGAGATGGGAATGTTGACCAGGAGATGCAGGTGTTATACAGAGCACACCCTGGCCACACACAGAGGTAGGAATGATGACCAGGAGCAGGGGTTATACAGAGCACACCCTGGCCACACAGAGAAGGGAATGTTGACCAGGAGCAGGGTTTATACAGAGCACACCCTGACCACACAGAGGTGGGAATGTTGACCAGGAGATGCAGGTGTTATACAGAGCACACCCTGGCCACACACAGAGGTAGGAATGATGACCAGGAGCAGGGGTTATACAGAGCACACCCTGGCCACACAGAGAAGGGAATGTTGACCAGGAGCAGGGGTTATACAGAGCACACCCTGGCCACACAGAGAAGGGAATGTTGACCAGGAGCAGGGTTTATACAGAGCACATCCTGGCCACACAGAGATGGGAATGTTGACTGGAGCTGCAGGGGTTATACAGAGCACATCCTGGCCACACAGAGATGGGAATGTTGACCAGGAGCTGCGAGGGTTATACAGAGCACACCCTGGACAGAGAGAGATGGGAATGTTGACCAGGAGATGGAGGGGTTATACAGAGCACATCCTGACCACACAGAGATGGGAATGTTGACCAGGAGCTGCAGGGGTTATACAGAGCACATCGTGGCCACACAGAGATGGGAATGTTGACCAGGAGCTGCAGGGGTTATACAGAGCACATCGTGGCCACACAGAGATGGGAATGTTGACCAGGAGATGGAGGGGTTATACAGAGCACATACTGACCACACAGTGATGGGAATGTTGACCAGGAGCAGGGGTATACAGAGCACACCCTGGCCACACACAGGTGGGAATGTTGACCAGGAGCTGCTGGGGTTAGACAGAGCACACCCTGGCCACACAGTGATGGGCATGTTGACCAGGAGCAGGGGTATACAGAGCACACCCTGGCCACACAGATGGGAATGTTGACCAGGAGTTGCAGGGGTTATACAGAGCACACACTGGCCACACAGAGATGGGAATGTTGACCAGGAGCTGCAGGGGTTATACAGAGCACACCCTGGCCACACAGAGATGGGAATGTTGACCAGGAGCGGCTGGGGTTAGACAGAGCATACCCTGGCCACACAGTGATGGGAATGTTGACCAGGACATGCAGGGGTTATGCAGAGCACATCCTGGCCACACAGAGATGGGAATGTTGACCAGGAGCTGCAGGGGTTATACAGAGCACACCCTGGTCACACAGAGATGGGATTGTTGACCAGGACATGCAGGGGTTATGCAGAGCACATCCTGGCCACACAGAGATGGGAATGTTGACCATGAGCTGCAGGGGTTATACAGAGCACACCCTGGCCACACAGAGAAGGGAATGTTGACCAGGAGCAGGGGTTATACAGAGCACACCCTGGCCACACAGAGAAGGGAATGTTAACCAGGGGCAGGGTTTATACAGAGCACACCCTGCCCACACAGAGATGGGAATGTTGACCAGGAGATGCAGGGGTTATGCAGAGCACACCCTGGCCACACAGAGAAGGGAATGTTGACCAGGAGCAGGGGTTATACAGAGCACACCCTGGCCACACAGAGATGGGAATGTTGACCAGGAGCAGGGGTTATACAGAGCATACCCTGGCCACACAGAGAAGGGAATGTTGACGAGGAGCAGGGGTTATACAGAGCACATCATGGCCACACAGAGATGGGAATGTTGACCAGGAGCTGCAGGGGTTATACAGAGCACACCCTGGCCACACAGAGATGGGAATGTTGACCAGGAGCTGCTGGGGTTAGACAGAGCACACACTGGCCACACAGAGATGGAAATGTTGACCAGGAGCAGGGGTATACGGAGCACACCCTGGCCACACAGATGGGAATGTTGAACAGTAGCTGCAGGGGTTATACAGAGCACACCCTGGCCACACAGAGATGGGAATGTTGACCAGGAGCAGGGGTATACAGAGCACACTCTGGCCACACAGATGGGAATGTTGATCAGTAGCTGCAGGGGTTATACAGAGCACACCCTGGCCACACAGAGATGGGAATGTTGACCATGAGCAGGGGATTACAGAGCACACCCTGACCACACAGAGGTGGGAATGTTGACCAGGAGATGCAGGTGTTATACAGAGCACACCCTGGCCACACACAGAGGTAGGAATGATGACCAGGAGCAGGGGTTATACAGAGCACACCCTGGCCACACACAGAAGGGAATGTTGACCAGGAGCAGGGGTTATACAGAGCACACCCTGGCCACACAGAGAAGGGAATGTTGACCAGGAGCAGGGTTTATACAGAGCACACCCTGGCCACACAGAGATGGGAATGTTGACCATGAGATGCAGGGGTTATGCAGAGCACATCCTGGCCACACAGAGATGGGAATGTTGACATGAGCTGCAGGGGTTATACAGAGCACATCCTGGCCACACAGAGATGGGAATGTTGACCAGGAGCTGCAGGGGTTATACAGAGCACACCCTGGACAGAGAGAGATGGGAATGTTGACCAGGAGATGGAGGGGTTATACAGAGCACATCCTGACCACACAGAGATGGGAATGTTGACCAGGAGCTGCAGGGGTTATACAGAGCACACCGTGGCTACACAGAGATGGGAATGTTGACCAGGAGCTGCAGGGGTTATACAGAGCACATCGTGGCCACACAGAGATGGGAATGTTGACCAGGAGATGGAGGGGTTATACAGAGCACATACTGACCACACAGAGATGGGAATGTTGACCAGGAGCAGGGGTATACAGAGCAAACCCTGGCCACACACAGGTGGGAATGTTGACCAGGAGCTGCTGGGGTTCGACAGAGCAAATCCTGGCCACACAGTGATGGGCATGTTGACCAGGAGCAGGGGTATACAGAGCACACCCTGGCCACACAGATGGGAATGTTGACCAGGAGTTGCAGGGGTTATACAGAGCACACACTGGCCACACAGAGATGGGAATGTTGACCAGGAGCTGCAGGGGTTATACAGAGGACACCCAGGCCACACACAGATGGGAATGTTGACCATTAGCTGCTGGGGTTAGACAGAGCACACCCTGGCCACACAGTGATGGGGATGTTGACCAGGAGCTGCTAGGGTTATACAGAGCACACCCTGGCCACACAGTGATGGGGATGTTGACCAGGAGCAGGGTTATACAGAGCACACCCTGGCCACACAGATGGGAATGTTGACCAGGAGTTGCAGGGGTTATACAGAGCACACCCTGACCACACAGAGGTGGGTATGTTGACCAGGAGCTGCAGGGGTTATACAGAGCACACCCTGACCACACAGAGGTGGGCATGTTGACCAGGAGCTGCAGGGGTTATGCAGAGCACATCCTGGCCACACAGAGATGGGAATGTTGACCAGGAGTTGCAGGGGTTATACAGAGCACATCCTGACCACACAGTGATGGGAATGTTGACCAGGAGTTGCAGGGGTTATACAGAGCACATACTAACCACACAGTGATGGGAATGTTGACCAGGAGCAGGGGTATACAGAGCACACCCTGGCCACACAGAGATGGGAATGTTGACCAGGAGCAGAGGTATACAGAGCACACCCTGGCCACACAGAGATGGGAATGTTGACCAGGAGCAGGGGTTATGCAGAGCACAACATGACCACACAGAGATGGGAATGTTGACCAGGAGCTGCAGGGGTTATACAGAGCACACCCTGGCCACAAAGTGAAGGGAATGTTGACCAGGAGCAGGGGTTATACAGAGCACACCCTGGCCACACACAGATGGGAATGTTGACCAGGAGATGCAGGGGTTATGCAGAACACTTCCTGGCCACACAGAGATGGGAATGTTGGCCATGAGCTGCAGGGGTTATACAGAGCACACCTTGGCCACACAGAAATGGGAATGTTGACCAGGAGCAGGGGTTATGCAGAGCACATCCTGGCCACACAGAGATGGGAATGTTGACCAGGAGCTGCAGGGGTTAAAGAAAGCACACCCTGGCCACACAGAGATGGGAATGTTGACCAGGAGCTGAAGGGGTTATACAGAGCACATCGTGGCAACACACAGATGGGAATGTTGACCAGGAGCTGCTGGGGTTAGACAGAGCACACCCTGGCCACACAGAGATGGGAATGTTGACCAGGAGCAGAGGTATACAGAGCACACCCTGGCCACACAGATGGGAATGTTGACCAGTAGCTGCAGGGGTGATACAGAGCCCACCCTGGCCACACAGAGATGGGAATGTTGACCAGGAGCAGGGGTTATGCAGAGCACATCATGGCCACACAGAGATGGGAATGTTGACCAGGAGCTGCAGGGGTTATACAGAGCACACCCTGGCCACACAGTGAAGGGAATGTTGACCAGTAGCAGGGGTTATACAGAGTACACCCTGGCCACACAGAGAAGGGAATGTTGACCAGGAGCAGGGTTTATACAGAGCAAACCCTGGCCACACAGAGATGGGAATGTTGACCAGGAGATGCAGGGGTTATACAGAGCACACCCTGGCCACACAGAGATGGGAATGTTGACCAGGAGCTGCAGGGATTATGCAGAGCACTTCCTGGCCACACAGAGATGGGAATGTTGGCCATGAGCTGCAGGGGTTATACAGAGCACACCTTGGCCACACAGAGATGGGAATGTTGACCAGGAGCAGGTGTTATGCAGAGCACGTCCTGGCCACACAGAGATGGAAATGTTGACCAGGAGCTGCAGGGGTTATACAGAGCACACCCTGGCCACACAGAGAAGGGAATGTTGACCAGGAGCAGGGGTTAGACAGAGCACACCCTGGCCACACAGAAAAGGGAATGTTGACCAGGAGCAGGGTTTATACAGAGCACACCCTGGCCACACAGAGATGGGAATGTTGACCAGGAGATGCAGGGGTTATGCAGAGCACATTCTGGCCACACACAGATGCGAATGTTGACCATGAGCTGCAGGGGTTATACAGAGCACACCATGGCCACAAAGAGATGGGAATGTTGACCAGGAGCATGGGTTATGCAGAGCACATTCTGGCCACACAGAGATGGGAATGTTGACCATGAGCTGCAGGGGTTATACAGAGCACACCCTGGCCACATAGAGGTGGGAATGTTGACCAGGAGCAGGGGTTAGGCAGAGCACATCCTGGCCACACAGAGATGGGAATGTTGACCAGGAGCTGCAGGGGTTATACAGAGCACATCGTGGCCACACAGAGATGGGAATGTTGACCAGGAGATGCAGGGGTTATACAGAGCACACCCTGGCCACACACAGATGGGAATATTGACCACGAGCTGCTGGGGTTAGACAGAGCACACCCTGGCCACACAGAGATGGGAATGTTGACCAGGAGCAGGGGTCTACAGAGCACACCCTGGCCACACAGATGGGAATGTTGACCAGTAGCAGCAGGAGTTATACAGAGCACACACTGGCCACACAGAGATGGGAATGTTGACCAGGAGCAGGGGTATACAGAGCACACCCTGGCCACACAGATGGGAATGTTGACCAGTAGCTGCAGGGGTTATACAGAGCACACCCTGGCCACACAGAAATGGGAATGTTGACCAGGAGCAGGGGTATACAGAGCACACCCTGACCACACAGAGGTGGGAATGTTGACCAGGAGCTGCAGGGGTTATACAGAGCACACCCTGGCCACACAGAGAAGGGAATGTTGACCAGGAGCAGGGTTTATACAGAGCACACCCTGGCCACACAGAGAAGGGAATTTTGACCAGGAGATGGAGCGGTTATGCAGAGCACATCCTGGCCACACAGAGATGGGAATGTTGACCAGGAGCAGGGGTTATGCAGAGCACATCCTGCCACACAGAGATGGGAATGTTGACCAGGAGCTGCAGGGGTTATACAGGGCACACACTGGCCACACAGAGAAGGGAATGTTGACCAGGAGCAGGGGTTATACAGAGCACACCCTGGCCACACAGAGATGGGAATGTTGACCAGGAGATGCAGGGGTTATACAGAGCACACCCTGGCCACACAGAGATGGGAATGTTGACCAGGAGCAGGGGTATACAGAGCACACCCTGGCCACACAGATGGGAATGTTGACCAGGAGTTGCACGGGTTATACAGAGCACTCCCTGACCACACAGAGGTGGGAATGTTGACCAGGAGCTGCAGGGGTTATACAGAGCACACCCTGGTCACACAGAGAAGGGAATGTTGACCAGGAGCAGGGGTAATACAGAGCACAGCCTGGCCACATAGAGAAGGGAATGTTGACCAGGAGCAGGGTTTATACAGAGCATACCCTGGCCACACAGAGATGGGAATGTTGACCAGGACATGCAGGGGTTATGCAGAGCACATCCTGGCCACACAGAGATGGGAATGTTGACCATGAGCTGCAGGGGTTATACAGAGCACACCCTGGCCACACAGAGAAGGGAATGTTGACCAGGAGCAGGGGTTATACAGAGCACACCATGGCCACACAGAGAAGGGAATGTTAACCAGGGGCAGGGTTTATACAGAGCACACCCTGGCCACACAGAGATGGGAATGTTGACCAGGAGCATGGGTTATGCAGAGCACATCCTGGCCACACAGAGATGAGAATGTTGACCATGAGCTGCAGGGGTTATACAGTGCACACCCTGGCCACACAGAGATGGCAATGTTGACCAGGAGCATGGGTTATGCAGAGCACATCCTGGCCACACAGAGATGAGAATGTTGACCATGAGCTGCAGGGGTTATACAGAGCACACCCTGGCCACACAGAGATGGGAATGTTGACCAGGAGCATGTGTTATGCAGAGCACATCCTGGCCATACAGAAATGGGAATGTTGACCAGGAGCTGAAGGGGTTATACAGAGCACATCGTGGCCACACAGAGATGGGAATTTTGACCAGGAGATGCAGGAGTTATACAGAGCACACCCTGGCCACACAGTGAGGGGACTGTTGACCAGGAGCAGGGGTTATACAGAGCACACCCTGGCCACACAGAGATGGGAATGTTGACCAGGAGCTGCTGGGGTTAGACAGAGCACACCCTGGCCACACAGAGATGGGAATGTTGACCAGGAGCTGCAGGGCTGATACAGAGCACACACTGGCCACACAGAGATGGGAATGTTGACCAGGAGCAGGGGTATACGGAGCACACCCTGGCCACACAGATGGGAATGTTGAACAGTAGCTGCAGGGGTTATACAGAGCACACCCTGGCCACACAGAGATGGGAATGTTGACCAGGAGCAGGGGTATACAGAGCACACTCTGGCCACACAGATGGGAATGTTGATCAGTAGCTGCAGGGGTTATACAGAGCACACCCTGACCACACAGATGTGGGAATGTTGACCAGGAGATGCAGGTGTTATACAGAGCACACCCTGGCCACACACAGAAGGGAATGTTGACCAGGAGCAGGGGTTATACAGAGCACATCCTGGCCACACAGTGATGGGAATGTTGATCATGAGCTGCAGGGGTTATACAGAGCACACCCTGGCCACACAGAGATGGGAATGTTGACCAGGAGCTGCAGGGGTTATACAGAGCACATCGTGGCCACACAGAGATGGGAATGTTGACCAGGAGATGGAGGGGTTATACAGAGCACACCCTGGCCACACAGTGATGGGAATGTTGACCAAAGTTGCACGGGTTATACAGAGCATATACTGACCACACAGTGATGGGAATGTTGACCAGGAGCAGGGGTATACAGAGCACACCCTGGCCACACACAGGTGGGAATGTTGACCAGGAGCTGCTGGGGTTAGACAGAGCACACCCTGGCCACACAGTGATGGGAATGTTGACCAGGAGCAGGGGTATACAGAGCACACCCTGGCCACACAGATGGGAATGTTGACCAGGAGCTGCAGGGGTTATACAGAGAACACCCAGGCCACACACAGATGGGAATGTTGACCATTAGCTGCTGGGGTTAGACAGAGCACTCCCTGGCCACACAGTGATGGGGATGTTGACCAGGAGCAGGGTTATACAGAGCACACCCTGGCCACACAGATGGGAATGTTGACCAGGAGTTGCAGGGGTTATACAGAGCACACCCTGGCCACACACAGAGGTGAGAATGTTGACCAGGAGCAGATGTTATACAGAGCACACCCTGGCCACACAGAGAAGGGAATGTTGACCAGGAGCAGGGTTTATACAGAGCACACCCTGGCCACACAGAGATGGGAATGTTGACCAGGAGATGCAGGGGTTATGCAGATCACACCCTGGCCACACAGAGATGGGAATGTTGACCAGGAGCAGGGGTATACAGAGCACACCCTGGCCACACACAGATGGGAATGTTGACCAGGGGTTGCAGGGGTTATACAGAGCACACCCTGGCCACACAGAGATGGGAATGTTGACCAGGAGCAGAGGTATACAGAGCACACCCTGGCCACACAGAGATGGGAATGTTGACCAGGAGCAGGGGTTATGCAGAGCACAACATGACCACACAGAGATGGGAATGTTGACCAGGAGCTGCAGGGGTTATACAGAGCACATCCTGGCCACACAGTGAAGGGAATGTTGACCAGGAGCAGGGGTTATACAGAGCACACCCTGGCCACACAGAGATGGGAATGTTGACCAGGAGATGCAGGGGTTATGCAGAGCACTTCCTGGCCACACAGAGATGGGAATGTTGGCCATAAGCTGCAGGGGTTATACTGAGCACACATTGGCCACACAGAAATGGGAATGTTGACCAGGAGATGCAGGGGTTATACAGAGCACACCCTGGCCACACAGAGATGGGAATGTTGACCAGGAGATGCAGGGGTTATGCAGAGCACATCCTGGCCACACAGAGATGGGAATGTTGACCATGATCTGCAGGGGTTATACAGAGCACATCCTGGCCACACAGCGATGGGAATGTTGACCAGGAGCATGGGTTATGCAGAGCGCATCCTGGCCACACAGAAATGGGAATGTTGACCAGGAGCTGAAGGGGTTATACAGAGCACATCGTGGCCACACAGAGATGGGACTGTTGACCAGGAGCTGCTGGGGTTAGACAGAGCACACCCTGGCCACACAGAGATGGGAATGTTGACCAGGAGCTGCAGGGGTTACACAGAGCACACCCTGGCCACACAGTGAAGGGACTGTTGACCAGGAGCAGGGGTTATACAGAGCACACCCTGGCCACAAAGAGATGGGAATGTTGACCAGGAGCTGCTGGGGTTAGACAGAGCACACCCTGGCCACACAGAGATGGGAATGTTGACCAGGAGCTGCAGGGGTGATACAGAGCACACACTGGCCACACAGAGATGGGAATGTTGACCAGGAGCAGGGGTATACGGAGCACACCCTGGCCACACAGATGGGAATGTTGAACAGTAGCTGCAGGGGTTATACAGAGCACACCCTGGCCACACAGAGATGGGAATGTTGACCAGGAGCAGGGGTATACAGAGCACACTCTGGCCACACAGATGGGAATGTTGATCAGTAGCTGCAGGGGTTATACAGTGCACACCCTGACCACACAGATGTGGGAATGTTGACCAGGAGATGCAGGTGTTATACAGAGCACACCCTGGCCACACACAGAAGGGAATGTTGACCAGGAGCAGGGGTTATACAGAGCACATCCTGGCCACACAGTGATGGGAATGTTGACCATGAGCTGCAGGGTTATACAGAGCACACCCTGGCCACACAGAGATGGGAATGTTGACCAGGAGCTGCAGGGGTTATACAGAGCACATCGTGGCCACACAGAGATGGGAATGTTGACCAGGAGATGGAGGGGTTATACAGAGCACACCCTGGCCACACAGTGATGGGAATGTTGACCAAAGTTGCACGGGTTATACAGAGCACATACTGACCACACAGTGATGGGAATGTTGACCAGGAGCAGGGGTATACAGAGCACACCCTGGCCACACACAGGTGGGAATGTTGACCAGGAGCTGCTGGGGTTAGACAGAGCACACCCTGGCCACACAGTGATGGGAATGTTGACCAGGAGCAGGGGTATACAGAGCACACCCTGGCCACACAGATGGGAATGTTGACCAGGAGTTGCAGGGGTTATACAGAGCACACACTGGCCACACAGAGATGGGAATGTTGACCAGGAGCTGCAGGGGTTATACAGAGAACACCCAGGCCACACACGGATGGGAATGTTGACCATTA
Source organism: Scyliorhinus torazame (assembly GCF_047496885.1). NCBI lineage: Eukaryota > Metazoa > Chordata > Chondrichthyes > Carcharhiniformes > Scyliorhinidae > Scyliorhinus > Scyliorhinus torazame. The sequence continues at coordinate 820,094 of NW_027307772.1, forward strand.
GCTGCTGGGGTTAGACAGAGCACTCCCTGGCCACACAGTGATGGGGATGTTGACCAGGAGCAGGGTTATACAGAGCACACCCTGGCCACACAGATGGGAATGTTGACCAGGAGTTGCAGGGGTTATACAGAGCACACCCTGGCCACACACAGAGGTGAGAATGTTGACCAGGAGCAGATGTTATACAGAGCACACCCTGGCCACACAGAGAAGGGAATGTTGACCAGGAGATGGAGGGGTTATACAGAGCACATACTGACCACACAGTGATGAGAATGTTGACCAGGAGCAGGGGTATACAGAGCACACCCTGGCCACACACAGGTGGGAATGTTGACCAGGAGCTGCTGGGGTTAGACAGAGCACACCCTGGCCACACAGTGATGGGCATGTTGACCAGGAGCAGGGGTATACAGAGCACACCCTGGCCACACAGATGGGAATGTTGACCAGGAGTTGCAGGGGTTATACAGAGCACACACTGGCCACACAGAGATGGGAATGTTGACCAGGAGCTGCAGGGGTTATACAGAGCACACCCTGGCCACACAGAGATGGGAATGTTGACCAGGAGCGGCTGGGGTTAGACAGAGCATACCCTGGCCACACAGTGATGGGAATGTTGACCAGGACATGCAGGGGTTATGCAGAGCACATCCTGGCCACACAGAGATGGGAATGTTGACCAGGAGCTGCAGGGGTTATACAGAGCACACCCTGGTCATACAGAGATGGGATTGTTGACCAGGACATGCAGGGGTTATGCAGAGCACATCCTGGCCACACAGAGATGGGAATGTTGACCATGAGCTGCAGGGGTTATACAGAGCACACCCTGGCCACACAGAGAAGGGAATGTTGACCAGGAGCAGGGGTTATACAGAGCACACCCTGGCCATACAGAGAAGGGAATGTCAACCAGGGGCAGGGTTTATACAGAGCACACCCTGCCCACACAGAGATGGGAATGTTGACCAGGAGATGCAGGGGTTATGCAGAGCACACCCTGGCCACACAGAGAAGGGAATGTTGACCAGGAGCAGGGGTTATACAGAGCACACCCTGGCCACACAGAGATGGGAATGTTGACCAGGAGCAGGGGTTATACAGAGCATACCCTGGCCACACAGAGAAGGGAATGTTGACCAGGAGCAGGGGTTATACAGAGCACATCATGGCCACACAGAGATGGGAATGTTGACCAGGAGCTGCAGGGGTTATACAGAGCACACCCTGGCCACACAGAGATGGGAATGTTGACCAGGAGCTGCTGGGGTTAGACAGAGCACACACTGGCCACACAGAGATGGGAATGTTGACCAGGAGCAGGGGTATACGGAGCACACCCTGGCCACACAGATGGGAATGTTGAACAGTAGCTGCAGGGGTTATACAGAGCACACCCTGGCCACACAGAGATGGGAATGTTGACCAGGAGCAGGGGTATACAGAGCACACTCTGGCCACACAGATGGGAATGTTGATCAGTAGCTGCAGGGGTTATACAGAGCACACCCTGGCCACACAGAGATGGGAATGTTGACCATGAGCAGGGGATTACAGAGCACACCCTGACCACACAGAGGTGGGAATGTTGACCAGGAGATGCAGGTGTTATACAGAGCACACCCTGGCCACACACAGAGGTAGGAATGATGACCAGGAGCAGGGGTTATACAGAGCACACCCTGGCCACACACAGAAGGGAATGTTGACCAGGAGCAGGGGTTATACAGAGCACACCCTGGCCACACAGAGAAGGGAATGTTGACCAGGAGCAGGGTTTATACAGAGCACACCCTGGCCACACAGAGATGGGAATGTTGACCATGAGATGCAGGGGTTATGCAGAGCACATCCTGGCCACACAGAGATGGGAATGTTGACATGAGCTGCAGGGGTTATACAGAGCACATCCTGGCCACACAGAGATGGGAATGTTGACCAGGAGCTGCAGGGGTTATACAGAGCACACCCTGGACAGAGAGAGATGGGAATGTTGACCAGGAGATGGAGGGGTTATACAGAGCACATCCTGACCACACAGAGATGGGAATGTTGACCAGGAGCTGCAGGGGTTATACAGAGCACACCGTGGCCACACAGAGATGGGAATGTTGACCAGGAGCTGCAGGGGTTATACAGAGCACATCGTGGCCACACAGAGATGGGAATGTTGACCAGGAGATGGAGGGGTTATACAGAGCACATACTGACCACACAGTGATGGGAATGTTGACCAGGAGCAGGGGTATACAGAGCAAACCCTGGCCACACACAGGTGGGAATGTTGACCAGGAGCTGCTGGGGTTCGACAGAGCAAACCCTGGCCACACAGTGATGGGCATGTTGACCAGGAGCAGGGGTATACAGAGCACACCCTGGCCACACAGATGGGAATGTTGACCAGGAGTTGCAGGGGTTATACAGAGCACACACTGGCCACACAGAGATGGGAATGTTGACCAGGAGCTGCAGGGGTTATACAGAGGACACCCAGGCCACACACAGATGGGAATGTTGACCATTAGCTGCTGGGGTTAGACAGAGCACACCCTGGCCACACAGTGATGGGGATGTTGACCAGGAGCTGCTAGGGTTATACAGAGCACACCCTGGCCACACAGTGATGGGGATGTTGACCAGGAGCAGGGTTATACAGAGCACACCCTGGCCACACAGATGGGAATGTTGACCAGGAGTTGCAGGGGTTATACAGAGCACACCCTGACCACACAGAGGTGGGTATGTTGACCAGGAGCTGCAGGGGTTATACAGAGCACACCCTGACCACACAGAGGTGGGCATGTTGACCAGGAGCTGCAGGGGTTATGCAGAGCACATCCTGGCCACACAGAGATGGGAATGTTGACCAGGAGTTGCAGGGGTTATACAGAGCACATCCTGACCACACAGTGATGGGAATGTTGACCAGGAGTTGCAGGGGTTATACAGAGCACATACTAACCACACAGTGATGGGAATGTTGACCAGGAGCAGGGGTATACAGAGCACACCCTGGCCACACACAGATGGGAATGTTGACCAGGAGTTGCAGGGGTTATACAGAGCACACCCTGGCCACACAGAGATGGGAATGTTGACCAGGAGCAGAGGCATACAGAGCCCACCCTGGCCACACAGAGATGGGAATGTTGACCAGGAGCAGGGGTTATGCAGAGCACAACATGACCACACAGAGATGGGAAAGTTGACCAGGAGCTGCAGGGGTTATACAGAGCACACCCTGGCCACAAAGTGAAGGGAATGTTGACCAGGAGCAGGGGTTATACAGAGCACACCCTGGCCACACACAGATGGGAATGTTGACCAGGAGATGCAGGGGTTATGCAGAACACTTCCTGGCCACACAGAGATGGGAATGTTGGCCATGAGCTGCAGGGGTTATACAGAGCACACCTTGGCCACACAGAAATGGGAATGTTGACCAGGAGCAGGGGTTATGCAGAGCACATCCTGGCCACACAGAGATGGGAATGTTGACCAGGAGCTGCAGGGGTTAAAGAAAGCACACCCTGGCCACACAGAGATGGGAATGTTGACCAGGAGCTGAAGGGGTTATACAGAGCACATCGTGGCAACACACAGATGGGAATGTTGACCAGGAGCTGCTGGGGTTAGACAGAGCACACCCTGGCCACACAGAGATGGGAATGTTGACCAGGAGCAGAGGTATACAGAGCACACCCTGGCCACACAGATGGGAATGTTGACCAGTAGCTGCAGGGGTGATACAGAGCCCACCCTGGCCACACAGAGATGGGAATGTTGACCAGGAGCAGGGGTTATGCAGAGCACATCATGGCCACACAGAGATGGGAATGTTGACCAGGAGCTGCAGGGGTTATACAGAGCACACCCTGGCCACACAGTGAAGGGAATGTTGACCAGTAGCAGGGGTTATACAGAGTACACCCTGGCCACACAGAGAAGGGAATGTTGACCAGGAGCAGGGTTTATACAGAGCAAACCCTGGCCACACAGAGATGGGAATGTTGACCAGGAGATGCAGGGGTTATACAGAGCACACCCTGGCCACACAGAGATGGGAATGTTGACCAGGAGCTGCAGGGGTTATGCAGAGCACTTCCTGGCCACACAGAGATGGGAATGTTGGCCATGAGCTGCAGGGGTTATACAGAGCACACCTTGGCCACACAGAGATGGGAATGTTGACCAGGAGCAGGTGTTATGCAGAGCACGTCCTGGCCACACAGAGATGGAAATGTTGACCAGGAGCTGCAGGGGTTATACAGAGCACACCCTGGCCACACAGAGAAGGGAATGTTGACCAGGAGCAGGGGTTAGACAGAGCACACCCTGGCCACACAGAAAAGGGAATGTTGACCAGGAGCAGGGTTTATACAGAGCACACCCTGGCCACACAGAGATGGGAATGTTGACCAGGAGATGCAGGGGTTATGCAGAGCACATTCTGGCCACACACAGATGCGAATGTTGACCATGAGCTGCAGGGGTTATACAGAGCACACCATGGCCACAAAGAGATGGGAATGTTGACCAGGAGCATGGGTTATGCAGAGCACATTCTGGCCACACAGAGATGGGAATGTTGACCATGAGCTGCAGGGGTTATACAGAGCACACCCTGGCCACATAGAGGTGGGAATGTTGACCAGGAGCAGGGGTTAGGCAGAGCACATCCTGGCCACACAGAGATGGGAATGTTGACCAGGAGCTGCAGGGGTTATACAGAGCACATCGTGGCCACACAGAGATGGGAATGTTGACCAGGAGATGCAGGGGTTATACAGAGCACACCCTGGCCACACACAGATGGGAATATTGACCACGAGCTGCTGGGGTTAGACAGAGCACACCCTGGCCACACAGAGATGGGAATGTTGACCAGGAGCAGGGGTCTACAGAGCACACCCTGGCCACACAGATGGGAATGTTGACCAGTAGCAGCAGGAGTTATACAGAGCACACACTGGCCACACAGAGATGGGAATGTTGACCAGGAGCAGGGGTATACAGAGCACACCCTGGCCACACAGATGGGAATGTTGACCAGTAGCTGCAGGGGTTATACAGAGCACACCCTGGCCACACAGAGATGGGAATGTTGACCAGGAGCAGGGGTATACAGAGCACACCCTGACCACACAGAGGTGGGAATGTTGACCAGGAGCTGCAGGGGTTATACAGAGCACACCCTGGCCACACAGAGAAGGGAATGTTGACCAGGACCAGGGTTTATACAGAGCACACCCTGGCCACACAGAGAAGGGAATTTTGACCAGGAGATGGAGCGGTTATGCAGAGCACATCCTGGCCACACAGAGATGGGAATGTTGACCAGGAGCAGGGGTTATGCAGAGCACATCCTGCCACACAGAGATGGGAATGTTGACCAGGAGCTGCAGGGGTTATACAGAGCACACACTGGCCACACAGAGAAGGGAATGTTGACCAGGAGCAGGGGTTATACAGAGCACACCCTGGCCACACAGAGATGGGAATGTTGACCAGGAGATGCAGGGGTTATACAGAGCACACCCTGGCCACACAGAGATGGGAATGTTGACCAGGAGCAGGGGTATACAGAGCACACCCTGGCCACACAGATGGGAATGTTGACCAGGAGTTGCAGGGGTTATACAGAGCACTCCCTGACCACACAGAGGTGGGAATGTTGACCAGGAGCTGCAGGGGTTATACAGAGCACACCCTGGTCACACAGAGAAGGGAATGTTGACCAGGAGCAGGGGTAATACAGAGCACAGCCTGGCCACATAGAGAAGTGAATGTTGACCAGGAGCAGGGTTTATACAGAGCATACCCTGGCCACACAGAGATGGGAATGTTGACCAGGACATGCAGGGGTTATGCAGAGCACATCCTGGCCACACAGAGATGGGAATGTTGACCATGAGCTGCAGGGGTTATACAGAGCACTCCCTGGCCACACAGAGAAGGGAATGTTGACCAGGAGCAGGGGTTATACAGAGCACACCCTGGCCACACAGAGAAGGGAATGTTAACCAGGGGCAGGGTTTATACAGAGCACACCCTGGCCACACAGAGATGGGAATGTTGACCAGGAGCATGGGTTATGCAGAGCACATCCTGGCCACACAGAGATGAGAATGTTGACCATGAGCTGCAGGGGTTATACAGTGCACACCCTGGCCACACAGAGATGGCAATGTTGACCAGGAGCATGGGTTATGCAGAGCACATCCTGGCCACACAGAGATGAGAATGTTGACCATGAGCTGCAGGGGTTATACAGAGCACACCCTGGCCACACAGAGATGGGAATGTTGACCAGGAGCATGTGTTATGCAGAGCACATCCTGGCCATACAGAAATGGGAATGTTGACCAGGAGCTGAAGGGGTTATACAGAGCACATCGTGGCCAGACAGAGATGGGAATTTTGACCAGGAGATGCAGGAGTTATACAGAGCACACCCTGGCCACACAGTGAGGGGACTGTTGACCAGGAGCAGGGGTTATACAGAGCACACCCTGGCCACACAGAGATGGGAATGTTGACCAGGAGCTGCTGGGGTTACACAGAGCACACCCTGGCCACACAGAGATGGGAATGTTGACCAGGAGCTGCAGGGGTGATACAGAGCACACACTGGCCACACAGACATGGGAATGTTGACCAGGAGCAGGGGTATACGGAGCACACCCTGGCCACACAGATGGGAATGTTGAACAGTAGCTGAAGGGGTTATACAGAGCACACCCTGGCCACACAGAGATGGGAATGTTGACCAGGAGCAGGGGTATACAGAGCACACTCTGGCCACACAGATGGGAATGTTGATCAGTAGCTGCAGGGGTTATACAGAGCACACCCTGACCACACAGATGTGGGAATGTTGACCAGGAGATGCAGGTGTTATACAGAGCACACCCTGGCCACACACAGAAGGGAATGTTGACCAGGAGCAGGGGTTATACAGAGCACATCCTGGCCACACAGTGATGGGAATGTTGATCATGAGCTGCAGGGGTTATACAGAGCACACCCTGGCCACACAGAGATGGGAATGTTGACCAGGAGCTGCAGGGGTTATACAGAGCACATCGTGGCCACACAGAGATGGGAATGTTGACCAGGAGATGGAGGGGTTATACAGAGCACACCCTGGCCACACAGTGATGGGAATGTTGACCAAAGTTGCACGGGTTATACAGAGCATATACTGACCACACAGTGATGGGAATGTTGACCAGGAGCAGGGGTATACAGAGCACACCCTGGCCACACACAGGTGGGAATGTTGACCAGGAGCTGCTGGGGTTAGACAGAGCACACCCTGGCCACACAATGATGGGAATGTTGACCAGGAGCAGGGGTATACAGAGCACACCCTGGCCACACAGATGGGAATGTTGACCAGGAGCTGCAGGGGTTATACAGAGAACACCCAGGTCACACACAGATGGGAATGTTGACCATTAGCTGCTGGGGTTAGACAGAGCACTCCCTGGCCACACAGTGATGGGGATGTTGACCAGGAGCAGGGTTATAGAGAGCACACCCTGGCCACACAGATGGGAATGTTGACCAGGAGTTGCAGGGGTTATACAGAGCACACCCTGGCCACACACAGAGGTGAGAATGTTGACCAGGAGCAGATGTTATACAGAGCACACCCTGGCCACACAGAGAAGGGAATGTTGACCAGGAGTAGGGTTTATACAGAGCACACCCTGGCCACACAGAGATGGGAATGTTGACCAGGAGATGCAGGGGTTATGCAGATCACACCCTGGCCACACAGAGATGGGAATGTTGACCAGGAGCAGGGGTATACAGAGCACACCCTGGCCACACACAGATGGGAATGTTGACCAGGGGTTGCAGGGGTTATACAGAGCACACCCTGGCCACACAGAGATGGGAATGTTGACCAGGAGCAGAGGTATACAGAGCACACCCTGGCCACACAGAGATGGGAATGTTGACCAGGAGCAGGGGTTATGCAGAGCACAACATGACCACACAGAGATGGGAATGTTGACCAGGAGCTGCAGGGGTTATACAGAGCACATCCTGGCCACACAGTGAAGGGAATGTTGACCAGGAGCAGGGGTTATACAGAGCACACCCTGGCCACACAGAGATGGGAATGTTGACCAGGAGATGCAGGGGTTATGCAGAGCACTTCCTGGCCACACAGAGATGGGAATGTTGGCCATGAGCTGCAGGGGTTATACTGAGCACACATTGGCCACACAGAAATGGGAATGTTGACCAGGAGATGCAGGGGTTATACAGAGCACACCCTGGCCACACAGAGATGGGAATGTTGACCAGGAGATGCAGGGGTTATGCAGAGCACATCCTGGCCACACAGAGATGGGAATGTTGACCATGATCTGCAGGGGTTATACAGAGCACATCCTGGCCACACAGCGATGGGAATGTTGACCAGGAGCATGGGTTATGCAGAGCGCATCCTGGCCACACAGAAATGGGAATGTTGACCAGGAGCTGAAGGGGTTATACAGAGCACATCGTGGCCACACAGAGATGGGACTGTTGACCAGGAGCTGCTGGGGTTAGACAGAGCACACCCTGGCCACACAGAGATGGGAATGTTGACCAGGAGCTGCAGGGGTTACACAGAGCACACCCTGGCCACACAGTGAAGGGACTGTTGACCAGGAGCAGGGGTTATACAGAGCACACCCTGGCCACAAAGAGATGGGAATGTTGACCAGGAGCTGCTGGGGTTAGACAGAGCACACCCTGGCCACACAGAGATGGGAATGTTGACCAGGAGCTGCAGGGGTGATACAGAGCACACACTGGCCACACAGAGATGGGAATGTTGACCAGGAGCAGGGGTATACGGAGCACACCCTGGCCACACAGATGGGAATGTTGAACAGTAGCTGCAGGGGTTATACAGAGCACACCCTGGCCACACAGAGATGGGAATGTTGACCAGGAGCAGGGGTATACAGAGCACACTCTGGCCACACAGATGGGAATGTTGATCAGTAGCTGCAGGGGTTATACAGTGCACACCCTGACCACACAGATGTGGGAATGTTGACCAGGAGATGCAGGTGTTATACAGAGCACACCCTGGCCACACACAGAAGGGAATGTTGACCAGGAGCAGGGGTTATACAGAGCACATCCTGGCCACACAGTGATGGGAATGTTGACCATGAGCTGCAGGGTTATACAGAGCACACCCTGGCCACACAGAGATGGGAATGTTGACCAGGAGCTGCAGGGGTTATACAGAGCACATCGTGGCCACACAGAGATGGGAATGTTGACCAGGAGATGGAGGGGTTATACAGAGCACACCCTGGCCACACAGTGATGGGAATGTTGACCAAAGTTGCACGGGTTATACAGAGCACATACTGACCACACAGTGATGGAAATGTTGACCAGGAGCAGGGGTATACAGAGCACACCCTGGCCACACACAGGTGGGAATGTTGACCAGGAGCTGCTGGGGTTAGACAGAGCACACCCTGGCCACACAGTGATGGGAATGTTGACCAGGAGCAGGGGTATACAGAGCACACCCTGGCCACACAGATGGGAATGTTGACCAGGAGTTGCAGGGGTTATACAGAGCACACACTGGCCACACAGAGATGGGAATGTTGACCAGGAGCTGCAGGGGTTATACAGAGAACACCCAGGCCACACACGGATGGGAATGTTGACCATTAGCTGCTGGGGTTAGACAGAGCACACCCTGGCCACACAGTGATGGGGATGTTGACCAGGAGCAGGGTTATACAGAGCACACCCTGGCCACACAGATGGGAATGTTGACCAGGAGTTGCAGGGGTTATACAGAGCACACCCTGGCCACACACAGAGGTGAGAATGTTGACCAGGAGCAGATGTTATACAGAGCACACCCTGGCCACACAGAGAAGGGAATGTTGACCAGGAGCAGGGTTTATACAGAGCACACCCTGGCCACACAGAGATGGGAATGTTGACCAGGAGATGCAGGGGTTATGCAGATCACACCCTGGCCACACAGAGATGGGAATGTTGACCAGGAGCAGGGGCATACAGAGCACACCCTGGCCACACACAGATGGGAATGTTGACCAGGAGTTGCAGGGGTTATACAGAGCACACCCTGGCCACACAGAGATGGGAATGTTGACCAGGAGCAGAGGTATACAGAGCACACCCTGGCCACACAGAGATGGGAATGTTGACCAGGAGCAGGGGTTATGCAGAGCACAACATGACCACACAGAGATGGGAATGTTGACCAGGAGCTGCAGGGGTTATACAGAGCACACCCTGGCCACACAGTGAAGGGAATGTTGACCAGGAGCAGGGGTTATACAGAGCACACCCTGGCCACACAGAGATGGGAATGGTGACCAGGAGATGCAGGGGTTATGCAGAGCACTTCCTGGCCACACAGAGATGGGAATGTTGGCCATGAGCTGCAGGGGTTATACAGAGCACACATTGGCCACACAGAAATGGGAATGTTGACCAGGAGATGCAGGGGTTATACAGAGCACAGCCTGGCCACACAGAGATGGGAATGTTGACCAGGAGATGCTGGCGTTATACAGAGCACATCCTGGCCACACAGAGATGCGAATGTTGACCATGAGCTGCAGGGGTTATGCAGAGCACTTCCTGGCCACACAGAGATGGGAATGTTGGCCATGAGCTGCAGGGGTTATACAGAGCACACCCTGGCCACACAGTGAAGGGAATGTTGACCAGGAGCAGGGGTTATACAGAGCACACCCTGGCCACACAGAGATGGGAATGGTGACCAGGAGATGCAGGGGTTATGCAGAGCACTTCCTGGCCACACAGAGATGGGAATGTTGACCATGAGCTGCAGGAGTTATACAGAGCACACCCTGGCCACATAGAGATGGGAATGTTGACCAGGAGCAGGGGTTAGGCAGAGCACATCGTGGCCACACAGAGATGGGAATGTTGACCAGGAGCAGGGGTATACAGAGCACACCCTGGCCACACAGAGATGGGAATGTTGACAAGGAGCAGGGGTATACAGAGCACACCCTGGCCACACAGAGATGGGAATGTTGACATCAGCTGCTGGGGTTAGACAGAGCACACCCTGGCCACACAGAGATGGGAATGTTGACCAGGAGCTGTAGGGGTTAGACAGAGCACACCCTGGCCACACAGAGATGGGAATGTTGACCAGGAGCTGCAGGGGTTATACAGAGCACATCCTGGCCACACAGAGATGGGAATGTTGACCATGAGCTGTAGGGGTTAGACAGAGCACACCCTGGCCACACAGAGATGGGAATGTTGACATCAGCTGCTGGGGTTAGACAGAGCACACCCTGGCCACACAGAGATGGGAATGTTGACCAGGAGCTGTAGGGGTTAGACAGAGCACACCCTGGCCACACAGAGATGGGAATGTTGACCAGGAGCTGCAGGGGTTATACAGAGCACATCCTGGCCACACAGAGATGGGAATGTTGACCAGGAGCTGTAGGGGTTAGACAGAGCACACCCTGGCCACACAGAGATGGGAATGTTGACCAGGAGCTGCAGGGGTTATACAGAGCACGTCCTGGCCACACAGAGATGGGAATGTTGACCAGGAGCTGCAGGGGTTATACAGAGCACATCCTGGCCACACAGAGATGGGAATGTTGACCAGGAGCTGCAGGGGTTATACAGAGCACACCCTGGCCACACAGATATGGGAATGTTGACCAGGAGCTGTAGGGGTTAGACAGAGCACACCATGGCCACACAGATGGGAATGTTGACCATGAGCTGCAGGGGTTATACAGAGCACATCCTGGCCACACAGAGATGGGAATGTTGACCAGGAGCAGGGGTTATGCAGAGCACATCCTGGCTACACAGAGATGGGAACGTTGACCAGGAGCTGCAGGGGTTATACAGAGCACAGTGTGGCCACACAAAGATGGGAATGTTGACCAGGAGCAGGGGTTATACAGAGCACACCCTGGCCACACAGATGGGAATGTTGACCAGGAGTTGTAGGGGTTATACAGAGCACACCCTGGCCACACACAGATGGGAATGTTGACCAGGAGCTGCTGAGGTTAAACAGAGCACACCCTGGCCACACAGTGATGGGAATGTTGACCAGGAGCTGCTGAGGTTAAACAGAGCACTCCCTGACCACAGAGGTGGGAATGTTGAACAGGAGCAGGGATATACAGAGCACAACCTGGCCACACAGATGGGAATGTTGACCAGGAGCTGCAGGGGTTATACAGAGCACACCCTGGCCACACAGAGAAGGGAATGTTGATCAGGAGCAGGAGTTATACAGAGCACACCCTGCCCACACAGAGAAGGGAATGTTGACCAGGAGCAGGGTTTATACAGAGCACACCCTGGCCACACAGAAGGGAATTTTGACCAGGAGATGGAGCGGTTATGCAGAACACATCATGGCCACACAGAGATGGGAATGTTGACCAGGAGCTGCAGGAGTTATACAGAGCACACCTTGGCCACACAGAGATGGGAACGTTGACCAGGAGCAGGGGTTATGCAGAGCACACCCTGGCCACACAGAGATGGGAATGTTGACCACGAGCTGCAGGAGTTATACAGAGCACACCTTGGCCACACAGAGATGGGAATGTTGACCAGGAGCTGCAGGGGTTATACAGAGCACACCCTGGCCACACAGAGATGGGAATGTTGACCAGGAGCTGCAGGGGTTATACAGAGCACACCCTGGACACACAGAGATGGGAATGTTGACCAGGAACAGGGGTTATACAGAGCACACCCTGGCCACACAGAGAAGGGAATGTTGACCAGGAGCAGGGTTGATACAGAGCACAACCTGGCCACACAGAGATGGGAATGTTGACCAGGAGATGCAGGGGTTATGCAGAGCACACCCTGGCCACACAGAGATGGGAATGTTGACCAGGAGCTGCAGGGGTTATACAGAGCACACCCTGGCCACACAGAGATGGGAATGTTGACCAGGAGCATGGGTTATGCAGAGCACATCCTGGCCACACAGAGATGGGAATGTTGACCAGGAGCTTAAGGGGTTATACAGAGCACATCGTGGCCACACATAGATGGGAATGTTGACCAGGAGATGCAGGGGTTATACAGAGCACACCCTGGCCACACACAGATGGGAATGTTGACCAGGAGCTGCTAGGGTTAGACAGAGCACACCCTGGCCACACAGAGATGGGAATGTTGACCAGGAGCAGGGGTATACAGAGCACACCCTGGCCACACAGATGGGAATGTTTGACAGTAGCTGCAGGGGTGATACAGAGCACATCCTGGCCACACAGAGATGGGAATGTTGACCAGGAGCAGTGTTTATACAGAGCACACCCTGGCCACACAGAGAAGGGAATTTTGACCAGGAGCAGCGGTTATACAGAGCACACCCTGGCCACACAGAGAAGGGAATGTTGACCAGGAGCAGGGTTTATACAGAGCACACCCTGGCCACACAGAGAAGGGAATTTTGACCAGGAGCAGCGGTTATACAGAGCACACCCTGGCCACACAGAGAAGGGAATGTTGACCAGGAGCAGGGTTTATACAGAGCACACCCTGGTCACACAGAGATGGGAATGTTGACCAGGAGCTGCAGGGGTTATACAGAGCACACCCGGGCCACACAGAGATGGGAATGTTGACCATGAGCTGCAGGGGTTATACAGAGCACACCCTGGCCACACAGAGAAGGGAATGTTGACCAGGAGCAGCGGTTATACAGAGCACACCCTGGCCACACAGAGAAGGGAATGTTGACCAGGAGCAGGGTTTATACAGAGCACACCCTGGTCACACAGAGATGGGAATGTTGACCAGGAGATGCAGGGGTTATGCAGAACACATCCTGGCCACACAGAGATGGGAATGTTGACCATGAGCTGCAGGGGTTATACAGAGCACAGCCTGGCCACACAGAGATGGGAATGTTGACCAGGAGCAGGGGTTATGCAGAGCACACCCTGGCCACACAGAGATGGGAATGTTGACCAGGAGATGCAGGGGTTAGACAGAGCACATCCTGGCCACACAGAGATGGGAATGTTGACCATGAGCTGCAGGGGTTATACAGAGCACACCCTGGCCACACAGAGATGGGAATGTTGACCAGGAGCTGCAGGGGTTATACAGAGCACACCCTGGCCACACAGAGATGGGAATGTTGACCAGGAGCATGGGTTATGCAGAGCACATCCTGGCCACACAGAGATGGGAATGTTGACCAGGAGCTTAAGGGGTTATACAGAGCACATCGTGGCCACACATAGATGGGAATGTTGACCAGGAGATGCAGGGGTTATACAGAGCACACCCTGGCCACACACAGATGGGAATGTTGACCAGGAGCTGCTAGGGTTAGACAGAGCACACCCTGGCCACACAGAGATGGGAATGTTGACCAGGAGCAGGGGTATACAGAGCACACCCTGGCCACACAGATGGGAATGTTTGACAGTAGCTGCAGGGGTGATACAGAGCACATCCTGGCCACACAGAGATGGGAATGTTGACCAGGAGCAGGGTTTATACAGAGCACACCCTGGCCACACAGAGAAGGGAATTTTGACCAGGAGCAGCGGTTATACAGAGCACACCCTGGCCACACAGAGAAGGGAATGTTGACCAGGAGCACGGTTTATACAGAGCACACCCTGGCCACACAGAGATGGGAATGTTGACCATGAGCTGCAGGGGTTATACAGAGCACACCCTGGCCACACAGAGAAGGGAATGTTGACCAGGAGCAGCGGTTATACAGAGCACACCCTGGCCACACAGAGAAGGGAATGTTGACCAGGAGCAGGGTTTATACAGAGCACACCCTGGTCACACAGAGATGGGAATGTTGACCAGGAGATGCAGGGGTTATGCAGAACACATCCTGGCCACACAGAGATGGGAATGTTGACCATGAGCTGCAGGGGTTATACAGAGCACAGCCTGGCCACACAGAGATGGGAATGTTGACCAGGAGCAAGGGTTATGCAGAGCACACCCTGGCCACACAGAGATGGGAATGTTGACCAGGAGATGCAGGGGTTAGACAGAGCACATCCTGGCCACACAGAGATGGGAATGTTGACCATGAGCTGCAGGGGTTATACAGAGCACACTCTGGCCACACACAGATGGGAATGTTGACCAGGAGCTGCTGGGGTTAGACAGAGCACACCCTGGCCGCACAGAGATGGGAATGTTGACCAGGAGCAGGGGTATACAGAGCACACCCTGGCCACACAGATGGGAATGTTGAACAGTAGCTGCAGGGGTTATACAGAGCACACCCTGGCCACACAGAGATGGGAATGTTGACCAGGAGCAGGGGTATACAGAGCACACCCTGGCCACACAGATATGGCAATGTTGACCAGGAGCTGCAGGGGTTATACAGAGCACACCCTGGCCACACAGAGATGGGAATGTTGACCAGGAGCTGCAGGGGTTATACAGAGCACACCCTGGCCAGACAGAGATGGGAATGTTGACCAGGAGATGCAGGGGTTATACAGAGCACACCCTGGCCACACAGAGAAGGGAATGTTGACCAGGAGCAGGGGTTATGCAGAGCACACCCTGGCCACACAGAGATGGGAATGTTGACCACGAGCTGCAGGAGTTATACAGAGCACACCTTGGCCACACAGAGATGGGAATGTTGACCAGGAGCTGCAGGGGTTATACAGAGCACACCCTGGCCACACAGAGATGGGAATGTTGACCAGGAGCTGCAGGGGTTATACAGAGCACACCCTGGACACACAGAGATGGGAATGTTGACCAGGAACAGGGTTTATACAGAGCACACCCTGGCCACACAGAGAAGGGAATGTTGACCAGGAGCAGGGTTGATACAGAGCACAACCTGGCCACACAGAGATGGGAATGTTGACCAGGAGATGCAGGGGTTATGCAGAGCACACCCTGGCCACACAGAGATGGGAATGTTGACCAGGAGCTGCAGGGGTTATACAGAGCACACCCTGGCCACACAGAGATGGGAATGTTGACCAGGAGCATGGGTTATGCAGAGCACATCCTGGCCACACAGAGATGGGAATGTTGACCAGGAGCTTAAGGGGTTATACAGAGCACATCGTGGCCACACATAGATGGGAATGTTGACCAGGAGATGCAGGGGTTATACAGAGCACACCCTGGCCACACACAGATGGGAATGTTGACCAGGAGCTGCTAGGGTTAGACAGAGCACACCCTGGCCACACAGAGATGGGAATGTTGACCAGGAGCAGGGGTATACAGAGCACACCCTGGCCACACAGATGGGAATGTTTGACAGTAGCTGCAGGGGTGATACAGAGCACATCCTGGCCACACAAAGATGGGAATGTTGACCAGGAGCAGGGTTTATACAGAGCACACCCTGGCCACACAGAGAAGGGAATTTTGACCAGGAGCAGCGGTTATACAGAGCACACCCTGGCCACACAGAGAAGGGAATGTTGACCAGGAGCAGGGTTTATACAGAGCACACCCTGGCCACACAGAGAAGGGAATTTTGACCAGGAGCAGCGGTTATACAGAGCACACCCTGGCCACACAGAGAAGGGAATGTTGACCAGGAGCAGGGTTTATACAGAGCACACCCTGATCACACAGAGATGGGAATGTTGACCAGGAGCTGCAGGGGTTATACAGAGCACACCCTGGCCACACAGAGATGGGAATGTTGACCATGAGCTGCAGGGGTTATACAGAGCACACCCTGGCCACACAGAGAAGGGAATGTTGACCAGGAGCAGCGGTTATACAGAGCACACCCTGGCCACACAGAGAAGGGAATGTTGACCAGGAGCAGGGTTTATACAGAGCACACCCTGGTCACACAGAGATGGGAATGTTGACCAGGAGATGCAGGGGTTATGCAGAGCACATCCTGGCCACACAGAGATGGGAATGTTGACCATGAGCTGCAGGGGTTATACAGAGCACAGCCTGGCCACACAGAGATGGGAATGTTGACCAGGAGCAGGGGTTATGCAGAGCACACCCTGGCCACACAGAGATGGGAATGTTGACCAGGAGATGCAGGGGTTAGACAGAGCACATCCTGGCCACACAGAGATGGGAATGTTGACCATGAGCTGCAGGGGTTATACAGAGCACACTCTGGCCACACACAGATGGGAATGTTGACCAGGAGCTGCTGGGGTTAGACAGAGCACACCCTGGCCGCACAGAGATGGGAATGTTGACCAGGAGCAGGGGTATACAGAGCACACCCTGGCCACACAGATGGGAATGTTGAACAGTAGCTGCAGGGGTTATACAGAGCACACCCTGGCCACACAGAGATGGGAATGTTGACGAGGAGCAGGGGTATACAGAGCACACCCTGGCCACACAGATATGGCAATGTTGACCAGGAGCTGCAGGGGTTATACAGAGCACACCCTGGCCACACAGAGATGGGAATGTTGACCAGGAGCTGCAGGGGTTATACAGAGCACACCCTGGCCACACAGAGATGGGAATGTTGACCAGGAGATGCAGGGGTTATACAGAGCACACCCTGGCCACACAGAGAAGGGAATGTTGACCAGGAGCAGGGGTTATACAGAGCACACCCTGGCCACACAGAGATGGGAATGTTGACCAGTAGCAGGGGTATACAGAGCACACCCTGGCCACACAGATTTGGCAATGTTGACCAGGAGCTGCAGGGGTTATACAGAGCACACCCTGGCCACACAGAGATGGGAATGTTGACCAGGAGCTGCAGGGGTTATACAGAGCACACCCTGGCCACACAGAGATGGGAATGTTGACCAGGAGATGCAGGGGTTATACAGAGCACACCCTGGCCACACAGAGAAGGGAATGTTGACCAGGAGCAGGGGTTATACAGAGCACACCCTGGCCACACAGAGATGGGAATGTTGACCAGGAGCAGGGGTTAGACAGAGCACACCTGGCCACACAGAGATGGGAATGTTGACCAGGAGATGCAGGGGTTATACAGAGCACACCCTGGCCACACAGAGATGGGAATGTTGACCAGGAGCATGGGTTATGCAGAGCACATCCTGGCCACACAGAGATGGGAATGTTGACCAGGAGCTTAAGGGGTTATACAGAGCACATCGTGGCCACACAGAGATGGGAATGTTGACCAGGAGATGTAGGGGTTATACAGAGCACACCCTGGCCACACACAGATGGGAATGTTGACCAGGAGCTGCTGGGGTTAGACAGAGCATACCCTGGCCACACAGAGATGGGAATGTTGACCAGGAGCAGGGGTATACAGAGCACACCCTGGCCACACAGATGGGAATGTTGTCCAGTAGCTGCAGGGGTGATACAGAGCACACACTGGCCACACAGAGATGGGAATGTTGACCAGGAGCAGGGGTTATACAGAGCACACCCTGGCAACACAGAGAAGGGAATGTTGACCAGGAGCAGCGGCTATACAGAGCACACCCTGGCCATACAGTGATGGGAATGTTGACCAGGAGCAGCGGTTATACAGAGCACACCCTGGCCACACAGAGAAGGGAATGTTGACCAGGAGCAGCGGCTATACAGAGCACACCCTGGCCACACAGAGATGGGAATGTTGACCAGGAGATGCAGGGGTTATACAGAGCACACCCTGGCCACACAGAGATGGGAATGTTGACCAGGAGCAGGGTTTATACAGAGCACACCCTGGCCACACAGAGATGGGAATGTTGACCAGGAGATGCAGGGGTTAGACAGAGCACATCGTGGCCACACAGAGATGGGAATGTTGACCAGGAGATGCAGGGGTTATACAGAGCACACCCTGGCCACACAGAGATGGGAATGTTGACCAGGAGCATGGGTTATGCAGAGCACATCCTGGCCACACAGAGATGGGCATGTTGACCAGGAGCTTAAGGGGTTATACAGAGCACATCGTGGCCACACAGAGATGGGAATGTTGACCAGGAGATGCAGGGGTTATACAGAGCACACCCTGGCCACACACAGATGGGAATGTTGACCAGGAGCTGCTAGGGTTAGACAGAGCACACCCTGGCCACACAGAGATGGGAATGTTGACCAAGAGCTGCAGGGGTTATACAGAGCACACCCTGGCCACACACAGAGATGGGAATGTTGACCAGGAGCTGCAGGGGTTATACAGAGCACACCCTGGCCACACACAGAGATGGGAATGTTGACCAGGAGCTGCAGGGGTGATACAGAGCACACCCTGGCCACACAGAGATGGGAATGTTGACCAGGAGCAGGGGTTATGCAGAGCACACCCTGGCCACACAGAGATGGGAATGTTGACCAGGAGCTGCAGGGGTTATACAGAGCACACCCTGGCCACACAGAGAAGGGAATGTTGACCAGGAGATGCAGGGGTTATACAGAGCACACCCTGGCCACACAGAGATGGGAATGTTGACCAGGAGCTGCAGGGGTTATACAGAGCACATCCTGGCCACACAGAGATGGGAATGTTGACCAGGAGCAGGGGTTATGCAGAGCACATCCTGGCCACACAGAGAAGGGAATGTTGACCAGGAGCAGGGTTTACACAGAGCACACCCTGGCCACACAGAGATGGGAATGTTGACTAGGAGATGCAGGGGTTATACAGAGCACATCGTGGCCACACAGAGATGGGAATGTTGACCAGAAGATGCAGGGGTTATACAGAGCACACCCTGGCCACACAGAGATGGGAATGTTGACTAGGAGATGCAGGGGTTATACAGAGCACACCCTGGCCACACACAGATGGGAATGTTGACCAGGAGCTGCTGGGGTTAGACAGAGCACACCCTGGCCGCACAGAGATGGGAATGTTGACCAGGAGCAGGGGTATACAGAGCACACCCTGGCCACACAGATGGGAATGTTGACCAGTAGCTGCACGGGTTATACAGAGCACACCCTTGCCACACAGAGATGGGAATGTTGACCAGGAGCAGGGGTATACAGAGCACACCCTGGCCACACAGATATGGGAATGTTGACCAGGAGCTGCAGGGGTTATACAGAGCACACCCTGGCCACACAGAGATGGGAATGTTGACCAGGAGCTGCAGGGGTTATACAGAGCACACCCTGGCCACACAGAGATGGGAATGTTGACCAGGAGATGCAGGGGTTATACAGAGCACACCCTGGCCACACAGAGAAGGGAATGTTGACCAGGAGCAGGGGTTATACAGAGCACACCCTGGCCACACAGAGAAGGGAATGTTGACCAGGAGCAAGGTTTATACAGAGCACACCCTGGCCACACAGAGATGGGAATGTTGACCAGGAGATGCAGGGGTTATACAGAGCACACCCTGGCCACACAGAGATGGGAATGTTGACCAGGAGCATGGGTTATGCAGAGCACATCCTGGCCACACAGAGATTGGAATGTTGACCAGGAGCTTAAGGGGTTATACAGAGCACATCGTGGCCACACAGAGATGGGAATGTTGACCAGGAGATGCAGGGGTTATACAGAGCACACCCTGGCCACACAGAGAAGGGAATGTTGAGCAGGAGCAGGGTTTATACAGAGCACACCCTGGCCACACAGAGATGGGAATGTTGACATAAGCTGCAGGGGTTATACAGAGCACATCCTGGCCACACAGAGATGGGAAGGTTGACATCAGCTGCAGGGGTTAGACAGAGCACACTCTGGCCACACAGAGATGGGAATGTTGACCAGGAGCTGTAGGGGTTAGACAGAGCACACCCTGGCCACACAGAGGTGGGAATGTTGACCATGAGCTGCAGGGGTTATACAGAGCACAGCCTGGCCACACAGATGGGAATGTTGACCATGAGCTGCAGGGGTTATACAGAGCACACCCTGGCCACACAGAGGTGGGAATGTTGACCATGAGCTGCAGGGGTTATACAGAGCACATTGTGGCCACACAAAGATGGGAATGTTGACCAGGAGCTGCTGAGGTTAAACAGAGCACACCCTGGCCACACACAGATGGGAATGTTGACCAGGAGCAGGGGTATACAGAGCACAACCTGGCCACACAGATGGGAATGTTGACCAGGAGCTGCAGGGGTTATACAGAGCACACCCTGGCCACACACAGATGGGAATGTTGACCAGGAGCTGCTGGAGTTAGACAGAGCACACCCTGGCCACACAGAGAAGGGAATGTTGATCAGGAGCAGGGGTTATACAGAGCACACCCTGGCCACACAGAGAAGGGAATGTTGACCAGGAGCAGGGTTTATACAGAGCACACCCTGGCCACACAGAGAAGGGAATTTTGACCAGGAGATGGAGCGGTTATGCAGAGTACATTGTGGCCACACAGAGATGGGAATGTTGACCATGAGTTACAGGGGTTATACAGAGCACACCCTGGCCACACAGAGATGGGAATGTTGACCAGGAGCAGGGGTTATGCAGAGCACATCCTGCCACACAGAGATGGGAATGTTGACCAGGAGCTGCAGGGGTTATACAGAGCACACCCTGGCCACACAGAGAAGGGAATGTTGACCAGGAGCAGGGGTTATACAGAGCACACCCTGGCCACACAGAGAAGGGAATGTTGACCAGGAGCAGGGTTGATACAGAGCACACCCTGGCCACACAGAGATGGGAATGTTGACCAGGAGATGCAGGGGTTATACAGAGCACACCCTGGCCACACAGAGATGGGAATGTTGACCAGGAGCATGCGTTATGCAGAGCACATCCTGGCCACACAGAGATGGGAATGTTGACCAGGAGCTTAAGGAGTTAAACAGAGCACATCGTGGCCACACAGAGATGGGAATGTTGACCAGGAGATGCAGGGGTTATACAGAGCACACCCTGTTCACACACAGATGGGAATGTTGACCAGGAGCTGCTAGGGTTAGACAGAGCACACCCTGGCCACACACAGATGGGAATGTTGACCAGGAGCAGGTGTATACAGAGCACACCCTGGTCACACAGATGGGAATGTTGACCAGTAGCTGCAGGGGTGACACAGAGCACACCCTGGCCACACAGAGATGGGAATGTTGACCAGGAGCAGGGGTTATGCAGAGCACACCCTGGACATACACAGATGGGAATGTTGACCAGGAGCTGCAGGGGTTATACAGAGCACACTCTGGCCACACAGAGATGGGAATGTTGACCAGGAGCTGCAGGGGTTATACAGAGCACGCCCTGGCCATACACAGATGGGAATGTTGACCAGGAGCTGCAGGGGTTATACAGAGCACACCCTGGCTACACAGAGATGGGAATGTTGACCATGAGCTGCAGGGGTTATGCAGAGCACATCCTGGCCACACAGAGATGGGAATGTTGACCATGAGCTGCAGGGGTTATACAGAGCACACCCTGGCCACACAGAGATGGGAATGTTGACCAGGAGTAGGGGTTATGCAGAGCACATCCTGGCCACACAGAGAAGGGAATGTTGACCAGGAGCAGGGTTTACACAGAGCACACCCTGGCCACACAGAGATGGGAATGTTGACTAGGAGATGCAGGGGTTATACAGAGCACATCGTGGCCACACAGAGATGGGAATGTTGACCAGGAGATGCAGGGGTTATACAGAGCACACCCTGGCCACACACAGATGGGAATGTTGACCAGGAGCTGCTGGGGTTAGACAGAGCACACCCTGGCCGCACAGAGATGGGAATGTTGACCAGGAGCAGGGGTATACAGAGCACACCCTGGCCACAGAGATGGGAATGTTGAACAGTAGCTGCAGGGGTTATACAGAGCACACCCTGGCCACACAGAGATGGGAATGTTGACCAGGAGAAGGGGTATACAGAGCACACCCTGGCCACACAGATATGGGAATGTTGACCAGGAGCTGCAGGGGTTATACAGAGCACACCCTGGCCACACAGAGATGGGAATGTTGACCAGGAGCTGCAGGGGTTATACAGAGCACACCCTGGCCACACAGAGAAGGGAATGTTGACCAGGAGCAGGGGTTATACAGAGCACACCCTGGCCACACAGAGAAGGGAATGTTGACCAGGAGCAGGGTTTATACAGAGCACACCCTGGCCACACAGAGATGGGAATGTTGACCAGGAGCATGGGTTATGCAGAGCACATCCTGGCCACACAGAGGTGGGAATGTTGACCAGGAGCTTAAGGGGTTATACAGAGCACATCGTGGCCACACAGAGATGGGAATGTTGACCAGGAGATGCAGTGGTTATACAGAGCACACCCTGGCCACACACAGATGGGAATGTTGACCAGGAGCTGCTGGGGTTAGACAGAGCACACCCTGGCCACACAGAGATGGGAATGTTGACCTGGAGCAGGGGTTATGCAGAGCACATCCTGGCCACACAGAGATGGTAATGTTGACCAGGAGCTGCAGGGGTTATACAGAGCACACCCTGACCACACAGTGATGGGAATGTTGACCAGGAGCAGGGTTTATACAGAGCACATCCTGGCCACACAGAGATGGTAATGTTGACCAGGAGCTGCTGAGGTTAAACAGAGCACACCCTGGCCACACACAGATGGGAATGTTGACCAGGAGCAGGGGTATACAGAGCACAACCTGGCCACACAGATGGGAATGTTGACCAGGAGCTGCAGGGGTTATACAGAGCACACCCTGGCCACACACAGATGGGAATGTTGACCAGGAGCAGGGGTTATGCAGAGCACATCCTGCCACACAGAGATGGGAATGTTGACCAGGAGCTGCAGGGGTTATACAGAGCACACCCTGGCCACACAGAGAAGGGAATGTTGACCAGGAGCAGGGGTTATACAGAGCACACCCTGGCCACACAGAGAAGGGAATGTTGACCAGGAGCAGGGTTGATACAGAGCACACCCTGGCCACACAGAGATGGGAATGTTGACCAGGAGATGCAGGGGTTATACAGAGCACACCCTGGCCACACAGAGATGGGAATGTTGACCAGGAGCATGCGTTATGCAGAGCACATCCTGGCCACACAGAGATGGGAATGTTGACCAGGAGCTTAAGGAGTTAAACAGAGCACATCGTGGCCACACAGAGATGGGAATGTTGACCAGGAGATGCAGGGGTTATACAGAGCACACCCTGTTCACACACAGATGGGAATGTTGACCAGGAGCTGCTAGGGTTAGACAGAGCACACCCTGGCCACACACAGATGGGAATGTTGACCAGGAGCAGGGGTATACAGAGCACACCCTGGTCACACAGATGGGAATGTTGACCAGTAGCTGCAGGGGTGACACAGAGCACACCCTGGCCACACAGAGATGGGAATGTTGACCAGGAGCAGGGGTTATGCAGAGCACACCCTGGACATACACAGATGGGAATGTTGACCAGGAGCTGCAGGGGTTATACAGAGCACACTCTGGCCACACAGAGATGGGAATGTTGACCAGGAGCTGCAGGGGTTATACAGAGCACGCCCTGGCCATACACAGATGGGAATGTTGACCAGGAGCTGCAGGGGTTATACAGAGCACACCCTGGCTACACAGAGATAGGAATGTTGACCATGAGCTGCAGGGGTTATGCAGAGCACATCCTGGCCACACAGAGATGGGAATGTTGACCATGAGCTGCACTGGTTATACAGAGCACACCCTGGCCACACAGAGATGGGAATGTTGACCAGGAGTAGGGGTTATGCAGAGCACATCCTGGCCACACAGAGAAGGGAATGTTGACCAGGAGCAGGGTTTACACAGAGCACACCCTGGCCACACAGAGATGGGAATGTTGACTAGGAGATGCAAGGGTTATACAGAGCACATCGTGGCCACACAGAGATGGGAATGTTGACCAGGAGATGCAGGGGTTATACAGAGCACACCCTGGCCACACACAGATGGGAATGTTGACCAGGAGCTGCTGGGGTTAGACAGAGCACACCCTGGCCGCACAGAGATGGGAATGTTGACCAGGAGCAGGGGTATACAGAGCACACCCTGGCCACAGAGATGGGAATGTTGAACAGTAGCTGCAGGGGTTATACAGAGCACACCCTGGCCACACAGAGATGGGAATGTTGACCAGGAGAAGGGGTATACAGAGCACACCCTGGCCACACAGATATGGGAATGTTGACCAGGAGCTGCAGGGGTTATACAGAGCACACCCTGGCCACACAGAGATGGGAATGTTGACCAGGAGCTGCAGGGGTTATACAGAGCACACCCTGGCCACACAGAGAAGGGAATGTTGACCAGGAGCAGGGGTTATACAGAACACACCCTGGCCACACAGAGA
Source organism: Scyliorhinus torazame (assembly GCF_047496885.1). NCBI lineage: Eukaryota > Metazoa > Chordata > Chondrichthyes > Carcharhiniformes > Scyliorhinidae > Scyliorhinus > Scyliorhinus torazame. The sequence goes on from NW_027307772.1 coordinate 845,338, forward strand.
AGGGAATGTTGACCAGGAGCAGGGTTTATACAGAGCACACCCTGGCCACACAGAGATGGGAATGTTGACCAGGAGCATGGGTTATGCAGAGCACATCCTGGCCACACAGAGGTGGGAATGTTGACCAGGAGCTTAAGGGGTTATACAGAGCACATCGTGGCCACACAGAGATGGGAATGTTGACCAGGAGATGCAGTGGTTATACAGAGCACACCCTGGCCACACACAGATGGGAATGTTGACCAGGAGCTGCTGGGGTTAGACAGAGCACACCCTGGCCACACAGAGATGGGAATGTTGACCAGGAGCAGGGGTTATGCAGAGCACATCCTGGCCACACAGAGATGGTAATGTTGACCAGGAGCTGCAGGGGTTATACAGAGCACACCCTGACCACACAGTGATGGGAATGTTGACCAGGAGCAGGGTTTATACAGAGCACATCCTGGCCACACAGAGATGGTAATGTTGACCAGGAGCTGCAGGGGTTATACAGAGCACACCCTGGCCACACAGATGGGAATGTTGACCATGAGCTGCAGGGGTTATACAGAGCACACCCTGGCCACACAGAGATGGGAATGTTGACCAGGAGCAGGGGTTATACAGAGCACACCCTGGCCACACAGAGAAGGGAATGTTGACCAGGAGCAGGGTTTATACAGAGCACACCCTGGCCACACAGAGATGGGAATGTTGACCAGGAGCAGGGGTATACAGAGCACACCCTGGCCACACAGAGATGGGAGTGTTGACCAGGAGCAGGGGTTATGCAGAGCACATCCTGGCCACACAGTTAAGGGAATGTTGACCAGGAGCTTAAGGGGTTATACAGAGCACACCCTGGCCACACAGAGATGGGAAAGTTGACCAGGAGATGCAGGGGTTATGCAGAGCACATCCTGGCCACACACAGATGGGAATGTTGACCAGGAGCTGCTAGGGTTAGACAGAGCACACCCTGGCCACACAGAGATGGGAATGTTGACCAGGAGCTGCTAGGGTTAGACAGAGCACACCCTGGCCACACAGAGATGGGAATGTTGACCAGGAGCAGGGGTATACAGAGCACACCCTGGCCACACAGATGGGAATGTTGACCAGTAGCTGCAGGGGTGATACAGAGCACACCATGGCCACACAGAGATGGGAATGTTGACCAGGAGCAGGGGTTATGAAGAGCACATCCTGGCCACACAGAGATGGGAATGTTGACCAGGAGCTGCAGGCGTTATACAGAGCACATCCTGGCCACACAGAGAAGGGAATGTTGACCAGGAGCAGCGGTTATACAGAGCACACCCTGGCCACACAGAGAAGGGAATGTTGACCAGGAGATGCAGGGGTTATACAGAGCACATCCTGGCCACACAGAGATGGGAATGTTGACCAGGAGCTGCAGGGGTTATGCAGAGCACATCCTGGCCACACAGAGAAGGGAATGTTGACCAGGAGATGCAGGGGGTATACAGAGCACACTTTGGCCACACAGAGATGGGAATGTTGACCAGGAGCAGGGGTTATGCAGAGCACATCCTGGCCACACAGAGAAGGGAATGTTGACCAGGAGCAGGGTTTACACAGAGCACACCCTGGCCACACAGAGATGGGAATGTTGACCAGGAGATGCAGGGGTTATACAGAGCACACCCTCGCCACACAGAGATGGGAATGTTGACCAGGAGCTGCTGGGGTTAGACAGAGCACACCCTGGCCGCACAGAGATGGGAATGTTGACTAGGAGATGCAGGGGTTATACAGAGCACATCGTGGCCACACAGAGATGGGAATGTTGACCAGGAGCTGCAGGGTGTATACAGAGCACACCCTGGCCACACACAGATGGGAATGTTGACCAGGAGCTGCTGGGGTTAGACAGAGCACACCCTGGCCGCACAGAGATGGGAATGTTGACCAGGAGCAGGGGTATACAGAGCACACCCTGGCCACACAGATGGGAATGTTGACCAGGAGCAGGGGTATACAGAGCACACCCTGGCCACACAGATATGGGAATGTTGACCAGGAGCTGCAGGGGTTATACAGAGCACACCCTGGCCACACAGAGATGGGAATGTTGACCAGGAGCTGCAGGGGTTATACAGAGCACACCCTGGCCACACAGAGATGGGAATGTTGACCAGGAGCAGGGGTATACAGAGCACACCCTGGCCACACAGATATGGGAATGTTGACCAGGAGCTGCAGGGGTTATACAGAGCAGACCCTGGCCACAGAGATGGGAATGTTGACCAGGAGCTGCAGGGGTTATACAGAGCACACCCTGGACACACAGAGATGGGAATGTTGACCAGGAGATGCAGGGGTTATACAGAGCACACCCTGGCCACACAGAGATGGGAATTTTGACCAGGAGCTGCAGGGGTTATACAGAGCACACCCTGGCCACACAGAGATGGGAATGTTGACCAGGAGCTGCAGGAGTTATAGAGAGCACACCCTGGCCACACAGAGAAGGGAATGTTGACCAGGAGCAGGGGTTATGCAGAGCACATCCTGGCCACACAGAGATGGGAATGTTGACCAGGAGCTTAAGGGGTTATACAGAGCACACCCTGGCCACACACAGATGGGAATGTTGACCAGGAGATGCAGGGGTTATACAGAGCACACCCTGGACATACACAGATGGGAATGTTGACCAGGAGCTGCTGGGGTTAGACAGAGCCCACCCTGGCCACACAGAGATGGGAATGTTGACCAGGAGCAGGGGTATACAGAGCACATCCTGGCCACACAGATGGGAATGTTGTCCAGTAGCTGCAGGAGATATACAGAGCACACCCTGGCCACACAGAGATGGTAATGTTGACCAGGAGCTGCAGGGGTTATACAGAGCACACCCTGGCCACACAGAGAAGGGAATGTTGACCAGGAGCAGGGTTTATACAGAGCACACCCTGGCCACACAGAGATGGGAATGTTGACCAGGAGCTGCAGGGGTTATACAGAGCACACCCTGGCCACACAGAGAAGGGAATGTTGACCAGGAGCAGGGTTTATACAGAGCACATCCTGGCCACACAGAGATGGGAATGTTGACCAGGAGATGCAGGGGTTATACAGAGCACACCCTGGCTACACAGAGATGGGAATGTTGACCAGGAGATGCAGGGGTTATACAGAGCACACCCTGGACACACACAGATGGAAATGTTGACCAGGAGTTGCTGGGGTTAGACAGAGCACACCCTGGCCGCACAGAGATGGGAATGTTGACCAGGAGCAGGGGTATACAGAGCACACCCTGGCCACACAGATGGGAATGTTGACCAGTAGCTGCAGGGGTTATACAGAGCACACCCTGGCCACACAGAGATGGGAATGTTGACCACGAGCAGGGGTATACAGAGCACACCCTGGCCACACAGATATGGGAATGTTGACCAGGAGCTGCAGGGGTTATACAGAGCACATCGTGTCCACACAGAGATGGGAATGTTGACCAGGAGCAGCTGGGGTTATACAGAGCACACCCTGGCCACACAGAGAAGGGAAAGTTGACCAGTGGCAGGGGTTATACAGAGCACACCCTGGCCACGAAGAGATGGGAATGTTGGCCAGGAGATGCAGAGGTTATGCAGAGCACATCCTGGCCACACAGAGATGGGAATGTTGACCATGGGCTGCAGGGGTGATACAGAGCACACCCTGGCAACACAGAGATGGGAATGTTGACCAGGAGTAGGGGTTATACAGAACACACCCTGGCCACACAGAGAAGGGAATGTTGACCAGGAGCAGGGGTGATACAGAACACACCCTGGCCACACAGAGAAGGGAATGTTGACCAGGAGCAGGGGTTATAAAGAACACACCCTGGCCACACAGAGAAGGGAATGTTGACCAGGAGCAGGGGTTATACAGAGCACATCCTGGCCACACAGAGATGGGAATGTTGACCAGGAGCTGAAGGGGTTATACAGAGCACATCGTGGCCACACAGAGATGGGAATGTTGACCAGGAGATGCAGGGGTTATACAGAGCACACCCTGGCCACACACAGATGGGAATGTTGACCAGGAGCTGCTGGGGTTAGACATAGCACACCCTGGCCACACAGAGATGGGAATGTTGACCAGGAGCAGGGGTATACAGAGCACACCCTGTCCACACAGATGGGAAAGTTGACCAGTATCTGCAGGGGTTATACAGATCACACCCTGGCCACACAGAGATGGGAATGTTGACCAGGAGCTGCTGGGGTTAGACAGAGCACACCCTGGCCACACAGAGATGGGAATGTTGACCAGGAGCAGGGGTATACAGAGCACACCCTGGCCTCACAGATGGGAATGTTGACCAGTAGCTGCAGGAGTTATACAGAGCACAACCTGGCCACACACAGATGGGAATGTTGACCAGGAGCTGGGGTTATACAGAGCACACCCTGGCCTCACAGAGATGGGAATGTTGACCAGGAGCTGCTGGGGTTATACAGAGCACACCCTGGCCACACAGAGAAGGGAACGTTGATCAGGAGCTGCAGGGGTTATACAGAGCACACCCTGGCCACACAGAGATGGTAATGTTGACCAGGAGCTGCAGGAGTTATACAGAGCACACCCTGGCCACACAGAGATGGGAATGTTGACCAGGAGCTGTTGGGGTTATACAGAGCACACCCTGGCTACACAGATATGGGAATGTTGACCAGGAGCTGCTGGGGTTATACAGAGCACACCCTGGCCACACAGAGATGGGAATGTCGACCAGGAGCTGCAGGAGTTATACTGAGTACTCCCTGGCCACACAGAGATGGGAATGTTGACCAGGAGATGCAGGGGTTATACAGAGCACACCCTGGCCACACAGAGATGGGAATGTTGACCAGGAGCTGCAGGGGTGAAACAGAGCACATCCTGGCCACGCCGAGATGGGAATGTTGACCAGGAGCTGCAGGGGATATACAGAGCACACCCTGGCCACACAGAGATGGGAATGTTGACCAGGAGCTGCAGGGGTTATACAGAGCTCACCCTGGCCACACAGAGATGGCAATGTTGACCAGGAGCTGCAGCGGTTATACAGAGCACACCCTGGCCACACAGAGATGAGAATGTTGACCAGGAGCTGCAGGTGTAATACAGAGCACACCCTGCTCACACAGAGATGGGAATGTTGACCAGGAGCTGCTGGGGTTATACAGAGCACACTCTGGCCACACAGAGATGGAAATGTTGACCAGGAGCTGCAGGAGTTATACAGAGCACACCCTGGCCACACAGAGATGGGAATGTTGACCAGGAGCTACAGGGGTTATACAGAGCACACCCTGGCACACAGAGATGTGAATATTGACCAGGAGCTGCAGGGATTCTACAGAGCACACCCTGGCCACACAGAGATGGGAATGTTGACCAGGAGCTGCAGGAGTTATACAGAGCACATCCTGGCTACACACAGAGATGGGAATGTTAACCAGGAGCTGCAGGGGGTTATACAGAGCACATTCTGGACACACAGAGATGGGAATGTTGACCAGGAGCTGCAGGAGTTATACAGAGCACACTCTGGCCACACAGAGATGGAAATGTTGACCAGGAGCTGCAGGGGTTATACAGTGCACACCCTGGCCACATAGTGATGGTAATGTTGACCAGGAGCTGCAAGGGGTTATACAGAGCACATTCTGGACACACAGAGATGGGAATGTTGACCAGGAGCTGCAGGAGTTATACAGAGCACACTCTGGCCACACAGAGATGGAAATGTTGACCAGGAGCTGCAGGGGTTATACAGAACACACCCTGGCCACACAGAGATGGGAATGTTGACCAGGAGCTGCAGGGGTTATACAGAGCACACCCTGGCCACACAGAGATTGGAATGTTGAGCAGGAGCTGCAGGAGTTATACAGAGCACACCCCGGACATACACAGATGGGAATGTTGAACAGGAGCTGCAGGAATTATACAGAGCACACCCTGGCCACACAGAGATGGGAATGTTGAGCAGCAGCAGGGGTTATGCAGAGCACACTCTGGCCACACAGAGATGGGAATGTTGACCAGGAGCTGCAGGAGTTAAACAGAGCACACCCTGCCCACACAGAGATGGGAATGTTGACCAGGAGCTGCAGGGGTTATACAGAGCACACACTGGCCACACAGAGATGGGAATGTTCACCAGGAGCTGCAGGGGTTATACAGAGCACACCCTGGCTACACAGAGATGTGAATGTTGGCCAGGAGCTGCAGGAGTTATACAGAGCACACCCTGGCCTCACAGAGATCGGAATGTTTACCAGGAGCTGCAGGAGTATACAGAGCACATCCTGGCCACACAGAGATGGGAATGTTGACCAGGAGCTGCAGGAGTATACAGAGCACACCCTGGCCACACAGAGATGGGAATGTTCACCAGCAGCTCCAGGGGTTATACAGAGCACACCCTGACCACACAGAGATGGGAATGTTGTCCAGGAGCTGCAGGAGTTTTACAGAGCACACCCTGGCCAAACACACAGATGGGAATGTTGACCAGGAGCTGTTGGGGTTATACAGTGCACACCCTGGCCACACAGAGATGGGAATGTTTACCAGGAGCTGCAGGAGATATACAGAGTACACCCTGGACACACACACAGATGGGAATGTTGACCAGGAGCTGCAAGGGTTATACAGAGCACACCCTGGCCACATAGAAATGGGAATATTGAACAGGAGCTGCAGGAGTTATACAGAGCATACCCTGGGAACACACAGATAGGAATGTTGACCAGGAGCTGCAGGGGTTATACAGAGCACACCCTGGCCACACAGAGATGGGAATGTTGACCAGGAGCTGCAGGGGTTATACAGAGCACACCCTGGCCACACACAGAGATGGGAATGTTAACCAGGAGCTGCAGTTGTTATACAGAGCACACCCTGGCCACACAGAGATGGGAATGTTGACCAGGAGCTGCTGGGATTATACAGAGCACACCCTGGGCACATACAGCGATGGGAATGTTGACCAGGGGCTGCAGGCGTTAAACATAGCACACCCTGGCCACACAGATATGGGAATGTTGAGCAGCAGCAGGGGTTATGCAGAGCACACTCTGGCCACACAGAGATGGGAATGTTGACGAGGAGCTGCAGGAGTTAAACAGAGCACATCCTGGCCACACACAGAGATGGGAATGTTAACCAGGAGTTGCAGGGGTTATACAGAGCACACCCTGGCTACACAGAGATGTGAATGTTGGCCAGGAGCTGCAGGAGTTATACAGAGCACATCCTGGCCACACAGTGATGGGAATGTTCACCAGCAGCTGCAGGGGTTATGCAGAGCACATCCTGGCCACACAGAGAAGGGAATGTTGACCAGGAGATGCAGGGGTTATACAGAGCACACCCTGGCCACACAGAGATGGGAATGTTGACCAGGAGCAGGGGTTATGCAGAGCACATCCTGGCCACACAGAGAAGGGAATGTTGACCAGGAGCAGGGTTTACACAGAGCACACCCTGGCCACACAGAGATGGGAATGTTGACCAGGAGATGCAGGGGTTATACAGAGCACACCCTGGCCATACAGAGATGGGAATGTTGACCAGGAGCTGCTGGGGTTAGACAGAGCACACCCTGGCCGCACAGAGATGGGAATGTTGACTAGGAGATGCAGGGGTTATACAGAGCACACCCTGGCCGCACAGAGATGGGAATATTGACCAGGAGCAGGGGTATACAGAGCACACCCTGGCCACACAGATGGGAATGTTGACCAGGAGCAGGGGTATACAGAGCACACCCTGGCCACACAGATATGGGAATGTTGACCAGGAGCTGCAGGGGTTATACAGAGCACACCCTGGCCACACAGAGATGGGAATGTTGACCAGGAGCTGCAGGGGTTATACAGAGCACACCCTGGCCACACAGAGATGGGAATGTTGACCAGGAGCAGGGGTATACAGATCACACCCTGGCCACACAGATATGGGAATGTTGACCAGGAGCTGCAGGGGTTATACAGAGCACACCCTGGACACACAGAGATGGGAATGTTGACCAGGAGATGCAGGGGTTATACAGAGCACACCCTGGCCACACAGAGAAGGGAATGTTGACCAGGAGCAGGGGTTATACAGAGCACACCCTGGCCACACAGAGAAGGGAATGTTGACCAGGAGCAGAGTTTTTACAGAGCACACCCTGGCCACACAGAGATGGGAATTTTGACCAGGAGCTGCAGGGGTTATACAGAGCACACCCTGGCCACACAGAGATGGGAATGTTGACCAGGAGCATGGGTTATGCAGAGCACATCCTGGCCACACAGAGATGGGAATGTTGACCAGGAGCTTAAGGGGTTATACAGAGCACACCCTGGCCACACACAGATGGGAATGTTGACCAGGAGATGCAGGGGTGAGACAGAGCACACCCTGGACATACACAGATGGGAATGTTGACCAGGAGCTGCTGGGGTTAGACAGAGCCCACCCTGGCCACACAGAGATGGGAATGTTGACCAGGAGCAGGGGTATACAGAGCACATCCTGGCCACACAGATGGGAATGTTGTCCAGTAGCTGCAGGAGTTATACAGAGCACATCCTGGCCACACAGAGATGGTAATGTTGACCAGGAGCTGCAGGGGTTATACAGAGCACACCCTGGCCACACAGAGAAGGGAATGTTGACCAGGAGCAGGGTTTATACAGAGCACACCCTGGCCACACAGAGATGGGAATGTTGACCAGGAGCTGCAGGGGTTATACAGAGCACACCCTGGCCACACAGAGATGGGAATGTTGACCAGGAGCAGGGTTTATACAGAGCACACCCTGGCCACACAGAGATGGGAATGTTGACCAGGAGATGCAGGGGTTATACATAGCACATCCTGGCCACACAGAGAAGGGAATGTTGACCAGGAGCAGGGTTTATACAGAGCACACACTGGCCACACAGAGATGGGAATGTTGACCAGGAGATGCAGGGGTTATACAGAGCACATCCTGGCCACACAGAGAAGGGAATGTTGACCAGGAGCAGGGTTTATACAGAGCACATCCTGGCCACACAGAGATGGGAATGTTGACCAGGAGATGCAGGGGTTATACAGAGCACATCCTGGCCACACAGAGAAGGGAATGTTGACCAGGAGCAGGGTTTATACAGAGCACACCCTGGCCACACAGAGATGGGAATGTTGACCAGGAGATGCAGGGGTTATACATAGCACATCGTGGCCACACAGAGATGGGAATGTTGACCAGGAGATGCAGGGGTTATACAGAGCACACCCTGGCCACACACAGATGGGAATGTTGACCAGGAGTTGCTGGGGTTAGACAGAGCACACCCTGGCCGCACAGAGATGGGAATGTTGACCAGGAGCAGGGGTATACAGAGCACACCCTGGCCACACAGATGGGAATGTTGACCAGTAGCTGCAGGGGTTATACAGAGCACACCCTGGCCACACAGAGATGGGAATGTTGACCACGAGCAGGGGTATACAGAGCACCCCCTGGCCACACAGATATGGGAATGTTGACCAGGAGCTGCAGGGGTTATACAGAGCACATCGTGGTCACACAGAGATGGGAATGTTGACCAGGAGCAGCTGGGGTTATGCAGAGCACATTGTGGCCACACAGAGATGGGAATGTTGACCAGGAGCTGCAGGGGTAATACAGAGCACACCCTGGACACACACATTGAGGGGAATGTTGACCAGGAGCTGCAGGAGTTATACAGAGCTCACCCTGGCCACACAGAGATGGGAATGTTGACCAGGAGCTGGGGTTATACAGAGCACACCCTGGCCTCACAGAGATGGGAATGTTGACCAGGAGCTGCTGGGGTTATACAGAGCACACCCTGGCCACACAGAGAAGGGAATGTTGATCAGGAGCTGCAGGGGTTATACAGAGCACACCCTGGCCACACAGAGATGGTAATGTTGACCAGGAGCTGCAGGAGTTATACAGAACACACCCTGGCCACACAGAGATGGGAATGTTGACCAGGAGCTGTTGGGGTTATACAGAGCACACCCTGGCTACACAGATATGGGAATGTTGACCAGGAGCTGCTGGGGTTATACAGAGCACACCCTGGCCACACAGAGATGGGAATGTCGACCAGGAGCTGCAGGAGTTATACTGAGTACTCCCAGGCCACACAGAGATGGGAATGTTTACCTGGAGCTGCAGGGGTTATACAGAGGACACCCTGGCCACACAGAGATGGGAATGTTGACCAGGAGCTGCAGGGGTGAAACAGATCACACCCTGGCCACACAGAGATGGGAATGTTGACCAGGAGCTGCTGGGGTTAGACAGAGCACACCCTGGCCACACAGAGATGGGAATGTTGACCAGGAGCAGGGGTATACAGAGCACACCCTGGCCTCACAGATGGGAATGTTGACCAGTAGCTGCAGGAGTTATACAGAGCACAACCTGGCCACACACAGATGGGAATGTTGACCAGGAGCAGGGGTTATGCAGTGCACATCCTGGCCACACAGAGATGGGAATGTTGACCAGGAGCTGCAGGGGTTATACAGAGCACACCCTGGCCACACAGGGAAGGGAATGTTGACCAGAAGCAGGGCTTATACAGAGCACACCCTGGCCACACAGAGAAGGGAATGTTGATCAGGAGCAGGGTTTATACAGAGCACACCCTGGCCACACAGAGATGGGAATGTTGACCAGGAGCTGCAGGGGTTATACAGAGTACACCCTGGCTACACAAAGATGGGAATGTTTACCAGGATCTGCAGGGGTTATACAGAGCACACCCTGGACACACAGAGATGGGAATGTTGACCAGAAGCTGCAGTTTTATACAGAGCACACCCTGGCCACACAGACATGGGAATGTTGACCAGGAGCTGCAGGGGTTATACAGAGCACACCTTGGCCACACAGAGGTGGTAATGTTGACCAGGAGCTGCAGGGGTTATACAGAGCACACACTGGCCACACAAAGAAGGGAATGTTGACCAGGAGCTGCAGAGGTTATACAGAGCACACCCTGGCAACACAGAGATGGGAATGTTGACCCGGAGCTGCAGGGGTTATACAGAGCACACCCTGGCCACACAGAGAAGGGAATGTTGACCAGGAGCTGCAGGGGTTATGCAGAGCACATTGTGGCCACACAGAGATGGGAATGTTGACCAGGAGCTGCAGGGGTAATACAGAGCACACCCTGGACACACACATTGAGGGGAATGTTGACCAGGAGCTGCAGGAGTTATACAGAGCTCACCCTGGCCACACAGAGATGGGAATGTTGACCAGGAGCTGGGGTTATACAGAGCACACCCTGGCCTCACAGAGATGGGAATGTTGACCAGGAGCTGCTGGGGTTATACAGAGCACACCCTGGCCACACAGAGAAGGGAATGTTGATCAGGAGCTGCAGGGGTTATACAGAGCACACCCTGGCCACACAGAGATGGTAATGTTGACCAGGAGCTGCAGGAGTTATACAGAGCACACCCTGGCCACACAGAGATGGGAATGTTGACCAGGAGCTGTTGGGGTTATACAGAGCACACCCTGGCTACACAGATATGGGAATGTTGACCAGGAGCTGCTGGGGTTATACAGAGCACACCCTGGCCACACAGAGATGGGAATGTCGACCAGGAGCTGCAGGAGTTATACTGAGTACTCCCTGGCCACACAGAGATGGGAATGTTGACCAGGAGCTGCAGGGGTTATACAGAGCACACCCTGGCCACACAGAGATGGGAATGTTGACCAGGAGCTGCAGGGGTGAAACAGAGCACTTCCTGGCCACACCGAGATGGGAATGTTGACCAGGAGCTGCAGGGGATATACAGAGCACACCCTGACCACACAGAGATGGGAATGTTGACCAGGAGCTGCAGGGGTTATACAGAGCTCACCCTGGCCACACAGAGATGGGAATGTTGACCAGGAGCTGCAGGGGTTATACAGAGCACTCCCTGGCCACACAGAGATGAGAATGTTGACCAGGAGCTGCAGGTGTAATACAGAGCACACCCTGCTCACACAGAGATGGGAATGTTGACCAGGAGCTGCTGGGGTTACACAGAGCATACCCTGGACGCACGGAGAAGGACATGTTGACCAGGAGCTGCAGGAGTTATACAGAGCACACCCTGGCCACACAGAGATGGGAATGTTGACCAGGAGCTACAGGGGTTATACAGAGCACACCCTGGCACACAGAGATGTGAATATTGACCAGGAGCTGCAGGGATTCTACAGAGCACACCCTGGCCACACAGAGATGGGAATGTTGACCAGGAGCTGCAGGAGTTATACAGAGCACATCCTGGCTACACACAGAGATGGGAATGTTAACCAGGAGCTGCAGGGGGTTATACAGAGCACATTCTGGACACACAGAGATGGGAATGTTGACCAGGAGCTGCAGGAGTTATACAGAGCACACTCTGGCCACACAGAGATGGAAATGTTGACCAGGAGCTGCAGGGGTTATACAGTGCACACCCTGGCCACATAGTGATGGTAATGTTGACCAGGAGCTGCAAGGGGTTATACAGAGCACATTCTGGACACACAGAGATGGGAATGTTGACCAGGAGCTGCAGGAGTTATACAGAGCACACTCTGGCCACACAGAGATGGAAATGTTGACCAGGAGCTGCAGGGGTTATACAGAACACACCCTGGCCACACAGAGATGGGAATGTTGACCAGGAGCTGCAGGGGTTATACAGAGCACACCCTGGCCACACAGAGATTGGAATGTTGAGCAGGAGCTGCAGGAGTTATACAGAGCACACCCTGGACATACACAGATGGGAATGTTGAACAGAAGCTGCAGGAATTATACAGAGCACACTCTGGCCACACAGAGATGGGAATGTTGAGCAGCAGCAGGGGTTATGCAGAGCACACTCTGGCCACACAGAGATGGGAATGTTGACCAGGAGCTGCAGGAGTTATACAGAGCACACCCTGCCCACACAGAGATGGGAATGTTGACCAGGAGCTGCAGGGGTTATACAGAGCACACACTGGCCACACAGAGATGGGCATGTTGACCAGGAGCTGCAGGAGTATACAGAGCACATCCTGGCCACACACAGAGATGGGAATGTTAACCAGGAGTTGCAGGGGTTATACAGAGCACACCCTGGCTACACAGAGATGTGAATGTTGGCCAGGAGCTGCAGGAGTTATACAGAGCACACCCTGGCCTCACAGAGATCGGAATGTTTACCAGGAGCTGCAGGAGTATACAGAGCACATCCTGGCCACACAGAGATGGGAATGTTGACCAGGTGCTGCAGGAGAATACAGAGCACACCCTGGCCACACAGTGATGGGAATGTTCACCAGCAGCTCCAGGGGTTATACAGAGCACACCCTGGACACACAGAGATGGGAATGTTGTCCAGGAGCTGCAGGAGTTTTACAGAGCACACCCTGGCCAAACACACAGATGGGAATGTTGACCAGGAGCTGTTGGGGTTATACAGTGCACACCCTGGCCACACAGAGATGGGAATGTTTACCAGGAGCTGCAGGAGATATACAGAGTACACCCTGGACACACACACAGATGGGAATGTTGACCAGGAGCTGCAAGGGTTATACAGAGCACACCCTGGCCACATAGAAATGGGAATATTGAACAGGAGCTGCAGGAGTTATACAGAGCATACCCTGGGAACACACAGATAGGAATGTTGACCAGGAGCTGCAGGGGTTATACAGAGCACACCCTGGGCACATACAGCGATGGGAATGTTGACCAGGGGCTGCAGGCGTTAAACATAGCACACCCTGGCCACACAGATATGGGAATGTTGAGCAGCAGCAGGGGTTATGCAGAGCACACTCTGGCCACACAGAGATGGGAATGTTGACCAGGAGCTGCAGGAGTTATACAGAGCACACCCTGGCCACACAGAGATGGGAATATTGACGAGGAGCTGCAGGAGTTAAACAGAGCACATCCTGGCCACACAGTGATGGGAATGTTGACCAGGAGCAGGGGTTATACAGAGCACATCCTGGCCACACAGTGATGGGAATGTTCACCAGCAGCTCCAGGGGTTATACAGAGCACACCCTGACCACACAGAGATGGGAATGTTGTCCAGGAGCTGCAGGAGTTTTACAGAGCACACCCTGGCCAAACACACAGATGGGAATGTTGACCAGGAGCTGTTGGGGTTATACAGTGCACACCCTGGCCACACAGAGATGGGAATGTTTACCAGAAGCTGCAGGAGATATACAGAGTACACCCTGGACACACACACAGATGGGAATGTTTACCAGGAGCTGCAGGGGTTATACAGAGCACACCCTGGCCACACAGAGACGGGAATGTTGACCAGGAGCTGCTGGGATTATACAGAGCACACCCTGGCCACACAGAGACGGGAATGTTGACCAGGAGCTGCTGGGATTATACAGAGCACACCCTGGCCACACACAGAGATGGGAAAGTTGACCTGGAGCTGGGATTATACAGAGCACACCCTGAACACACTGAGATGGGAATGTTGACCAGGAGCTGCAGGGGTTACACAGAGCACACCCTGGACACACAGAGATTGGAATGTTTACCAGGAGCTGCAGGGATTATACGGAGCACACCCTGGCCACAGAGAGATGGAAATCTTGACCAGGAGCTGCAGGGGTTATACAGTGCACACCCTGGCCACACAGAGTTGGGAATCTTGACCAGAAGCTGCAGGGGTTATACAGTGCACACCCTGGCCACACAGAGATGGGAATGTTGACCAGGAGCTGCTGGGGTTATACAGAGCACACTCTTGCCACACAGAGATATGAATGTTGACTAGGAGCTGCAGGGATTATACAGAGCACATCCTGGCCACACAGAGATGGGAATCTTGACCAGGAGATGCAGGGGTTATATAGTGCACACCCTGGCCACACAGAGATGGGAATCTTGACCAGGAGCTGCAGGGGTTAGACAGAGCACATCCTGGCCACACAGAGATGGGAATGTTAACCAGGAGCTGCAGGGGTTATACAGAGCACACCCTGAACACACAGTGATGGTAATGTTGACCAGGAGCTCCAAGGGGTTATACAGAGCACATTCTGGACACACAGAGATGGGAATGTTGCCCAGGAGCTGCCGGAGTTATACAGAGCACACCCTGGACACACACAGATGGGAATGTTGACCAGGAGCTGCAGGAGTTATACAGAGCACACTCTGGACACACAGAGATGGAAATGTTGACCAGGAGCTGCAGGGGTTATACAGAGCACACCCTGCCCACACAGAGATGGGAATGTTGACCAGGAGCTGCAGGGGTTATACAGAGCACAGCCTGGCCACACAGAGATTGGAATGTTGAGCAGGAGCTGCAGGAGTTATACAGAGCACACCCTGGACATACACAGATGGGAATGTTGAACAGTAGCTGCAGGAATTATACAGAGCACACCCTGGTCACACAGAGATGGGAATGTTGAGCAGCAGCAGGGGTTATGCAGAGCACACTCTGGCCACACAGAGATGGGAATGTTGACCAGGAGCTGCAGGAGTTATACAGAGCACACCCTGCCCACACAGAGATGGGAATGTTGACCAGGAGCTGCAGCAGTTATACAGAGCACACCCTGGCCACACAGAGTTGGGAATCTTGACCAGAAGCTGCAGGGATTATACAGAGCACACCCTGGCCACACAGAGATGGGAATCTAGACCAGGAGCTGCAGCAGTTATACAGAGCACACCCTGGCCACACAGAGATGGAAATGTTGACCAGGAGCTGCAGGGGTTATACAGAGCACACCCTGGACACACAGAGAGATGGGAATGTTGACCAGGAGCTGCAGGGGTTACACAGAACACGCTCTGGACACACACAGAGATGGGAATGTTGACCAGAATCTGCAGGGATTATACAGAGCACACCCTGGCCACACAGAGACGGGAATGTTGACCAGGAGCTGCAGGGCTTATACAGAGCACACCCTGGCCACACAGAGATGGGAATGTCGACCAGGAACTGCTGGGGTTATACGGAGCACACCATGGCCACACAGAGATGGGAATATTGACCAGGAGCTGCAGCAGTTATACAGAGCACACCCTGGACACACAGAGATGGGAATGTTTACCAGGAGCTGCAGGGGTTATACGGAGCACACCCTGGCCACAGAGAGATGGGAATCTTGACCACGAGCTGCAGGGGTTACACAGAGCACACCCTGGCCACACAGAGATGGGAATGTAGACCAGGAGCTGCAGGAGTTATACAGAGCGCACCCTGGCCACACAGAGATGGGAATGTTGACCAGGAGCTGCTGTGGTTATACAGAGCACACCCTGGCCACACAGAGATCTGAATGTTGGCCAGGAGCTGCAGGAGTTATACAGAGCACACCCTGCCCACACAGAGATGGGAATGTTGACCAGGAGCTGCAGCAGTTATACAGAGCACACCCTGGCCACACAGAGTTGGGAATCTTGACCAGAAGCTGCAGGGATTATACAGAGCACACCCTGGCCACACAGAGATGGGAATCTAGACCAGGAGCTGCAGCAGTTATACAGAGCACACCCTGGCCACACAGAGATGGAAATGTTGACCAGGAGCTGCAGGGGTTATACAGAGCACACCCTGGACACACAGAGAGATGGGAATGTTGACCAGGAGCTGCAGGGGTTACACAGAACACGCTCTGGACACACACAGAGATGGGAATGTTGACCAGAATCTGCAGGGATTATACAGAGCACACCCTGGCCACACAGAGACGGGAATGTTGACCAGGAGCTGCAGGGCTTATACAGAGCACACCCTGGCCACACAGAGATGGGAATGTCGACCAGGAACTGCTGGGGTTATACGGAGCACACCATGGCCACACAGAGATGGGAATATTGACCAGGAGCTGCAGGAGTTATACAGAGCACACCCTGGACACACAGAGATGGGAATGTTTACCAGGAGCTGCAGGGGTTATACGGAGCACACCCTGGCCACAGAGAGATGGGAATCTTGACCACGAGCTGCAGGGGTTACACAGAGCACACCCTGGCCACACAGAGATGGGAATGTAGACCAGGAGCTGCAGGAGTTATACAGAGCGCACCCTGGCCACACAGAGATGGGAATGTTGACCAGGAGCTGCTGTGGTTATACAGAGCACACCCTGGCCACACAGAGATCTGAATGTTGGCCAGGAGCTGCAGGAGTTATACAGAGCACACCCTGGCCACGCAGAGATGGGAATGTTGACCAGGAGCTGCAGGAGTTATACAGAGCACACCCTGACCACACAGAGATGGGAATGTTGACCAGGAGCTGCTGAGGTTATACAGAGCACATCCTGGCCACACACAGAGATGGGAATGTTAACCAGGAGCTGCAGTTGTTATACAGAGCACACCCTGGCCACACAGAGATGGCAATGTTGACTAGGAGCTCCTGGGGTTATACAGAGCACACCCTGGCCACACACAGAGATGGGAATGTTGACCTGGAGCTGGGATTATACAGAGCACACCCTGAACACACTGAGATGGGAATGTTGACCAGGAGCTGCAGGGGTTATACAGTGCACACCCTGGCCACACAGTAATGCTAATGTTGACCAGGAGCTGCAGGGGTTATACAGAGCACATCCTGGACACAGAGAGATGGGAATGTTGCCCAGGAGCTGCCGGAGTTATACAGAGCACACTCTGGCCACACAGAGATGGAAATGTTGACCAGGAGCTGCAGGGGTTATACAGAGCACACCCTGGCCACACAGAGATGGG
The DNA here is from genome assembly GCF_047496885.1 of Scyliorhinus torazame. Classification (NCBI taxonomy): domain Eukaryota; kingdom Metazoa; phylum Chordata; class Chondrichthyes; order Carcharhiniformes; family Scyliorhinidae; genus Scyliorhinus; species Scyliorhinus torazame. The sequence goes on from NW_027307772.1 coordinate 863,098, forward strand.
AATGTTGACCAGGAGCTGCAGGGGTTATACAGAGCACACCCTGGCCACACAGAGATGGAAAGGTTGACCAGGAGCTGCTGGGGTTATACAGAGCACACCCTGGACAGAGAGAGAGGGGAATGTTGACCAGGAGCAGGGGTTATACAGAGCACACCCTGGCCACACAGAGATGGGAATGTTGAGCAGCAGCAGGGGTTATGCAGAGCACACCCTGGCCACACAGAGATGGGAATGTTGACCAGGAGCTGCAGGAGTTATACAGAGCACACCCTGCCCACACAGAGATGGGAATGTTGACCAGGAGCTGCAGGAGTTATACAGAGCACACCCTGGCCACACAGAGACGGGAATCTTGACCAGAAGCTGCAGGGGTTATACAGAGCACACCCTGACCACACAGAGATGGGAATCTTGACCAGGAGCTGCAGGAGTTATACAGAGCACACCCTGCCCACACAGAGATGGGAATGTTGACCAGGAGCTGCTGCGGTTATACAGAGCACACCCTGGCCACACAGAGATGGGATAGTTGACCAGGAGCTGCTGCGGTTATACAGAGCACACCCTGTCCACACAGAGATGTGAATGTTGACCAGGAGCTGCAGGAGATATACAGAGCACACGCTGGCCACACAGAGAAGGGAATGTTGACCAGGAGCTGCAGGTGTTATACAGTGCACACCCTGGCCTCACAGAGATGGGAATGTTGACCAGGAGCTGCAGGGGATATACAGAGCACACCCTGGCCACACAGCGATGGGATAGTTGACCAGGAGCTGCATGAGTTATAAAGAGCACACCCTGGCCACACAGATGGGAATGTTGACCAGGAGCTGCAGGGGTTATACAGAGCACATCCTGGCCACACAGAGATGGGAATGTTGACCAGGAACTGCTGGGGTTATACAGAGCACACCCTGGCCACACAGAGATGGGAATGTTGACCAGGAGCTGCAGGGGTTATACAGAGCACACCCTGGCCACACAGAGATGGGAATGTTGACCATGAGCTGCAGGGGTTATACAGAGCACACCCTGGCCACACAGAGATGGGAATGTTGACCAGGAGCTGCAGGGGTTATACAGAGCACACCCTGGGCACAAACAGAGATGGGAATGTTGAACAGGAGCTGCAGCGGTTATACAGAGCACACCCTGGCCACACAGAGATGAGAATGTCGATGAGGAGCTGCAGTGGTTATACAGAGCACACCCTGGCCACACAGAGATGGGAATGTTGACCAGGAGCTGCTGCGGTTATACAGAGCACACCCTGGCCACACAGAGATGGAAATCTTGACCAGAAGCTGCAGGGGTTATGCAGAGCATATCCTGGCCACACAGAGATGGGAATCTTGACCAGGAGCTGCAGGGGTTATACAGTGCACACCCTGGCCACACAGAGATGGGAATGTTGACCAGGAGTTGCAGGGGTTATACAGAGCACACCCTGGCCACACAGAGATGGGAATGTTGAACAGGAGCTGCTGGGGTTATACAGAGCACACTCTGGCCACACAGAGATGTGAATGTTGACTAGGAGCTGCAGGGATTATACAGAGCACATCCTGGCCACACAGAGATGGGAATGTTAACCAGGAGCTGCAGGGGTTATACAGAGCACACCCTGGCCACACAGAGACGGGAATGTTGACCAGGAGCAGCAGGGGTTATACAGAGCACATCCTGGCCACACAGAGATGGGAATGTTAACCAGGAGCTGCTGGGGTTATGCAGAGCACACCCTGGCCACACAGAGACGGGAATGTTGACCAGGAGCGGCTGGGGTTATACAGAGCACACCCTGGCCACACAGAGACGGGAATGTTGACCAGGAGCTGCTGGGGTTATACTGAGCTCACCCTGGCCACACAGAGACGGGAATGTTGAACAGGAGCTGCAGGAGTTATACAGAGCACACTCTGGCCACACAGAGATGGGAATGTTGACCAGGAGCTGCAGGTGTTTTATAGAGGACACCATGGCCACACAGAGATGGAAATCTTGACCAGAAGCTGCAGGGGTTATACAGAGCACATCCTGGCCACACAGATATGGGAATGTTGACCAGGAGCTGCAGGGGTTATACAGAGCTCACCCTGGCCACACAGAGATGAGAATGTCGACCAGGAACTGCTGGGGTTATACAGAGCACACCCTGGCCACACAGAGATGGGAATATTGACCAGGAGCTGCAGGGGTTACACAGAGCACACCCTGGACACACAGAGATTGGAATGTTTACCAGGAGCTGCAGGGGTTATACAGAGCACACCCTGGCCACACAGAGATGGGAATCTTGACCAGGAGCTGCAGGGGTTATACAGTGCACACCCTGGCCACACAGAGATGGGAATGTTGACCAGGAGTTGCCGGGGTTATACAGAACACACCCTGGCCACACAGAGATGGGAATGTTGAACAGGAGCTGCTGGGGTTATACAGAGCACACTCTGGCCACACAGAGATGTGAATGTTGACTAGGAGCTGCAGGGATTATACAGAGCACATCCTGGCCACACAGAGATGGGAATGTTAACCAGGAGCTGCAGGGGTTATACAGAGCACACCCTGGCCACACAGAGACGGGAATGTTGACCAGGAGCTGCTGGGGTTATACAGAGCACACCCTGGCCACACAGAGACGGGAATGTTGACCAGGAGCGGCTGGGGTTATACAGAGCACACCCTGGCCACACAGAGACGGGAATGTTGACCAGGAGCTGCTGGGGTTATACAGAGCACACCCTGAACACACTGAGATGGTGAATGTTGACCAGGAGCTGCAGGGGTTATACAGTGCACACCCTGGCCACACAGTGATGGTAATGTTGACCAGGAGCTGCAAGGGGTTCTACAGAGCACATTCTGGACACACAGAGATGGGAATGTTGCCCAGGAGCTGCCGGAGTTATACAGAGCACACCCTGGACACACACAGATGGGAATGTTGACCAGGAGCTGCAGGAGTTATACAGAGCACACTCTGGCCACACAGAGATGGAAATGTTGACCAGGAGCTGCAGGGGTTATACAGAACACACCCTGGCCACACAGAGATGGGAATGTTGACCAGGAGCTGCAGGGGTTATACAGAGCACACCCTGGCCACACAGAGATTGGAATGTTGAGCAGGAGCTGCAGGAGTTATACAGAGCACACCCTGGACATACACAGATGGGAATGTTGAACAGGAGCTGCAGGAATTATACAGAGCACACCCTGGCCACACAGAGATGGGAATGTTGAGCAGCAGCAGGGGTTATGCAGAGCACACTCTGGCCACACAGAGGTGGGAATGTTGACCAGGAGCTGCAGGAGTTATACAGAGCACACCCTGCCCACACAGAGATGGGAATGTTGACCAGGAGCTGCAGCAGTTATACAGAGCACACCCTGGCCACACAGAGATGGGAATCTTGACCAGAAGCTGCAGGGATTATACAGAGCACACCCTGGCCACACAGAGATGGGAATTTTGACCAGGAGCTGCAGGAGATATACAGAGCACACCCTGGCCACAGACAGAGATGGGAATGTTGACCATGAGCTGCAGGGGTTATAGACAGCACATCCTGGCCACACAGAGTTGGGAATGTTGACCAGGAACTGCTGGGGTTATACAGAGCACACCCTGGCCACACAGAGATGGAAATGTTGACCAGGAGCTGCAGGGGTTATACAGAGCACACAGTGGCCACACTGAGATGGGAATGTTGACCAGGAGCTGCTGGGGTTATATAGAGCACACCCTGGCCAAACAGAGATGGGAATGTTGACCAGGAGCTGCTGGGGTTATACAGAGCTCACCCTGGTCACACAGAGACGGGAATGTTGAACAGGAGCTGCAGGGGTTATACAGAGCTCACCCTGGCCACACAGAGATGGGAATGTTGACCAGGAGCTGCAGGGGTTATGCAGAGCACACCCTGGCTACACAGAGATGGGAATGTTGACCAGGAGCTGCAAGAGGTTATACAGAGCACACCCTGGATACACTGAGATGGGAATGTTGACCAGGAGCTGCTGGGGTTATACAGAGCACACCCTGGGCACACAGAGATGGGAATGTTGACCTGGAGCTCGGATTATACAGAGCACACCCTGAACACACTGAGATGGTGACTGTTGACCAGGAGCTGCAGGGGTTATACAGTGCACACCTTGGCCACACAGTGATGGTAATGTTGACCAGGAGCTGCAAGGGGTTATACAGAGCACATTCTGGACACACAGAGATGGGAATGTTGCCCAGGAGCTGCCGGAGTTATACAGAGCACACCCTGGACACACACAGATGGGAATGTTGACCAGGAGCTGCAGGAGTTATACAGAGCACACTCTGGCCACACAGAGGTGGGAATGTCGACGAGGAGCTGCAGGTGTTAAAGAAAGCACACTCTGGCCACACAGAGATGGGAATGTTGACCAGGAGCTGCAGGGGTTATACAGAGCACACCATGGCCACACAGAGATGGGAATGTTGACCAGGAGCTGCAGGGGTTACACAGAGCACACTCTGGCCACACAGAGATGGGAATGTTGACCAGGAGCTGCAGGTGTTTTATAGAGGACACCATGGCCACACAGAGATGGAAATCTTGACCAGAAGCTGCAGGGGTTATACAGAGCACATCCTGGCCACACAGATATGGGAATGTTGACCAGGAGCTGCAGGGGTTATACAGAGCTCACCCTGGCCACACAGAGATGAGAATGTCGACCAGGAACTGCTGGGGTTATACAGAGCACACCCTGGCCACACAGAGATGGGAATATTGACCAGGAGCTGCAGGGGTTACACAGAGCACACCCTGGACACACAGAGATTGGAATGTTTACCAGGAGCTGCAGGGGTTATACAGAGCACACCCTGGCCACACAGAGATGGGAATCTTGACCAGGAGCTGCAGGGGTTATACAGTGCACACCCTGGCCACACAGAGATGGGAATGTTGACCAGGAGTTGCCGGGGTTATACAGAACACACCCTGGCCACACAGAGATGGGAATGTTGAACAGGAGCTGCTGGGGTTATACAGAGCACACTCTGGCCACACAGAGATGTGAATGTTGACTAGGAGCTGCAGGGATTATACAGAGCACATCCTGGCCACACAGAGATGGGAATGTTAACCAGGAGCTGCAGGGGTTATACAGAGCACACCCTGGCCACACAGAGACGGGAATGTTGACCAGGAGCTGCTGGGGTTATACAGAGCACACCCTGGCCACACAGAGACGGGAATGTTGACCAGGAGCGGCTGGGGTTATACAGAGCACACCCTGGCCACACAGAGACGGGAATGTTGACCAGGAGCTGCTGGGGTTATACAGAGCACACCCTGAACACACTGAGATGGTGAATGTTGACCAGGAGCTGCAGGGGTTATACAGTGCACACCCTGGCCACACAGTGATGGTAATGTTGACCAGGAGCTGCAAGGGGTTCTACAGAGCACATTCTGGACACACAGAGATGGGAATGTTGCCCAGGAGCTGCCGGAGTTATACAGAGCACACCCTGGACACACACAGATGGGAATGTTGACCAGGAGCTGCAGGAGTTATACAGAGCACACTCTGGCCACACAGAGATGGAAATGTTGACCAGGAGCTGCAGGGGTTATACAGAACACACCCTGGCCACACAGAGATGGGAATGTTGACCAGGAGCTGCAGGGGTTATACAGAGCACACCCTGGCCACACAGAGATTGGAATGTTGAGCAGGAGCTGCAGGAGTTATACAGAGCACACCCTGGACATACACAGATGGGAATGTTGAACAGGAGCTGCAGGAATTATACAGAGCACACCCTGGCCACACAGAGATGGGAATGTTGAGCAGCAGCAGGGGTTATGCAGAGCACACTCTGGCCACACAGAGGTGGGAATGTTGACCAGGAGCTGCAGGAGTTATACAGAGCACACCCTGCCCACACAGAGATGGGAATGTTGACCAGGAGCTGCAGCAGTTATACAGAGCACACCCTGGCCACACAGAGATGGGAATCTTGACCAGAAGCTGCAGGGATTATACAGAGCACACCCTGGCCACACAGAGATGGGAATTTTGACCAGGAGCTGCAGGAGATATACAGAGCACACCCTGGCCACAGACAGAGATGGGAATGTTGACCATGAGCTGCAGGGGTTATAGACAGCACATCCTGGCCACACAGAGTTGGGAATGTTGACCAGGAACTGCTGGGGTTATACAGAGCACACCCTGGCCACACAGAGATGGAAATGTTGACCAGGAGCTGCAGGGGTTATACAGAGCACACAGTGGCCACACTGAGATGGGAATGTTGACCAGGAGCTGCTGGGGTTATATAGAGCACACCCTGGCCAAACAGAGATGGGAATGTTGACCAGGAGCTGCTGGGGTTATACAGAGCTCACCCTGGTCACACAGAGACGGGAATGTTGAACAGGAGCTGCAGGGGTTATACAGAGCTCACCCTGGCCACACAGAGATGGGAATGTTGACCAGGAGCTGCAGGGGTTATGCAGAGCACACCCTGGCTACACAGAGATGGGAATGTTGACCAGGAGCTGCAAGAGGTTATACAGAGCACACCCTGGATACACTGAGATGGGAATGTTGACCAGGAGCTGCTGGGGTTATACAGAGCACACCCTGGGCACACAGAGATGGGAATGTTGACCTGGAGCTCGGATTATATAGAGCACACCCTGAACACACTGAGATGGTGACTGTTGACCAGGAGCTGCAGGGGTTATACAGTGCACACCTTGGCCACACAGTGATGGTAATGTTGACCAGGAGCTGCAAGGGGTTATACAGAGCACATTCTGGACACACAGAGATGGGAATGTTGCCCAGGAGCTGCCGGAGTTATACAGAGCACACCCTGGACACACACAGATGGGAATGTTGACCAGGAGCTGCAGGAGTTATACAGAGCACACTCTGGCCACACAGAGATGGAAATGTTCACCAGGAGCTGCAGGGGTTATACAGAGCACACCCTGGCCACACAGAGATGGAAATGTTGACCAGGAGCTGCAGGGGTTATACAGAGCACACCCTGGCCACACAGAGATGGGAATGTTGAGCAGCAGCAGGGGTTATGCAGAGCACACTCTGGCCACACAGAGATGGGAATGTTGACCAGGAGCTGCAGGAGTTATACAGAGCACACCCTGCCCACACAGAGATGGGATAGTTGACCAGGAGCTGCAGGAGGTATACAGAGCACACCCTGGCCACAGACAGAGATGGGAATGTTGACCATGAGCTGCAGGGGTTATAGAGAGCACATCCTGGCCACACAGAGATGGGAATGTTGACCAGGAACTGCTGGGGTTATACAGAGCACACCCTGGCCACACAGAGATGGGAATGTTGACCAGGAGCTGCAGGGGTTACACAGAACACGCTCTGGACACACACAGAGATGGGAATGTTGACCAGAATCTGCAGGGATTATACAGAGCACACCCTGGCCACACAGAGACGGGAATGTTGACCAGGAGCTGCTGGGGTTATACAGAGCACACCCTGGGCACAAACAGAGATGGGAATGTTGACCAGGAGCTGCAGCGGTTATACAGAGAACACCCTGGCAACACAGAGATGGGAATGTCGACCAGGAGCTGCAGTGGTTATACAGAGCACACGCTGGCCACACAGAGATGGGAATGTTGACCAGGAGCTGCTGCGGTTATACAGAGCACACCCTGGCCACACAGAGATGGGAATGTTGACCAGGAGCTGCAGGGGTTATACAGAGCACGCCGTGGCCACACAGAGATGGGAATATTGACCAGGAGCTGCAGGGGTTACACAGAGCACACCCTGGACACACAGAGATGGGAATGTTTACCAGGAGCTGCAGGGGTTATACGGAGCACACCCTGGCCACAGAGAGATGGGAATCTTGACCAGGAGCTGCAGGGGTTACACAGAGCACACCCTGGCCACACAGAGATGGGAATGTTGACCAGGAGCTGCAGGAGTTATACAGAGCACATCCTGGCCACACAGAGATGGGAATGTTGACCAGGAGCTGCTGTGGTTATACAGAGCACACCCTGGCCACACAGAGATCTGAATGTCGCCCAGGAGCTGCAGGAGTTATACAGAGCACACCCTGGCCACGCAGTGATGGGAATGTTGACTAGGAGCTGCAGGAGTTATACAGAGCACACCCTGGCCACACAGAGATGGGAATGTTGACCAGAAGCTGCCGAGGTTATACAGAGCACACCCTGGCCACACAGAGATTGGAATGTTGACCAGCAGCTGCTGGGGTTATACAGTGCACACCCTGGCCACACAGAGATGGGACTGTTGACCAGGAGCTGCCGGAGTTACACAGAGCACACCCAGGCCACACAGAGATGGGAATGTTGACCAGGAGCTGCTGGGGTTATCCATAGCACATTCTGGCCGCACAGAGATGGGAATGTTGACCAGGAGCTGTAGGGGTTATACAGAGCACACCCTGGCCACACAGAGATGGGAATGTTGACCAGCATCTGCAGCGGACATACAGAGCACACCCTGGCCACACAGAGATGGGAATGTTGACCAGGAGCTGCAGGGGTTCTACAGAGCACACCCTGGCCACACAGAGATGGGAATGTTGACCAGGAGCAGGGGTTATACAGAGCACACACTTTCCACACAGAGATGGGAATGTTGACCAGGAGCTGCAGGGGTTATACAGAGCACACCCAGGCCACAAAGAGATGGGAATGTTGACCAGGAGCTGCAGGGGTTATACAGAGCACACCCTGTCCCGAGGGAGGGGGGAATGTTGACCAGGAGCTGCAGGAGTTATGCAGAGCACATCCTGGCCACACAGAGATGGGAATGTTGACCAGGAGCTGCAGGGGTTATACAGAGCACACCCTGTCCACACGGAGATGGGAATGTTGATCAGGAGCTGCAGCGGTTATACAGAGCACACCCTGGCCACACGGAGATGGGAATGTTGACCAGGAGCTGCAGGAGTTATACAGAGCACATCCTGGACACACAGAGATGGGATTGTTGACCAGGAGCTGCTGAGGTTATACAGAGCACACCCTGGCCACACAGAGATGGGAATGTTGGCCAGGAGCTGCTGAGGTTATACAGAGCACATCCTGGCCACACAGAGATGGGAATGTTGACCAGGAGCTGCTGGGGTTATACAGAGGACACCCTGGCCACACAGAGATGGGAATGTTGACCAGGAGCTGCTGGGGTTATACAGAGCACATCCTGGCCACACAGAGATGGGAATGTTGACCAGGAGCTGCAGGAGTTATACAGAGCACATCCTGGCCACACAGAGATGGGAATATTGACCAGAAGCTGCAGGAGTTATACAGAGCACACCCAGGCCACACAGAGATGGGAATGTTGACCAGGAGCTGCAGGGGTTATACAGAGCACACCCTGAACAGACAGAGATGGGAATGTTGACCAGGAGCTGCAGTGGTTATACAGAGCACACCCTGACCACACAGAGGTGGGAATGTCGACGAGGAGCTGCAGGTGTTAAAGAAAGCACACTCTGGCCACACAGAGATGGGAATGTTGACCAGGAGCTGCAGGGGTTATACAGAGCACACCATGGCCACACAGAGATGGGAATGTTGACCAGGAGCTGCAGGGGTTACACAGAGCTCACCCTGGCCACACAGAGATGGGATTGTTGACCAGGAGCTGCAGGAGTTATACAGAGCACACCCTGGTCACACAGAGATGGGAATGTTGACAAGGAGCTGCAGGGGTTAAAGAAAGCACACACTGGCCACAAATAGATGGGAATGTTGACCAGGAGCTACAGGGGTTATACAGAGCACACCCTGGCCACACAGAGATGGGAATGTTGACCAGGAGCTGCAGGGGTAATACTGAGCACCCCCTGGCCACACAGAGATGGGAATGTTGACAAGGAGCTGCAGGGGTTAAAGAAAGCACACTCTGGCCACAAAGAGATGGGAATGTTGACCAGGAGCTGCAGCGGTTATACAGAGCACACCCTGGCCACACATAGATGGGAATATTGACGAGCAGCTGCAGGAGTTATACAGAGCAGACCCAGGCCACAAAGAGATGGGAATGTTGTCCAGGAGCAGGGGTTATACAGCACACCCTGGCCACACAGAGATGGGAAAATTGACCAGGAGCTGCAGTAGTTATACAGAGCACACTCAGGCCACACAGAGATGGGAATGTTGACCAGGAGCAGGGGTAATACAGAGCACACCCTGGCTACACAGAGATGGGAATGTTGACCAGGAGCTGCAGGGGTTATACAGAGCACACCCTGGACAGAGAGAGATGGGAATGTTGACCAGGAGCTGCAGGGGCTATACAGAGCCACCCTGGCCACACAGAGATGGGAATGTTGACCAGGAGCTGCAGGGATTATACAGAGCACACCCTGGCCACACAGATGGGAATGTTGACCAGGAGCTGCAGGGGTTATACAGAGCTCACCCTGGCCACACAGAGATGGGAATGTTGACCAGGAGTTGCAGGAGTTATACAGAGCACACCCAAGCCACACAGAGATGGGAATGTTGACCAGAAGAAGGGGTTGTACAGAGCGCACCCGGGCCACACAGAGATGGGAATGTTGACCAGGAGCAGGAGTTATACAGAGCACACCCTGGCCACACTGAGATGGGAACGTTGACCAGGAGCTGCAGGAGTTATACAGAGCACACCCTGGTCACACAGAGATGGGAATGTTGACCAGGAGCTGCAGTGGTTATACAGAGCACACCATGGCCACACAGAGATGGGAATGTTGACCAGGAGCTGCTGCGGTTATACAGAGCACACCCTGGCCACACAGAGATGGAAATCTTGACCAGAAGCTGCAGGGGTTATGCAGAGCACATCCTGGCCACACAGAGATGGGAATCTTGACCAGGAGCTGCAGGGGTTATACAGTGCACACCCTGGCCACACAGAGATGGGAATGTTGACCAGGAGTTGCAGGGGTTATACAGAGCACACCCTGGCCACACAGAGATGGGAATGTTGAACAGGAGCTGCTGGGGTTATACAGAGCACACTCTGGCCACACAGAGATGTGAATGTTGACTAGGAGCTGCAGGGATTATACAGAGCACATCCTGGCCACACAGAGATGGGAATGTTAACCAGGAGCTGCAGGGGTTATACAGAGCACACCCTGGCCACACAGAGACGGGAATGTTGACCAGGAGCAGCAGGGGTTATACAGAGCACATCCTGGCCACACAGAGATGGGAATGTTAACCAGGAGCTGCTGGGGTTATGCAGAGCACACCCTGGCCACACAGAGACGGGAATGTTGACCAGGAGCGGCTGGGGTTATACAGAGCACACCCTGGCCACACAGAGACGGGAATGTTGACCAGGAGCTGCTGGGGTTATACTGAGCTCACCCTGGCCACACAGAGACGGGAATGTTGAACAGGAGCTGCAGGAGTTATACAGAGCACACTCTGGCCACACAGAGATGGGAATGTTGACCAGGAGCTGCAGGTGTTTTATAGAGGACACCATGGCCACACAGAGATGGAAATCTTGACCAGAAGCTGCAGGGGTTATACAGAGCACATCCTGGCCACACAGATATGGGAATGTTGACCAGGAGCTGCAGGGGTTATACAGAGCTCACCCTGGCCACACAGAGATGAGAATGTCGACCAGGAACTGCTGGGGTTATACAGAGCACACCCTGGCCACACAGAGATGGGAATATTGACCAGGAGCTGCAGGGGTTACACAGAGCACACCCTGGGCACACAGAGATTGGAATGTTTACCAGGAGCTGCAGGGGTTATACAGAGCACACCCTGGCCACACAGAGATGGGAATCTTGACCAGGAGCTGCAGGGGTTATACAGTGCACACCCTGGCCACACAGAGATGGGAATGTTGACCAGGAGTTGCCGGGGTTATACAGAACACACCCTGGCCACACAGAGATGGGAATGTTGAACAGGAGCTGCTGGGGTTATACAGAGCACACCCTGGCCACACAGAGACGGGAATGTTGAACAGGAGCTGCTGGGGTTATACAGAGCACACCCTGGCCACACAGAGACGGGAATGTTGACCAGGAGCTGCTGGGGTTATACAGAGCACACCCTGAACACACTGAGATGGTGAATGTTGACCAGGAGCTGCAGGGGTTATACAGTGCACACCCTGGCCACACAGAGGTGGGAATGTCGACGAGGAGCTGCAGGTGTTAAAGAAAGCACACTCTGGCCACACAGAGATGGGAATGTTGACCAGGAGCTGCAGGGGTTATACAGAGCACACCATGGCCACACAGAGATGGGAATGTTGACCAGGAGCTGCAGGGGTTACACAGAGCACACTCTGGCCACACAGAGATGGGAATGTTGACCAGGAGCTGCAGGTGTTTTATAGAGGACACCATGGCCACACAGAGATGGAAATCTTGACCAGAAGCTGCAGGGGTTATACAGAGCACATCCTGGCCACACAGATATGGGAATGTTGACCAGGAGCTGCAGGGGTTATACAGAGCTCACCCTGGCCACACAGAGACGAGAATGTCGACCAGGAACTGCTGGGGTTATACAGAGCACACCCTGGCCACACAGAGATGGGAATATTGACCAGGAGCTGCAGGGGTTACACAGAGCACACCCTGGACACACAGAGATTGGAATGTTTACCAGGAGCTGCAGGGGTTATACAGAGCACACCCTGGCCACACAGAGATGGGAACCTTGACCAGGAGCTGCAGGGGTTATACAGTGCACACCCTGGCCACACAGAGATGGGAATGTTGACCAGGAGTTGCCGGGGTTATACAGAACACACCCTGGCCACACAGAGATGGGAATGTTGAACAGGAGCTGCTGGGGTTATACAGAGCACACCCTGGCCACACAGAGACGGGAATGTTGAACAGGAGCTGCTGGGGTTATACAGAGCACACCCTGGCCACACAGAGACGGGAATGTTGACCAGGAGCTGCTGGGGTTATACAGAGCACACCCTGAACACACTGAGATGGTGAATGTTGACCAGGAGCTGCAGGGGTTATACAGTGCACACCCTGGCCACACAGAGGTGGGAATGTCGACGAGGAGCTGCAGGTGTTAAAGAAAGCACACTCTGGCCACACAGAGATGGGAATGTTGACCAGGAGCTGCAGGGGTTATACAGAGCTCACCATGGCCACACAGAGATGGGAATGTTGACCAGGAGCTGCAGGGGTTACACAGAGCTCACCCTGGCCACACAGAGATGGGATTGTTGACCAGGAGCTGCAGGAGTTATACAGAGCACACCCTGGTCACACAGAGATGGGAATGTTGACAAGGAGCTGCAGGGGTTAAAGAAAGCACACACTGGCCACAAATAGATGGGAATGTTGACCAGGAGCTGCACGGGTTATACAGAGCACACCCTGAACAGACAGAGATGGGAACGTTGACCAGGAGCTGCAGTGGTTATACAGAGCACACCCTGGCCATACAGAGATGGGATTGTTGACCAGGAGCAGGAGTTATACAGAGCGCACCCTGGCCACACAGAGGTGGGAATGTCGACGAGGAGCTGCAGGTGTTAAAGAAAGCACACTCTGGCCACACAGAGATGGGAATGTTGACCAGGAGCTGCAGGGGTTATACAGAGCACACCATGGCCACACAGAGATGGGAATGTTGACCAGGAGCTGCAGGGGTTACACAGAGCTCACCCTGGCCACACAGAGATGGGATTGTTGACCAGGAGCTGCAGGAGTTATACAGAGCACACCCTGGCCACACAGAGATGGGAATGTTGACAAGGAGCTGCAGGGGTGAAAGAAAGGACACTCTGGCCACAAAGAGATGGGAATGTTGACCAGGAGCTCCAGGGGTTATACAGAGCACACACTGGCCACACAGAGATGGGAATGTTGACCAGGAGCTCCAGGGGTTATACAGAGCACACTCTGGCCACATAGAGATGGGAATGTTGACCAGGAGCTGCAGGAGTTATACAGAGCAGACCCAGGCCACAAAGAGATGGGAATGTTGTCCAGGAGCAGGGGTTATACAGAGCACACCCTGGCCACACAGAGATGGGAATATTGACCAAGAGCTGCAGGAGTTATACAGAGCACACTCAGGCCACACAGAGATGGGAATGTTGACCAGGAGCAGGGGTAATACAGAGCACACCCTGGCTACACAGAGATGGGAATGTTGACCAAGAGCTGCAGGGGTTATACAGAGCACACCCTGGACAGAGAGAGATGGGAATGTTGACCAGGAGCTGCAGGGGTTATACAGAGCCACCCTGGCCACACAGAGATGGGAATGTTGACCAGGAGCTGCAGGGGTTATACGGAGCACACCCTGGCCACAGAGAGATGGGAATCTTGACCAGGAGCTGCAGGGGTTACACAGAGCACACCCTGGCCACACAGAGATGGGAATGTTGACCAGGAGCTGCAGGAGTTATACAGAGCACATCCTGGCCACACAGAGATGGGAATGTTGACCAGGAGCTGCTGTGGTTATACAGAGCACACCCTGGCCACACAGAGATCTGAATGTCGCCCAGGAGCTGCAGGAGTTATACAGAGCACACCCTGGCCACGCAGTGATGGGAATGTTGACTAGGAGCTGCAGGAGTTATACAGAGCACACCCTGGCCACACAGAGATGGGAATGTTGACCAGAAGCTGCCGAGGTTATACAGAGCACATTCTGGCCACACAGAGATGGGAATGTTGACCAGCAGCTGCTGGGGTTATACAGTGCACACCCTGGCCACACAGAGATGGGACTGTTGACCAGGAGCTGCCGGAGTTATACAGAGCACACACTTTCCACACAGAGATGGGAATGTTGACCAGGAGCTGCAGGGGTTATACAGAGCACACCCAGGCCACAAAGAGATGGGAATGTTGACCAGGAGCTGCAGGGGTTATACAGAGCACACCCTGTCCCGAGGGAGGGGGGAATGTTGACCAGGAGCTGCAGGAGTTATGCAGAGCACATCCTGGCCACACAGAGATGGGAATGTTGACCAGGAGCTGCAGGGGTTATACAGAGCACACCCTGTCCACACGGAGATGGGAATGTTGATCAGGAGCTGCAGCGGTTATACAGAGCACACCCTGGCCACACGGAGATGGGAATGTTGACCAGGAGCTGCAGGAGTTATACAGAGCACATCCTGGACACACAGAGATGGGATTGTTGACCAGGAGCTGCTGAGGTTATACAGAGCACACCCTGGCCACACAGAGATGGGAATGTTGACCAGGAGCTGCTGGGGTTATACAGAGCACATCCTGGCCACACAGAGATGGGAATGTTGACCAGGAGCTGCAGGAGTTATACAGAGCACACCCTGGCCACACAGAGATGGGAATATTGACCAGAAGCTGCAGGAGTTATACAGAGCACACCCAGGCCACACAGAGATGGGAATGTTGACCAGGAGCTGCAGGGGTTATACAGAGCACACCCTGAACAGACAGAGATGGGAATGTTGACCAGGAGCTGCAGTGGTTATACAGAGCACACGCTGACCACACAGAGGTGGGAATGTCGACGAGGAGCTGCAGGTGTTAAAGAAAGCACACTCAGGCCACACAGAGATGGGAATGTTGACCAGGAGCAGGGGTAATACAGAGCACACCCTGGCTACACAGAGATGGGAATGTTGACCAAGAGCTGCAGGGGTTATACAGAGCACACCCTGGACAGAGAGAGATGGGAATGTTGACCAGGAGCTGCAGGGGTTATACAGAGCCACCCTGGCCACACAGAGATGGGAATGTTGACCAGGAGCTGCAGGGGTTATACGGAGCACACCCTGGCCACAGAGAGATGGGAATCTTGACCAGGAGCTGCAGGGGTTACACAGAGCACACCCTGGCCACACAGAGATGGGAATGTTGACCAGGAGCTGCAGGAGTTATACAGAGCACATCCTGGCCACACAGAGATGGGAATGTTGACCAGGAGCTGCTGTGGTTATACAGAGCACACCCTGGCCACACAGAGATCTGAATGTCGCCCAGGAGCTGCAGGAGTTATACAGAGCACACCCTGGCCACGCAGTGATGGGAATGTTGACTAGGAGCTGCAGGAGTTATACAGAGCACACCCTGGCCACACAGAGATGGGAATGTTGACCAGAAGCTGCCGAGGTTATACAGAGCACATTCTGGCCACACAGAGATGGGAATGTTGACCAGCAGCTGCTGGGGTTATACAGTGCACACCCTGGCCACACAGAGATGGGACTGTTGACCAGGAGCTGCCGGAGTTATACAGAGCACACACTTTCCACACAGAGATGGGAATGTTGACCAGGAGCTGCAGGGGTTATACAGAGCACACCCAGGCCACAAAGAGATGGGAATGTTGACCAGGAGCTGCAGGGGTTATACAGAGCACACCCTGTCCCGAGGGAGGGGGGAATGTTGACCAGGAGCTGCAGGAGTTATGCAGAGCACATCCTGGCCACACAGAGATGGGAATGTTGACCAGGAGCTGCAGGGGTTATACAGAGCTCACCCTGGCCACACAGAGATGGGAATGTTGACCAGGAGTTGCAGGAGTTATACAGAGCACACCCAAGCCACACAGAGATGGGAATGTTGACCAGAAGAAGGGGTTGTACAGAGCGCACCCGGGCCACACAGAGATGGGAATGTTGACCAGGAGCAGGAGTTATACAGAGCACACCCTGGCCACACTGAGATGGGAACGTTGACCAGGAGCTGCAGGAGTTATACAGAGCACACCCTGGTCACACAGAGTTGGGAATGTTGACCAGGAGCTGCAGTGGTTATACAGAGCACACCATGGCCACACAGAGATGGGAATGTTGACCAGGAGCTGCAGGAGTTATACAGAGCACACCCTGGCCACACAAAGATGGGAATGTTGGCCAGGAGCTGCTGAGGTTATACAGAGCAAATCCTGGCCACACAGAGATGGGAATGTTGACCAGGAGCTGCAGGAGTTATACAGAGCTACCCAGGCCACACAGAGATGGGAATGTTGACCAGGAGCAGGGGTTATACAGAGCACACCCTGGCCACACAGAGATGGGAATGTTGACCAGGAGCTGCAGGGGTTATACAGAGCACACCCAGGCCACACAGAGATGGGAATATTGACCAGGAGCTGCAGGAGTTATACAGAGCACACCCAGGCCACACAGAGATGGGAATGTTGACCAGGAGCAGGGGTTATACAGAGCACACCCTGCCCACACAGAGATGGGAATGTTGACCAGGAGCTGCACGGGTTATACAGAGCACACCCTGAACAGACAGAGATGGGAATGTTGACCAGGAGCTGCAGTGGTTATACAGAGCACACCCTGGCCATACAGAGATGGGATTGTTGACCAGGAGCAGGAGTTATACAGAGCGCACCCTGGCCACACAGAGGTGGGAATGTCGACGAGGAGCTGCAGGTGTTAAAGAAAGCACACTCTGGCCACACAGAGATGGGAATGTTGACCAGGAGCTGCAGGGGTTATACAGAGCACACCATGGCCACACAGAGATGGGAATGTTGACCAGGAGCTGCAGGGGTTACACAGAGCTCACGCTGGCCACACAGAGATGGGATTGTTGACCAGGAGCTGCAGGAGTTATACAGAGCACACCCTGGCCACACAGAGATGGGAATGTTGACAAGGAGCTGCAGGGGTGAAAGAAAGGACACTCTGGCCACAAAGAGATGGGAATGTTGACCAGGAGCTCCAGGGGTTATACAGAGCACACACTGGCCACACAGAGATGGGAATGTTGACCAGGAGCTCCAGGGGTTATACAGAGCACACTCTGGCCACATAGAGATGGGAATGTTGACCAGGAGCTGCAGGAGTTATACAGAGCAGACCCAGGCCACAAAGAGATGGGAATGTTGTCCAGGAGCAGGGGTTATACAGAGCACACCCTGGCCACACAGAGATGGGAATATTGACCAGGAGCTGCAGGAGTTATACAGAGCACACTCAGGCCACACAGAGATGGGAATGTTGACCAGGAGCAGGGGTAATACAGAGCACACCCTGGCTACACAGAGATGGGAATGTTGACCAGGAGCTGCAGGGGTTATACAGAGCACACCCTGGACAGAGAGAGATGGGAATGTTGACCAGGAGCTGCAGGGGTTATACAGAGCCACCCTGGCCACACAGAGATGGGAATGTTGACCAGGAGCTGCAGGGATTATACAGAGCACACCCTGGCCACACAGATGGGAATGTTGACCAGGAGCTGCAGGGGTTATACAGAGCTCACCCTGGCCACACAGAGATGAGAATATTGACCAGGAGCTGCAGGAGTTATACAGAGCACACCCACGCCACACAGAGATGGGAATGTTGACCAGAAGAAGGGGTTGTACAGAGCGCACCCGGGCCACACAGAGAAGGGAATGTTGACCAGGAGTTATACAGAGAGCACCCTGGCCACACAGAGATGGGAATGTTGACCAGGAGCTGCAGGGGTTATACAGAGCACAGCATGGCCACACTGAGATGGGAACGTTGACCAGGATCTGCAGGAGTTATACAGAGCACACCCTGGTCACACAGAGATGGGAATGTTGACCAGGAGCTGCAGTGGTTATACAGAGCACACCCTGGCCACACAGAGATGGGAATGTTGACCAGGAGCTGCAGGAGTTGTACAGAGCACACCCTGGCCACACAGAGATGGGAATGTTGACCAGGAGCTGCAGGGGTTATACAGAGCTCACCCTGGCCACACAGAGATGGGAATGTTGACCAGGAGTTGCAGGAGTTATAGAGAGCACACCCTGGTGTAAGGTTTTCGGGCAATTCGGCCCTTTTGGAGAAACTCAGAGACTGTAAACTGACTTTCCAGCCAAGGGAACAGAACCAGTTTTCCCAGCAGGCTTGGCCCGCTGAGCTGAGTCGGGACATAGAGAGAGAATATTCACAAACACCCCCCCTAGGAGCTACAAGGAAGAAGGAGCCAGACAACAAGATAACATCAAGACACAGACAAAGGGGCACGGGAATACACAGGAGGCTTGCATGCAAGCAGGACAATGGGATGGTCATAGCCCCATGCAAATGTAAATGACCTGGCCTCCACCAGAGCAGAATCCAATCAACACCCCATCAACATAGCAGCGATCTCCAGAGCAGATGGAAGTCTTTGAAAATCTTCAAGGGAGCTCAACCTCGTTATCTCAAAAAAACAGACTGGAGGCGGACCTAGGGGAGGTACTCCCATCTCGACAGGTCTGACCGGCTCAAAGGGGGCAGGACCAGCGGGAACTTTAAACCTTACCTTTTTCAATGCAAAAGGGGCTGGCCGACCACAGGACAAAGCCAGGTATAACTATATAAAAGGGGCTGTGTTTTCGATTGGGGGTCTCTTCGTTCCTGGCTCGACCTCTGCACCCCTGACTTGACCTCTGCAGCCTGTGACCGTAAGTAACCCGCAGCAGCTTGCGAAACTCCCTTGATTTTAATAGTGGTTGAGGCTTTGGGGAAGGGAACTTGTTTTGTGCCTTGTGATTTTGCTAAAACCTGTGTAACTGTAAGAATTTTCGTTGTGTCCGCTATATTACCTTTTGAATAGACTTAGTTGTATTAGAGCATAAGATTTTACTGTGTTTCTTCTGTTGATGATTTTGACCTGGGTTTTACAATAAATCTCGATTTGATGCTAATTGGAGTCGTTTAAATTCTTCAATCTTTCACCAGCGACCTCTGACCAAGTCATTGTTAAAAATACTCCTCACCTTAATTCCGGGTTCAAGAATCGAGGGTCATCTTGAGCGGTTCACTCAGGACAGACTGCTGGTTAGGGAATAAACAGCAGTGTCCTATTCCCTCTCTTGGGAAAGCTACTCTAGTGGAGTAGGAACCGGGTGGCTGTTGCACCACCGGCAAGAGAGAGAATCACCTGGGTATTGGTAGGGGTCTGGAGATCTGTGTGATATAAGTCTCAGGCTGTCGGTTAGGAATAAACGGCAGGCTTGAATCAGTGCTCTCTTCAGTGGAAGTGTCCCAGTGCGACATCCCCTGGCCTCTGAAGTTTCAGTGCCAGCTGGAGAGAGACACACACAGATATTCAAACCCCAGATATCGGCCCAGATAGTGGAGTAGCGGAGATGGCACCCTCTACAATGGCGACCGCGGCAGGACCCCGGTGGTTTGGAGTATGTGACTTGGCAGAGGGGGTGAGGGAACGAAGCAAAATGGAGGAGAGAATATCCTCATATTTGTGGCAAAAGGTCAACCTCACCAAACCTTGGGTCTCAGAATTGATCAATGCGGAGCAACCGGTAATGGCAGCTGCTGCATGGACAGAAAGCAAGGCGCACAAAAGGCACTTGGAGAAGGCAGTTTGGCTGGTTTGCCTGTCTCAGCAGGTAGTCAACGCAGAGCAAAGAATCGAAGAGTTAGAGCAGGAGGCTAGCGCAGCGGAACGACTGCGGGGGGAAGTGGCAGAAATGAAACAGGAAAGCGAGTCTAACAGATGTGAGAAGGACTATCTCCACTGCCAGATAGTGGAGGGTAAAGAAAAGGAACGGAGGCTCCAGGGACTCTATGCTCGGAGTACAGAGCAGTGTAGGAAGCTGGAGGGGAAGTACCGGGACATCCAGGCAGCATACCGAGTGGCTCGCGAGGAAGTAGGGGACTGTGCCCATGGGCCGTGCCAGGCACGAATAACGGAGTTGGAGGAGGCCTTGTCCAGGTTCAGGGGACAGATACACCTGGTAGGTCCAGGGGGGTTCCCTAGGGGCAAGGTGCTCCTCGCAGCGGATGATTCCCCAAAGGCCAAGGGGAATAGACCGCCTCCTGAGGCACCGGGATTGTGTCCGGGTCGGCAGGGGGGGATCGGACTGCACGTTCAGGAGCAAGTCCAAGGGGGGTCGGCAGGGTACCCCCAGCTGGCGGCGTGTCCGCCTGGTTTCGTATGTGGGTCCCCATGGGATGGGGACAGACCGCTGCCTGGGATGCCGGTGATGGGGCCGGGTCAGCAGGTAGGGTTTGGACCGCCCGGTCAGGGGCAGGTCCAAGGGGGGTCAGTGGTGTATCCCCAGATAGCGGCGTCTCCTATATGGGTAGTTAGCCCGGGGACAGGGGGGCTACCCAACGAGGCAGGAGAGCTGGACAGTGGGGAGGAGGAGCAGGAACCCCAGGTAGGGCAGATGTGCCCTGTCAGGCAAAGAAGGTATGGTCCCCCGGCGGGGATGGCAAACAGGGGACCGGTTGAGGGCGACATTATCGTTCCTCATGGGGCATCCGCGCTCAGGGGGATGGTGGCCCACGTTCCCAGACTAACTCCAAAGGGGGATCCGTCGCTGCATTTTATGGAGGTGGAACAGGCTGCCAACATCAATGACTGCGACGAAGGGGAGCAAATAAAGATGCTCCTGATAACCCTAGATGCCCAGCTATGCAGGACAGTGACCTCTGGGAATGGGGGAAGACCTGACACCTGGGCGGCAGCACAGACTGCTGTTCTGGAGGCAATGGGCTTGAATCTGGGGAGCCCTTTCATGAGGGTGGGGGAAACCAAGCAGCAACCAGGGGAATCTCCCACTATGTTCGCAGACAGGCTGTGGACTGTCTATGTGGAGGCGTGTGGGGCTCCCGCGGATAGGCAGAATTTAGATGAGAGAACAGCCCACTGGCTGAAGACCCTCGTAGCTAACTGTCTCCCTCACGTTAGGGCAAAGGCCGAACACTGGTTCGACCCGCAGAGTCCGGACCTTAATGAGGCAGAGGTCCTTAGGAAACTCACCCTTGCATATCGTAATGGGGAGAGGGGTGAGGACAAGCCCCTTAAGGGTAGGGTGCATGAAATCGCGCCAGCAGCCCCTAAGAGAGAGTGGAAGCATGTGGGCACCCGGACCTCCGACGAGAAACCGGTATGCTACGGGTGTGGGAAGGCCGGGCATTTCAAGAGGGAATGTAGAAACCCTAGCAAGCAGGAGAGGGCTCCCGCAGTAGAGAGTCAGACCCCGGCGGTAGGAGCAGCTGCCCCGGGAACCATCGAAATAAGTAAAATTTTAGCCCTTTTGCAAGGCTCAGGACAGGTGGCAATGGCAACGGGCCAGGGCCTGCCCGCACCAACACCACAAGAACCCGTATGACTACCCAGGGAGCAGCCTCAGGAAAAAGGGAGCGCAGGGGTAGTTCTAGCCCCAGACCCTGGTCCGGTCCAGGTGCAGGGTCCCATTCTGGAGGCTGCCTCAGGGGCTATTTGCAGTTTAAATCCCTTAAGGTGGGACCCATGCGAACGCCACATCAGTCAATTTAAATTGTTCCACCCCATAAGGACAAAAAAGAGCAAGGTGGGGGGAAGACGGGGGGTGGTAGTGGAGAAACCCCCCGTAGAATTAACGACGGTGGGGGAGGTCCCTGACTCCACGGTCACACAACCGGTGACAAGGTGCTGTCCCGAAGGGGCAGTCCCAAAGAAACCGACCGTGCTGCAAGCACCCAGCCCAGGGACAGTAAGGATTCCCAAGCCCTTACCTGTGGGTCAGGTAGCCTGCCTTAGTATAGAGGCTAAGGAGGCGGAGGAAGTGAAGGTATCACCTTGGGCTTGGGAACCAGTCGGGGGACGAGGGAGCAATCGGGTCTCCAAGCCCCCGGTAAGATGGTCCCCATCACACCTCCCTGTCACCCGGTCCCGCAGTAAGGGGGCCCGAGTGGAAGGGAGCGATGAGGGATCACCGAACCCTGTTGGGAAAGGAGAGGCAAGGGGCAGCCCGAACCCCCGGGAGGGGACGGTCTGGCCCGAGCCATTGGACCAAACAGGTGAACTGCCCCAGTTTAGCGGGGCACAGTTTTAATTTGGCCACCCGGAGACGGGTGGCATTGTATATAGCATTCCCCCCCTGTTAGTTCTAATTAGTGTGTAGTTGTGTGTGAAGTATTTAGGATCGTGGGAACACAGAAGCGCCTGGTGCAAGGGTAAAATGATGAAGCACCAGGCACTAGGACCCTGGTGCAGCCGGGCTGTAAAACACAGAACCCCAGACAGGCTGCGGCAACTTCAAAGCAGGAGCTGCTGCTGCCACCGGATAGCGGCAGGCACTAGGACCCTGGGGAGCCGGGCTGTAAACACAGAACCCCAGACAGGCTGCGGCAACTTCAAAGCAGGAGCTGCTGCTGCCACTGGATAGCACCCATGCACTTCAAGGTAGGTAGGGCTGTAGAGGCAAGAATGTGTTTTGTTTTTACAGATGGGGCACCCGACGATGTGGAGTTTGCTGATCTTGGCGATGGTGGGACCGGGAGAACTCCGCAGAGGCGAGACAGAAGAGTCCTTCGACTGACCGGGTTAGGGTGACTGGGGGCAGGCGGGTGTGTTTAACCTGTGAGGGGGACGTTCCTTTGGGGAGATGGTGGTGGCCCAGGAAGCTGAGGCTGGACATGAGGGATCGATCCTCGGACTGGGAACGAATGGACAATGACACCTACCGAACCATCACGAGGTCACCGGGTAGGATCACCGTTTGCGGGGATAAGGGGTGGGCTTCTGACCGGGGCATTTATTGGTGTTCATGGGGATCTACCAAGGCATGTCCACAAGGGGCATTAATCACTTTTGTAAGGTGGTGGCAGAACCCAGGGAACGGGATAAATTGACCGCAGTGGGGAGGGATGTGTAACGCCCAGGGAAGGGATGACTGTAGAAGCTACCGAACTGCTGGTTCAGGTAAAGCGACCCCTGCCCACAGCCCAACCGATCGACCCTCACAACTGTCCGATCACCACCAGGGGGGGGCCTGAGAATGGTTTAGTGTTTGCCCCCACAAAGGAAATGTTGTACAGGGGGTACATTATGCTGTCGCCTCAGTTGGACTAAACCTCTCAGCTGCAGGTATCGACGATGGAGGATAAATGAAGAGCCCTCAACGGGAAGAAGCGGAGTGCAGCCAAGAAAGGAGGATCCTTGGTGAAATAAACAGATGCAATTGTAAATAGTTGTATGGATTCGCGTGAAATGTGTACTTGATTGTGATATATGTGCAGGGACCCTTACGTTTGGGGTTCCGGTGAAATGTGTATATGTTACTGTGTGTTTAAATTAGATATGGTCTTGTCTTTCCCTTTCATTGAAACCAGGGGTAGCCTAGATTAAGGGAACTGTCTTGGGAATTGTAATTTCGCATGTTGCTGAGGGGGGGACCTACGGTCCACACAAAGGCAAACAATTGCCCTTCACCTGTGTCGATACGGTCCAAGCAGGTAGGGACGTATCGAAGGGGCATCTGTAAGGTTTTCGGGCAATTCGGCCCTTTTGGAGAAACTCAGAGACTGTAAACTGACTTTCCAGCCAAGGGAACAGAACCAGTTTTCCCAGCAGGCTTGGCCCGCTGAGCTGAGTAGGGACATAGAGAGAGAATATTCACAAACACCCCCCCTAGGAGCTACAAGGAAGAAGGAGCCAGACAACAAGATAACATCAAGACACAGACAAAGGGGCACGGGAATACACAGGAGGCTTGCATGCAAGCAGGACAATGGGATGGTCATAGCCCCATGCAAATGTAAATGACCTGGCCTCCACCAGAGCAGAATCCAATCAACACCCCATCAACATAGCAGCGATCTCCAGAGCAGATGGAAGTCTTTGAAAATCTTCAAGGGAGCTCAACCTCGTTATCTCAAAAAAACAGACTGGAGGCGGACCTAGGGGAGGTACTCCCATCTCGACAGGTCTGACCGGCTCAAAGGGGGCAGGACCAGCGGGAACTTTAAACCTTACCTTTTTCAATGCAAAAGGGGCTGGCCGACCACAGGACAAAGCCAGGTATAACTATATAAAAGGGGCTGTGTTTTCGATTGGGGGTCTCTTCGTTCCTGGCTCGACCTCTGCACCCCTGACTTGACCTCTGCAGCCTGTGACCGTAAGTAACCCGCAGCAGCTTGCGAAACTCCCTTGATTTTAATAGTGGTTGAGGCTTTGGGGAAGGGAACTTGTTTTGTGCCTTGTGATTTTGCTAAAACCTGTGTAACTGTAAGAATTTTCGTTGTGTCCGCTATATTACCTTTTGAATAGACTTAGTTGTATTAGAGCATAAGATTTTACTGTGTTTCTTCTGTTGATGATTTTGACCTGGGTTTTACAATAAATCTCGATTTGATGCTAATTGGAGTCGTTTAAATTCTTCAATCTTTCACCAGCGACCTCTGACCAAGTCATTGTTAAAAATACTCCTCACCTTAATTCCGGGTTCAAGAATCGAGGGTCATCTTGAGCGGTTCACTCAGGACAGACTGCTGGTTAGGGAATAAACAGCAGTGTCCTATTCCCTCTCTTGGGAAAGCTACTCTAGTGGAGTAGGAACCGGGTGGCTGTTGCACCACCGGCAAGAGAGAGAATCACCTGGGTATTGGTAGGGGTCTGGAGATCTGTGTGATATAAGTCTCAGGCTGTCGGTTAGGAATAAACGGCAGGCTTGAATCAGTGCTCTCTTCAGTGGAAGTGTCCCAGTGCGACATCCCCTGGCCTCTGAAGTTTCAGTGCCAGCTGGAGAGAGACACACACAGATATTCAAACCCCAGATATCGGCCCAGATAGTGGAGTAGCGGAGATGGCACCCTCTACACTGGCCACACAGAGATGGGAATATTGACCAGGAGCTGCAGGAGTTATGCAGAGCACACCCAGGCTACACAGAGATGGGAATGTTGACCAGAAGCAGGGGTCATACAGAGCATACCCAGGCCACACAGAGATGGGAATGTTGGTTAGGAGCTGCAGGGGTTATACAGAGCAAACCCTGGCCCCACAGAGATGGGAATGTTGACCAGGAGCTGCAGGGCTTATACAGAGCACACCCTGGCCACACAGATATGGGAATGTTGAGCAGGAGCTGCAGGTTTTATACAGAGCACACCCTGGACAGAGAGAGATTGAATGTTTACCAGGAGCTGCAGGAGTTATACAGAGCCACCCTGGCCACACAGAGATGGGAATGTTGACCAGGAGCTGCAGGGATTATACAGAGCACACCCTGGCCACACAGATGGGAATGTTGACCAGGAGCTGCAGGGGTTATACAGAGCTCACCCTGGCCACACAGAGATGGGAATGTTGACCAGGAGCTGCAGGGATTATACAGAGCACACTCTGGCCACAAAGAGTTGGGAATGTTGACCAGGAGCAGGGGTTATACAGAGCACACCCTGGCCACACAGAGATGGGAATATTGACCAGGAGCTGCAGGAGTTATACAGAGCACACTCAGGCCACACAGAGATGAGAATGTTGACCAGGAGCAGGGGTTATACAGAGTGCACCCTGGCAACACAGAGATGGGAATATTGACCAGGAGCTGCAGGAGTTATACAGAGCACACCCAGGCCACACAGAGATGGGAATGTTGACCAGGAGCAGGAGTTATACAGAGCACACCCAGGCCACACAGAGATGGGAATGTTGACCAGGAGCAAGGGTTATACAGGGCACACCCTGGCAACACAGAGATGGGAATATTGACCAAGAGCTGCAGGGGTTAGACAGAGCTCACCCTGGCCACACAGAGATGGGAATATTGACCAGGAGCTGCTGGAGTTATAGAGAGCACACCCTGGCCACACAGGGATGGGAATGTTGAACAGGAGCTGCAGGGGTTATACAGAACACACCCTGGCCACACAGAGATGGGAATATTGACCAGGAGCTGCAGGAGGTATACAGAGCACACCCTGGCCACACAGCTGGGAATGTTGACCAGGAGCTGCAGGTGTGATGCAGAGCTCACCCTGGCCACACAGAGATGGGAATGTTGACCAGGAGTTGCAGGAGTTATACAGAGCATGCCCTGGCCACACAGAGATGGGAATATTGACCAGGAGCTGCAGGAGTTATACAGAGCACACTCTGGCCACACATAGATGGGAATTTTGACCAGGAGCTGCAGGGGTTATACAGAGCACACTCTGGCCACACAGAGATGGGAATGTTGACCAGGAGCTGCAGGGGTTGTACAGAGCGCACCCTGGCCACACAGAGATGGGAATGTTGACCAGGAGCTGCAGGGGTTATACAGAGCGCACCCTGGCCACACAGAGATGGGAATGTTGACCAGGAGCTGCAGGGGTTATACAGAGCACACTCTGGCCACACAGAGATGGGAATCTTGACCAGGAGCTGCAGGGGTTGTACAGAGCGCACCCTGGCCACACAGAGATGGGAATGTTGACCAGGAGCTGCAGGGGTTATACAGAGCGCACCCTGGTCACACAGAGATGGGAATGTTGACAAGGAGCTGCGGGGGTTATACAGAGCACAGCATGGCCACACTGAGATGGGAAGGTTGACCAGGAGCTGCAGTGGTTATACAGAGCACACCCTGGCCACGCAGAGAAGGGATTGTTGACCAGGAGCTGCAGGAGTTATACAGAGCACACCCTGACCACACAGAGATGGAAATGTTCACCAGGAGATGCAGGTGTGAGACAGAGCACACCCTGGCCACACAGAGATGGGAATGTTGACCAGGCGCTGCTGGGGTTACACAGAGCACACCTAACCCACACAGAGATGGGAA
This sequence comes from Scyliorhinus torazame, assembly GCF_047496885.1. Lineage (NCBI taxonomy): Eukaryota > Metazoa > Chordata > Chondrichthyes > Carcharhiniformes > Scyliorhinidae > Scyliorhinus > Scyliorhinus torazame. The sequence continues at coordinate 890,628 of NW_027307772.1, forward strand.
TGTTGACCAGGAGCTGCAGGGGTTATACAGAGCACACCCTGGACAGTGAGAGATGGGAATGTTGACCAGGAGCTGCAGGGGTTATACAGAGCCACCCTGGCCACACAGAGATGGGAATGTTGACCAGGAACTGCTGGGATTTTACAGAAACCACCCTGACCACACAGATGGGAATGTTGACCAGGAGCTGCAGGGGTTATACAGAGCACACCTTGGCCACACAGAGGTGGGAATGTTGACCAGGAGCTGCAGGGGTTACACAGAGCTCACCCTGGCCACACAGAGATGGGAATGTTGACCAGGAGCTGCAGGGATTATACAGAAAACACCCTGACCACACAGATGAGAATGTTGACCAGGAGCTGCAGGGGTTATACAGAGCACACCCTGGCCACACAGAGGTGGGAATGTTGACCAGGAGCTGCAGGGGTTATACAGTGCTCACCCTGACCACACAGATGGGAATGTTGACCAGGAGCTGCAGGGGTTATACAGAGCACACCCTGGCCACACAGAGGTGGGAATGTTGACCATGAGCTGCAGGGGTTATACAGAGCTCACCCTGACCACACAGATGGGAATGTTGAACAGGAGCTGCAGGGGATATACAGAGCACACCCTGGCCACACAGAGGTGGGAATGTTGACCATGAGCTGCAGGGGCTATACAGAGCTCACCCTGACCACACAGATGGGAATGTTGACCAGGAGCAGGGGCTATACAGAGCTCACCCTGACCACACAGATGGGAATGCTGACCAGGAGCTGCAGGGGTTATACAGAGCACACCCAGGCCACACAGGGATGGGAATGTTGACCAGGAGCAGGGGTTATACAGAGCACACCCTGGCCACACAGAGATGGGAATGTTGACCAGGAGCTGCAGGGATTATACAGAGCATACCCTGGCCACACAGATGGGAATGTTGACCAGCAGCAGGGGTTATACAGAGCACACCCTGGCCACACAGAGATGGGAATATTGACCAGTAGCTGCAGGGGTTAAACAAAGCACACTCTGGCCACAAAGAGATGGGAATGTTGACGAGGAGCTGCAGGAGTTATACAGAGCACACACAGGCCACACAGGGATGGGAATGTTGACCAGGAGCAGGGGTTATACAGAGCTCACCCTGGCCACACAGATATGGGAATGTTGCCCAGGAGCTGCTGAAGTTATAGAGAGCACACCCTGGCCACACAGGGATGGGAATGTTGAACAGGAGCTGCAGAGGTTATACAGAGCACACTCTGGCAACACTGAGATGGGAATTTTGACCAGGAGCTGCAGGGGTTATACAGAGCACACCCTGGCCACACTGAGATGGGATTGTTGACCAGGAGCTGCTGGGGTGTTACAGAGCACACCCTTGCCACACAGAGATGGGAATGTTGCCCAGGAGCTGCAGGGGTTATACAGAGCACACCATGGCCACACAGAGATGGGAATGTTGACCAGGAGCTGCAGGGGTTATAAAGAGCACATCCTGGCCACACAGAGATGGGAATGTTGACCAGGAGCTGCAGGGGTTATACTGAGCACACCCTGGCCACACTGAGATGGGAATGTTGACAAGGAGCTGCAGGGGTTAAAGAAAGCACACTCTGGCAACAAAGACATGGGAATGTTGACCAGAAGCTGCAGGGGTTATACAGAGCACACCCTGGCCACACAGAGATGGGAATATTGACGAGGAGCTGCAGGAGTTATACAGAGCACACCCAGGCCACACAGAGATGGGAATGTTGACCAGGAGCAGGGGTTATACAGAGCACACCCTGGCCACACAGAGATGGGAATATTGACCAGGAGCTGCAGGAGTTATACAGAGCACACCCTGGCTACACAGAGATGGGAATGTTGACCAGGAGCTGCAGGGGTTATGCAGAGCACACCCTGGACAGAGAGAGATGGGAATGTTGACCAGGAGCTGCAGGGGTTATACAGAGCCACCCTGGCCACACAGAGATGGGAATGTTGACCAGGAGCTGCAGGGATTATACAGAGCACACCCTGGCCACACAGATGGGAATTTTGACCAGGAGCTGCAGGGTTTATACAGAGCACAGCATGGCCACACTGAGATGGGAATGTTGAGCAGGAGCTGCAGGAGTTATACAGAGCACACCCTGGCCACACAGAGATGGGAATGTTGACCAGGAGCTGCAGTGGTTATACAGAGCACAACCTGGCCACACAAAGATGGGATTGTTGACCAGGAGCTGCAGGAGTTATACAGAGCACACACTGGCCACACAGAGATGGAAATGTTGACCAGGAGCTGCGGGGGTTATACAGAGCACACCCTGGCCACAAAGAGATGGGAATGTTGACCAGGAGCTGCTGGGGTTATACAGAGCACATCCTGGCCACACAGAGATGGGAATGTTGACCTGGAGCTGGAGGTGTTAGACAGAGCACACCCTGGCCACAAAGAGATGGGAATGTTGACCAGGAGCTGCAGGAGTTATACAGAGCACATCCTGGCCACACAGAGATGGGAATGTTGACCAGGAGCTGCAGGTGTTAGACAGAGCACACCCTGGCCACACAGAGATGGGAATGTTGACCAGGAGCTGGAGGTGTTAGACAGAGCACACCCTGGCCACACAGAAATGGGAATGTTGACCAGGAGCGGCAAGGGTTATACAGAGCACACCCTGGCCACACAGAAATGGGAATGTTGACCAGGAGCTGCAGGTGTTAGACAGAGCACACCCTGCCCACACAGAGATGGGAATGTTGACCAGGAGCTGCAGGGGTTATACAGAGCACACCCTGGACAGAGAGAGATGGGAATGTTGACCAGGAGCTGCAGTAGTTATACAGAGCACAACCTGGCCACAGAGATGGGAATGTTGACCAGGAGCTGCAGTGGTTATGCAGAGCCACCCTGGCCACACAGAGATGGGAATGTTGACCAGGAGCTGCAGGAGTTATACAGAGCACACCCTGGCCACACAGAGATGGGAATGTTGACCAGGAGCTGCAGTGGTTATACAGAGCACACCCTGGCCACACAAAGATGGAAATGTTGACCAGGAGCTGCGGGGGTTATACAGAGCACACCCTGGCCACACAGAGATGGGAATGTTGACCAGGAGCTGCTGGGGTTACACAGAGCACACCTAACCCACACAGAGATGGGAATGTTGACCAGGAGCTGCAGGGGTTATACAGAGCCACCCTGGCCACACAGAGATGGAAATGTTGACCAGGAGCAGCAGGGATTATACAGAAAACACCCTGACCACACAGTTGGGAATGTCGACCAGGAGCTGAGGGGTTATACAGTGCACACCCTGGCCACACAGAGATGGGAATGTTGACCAGGAGCTGCAGGGGTTATACAGAGCGCACCCTGGCCACACAGAGATGGGAATGTTGACCAGGAGCTGCAGGGGTTATACAGAGCACACTCTGGCCACACAGAGATGGGAATCTTGACCAGGAGCTGCAGGGGTTGTACAGAGCGCACCCTGGCCACACAGAGATGGGAATGTTGACCAGGAGCTGCAGGGGTTATACAGAGCGCACCCTGGTCACACAGAGATGGGAATGTTGACCAGGAGCTGCGGGGGTTATACAGAGCACAGCATGGCCACACTGAGATGGGAAGGTTGACCAGGAGCTGCAGTGGTTATACAGAGCACACCCTGGCCACGCAGAGAAGGGATTGTTGACCAGAAGCTGCAGGAGTTATACAGAGCACACCCTGACCACACAGAGATGGAAATGTTCACCAGGAGATGCAGGTGTGAGACAGAGCACACCCTGGCCACACAGAGATGGGAATGTTGACCAGGCGCTGCTGGGGTTACACAGAGCACACCTAACCCACACAGAGATGGGAATGTTGACCAGGAGCTGCAGGGGTTATACAGAGCACACCCTGGACAGTGAGAGATGGGAATGTTGACCAGGAGCTGCAGGGGTTATACAGAGCCACCCTGGCCACACAGAGATGGGAATGTTGACCAGGAACTGCAGGGATTATACAGAAACCACCCTGACCACACAGATGGGAATGTTGACCAGGAGCTGCAGGGATTATACAGAAAACACCCTGACCACACAGATGAGAATGTTGACCAGGAGCTGCAGGGGTTATACAGAGCACACCCTGGCCACACAGAGGTGGGAATGTTGACCAGGAGCTGCAGGGGTTATACAGTGCTCACCCTGACCACACAGATGGGAATGTTGACCAGGAGCTGCAGGGGTTATACAGAGCACACCCTGGCCACACAGAGGTGGGAATGTTGACCATGAGCTGCAGGGGTTATACAGAGCTCACCCTGACCACACAGATGGGAATGTTGAACAGGAGCTGCAGGGGTTATACAGAGCACACCCTGGCCACACAGAGGTGGGAATGTTGACCATGAGCTGCAGGGGCTATACAGAGCTCACCCTGACCACACAGATGGGAATGTTGACCAGGAGCAGGGGCTATACAGAGCTCACCCTGACCACACAGATGGGAATGCTGACCAGGAGCTGCAGGGGTTATACAGAGCACACCCAGGCCACACAGGGATGGGAATGTTGACCAGGAGCAGGGGTTATACAGAGCACACCCTGGCCACACAGAGATGGGAATGTTGACCAGGAGCTGCAGGGATTATACAGAGCATACCCTGGCCACACAGATGGGAATGTTGACCAGGCGCAGGGGTTATACAGAGCACACCCTGGCCACACAGAGATGGGAATATTGACCAGTAGCTGCAGGGGTTAAACAAAGCACACTCTGGCCACAAAGAGATGGGAATGTTGACGAGGAGCTGCAGGAGTTATACAGAGCACACACAGGCCACACAGGGATTGGAATGTTGACCAGGAGCAGGGGTTATACAGAGCTCACCCTGGCCACACAGAGATGGGAATGTTGCCCAGGAGCTGCTGAAGTTATAGAGAGCACACCCTGGCCACACAGGGATGGGAATGTTGAACAGGAGCTGCAGGGGTTATACAGAGCACACTCTGGCAACACTGAGATGGGAATTTTGACCAGGAGCTGCAGGGGTTATACAGAGCACACCCTGGCCACACTGAGATGGGATTGTTGACCAGGAGCTGCTGGGGTGTTACAGAGCACACCCTTGCCACACAGAGATGGGAATGTTGCCCAGGAGCTGCAGGGGTTATACAGAGCACACCATGGCCACACAGAGATGGGAATGTTGACCAGGAGCTGCAGGGGTTATAAAGAGCACATCCTGGCCACACAGAGATGGGAATGTTGACCAGGAGCTGCAGGGGTTATACAGAGCCACCCTGGCCACACAGAGATGGGAATGTTGACCAGGAGCTGCAGGGATTATACAGAGCACACCCTGGCCACACAGATGGGAATGTTGACCAGGAGCTGCAGGGTTTATACAGAGCACAGCATGGCCACACTGAGATGGGAATGTTGAGCAGGAGCTGCAGGAGTTATACAGAGCACACCCTGGCCACACAGAGATGGGAATGTTGACCAGGAGCTGCAGTGGTTATACAGAGCACACCCTGGCCACACAAAGATGGGATTGTTGACCAGGAGCTGCAGGAGTTATACAGAGCACACACTGGCCACACAGAGATGGAAATGTTGACCAGGAGCTGCGGGGGTTATACAGAGCACACCCTGGCCACAAAGAGATGGGAATGTTGACCAGGAGCTGCTGGGGTTATACAGAGCACATCCTGGCCACACAGAGATGGGAATGTTGACCTGGAGCTGGAGGTGTTAGACAGAGCACACCCTGGCCACAAAGAGATGGGAATGTTGACCAGGAGCTGCAGGAGTTATACAGAGCACATCCTGGCCACACAGAGATGGGAATGTTGACCAGGAGCTGCAGGTGTTAGACAGAGCACACCCTGGCCACACAGAGATGGGAATGTTGACCAGGAGCTGGAGGTGTTAGACAGAGCACACCCTGGCCACACAGAAATGGGAATGTTGACCAGGAGCGGCAAGGGTTATACAGAGCACACCCTGGCCACACAGAAATGGGAATGTTGACCAGGAGCTGCAGGTGTTAGACAGAGCACACCCTGCCCACACAGAGATGGGAATGTTGACCAGGAGCTGCAGGGGTTATACAGAGCACACCCTGGACAGAGAGAGATGGGAATGTTGACCAGGAGCTGCAGTAGTTATACAGAGCACAACCAGGCCACAGAGATGGGAATGTTGACCAGGAGCTGCAGTGGTTATGCAGAGCCACCCTGGCCACACAGAGATGGGAATGTTGACCAGGAGCTGCAGGAGTTATACAGAGCACACCCTGGCCACACAGAGATGGGAATGTTGACCAGGAGCTGCAGTGGTTATACAGAGCACACCCTGGCCACACAAAGATGGAAATGTTGACCAGGAGCTGCGGGGGTTATACAGAGCACACCCTGGCCACACAGAGATGGGAATGTTGACCAGGAGCTGCTGGGGTTACACAGAGCACACCTAACCCACACAGAGATGGGAATGTTGACCAGGAGCTGCAGGGGTTATACAGAGCCACCCTGGCCACACAGAGATGGAAATGTTGACCAGGAGCAGCAGGGATTATACAGAAAACACCCTGACCACACAGTTGGGAATGTCGACCAGGAGCTGAGGGGTTATACAGTGCACACCCTGGCCACACAGAGATGGGAATGTTGACCAGGAGCTGCAGGGGTTATACAGAGCACACACTGGCCACTCAGAGATGGGAATGTTGACCAGGAGTTGCAGGAGTTTTACAGAGCACACCCTGGCCACACAGAGGTGGAAATGTTGACCAGGAGCTGCAGGGGTTATACAGAGCACGCCCAGGCCACACAGAGATGGGAATGTTGACCAGGAGCAGGAGTTATACAGAGCACACCCTGGCCACACAGATATGGGAATGTTGACCAGGAGCGGGAGTTATACAGAGCACACCCTGGCCACACAGATATGGGAATGTTGACCAGGAGCGGGAGTTATACAGAGCACACCCTGGCCACAGAGAGATGGGAATATTGACCAGGAGCTGCAGGAGTTATACAGAGCACACCCAGGCCACACTGAGATGGGAATGTTGACCAAGAGCAGGGGTTATACAGAGCTCACCCTGGCCACACAGAGATGGGAATGTTGACCAGGAGCTGCAGGGGTTATACAGAGCACACCCTGGCCACACAGATATGGGAATGTTGACCAGGAGCAGGAGTTATACAGAGCACACCCTGGCCACACAGAGATGGGAATATTGACCAGGAGCTGCAGGAGTTATACAGAGCACACCCAGGCCACACAGAGATGGGAATGTTGACCAGGAGCAGGGGTTATACAGAGCTCACCCTGGCCACACAGAGATGGGAATGTTGCCCAGGAGCTGCTGGAGTTATAGAGAGCACACCCTGGCCACACAGGGATGGGAATGTTGAACAGGAGCTGCAGAGGTTATACAGAGCACACTCTGGCCACACAGAGATGGGAATGTTGACCAGGAGCTGCAGGGGTTATACAGAGCACACTCTGGCCACACTGAGATGGGATTGTTGACCAGGAGCTGCTGGGGTGAGACAGAGCACACCCTTGCCACACAGAGATGGGAATGTTGACCAGGAGCTGCAGGGGTTATACAGAGCACACCCTGGACAGAGAGAGATGGGAATGTTGACCAGGAGCTGCAGGGGTTATACAGAGCCACCCTGGCCACACAGATGGGAATGTTGACCAGGAGCAGGGGTTATACAGAGCACACCCTGGCCACACAGAGATGGGAATGTTGACCAGGAGCAGGAGTTATACAGAGCACACCCTGGCCACACGGAGATGGGAATGTTGACCAGGAGCAGGGGTTATACAGAGCGCACACTGGCCACACGGAGATGGGAATGTTGACCAGGGGCTGCAGGGGTTATACAGAGCACACCCTGGCCACACAGAGATGGGAATGTTGACCAGGAGCAGGGGTTATACAGAGCGCACCCTGGCCACACGGAGATGGGAATGTGGACCAGGAGCTGCAGGGGTTATACAGAACACAGCATGGACACACACAGATGGGAATGTTGACCAGGAGCTGCAGGAGTTATAAAGAGCACACCCTGGCCACACAGAGATGGGAATGTTGACCAGGAGCTGCAGTGGTTATACAGAGCACACCCTGGCCACACAGAGACGGGAATGTTGACCAGGAGCAAGGGTTATACAGGGCACACCCTGGCAACACAGAGATGGGAATATTGACCAAGAGCTGCAGGGGTTATACAGAGCTCACCCTGGCCACACAGAGATGGGAATATTGCCCAGGAGCTGCTGGAGTTATAGAGAGCACACCCTGGCCACACAGGGATGGGAATGTTGAACAGGAGCTGCAGGGGTTATACAGAGCACACCCTGGCCACACAGAGATGGGAATATTGACCAGGAGCTGCAGGAGTTATACAGAGCACACCCTGGCCACACAGCTGGGAATTTTGACCCGGAGCTGCAGGTGTGATGCAGAGCTCACCCTGGCCACACAGAGATGGGAATGTTGACCAGGAGTTGCAGGAGTTATACAGAGCATATCCTGGCCACACAGAGATGGGAATATTGATCAGGAGCTGCAGGAGTTATACAGAGCACACCCTGGCCACACAGAGATGGGAATATTGACGAGGAGCTGCAGGAGTTATACAGAGCACACCCAGGCCACACAGAGATGGGAATGTTGACCAGGAGCAGGGGTTATACAGAGCACACCCTGGCCACACAGAGATGGGAATATTGACCAGGAGCTGCAGGAGTTATACAGAGCACACCCTGGCTACACAGAGATGGGAATGTTGACCAGGAGCTGCAGGGGTTATACAGAGCACACCCTGGACAGAGAGAGATGGGAATGTTGACCAGGAGCTGCAGGGGTTATACAGAGCCACCCTGGCCACACAGAAATGGGAATGTTGACCAGGAGCTGCAGGGATTATACAGAGCACAACCTGGCCACACAGATGGGAATGATGACCAGGAGCTGCAGGGTTTATACAGAGCACAGCATGGCCACACTGAGATGGGAATGTTGAGCAGGAGCTGCAGGAGTTATACAGAGCACACCCTGGCCACACAGAGATGGGAATGTTGACCAGGAGCTGCAGTGGTTATACAGAGCACACCCTGGCCACACAAAGATGGGATTGTTGACCAGGAGCTGCAGGAGTTATACAGAGCACACACTGGCCACACAGAGATGGAAATGTTGACCAGGAGCTGCGGGGGTTATACAGAGCACATCCTGGCCACACAGAGATGGGAATGTTGACCAGGAGCTGGAGGTGTTATACAGAGCACACCCTGGCCACAATGAGATGGGAATGTTGACCCGGAGCTGCTGGGGTTACACAGAGCACACCCTGCCCACACAGAGATGGGAATGTTGACCAGGAGCTGCAGGGGTTATACAGAGCACACCCTGGACAGAGAGAGATGGGAATGTTGACCAGGAGCTGCAGGGTTTATACAGAGCACACCCTGGCCACACAGAGATGGGAATGTTGACCAGGAGCTGCAGTGGTTATACAGAGCACACCCTGGCCACACAAAGATGGAAATGTTGACCAGGAGCTGCGGGGGTTATACAGAGCACACCCTGGCCACACAGAGATGGGAATGTTGACCAGGAGCTGCTGGGGTTACACAGAGCACACCTAACCCACACAGAGATGGGAATGTTGACCAGGAGCTGCAGGGGTTATACAGAGCCACCCTGGCCACACAGAGATGGGAATGTTGACCAGGAGCAGCAGGGATTATACAGAAAACACCCTGACCACACAGTTGGGAATGTCGACCAGGAGCTGCAGGGGTTATACAGTGCACACCCTGGCCACACAGAGATGGGAATGTTGACCAGGAGCTGCAAGGGTTATACAGAGCACACACTGGCCACTCAGAGATGGGAATGTTGACCAGGAGTTGCAGGAGTTATACAGAGCACACCCTGGCCACACAGAGATGGAAATGTTGACCAGGAGCTGCAGGGGTCATACAGAGCACACCCTGGCCACACAGAGATGGGAATGTTGACCAGGAGCTGCAGGGGTTATACAGAGCACACCCTGGCCACACAGATATGGGAATGTTGACCAGGAGCAGGAGTTATACAGAGCACACCCTGCCCACTCAGATATGGGAATGTTGACCAGGAGCGGGAGTTATACAGAGCACACCCTGGCCACAGAGAGATGGGAATATTGACCAGGAGCTGCAGGATTTATACAGAGCACACCCAGGCCACACTGAGATGGGAATGTTGACCAGGAGCAGGGGTTATACAGAGCTCACCCTGGCCACACAGAAATGGGAATGTTGACCAGGAGCTGCAGGGGTTATACAGAGCACACCCTGGCCACACAGATATGGGAATGTTGACCAGGAGCAGGAGTTATACAGAGCACACCCTGGCCACACAGAGATGGGAATATTGACCAGGAGCTGCAGGAGTTATACAGAGCACACCCAGGCCACACAGAGATGGGAATGTTGACCAGGAGCAGGGGTTATACAGAGCTCACCCTGGCCACACAGAGATGGGAATGTTGACCAGGAGCTGCAGTGGTTATGCAGAGCCACCCTGGCCACACAGAGATGGGAATGTTGACCAGGAGCTGCAGGAGTTATACAGAGCACACCCTGGCCACACAGAGATGGGAATGTTGACCAGGAGCTGCAGTGGTTATACAGAGCACACCCTGGCCACACAAAGATGGAAATGTTGACCAGGAGCTGCGGGGGTTATACAGAGCACACCCTGGCCACACAGAGATGGGAATGTTGACCAGGAGCTGCTTGGGTGACACAGAGCACACCTAACCCACACAGAGATGGGAATGTTGACCAGGGGCTGCAGGGGTTATACAGAACCACCCTGGCCACACAGAGATGGGAATGTTGACCAGGAGCAGCAGGGATTATACAGAAAACACCCTGACCACACAGTTGGGAATGTCGACCAGGAGCTGCAGGGGTTATACAGTGCACACCCTGGCCACACAGAGATGGGAATGTTGACCAGGAGCTGCAGGGGTTATACAGAGCACACACTGGCCACTCAGAGATGGGAATGTTGACCAGGAGTTGCAGGAGTTATACAGAGCACACCCTGGCCACACAGAGATGGGAATGTTGACCAGGAGCTGCAGGGGTTATACAGAGCACACACTGGCCACTCAGAGATGGGAATGTTGACCAGGAGCTGCAGGGGTTATACAGAGCACGCCCAGGCCACACAGAGATGCGAAAGTTGACCAGAAGCAGGGGTCATACAGAGCACACCCTGGCCACACAGATATGGGAATGTTGACCAGGAGCGGGAGTTATACAGAGCACACCCTGGCCACAGAGAGATGGGAATATTGACCAGGAGCTGCAGGAGTTATACAGAGCACACCCAGGCCACACTGAGATGGGAATGTTGACCAGGAGCAGGGGTTATACAGAGCTCACCCTGGCCACACAGAGATGGGAATGTTGACCAGGAGCTGCAGGGGTTATACAGAGCATACCCTGGCCACACAGATATGGGAATGTTGACCAGGAGCAGGAGTTATACAGAGCACACCCTGGCCACACAGAGATGGGAATATTGACCAGGAGCTGCAGGAGTTATACAGAGCACACCCAGGCCACACAGAGATGGGAATGTTGACCAGGAGCAGGGGTTATACAGAGCTCACCCTGGCCACACAGAGATGGGAATGTTGCCCAGGAGCTGCTGGAGTTATAGAGAGCACACCCTGGCCACACAGGGATGGGAATGTTGAACAGGAGCTGCAGGGGTTATACAGAGCACACTCTGGCCACACAGAGATGGGAATGTTGACCAGGAGCTGCAGGGGTTATACAGAGCACACCCTGGCCACACTGAGATGGGATTGTTGACCAGGAGCTGCTGGGGTGAGACAGAGCACACCCTTGCCACACAGAGATGGGAATGTTGACCAGGAGCTGCTGGGGTTACACAGAGCACACTCTGGACAGAGAGAGATGGGAATGTTCACCAGGAGCTGCAGGGGTTATCCAGAGCCACCCTGGCCACACAGATGGGAATGTTGACCAGGAGCAGGGGTTATACAGAGCACACCCTGGCCACACAGAGATGGGAATGTTGACCAGGAGCAGGAGTTATACAGAGCACACCCTGGCCACACGGAGATGGGAATGTTGACCAGGAACAGGGGTTATACAGAGCGCACCCTGGCCACACGGAGATGTGAATGTTGACCAGGAGCTGCAGGGGTTATACAGAGCACACCCTGGCCACACAGAGATGGGAATGTTGACCAGGAGCAGGGGTTATACAGAGCGCACCCTGGCCACACGGAGATGGGAATGTTGACCAGGAGCTGCAGGGGTTATACAGAGCACAGCATGGACACACACAGATGGGAATGTTGACCAGGAGCTGCAGGAGTTATAAAGAGCACACCCTGGCCACACAGAGATGGGAATGTTGACCAGGAGCTGCAGAGGTTATACAGAGCACACCCTGGCCACACAGAGACGGGAATGTTGACCAGGAGCAAGGGTTATACAGGTCACACCCTGGCAACACAGAGATGGGAATATTGCCCAGGAGCTGCTGGAGTTATAGAGAGCACACCCTGGCCACACAGGGATGGGAATGTTGAACAGGAGCTGCAGGGGTTATACAGAGCACACCCTGGCCACACAGAGATGGGAATATTGACCAGGAGCTGCAGGAGTTATACAGAGCACACCCTGGCCACACAGCTAGGAATGTTGACCAGGAGCTGCAGGTGTGATGCAGAGCTCACCCTGGCCACACAGAGATGGGAATGTTGACCAGGAGTTGCAGGAGTTATTCAGAGCATACCCTGGCCACACAGAGATGGGAATATTGACCAGGAGCTGCAGGAGTTATACAGAGCACACTCTGGCCACACAGAGATGGGAATTTTGACCAGGAGCTGCAGGGGTTATACAGAGCACACTCTGGCCACACAGAGATGGGAATGTTGACCAGGAGCTGCAGGGGTTGTACAGAGCGCACCCTGGCCACACAGAGATGGGAATGTTGACCAGGAGCTGCAGGGGTTATACAGAGCGCACCCTGGCCACACAGAGATGGGAATGTTGACCAGGAGCTGCAGGGGTTATACAGAGCACACTCTGGCCACACAGAGATGGGAATGTTGACCAGGAGCTGCAGGGGTTGTACAGAGCGCACCCTGGCCACACAGAGATGGGAATGTTGACCAGGAGCTGCAGGGGTTATACAGAGCGCACCCTGGCCACACAGAGATGGGAATGTTGACCAGGAGCTGCAGGGGTTACACATAGCACACCCTGGCCACACAGAGAAGGGATTGTTGACCAGGAGCTGCAGGAGTTATACAGAGCACACCCTGACCACACAGAGAAGGGATTGTAGACCAGGAGCTGCAGGAGTTATACAGAGCACACCCTGACCACACAGAGATGGAAATGTTGACCAGGAGATGCAGGTGTGAGACAGAGCACACCCTGGCCACACAGAGATGGGAATGTTGACCAGGCGCTGCTGGGGTTACACAGAGCACACCTAACCCACACAGAGATGGGAATGTTGACCAGGAGCTGCAGGGGTTTTACAGAGCACACCCTGGACAGTGAGAGATGGGAATGTTGACCAGGAGCTGCAGGGGTTATACAGAGCCACCCTGGCCACACAGAGATGGGAATGTTGACCAGGAACTGCAGGGATTATACAGAAACCACCCTGACCACACAGATGGGAATGTTGACCAGGAGCTGCAGGGGTTATACAGAGCACACCTTGGCCACACAGAGGTGGGAATGTTGACCAGGAGCTGCAGGGGTTACACAGAGCTCACCCTGGCCACACAGAGATGGAAATGTTGACCAGGAGCTGCAGGGATTATACAGAAAACACCCTGACCACACAGATGAGAATGTTGACCAGGAGCTGCAGGGGTTATACAGGGCACACCCTGGCCACACAGAGGTGGGAATGTTGACCAGGAGCTGCAGGGGTTATACAGTGCTCACCCTGACCACACAGATGGGAATGTTGACCAGGAGCTGCAGGGGTTATACAGAGCACACCCTGGCCACACAGAGGTGGGAATGTTGACCATGAGCTGCAGGGGTTATACAGAGCTCACCCTGACCACACAGATGGGAATGTTGACCAGGAGCTGCAGGGGTTATACAGAGCACACCCTGGCCACACAGAGGTGGGAATGTTGACCATGAGCTGCAGGGGCTATACAGAGCTCACCCTGACCACACAGATGGGAATGTTGACCAGGAGCAGGGGCTATACAGAGCTCACCCTGACCACACAGATGGGAATGCTGACCAGGAGCTGCAGGGGTTATACAGAGCACACCCAGGCCACACAGGGATGGGAATGTTGACCAGGAGCAGGGGTTATACAGAGCACACCCTGGCCACACAGAGATGGGAATGTTGACCAGGAGCTGCAGGGATTATACAGAGCATACCCTGGCCACACAGATGGGAATGTTGACCAGGCGCAGGGGTTATACAGAGCACACCCTGGCCACACAGAGATGGGAATATTGACCAGGAGCTGCAGGGGTTAAACAAAGCACACTCTGGCCACAAAGAGATGGGAATGTTGACGAGGAGCAGGGGTTCTACAGAGCACACCCTGGCCACACAGAGATGGGAATATTGACCAGGAGCTGCAGGAGTTATACAGAGCACACCCAGGCCACACAGAGATGGGAATGTTGACCAGGAGCAGGGGTTATACAGAGCACAGCCTGGCCACACAGAGATGTGAATGTTGACCAGGAACTGCAGGGGTGAGACAGAGCACACCCTTGCCACACAGAGATGGGAATGTTGACCAGGAGCTGCAGGGGATACACAGAGCACACCCTGGCCACACAGAGATGGGAATGTTGACCAGGAGCTGCAGGGGTTATACAGAGCTCACCCTGGCCACACAGAGATGGGAATGTTGCCCAGGAGCTGCTGAAGTTATAGAGAGCACACCCTGGCCATACAGGGATGGGAATGTTGAACAGGAGCTGCAGGGGTTATACAGAGCACACTCTGGCAACACTGAGATGGGAATTTTGACCAGGAGCTGCTGGGGTGTGACAGAGCACACCCTTGCCACACAGAGATGGCAATGTTGACCAGGAGCTGCAGGGGATACACAGAGCACAGCCTGGCCACACAGAGATGTGAATGTTGACCAGGAACTGCAGGGGTGAGACAGAGCACACCCTTGCCACACAGAGATGGGAATGTTGACCATGAGCTGCAGGAGTTATCCAGAGCACACCCAGGCCACACAGAGATGGGAATGTTGACCAGGAGCAGGAGTTATACAGAGCGCACCCTGGCCACACAGAGGTGGGAATGTCGACGAGGAGCTGCAGGTGTTAAAGAAAGCACACTCTGGCCACACAGAGATGGGAATGTTGACCAGGAGCTGCAGGGGTTATACAGAGCACATCCTGGCCACACAGAGGTGGGAATGTCGACGAGGAGCTGCAGGTGTTAAAGAAAGCACACTCTGGCCACACAGAGATGGGAATGTTGACCAGGAGCTGCAGGGCTTATACAGAGCACACCATGGCCACACAGAGATGGGAATGTTGACCAGGAGCTGCAGGGGTTATAAAGAGCACATCCTGGCCACACAGAGATGGGAATGTTGACCAGGAGCTGCAGGGGTTATACTGAGCACACCCTGGCCACACAGAGATGGGAATGTTGACAAGGAGCTGCAGGGGTTAAAGAAAGCACACTCTGGCAACAAAGACATGGGAATGTTGACCAGAAGCTGCAGGGGTTATACAGAGCACACCCTGGCCACACAGAGATGGGAATATTGACGAGGAGCTGCAGGAGTTATACAGAGCACACCCAGGCCACACAGAGATGGGAATGTTGACCAGGAGCAGCGGTTATACAGAGCACACCCTGGCCACACAGAGATGGGAATATTGACCAGGAGCTGCAGGAGTTATACAGAGCACACCCTGGCTACACAGAGATGGGAATGTTGACCAGGAGCTGCAGGGGTTATACAGAGCACACCCTGGACAGAGAGAGATGGGAATGTTGACCAGGAGCTGCAGGGGTTATACAGAGCCACCCTGGCCACACAGAGATGGGAATGTTGCCCAGGAGCTGCAGGGATTATACAGAGGACACCCTGGCCACACAGATGGGAATGTTGACCAGGAGCTGCAGGGTTTATACAGAGCACAGCATGGCCACACTGAGATGGGAATGTTGAGCAGGAGCTGCAGGAGTTATACAGAGCACACCCTGGCCACACAGAGATGGGAATGTTGACCAGGAGCTGCAGGGGTTATACAGAGCACACCCTGGCCACACAGAGATGGGATTGTTGACCAGGAGCTGCAGGAGTTATACAGAGCACACCCTGCCCACACAGAGATGGGAATGTTGACCAGGAGCTGCAGTGGTTATACAGAGCACACCCTGGCCACACAGAGATGGGAATGTTGACCAGGAGCTGCTGGGGTTACACAGAGCACACATAACCCACACAGAGATGGGGATGTTGACCAGGAGCTGCAGGGGTTATACAGAGCCTCCCTGGCCACACAGAGATGGGAATGTTGACCAGGAGCAGCAGGGATTATACAGAAAACACCCTGACCACACAGATGGGAATGTAGACCAGGAGCTGCAGGGGTTATACAGTGCACACCCTGGCCACACAGAGATGGGAATGTTGACCAGGAGCTGCAGGGGTTATACAGAGCACACACTGGCCACTCAGAGATGGGAATGTTGACCAGGATTTGCAGGAGTTATACAGAGCACACCCTGGCCACACAGAGATGGAAATGTTGACCAGGAGCTGCAGGGGTCATACAGAGCACGCCCAGGCCACACAGAGATGGGAAAGTTGACCAGGAGCTGCAGGGGTCATACAGAGCACACCCTGGCCACACAAATATGGGAATGTTGACCAGGAGCTGCAGGGATTATACAGAGCACACCCTGGCCACACAGATGGGAATGTTGACCAGGAGCAGGGGTTATACAGAGCACACCCTGGCCACACAGAGATGGGAATATTGACCAGGAGCTGCAGGGGTTAAACAAAGCACACTCTGGCCACAAAGTGATGAGAATGTTGACGAGGAGCAGGGGTTCTACAGAGCACACCCTGGCCACACAGAGAGGGGAATATTGACGAGGAGCTGCAGGAGTTATACAGAGCACACCCAGGCCACACAGATATGGGAATGTTGACCAGGAGCAGGAGTTATACAGAGCACACCCTGGCCACACAGAGATGGGAATATTGACCAGGAGCTGCAGGAGTTATAGAGAGCACACCCTGGCCACACAGGGATGGGAATGTTGAACAGGAGCTGCAGGGGTTATACAGAGCACACTCTGGCCACACTGAGATGGGAATGTTGACCAGGAGCTGCAGGAGTTATACAGAGCACACCCTGGCCACACAGAGAAGGGATTGTTGACCAGGAGCTGCAGGGGTTATACAGAGCACACCCAGGCCACACAGATGGGAATGTTGACCAGGAGCAGGGGTTATACAGAGCACACCCTGGCCACACAGATGGGAATGTTGACCAGGAGCAGGGGTTATACAGAGCACACCCTGGCCACACAGAGATGGGAATGTTGACCAGGAGCTGTAGGGGTTATAAAGAGCACACCCTGGCCACACAGAGAAGGGATTGTTGACCAGGAGCTGCAGGGGTTATACAGAGCACACCCAGGCCACACAGAGATGGGAATGTTGACCAGGAGCTGCAGGGGTTATACAGAGCACACTCTGGCGACACAGAGAAGGGATTGTTGACCAGGAGCTGCAGGGGCTATAGAGAGCACACCCAGGCCACACAGAGATGGGAATGTTGACCAGGAGCAGGGGTTATACAGAGCTCACCCTGGCCACACAGAGATGGAAATGTTGACCAGGAGCTGCGGGGGTTATACAGAGCACACCCGGGCCACACAGAGATGGGAAGGTTGACCAGGAGCTGCAGTTGTTAAACAGAGCACACCCTGGCCACACAGAGATGGGAATGTTGACCAGGAGCTGCTGGGGTTACACAGAGCACACCTAACCCACACAGAGATGGGAATGTTGACCAGGAGCTGCAGGGGTTATACAGAGCCACCCTGGCCACACAGAGATGGGAATGTTGGCCAGGAGCTGCAGGGATTATACAGAAAACACCCTGACCACACAGATGGGAATGTTGACCAGGAGCTGCAGGGGTAATACAGAGCACACCCTGGCCACACAGAGATGGGAATATTGACCAGGAGCTGCAGGAGTTATACAGAGCACACCCTGGCCACACAGAGAGGGGAATGTTGACCAGAAGCAGGGGTCATACAGAGCACAGCCAGGCCACACAGGGATGGGAATGTTGACCAGGAGCAGGGGTTAAACAGAGCACACCCTGCACACACAGATATGGGAATGTTGACCAGGAGTTGCAGATGTTATACAGAGCACACCCTGCCCACACAGATATGGGAATGTTGACCAGGAGCTGCAGGGGTTATACAGAGCACACCCTGGCCACACATAGATGGGAATATTGACCAGGAGCTGCAGGAGTTATACAGAGCACACCCAGGCCACACAGAGATGGGAATGTTGACCAGGAGCAGGGGTTATACAGAGCTCACCCTGGCCACACAGAGATGGGAATGTTGCCCAGGAGCTGCTGGAGTTATAGAGAGCACACCCTGGCCACACAGAGATGGGAATGTTGACCAGGAGCTGCAGGTTTTATACAGAGCACACCCTGGACAGAGAGAGATTGAATGTTGACCAGGAGCTGCAGGGGTTATACAGAGCCACCCTGGCCACACACAGATGGGAATGTTGACCAGGAGCAGGGGTTATACAGAGCACACCCTGGCCACACAGAGATGGGAATATTGACCAGGAGCTGCAGGGGTTAAACAAAGCACACTCTGGCCACAAAGTGATGAGAATGTTGACGAGGAGCAGGGGTTCTACAGAGCACACCCTGGCCACACAGAGAGGGGAATATTGACGAGGAGCTGCAGGAGTTATACAGAGCACACCCAGGCCACACAGATATGGGAATGTTGACCAGGAGCAGGAGTTATACAGAGCACACCCTGGCCACACAGAGATGGGAATATTGACCAGGAGCTGCAGGAGTTATAGAGAGCACACCCTGGCCACACAGGGATGGGAATGTTGAACAGGAGCTGCAGGGGTTATACAGAGCACACTCTGGCCACACTGAGATGGGAATGTTGACCAGGAGCTGCAGGAGTTATACAGAGCACACCCTGGACACACAGAGAAGGGATTGTTGACCAGGAGCTGCAGGGGTTATACAGAGCACACCCAGGCCACACAGATGGGAATGTTGACCAGGAGCAGGGGTTATACAGAGCACACCCTGGCCACACAGATGGGAATGTTGACCAGGAGCTGCAGGGGTTATACAGAGCACACTCTGGCCACACAGAGATGGGAATGTTGACCAGGAGCTGCAGGGGTTGTACAGAGCGCACCCTGGCCACACAGAGATGGGAATGTTGACCAGGAGCTACAGGGGTTATACAGAGCGCACCCTGGCCACACAGAGATGGGAATGTTGACCAGGAGCTGCAGGGGTTATACAGAGCACACTCTGGCCACACAGAGATGGGAATGTTGACCAGGAGCTGCAGGGGTTGTACAGAGCGCACCCTGGCCGCACAGAGATGGGAATGTTGACCAGGAGCTGCAGGGGTTATACAGAGCGCACCCTGGCCACACAGAGATGGGAATGTTGACCAGGAGCTGCAGGGGTTACACATAGCACACCCTGGCCACACAGAGAAGGGATTGTTGACCAGGAGCTGCAGGAGTTATACAGAGCACACCCTGACCACACAGAGAAGGGATTGTAGACCAGGAGCTGCAGGAGTTATACAGAGCACACCCTGACCACACAGAGATGGAAATGTTGACCAGGAGATGCAGGTGTGAGACAGAGCACACCCTGGCCACACAGAGATGGGAATGTTGACCAGGCGCTGCTGGGGTTACACAGAGCACACCTAACCCACACAGAGATGGGAATGTTGACCAGGAGCTGCAGGGGTTTTACAGAGCACACCCTGGACAGTGAGAGATGGGAATGTTGACCAGGAGCTGCAGGGGTTATACAGAGCCACCCTGGCCACACAGAGATGGGAATGTTGACCAGGAACTGCAGGGATTATACAGAAACCACCCTGACGACACAGATGGGAATGTTGACCAGGAGCTGCAGGGGTTATACAGAGCACACCTTGGCCACACAGAGGTGGGAATGTTGACCAGGAGCTGCAGGGGTTACACAGAGCTCACCCTGGCCACACAGAGATGGAAATGTTGACCAGGAGCTGCAGGGATTATACAGAAATCACCCTGACCACACAGATGAGAATGTTGACCAGGAGCTGCAGGGGTTATACAGAGCACACCCTGGCCACACAGAGGTGGGAATGTTGACCAGGAGCTGCAGGGGTTATACAGTGCTCACCCTGACCACACAGATGGGAATGTTGACCAGGAGCTGCAGGGGTTATACAGAGCACACCCTGGCCACACAGAGGTGGGAATGTTGACCATGAGCTGCAGGGGTTATACAGAGCTCACCCTGACCACACAGATGGGAATGTTGACCAGGAGCTGCAGGGGTTATACAGAGCACACCCTGGCCACACAGAGGTGGGAATGTTGACCATGAGCTGCAGGGGCTATACAGAGCTCACCCTGACCACACAGATGGGAATGTTGACCAGGAGCAGGGGCTATACAGAGCTCACCCTGACCACACAGATGGGAATGCTGACCAGGAGCTGCAGGGGTTATACAGAGCACACCCAGGCCACACAGGGATGGGAATGTTGACCAGGAGCAGGGGTTATACAGAGCACACCCTGGCCACACAGAGATGGGAATGTTGACCAGGAGCTGCAGGGATTATACAGAGCATACCCTGGCCACACAGATGGGAATGTTGACCAGGCGCAGGGGTTATACAGAGCACACCCTGGCCACACAGAGATGGGAATATTGACCAGGAGCTGCAGGGGTTAAACAAAGCACACTCTGGCCACAAAGAGATGGGAATGTTGACGAGGAGCAGGGGTTCTACAGAGCACACCCTGGCCACACAGAGATGGGAATATTGACCAGGAGCTGCAGGAGTTATACAGAGCACACCCAGGCCACACAGAGATGGGAATGTTGACCAGGAGCAGGGGTTATACAGAGCACAGCCTGGCCACACAGAGATGTGAATGTTGACCAGGAACTGCAGGGGTGAGACAGAGCACACCCTTGCCACACAGAGATGGGAATGTTGACCAGGAGCTGCAGGGGATACACAGAGCACACCCTGGCCACACAGAGATGGGAATGTTGACCAGGAGCTGCAGGGGTTATACAGAGCTCACCCTGGCCACACAGAGATGGGAATGTTGCCCAGGAGCTGCTGAAGTTATAGAGAGCACACCCTGGCCATACAGGGATGGGAATGTTGAACAGGAGCTGCAGGGGTTATACAGAGCACACTCTGGCAACACTGAGATGGGAATTTTGACCAGGAGCTGCTGGGGTGTGACAGAGCACACCCTTGCCACACAGAGATGGGAATGTTGACCAGGAGCTGCAGGGGATACACAGAGCACAGCCTGGCCACACAGAGATGTGAATGTTGACCAGGAACTGCAGGGGTGAGACAGAGCACACCCTTGCCACACAGAGATGGGAATGTTGACCATGAGCTGCAGGAGTTATCCAGAGCACACCCAGGCCACACAGAGATGGGAATGTTGACCAGGAGCAGGAGTTATACAGAGCGCACCCTGGCCACACAGAGGTGGGAATGTCGACGAGGAGCTGCAGGTGTTAAAGAAAGCACACTCTGGCCACACAGAGATGGGAATGTTGACCAGGAGCTGCAGGGGTTATACAGAGCACATCCTGGCCACACAGAGGTGGGAATGTCGACGAGGAGCTGCAGGTGTTAAAGAAAGCACACTCTGGCCACACAGAGATGGGAATGTTGACCAGGAGCTGCAGGGCTTATACAGAGCACACCATGGCCACACAGAGATGGGAATGTTGACCAGGAGCTGCAGGGGTTATAAAGAGCACATCCTGGCCACACAGAGATGGGAATGTTGACCAGGAGCTGCAGGGGTTATACTGAGCACACCCTGGCCACACAGAGATGGGAATGTTGACAAGGAGCTGCAGGGGTTAAAGAAAGCACACTCTGGCAACAAAGACATGGGAATGTTGACCAGAAGCTGCAGGGGTTATACAGAGCACACCCTGGCCACACAGAGATGGGAATATTGACGAGGAGCTGCAGGAGTTATACAGAGCACACCCAGGCCACACAGAGATGGGAATGTTGACCAGGAGCAGCGGTTATACAGAGCACACCCTGGCCACACAGAGATGGGAATATTGACCAGGAGCTGCAGGAGTTATACAGAGCACACCCTGGCTACACAGAGATGGGAATGTTGACCAGGAGCTGCAGGGGTTATACAGAGCACACCCTGGACAGAGAGAGATGGGAATGTTGACCAGGAGCTGCAGGGGTTATACAGAGCCACCCTGGCCACACAGAGATGGGAATGTTGCCCAGGAGCTGCAGGGATTATACAGAGGACACCCTGGCCACACAGATGGGAATGTTGACCAGGAGCTGCAGGGTTTATACAGAGCACAGCATGGCCACACTGAGATGGGAATGTTGAGCAGGAGCTGCAGGAGTTATACAGAGCACACCCTGGCCACACAGAGATGGGAATGTTGACCAGGAGCTGCAGGGGTTATACAGAGCACACCCTGGCCACACAGAGATGGGATTGTTGACCAGGAGCTGCAGGAGTTATACAGAGCACACCCTGCCCACACAGAGATGGGAATGTTGACCAGGAGCTGCAGTGGTTATACAGAGCACACCCTGGCCACACAGAGATGGGAATGTTGACCAGGAGCTGCTGGGGTTACACAGAGCACACATAACCCACACAGAGATGGGGATGTTGACCAGGAGCTGCAGGGGTTATACAGAGCCTCCCTGGCCACACAGAGATGGGAATGTTGACCAGGAGCAGCAGGGATTATACAGAAAACACCCTGACCACACAGATGGGAATGTAGACCAGGAGCTGCAGGGGTTATACAGTGCACACCCTGGCCACACAGAGATGGGAATGTTGACCAGGAGCTGCAGGGGTTATACAGAGCACACACTGGCCACTCAGAGATGGGAATGTTGACCAGGATTTGCAGGAGTTATACAGAGCACACCCTGGCCACACAGAGATGGAAATGTTGACCAGGAGCTGCAGGGGTTATACAGAGCACGCCCAGGCCACACAGAGATGGGAAAGTTGACCAGGAGCTGCAGGGGTCATACAGAGCACACCCTGGCCACACAAATATGGGAATGTTGACCAGGAGCTGCAGGGATTATACAGAGCACACCCTGGCCACACAGATGGGAATGTTGACCAGGAGCAGGGGTTATACAGAGCACACCCTGGCCACACAGAGATGGGAATATTGACCAGGAGCTGCAGGGGTTAAACAAAGCACACTCTGGCCACAAAGTGATGAGAATGTTGACGAGGAGCAGGGGTTCTACAGAGCACACCCTGGCCACACAGAGAGGGGAATATTGACGAGGAGCTGCAGGAGTTATACAGAGCACACCCAGGCCACACAGATATGGGAATGTTGACCAGGAGCAGGAGTTATACAGAGCACACCCTGGCCACACAGAGATGGGAATATTGACCAGGAGCTGCAGGAGTTATAGAGAGCACACCCTGGCCACACAGGGATGGGAATGTTGAACAGGAGCTGCAGGGGTTATACAGAGCACACTCTGGCCACACTGAGATGGGAATGTTGACCAGGAGCTGCAGGAGTTATACAGAGCACACCCTGGCCACACAGAGAAGGGATTGTTGACCAGGAGCTGCAGGGGTTATGCAGAGCACACCCAGGCCACACAGATGGGAATGTTGACCAGGAGCAGGGGTTATACAGAGCACACCCTGGCCACACAGATGGGAATGTTGACCAGGAGCAGGGGTTATACAGAGCACACCCTGGCCACACAGAGATGGGAATGTTGACCAGGAGCTGTAGGGGTTATAAAGAGCACACCCTGGCCACACAGAGAAGGGATTGTTGACCAGGAGCTGCAGGGGTTATACAGAGCACACCCAGGCCACACAGAGATGGGAATGTTGACCAGGAGCTGCAGGGGTTATACAGAGCACACTCTGGCGACACAGAGAAGGGATTGTTGACCAGGAGCTGCAGGGGCTATAGAGAGCACACCCAGGCCACACAGAGATGGGAATGTTTACCAGGAGCAGGGGTTATACAGAGCTCACCCTGGCCACACAGAGATGGAAATGTTGACCAGGAGCTGCGGGGGTTATACAGAGCACACCCGGGCCACACAGAGATGGGAAGGTTGACCAGGAGCTGCAGGTGTTAAACAGAGCACACCCTGGCCACACAGAGATGGGAATGTTGACCAGGAGCTGCTGGGGTTACACAGAGCACACCTAACCCACACAGAGATGGGAATGTTGACCAGGAGCTGCAGGGGTTATACAGAGCACACCCTGGACAGTGAGAGATGGGAATGTTGACCAGCGGCTGCAGGGGTTATACAGAGCCACCCTGGCCACACAGAGATGGGAATGTTGGCCAGGAGCTGCAGGGATTATACAGAAAACACCCTGACCACACAGATGGGAATGTTGACCAGGAGCTGCAGGGGTAATACAGAGCACACCCTGGCCACACAGAGATGGGAATATTGACCAGGAGCTGCAGGAGTTATACAGAGCACACCCTGGCCACACAGAGAGGGGAATGTTGACCAGAAGCAGGGGTCATACAGAGCACAGCCAGGCCACACAGGGATGGGAATGTTGACCAGGAGCAGGGGTTAAACAGAGCACACCCTGCACACACAGATATGGGAATGTTGACCAGGAGTTGCAGGGGTTATACAGAGCACACCCTGCCCACACAGATATGGGAATGTTGACCAGGAGCTGCAGGGGTTATACAGAGCACACCCTGGCCACACATAGATGGGAATATTGACCAGGAGCTGCAGGAGTTATACAGAGCACACCCAGGCCACACAGAGATGGGAATGTTGACCAGGAGCAGGGGTTATACAGAGCTCACCCTGGCCACACAGAGATGGGAATGTTGCCCAGGAGCTGCTGGAGTTATAGAGAGCACACCCTGGCCACACAGAGATGGGAATGTTGACCAGGAGCTGCAGGTTTTATAAAGAGCACACCCTGGACAGAGAGAGATTGAATGTTGACCAGGAGCTGCAGGGGTTATACAGAGCCACCCTGGCCACACACAGATGGGAATGTTGACCAGGAGCAGGGGTTATACAGAGCACACCCTGGCCACACAGAGATGGGAATATTGACCAGGAGCTGCAGGGGTTAAACAAAGCACACTCTGGCCACAAAGTGATGAGAATGTTGACGAGGAGCAGGGGTTCTACAGAGCACACCCTGGCCACACAGAGAGGGGAATATTGACGAGGAGCTGCAGGAGTTATACAGAGCACACCCAGGCCACACAGATATGGGAATGTTGACCAGGAGCAGGAGTTATACAGAGCACACCCTGGCCACACAGAGATGGGAATATTGACCAGGAGCTGCAGGAGTTATAGAGAGCACACCCTGGCCACACAGGGATGGGAATGTTGAACAGGAGCTGCAGGGGTTATACAGAGCACACTCTGGCCACACTGAGATGGGAATGTTGACCAGGAGCTGCAGGAGTTATACAGAGCACACCCTGGACACACAGAGAAGGGATTGTTGACCAGGAGCTGCAGGGGTTATACAGAGCACACCCAGGCCACACAGATGGGAATGTTGACCAGGAGCAGGGGTTATACAGAGCACACCCTGGCCACACAGATGGGAGTGTTGACCAGGAGCAGGGGTTATACAGAGCACACCCTGGCCACACAGAGATGGGAATGTTGACCAGGAGCTGTAGGGGTTATAAAGAGCACACCCTGGCCACACAGAGAAGGGATTGTTGACCAGGAGCTGCAGGGGTTATACAGAGCACACCCAGGCCACACAGAGATGGGAATGTTGACCAGGAGCTGCAGGGGTTATACAGAGCACACTCTGGCGACACAGAGAAGGGATTGTTGACCAGGAGCTGCAGGGGCTATAGAGAGCACACCCAGGCCACACAGAGATGGGAATGTTGACCAGGAGCAGGGGTTATACAGAGCTCACCCTGGCCACACAGAGATGGGAATGTTGCCCAAGAGCTGCTGGAGTTATAGAGAGCACACCCTGGCCACACAGAGATGGGAATGTTGAACAGGAGCTGCAGTGGTTATACAGAGCACAGCCTGGCCACACAGAGATGGGAATGTTGACCAGGAGCTGCAGGGGTTATACAGAGCCACCCTGGCCACACAGAGATGGGAATGTTGACCAGGAGCTGCAGGGATTATACAGAGCACACGCTGGCCACACAAATGGGAATGTTGACCAGGAGCTGCAGGAGTTATACAGAGCACACCCTGGCCGCACAGAGATGGGAATGTTGACCAGGAGCTGCTGGGGTTATACAGAGCACACCCTGGCCACACAGAGATGGAAATGTTGACCAGGAGCTGCGGGGGTTATACAGAGCACACCCTGGCCACACAGAGATGGGAAGGTTGACCAGGAGCTGCAGGTGTTAAACAGAGCACACCCTGGCCACACAGAGATGGGAATGTTGACCAGGAGCTGCTGGGGTTACACAGAGCACACCTAACCCACACAGAGATGGGAATGTTGACCAGGAGCTGCAGGGGTTATACAGAGCACACCCTGGACAGTGAGAGATGGGAATGTTGACCAGGAGCTGCAGGGGTTATACAGAGCCACCCTGGCCACACAGAGATGGGAATGTTGGCCAGGAGCTGCAGGGATTATACAGAAAACACCCTGACCACACAGATGGGAATGTTGACCAGGAGCTGCAGGGGTAATACAGAGCACACCCTGGCCACACAGAGATGGGAATATTGACCAGGAGCTGCAGGAGTTATACAGAGCACACCCTGGCCACACAGAGAGGGGAATGTTGACCAGAAGCAGGGGTCATACAGAGCACAGCCAGGCCACACAGGGATGGGAATGTTGACCAGGAGCAGGGGTTAAACAGAGCACACCCTGCACACACAGATATGGGAATGTTGACCAGGAGTTGCAGGGGTTATACAGAGCACACCCTGCCCACACAGATATGGGAATGTTGACCAGGAGCTGCAGGGATTATACAGAGCACACCCTGGCCACACAGATGGGAATGTTGACCAGGAGCAGGGGTTATACAGAGCACACCCTGGCCACACAGAGATGGGAATATTGACCAGGAGCTGCAGGGGTTAAACAAAGCACACTCTGGCCACAAAGAGATGTGAATGTTGACGAGGAGCAGGGGTTCTACAGAGCACACCCTGGCCACACAGAGAGGGGAATATTGACGAGGAGCTGCAGGAGTTATACAGAGCACACCATGGCCACACAGAGATGGGAATGTTGACCAGAAGCAGGGGTTATACAGAGCACACCCTGGCCACACATAGATGGGAATATTGACCAGGAGCTGCAGGAGTTATACAGAGCACACCCAGGCCACACAGAGATGGGAATGTTGACCAGGAGCAGGGGTTATACAGAGCTCACCCTGGCCACACAGAGATGGGAATGTTGCCCAGGAGCTGCTGGAGTTATAGAGAGCACACCCTGGCCACACAGAGATGGGAATGTTGACCAGGAGCTGCAGAGATTATACAGACCATACCCTGGCCACACAAATGGGAATGTTGACCAGGAGCTGCAGGGGTTATACAGAGCTCACCCTGGCCACACAGAGATGGGAATGTTGACCAGGAGTTGCAGGAGTTATAGAGAGCACACCCTGGCCACACAGCGATGGGAATGTTGACAAGGAGCTGCAGGGGTTAAAGAAAGCCCACTCTGGCCACAAAGAGATGGGAATGTTGACCAGGAGCAGGGGTTATACAAAGCACACCCTGGCCACACAGAGATGGGAATATTGACGAGAAGCTGCAGGAGTTATACAGAGCACACCCTGGCCACACAGCGATGGGAATGTTGACAAGGAGCTGCAGGGGTTAAAGAAAGCACACTCTGGCCACAAAGAGATGGGAATGTTGACCAGGAGCAGGGGTTATACAAAGCACACCCTGGCCACACACAGAGATGGGAAATTTGACCAGGAGCAGGGCTTATACAGAGCACACCCTGACCACACAGAGATGGGAATGTTGACCAGGAGCAGGGGTTATACAGAGCGCACCCTGGCCACACAGAGATGGGAATATTGACGAGGAGCTGCAGGAGTTATACTGAGCACACCCAGGCCACACAGAGATGGGAATGTTGACCAGGAGCAGGGGTTATACAGAGCACACCCTGGCCACACAGAGATGGGAATGTTGACCAGGAGATGCAGGGGTTATACAGAGCACACCCAGGCCACACAGAGATGGGAATGTTGACCAGGAGCAGGGGTTATACAGAGCACACCCAGGCCACACAGAGATGGGAATGTTGACCAGGAGCAGGGGTTATACAGAGCACACCCTGGCAACACAGAGATGGGAATATTGACCAAGAGCTGCAGGGGTTATACAGAGCTCACCCTGGCCACACAGAGATGGGAATATTGCCCAGGAGCTGCTGGAGTTATAGAGAGCACACCCTGGCCACACAGGGATGGGAATGTTGAACAGGAGCAGGGGTTATACAGAGCACACCCTGGCCACACAGAGATGGAAATGTTGACCAGGAGCTGCGGGGGTTATACAGAGCACACCCTGGCCACACAGAGATGGGAAGGTTGACCAGGAGCTGCAGGTGTTATACAGAGCACACCCTGGCCACACAGAGATGTCAATGTTGACCAGGAGCTGCTGGGTTTACACAGAGCACACCTAACCCACACAGAGATGGGAATGTTGACCAGGAGCTGCAGGGGTTATACAGAGCACACCCTGGACAGTGAGAGATGGGAATGTTGGCCAGGAGCTGCAGGGATTATACAGAAAACACCCTGACCACACAGATGGGAATGTTGACCAGGAGCTGCAGGGATAATACAGAGCACACCCTGGCCACACAGAGATGGGAA
Organism: Scyliorhinus torazame; assembly: GCF_047496885.1. Lineage (NCBI taxonomy): Eukaryota > Metazoa > Chordata > Chondrichthyes > Carcharhiniformes > Scyliorhinidae > Scyliorhinus > Scyliorhinus torazame. Next base: position 919,877 of record NW_027307772.1, read on the forward strand.
TATTGACCAGGAGCTGCTGGAGTTATACAGAGCACACCCAGGCCACACAGGGATGGGAATGTTGACCAGGAGCAGGGGTTAAACAGAGCACACCCTGCACACACAGATATGGGAATGTTGACCAGGAGTTGCAGGGGTTATACAGAGCACACCCTGCGCACACAGATATGGGAATGTTGACCAGGAGCTGCAGGGATTATACAGAGCACACCCTGGCCACACAGATGGGAATGTTGACCAGGAGCAGGGGTTATACAGAGCACACCCTGGCCACACAGATGGGAATGTTGACCAGGAGCAGGGGTTATACAGAGCACACACTGGCCACACAGATATGGGAATGTTGACCAGGAGCTGCAGGGATTATACAGAGCACACCCTGGCCACAAAGAGATGTGAATGTTGACGAGGAGCAGGGGTTCTACAGAGCACACCCTGGCCACACAGAGAGGGGAATATTGACGAGGATCTGCTGGAGTTATACAGAGCACACCCAGGCCACACAGAGATGGGAATGTTGACCAGGAGCTGCAGGAGTTATACAGAGCACACCCAGGCCACACAGAGATGGGAATGTTGTCCAGGAGCTGCAGGAGTTATACAGAGCACACCCAGGCCACACAGAGATGGGAATGTTGACCAGAAGCAGGGGTTATACAGAGCACACCCTGGCCACACAGAGATGGGAATATTGACCAGGAGCTGCAGGAGTTATACAGAGCACACCCAGGCCACACAGAGATGGGAATGTTGACCAGGAGCAGGGGTTATACAGAGCTCACCCTGGCCACACAGAGATGGGAATGTTGACCAGGAGCTGCAGGTTTTATACAGAGCACACCCTGGACAGAGAGAGATTGAATGTTGACCAGGAGCTGCAGGGGTTATACAGAGCCACCCTGGCCACACAGAGATGGGAATGTTGACCAGGAGCTGCAGGGATTATACAGAGCACACCCTGGCCACTCAAATGGGAATGTTGACCAGGAGCTGCAGGGGTTATACAGAGCTCACCCTGGCCACACAGAGATGGGAATGTTGACCAGGAGTTGCAGGAGTTATAGAGAGCACACCCTGGCCACACAGCGATGGGAATGTTGACAAGGAGCTGCAGGGGTTAAAGAAAGCACACTCTGGCCACAAAGAGATGGGAATGTTGACCAGGAGCAGGGGTTATACAGAGCTCACCCTGGCCACACAGAGATGGGAATATTGACGAGAAGCTGCAGGAGTTATACAGAGCACACCCAGGCCACACAGAGATGGGAATGTTGACCAGGAGCAGGGGTTATACAGAGCACACCCTGGCAACACAGAGATGGGAATATTGACCAGGAGCTGCAGGAGTTATACAGAGCACACCCAGGCCACACAGAGATGGGAATGTTGACCAGGAGCAGGGGTTATACAGAGCACACCCTGGCCACACAGAGATGGGAATATTGACGAGGAGCTGCAGGAGTGAAACAGAGCACACCCAGGCCACACAGAGATGGGAATGTTGACCAGGAGCAAGGGTTATACAGGGCACACCCTGGCAACACAGAGATGGGAATATTGACCAAGAGCTGCAGGGGTTATACAGAGCTCACCCTGCGCACACAGATATGGGAATGTTGACCAGGAGCTGCAGGGATTATACAGAGCACACCCTGGCCATACAGATGGGAATGTTGACCAGGAGCAGGGGTTATACAGAGCACACCCTGGCCACACAGAGATCGGAATATTGACAAGGAGCTGCAGGGGTTAAACAAAGCACACTCTGGCCACAAAGAGATGTGAATGTTGACGAGGAGCAGGGGTTCTACAGAGCACACCCTGGCCACACAGAGAGGGGAATATTGACGAGGATCTGCTGGAGTTATACAGAGCACACCCAGGCCACACAGAGATGGGAATGTTGACCAGGAGCTGCAGGAGTTATACAGAGCACACCCAGGCCACACAGAGATGGGAATGTTGTCCAGGAGCTGCAGGAGTTATACAGAGCACACCCAGGCCACACAGAGATGGGAATGTTGACCAGAAGCAGGGGTTATACAGAGCACACCCTGGCCACACAGAGATGGGAATATTGACCAGGAGCTGCAGGAGTTATACAGAGCACACCCAGGCCACACAGAGATGGGAATGTTGACCAGGAGCAGGGGTTATACAGAGCTCACCCTGGCCACACAGAGATGGGAATGTTGACCAGGAGCTGCAGGTTTTATACAGAGCACACCCTGGACAGAGAGAGATTGAATGTTGACCAGGAGCTGCAGGGGTTATACAGAGCCACCCTGGCCACACAGAGATGGGAATGTTGACCAGGAGCTGCAGGGATTATACAGAGCACACCCTGGCCACACAAATGGGAATGTTGACCTGGAGCTGCAGGGGTTATACAGAGCTCACCCTGGCCACACAGAGATGGGAATGTTGACCAGGAGTTGCAGGAGTTATAGAGAGCACACCCTGGCCACACAGCAATGGGAATGTTGACAAGGAGCTGCAGGGGTTAAAGAAAGCACACTCTGGCCACAAAGAGATGGGAATGTTGACCAGGAGCAGGGGTTATACAGAGCTCACCCTGGCCACACAGAGATGGGAATATTGACGAGAAGCTGCAGGAGTTATACAGAGCACACCCAGGCCACACAGAGATGGGAATGTTGACCAGGAGCAGGGGTTATACAGAGCACACCCTGGCAACACAGAGATGGGAATATTGACCAGGAGCTGCAGGAGTTATACAGAGCACACCCAGGCCACACAGAGATGGGAATGTTGACCAGGAGCAGGGGTTATACAGAGCACACCCTGGCCACACAGAGATGGGAATATTGACGAGGAGCTGCAGGAGTGAAACAGAGCACACCCAGGCCACACAGAGATGGGAATGTTGACCAGGAGCAAGGGTTATACAGGGCACACCCTGGCAACACAGAGATGGGAATATTGACCAAGAGCTGCAGGGGTTATACAGAGCTCACCCTGGCCACACAGAGATGGGAATATTGCCCAGGAGCTGCTGGAGTTATAGAGAGCACACCCGGGCCACACAGGGATGGGAATGTTGAACAGGAGCTGCAGGGGTTATACAGAGCACACCCTGGCCACACAGAGATGGGAATATTGACCAGGAGCTGCAGGAGTTATACAGAGCACACCCTGGCCACACAGCTGGGAATGTTGACCAGGAGCTGCAGGTGTGATGCAGAGCTCACCCTGGCCACACAGAGATGGGAATGTTAACCAGGAGTTGCAGGAGTTATACAGAGCATACCCTGGCCACACAGAGATGGGAATATTGACCAGGAGCTGCCGGAGTTATACAGAGCACTCTCTGGCCACACAGAGATGGGAATGTTGACCAGGAGCTGCAGGGGTTATACAGAGCACACTCTGGCCACACAGAGATGGGAATGTTGACCAGGAGCTGCAGGGGTTGTACAGAGCGCACCCTGGCCACACAGAGATGGGAATGTTGACCAGGAGCTGCAGGGGTTATACAGAGCGCACCCTGGCCACACAGAGATGGGAATGTTGACCAGGAGCTGCAGGGGTTATACAGAGCACAGCATGGCCACACTGAGATGGGAAGGTTGACCAGGAGCTGCAGTGGTTATACAGAGCACACCCTGGCCACACAGAGAAGGGATTGTTGACCAGGAGCTGCAGGAGTTATACAGAGCACACCCTGGGCACACAGAGATGGGAATGTTGACCAGGAGATGCAGGTGTTATACAGAGCACACCCTGGCAACACAGAGATGGGAATATTGACCAGGAGCTGCAGGAGTTATACAGAGAACACCCAGGCCACAAAGAGATGGGAATGTTGACCAGGAGCAGGGGTTATACAGAGCTCACCCTGGCCACACAGAGATGGGAATGTTGCCCAGGAGCTGCTGAAGTTATAGAGAGCACACCCTGGCCACACAGTGATGGGAATGTTGAACAGGAGCTGCAGGGGTTATACAGAGCACACTCTGGCAACACTGAGATGGGAATGTTGACCAGGAGGTGCAGGGGTTATACAGAGCACACCCTGGCCACACAGAGATGGGAATGTTGACCAGGAGCTGCTGGGGTGAGACAGAGCACACCCTTGCCACACAGAGATGGGAATGTTGACCAGGAGCTGCAGGGGATACACAGAGCACAGCCTGGCCACACAGAGATGGGAATGTTGACCAGGAACTGCAGGGGTGAGACAGAGCACACCCTGGCCACACAGAGATGGGAATGTTGACCAGGAGCTGCTGGGGTTATACAGAGCACACCCTGGACACACAGAGATGGGAATGTTGACCAGGAACTGCAGGGGTGAGACAGAGCACACCCTGCCCACACAAAGATGGGAATATTGACCAGGAGCTGCAGGGGTTAAACAAAGCACACTCTGGCCACAAAGAGATGTGAATGTTGACGAGGAGCAGGGGTTCTACAGAGCACACCCTGGCCACACAGAGATGGGAATATTGACCAGGAGCTGCAGGAGGTATACAGAGCACACCCAGGCCACACAGAGATGGGAATGTTGACCAGAAGCAGGGGTTATACAGAGCACACCCAGGCCACACAGAGATGGGAATGTTGACCAGGAGCAGGGGTTATACAGAGCTCACCCTGGCCACACAGAGATGGGAATGTTGCCCAGGAGCTGCTGGAGTTATAGAGAGCACACCCTGGCCACACAGAGATGGGAATGTTGACCAGGAGCAGGGGTTATACAGAGCACACCCAGGCAACACAGAGATGGGAATGTTGACCAGGAGCAGGGGTTATACAGAGCTCACCCTGGCCACACAGAGATGGGAATGTTGACCAGGAGCTGCAGGTTTTATACAGAGCACACCCTGGACAGAGAGAGATTGAATGTTGACCAGGAGCTGCAGGGGTTATACAGAGCCACCCTGGCCACACAGAGATGGGAATGTTGACCAGGAGCTGCAGGGGTTATACAGAGCACACCCTGGCCACACAGAGATGGGAATGTTGACCAGGAGCTGCAGGGATTATACAGAGCACACCCTGGCCACACAAATGGGAATGTTGACCAGGAGCTGCAGGGGTTATACAGAGCTCACCCTGGCCACACAGAGATGGGAATGTTGACCAGGAGTTGCAGGAGTTATAGAGAGCACACCCTGGCCACACAGCGATGGGAATGTTGACAAGGAGTTGCAGGAGTTATACAGAGCACACCCAGGCCACACAGAGATGGGAATGTTGACCAGGAGCAGTGGTTATACAGAGCACACCTTGGCCACACAGAGATGGGAATGTTGACCAGGAGCAGGGGTTATACAGAGCTCACCCTGGCCACACAGAGATGGGAATGTTGACCAGGAGCTGCAGGGATTATACAGAGCACACCCTGGCCACACAAATGGGAATGTTGACCAGGAGCTGCAGGGGTTATACAGAGCTCACCCTGGCCACACAGAGATGGGAATGTTGACCAGGAGTTGCAGGAGTTATAGAGAGCACACCCTGGCCACACAGCGATGGGAATGTTGACAAGGAGCTGCAGGGGTTAAAGAAAGCACACTCTGGCCACAAAGAGATGGGAATGTTGACCAGGAGCAGGGGTTATACAGAGCACACCCTGGCCACACAGAGATGGGAATATTGACGAGAAGCTGCAGGAGTTATACAGAGCACACCCAGGCCACACAGAGATGGGAATGTTGACCAGGAGCAGGGGTTATACAGAGCACACCCTGGCAACACAGAGATGGGAATATTGACGAGGAGCTGCAGGAGTTATACAGAGCACACCCAGGCCACAGAGAGATGGGAATGCTGACCAGGAGCAGGAGTTATACAGAGCGCACCCTGGCCACACAGAGGTGGGAATGTCGACGAGGAGCTGCAGGTGTTAAAGAAAGCACACTCTGGCCACACAGAGATGGGAATGTTGACCAGGAGCTGCAGGGGTTATACAGAGCACATCATGGCCACACAGAGATGGGAATGTTGACCAGGGGTTCCTTGGTTTATACAGAGCACGCCATGGCAACACAGAGATGGGAATGTTGACCAGGAGCTGCTGGGGTTATACAGAGCACACCCTGGCCACACAGAGATGGGAATGTTGACAAGGAGCTGCAGGGGTTAAGGAAAGCACACTCTGGCCAACAAAAGATGGGAATGTTGACCAGGAGCTGCAGGAGTTATACAGAACACACCCTGGCCACACAGAGATGGGAATGTTGACCAGGAGCTGCAGGGGTTATACTGAGCACACCCTGGCCACACAGAGATGGGAATGTTGGCAAGGAGCTGCAGGGGTTAAAGAAAGCACACTCTGGCAACAAAGACATGGGAATGTTGACCAGGAGCATGGGTTATACAGAGCACACCCAGGCCACACAGAGATGGGAATGTTGACCAGGAGCAGCGGTTATACAGAGCACACCCTGGCCACACAGAGATGGGAATATTGACCAGGAGCTGCAGGAGTTATACAGAGCACACCCTGGCTACACAGAGATGGGATTGTTGACCAGGAGCTGCAGGGGTTATACAGAGCACACCCTGGCCACACAGAGATGGGAATGTTGACCAGGAGCTGCAGGGATTATACAGAGCACACCCTGGCCACACAGATGGGAATGTTGACCAGGAGCTCCAGGGTTTATACAGAGCACAGCATGGCCACACTGAGATGGGAATGTTGACCAGGGGCTGCAGGGGTTATACAGAGCACACCCTGGCCACACAGAGATGGGCATGTCGACCAGGAGCTGCTGGGGTTATACAGAGCACACACTGGCCACACAGAGATGGAAATGTTGACCAGGAGCTGCGGGGGTTATACAGAGCACACCCTGGCCACACAGAGATGGGAATGTTGACCAGGAGCTGGAGGTGTTATACAGAGCACACCCTGCCCACACAGAGATGGGAATGTTGACCAGGAGCTGCAGGGGTTATACAGAGCACACCCTGGACAGAGAGAGATGGGAATGTTGACCAGGAGCTGCAGGGGTTATACAGAGCCACCCTGGCCACACTGAGATGGGAATGTTGACCAGGAGCTGCAGGAGTTATACAGAGCACACCCTGGCCACACAGAGAAGGGATTGTTGACCAGGAGCTGCGGGGGTTACACAGAGCACACCTAACCCACACAGAGATGGGAATGTTGACCAGGAGCTGCAGGGGTTATACAGAGCCACCCTGGCCACACAGAGATGGGAATGTTGACCAGGAGCTGCAGGGATTATACAGAAAACACCCTGACCACACAGATGGGAATGTCGACCAGGAGCTGCAGGAGTTATACAGAGCACACCCTGGCCACACAGAGATGGAAGTGTTGACCAGGAGCTGCAGGGGTTATACAGAGCACGCCCAGGCCACACAGGGATGGGAATGTTGACCAGGAGCAGGGGTTATACAGAGCACACCCTGGCCACACAGATATGGGAATGTTGACCAGGAGCTGCAGGTGTGATACAGAGCTCACCCTGGCCACACAGAGATGGGAATGTTGACCAGGAGCTGCAGGGGTTATACAGAGCACACCCTGGACAGAGAGAGATGGGAATGTTGGCCAGGGGCTGCAGGGGTTATACAGAGCCACCCTGGCCACACAGAGATGGGAATGTTGACCAGGAGCTGCAGGGATTATACAGAGCACACCCTGGCCACACAGATGGGAATGTTGACCAGGAGCAGGGGTTATACAGAGCACACCCTGGCCACACAGAGATGGGAATATTGACCAGGAGCTGCAGGGGTTCTACAGAGCACACCCTGGCCACACAGAGAGGGGAATGTTGACGAGGAGCTGCAGGAGTTATACAGAGCACACCCAGGCCACACAGAGATGGGAATATTGACCAGGAGCTGCAGGAGTTATACAGAGCACACCCAGGCCACACAGAGATGGGAATGTTGACCAGGAGCAGGGGTTATACAGAGCTCACCCTGGCCACACAGAGATGGGAATGTTGCCCAGGAGCTGCTGGAGTTATAGAGAGCACACCCTGGCCACACAGGGATGGGAATGTTGAACAGGAGCTGCAGGGGTTATACAGAGCACACTCTGGCCACACTGAGATGGGAATGTTGACCAGGAGCTGCAGGGGTTATACAGAGCACACCCTGGCCACACTGAGATGGGAATGTTGACCAGGAGCTGCTGGGGTGAGACAGAGCACACCCTTCCCACACAGAGATGGGAGTGTTGACCAGGAGCTGCAGGGGTTATACAGAGCACACCCTGGACCGAGAGAGATGGGAATGTTGACAAGGAGCTGCAGTGGTTATACAGAGCACACCCTGGCCACACAGTGATGGGAATGTTGACCAGGAGCAGGAGTTATACAGAGCGCACCCTGGCCACACAGAGATGGGAATGTTGACCAGGAGCTGCAGGGGTTATACAGAGCACAGCATGGCCACACTGAGATGGGAATGTTGACCAGGAGCTGCAGGAGTTATACAGAGCACACCCTGGCCACACAGCTGGGAATGTTGACCAGGAGCTGCAGGTGTGATACAGAGCTCATCCTGGCCACACAGAGATGGGAATGTTGACCAGGAGCTGCAGGGGTTATACAGAGCACACCCTGGCCACACAGAGATGGGAATGTTGACCAGGAGCTGCAGGGATTATACAGAGCACACCCTGGCCACACAGATGGGAATGTTGACCAGGAGCTGCAGGGGTTATACAGAGCACACACTGGCCACACAGATGGGAATGTTGACCAGGAGCTGCAGGGATTATACAGAACACACCCTGGCCACACAGATGGGAATGTTGACCAGGAGCTGCAGGGGTTTATACAGAGCACAGCATGGCCACACTGAGATGGGAATGTTGACCAGGAGCTGCGGGGGTTATACAGAGCACACCCTGGCCACACAGAGATGGGAATGTTGACCAGGAGCTGCTGGGGTTACACAGCGCACACCCTGCCCACACAGAGATGGGAATGTTGACCAGGAGCTGGTGGTGTTATACAGAGCACACCCTGGACAGAGAGAGATGGGAATGTTGACCAGGAGCTGCAGGGGTTATACAGAGCCACCCTGGCCACACAGAGATGGGAATGTTGACCAGGAGCTGCAGGGGTTATACAGAGCACACCCTGGCCACACAGAGATGGGAATGTTGACCAGGAGCTGCAGTGGTTATACAGAGCACACCCTGGCCACACTGAGATGGGAATGTTGACCAGGAGCTGCAGGAGTTATACAGAGCACACCCTGGCCACACAGAGATGGGAATGTTGACCAGGGGCTGCAGTGGTTATACAGAGCACACCCTGGCCACACAGAGAAGGGATTGTTGACCAGGAGCTGCAGGAGTTATACGGAGCACACCCTGGCCACACAGAGATGGGAATGTTGACCAGGAGCTGCTGGGGTTACACAGAGCACACCTAACCCACACAGAGATGGGAATGTTGACCAGGAGCTGCAGGGGTTATACAGAGCCACCCTGGCCACACAGAGATGGGAATGTTGACCAGGAGCTGCAGGGATTATACAGAAAACACCGTGACCACACAGATGGGAATGTCGACCAGGAGCTGCAGGGGTTATACAGTGCACACCCTGGCCACACAGAGATGGGAATGTTGACCAGGAGCTGCAGGGGTTATACAGAGCTCACCCTGGACACACAGAGATGGGAATGTTGACCAGGAGCTGCAGGAGTTATACAGAGTACACCCTGGCCACACAGAGATGGGAATGTTGACCAGGAGCAGGGGTCATACAGAGCACACCTAGGCCACACAGGGATGGGAATGTTGACCAGGAGCAGGGGTTATACAGAGCACACCCTGGCCACACAGATATGGGAATGTTGACCAGGAGCTGCAGGGATTATACAGAGCACACCCTGGCCACACAGATGGGAATGTTGACCAGGAGCAGGGGTTATACAGAGCACACCCTGGCCACACAGAGATGGGAATATTGACCAGGAGCTGCAGGGGTTAAACAAAGCACACTCTGGCCACAAAGAGATGTGAATGTTGACGAGGAGCAGGGGTTCTACAGAGCACACCCTGGCCACACAGAGATGGGAATATTGACCAGGAGCTGCAGGAGTTACACAGAGCACACCCAGGCCACACAGAGATGGGAATGTTGACTAGGAGCAGGGGTTATACAGAGTACACCCTGGCCACACAGAGATGGGAATGTTGACCAGGAGCAGGGGTAATACAGAGCACACCCTGGCCACACTGAGATGGGAATGTTGACCATGAGCTGCAGGGGTTATACAGAGCACACCCTGGCCACACAGAGATGGGAATGTTGACCAGGAGCTGCTGGGGTTACACAGAGCACACCATTCCCACACAGAGATGGGAATGTTGACCAGGAGCTGCAGGGGTTATACAGAGCACACCCTGGCCACACAGAGATGGTAATGTTGACCAGGAGCTGCTGGGGTTACACAGAGCACACCATTCCCACACAGAGATGGGAATGTTGACCAGGAGCTGCAGGTGTTATACAGAGCACACCCTGGACAGAGAGAGATGGGAATGTTGACCAGGAGCTGCAGGGGTTATACAGAGCACAGCCTGGCCACACAGAGATGGGAATGTTGACCAGGAGCAGGGGTTATACAGAGCACACCCTGGCCACACAGAGATGGGAATGTTGACCAGGAGCAGGAGTTATACAGAGCACACCCTGGCCACAGAGAGATGGGAATGTTGACCAGGAGCTGCAGGGGTTATACAGAGCGCACCCTGGCCACACAGAGATGGGAATATTGACTAGGAGCTGCAGTGGTTATACAGAGCACACCCTGGCCACACAGAGAAGGGATTGTTGACCAGGAGCTGCAGGGGTTATACAGAGCACACCCTGGCCACACAGAGATGGGAATGTTGACCAGGAGTTGCAGGAGTTACAGAGATCATACCCTGGCCACACAGAGATGGGAATATTAACCAGGAGCTGCAGGAGTTATACAGAGCACACCCTGGCCACACAGCTGGGAATGTTGACCAGGAGCTGCAGGTGTGATACAGAGCAGACCCAGGCCACACAGAGATGGGAATGTTGACCAGGAGCAGGAGTTATACAGAGCACACCCTGGCCACACAGAGATGGGAATGTTGACCAGGAGCTGCAGGGGTTATACAGAGCACACCCAGGCCACACAGAGATGGGAATGTTGACCAGGAGCAGGAGTTATACAGAGCACACCCTGACCACACAGAGATGGGAATGTTGACCAGGAGCTGCAGGGGTTATACAGAGCACATCATGGCCACACAGAGATGGGAATGTTGACCAGGGGCTGCAGTGGTTATACAGAGCACACCCTGGCCACACAGAGAAGGGATTGTTGACCAGGAGCTGCAGGAGTTATACGGAGCACACCCTGGCCACACAGAGATGGGAATGTTGACCAGGAGCTGCAGGGGTTATACAGAGCACACCCAGGCCACACAGAGATGGGAATGTTGACCAGGAGCAGGAGTTATACAGAGCACACCCTGACCACACAGAGATGGGAATGTTGACCAGGAGCTGCAGGGGTTATACAGAGCACATCATGGCCACACAGAGATGGGAATGTTGACCAGGGGCTGCAGTGGTTATACAGAGCACACCCTGGCCACACAGAGAAGGGATTGTTGACCAGGAGCTGCAGGAGTTATACGGAGCACACCCTGGCCACACAGAGATGGGAATGTTGACCAGGAGCTGCTGGAGTTACACAGAGCACACCTAACCCACACAGAGATGGGAATGTTGACCAGGAGCTGCAGGGGTTATACAGAGCCACCCTGGCCACACAGAGATGGGAATGTTGACCAGGAGCTGCAGGGATTATACAGAAAACACCGTGACCACACAGATGGGAATGTCGACCAGGAGCTGCAGGGGTTATACAGTGCACACCCTGGCCACACAGAGATGGGAATGTTGACCAGGAGCTGCAGGGGTTATACAGAGCTCACCCTGGACACACAGAGATGGGAATGTTGACCAGGAGCTGCAGGAGTTATACAGAGTACACCCTGGCCACACAGAGATGGGAATGTTGACCAGGAGCAGGGGTCATACAGAGCACACCTAGGCCACACAGGGATGGGAATGTTGACCAGGAGCAGGGGTTATACAGAGCACACCCTGGCCACACAGATATGGGAATGTTGACCAGGAGCTGCAGGGATTATACAGAGCACACCCTGGCCACACAGATGGGAATGTTGACCAGGAGCAGGGGTTATACAGAGCACACCCTGGCCACACAGAGATGGGAATATTGACCAGGAGCTGCAGGGGTTAAACAAAGCACACTCTGGCCACAAAGAGATGTGAATGTTGACGAGGAGCAGGGGTTCTACAGAGCACACCCTGGCCACACAGAGATGGGAATATTGACCAGGAGCTGCAGGAGTTACACAGAGCACACCCAGGCCACACAGAGATGGGAATGTTGACTAGGAGCAGGGGTTATACAGAGTACACCCTGGCCACACAGAGATGGGAATGTTGACCAGGAGCAGGGGTAATACAGAGCACACCCTGGCCACACTGAGATGGGAATGTTGACCATGAGCTGCAGGGGTTATACAGAGCACACCCTGGCCACACAGAGATGGGAATGTTGACCAGGAGCTGCTGGGGTTACACAGAGCACACCATTCCCACACAGAGATGGGAATGTTGACCAGGAGCTGCAGGGGTTATACAGAGCACACCCTGGCCACACAGAGATGGTAATGTTGACCAGGAGCTGCTGGGGTTACACAGAGCACACCATTCCCACACAGAGATGGGAATGTTGACCAGGAGCTGCAGGTGTTATACAGAGCACACCCTGGACAGAGAGAGATGGGAATGTTGACCAGGAGCTGCAGGGGTTATACAGAGCACAGCCTGGCCACACAGAGATGGGAATGTTGACCAGGAGCAGGGGTTATACAGAGCACACCCTGGCCACACAGAGATGGGAATGTTGACCAGGAGCAGGAGTTATACAGAGCACACCCTGGCCACAGAGAGATGGGAATGTTGACCAGGAGCTGCAGGGGTTATACAGAGCGCACCCTGGCCACACAGAGATGGGAATATTGACTAGGAGCTGCAGTGGTTATACAGAGCACACCCTGGCCACACAGAGAAGGGATTGTTGACCAGGAGCTGCAGGGGTTATACAGAGCACACCCTGGCCACACAGAGATGGGAATGTTGACCAGGAGTTGCAGGAGTTACAGAGAGCATACCCTGGCCACACAGAGATGGGAATATTAACCAGGAGCTGCAGGAGTTATACAGAGCACACCCTGGCCACACAGCTGGGAATGTTGACCAGGAGCTGCAGGTGTGATACAGAGCACTCCCAGGCCACACAGAGATGGGAATGTTGACCAGGAGCAGGAGTTATACAGAGCACACCCTGGCCACACAGAGATGGGAATGTTGACCAGGAGCTGCAGGGGTTATACAGAGCACACCCAGGCCACACAGAGATGGGAATGTTGACCAGGAGCAGGAGTTATACAGAGCACACCCTGACCACACAGAGATGGGAATGTTGACCAGGAGCTGCAGGGGTTATACAGAGCACATCATGGCCACACAGAGATGGGAATGTTGACCAGGGGCTGCAGTGGTTATACAGAGCACACCCTGGCCACACAGAGAAGGGATTGTTGACCAGGAGCTGCAGGAGTTATACGGAGCACACCCTGGCCACACAGAGATGGGAATGTTGACCAGGAGCTGCAGGGGTTATACAGAGCACACCCAGGCCACACAGAGATGGGAATGTTGACCAGGAGCAGGAGTTATACAGAGCACACCCTGACCACACAGAGATGGGAATGTTGACCAGGAGCTGCAGGGGTTATACAGAGCACATCATGGCCACACAGAGATGGGAATGTTGACCAGGGGCTGCAGTGGTTATACAGAGCACACCCTGGCCACACAGAGAAGGGATTGTTGACCAGGAGCTGCAGGAGTTATACGGAGCACACCCTGGCCACACAGAGATGGGAATGTTGATCAGGAGCTGCTGGGGTTACACAGAGCACACCTAACCCACACAGAGATGGGAATGTTGACCAGGAGCTGCAGGGGTTATACAGAGCCACCCTGGCCACACAGAGATGGGAATGTTGACCAGGAGCTGCCGGGATTATACAGAAAACACCGTGACCACACAGATGGGAATGTCGACCAGGAGCTGCAGGGGATATACATTGCACACCCTGGCCACACAGAGATGGGAATGTTGACCAGGAGCTGCAGGGGTTATACAGAGCTCACCCTGGACACACAGAGATGGGAATGTTGACCAGGAGCTGCAGGAGTTATACAGAGCACACCCTGGCCACACAGAGATGGGAATGTTGACCAGGAGCAGGGGTTATACAGAGCACGCCCAGGCCACACAGAGATGGGAATGTTGACCAGGAGCAGGGGTTATACAGAGCACACCCTGGCCACACAGAGATGGGAATATTGACCAGGAGCTGCAGGGGTTAAACAAAGCACACTCTGGCCACAAAGAGATGTGAATGTTGACGAGGAGCAGGGGTTCTACAGAGCACACCCTGGCCACACGGAGATGGGAATATTGACCAGGAGCTGCAGGAGTTATACAGAGCACACCCAGGCCACACAGAGATGGGAATATTGACTAGGAGCAGGGGTTATACAGAGTACACCCTGGCCATACAGAGATGGGAATGTTGACCAGGAGCAGGGGTAATACAGAGCACACCCTGGCCACACTGAGATGGGAATGTTGACCATGAGCTGCAGGGGTTATACAGAGCACACCCTGGCCACACAGAGATGGGAATGTTGACCAGGAGCTGCTGGGGTTACACAGAGCACACCATTCCCACACAGAGATGGGAATGTTGACCAGGAGCTGCTGGGGTTACACAGAGCACTCCATTCCCACACAGAGATGGGAATGTTGACCAGGAGCTGCAGGTGTTATACAGAGCACACCCTGGACAGAGAGAGATGGGAATGTTGACCAGGAGCTGCAGGGGTTATACAGAGCACAGCCTGGCAACACAGAGATGGGAATGTTGACCAGGAGCAGGGGTTATACAGAGCACACCCTGGCCACACAGAGATGGGAATGTTGACCAGGAGCAGGAGTTATACAGAGCACACCCTGGCCACAGAGAGATGGGAATGTTGACCAGGAGCTGCAGGGGTTATACAGAGCGCACCCTGGCCACACAGAGATGGGAATATTGACCAGGAGCTGCAGTGGTTATACAGAGCACACCCTGGCCACACTGAGAAGGGATTGTTGACCAGGAGCTGCAGGGGTTATACAGAGCACACCCTGGCCTCACAGAGATGGGAATGTTGACCAGGAGTTGCAGGAGTTACAGAGAGCATACCCTGGCCACACAGAGATGGGAATATTAACCAGGAGCTGCAGGAGTTATACAGAGCACACCCTGGCCACACAGCTGGGAATGTTGACCAGGAGCTGCAGGTGTGATACAGAGCACACCCAGGCCACACAGAAATGGGAATGTTGACCAGGAGCAGGAGTTATACAGAGCACACCCTGGCCACACAGAGATGGGAATGTTGACCAGGAGCTGCAGGGGTTATACAGAGCACACCCAGGCCACACAGAGATGGGAATGTTGACCAGGAGCAGGAGTTATACAGAGCACACCCTGACCACACAGAGATGGGAATGTTGACCAGGAGCTGCAGGGGTTATACAGAGCACATCATGGCCACACAGAGATGGGAATGTTGACCAGGAGCTGCAGGGGTTATACAGAGCACGCCATGGCAACACAGAGATGGGAATGTTGACCAGGGGCTGCTGGGGTTATACAGAACACACCCTGGCCACACAGAGATGGGAATGTTGACAAGGAGCTGCAGGCGTTAAGGAAAGCACACTCTGGCCCACAAGAGATGGGAATGTTGACCAGGAGCTGCAGGAGTTATACAGAACACACCCTGGCCACACAGAGATGGGAATGTTGACCAGGAGCTGCAGGGTTTATACAGAGCACAGCATGGCCACACTGAGATGGGAATGTTGACCAGGAGCTGCAGGAGTTATACAGAGCACACCCTGGCCACACAGAGATGGGAATGTTGACCAGGAGCTGCAGTGGTTATACAGAGCACACCCTGGCCACACAGAGATGGGATTGTTGACCAGGAGCTGCAGGAGTTATACAGAGCACACACTGCCCACACAGAGATGGAAATGTTGACCAGGAGCTGCGGGGGTTATACAGAGCACACCCTGGCCACACAGAGATGGGAATGTTGACCAGGAGCTGGAGGTGTTATACAGAGCACACCCTGCCCACACAGAGATGGGAATGTTGACCAGGAGCTGCAGGGGTTATACAGAGCACACCCTGGACAGAGAGAGATGGGAATGTTGACCAGGAGCTGCAGGGGTTATACAGAGCCACCCTGGCCACACAGAGATGGGAATGTTGACCAGGAGCTGCAGGGGTTATACATAGCACAGCATGGCCACACTGAGATGGGAATGTTGACCAGGAGCTGCAGGAGTTATACAGAGCACACCCTGGCCACACAGAGATGGGAATGTTGACCAGGAGCTGCAGTGGTTATACAGAGCACACCCTGGCCACACAGAGAAGGGATTGTTGACCAGGAGCTGCAGGAGTTATACAGAGCACACCCTGGCCACACAAAGATGGAAATGTTGACCAGGAGCTGCGTGGGTTATACAGTGCACACACTGGCCACACAGAGATGGGAATGTTGACCAGGAGCTGCAGGGATTATACAGAAAACACCCTGACCAAACAGATGGGAATGTCGACCAGGAGCTGCAGGGGTTATACAGTGCACACCCTGGCCACACAGAGATGGGAATGTTGACCAGGAGCTGCAGGGGTTATACAGAGCACACACTGGCCACTCAGAGATGGGAATGTTGACCAGGAGTTGCAGGAGTTATACAGAGCACACCCTGGCCACACAGAGATGGAAATGTTGACCAGGAGCTGCAGGGGTTATACAGAGCACGCCCAGGCCACACAGAGATGGGAATGTTGACCAGAAGCAGGGGTCATACAGAGCACACCCTGGCCACACAGGGATGGGAATGTTGACCAGGAGCAGGGGTTATACAGAGCACACCCTGGCCACACAGATATGGGAATGTTGACCAGGAGCTGCAGGGATTATACAGAGCACACCCTGTCCACACAGATGGGAATGTTGACCAGGAGCAGGGGTTATACAGAGCACAACCTGGCCACACAGAGATGGGAATATTGACCAGGAGCTGCAGGGGTTCTACAGAGCACACCCTGGCCACACAGAGAGGGGAATGTTGACGAGGAGCTGCAGGAGTTATACAGAGCACACCCAGGCCACACAGATATGGGAATGTTGACCAGGAGCAGGGGTTATACAGAGCACACCCTGGCCACACAGAGATGGGAATATTGACCAGGAGCTGCAGGAGTTATACAGAGCACACCCTGGCCACACAGAGATGGAAATGTTGACCAGGAGCTGCAGGGGTTATACAGAGCACGCCCAGGCCACACAGAGATGGGAATGTTGACCAGAAGCAGGGGTCATACAGAGCACACCCTGGCCACACAGGGATGGGAATGTTGACCAGGAGCAGGGGTTATACAGAGCACACCCTGGCCACACAGATATGGGAATGTTGACCAGGAGCTGCAGGGATTATACAGAGCACACCCTGTCCACACAGATGGGAATGTTGACCAGGAGCAGGGGTTATACAGAGCACAACCTGGCCACACAGAGATGGGAATATTGACCAGGAGCTGCAGGGGTTCTACAGAGCACACCCTGGCCACACAGAGAGGGGAATGTTGACGAGGAGCTGCAGGAGTTATACAGAGCACACCCAGGCCACACAGATATGGGAATGTTGACCAGGAGCAGGGGTTATACAGAGCACACCCTGGCCACACAGAGATGGGAATATTGACCAGGAGCTGCAGGAGTTATACAGAGCACACCCAGGCCACACAGAGATTGGAATGTTGACCAGGAGCAGGGGTTATACAGAGCTCACCCTGGCCACACAGAGAAGGGAATGTTGCCCAGGAGATGCTGGAGTTATACAGAGCACACCCTGGCCACACAGAGATGGGAATGTTGACCAGGAGCTGCAGTGGTTATACAGAGCACACCCTGGCCACACAGAGAAGGGATTGTTGACCAGGAGCTGCAGGAGTTATACAGAGCACACCCTGGCCACACAAAGATGGAAATGTTGACCAGGAGCTGCGTGGGTTATACAGTGCACACACTGGCCACACAGAGATGGGAATGTTGACCAGGAGCTGCAGGGATTATACAGAAAACACCCTGACCAAACAGATGGGAATGTCGACCAGGAGCTGCAGGGGTTATACAGTGCACACCCTGGCCACACAGAGATGGGAATGTTGACCAGGAGCTGCAGGGGTTATACAGAGCACACACTGGCCACTCAGAGATGGGAATGTTGACCAGGAGTTGCAGGAGTTATACAGAGCACACCCTGGCCACACAGAGATGGAAATGTTGACCAGGAGCTGCAGGGGTTATACAGAGCACGCCCAGGCCACACAGAGATGGGAATGTTGACCAGAAGCAGGGGTCATACAGAGCACACCCTGGCCACACAGGGATGGGAATGTTGACCAGGAGCAGGGGTTATACAGAGCACACCCTGGCCACACAGATATGGGAATGTTGACCAGGAGCTGCAGGGATTATACAGAGCACACCCTGGCCACACAGATGGGAATGTTGACCAGGAGCAGGGGTTATACAGAGCACACCCTGGCCACACAGAGATGGGAATATTGACCAGGAGCTGCAGGGGTTCTACAGAGCACACCCTGGCCACACAGAGAGGGGAATGTTGACGAGGAGCTGCAGGAGTTATACAGAGCACACCCAGGCCACACAGATATGGGAATGTTGACCAGGAGCAGGGGTTATACAGAGCACACCCTGGCCACACAGAGATGGGAATATTGACCAGGAGCTGCAGGAGTTATACAGAGCACACCCAGGCCACACAGAGATGGGAATGTTGACCAGGAGCAGGGGTTATACAGAGCTCACCCTGGCCACACAGAGATGGGAATGTTGCCCAGGAGATGCTGGAGTTATAGAGAGCAAACCCTGGCCACACAGGTATGGGAATGTTGAACAGGAGCTGCAGGGGTTATACAGAGCACACTCTGGCCACACTGAGATGGGAATGTTGACCAGGAGCTGCAGGGGTTATACAGAGCACACCCTGGCCACACTGAGATGGGAATGTTGACCAGGAGCTGCTGGGGTGAGACAGAGCACACCCTTGCCACACAGAGATGGGAATGTTGACCAGGAGCTGCTGAGGTTACACAGAACACACCCTTCACACACAGAGATGGGAATGTTGACCAGGAGCTGCAGGGGTTATACAGAGCACACCCTGGACAGAGAGAGATGGGAATGTTGACCAGGAGCTGCAGGGGTTATACAGAGCACACTCTGGCCACACTGAGATGGGAATGTTGACCAGGAGCTGCAGGGGTTATACAGAGCACACCCTGGCCACACTGAGATGGGAATGTTGACCAGGAGCTGCAGGGGTTATACAGAGCACACCCTGCCCACACAGAGATGGGAATGTTGACCAGGAGCTGCTGGGGTTACACAGAACACACCCTTCCCACACAGAGATGGGAATGTTGACCAGGAGCTGCAGGGGTTATACAGAGCACACCCTGGACAGAGAGAGATGGGAATGTTGACCAGGAGCTGCAGGGGTTACACAGAGCACACCCTGGCCACACAGTGATGGGAATGTTGACCAGAAGCAGGAGTTATACAGAGCGCACCCTGGCCACACAGAGATGGGAATGTTCACCAGGAGCTGCAGGGGTTATACAGAGCACAGCATGGCCACACTGATATGGGAATGTTGACCAGGAGCTGCAGGAGTTATACAGAGCACACCCTGGCCACACAGAGATGGGAATGTTGAACAGGAGCTGCAGTGGTTATACAGAGCACACCCTGGCCACACAGAGAAGGGATTGTTGACCAGGAGCTGCAGGGTTTATACAGAGCACACCCTGGCCACACAGATGGGAATGTTGACCAGGAGCTGCAGGGTTTATACAGAGCACAGCATGGCCACACTGAGATGGGAATGTTGACCAGGAGCTGCTGGGGTTATACAGAGCACACACTGGCCACACAGAGATGGAAATGTTGACCAGGAGCTGCAGGAGTTATACAGAGCCACCCTTTCCACACAGAGATGGGAATGTTGACCAGGAGCTGCAGGGATTATACAGAGCACACCCTGGCCACACAGATGGGAATGTTGACCAGGAGCTGCAGGGTTTATACAGAGCACAGCATGGCCACACTGAGATGGGAATGTTGACCAGGAGCTGCAGGGTTTATACAGAGCACAGCATGGCCACACTGAGATGGGGATGTTGACCAGGAGCTGCAGGAGTTATACAGAGCACACACTGGCCACACAGAGATGGAAATGTTGACCAGGAGCTGCGGGGGTTATACAGAACACACCCTGGCCACACAGAGATGGGAATGTTGACCAGGAGCTGGAGGTGTTATACAGAGCACTCCCTGGCCACACAGAGATGGGAATGTTGACCAGGAGCTGCTGGGGTTACACAGAGCACACCCTGGCCACACAGAGATGGGAATGTTGACCAGGAGCTGCGGGGGTTATACAGAGCACACCCTGGCCACACAGAGATGGGAATGTTGACCAGGAGCTGCTGGGGTTACACAGAGCACACCTAACCCACACAGAGATGGGAATGTTGACCAGGAGCTGCTGGGGTTATACAGAGCCACCCTGGCCACACAGAGATGGGAATGTTGACCAGGAGCTGCAGGGATTATACAGAAAACACCCTGACCACACAGATGGGAATGTCGACCAGGAGCTGCAGGGGTTATACAGTGCACACCCTGGCCACACAGAGATGGGAATGTTGACCAGGAGCTGCAGGGGTTATACAGAGCACACCCTGGCCACACAGAGATGGGAATGTTGACCAGGAGCTGCAGGAGTTATACAGAGCACACCCTGGACACACAGAGATGGGAATGTTGACCAGGAGTTGCAGGAGTTACAGAGAGCATACCCTGGCCACACAGAGATGGGAATATTAACCAGGAGCTGCAGGAGTTATACAGAGCACACCCTGGCCACACAGCTGGGAATGTTGACCAGGAGCTGCAGGTGTGATACAGAGCACACCCAGGCCACACAGAGATGGGAATATTAACCAGGAGCTGCAGGAGTTATACAGAGCGCACCCTGGCCACACAGAGATGGGAATGTTGAACAGGAGCTGCAGTGGTTATACAGAGCACACCCTGGCCACACAGAGATGGGAATGTTGACCAGGAGCTGCTGGGGTTACACAGAGCACACCTAACCCACACCTAACCCACACAGAGATGGGAATGTTGACCAAGAGCTGCAGGGGTTATACAGAGCACACCCTGGACAGTGAGAGATGGGAATGTTGACCAGGAGCTGCAGTGGTTATACAGAGCACACCCTGGCCACACAGAGATGGGAATGTTGACCAGGAGCTGCTGGGGTTACACAGAGCACACCTAACCCACACAGAGATGGGAATGTTGACCAGGAGCTGCAGGAGTTATACAGAGCACACCCTGGCCACACAGAGAAGGGATTGTTGACCAGGAGCTGCAGGTGTTATACAGAGCACACCCTGGCCACACAGAGATGGGAATGTTGACCAGGAGCTGCTGGGGTTACACAGAGCACACCTAACCCACACAGAGATGGCAATGTTGACCAGGAGCTGCAGGGGTTATACAGAGCACACCCTGGCCACACAGAGATGGGAATGTTGACCAGGAGCTGCAGGGGTTATACAGAGCACACCCTGGACAGTGAGAGATGGGAATGTTGACCAGGAGCTGCAGGGGTTATACAGAGCCACCCTGGCCACACAGAGATGGGAATGTTGGCCAGGAGCTGCAGGGATTATTCAGAAAACTCCCTGACCACACAGATGGGAATGTTGACCAGGAGCTGCAGGGGTTATACAGAGCACACCCTGGCCACACAGAGATGGGAATATTGACCAGGAGCTGCAGGAGTTATACAGAGCACACGCAGGCCACACAGGGATGGGAATGTTGACCAGGAGCAGGGGTTATACAGAGCGCACCCTGCCCACACAGATATGGGAATGTTGACCAGGAGTTGCAGGGGTTATACAGAGCACACCCTGCCCACACAGATATGGGAATGTTGACCAGGAGCTGCAGGGATTAAACAGAGCGCACCCTGGCCACACAGATGGGAATGTTGACCAGGAGCTGCAGGGGTGAGACAGAGCCACCCTGGCCACACAGAGATGGGAATGTTGGCCAGGAGCTGCAGGGGTTATACAGAGCACACCCTGACCACACAGATGGGAATGTTGACCAGGAGCTGCAGGGGTGAGACAGAGCCACCCTGGCCACACAGAGATGGGAATGTTGGCCAGGAGCTGCAGGGATTATACAGAAAACACCCTGACCACACAGATGGGAATGTTGACCAGGAGCTGCAGGGGTTATACAGAGCACACCCTGGCCACACTGAGATGGGAATATTGACCAGGAGCTGCAGGAGTTATACAGAGCACACCCTGGCCACACAGAGATGGGAATGTTGACCAGAAGCAGGGGTCATACAGAGCACACCCAGGCCACACAGGGATGGGAATGTTGACCAGGAGCAGGGGTTATACAGAGCACACCCTGCCCACACAGATATGGGAATGTTGACCAGGAGTTGCAGGGGTTATACAGGGCACACCCTGCCCACACAGATATGGGAATGTTGACCAGGAGCTGCAGGGATTATACAGAGCACACCCTGGCCACACAGATGGGAAAGTTGACCAGGAGCAGGGGTTATACAGAGCACACCCTGGCCACACAGAGATGGGAATATTGACCAGGAGCTGCAGGGGTTAAACAAAGCACACTCTGGCCACAAAGAGATGTGAATGTTGACGAGGAGCAGGGGTTCTACAGAGCACACCCTGGCCACACAGAGAGGGGAATATTGACGAGGAGCTACAGGAGTTATACAGAGCACACCCAGGCCACACGGAGATGGGAATGTTGACCAGGAGCAGGGGTTATATAGAGCACACCCTGGCCACACAGAGATGGGAATATTGACCAGGAGCTGCAGGAGTTATACAGAGCACACCCAGGCCACACAGAGATGGGAATGTTGACCAGGAGCAGGGGTTATACAGAGCTCACCCTGGCCACACAGAGATGGGAATGTTGCACAGGAGCTGCTGGAGTTATAGAGAGCACACCCTGGCCACACAGAGATGGGAATGTTGAACAGGAGCTGCAGGGGTTATACAGAGCACACCCTGGCCACACTGAGATGGGAATGTTGACCAGGAGCTGCAGGGTTTATACAGAGCACACCCTGGCCACACAGCTGGGAATGTTGACCAGGAGCTGCAGGTGTGATACAGAGCTCACCCTGGCCACACAGAGATGGGAATGTTGACCAGGAGTTGCAGGAGTTATAGCGAGCATACCCTGGCCACACAGAGATGGGAATATTGACCAGGAGCTGCAGGAGTTATACAGAGCACACCCAGGCCACACAGAGATTGGAATGTTGACCAGGAGTTGCAGGAGTTACAGAGAGCATACCCTGGCCACACAGAGATGGGAATATTGACCAGGAGCTGCAGGAGTTATACAGAGCGCACCCTGGCCACACAGAGATGGGAATGTTGACCAGGAGCAGGAGTTATACAGAGCGCACCCTGGCCACACAGAGATGGGAATGTTGACCAGGAGCTGCAGGGGTTATACAGAGCACACCTTGGCCACACAGAGATGGGAATGTTGACCAGGAGGTGCAGGAGTTATACAGAGCACACCCTGGCCACACAGAGATGGGAATGTTGACCAGGAGCTGCAGTGGTTATACAGAGCACACCCTGGCCACACAGAGATGGAAATATTGACCAGAAGCTGCAGTGGTTATACAGAGCACACCTTGGCCACACAGAGATGGGAATGTTGACCAGGAGGTGCAGGAGTTATACAGAGCACACCCTGGCCACACAGAGATGGGAATGTTGACCAGGAGCTGCAGTGGTTATACAGAGCACACCCTGGCCACACAGAGATGGAAATATTGAACCAGGAGCTGCGGGGGTTATACAGAGCACTCCCTGGCCACACAGAGATGGGAATGTTGACCAGGAGCTGCGGGGGTTATACAGAGCATACCCTGACCACACAGATGGGAATGATGACCAGGAGATCCAGGGTTTATACAGAGCACACCCTGGCCACACAGAGTTGGGAATGTTGACCAGGTGCTGCTGGGGTTACACAGAGCACACCTAACCCACACAGAGATGGGAATGTTGACCAGGAGCTGCAGGGGTTATACAGAGCAAACCCTGACCACACAGATGGGAATGTTGACCAGGAGCTTCAGGGGTTATACAGAGCACACCCTGGCCACACAGAGATGGGAATATTGACCAGGAGCTGCAGGAGTTTTACAGAGCACACCCTGGCCACACAGAGATGGGAATGTTGACCAGAAGCAGGGGTCATACAGAGCACACCCAGGCCACACAGGGATGGGAATGTTGACCAGGAGCAGGGGTTATACAGAGCACACCCTGCCCACACAGATATGGGAATGTTGACCAGGAGTTGCAGGGGTTATACAGGGCACACCCTGCCCACACAGATATGGGAATGTTGACCAGGAGGTGCAGGGATTATACAGAGCACACCCTGGCCACACAGATGGGAAAGTTGACCAGGAGCAGGGGTTATACAGAGCACACCCTGGCCACACAGAGATGGGAATATTGACCAGGAGCTGCAGGGGTTAAACAAAGCACACTCTGGCCACAAAGAGATGTGAATGTTGACGAGGAGCAGGGGTTCTACAGAGCACACCCTGGCCACACAGAGAGGGGAATATTGACGAGGAGCTACAGGAGTTATACAGAGCACACCCAGGCCACACGGAGATGGGAATGTTGACCAGGAGCAGGGGTTATATAGAGCACACCCTGGCCACACAGAGATGGGAATATTGACCAGGAGCTGCAGGGGTTATACAGAGCACACCCAGGCCACACAGAGATGGGAATGTTGACCAGGAGCAGGGGTTATACAGAGCTCACCCTGGCCACACAGAGATGGGAATGTTGCACAGGAGCTGCTGGAGTTATAGAGAGCACACCCTGGCCACACAGAGATGGGAATGTTGAACAGGAGCTGCAGGGGTTATACAGAGCACACCCTGGCCACACTGAGATGGGAATGTTGACCAGGAGCTGCAGGGTTTATACAGAGCACACCCTGGCCACACAGCTGGGAATGTTGACCAGGAGCTGCAGGTGTGATACAGAGCTCACCCTGGCCACACAGAGATGGGAATGTTGACCAGGAGTTGCAGGAGTTATAGCGAGCATACCCTGGCCACACAGAGATGGGAATATTGACCAGGAGCTGCAGGAGTTATACAGAGCACACCCAGGCCACACAGAGATGGGAATGTTGACCAGGAGTTGCAGGAGTTACAGAGAGCATACCCTGGCCACACAGAGATGGGAATATTGACCAGGAGCTGCAGGAGTTATACAGAGCGCACCCTGGCCACACAGAGATGGGAATGTTGACCAGGAGCAGGAGTTATACAGAGCGCACCCTGGCCACACAGAGATGGGAATGTTGACCAGGAGCTGCAGGGGTTATACAGAGCACACCTTGGCCACACAGAGATGGGAATGTTGACCAGGAGGTGCAGGAGTTATACAGAGCACACCCTGGCCACACAGAGATGGGAATGTTGACCAGGAGCTGCAGTGGTTATACAGAGCACACCTTGGCCACACAGAGATGGAAATATTGACCAGAAGCTGCAGTGGTTATACAGAGCACACCTTGGCCACACAGAGATGGGAATGTTGACCAGGAGGTGCAGGAGTTATACAGAGCACACCCTGGCCACACAGAGATGGGAATGTTGACCAGGAGCTGCAGTGGTTATACAGAGCACACCCTGGCCACACAGAGATGGAAATATTGAACCAGGAGCTGCGGGGGTTATACAGAGCACTCCCTGGCCACACAGAGATGGGAATGTTGACCAGGAGCTGCGGGGGTTATACAGAGCATACCCTGACCACACAGATGGGAATGATGACCAGGAGATCCAGGGTTTATACAGAGCACACCCTGGCCACACAGAGTTGGGAATGTTGACCAGGTGCTGCTGGGGTTACACAGAGCACACCTAACCCACACAGAGATGGGAATGTTGACCAGGAGCTGCAGGGGTTATACAGAGCAAACCCTGACCACACAGATGGGAATGTTGACCAGGAGCTTCAGGGGTTATACAGAGCACACCCTGGCCACACAGAGATGGGAATATTGACCAGGAGCTGCAGGAGTTTTACAGAGCACACCCTGGCCACACAGAGATGGGAATGTTGACCAGAAGCAGGGGTCATACAGAGCACACCCAGGCCACACAGGGATGGGAATGTTGACCAGGAGCAGGGGTTATACAGAGCACACCCTGCCCACACAGATATGGGAATGTTGACCAGGAGTTGCAGGGGTTATACAGAGCAGACCCTGCCCACACAGATATGGGAATGTTGACCAGGAGCTGCAGGGATTATACAGAGCACACCCTGGCCACACAGATGGGAATGTTGACCAGGAGCTGCAGGGGTGAGACAGAGCCACCCTGGCCACACAGAGATGGGAATGTTGGCCAGGAGCTGCAGGGATTATACAGAAAACACCCTGACCACACAGATGGGAATGTTGACCAGGAGCTGCAGGGGTTATACAGAGCACACCCTGGCCACACAGAGATGGGAATATTGACCAGGAGCTGCAGGAGTTATACAGAGCACACCCTGGCCACACAGAGATGGGAATGTTGACCAGAAGCAGGGGTCATACAGAGCACACCCAGGCCACACAGGGATGGGAATGTTGACCAGGAGCAGGGGTTATACAGAGCACACCCTGCCCACACAGATATGGGAATGTTGACCAGGGGTTGCAGGGGTTATACAGAGCACACCCTGCCCACACAGATATGGGAATGTTGACCAGGAGCTGCAGGGTTTATACAGAGCACACCCTGGCCACACAGATGGGAATGTTGACCAGGAGCAGGGGTTATACAGAGCACACCCTGGCCACACAGAG
Organism: Scyliorhinus torazame; assembly: GCF_047496885.1. Taxonomy (NCBI): domain Eukaryota; kingdom Metazoa; phylum Chordata; class Chondrichthyes; order Carcharhiniformes; family Scyliorhinidae; genus Scyliorhinus; species Scyliorhinus torazame. Next base: position 947,138 of record NW_027307772.1, read on the forward strand.
ATGGGAATATTGACCAGGAGCTGCGGGGTTAAACAAAGCACACTCTGGCCACAAAGAGATGTGAATGTTGACGAGGAGCAGGGGTTCTACAGAGCACACCCTGGCCACACAGAGAGGGGAATATTGACGAGGAGCTGCAGGAGTTATACAGAGCACACCCAGGCCACACAGAGATGGGAATGTTGACCAGGAGCAGGGGTTATACAGAGCACACCCTGGCCACACAGAGATGAGAATATTGACCAGGAGCTGCAGGAGTTATACAGAGCACACCCAGGCCACACAGAGATGGGAATGTTGACCAGGAGCAGGGGTTATACAGAGCTCACCCTGGCCACACAGAGATGGGAATGTTGCCCAGGAGCTGCTGGAGTTATAGAGAGCACACCCTGGCCACACTGAGATGGGATTGTTGACCAGGAGCTGCTGGGGTGAGACAGAGCACACCCTTGCCACACAGAGATGGGAATGTTGACCAGGAGCTGCAGGGGTTATACAGAGCACACCCTGGCCACACAGAGATGGGAATGTTGACCAGGAGCTGCTGGGGTGAGACAGAGCACACCCTTGCCACACAAAGATGGGAATGTTGACCAGGATTTGCAGGAGTTATACAGAGTACATCCTGGCCACACTGAGATGGGAATGTTGACCAGGAGCTGCAGGAGTTATCCAGAGCACACCCAGGCCACACAGAGATGGGAATGTTTACCAGAAGCAGGGGTTTTACAGAGCGCACCCAGGCCATACAGAGATGGGAATGTTGACCAGGAGCAGGAGTTATACAGAGCGCACCCTGGCCACACAGAGGTGGGAATGTCGACGAGGAGCTGCAGGTGTTAAAGAAAGCACACTCTGGCCACACAGAGATGGGAATGTTGACCAGGAGCTGCAGGGGTTATACAGAGCACACCATGGCCACACAGAGATGGGAATGTTGACCAGGAGCTGCAGGGGTTATACAGAGCACACCATGGCAACACAGAGATGGGAATGTTGACCAGGAGCTGCTGGGGTTATACAGAGCACACACTGGACCCACAGAGATGGGAATGTTGACAAGGAGCGGCAGGGGTTAAAGAAAGCACACTCTGGCCAACAAGAGATGGGAATGTTGACCAGGAGCTGCAGCGGTTATACTGAGCACGCCCTGGCCACACAGAGATGGGAATGTTGACAAGGAGCTGCAGGGGTTAAATAAAGCACACTCTGGCCACAAAGAGATGGGAATGTTGACCAGGAGCTGCAGGAGTTATAGAGAGCACACCCTGGCCATACAGAGATGGGAATGTTGACCAGGAGCTGCAGGGGCTATACTGAGCACACCCTGGCCACACAGAGATGGGAATGTTGACCAGGAGATGCAGGGGTTATAGAGAGCACACCCTGGCCACAAAGAGATGGGAATGTTGACAAGGAGCTGCAGGGGTTATACTGAGCACACCCTGGCCACACAGAGATGGGAATGTTGACAAGGAGCTGCAGGGGTTATACTGAGCACACCCTGGCCACAAAGAGATGGGAATGTTGACCAGGAGCTGCAGGGGTTATACAGAGCACACCCTGGCCACACAGAGATGGGAATGTTGACCAGGATCAGGGGTTATACAGAGCACACCCTGGCCACACAGAGATGGGAATATTGACCAGGAGCTGCAGGAGTTATACTGAGCACACCCAGGCCACACAGAGATGGGAATGTTGACCAGGAGCAGGGGTAATACAGAGCACACGCTGGCTGCACAGAGATGGGAATGTTGACCAGGAGCTGCAGGGGTTAGACAGAGCACACCCTGGACAGAGAGAGATGGGAATGTTGACCAGGAGCTGCAGGGGTTATACAGAGCCACTCTGGCCTCACAGAGATGGGAATATTGACCAGGAGCTGCGGGGGTTATACAGAGCACACCCTGGCCACACAGAGATGCGAATGTTGACCAGGAGCTGCAGGTGTTATACAGAGCACACCCTTGCCACACAGAGATGGGAATGTTGACCAGGAGCTGCTGGGGTTACACAGAGCACACCTAACCCACACAGAGATGGGAATGTTGACCAGGAGCTGCAGGGGTTATACAGAGCACACCCTGACCACACAGATGGGAATGTTGACCAGGAGCTGCAGGGGTTATACAGAGCACACCCTGGCCACACAGAGATGGGAATATTGACCAGGAGCTGCAGGAGTTATACAGAGCACACCCTGGCCACACAGATATGGGAATGTTGACCAGAAGCAGGGGTCATACAGAGCACACTCAGGCCACACAGGGATGGGAATGTTGACCAGGAGCAGGGGTTATACAGAGCGCACCCTGCCCACACAGATATGGGAATGTTGACCAGGAGTTGCAGGGGTTATACAGAGCACACCCTGCCCACACAGATATGGGAATGTTGACCAGGAGCTGCAGGGATTATACAGAGCACACCCTGGCCACACAGATGGGAATGTGACCAGGAGCTGCAGGGGTGAGACAGAGCCACCCTGGCCACACAGAGATGGGAATGTTGGCCAGGAGCTGCAGGGATTATACAGAAAACACCCTGACCACACAGATGGGAATGTTGACCAGGAGCTGCAGGGGTTATACAGAGCACACCCTGGCCACACAGAGATGGGAATATTGACCAGGAGCTGCAGGAGTTATACAGAGCACACCCTGGCCACACAGAGATGGGAATGTTGACCAGAAGCAGGAGTCATACAGAGCACACCCAGGCCACACAGGGATGGGAATGTTGACCAGGAGCAGGGGTTATACAGAGCACACCCTGCCCACACAGATATGGGAATGTTGACCAGGAGTTGCAGGGGTTATACAGGGCACACCCTGCCCACACAGATATGGGAATGTTGACCAGGAGCTGCAGGGATTATACAGAGCACACCCTGGCCACACAGATGGGAATGTTGACCAGGAGCAGGGGTTATACAGAGCACACCCTGGCCACACAGACATGGGAATATTGACCAGGAGCTGCAGGGGTTAAACAAAGCACACTCTGGCCACAAAGAGATGTGAATGTTGACGAGGAGCAGGGGTTCTACAGAGCACACCCTGGCCACACAGAGAGGGGAATATTGACGAGGAGCTACAGGAGTTATACAGAGCACACCCAGGCCACACAGAGATGGGAATGTTGACCAGGAGCAGGGGTTATACAGAGCACACCCTGGCCACACAGAGATGGGAATATTGATCAGGAGCTGCAGGAGTTATACAGAGCACACCCAGGCCACACAGAGATGGGAATGTTGACCAGGAGCAGGGGTTATACAGAGCTCACCCTGGCCACACAGAGATGGGAATGTTGCACAGGAGCTGCTGGAGTTATAGAGAGCACACCCTGGCCACACAGAGATGGGAATGTTGAACAGGAGCTGCAGGGGTTATACAGAGCACACCCTGGCCACACTGAGATGGGAATGTTGACCAGGAGCTGCAGGGTTTATACAGAGCACACCCTGGCCACACAGCTGGGAATGTTGACCAGGAGCTGCAGGTGTGATACAGAGCTCACCCTGGCCACACAGAGATGGGAATGTTGACCAGGAGTTGCAGGAGTTATAGCGAGCATACCCTGGCCACACAGAGATGGGAATATTGACCAGGAGCTGCAGGAGTTATACAGAGCACACCCAGGCCACACAGAGATGGGAATGTTGACCAGGAGTTGCAGGAGTTACAGAGAGCATACCCTGGCCACACAGAGATGGGAATATTGACCAGAAGCTGCAGGAGTTATACAGAGCGCACCCTGGCCACACAGAGATGGGAATGTTGACCAGGAGCAGGAGTTATACAGAGCGCACCCTGGCCACACAGAGATGGGAATGTTGACCAGGAGCTGCAGGGGTTATACAGAGCACACCCTGACCACACAGATGGGAATGATGACCAGGAGATCCAGGGTTTATACAGAGCACACCCTGGCCACACAGAGATGGGAATGTTGACCAGGAGCTGCAGTGGTTATACAGAGCACACCCTGGCCACACAGAGATGGAAATATTGACCAGGAGCTGCGGGGGTTATACAGAGCACACCCTGGCCACACAGAGATGGGAATGTTGACCAGGAGCTGCAGGTGTTATACAGAGAACACCCTGGCCACACAGAGTTGGGAATGTTGACCAGGAGCTGCTGGGGTTACACAGAGCACACCTAACCCACACAGAGATGGGAATGTTGACCAGGAGCTGCAGGGGTTATACAGAGCACACCCTGACCACACAGATGGGAATGTTGACCAGGAGCTGCAGGGGTTATACAGAGCACACCCTGGCCACACAGAGATGGGAATATTGACCAGGAGCTGCAGGAGTTACACAGAGCACACCCTGGCCACACAGAGATGGGAATGTTGACCAGAAGCAGGGGTCATACAGAGCACACCCTGCCCACACAGATATGGGAATGTTGACCAGGAGTTGCAGGGGTTATACAGAGCAGACCCTGCCCACACAGATATGGGAATGTTGACCAGGAGCTGCAGGGATTATACAGAGCACACCCTGGCCACACAGATGGGAATGTTGACCAGGAGCTGCAGGGGTGAGACAGAGCCACCCTGGCCACACAGAGATGGGAATGTTGGCCAGGAGCTGCAGGGATTATACAGAAAACACCCTGACCACACAGATGGGAATGTTGACCAGGAGCTGCAGTGGTTATACAGAGCACACCCTGGCCACACAGAGATGGGAATATTGACCAGGAGCTGCAGGAGTTATACAGAGCACACCCTGGCCACACAGAGATGGGAATGTTGACCAGAAGCAGGGGTCATACAGAGCACACCCAGGCCACACAGGGATGGGAATGTTGACCAGGAGCAGGGGTTATACAGAGCACACCCTGCCCACACAGATATGGGAATGTTGACCAGGGGTTGCAGGGGTTATACAGAGCACACCCTGCCCACACAGATATGGGAATGTTGACCAGGAGCTGCAGGGATTATACAGAGCACACCCTGGCCACACAGATGGGAATGTTGACCAGGAGCAGGGGTTATACAGAGCACACCCTGGCCACACAGAGATGGGAATATTGACCAGGAGCTGCTTGGGTTAAACAAAGCACACTCTGGCCACAAAGAGATGTGAATGTTGACGAGGAGCAGGGGTTCTACAGAGCACACCCTGGCCACACAGAGAGGGGAATATTGACGAGGAGCTGCAGGAGTTATACAGAGCACACCCAGGCCACACAGAGATGGGAATGTAGACCAGGAGCAGGGGTTATACAGAGCACACCCTGGCCACACAGAGATGAGAATATTGACCAGGAGCTGCAGGAGTTATACAGAGCACACCCAGGCCACACAGAGATGGGAATGTTGACCAGGAGCAGGGGTTATACAGAGCTCACCCTGGCCACACAGAGATGGGAATGTTGCCCAGGAGCTGCTGGAGTTATAGAGAGCACACCCTGGACACACTGAGATGGGATTGTTGACCAGGAGCTGCTGGGGTGAGACAGAGCACACCCTTGCCACACAGAGATGGGAATGTTGACCAGGAGCTGCAGGGGTTATACAGAGCACACCCTGGCCACACAGAGATGGGAATGTTGACCAGGAGCTGCAGGGATTATACAGAGCACACCCTGGCCACACAGATGGGAATGTTGACCAGGAGCTGCAGGGGTGAGACAGAGCCACCCTGGCCACACAGAGATGGGAATGTTGGCCAGGAGCTGCAGGGATTATACAGAAAACACCCTGACCACACAGATGGGAATGTTGACCAGGAGCTGCAGGGGTTATACAGAGCACACCCTGGCCACACAGAGATGGGAATATTGACCAGGAGCTGCAGGAGTTATACAGAGCACACCCTGGCCACACAGAGATGGGAATGTTGACCAGAAGCAGGGGTCATACAGAGCACACCCAGGCCACACAGGGATGGGAATGTTGACCAGGAGCAGGGGTTATACAGAGCACACCCTGGCCACACAGAGATGGGAATATTGACCAGGAGCTGCAGGGGTTAAACAAAGCACACTCTGGCCACAAAGAGATGTGAATGTTGACGAGGAGCAGGGGTTCTACAGAGCACACCCTGGCCACACAGAGAGGGGAATATTGACCAGGAGTTGCAGGGTTATACAGGGCACACCCTGCCCACACAGATATGGGAATGTTGACCAGGAGCTGCAGGGATTATACAGAGCACACCCTGGCCACACAGATGGGAATGTTGACCAGAAGCAGGGGTTATACAGAGCGCACCCTGGCCACACAGAGATGGGAATATTGACCAGGAGCTGCAGGGGTTAAACAAAGCACACTCTGGCCACAAAGAGATGTGAATGTTGACGAGGAGCAGGGGTTCGACAGAGCACACCCTGGCCACACAGAGAGGGGAATATTGAAGAGGAGCTACAGGAGTTATACAGACCACACCCAGGCCACACAGAGATGGGAATGTTGACCAGGAGCAGGGGTTATACAGAGCACACCCTGGCCACACAGAGATGGGAATATTGACCAGGGGCTGCAGGAGTTATACAGAGCACACCCAGGCCACACAGAGATGGGAATGTTGACCAGGAGCAGGGGTTATACAGAGCTCACCCTGGCCACACAGAGATGGGAATGTTGCACAGGAGCTGCTGGAGTTATAGAGAGCACACCCTGGCCACACAGAGATGGGAATGTTGAACAGGAGCTGCAGGGGTTATACAGAGCACACCCTGGCCACACTGAGATGGGAATGTTGACCAGGAGTTGCAGGGTTTATACAGAGCACACCCTGGCCACACAGCTGGGAATGTTGACCAGGAGCTGCAGGTGTGATACAGAGCTCACCCTGGCCACACAGAGATGGGAATGTTGACCAGGAGTTGCAGGAGTTATAGCGAGCATACCCTGGCCACACAGAGATGGGAATATTGACCAGGAGCTGCAGGAGTTATACAGAGCACACCCAGGCCACACAGAGATGGGAATGTTGACCAGGAGTTGCAGGAGTTACAGAGAGCATACCCTGGCCACACAGAGATGGGAATATTGACCAGAAGTTGCAGGAGTTATACAGAGCGCACCCTGGCCACACAGAGATGGGAATGTTGACCAGGAGCAGGAGTTATACAGAGCGCACCCTGGCCACACAGAGATGGGAATGTTGACCAGGAGCTGCAGGGGTTATACAGAGCACACCCTGACCACACAGATGGGAATGATGACCAGGAGATCCAGGGTTTATACAGAGCACACCCTGGCCACACAGAGATGGGAATGTTGACCAGGAGCTGCAGGGATTATACAGAGCACACCCTGGCCACACAGATGGGAATGTTGACCAGGAGCTGCAGGGGTGAGACAGAGCCACCCTGGCCACACAGAGATGGGAATGTTGGCCAGGAGCTGCAGGGATTATACAGAAAACACCCTGACCACACAGATGGGAATGTTGACCAGGAGCTGCAGGGGTTATACAGAGCACACCCTGGCCACACAGAGATGGGAATATTGACCAGGAGCTGCAGGAGTTATACAGAGCACACCCTGGCCACACAGAGATGGGAATGTTGACCAGAAGCAGGGGTCATACAGAGCACACCCAGGCCACACAGGGATGGGAATGTTGACCAGGAGCAGGGGTTATACAGAGCACACCCTGGCCACACAGAGATGGGAATATTGACCAGGAGCTGCAGGGGTTAAACAAAGCACACTCTGGCCACAAAGAGATGTGAATGTTGACGAGGAGCAGGGGTTCTACAGAGCACACCCTGGCCACACAGAGAGGGGAATATTGACCAGGAGTTGCAGGGTTATACAGGGCACACCCTGCCCACACAGATATGGGAATGTTGACCAGGAGCTGCAGGGATTATACAGAGCACACCCTGGCCACACAGATGGGAATGTTGACCAGAAGCAGGGGTTATACAGAGCGCACCCTGGCCACACAGAGATGGGAATATTGACCAGGAGCTGCAGGGGTTAAACAAAGCACACTCTGGCCACAAAGAGATGTGAATGTTGACGAGGAGCAGGCGTTCTACAGAGCACACCCTGGCCACACAGAGAGGGGAATATTGAAGAGGAGCTACAGGAGTTATACAGACCACACCCAGGCCACACAGAGATGGGAATGTTGACCAGGAGCAGGGGTTATACAGAGCACACCCTGGCCACACAGAGATGGGAATATTGACCAGGGGCTGCAGGAGTTATACAGAGCACACCCAGGCCACACAGAGATGGGAATGTTGACCAGGAGCAGGGGTTATACAGAGCTCACCCTGGCCACACAGAGATGGGAATGTTGCACAGGAGCTGCTGGAGTTATAGAGAGCACACCCTGGCCACACAGAGATGGGAATGTTGAACAGGAGCTGCAGGGGTTATACAGAGCACACCCTGGCCACACTGAGATGGGAATGTTGACCAGGAGTTGCAGGGTTTATACAGAGCACACCCTGGCCACACAGCTGGGAATGTTGACCAGGAGCTGCAGGTGTGATACAGAGCTCACCCTGGCCACACAGAGATGGGAATGTTGACCAGGAGTTGCAGGAGTTATAGCGAGCATACCCTGGCCACACAGAGATGGGAATATTGACCAGGAGCTGCAGGAGTTATACAGAGCACACCCAGGCCACACAGAGATGGGAATGTTGACCAGGAGTTGCAGGAGTTACAGAGAGCATACCCTGGCCACACAGAGATGGGAATATTGACCAGAAGCTGCAGGAGTTATACAGAGCGCACCCTGGCCACACAGAGATGGGAATGTTGACCAGGAGCAGGAGTTATACAGAGCGCACCCTGGCCACACAGAGATGGGAATGTTGACCAGGAGCTGCAGGGGTTATACAGAGCACACCCTGACCACACAGATGGGAATGATGACCAGGAGATCCAGGGTTTATACAGAGCACACCCTGGCCACACAGAGATGGGAATGTTGACCAGGAGCTGCAGTGGTTATACAGAGCACACCCTGGCCACACAGAGATGGAAATATTGACCAGGAGCTGCGGGGGTTATACAGAGCACACCCTGGCCACACAGAGATGGGAATGTTGACCAGGAGCTGCAGGTGTTATACAGAGCACACCCTGGCCACACAGAGTTGGGAATGTTGACCAGGAGCTGCTGGGGTTACACAGAGCACACCTAACCCACACAGAGATGGGAATGTTGACCAGGAGCTGCAGGGGTTATACAGAGCACACCCTGACCACACAGATGGAAATGTTGACCAGGAGCTGCAGGGGTTATACAGAGCACACCCTGGCCACACAGAGATGGGAATATTGACCAGGAGCTGCAGGAGTTATACAGAGCACACCCTGGCCACACAGAGATGGGAATGTTGACCAGAAGCAGGGGTCATACAGAGCACACCCAGGCCACACAGGGATGGGAATGTTGACCAGGAGCAGGGGTTATACAGAGCTCACCCTGCCCACACAGATATGGGAATGTTGACCAGGAGTTGCAGGGGTTATACAGAGCAGACCCTGCCCACACAGATATGGGAATGTTGACCAGGAGCTGCAGGGATTATACAGAGCACACCCTGGCCACACAGATGGGAATGTTGACCAGGAGCTGCAGGGGTGAGACAGAGCCACCCTGGCCACACAGAGATGGGAATGTTGGCCAGGAGCTGCAGGGATTATACAGAAAACACCCTGACCACACAGATGGGAATGTTGACCAGGAGCTGCAGGGGTTATACAGAGCACACCCTGGCCACACAGAGATGGGAATATTGACCAGGAGCTGCAGGAGTTATACAGAGCACACGCTGGCCACACAGAGATGGGAATGTTGACCAGAAGCAGGGGTCATACAGAGCACACCCAGGCAACACAGGGATGGGAATGTTGACCAGGAGCAGGGGTTATACAGAGCACACCCTGCCCACACAGATATGGGAATGTTGACCAGGGGTTGCAGGGGTTATACAGAGCACACCCTGCCCACACAGATATGGGAATGTTGACCAGGAGCTGCAGGGATTATACAGAGCACACCCTGGCCACACAGATGGGAATGTTGACCAGGAGCAGGGGTTATACAGAGCACACCCTGGCCACACAGAGATGAGAATATTGACCAGGAGCTGCAGGAGTTATACAGAGCACACCCAGGCCACACAGAGATGGGAATGTTGACCAGGAGCAGGGGTTATACAGAGCTCACCCTGGCCACACAGAGATGGGAATGTTGCCCAGGAGCTGCTGGAGTTATAGAGAGCACACCCTGGCCACACTGAGATGGGATTGTTGACCAGGAGCTGCTGGGGTGAGACAGAGCACACCCTTGCCACACAGAGATGGGAATGTTGACCAGGAGCTGCAGGGGTTATACAGAGCACACCCTGGCCACACAGAGATGGGAATGTTGACCAGGAGCTGCTGGGGTGAGACAGAGCACACCCTTGCCACACAAAGATGGGAATGTTGACCAGGATTTGCAGGAGTTATACAGAGTACATCCTGGCCACACAGAGGTGGGAATGTCGACGAGGAGCTGCAGGTGTTAAAGAAAGCACACTCTGGCCACACAGAGATGGGAATGTTGACCAGGAGCTGCAGGGGTTATACAGAGCACACCATGGCCACACAGAGATGGGAATGTTGACCAGGAGCTGCAGGGGTTATACAGAGCACACCATGGCAACACAGAGATGGGAATGTTGACCAGGAGCTGCTGGGGTTATACAGAGCACACACTGGACCCACAGAGATGGGAATGTTGACAAGGAGCGGCAGGGGTTAAAGAAAGCACACTCTGGCCAACAAGAGATGGGAATGTTGACCAGGAGCTGCAGCGGTTATACTGAGCACACCCTGGCCACACAGAGATGGGAATGTTGACAAGGAGCTGCAGGGGTTAAATAAAGCACACTCTGGCCACAAAGAGATGGGAATGTTGACCAGGAGCTGCAGGGGTTATAGAGAGCACACCCTGGCCATACAGAGATGGGAATGTTGACCAGGAGCTGCAGGGGCTATACTGAGCACACCCTGGCCACACAGAGATGGGAATGTTGACCAGGAGCTGCAGGGGTTAAAGAAAGCACACTCTGGCCACAAAGAGATGGGAATGTTGACCAGGAGCTGCAGGGGTTATACAGAGTACACCCTGGCCATACAGAGATGGGAATGTTGACGAGGAGCTGCAGGAGTTATACAGAGCACACCCAGGCCACACAGAGATGGGAATGTTGACCAGGATCAGGGGTTATACAGAGCACACCCTGGCCACACAGAGATGGGAATATTGACCAGGAGCTGCAGGAGTTATACTGAGCACACCCAGGCCACACAGAGATGGGAATGTTGACTAGGAGCAGGGGTAATACAGAGCACACGCTGGCTGCACAGAGATGGGAATGTTGACCAGGAGCTGCAGGGGTTATACAGAGCACACCCTGGACAGAGAGAGATGGGAATGTTGACCAGGAGCTGCAGGGGTTATACAGAGCCACTCTGGCCACACAGAGATGGGAATGTTGACCAGGAGCTGCAGGGATTATACAGAGCACACCCTGGCCACACAGATGGGAATGTTGACCAGGAGCTGCAGGGGTTATACAGAGCTCACCCTGGCCACACAGAGATGGGAATGTTGACCAGGAGTTGCAGGAGTTATAGCGAGCACACCCTGGCCACACAGAGATGAGAATATTGACCAGGAGCTGCAGGGGTTATACAGAGCACACCCTGGTCACACAGAGATGGGAAGGTTGACCAGGAGCAGGAGTTATACAGAGCGCACCCTGGCCACACAGAGATGGGAATGTTGACCAGGAGCTGCAGGAGTTATACAGAGCACACCCTGGCCACACAGAGATGGGAATGTTGACCAGGAGTTGCAGCAGTTATAGAGAGCATAACCTGGCCACACAGAGATGGGAATATTGACCAGGAGCTGCAGGAGTTATACAGAGCACACCCTGGCCACACAGAGATGGGAATGTTGACCAGGAGCTGCAGTGGTTATACAGAGCACACCCTGGCCACACACAGATGGGAATGTTGACCAGGAGCTGCAGCGGTTATACAGAGCACACCCTGGCCACACAGAGATGGGAATGTTGACCAGGAGCTGCAGGGGTTATACAGAGCACACCCTGGCCACACAGAGATGGGAATGTTGACCAGGAGCTGCAGGGGTTATAGAGAGCACACCCTGGCCATACAGAGATGGGAATGTTGACCAGGAGCTGCAGCGGTTATACAGAGCACACCCTGGCCACACAGAGATGGGAATGTTGACCAGGAGCTGCAGGGGTTATACAGAGCACACCCTGGCCACACAGAGATGGGAATGTTGACCAGGAGCTGCAGGGGTTATAGAGAGCACACCCTGGCCATACAGAGATGGGAATGTTGACCAGGAGCTGCAGGGGTTATACTGAGCACACCCTGGCCACACAGAGATGGGAATGTTGACAAGGAGCTGCAGGGGTTATACTGAGCACACCCTGGCCACACAGAGATGGGAATGTTGACAAGGAGCTGCAGGGGTTAAAGAAAGCACACTCTGGCCACAAAGAGATAGGAATGTTGACCAGGAGCTGCAGGGGTTATACAGAGCACACCCTGGCCATACAGAGATGGAAATATTGACCAGGAGCTGCAGGAGTTATACAGAGCACACCCTGGCCACACAGAGATGGGAATGTTGACCAGAAGCAGGGGTCATACAGAGCACACCCAGGCCACACAGGGATGGGAATGTTGACCAGGAGCAGGGGTTATACAGAGCACACCCTGCCCACACAGATATGGGAATGTTGACCAGGAGTTGCAGGGGTTATACAGAGCAGACCCTGCCCACACAGATATGGGAATGTTGACCAGGAGCTGCAGGGATTATACAGAGCACACCCTGGCCACACAGATGGGAATGTTGACCAGGAGCTGCAGGGGTGAGACAGAGCCACCCTGGCCACACAGAGATGGGAATGTTGGCCAGGAGCTGCAGGGATTATACAGAAAACACCCTGACCACACAGATGGGAATGTTGACCAGGAGCTGCAGGGGTTATACAGAGCACACCCTGGCCACACAGAGATGGGAATATTGACCAGGAGCTGCAGGAGTTATACAGAGCACACCCTGGCCACACAGAGATGGGAATGTTGACCAGAAGCAGGGGTCATACAGAGCACACCCAGGCAACACAGGGATGGGAATGTTGACCAGGAGCAGGGGTTATACAGAGCACACCCTGCCCACACAGATATGGGAATGTTGACCAGGGGTTGCAGGGGTTATACAGAGCACACCCTGCCCACACAGATATGGGAATGTTGACCAGGAGCTGCAGGGATTATACAGAGCACACCCTGGCCACACAGATGGGAATGTTGACCAGGAGCAGGGGTTATACAGAGCACACCCTGGCCACACAGAGATGAGAATATTGACCAGGAGCTGCAGGAGTTATACAGAGCACACCCAGGCCACACAGAGATGGGAATGTTGACCAGGAGCAGGGGTTATACAGAGCTCACCCTGGCCACACAGAGATGGGAATGTTGCCCAGGAGCTGCTGGAGTTATAGAGAGCACACCCTGGCCACACTGAGATGGGATTGTTGACCAGGAGCTGCTGGGGTGAGACAGAGCACACCCTTGCCACACAGAGATGGGAATGTTGACCAGGAGCTGCAGGGGTTATACAGAGCACACCCTGGCCACACAGAGATGGGAATGTTGACCAGGAGCTGCTGGGGTGAGACAGAGCACACCCTTGCCACACAAAGATGGGAATGTTGACCAGGATTTGCAGGAGTTATACAGAGTACATCCTGGCCACACAGAGGTGGGAATGTCGACGAGGAGCTGCAGGTGTTAAAGTAAGCACACTCTGGCCACACAGAGATGGGAATGTTGACCAGGAGCTGCAGGGGTTATACAGAGCACACCATGGCCACACAGAGATGGGAATGTTGACCAGGAGCTGCAGGGGTTATACAGAGCACACCATGGCAACACAGAGATGGGAATGTTGACCAGGAGCTGCTGGGGTTATACAGAGCACACACTGGACCCACAGAGATGGGAATGTTGACAAGGAGCGGCAGGGGTTAAAGAAAGCACACTCTGGCCAACAAGAGATGGGAATGTTGACCAGGAGCTGCAGCGGTTATACTGAGCACACCCTGGCCACACAGAGATGGGAATGTTGACAAGGAGCTGCAGGGGTTAAATAAAGCACACTCTGGCCACAAAGAGATGGGAATGTTGACCAGGAGCTGCAGGGGTTATAGAGAGCACACCCTGGCCATACAGAGATGGGAATGTTGACCAGGAGCTGCAGGGGCTATACTGAGCACACCCTGGCCACACAGAGATGGGAATGTTGACCAGGAGATGCAGGGGTTATAGAGAGCACACCCTGGCCACACAGAGATGGGAATGTTGACAAGGAGCTGCAGGGGTTATACTGAGCACACCCTGGCCACACAGAGATGGGAATGTTGACAAGGAGCTGCAGGGGTTATACTGAGCACACCCTGGCCACACAGAGATGGGAATGTTGACAAGGAGCTGCAGGGGTTATACTGAGCACACTCTGGCCACAAAGAGATGGGAATGTTGACCAGGAGCTGCAGGGGTTATACAGAGTACACCCTGGCCATACAGAGATGGGAATGTTGACGAGGAGCTGCAGGAGTTATACAGAGCACACCCAGGCCACACAGAGATGGGAATGTTGACCAGGATCAGGGGTTATACAGAGCACACCCTGGCCACACAGAGATGGGAATATTGACCAGGAGCTGCAGGAGTTATACTGAGCACACCCAGGCCACACAGAGATGGGAATGTTGACTAGGAGCAGGGGTAATACAGAGCACACGCTGGCTGCACAGAGATGGGAATGTTGACCAGGAGCTGCAGGGGTTATACAGAGCACACCCTGGACAGAGAGAGATGGGAATGTTGACCAGGAGCTGCAGGGGTTATACAGAGCCACTCTGGCCACACAGAGATGGGAATGTTGACCAGGAGCTGCAGGGATTATACAGAGCACACCCTGGCCACACAGATGGGAATGTTGACCAGGAGCTGCAGGGGTTATACAGAGCTCACCCTGGCCACACAGAGATGGGAATGTTGACCAGGAGTTGCAGGAGTTATAGCGAGCACACCCTGGCCACACAGAGATGAGAATATTGACCAGGAGCTGCAGGGGTTATACAGAGCACACCCTGGTCACACAGAGATGGGAAGGTTGACCAGGAGCAGGAGTTATACAGAGCGCACCCTGGCCACACAGAGATGGGAATGTTGACCAGGAGCTGCAGGAGTTATACAGAGCACACCCTGGCCACACAGAGATGGGAATGTTGACCAGGAGTTGCAGCAGTTATAGAGAGCATAACCTGGCCACACAGAGATGGGAATATTGACCAGGAGCTGCAGGAGTTATACAGAGCACACCCTGGCCACACAGAGATGGGAATGTTGACCAGGAGCTGCAGTGGTTATACAGAGCACACCCTGGCCACACACAGATGGGAATGTTGACCAGGAGCTGCAGCGGTTATACAGAGCACACCCTGGCCACACAGAGATGGGAATGTTGACCAGGAGCTGCAGTGGTTATACAGAGCACACCCTGGCCACACAGAGATGGGAATGTTGACCAGGAGCTGCAGGGGTTATACAGAGCACACCCTGGCCACACAGAGATGGGAATGTTGACCAGGAGCTGCAGGGGTTATAGAGAGCACACCCTGGCCATACAGAGATGGGAATGTTGACCAGGAGCTGCAGGGGTTATACTGAGCACACCCTGGCCACACAGAGATGGGAATGTTGACAAGGAGCTGCAGGGGTTATACTGAGCACACCCTGGCCACACAGAGATGGGAATGTTGACAAGGAGCTGCAGGGGTTAAAGAAAGCACACTCTGGCCACAAAGAGATAGGAATGTTGACCAGGAGCTGCAGGGGTTATACAGAGCACACCCTGGCCATACAGAGATGGGAATATTGACGAGGAGCTGCAGGAGTTATACAGAGCACACCCAGGCCACACAGAGATGGGAATGTTGACCAGGAGCAGGGGTTATACAGAGCACACCCTGGCCACACAGAGATGGGAATATTGACCAGGAGCTGCAGGAGTTATACTGAGCACACCCAGGCCACACGGAGAGTTGAATGTTGACCAGGAGCAGGGGTAATACAGAGCACACCCTGGCTACACAGAGATGAGAATGTTGACCAGGAGCTGCAGGGGTTATACAGAGCACACCCTGGACAGAGAGAGATGGGAATGTTGACCAGGAGCTGCAGGGGTTATACAGAGCCACCATGGCCACACAGAGATGGGAATGTTGACCAGGAGCTGCAGGGATTATACAGAGCACACCCTGGCCACACAGATGGGAATGTTGACCAGGAGCTGCAGGAGTTATACAGAGCTCACCCTGGCCACACAGAGATGGGAATGTTGACCAGGAGTTGCAGGAGTTATAGCGAGCATACCCTGGCCACACAGAGATGGGAATGTTGACCAGGAGCTGCAGGGGTTATACAGAGCACAGCATGGCCACACAGAGATGGGAATATTGACCAGGAGCTGCAGGAGTTATACAGAGCACACCCTGGCCACACAGAGATGGGAATGTTGACCAGGAGCTGCAGGGGTTATACACAGCGCAGCATGGCCACACTGAGATGGGAATGTTGACCAGGAGCTGCAGGAGTTATACAGAGCACACCCTGGCCACACAGAGATGGGAATGTTGACCAGGAGTTGCAGGAGTTATAGAGAGCATACCCTGGCCACACAGAGATGGGAATATTGACCAGGAGCTGCAGGAGTTATACAGAGCGCACCCTGGCCACACAGAGATGGGAATGTTGACCAGGAGCAGGAGTTATACAGAGCGCACCCTGGCCACACAGAGATGGGAATGTTGACCAGGAGCTGCAGGGGTTATACAGAGCACAGCATGGCCACACAGAGATGGGAATGTTGACCAGGAGCTGCAGGAGTTATACAGAGCACACCCTGGCCACACAGAGATGGGAATGTTGACCAGGAGCTGCAGTGGTTATACAGAGCACACCTTGGCCACACAGATGGGAATGTTGACCAGGAGCTGCAGGAGTTATAGAGAGCACACCCTGGCCACACAGAGATGGAAATGTTGACCAGGAGCTGCGGGGGTTATACAGAGCACACCCTGGCCACACAGAGATGGGAATGTTGACCAGGAGTTGCAGGTGTTATACAGAGTACACCCTGGCCACACAGAGATGGGAATGTTGACCAGGAGCTGCTGGGGTTACACAGAGCACACCCTGGCCACACAGAGATGGGAATATTGACCAGGAGCTGCAGGGGTTATACAGAGCACAACCTGGACAGTGAGAGATGGGAATGTTGACCAGGAGCTGCAGGGGTTATACAGAGCCAACCTGGCCGCACAGAGATGGGAATGTTGACCAGGAGCTGCAGGGGTTATAGAGAGCACACCCTGGCCATACAGAGATGGGAATGTTGACCAGGAGCTGCAGGGGTTATACTGAGCACACCCTGGCCACACAGAGATGGGAATGTTGACAAGGAGCTGCAGGGGTTAAACTGAGCACACCCTGGCCACACAGAGATGGGAATGTTGACAAGGAGCTGCAGGGGTTAAAGAAAGCACACTCTGGCCACAAAGAGATGGGAATGTTGACCAGGAGCTGCAGGGGTTATACAGAGCACACCCTGGCCATACAGAGATGGGAATATTGACGAGGAGCTGCAGGAGTTATACAGAGCACACCCAGGCCACACAGAGATGGGAATGTTGACCAGGAGCAGGGGTTATACAGAGCACACCCTGGCCACACAGAGATGGGAATATTGACCAGGAGCTGCAGGAGTTATACTGAGCACACCCAGGCCACACGGAGAGTTGAATGTTGACCAGGAGCAGGGGTAATACAGAGCACACCCTGGCTACACAGAGATGGGAATGTTGACCAGGAGCTGCAGGGGTTATACAGAGCACACCCTGGACAGAGAGAGATGGGAATGTTGACCAGGAGCTGCAGGGGTTATACAGAGCCACCCTGGCCACACAGAGATGGGAATGTTGACCAGGAGCTGCAGGGATTATACAGAGCACACCCTGGCCACACAGATGGGAATGTTGACCAGGAGCTGCAGGGGTTATACAGAGCTCACCCTGGCCACACAGAGATGGGAATGTTGACCAGGAGTTGCAGGAGTTATAGCGAGCATACCCTGGCCACACAGAGATGGGAATATTGACCAGGAGCTGCAGGAGTTATACAGAGCACACCCTGGCCACACAGAGATGGGAATGTTGACCAGGAGCAGGAGTTATACAGAGCGCACCCTGGCCACACAGAGATGGGAATGTTGACCAGGAGCTGCAGGGGTTATACACAGCGCAGCATGGCCACACTATGATTGGAATGTGGACCAGGAGCTGCAGGAGTTATACAGAGTACACCCTGGCCACACAGAGATGGGAATGTTGACCAGGAGTTGCAGGAGTTATAGAGAGCATACCCTGGCCACACAGAGATGGGAATATTGACCAGGAGCTGCAGGAGTTATACAGAGCGCACCCTGGCCACACAGAGATGGGAATGTTGACCAGGAGCAGGAGTTATACAGAGCGCACCCTGGCCACACAGAGATGGGAATGTTGACCAGGAGCTGCAGGGGTTATACAGAGCACAGCATGGCCACACAGAGATGGGAATGTTGACCAGGAGCTGCAGGAGTTATACAGAGCACACCCTGGCCACACAGAGATGGGAATGTTGACCAGGAGCTGCAGTGGTTATACAGAGCACACCTTGGCCACACAGGTGGGAATGTTGACCAGGAGCTGCAGGAGTTATAGAGAGCACACCCTGGCCACACAGAGATGGAAATGTTGACCAGGAGCTGCGGGGGTTATACAGAGCACACCCTGGCCACACAGAGATGGGAATGTTGACCAGGAGTTGCAGGTGTTATACAGAGTACACCCTGGCCACACAGAGATGGGAATGTTGACCAGGAGCTGCTGGGGTTACACAGAGCACACCCTGGCCACACAGAGATGGGAATGTTGACCAGGAGCTGCAGGGGTTATACAGAGCACACCCTGGACAGTGAGAGATGGGAATGTTGACCAGGAGCTGCAGGGGTTATACAGAGCCAACCTGGCCACAGAGAGATGGAAATGTTGACCAGGAGCTGCAGGGATTATACAGAAAACACCCTGATCACGCAGATGGGAATGTTGACCAGGAGCTGCAGGGGCTATACAGAGCACACCCTGGCCACACAGAGATGGGAATATTGACCAGGCGCTGCAGGAGTTATACAGAGCACACCCTGGCCACACAGAGATGGGAATGTTGACTAGAAGCAGGGGTCATACAGAGCACACCCAGGCCACACAGGGATGGGAATGTTGACAAGGAGCAGGGGTTATACAGAGCACACCCTGCCCACACAGATATGGGAATGTTGACCAGGAGTTGCAGGGGTTATACAGAGCACACCCTGCCCACACAGACATGGGAATGTTGACCAGGAGCTGCCGGGATTATACAGAGCACACCCTGGCCACACAGATGGGAATGTTGACCAGGAGCAGGGGTTATACAGAACACACCCTGGCCACACAGAGATGGGAATATTGACCAGGAGCTGCAGGAGTTATACAGAGCACACCCAGGCCACACAGAGATGGGAATGTTGACCAGGAGCAGGGGTTATACAGAGATCACCCTGGCCACACAGAGATGGGAATGTTGCCCAGGAGCTGCTGGAGTTATAGAGAGTACACCCTGGCCACACAGGGATGGGAATGTTGAACAGGAGCTGCAGGTGTTATACAGAGCACACCCTGGCCACACTGAGATGGGAATGTTGACCAGGAGCTGCTGGGGTTATACAGAGCACCCCCTGCCCACACAAAGATGGGAATGTTGACCAGGATCTGCAGGAGTTATACAGAGCCCATCCTGGCCACACTGAGATGGGAATGTTGACCAGGAGCTGCTGGGGTGAGACAGAGCACACCCTTGCCACACAGAGATGGGAATGTTGACCAGGAGCTGCAGGGGTTATACAGAGCACACCCTGGACAGAGAGAGATGGGAATGTTGACCAGGAGCTGCAGGGGTTATACAGAGCCACCCTGGCCACACAGAGATGGGAATGTTGACCAGGAGCTGCAGGGATTATACAGAGCACACCCTGGCCACACAGATGGGAATGTTGACCAGGAGCTGCAGGGGTTATACAGAGCTCACCCTGGCCACACAGAGATGGGAATGTTGACCAGGAGTTGCAGGAGTTATAGCGAGCATACCCTGGCCACACAGAGATGGGAATATTGACCAGGAGCTGCAGGAGTTATACAGAGCACACCCTGGCCACACAGAGATGGGAATGTTGACCAGGAGCAGGAGTTATACAGAGCGCACCCTGGCCACACAGAGATGGGAATGTTGACCAGGAGCTGCAGGGGTTATACACAGCGCAGCATGGCCACACTATGATTGGAATGTGGACCAGGAGCTGCAGGAGTTATATAGAGTACACCCTGGCCACACAGAGATGGGAATGTTGACCAGGAGTTGCAGGAGTTATAGAGAGCATACCCTGGCCACACAGAGATGGGAATATTGACCAGGAGCTGCAGGAGTTATACAGAGCGCACCCTGGCCACACAGAGATGGGAATGTTGACCAGGAGCAGGAGTTATACAGAGCGCACCCTGGCCACACAGAGATGGGAATGTTGACCAGGAGCTGCAGGGGTTATACAGAGCACAGCATGGCCACACAGAGATGGGAATGTTGACCAGGAGCTGCAGGAGTTATACAGAGCACACCCTGGCCACACAGAGATGGGAATGTTGACCAGGAGCTGCAGTGGTTATACAGAGCACACCTTGGCCACACAGGTGGGAATGTTGACCAGGAGCTGCAGGAGTTATAGAGAGCACACCCTGGCCACACAGAGATGGAAATGTTGACCAGGAGCTGCGGGGGTTATACAGAGCACACCCTGGCCACACAGAGATGGGAATGTTGACCAGGAGTTGCAGGTGTTATACAGAGTACACCCTGGCCACACAGAGATGGGAATGTTGACCAGGAGCTGCTGGGGTTACACAGAGCACACCCTGGCCACACAGAGATGGGAATGTTGACCAGGAGCTGCAGGGGTTATACAGAGCACACCCTGGACAGTGAGAGATGGGAATGTTGACCAGGAGCTGCAGGGGTTATACAGAGCCAACCTGGCCACAGAGAGATGGAAATGTTGACCAGGAGCTGCAGGGATTATACAGAAAACACCCTGATCACGCAGATGGGAATGTTGACCAGGAGCTGCAGGGGCTATACAGAGCACACCCTGGCCACACAGAGATGGGAATATTGACCAGGCGCTGCAGGAGTTATACAGAGCACACCCTGGCCACACAGAGATGGGAATGTTGACTAGAAGCAGGGGTCATACAGAGCACACCCAGGCCACACAGGGATGGGAATGTTGACAAGGAGCAGGGGTTATACAGAGCACACCCTGCCCACACAGATATGGGAATGTTGACCAGGAGTTGCAGGGGTTATACAGAGCACACCCTGCCCACACAGACATGGGAATGTTGACCAGGAGCTGCCGGGATTATACAGAGCACACCCTGGCCACACAGATGGGAATGTTGACCAGGAGCAGGGGTTATACAGAACACACCCTGGCCACACAGAGATGGGAATATTGACCAGGAGCTGCAGGAGTTATACAGAGCACACCCAGGCCACACAGAGATGGGAATGTTGACCAGGAGCAGGGGTTATACAGAGATCACCCTGGCCACACAGAGATGGGAATGTTGCCCAGGAGCTGCTGGAGTTATAGAGAGTACACCCTGGCCACACAGGGATGGGAATGTTGAACAGGAGCTGCAGGTGTTATACAGAGCACACCCTGGCCACACTGAGATGGGAATGTTGACCAGGAGCTGCTGGGGTTATACAGAGCACCCCCTGCCCACACAAAGATGGGAATGTTGACCAGGATCTGCAGGAGTTATACAGAGCCCATCCTGGCCACACTGAGATGGGAATGTTGACCAGGAGCTGCTGGGGTGAGACAGAGCACACCCTTGCCACACAGAGATGGGAATGTTGATCAGGAGCTGCAGGGGTTATACAGAGCACACCCTGGCCACACAGAGATGGGAATGTTGACCAGGAGCTGCTGGGGTTATACAGAGCACACCCTGGCCACACAGAGATGGGAATGTTGACCAGGAGCTGCAGGAGTTGTACAGAGCACATCCTGGCCACACTGAGATGGGAATGTTGACCAGGAGCTGCAGGAGTTATCCAGAGCACACCCTGGCCACACAGAGATGGGAATGTTGACCAGGAGCTGCAGGGGTTATACAGAGCACACCCTGGCCACACAGAGATGAAAATGTTGACCAGGAGCAGAGGTAATACAGAGCACACCCTGGCTACACAGAGATGGGAATGTTGACCAGGAGCTGCAGGGGTTATACAGAGCACACCCTGGACAGAGAGAGATGGGACTGTTGACCAGGAGCTGCAGGGGTTATACAGAGCCACCCTGGCCACACAGAGATGGGAATGTTGACCAGGAGCTGCTGGGATTATACAGAGCTCACCCTGGCCACACAGAGATGGGAATGTTGACCAGGAGTTGCAGGAGTTATAGCGAGCATACCCTGGCCACACAGAGATGGGAATATTGACCTGGAGCTGCAGGAGTTATACAGAGCACACCCTGGCCACATAGAAATGGGAATGTTGACCAGGAGCTGCAGTGGTTATACAGAGCACACCCTGGCCACACAGAGATGGGATTGTTGACCAGGAGCTGCAGGAGTTATACAGAGCACACCCTGGCCACACAGA
The DNA here is from genome assembly GCF_047496885.1 of Scyliorhinus torazame. NCBI lineage: Eukaryota > Metazoa > Chordata > Chondrichthyes > Carcharhiniformes > Scyliorhinidae > Scyliorhinus > Scyliorhinus torazame. The sequence goes on from NW_027307772.1 coordinate 970,060, forward strand.
GATGGGAATGTTGACCAGGAGCTGCAGGGGTTATACAGAGCACACCCTGGACAGAGAGAGATGGGAATGTTGACCAGGAGCTGCAGGGGTTATACAGAGCCACCTTGGCTACACAGAGATGGGAATGTTGACCAGGAGCTGCAGGGGTTATACAGAGCTCACCCTGGCCACACAGAGATGGGAATGTTGGCCAGAAGCAGGGGTTGTACAGAGCACACCCTGGACATACAGAGATGGGAATGTTGACCAGGAGCTGCAGGAGTTATACAGAGCACACCCTGACAACACACAGAGATGGGAATGTTGACCAGGAGCTGCAGGAGTTATACAGAGCACACCCTGGCCACACAGAGATGGGAATGTTGACCAGGAGCTGTAGTGGTTATACAGAGCACACCCTGGCCACACAGAGATGGGATTGTTGACCAGGAGCTGCAGGAGTTATACAGAGCACACCCTGGCCACACAGAGATGGGAATGTTGACCAGGAGCTGCAGGTGTTATACAGAGCACACCCTGGCCACAAAGAGATGGGAATGTTGACCAGGAGCTGCTGGGGTTACACAGAGCACACCCTGGCCACACAGAGATGGGAATGTTGACCAGGAGCTGCAGGTGTTATACAGAGCACACCCTGGCTACAAAGAGATGGAAATGTTGACCAGGAGCTGCGGGGGTTATACAGAGCACACCCTGGCCACACAGAGATGGGAATGTTGACCAGGAGCTGCAGGTGTTGTACAGAGCACACCCTGGCCACAAAGAGATGCGAATGTTGACCAGGAGCTGCTGGGGTTACACAGAGCACACCCTGCCCACACAGTGATGGGAATGTTGAGCAGGAGCTGCAGGGGTTATACAGAGCACACCCTGGACAGAGAGAGATGGGAATGTTGACCAGGAGCTGCAGGGGTTATACAGAGCCACCCTGGCTACACAGAGATGGGAATGTTGACCAGGAGCTGCAGGGATCATACAGAGCACACCCTGGCCACACAGATGGGAATGTTGACCAGGAGCTGCAGGGGTTATACAGAGCCACCCTGGCTACACAGAGATGGGAATGTTGACCAGGAGCTGCAGGGATCATACAGAGCACACCCTGGCCACACAGAGATGGGAATATTGACCAGGAGCTGCAGGAGTTATACAGAGCACACCCAGGCCACACAGAGATGGGAATGTTGACCAGAAGCAGGGGTCATACAGAGTACACCCAGGCCACACAGAGATGGGAATGTTGACCAGGAGCTTCAGGGGTTATACAGAGCACACCCTGGCCACACACAAATGGGAATGTTGACCAGGAGCTGCAGTGGTTATACAGAGCACACCCTGGCCACACAGAGATGGGATTGTTGACCAGGAGCTGCAGGAGTTATACAGAGCACACCCTGGCCACACACAAATGGGAATGTTGACCATGAGCTGCAGTGGTTATACAGAGCACACCCTGGCCACACAGAGATGGGATTGTTGACCAGGAGCTGCAGGAGTTATACAGAGCACACCCTGGCCACACAGAGATGGGAATGTTCACCAGGAGCTGCAGGGGTTATGCAGAGCACACCCTGGCCACACAGAGATGGGAATGTTGACCAGGAGCTGCTGGGGTTACACAGAGCACACCCTGGCCATACAGAGATGGGAATGTTGACCAGGAGCTGCAGGGGTTATACAGAGCCACCCTGGCCACACAGAGATGGGAATGTTGACCAGGAGCTGCAGGGATTATACAGAGCACACCCTGGCCACACAGATGGGAATGTTGACCAGGAGCTGCAAGGGTTATACATAGCACACCCTGGCCACACAGAGATGGGAATATTGACGAGGAGCTGCAGGAGTTATACAGAGCACACCCAGGCCACACAGAGTTGGGAATGTTGACCAGGAGCAGGGGTTATACAGAGCACACCCGGGCCATACAGAGATGGGAATATTGACCAGGAGCTGCAGGAGTTATACAGAGCACACCCAGGCCAAACAGAGAATGGAATGTTGACCAGGAGCTGCAGGGTTTATACAGCGCACACCCTGGCTACACAGAGATGGGAATGTTGACCAGGAGCTGCAGGGGTTATACAGAGCACACCCTGGACAGAGAGAGATGGGAATGTTGACCAGGAGCTGCAGGGGTTATACAGAGCCAACCTGGCCACACAGAGATGGGAATGTTGACCAGGAGCTGCAGGGGTTATACAGAGCTCACCCTGGCCACACAGAGATGGGAATGTTGACCAGGAGTTGCAGGAGTTATAGAGAGCATACCCTGGCCACACAGAGATGGGAATATTGACCAGGAGCTGCAGGGGTTATACAGAGCACACCCTGGCCACACAGAGATGGGAATGTTGACCAGGAGCAGGAGTTATACAGAGCACACTCTGGCCACACAGAGATGGGAATGTTGACCAGGAGCTGCAGGGGTTATACAGAGCACAGAATGGCCACACTGAGATGGGAATGTTGACCAGGAGCTGCAGGAGTTATACAGAGCACACCCTGGCCACACAAAGATGGGAATGTTGACCAGGAGCTGCTGGGGTTAAACAGAGCACACCCTTCCCACACAGAGATGGGAATGTTGACCAGGAGCTGCAGGGGTTATACAGAGCACACCCTGGACAGAGAGAGATGGGAATGTTGACCAGGAGCTGCAGGGGTTATACAGAGCCACCCTGGCCACACAGAGATGGGAATGTTGACCAGGAGCTGCAGGGATTATACAGAGCACACCCTGGCCACACAGATGGGAATGTTGACCAGGAGCTGCAGGGGTTATACAGAGCTCACCCTGGCCACACAGAGATGGGAATGTTGACCAGGAGCTGCTGGGGTTACACAGAGCATACCCTGGCCACAAAGCGATGGGAATGTTGATCAGGAGCTGCAGGTGTTATACAGAGCACACCCTGGACACACAGAGATGGAAATGTTGACCAGGAGCTGCGGGGGTTATACAGAGCACACCCTGGCCACACAGAGATGGGAATGTTGACCAGGAGCTGCTGGGGTAACACAGAGCATATCCTGGGCACACAGAGATGGGAATATTGACCAGGAGCTGCCGGAGTTATACAGAGCACACCCTGCCCACACAGAGATGGGAATGTTGACCAGGAGCTGCAGGGGTTATACAGAGCACACCCTGGACAGAGAGAGATGGGAATGTTGACCAGGAGCTGCATGGGTTATACAGAGCCACCCTGGCCACACAGAGATGGGAATGTTGACCAGGAGCTGCAGGGATTATACAGAGCACGCCCTGGCCACACAGATGGGAATGTTGACCAGGAGCTGCAGGGGTTATACAGAGCTCACCCTGGCCACACAGAGATGGGAATGCTGACCAGGAGTTGCAGGAGTATTAGAGAGCACACCCTGGCCACACAGAGATGGGAATATTGACCAGGAGCTGCAAGAGTTATACAGAGCACACCCAGGCCACACAGAGATGGGAATGTTGACCAGAAGCAGGGGTCATACAGAGTACACCCAGGCCACACAGAGATGGGAATGTTGACCAGGAGCATGAGTTATACAGAGCGCACCCTGGCCACACAGAGATGGGAATGTTGACCAGGATCTGCAGGGGTTACACAGAGCACAGCATGGCCACACAGAAATGGGAATGTTGACCAGGAGCTGCAGTGGTTATACAGAGCACACCCTGGCCACACAGAGATGGGAATGTTGACCAGGAGCTGCAGGAGTTGTACAGAGCACACCCTGGCCACACAGAGATGGAAATGTTGACCAGGAGCTGCAGGTGTTATACAGAGCACACCCTGGCCACACAGAGATGGGAATGCTGACCAGGAGCTGCTGGGGTTACACAGAGCACACCCTGGCCACACAGAGATGGGAATGTTGACCAGGAGCTGCAGGGGTTATACAAAGCACACCCTGGACAGATAGAGATGGGAATGTTGACCAGGAGCTGCAGGGGTTATACAGAGCTCACCCTGGCCACACAGAGATGGGAATATTGACCAGGAGTTGCAGGAGTATTAGAGAGCACACCCTGGCCACACAGAGATGGGAATATTGACCAGGAGCTGCAGGAGTTGTACAGAGCACACCCAGGCCACACAGAGATGGGAATGTTGACCAGGAGCAGGGGTCATACAGAGTACACCCAGGCCACACAGAGATGGGAATGTTGACCAGGAGCATGAGTTATACAGAGCGCACCCTGCCACACAGAGATGGGAATGTTGACCAGGAGCTGCAGGGGTTACACAGAGCACAGCATGGCCACACTGAGATGAGAATGTTGACCAGGAGCTGCAGGTGTTATACAGAGCACACACTGGACACACAGAGATGGAAATGTTGACCAGGAGATGCAGGTGTTATACAGAGCACACCCTGGCCACACAGAGATGGGAATGTTGACCAGGAGCTGCAGGGGTTATACAAAGCACACCCTGGACAGAGAGAGATGGGAATGTTGACCAGGAGCTGCAGGGGTTATACAGAGCCACCCTGGCCACACAGAGATGGGAATGTTGACCAGGAGCTGCAGGAGTTATACAGAGCACACCCTGGCCACACAGAGATGGGAATGTTGACCAGGAGCTGCATGGATTATACAGAGCACACCCTGGCCACACAGATGGGAATGTTGACCAGGAGCTGCAGGGGTTATACAGAGCTCACCCTGGCCACACAGAGATGGGAATGTTGACCAGAAGCAGTGGTTGTACAGAACGCACCCTGGCCACACAGAGATGGGAATGTTGACCAGGAGCTGCAGGAGTTATACAGAGCACACCCTGGCCACACAGAGATGGGAATGTTGACCAGGAGCTGCATGGATTATACAGAGCACACCCTGGCCACCCAGATGGGAATGTTGACCAGGAGATGCAGGGGTTATACCGAGCTCACCCTGGCCACACAGAGATGGGAATGTTGACCAGAAGCAGTGGTTGTACAGAACGCACCCTGGCCACACAGAGATGGGAATGTTGACCAGGAGCAGGAGTTATACAGAGCGCACCCTGGCCACACAGAGATGGGAATGTTGACCAGGAAGCTGCAGGGGTTATACAGAGCACAGCATGGCCACACTGAGATGGGAATGTTGACCAGGAGCTGCAGGAGTTATACAGAGCACACCCTGGCCACACAGAGATGGGAATGTTGACCAGGAGCTGCAGTGGTTATACAGAGCACACCCTGGCCACACAGAGATGGGATTGTTGACCAGGAGCTGCAGGAGTTATACAGAGCACACCCTGGCCACACAGAGATGATAATGTTGACCAGGAGCTGCGGGTGTTATACAGAGCACACCCTGGCCACAAAGAGATGGGAATGTTGACCAGGAGCTGCTGGGGTTATACAGAGCACACCCTGGCCACACAGAGATGGGAATGTTGACCAGGAACTGCAGGTGTTATACAGAGCACACCCTGGCCACAAAGAGATGGAAATGTTGACCAGGAGCTGCGGGGGTTATACAGAGCACACCCTGGCCACACAGAGATGGGAATGTTGACCAGGAGCTGCAGGTGTTATACAAAGCACACCCTGGCCACAAAGAGATGCGAATGTTGACCAGGAGCTGCTGGGGTTACACAGAGCACACCCTGCCCACACAAAGATGGGAATGTTAACCAGGAGCTGCAGGGGTTATACAGAGCACACCCTGGACAGTGAGAGATGGGAATGTTGACCAGGAGCTGCAGGGGTTATACAGAGCCACCCTGGCCACACAGAGATGGGAATGTTGACCAGGAGCTCCAGGGATTATACAGAGCACACCCTGGCCACACAGAGATGGAAATGTTGACCAGGAGCTGCAGGTGTTATACAGAGCACACCCTGGCCACACAGAGATGGGAATGTTGACCAGGAGCTGCAGGGGTTATACAAAGCACACAGAGGACAGAGAGAGATGGGAATGTTGACCAGGAGCTGCAGGGGTTATACAGAGCCACCCTGGCCACACAGTTGGGAATGTTGACCAGGAGCTGCAGGGGTTATACAGAGCTCACCCTGGCCACACAGAGATGGGAATGTTGACCAGAAGCAGGGGTTGTACAGAGCGCACCCTGGCCACACAGAGATGGGAATGTTGACCAGGAGCAGGAGTTATACAGAGCGCACCCTGGCCACACAGAGATGGGAATGTTGACCAGGAGCTGCAGGGTTTATACAGAGCACAGCATGGCCACACTGAGATGGGAATGTTGACCAGGAGCTGCAGGAGTTTTACAGAGCACAGCCTGGCCACACAGAGATGGGAATGTTGACCAGGAGCTGCAGTGGTTATACAGAGCACACCCTGGCCACACAGAGATGGGATTGTTGACCAGGAGCTGCAGGAGTTATACAGAGCACACCCTGGCCACACAGAGATGGAAATGTTGACCAGGAGCTGTGGGGGTTATACAGAGCACTCCCTGGCCACACAGAGATGGGAATGTTGACCAGGAGCTGCAGGTGTTATACAGAGCACACCCTGGCCACAACCAGTTGGGAATGTTGATCAGGAGCTGCTGGGGTTACACAGAGCACACCCTGGACAGAGAGAGATGGGAATGTTGACCAGGAGCTGCAGGGGTTATACAGAGCACACCCTGGACAGAGAGAGATGGGAATGTTGACCAGGAGCTGCAGGGGTGATACAGAGCCACCCTGGCCACACACAGATGGGAATGTTGACCAGGAGCTGCAGGGATTATACAGAGCACACCCTGGACAGAGAGAGATGGGAATGTTGACCAGGAGCTGCAGGGGTTATACAGAGCACACCCTGGCCACACAGAGATGGGAATGTTGACCAGGAGCTGCAGGAGTTATAGAGAGCACACCCTGGCCACAAAGAGATGGGAATATTGACCAGGAGCTGCAGGAGTTATACAGAGCACACCCTGGCCACACAGAGATGGGAATGTTGACCAGGAGCTGCAGGAGTTATAGAGAGCACACCCTGGCCACACAGAGATGGGAATATTGACCAGGAGCTGCAGGAGTTATACAGAGCACACCCAGGCCACACAGAGATGGGAATGTTGACCATGAGCAGGGTTAAACAGAGCACACCCTGCCCACACAGATATGGGAATGTTGTCCAGGAGCTGCAGGGGTTATAGAGAGCACACCCTGGATAGAGAGAGATTGGAATGTTGACCAGGAGCTGCAGGGGTTATACAGAGCACACCCTGGCCATACAGAGATGGGAATGTTGACCAGGAGCTGCAGGGATTGTACAGAGCACACCCTGGCCATACAGAGATGGGAATGTTGACCAGGAGCTGCAGGAGTTATACAGAGCACACCCTGGCCATACAGAGATGGGAATGTTGACCAGGAGCTGCAGGAGTTATAGAGAGCACACCCTGGCCACACAGAGATGGGAATATTGACCAGGAGCTGCAGGGGTTATACAGAGCACACCCTGGACAGTGAGAGATGGGAATGTTGACCAGGAGCTGCAGGGGTTATACAGAGCCAACCTGGCCACACAGAGATGGGAATGTTGACCAGGAGCTGCAGGGGTTATAGAGAGCACACCCTGGCCATACAGAGATGGGAATGTTGACCAGGAGCTGCAGGGGTTATACTGAGCACACCCTGGCCACACAGAGATGGGAATGTTGACCAGGAGCTGCAGGGGTTATACTGAGCACACCCTGGCCACACAGAGATGGGAATGTTGACAAGGAGCTGCAGGGGTTAAAGAAAGCACACTCTGGCCACAAAGAGATGGGAATGTTGACCAGGAGCTGCAGGGGTTATACAGAGCACACCCTGGCCACACAGAGATGGGAATGTTGACCAGGAGCTGCAGGGGTTATACAAAGCACAGAGGACAGAGAGAGATGGGAATGTTGACCAGGAGCTGCAGGGGTTATACAGAGCCACCCTGGCCACACAGTTGGGAATGTTGACCAGGAGCTGCAGGGGTTATACAGAGCTCACCCTGGCCACACAGAGATGGGAATGTTGACCAGAAGCAGGGGTTGTACAGAGCGCACCCTGGCCACACAGAGATGGGAATGTTGACCAGGAGCAGGAGTTATACAGAGCGCACCCTGGCCACACAGAGATGGGAATGTTGACCAGGAGCTGCAGGGGTTATACAGAGCACAGCATGGCCACACTGAGATGGGAATGTTGACCAGGAGCTGAAGGAGTTTTACAGAGCACAGCCTGGCCACACAGAGATGGGAATGTTGACCAGGAGCTGCAGTGGTTATACAGAGCACACCCTGGCCACACAGAGATGGGATTGTTGACCAGGAGCTGCAGGAGTTATACAGAGCACACCCTGGCCACACAGAGATGGAAATGTTGACCAGGAGCTGTGGGGGTTATACAGAGCACTCCCTGGCCACACAGAGATGGGAATGTTGACCAGGAGCTGCAGGTGTTATACAGAGCACACCCTGGCCACAAACAGATGGGAATGTTGACCAGGAGCTGCTGGGGTTACACAGAGCACACCCTGGACAGAGAGAGATGGGAATGTTGACCAGGAGCTGCAGGGGTTATACAGAGCACACCCTGGACAGAGAGAGATGGGAATGTTGACCAGGAGCTGCAGGGGTTATACAGAGCCACCCTGGCCACACACAGATGGGAATGTTGACCAGGAGCTGCAGGGATTATACAGAGCACACCCTGGACAGAGAGAGATGGGAATGTTGACCAGGAGCTGCAGGGGTTATACAGAGCACACCCTGGCCACACAGAGATGGGAATGTTGACCAGGAGCTGCAGGAGTTATAGAGAGCACACCCTGGCCACACAGAGATGGGAATATTGACCAGGAGCTGCAGGAGTTATACAGAGCACACCCTGGCCACACAGAGATGGGAATGTTGACCAGGAGCTGCAGGAGTTATAGAGAGCACACCCTGGCCACACAGAGATGGGAATATTGACCAGGAACTGCAGGAGTTATACAGAGCACACCCAGGCCACACAGAGATGGGAATGTTGACCATGAGCAGGGTTAAACAGAGCACACCCTGCCCACACAGATATGGGAATGTTGTCCAGGAGCTGCAGGGGTTATAGAGAGCACACCCTTGGACAGAGAGAGATTGGAATGTTGACCAGGAGCTGCAGGGGTTATACAGAGCACACCCTGGCCATACAGAGATGGGAATGTTGACCAGGAGCTGCAGGGATTGTACAGAGCACACCCTGGCCATACAGAGATGGGAATGTTGACCAGGAGCTGCAGGAGTTATACAGAGCACACCCTGGCCATACAGAGATGTGAATGTTGACCAGGAGCTGCAGGAGTTATAGAGAACACACCCTGGCCACACAGAGATGGGAATATTGACCAGGAGCTGCAGGAGTTATACAGAGCACACCCTGGCCACACAGAGATGGGAATGTTGACCAGAAGCAGGGGTTATACAGAGCGCACCCTGGCCACACAGAGATGGGAATGTTGACCAGGAGCTGCAGGGGTTATACAGAGCACACCCTGGCCACACAGAGATGGGAATGTTGACCAGGAGCTGCAGTGGTTATACAGAGCACACCCTGGCCACACAGAGATGGGAATGTTGACCAGGAGCTGCAGGAGTTATAGAGAGCACACCCTGGCCACACAGAGATGGGAATATTGACCAGGAGCTGCAGGAGTTATACAGAGCACACCCTGGCCACACAGAGATGTGAATATTGACCAGGAGCTGCAGGAGTTATACAGAGCACACCCAGGCCACACAGAGATGGGAATGTTGACCAGGAGCAGGGTTAAACAGAGCACACCTGCCCACACAGATATGGGAATGTTGACCAGGAGCTGCAGGGGTTATAGAGAGCACACCCTGGACAGAGACAGATTGGAATGTTGACCAGGAGCTGCAGGGGTTATACAGAGCCACCCTGGCCACACAGAGATGGGAATGTTGACCAGGAGCTGCAGGGATTATACAGAGCACACCCTGGCCACACAGATGTGAATATTGACCAGGATCTGCAGGGATTATACAGAGCTCACCCTGGCCACACAGAGATGGGAATGTTGACCAGGAGTTGCAGGAGTTATAGAGAGCACACCCTGGCCACACAGAGATGGGAATGTTGACCAGAAGCAGGGGTTATACAGAGCGCACCCTGGCCACACAGAGATGGGAATGTTGACCAGGTGCTGCAGGGGTTATACAGAGCACAGCATGGCCACACTGAGATGGGAATGTTGACCAGCAGCTGCAGGAGTTATACAGAGCACACCCTGGCCACACAGATGGGAATGTTGACCAGGAGCTGCAGGGGTTATACAGAGCACACCCAGGCCACACAGAGATGGGAATGTTGACCAGGAGCTGCAGGGGTTATAGAGAGCACACCCTGGCCACACAGAGATGGGAATATTGACCAGGAGCTGCAGGGGTTATACAGAGCACACCCTGGACAGTGAGAGATGGGAATGTTGACCAGGAGCTGCAGGGGTTATACAGAGCCAACCTGGCCACACAGAGATGGGAATGTTGACCAGGAGCTGCAGGGGTTATAGAGAGCACACCCTGGCCATACAGAGATGGGAATGTTGACCAGGAGCTGCAGGGGTTATACTGAGCACACCCTGGCCACACAGAGATGGGAATGTTGACCAGGAGCTGCAGGGGTTATACTGAGCACACCCTGGCCACACAGAGATGGGAATGTTGACAAGGAGCTGCAGGGGTTAAAGAAAGCACACTCTGGCCACAAAGAGATGGGAATGTTGACCAGGAGCTGCAGGGGTTATACAGAGCACACCCTGGCCACACAGAGATGGGAATGTTGACCAGGAGCTGCAGGGGTTATACAAAGCACAGAGGACAGAGAGAGATGGGAATGTTGACCAGGAGCTGCAGGGGTTATACAGAGCCACCCTGGCCACACAGTTGGGAATGTTGACCAGGAGCTGCAGGGGTTATAGAGAGCACACCCTTTGACAGAGAGAGATTGGAATGTTGACCAGGAGCTGCAGGGGTTATACAGAGCACACCCTGGCCATACAGAGATGGGAATGTTGACCAGGAGCTGCAGGGATTGTACAGAGCACACCCTGGCCATACAGAGATGGGAATGTTGACCAGGAGCTGCAGGAGTTATACAGAGCACACCCTGGCCATACAGAGATGTGAATGTTGACCAGGAGCTGCAGGAGTTATACAGAGCACACCCAGGCCACACAGAGATGGGAATGTTGACCAGGAGCAGGGTTAAACAGAGCACACCTGCCCACACAGATATGGGAATGTTGACCAGGAGCTGCAGGGGTTATAGAGAGCACACCCTGGACAGAGACAGATTGGAATGTTGACCAGGAGCTGCAGGGGTTATACAGAGCCACCCTGGCCACACAGAGATGGGAATGTTGACCAGGAGCTGCAGGGATTATACAGAGCACACCCTGGCCACACAGATGTGAATATTGACCAGGATCTGCAGGGATTATACAGAGCTCACCCTGGCCACACAGATATGGGAATGTTGACCAGGATTTGCAGGAGTTATAGAGAGCACACCCTGGCCACACAGAGATGGGAATGTTGACCAGAAGCAGGGGTTATACAGAGCGCACCCTGGCCACACTGAGATGGGAATGTTGACCAGGTGCTGCAGGGGTTATACAGAGCACAGCATGGCCACACTGAGATGGGAATGTTGACCAGCAGCTGCAGGAGTTATACAGAGCACACCCTGGCCATACAGAGATGGGAATGTTGACCAGGAGCTGCAGGAGTTATAGAGAGCACACCCTGGCCACACAGAGATGGGAATATTGACCAGGAGCTGCAGGAGTTATACAGAGCACACCCTGGCCACACAGAGATGGGAATGTTGACCAGGAGCTGCAGGGGTTATACAGAGCACAGCATGGCCACACTGAGATGGGAATGTTGACTAGGATCTGCAGGAGTTATACAGAGCACACCCTGGCCACACTGAGATGGGAATGTTGACTAGGATCTGCAGGGGTTATACAGAGCACACCCTGGCCACACAGAGATGGGAATGTTGACCAGGAGCTGCAGTGGTTATACAGAGCACACCCTGGCCACACAGAGATGGGAATGTTGACCAGGAGCTGCAGGAGTTATAGAGAGCACACCCTGGCCACACAGAGATGGGAATATTGACCAGGAGCTGCAGGAGTTATTCAGAGCACACCCTGGCCACACAGAGATGTGAATATTGACCAGGAGCTGCAGGAGTTATACAGAGCACACCCAGGCCACACAGAGATGGGAATGTTGACCAGGAGCAGGGTTAAACAGAGCACACCTGCCCACACAGATATGGGAATGTTGACCAGGAGCTGCAGGGGTTATAGAGAGCACACCCTGGACAGAGACAGATTGGAATGTTGACCAGGAGCTGCAGGGGTTATACAGAGCCACCCTGGCCACACAGAGATGGGAATGTTGACCAGGAGCTGCAGGGATTATACAGAGCACACCCTGGCCACACAGATGTGAATATTGACCAGGATCTGCAGGGATTATACAGAGCTCACCCTGGCCACACAGAGATGGGAATGTTGACCAGGAGTTGCAGGAGTTATAGAGAGCACACCCTGGCCACACAGAGATGGGAATGTTGACCAGAAGCAGGGGTTATACAGAGCGCACCCTGGCCACACAGAGATGGGAATGTTGACCAGGTGCTGCAGGGGTTATACAGAGCACAGCATGGCCACACTGAGATGGGAATGTTGACCAGCAGCTGCAGGAGTTATACAGAGCACACCCTGGCCACACAGATGGGAATGTTGACCAGGAGCTGCAGGGGTTATACAGAGCACACCCAGGCCACACAGAGATGGGAATGTTGACCAGGAGCTGCAGGGGTTATACAGAGCACACCCTGGCCACACAGAGATGGGAATGTTGACCAGGAGCTGCAGGGGTTATACAGAGCACACCCTGGCCACACAGATGGGAATGTTGACCAGGAGCTGCAGGGGTTATACAGAGCACACCCAGGCCACACAGAGATGGGAATGTTGACCAGGAGCTGCAGGGGTTATACAGAGCTCACCCTGGCCACACAGAGATGGGAATGTTGACCAGAAGCAGGGGTTGTACAGAGCGCACCCTGGCCACACAGAGATGGGAATGTTGACCAGGAGCTGGAGTTATACAGAGCACACCCTGGCGACACAGAGATGAGAATGTTGACCAGGAGCTGCAGGGGTTATACAGAGCACAGCATGGCCACACTGAGATGGGAATGTTGACCAGGAGCTGCAGGAGTTATACAGAGCACACCCTGGCCACAAAGAGATGGGAATGTTGACCAGGAGCTGCTGGGGTATCACAGAGCACACCATGCCCACACAGAGATGGGAATGTTGACCAGGAGCTGCAGGGGTTATACAGAGCACACCCTGGACAGAGAGAGATGGGAATGTTGACCAGGAGCTGCAGGTGTTATACAGAGCACACCCTGGCCACAAAGAGATGGAAATGTTGACCAGGATCTGCGGGGGTTATACAGAGCACACCCTGGCCACACAGAGATGGAAATGTTGACCAGGAGCTGCGGGGGTTATACAGAGCACACCCTGGCCACACAGAGATGGGAATGTTGACCAGGAGCTGCAGGTGTTATACAGAGCACACCCTGGCCACAAAGAGATGGGAATGTTGACCAGGAGCTGCTGGGGTATCACAGAGCACACCATGCCCACACAGAGATGGGAATGTTGACCAGGAGCTGCAGGGGTTATACAGAGCACACCCTGGACAGAGAGAGATGGGAATGTTGACCAGGAGCTGCAGGGGTTATACAGAGCCACCCTGGCCACACAGAGATGGGAATGTTGACCAGGAGCTGCAGGGATTATACAGAGCACACCCTGGCCACACAGATGGGAATTTTGACCAGGAGCTGCAGGGGTTATACAGAGCTCACCCTGGCCACACAGAGATGGGAATGTTGACCAGGAGTTGCAGGAGTATTAGAGAGCACACCCTGGCCACACAGAGATGGGAATATTGACCAGGAGCTGCAGGGGTTATACAGAGCACACCCAGGCCACACAGAGATGGGAATGTTGACCAGAAGCAGGGGTCATACAGAGTACACCCAGGCCACACAGAGATGGGAATGTTGACCAGGAGCATGAGTTATACAGAGCGCACCCTGGCCACACAGAGATGGGAATGTTGACCAGGAGCTGCAGGGGTTACACAGAGCACAGCATGGCCACACAGAAATGGGAATGTTGACCAGGAGCTGCAGTGGTTATACAGAGCACACCCTGGCCACACAGAGATGGGATTGTTGACCAGGAGCTGCAGGAGTTGTACAGAGCACACCCTGGCCACACAGAGATGGAAATGTTGACCAGGAGCTGCAGGTGTTATACAGAGCACACCCTGGCCACACAGAGATGGGAATGCTGACCAGGAGCTGCTGGGGTTACACAGAGCACACCCTGGCCACACAGATGGGAATGTTGACCAGGAGCTGCAGGGGTTATACAAAGCACACCCTGGACAGAGAGAGATGGGAATGTTGACCAGGAGCTGCAGGGGTTATACAGAGCTCACCCTGGCCACACAGAGATGGGAATGTTGACCAGGAGTTGCAGGAGTATTAGAGAGCACACCCTGGCCACACAGAGATGGGAATATTGACCAGGAGCTGCAGGAGTTATACAGAGCACACCCAGGCCACACAGAGATGGGAATGTTGACCAGAAGCAGGGGTCATACAGAGTACACCCAGGCCACACAGAGATGGGAATGTTGACCAGGAGCATGAGTTATACAGAGCGCACCCTGGCCACACAGAGATGGGAATGTTGACCAGGAGCTGCAGGGGTTACACAGAGCACAGCATGGCCACACTGAGATGAGAATGTTGACCAGGAGCTGCAGGTGTTATACAGAGCACACCCTGGACACACAGAGATGGAAATGTTGACCAGGAGCTGCAGGTGTTATACAGAGCACACCCTGGCCACACAGAGATGGGAATGTTGACCAGGAGCTGCAGGGGTTATACAAAGCACACCCTGGACAGAGAGAGATGGGAATGTTGACCAGGAGCTGCAGGGGTTATACAGAGCCACCCTGGCCACACAGAGATGGGAATGTTGACCAGGAGCTGCAGGAGTTATACAGAGCACACCCTGGCCACACAGAGATGGGAATGTTGACCAGGAGCTGCATGGATTATACAGAGCACACCCTGGCCACACAGATGGGAATGTTGACCAGGAGCTGCAGGGGTTATACAGAGCTCACCCTGGCCACACAGAGATGGGAATGTTGACCAGAAGCAGTGGTTGTACAGAACGCACCCTGGCCACACAGAGATGGGAATGTTGACCAGGAGCTGCAGGAGTTATACAGAGCACACCCTGGCCACACAGAGATGGGAATGTTGACCAGGATCTGCATGGATTATACAGAGCACACCCTGGCCACCCAGATGGGAATGTTGACCAGGAGCTGTAGGGGTTATACAGAGCTCACCCTGGCCACACAGAGATGGGAATGTTGACCAGAAGCAGTGGTTGTACAGAACGCACCCTGGCCACACAGAGATGGGAATGTTGACCAGGAGCAGGAGTTATACAGAGCGCACCCTGGCAACACAGAGATGGGAATGTTGACCAGGAAGCTGCAGGGGTTATACAGAGCACAGCATGGCCACACTGAGATGGGAATGTTGACCAGGAGCTGCAGGAGTTATACAGAGCACACCCTGGCTATACAGAGATGGGAATGTTGACCAGGAGCTGCAGTGGTTATACAGAGCACACCCTGGCCACACAGAGATGGGATTGTTGACCAGGAGCTGCAGGAGTTATACAGAGCACACCCTGGCCACACAGAGATGATAATGTTGACCAGGAGCTGCGGGTGTTATACAGAGCACACCCTGGCCACAAAGAGATGGGAATGTTGACCAGGAGCTGCTGGGGTTATACAGAGCACACCCTGGCCACACAGAGATGGGAATGTTGACCAGGAACTGCAGGTGTTATACAGAGCACACCCTGGCCACAAAGAGATGGAAATGTTGACCAGGAGCTGCGGGGGTTATACAGAGCACACCCTGGCCACACAGAGATGGGAATGTTGACCAGGAGCTGCAGGTGTTATACAGAGCACACCCTGGCCACAAAGAGATGCGAATGTTGACCAGGAGCTGCTGGGGTTACACAGAGCACACCCTGCCCACACAAAGATGGGAATGTTAACCAGGAGCTGCAGGGGTTATACACAGCACACCCTGGACAGAGAGAGATGGGAATGTTGACCAGGAGCTGCAGGGGTTATACAGAGCCACCCTGGCCACACAGAGATGGGAATGTTGACCAGGAGCTCCAGGGATTATACAGAGCACACCCTGGCCACACAGAGATGGAAATGTTGACCAGGAGCTGCAGGTGTTATACAGAGCACACCCTGGCCACACAGAGATGGGAATGTTGACCAGGAGCTGCAGGGGTTATACAGAGCTCACCCTGGCCACACAGAGATGGGAATGTTGACCAGAAGCAGGGGTTGTACAGAGCGCACCCTGGCCACACAGAGATGGGAATGTTGACCAGGAGCAGGAGTTATACAGAGCGCACCCTGGCCACACAGAGATGGGAATGTTGACCAGGAGCTGCAGGGGTTATACAGAGCACAGCATGGCCACACTGAGATGGGAATGTTGACCAGGAGCTGCAGGAGTTTTACAGAGCACAGCCTGGCCACACAGAGATGGGAATGTTGACCAGGAGCTGCAGTGGTTATACAGAGCACACCCTGGCCACACAGAGATGGGATTGTTGACCAGGAGCTGCAGGAGTTATACAGAGCACACCCTGGCCACACAGAGATGGAAATGTTGACCAGGAGCTGTGGGGGTTATACAGAGCACTCCCTGGCCACACAGAGATGGAAATGTTGACCAGGAGCTGCAGGTGTTTTACAGAGCACACCCTGGCCACAAACAGATGGGAATGTTGACCAGGAGCTGCTGGGGTTACACAGAGCACACCCTGGACAGAGAGAGATGGGAATGTTGACCAGGAGCTGCAGGGGTTATACAGAGCACACCCTGGACAGAGAGAGATGGGAATGTTGACCAGGAGCTGCAGGGGTTATACAGAGCCAACCTGGCCACACACAGATGGGAATGTTGACCAGGAGCTGCAGGAATTATACAGAGCACACCCTGGACAGAGAGAGATGGGAATGTTGACCAGGAGCTGCAGGGGTTATACAGAGCACACCCTGGCCACACAGAGATGGGAATGTTGACCAGGAGCTGCAGGAGTTATAGAGAGCACCCCCTGGCCACACAGAGATGGGAATATTGACCAGGAGCTGCAGGAGTTATACAGAGCACACCCTGGCCACACAGAGATGGGAATGTTGACCAGGAGCTGCAGGAGTTATAGAGAGCACACCCTGGCCACACAGAGATGGGAATATTGACCAGGAGCTGCAGGAGTTATACAGAGCACACCCAGGCCACACAGAGATGGGAATGTTGACCATGAGCAGGGTTAAACAGAGCACACCCTGCCCACACAGATATGGGAATGTTGTCCAGGAGCTGCAGGGGTTATAGAGAGCACACCCTGGACAGAGAGAGATTGGAATGTTGACCAGGAGCTGCAGAGGTTATACAGAGCACACCCTGGTCATACAGAGATGGGAATGTTGACCAGGAGCTGCAGGGATTGTACAGAGCACACCCTGGCCATACAGAGATGGGAATGTTGACCAGGAGCTGCAGGAGTTATACAGAGCACACCCTGGCCATACAGAGATGGGAATGTTGACCAGGAGCTGCAGGAGTTATAGAGAGCACACCCTGGCCACACAGAGATGGGAATATTGACCAGGAGCTGCAGGAGTTATACAGAGCACACCCTGGCCACACAGAGATGGGAATGTTGACCAGAAGCAGGGGTTATACAGAGCGCACCCTGGCCACACAGAGATGGGAATGTTGACCAGGAGCTGCAGGGGTTATACAGAGCACAGCATGGCCACACTGAGATGGGAATGTTGACTAGGATCTGCAGGAGTTATACAGAGCACACCCTGGCCATACAGAGATGGGAATGTTGACCAGGAGCTGCAGTGGTTATACAGAGCACACCCTGGCCACACAGAGATGGGAATGTTGACCAGGAGCTGCAGGAGTTATAGAGAGCACACCCTGGCCACACAGAGATGGGAATATTGACCAGGAACTGCAGGAGTTATACAGAGCACACCCTGGCCACACAGAGATGGGAATATTGACCAGGAGCTGCAGGAGTTATACAGAGCACACCCAGGCCACACAGAGATGGGAATGTTGACCAGGAGCAGGGTTAAACAGAGCACACCTGCCCACACAGATATGGGAATGTTGACCAGGAGCTGCAGGGGTTATAGAGAGCACACCCTGGACAGAGAGAGATTGGAATGTTGACCAGGAGCTGCAGGGGTTATACAGAGCCACCCTGGCCACACAGAGATGGGAATGTTGACCAGGAGCTGCAGGGATTATACAGAGCACACCCTGGCCACACAGATGTGAATATTGACCAGGATCTGCAGGGATTATACAGAGCTCACCCTGGCCACACAGAGATGGGAATGTTGACCAGGAGTTGCAGGAGTTATAGAGAGCACACCCTGGCCACACAGAATTGGGAATATTGACCAGGAGCTGCAGGAGTTATACAGAGCACACCCTGGCCACACAGAGATGGGAATGTTGACCAGAAGCTGCTGGGGTTATACAGAGCGCACCCTGGCCACACAGAGATGGGAATGTTGACCAGGTGCTGCAGGGGTTATACAGAGCACAGCATGGCCACACTGAGATGGGAATGTTGACCAGCAGCTGCAGGAGTTATACAGAGCACACCCTGGCCACACAGAGATGGGAATGTTGACCAGGAGCTGCAGGGGTTATACAGAGCACACCCTGGCCACACAGAGATGGGAATGTTGACCAGGAGCTGCAGGGGTTATACAGAGCACACCCTGGCCACACGGAGTTGGGAATGTTCACCAGGAGCTCTGGGGGGATACACAGAGCACAACCTGGCCACACAGAGATGGGATTGTTGACCAGGAGCTGCAGGAGTTAAACAGAGCACACCCTGGCCACACAGAGATGATAATGTTGACCAGGAGCTGCGGGTGTTATACAGAGCACACCCTGGCCACAAAGAGATGGGAATGTTGACCAGGAGCTGCTGGGGTTATACAGAGCACACCCTGGCCACACAGAGATGGGAATGTTGACCAGGAACTGCAGGTGTTATACAGAGCACACCCTGGCCACAAAGAGATGGAAATGTTGACCAGGAGCTGCGGGGGTTATACAGAGCACACCCTGGCCACACAGAGATGGGAAAGTTGACCAGGAGCTGCAGGTGTTATACAGAGCACACCCTGGCCACAAAGAGATGCGAATGTTGACCAGGAGCTGCTGGGGTTACACAGAGCACACCCTGCCCACACAAAGATGGGAATGTTAACCAGGAGCTGCAGGGGTTATACAGAGCACACCCTGGACAGAGAGAGATGGGAATGTTGACCAGGAGCTGCAGGGGTTATACAGAGCCACCCTGGCCACACAGAGATGGGAATGTTGACCAGGAGCTGCAGGGATTATACAGAGCACACCCTGGCCACACAGAGATGGAAATGTTGACCAGGAGCTGCAGGTGTTATACAGAGCACACCCTGGCCACACAGAGATGGGAATGTTGACCAGGAGCTGCAGGGGTTATCCAAAGCACACAGAGGACAGAGAGAGATGGGAATGTTGACCAGGAGCTGCAGGGGTTATACAGAGCCACCCTGGCCACACAGTTGGGAATGTTGACCAGGAGCTGCAGGGGTTATACAGAGCTCACCCTGGCCACACAGAGATGGGAATGTTGACCAGAAGCAGGGGTTGTACAGAGCGCACCCTGGCCACACAGAGATGGGAATGTTGACCAGGAGCAGGAGTTATACAGAGCGCACCCTGGCCACACAGAGATGGGAATGTTGACCAGGAGCTGCAGGGGTTATACAGAGCACAGCATGGCCACACTGAGATGGGAATGTTGACCAGGAGCTGCAGGAGTTTTACAGAGCACACCCTGGCCACACAGAGATGGGAATGTTGACCAGGAGCTGCAGTGGTTATACAGAGCACACCCTGGCCACACAGAGATGGGATTGTTGACCAGGAGCTGCAGGAGTTATACAGAGCACACCCTGGCCACACAGAGATGGAAATGTTGACCAGGAGCTGTGGGGGTTATACAGAGCACTCCCTGGCCACACAGAGATGGGAATGTTGACCAGGAGCTGCAGGTGTTATACAGAGCACACCCTGGCCACAAACAGATGGGAATGTTGACCAGGAGCTGCTGGGGTTACACAGAGCACACCCTGGACAGAGAGAGATGGGAATGTTGACCAGGAGCTGCAGGGGTTATACAGAGCACACCCTGGACAGAGAGAGATGGGAATGTTGACCAGGAGCTGCAGGGGTTATACAGAGCCACCCTGGCCACACACAGATGGGAATGTTGACCAGGAGCTGCAGGGATTATACAGAGCACACCCTGGACAGAGAGAGATGGGAATGTTGACCAGGAGCTGCAGGGGTTATACAGAGCACACCCTGGCCACACAGAGATGGGAATGTTGACCAGGAGCTGCAGGAGTTATAGAGAGTACACCCTGGCCACACAGAGATGGGAATATTGACCAGGAGCTGCAGGAGTTATACAGAGCACACCCTGGCCACACAGAGATGGGAATGTTGACCAGGAGCTGCAGGAGTTATAGAGAGCACACCCTGGCCACACAGAGGTGGAAATATTGACCAGGAGCTGCAGGAGTTATACAGAGCACACCCAGGCCACACAGAGATGGGAATGTTGACCATGAGCAGGGTTAAACAGAGCACACCCTGGCCACACAGATATGGGAATGTTGTCCAGGAGCTGCAGGGGTTATAGAGAGCACACCCTGGACAGAGAGAGATTGGAATGTTGACCAGGAGCTGCAGGGGTTATACAGAGCACACCCTGGCCATACAGAGATGGGAATGTTGACCAGGAGCTGCAGGGATTATACAGAGCACACCCTGGCCATACAGAGATGGGAATGTTGACCAGGAGCTGCAGGAGCTATACAGAGCACACCCTGGCCATACAGAGATGGGAATGTTGACCAGGAGCTGCAGGAGTTATAGAGAACACACCCTGGCCACACAGAGATGGGAATATTGACCAGGAGCTGCAGGAGTTATACAGAGCACACCCTGGCCACACAGAGATGGGAATGTTGACCAGAAGCAGGGGTTATACAGAGCGCACCCTGGCCACACAGAGATGGGAATGTTGACCAGGAGCTGCAGGGGTTATACAGAGCACAGCATGGCCACACTGAGATGGGAATGTTGACTAGGATCTGCAGGAGTTATACAGAGCACACCCTGGCCACACAGAGATGGGAATGTTGACCAGGAGCTGCAGTGGTTATACAGAGCACACCCTGGCCACACAGAGATGGGAATGTTGACCAGGAGCTGCAGGAGTTATAGAGAGCACACCCTGGCCACACAGAGATGGGAATATTGACCAGGAGCTGCAGGAGTTATACAGAGCACACCCTGGCCACACAGAGATGGGAATATTGACCAGGAGCTGCAGGAGTTATACAGAGCACACCCAGGCCACACAGAGATGGGAATGTTGACCAGGAGCATGGTTAAACAGAGAACACCTGCCCACACAGATATGGGAATGTTGACCAGGAGCTGCAGGGGTTATAGAGAGCACACCCTGGACAGAGAGAGATTGGAATGTTGACCAGGAGCTGCAGGGGTTATACAGAGCCACCCTGGCCACACAGAGATGGGAATGTTGACCAGGAGCTGCAGGGATTATACAGAGCACACCCTGGCCACACAGATGTGAATATTGACCAGGATCTGCAGGGATTATACAGAGCTCACCCTGGCCACACAGAGATGGGAATGTTGACCAGGAGTTGCAGGAGTTATAGAGAGCACACCCTGGCCACACAGAATTGGGAATATTGACCAGGAGCTGCAGGAGTTATACAGAGCACACCCTGGCCGCACAGAGATGGGAATGTTGACCAGGTGCTGCAGGGGTTATACAGAGCACAGCATGGCCACACTGAGATGGGAATGTTGACCAGCAGCTGCAGGAGTTATACAGAGTACACCCTGGCCACACAGAGATGGGAATGTTGACCAGGAGCTGCAGGGGTTATACAGAGCACACCCTGGCCACACAGAGATGGGAATGTTGACCAGGAGCTGCAGGGGTTATACAGAGCACACCCTGGCCACACAGAGTTGGGAATGTTCACCAGGAGCTCTGGGGGGATACACAGAGCACAACCTGGCCACACAGAGATGGGAATGTTGACTAGGAGCTGCAGGGGTTATACAGAGCACAGCATGGCCACACAGAGATGGGAATGTTGACCAGGAGCTGCAGTGGTTATACAGAGCACACCCTGGCCACACAGAGATGGGAATGTTGACCAGGAGCTGCAGTGGTTATACAGAGCACACCCTGGCCACACAGAGATGGGAATGTTGACCAGGAGCTGCAGGAGTTATACAGAGCACACCCTGGCCACACTGAGATGGGAATGTTGACCAGGAGCTGCAGGAGTTATACAGAGCACACCCTGGTCACACAGAGATGGGAATGTTGACCAGGAGCTGCAGTGGTTATACAGAGCACACCCTGGCCACACAGAGATGGGAATGTTGACCAGGAGCTGCAGTGGTTATACAGAGCACACCCTGGCCACACAGAGATGGGAATGTTGACCAGGAGCTGCAGTGGTTATACCGAGCACACCCTGGCCACACAGAGATGGGTTTGTTGACCAGGAGCTGCAGGACTTATACAGAGCACACCCTGGCCACACAGAGATGGGAATGTTGACCAGGAGCTGCAGGTGTTATACAGAGCACACCCTGGCCACACAGAGATGGGAATGTTGACCAGGAGCTGCTCGGGTTACACAGAGCACACCCTGCCCACACAGAGATGGGAATGTTGACCAGGAGCTGCAGGGGTTATACAGAGCACACCCTGGACAGAGAGAGATGGGAATGTTGACCAGGAGCTGCAGGGATTATACAGAGCACACCCTGGCCACACAGATGGGAATGTTGACCAGGAGCTGCAGGGGTTATACAGAGCTCACCCTGGCCACACAGAGATGGGAATGTTGACCAGGAGCTGCAGGGATTATACAGAGCACACCCTCGCCACACAGATGGGAATGTTGACCAGGAGCTGCAGGGGTTATACAGAGCACACCCTGGCCACACAGAGATGGGAATATTGACCAGGAGCAGGAGTTATACATAGCACACCCAGGCCACACAGAGATGGGAATGTTGACCAGAAGCAGGGGTCATACAGAGTGCACCCAGGCCACACAGAGATGGGAATGTTGACCAGGAGCATGAGTTATACAGAGCGCACCCTGGCCACACAAAGATGGGAATGTTGACCAGGAGCTGCAGGAGTTGTACAGAGCACAACCTGGCCTCACAGAGATGGAAATGTTGACCAGGAGCTGCAGGTGTTATACAGAGCACACCCTGGCCACACAGAGATGGGAATGTTGACCAGTAGCTGCTGGGGTTACACAGAGCACACCCTGGCCATACAGAGATGGGAATGTTGACCAGGAGCTGCAGGGGTTATACAAAGCACACCCTGGACAGAGAGAGATGGGAATGTTGACCAGGAGCTGCAGGGGTTATACAGAGCCACCCTGGCCACACAGAGATGGGAATGTTGACCAGGAGCTGCAGGGATTATACAGAGCACACCCTGGCCACACATTTGGGAATGTTGACCAGGAGCTGCAGGGGTTATACAGAGCTCACCCTGGCCACACAGAGATGGGAATGTTGACCAGAAGCAGGTGTTGTACAGAGCGCACCCTGGCCACACAGAGATGGGAATGTTGACCAGGAGCAGGAGTTATACAGAGCGCACCCTGGCCACACAGAGATGGGAATGTTGACCAGGAGCTGCAGGGGTTATACAGAGCACAGCATGGCCACACTGAGATGGGAATGTTGACCAGGAGCTGCAGGAGTTTTACAGAGCACACCCTGGCCACACAGAGATGGGAATGTTGACCAGGAGCTGCAGTGGTTATACAGAGCACACCCTGGCCACACAGAGATGGGAATGTTGACCAGGAGCTGCAGGTGTTATACAGAGCACACCCTGGCCACAAAGAGATGGAAATGTTGACCAGGAGCTGCGGGGGTTATACAGAGCACACCCTGGCCACACAGAGATGGTAATGTTGACCAGGAGCTGCAGGTGTTATACAGAGCACACCCTGGCCACAAAGAGATGGGAATGTTGACCAGGAGCTGCTGGGGTTACACAGAGCACACCCTGCCCACACAGAGATGGGAATGTTGACCAGGAGCTGCAGGGGTTATACAGAGCACTCCCTGGACAGAGAGAGATGGGAATGTTGACCAGGAGCTGCAGGGATTATACAGAGCACACCCTGGCCACACAGATGGGAATGTTGACCAGGAGCTGCAGGGGTTATACAGAGCTCACCCTGGCCACACAGAGATGGGAATGTTGACCAGGAGCTGCAGGGATTATACAGAGCACACCCTGGCCACTCAGATGGGAATGTTGACCAGGAGCTGCAGGGGTTATACAGAGCACACCCTGGCCACACAGAGATGGGAATGTTGACCAGGAGCTGCAGGGATTATACAGAGCACACCCTGGCCACACATTTGGGAATGTTGACCAGGAGCTGCAGGGGTTATACAGAGCTCTTCCTGGCCACACAGAGATGGGAATGTTGACCAGAAGCAGGGGTTGTACAGAGCGCACCCTGGCCACAGAGATGGGAATGTTGACCAGGAGCAGGAGTTATACAGAGCGCACCCTGGCCACACAGAGATGGGAATGTTGACCAGGAGCTGCAGGGGTTATACAAAGCACACCCTGGACAGAGAGAGATGTGAATGTTGACCAGGAGCTGAAGGGGTTATACAGAGCCACCCTGGCCACACAGAGATGGGAATGTTCACCAGGAGCTGCAGGGATTATACAGAGCACACCCTGGCCACACATTTGGGAATGTTGACCAGGAGCTGCAGGGGTTATACAGAGCTCTTCCTGGCCACACAGAGATGGGAATGTTGACCAGAAGCAGGGGTTGTACAGAGCGCACCCTGGCCACACAGAGATGGGAATGTTGACCAGGAGCAGGAGTTATACAGAGCGCACCCTGGCCACACAGAGATGGGAATGTTGACCAGGAGCTGCAGGGGTTATACAGAGCACAGCATGGCCACACTGAGATGGGAATGTTGACCAGGAGCTGCAGGAGTTTTACAGAGCACACCCTGGCCACACAGAGATGGGAATGTTGACCAGGAGCTGCAGTGGTTATACAGAGCACACCCTGGCCACACAGAGATGGGATTGTTGACCAGGAGCTGCAGGAGTTATACAGAGCACACCCTGGCCACACAGAGATGGAAATGTTGACCAGGAGCTGTGGGGATTATACAGAGCACACCCTGGCCACAAACAGATGGGAATGTTGACCAGGAGCTGCTGGGGTTACACAGAGCACACCCTGGACAGAGAGAGATGGGAATGTTGACCAGGAGCTGCAGGGGTTATACAGTGCACACCCTGCCCACACAGAGATGGGAATGTTGACCAGGAGCTGCAGGGGTTATACAGAGCACACCCTGGACAGAGAGAGATGGGAATGTTGACCAGGAGCTGCAGGGGTTATACAGAGCCACCCTGGCCACACAGAGATGGGAATGTTGACCAGGAGCTGCAGGGATTATACAGAGCACACCCTGGCCACACAGATGGGAATGTTGACCAGGAGCTGCAGGGGTTATACAGAGCACACCCTGGCCACACAGAGATGGGAAGGTTGACCAGGAGTTGCTGGGGTTATACAGAGCACACCCAGGCCACACAGAGATGGGAATGTTGACCAGGAGCAGGGTTAAACAGAGCACACACTGCCCACACAGATATGGGAATGTTGTCGAGGAGCTGCAGGGGTTATAGAGAGCACACCCTGGACAGAGAGAGATTGGAATGTTGACCAGGAGCTGCAGGGGTTATACAGAACCACCCTGGCCACACAGAGATGGGAATGTTGACCAGGAGCAGGGGTATACAGAGCACACCCTGGCCATACAGAGATGGGAATGTTGACCAGGAGCTGCAGGGATTATACAGAGCACACCCTGGCCATACAGAGATGGGAATGTTGACCAGGAGTTGCAGGAGTTATAGAGAGCACACCCTGGCCACACAGAGATGGGAATATTGACCAGGAGCTGGAAGAGTTATACAGAGCACACCCTGGCCACACAGAGATGGGAATGTTGACCAGAAGCAGGGGTTATACAGAGCGCACCCTGGCCACACAGAGATGGGAATGTTGACCAGGAGCTGCAGGGGTTATACAGAGCACAGCATGGCCACACTGAGATGGGAATGTTGACCAGGAGCTGCAGGAGTTTTACAGAGCACACCCTGGCCACACAGAGATGGGAATGTTGACCAGGAGCTGCAGTGGTTATACAGAGCACACCCTGGCCACACAGAGATGGGATTGTTGACCAGGAGCTGCAGGAGTTATACAGAGCACACCCTGGCCACACAGAGATGGAAATGTTGACCAGGAGCTGTGGGGATTATACAGAGCACACCCTGGCCACAAACAGATGGGAATGTTGACCAGGAGCTGCTGGGGTTACACAGAGCACACCCTGGACAGAGAGAGATGGGAATGTTGACCAGGAGCTGCAGGGGTTATACAGTGCACACCCTGCCCACACAGAGATGGGAATGTTGACCAGGAGCTGCAGGGGTTATACAGAGCACACCCTGGACAGAGAGAGATGGGAATGTTGACCAGGAGCTGCAGGGGTTATACAGAGCCACCCTGGCCACACAGAGATGGGAATGTTGACCAGGAGCTGCAGGGATTATACAGAGCACACCCTGGCCACACAGATGGGAATGTTGACCAGGAGCTGCAGGGGTTATACAGAGCACACCCTGGCCACACAGAGATGGGAATGTTGACCAGGAGCTGCAGGAGTTATACAGAGCACACCCTGGCCACACAGAGATGGGAAGGTTGACCAGGAGTTGCTGGGGTTATACAGAGCACACCCAGGCCACACAGAGATGGGAATGTTGACCAGGAGCAGGGTTAAACAGAGCACACACTGCCCACACAGATATGGGAATGTTGTCGAGGAGCTGCAGGGGTTATAGAGAGCACACCCTGGACAGAGAGAGATTGGAATGTTGACCAGGAGCTGCAGGGGTTATACAGAACCACCCTGGCCACACAGAGATGGGAATGTTGACCAGGAGCAGGGGTATACAGAGCACACCCTGGCCATACAGAGATGGGAATGTTGACCAGGAGCTGCAGGGATTATACAGAGCACACCCTGGCCATACAGAGATGGGAATGTTGACCAGGAGTTGCAGGAGTTATAGAGTGCACACCCTGGCCACACAGAGATGGGAATATTGACCAGGAGCTGGAAGAGTTATACAGAGCACACCCTGGCCACACAGAGATGGGAATGTTGACCAGAAGCAGGGGTTATACAGAGCGCACCCTGGCCACACAGAGATGGGAATGTTGACCAGGAGCTGCAGGGGTTATACAGAGCACAGCATGGTCACACTGAGATGGGAATATTGACCAGGAGCTGCAGGAGTTATAGAGAGCACACCCTGGCAACACAGAGATGGGAATATTGACCAGGAGCGGCAGTGGTTATACAGAGCACACCCTGGCCACACAGAGATGGGAA
The DNA here is from genome assembly GCF_047496885.1 of Scyliorhinus torazame. NCBI lineage: Eukaryota > Metazoa > Chordata > Chondrichthyes > Carcharhiniformes > Scyliorhinidae > Scyliorhinus > Scyliorhinus torazame. Next base: position 997,924 of record NW_027307772.1, read on the forward strand.
TGTTGACCAGGAGCTGCAGGAGTTATAGAGAGCACACCCTGGCCACACAGAGATGGGAATATTGACCAGGAGCTGCAGGAGTTATACAGAGCACACCCTGGCCACACAGAGATGGGAATGTTGACCAGGAGCAGGGTTAAACAGAGCACACCCTGCCCACACAGATATGGGAATGTTGACCAGGAGCTGCAGGGGTTATAGAGAGCACACCCTGGCCACACAGAGATGAGAATGTTGACCAGGAGCTGCAGGGGTTATACAGAGCACAGCATGGCCACACTGAGATGGGAATGTTGACCAGGAGCTGCAGGAGTTTTACAGAGCACACCCTGGCCACACAGAGATGGGAATGTTGACCAGGAGCTGCAGTGGTTATACAGAGCACACCCTGGCCACGCAGAGATGGGATTGTTGACCAGGAGCTGCAGGAGTTATACAGAGCACACCCAGGCCACACAGAGATGGAAATGTTGACCAGGAGCTGTGGGGGTTATACAGAGCACTCCCTGGCCACACAGAGATGGGAATGTTGACCAGGAGCTGCAGATGTTATACAGAGCACACCCTGGCCACAAACAGATGGGAATGTTGACCAGGAGCTGCTGGGGTTATACAGAGCACACCCTGCCCACACAGAGATGGGAATGTTGACAAGGAGCTGCAGGGGTTATACAGAGCACACCCTGGACAGAGAGAGATGGGAATGTTGACCAGGAGCTGCAGGGGTTATACAGAGCCACCTTGGCCACACACAGATGGGATTGTTGACCAGGAGCTGCAGGGATTATACAGAGCACACCCTGGACAGAGAGAGATGGGAATGTTCACCAGGAGCTGCAGGGGTTATACAGAGCACACCCTGGCCACACAGAGATGGGTTTGTTGACCAGGAGCTGCAGGACTTATACAGAGCACACCCTGGCCACACAGAGATGGGAATGTTGACCAGGAGCTGCAGGTGTTATACAGAGCACACCCTGGCCACAAAGAGATGGGAATGTTGACCAGGAGCTGCTGGGGTTACACAGAGCACACCCTGGCCACACAGAGATGGGAATGTTGACCAGGAGCTGCATGTGTTATACAGAGCACACCCTGGCCACAAAGAGATGGAAATGTTGACCAGGAGCTGCGGGGGTTATACAGAGCACACCCTGGCCACACAGAGATGGGAATGTTGACCAGGAGCTGCAGGTGTTATACAGAGCACACCCTGGCCACAAAGAGATGGGAATGTTGACCAGGAGCTGCTGGGGTTACACAGAGCACACCCTGCCCACACAGAGATGGGAATGTTGACCAGGAGCTGCAGGGGTTATACAGAGCACACCCTGGACAGAGAGAGATGGGAATGTTGACCAGGAGCTGCAGGGGTTATACAGAGCCACCCTGGCCACACAGAGATGGGAATGTTGACCAGGAGCTGCAGGGATTATACAGAGCACACCCTGGCCACACAGATGGGAATGTTGACCAGGAGCTGAAGGGGTTATACAGAGCTCACCCTGGCCACACAGAGATGGGAATGTTGACCAGGAGTTGCAGGAGTTATACAGAGCACACCCAGGCCACACAGATGGGAATGTTGACCAGGAGCTGCAGGGGTTATACAGAGCACACCCAGGCCACACAGAGATGGGAATGTTGACCAGAAGCAGGGGTCATACAGAGCGCACCCTGGCCACACAGAGATGGGAATGTTGACCAGGAGCAGGGGTTATACAGAGCACACCCTGGCCACACAGAGATGGGAATGTTGACCAGGAGCGGCTGGGGTTATACAGAGCACACCCTGGCCACACAGAGATGGGAATGTTGACCAGGAGCTGCAGGGGTTATACAAAGCACACCCTGGACAGAGAGAGATGGGAATGTTGACCAGGAGCTGCAGGGGTTACACAGAGCCACCCTGGGCACACAGAGATGGGAATGTTGCCAAGGAGCTGCAGGGATTATACAGAGCACACCCTGGCCACACATTTGGGAATGTTGACCAGGAGCTGCAGGGGTTATACAGAGCTCACCCTGGCCACACAGAGATGGGAATGTTGACCAGAAGCAGGGGTTGTACAGAGCGCACCCTGGCCACACAGAGATGGGAATGTTGACCAGGAGCTGCAGGGGTTATACAGAGCACAGCATGGCCACACTGAGATGGGAATGTTGACCAGGAGCTGCAGGAGTTTTACAGAGCACACCCTGGCCACACAGAGATGGGAATGTTGACCAGGAGCTGCAGTGGTTATACAGAGCACACCCTGGCCACACAGAGATGGGATTGTTGACCAGGAGCTGCAGGAGTTATACAGAGCACACCCTGGCCACACAGAGATAGAAATGTTGACCAGGAGCTGTGGGGGTTATACAGAGCACTCCCTGGCCACACAGAGATGGGAATGTTGACCAGGAGCTGCAGGTGTTATACAGAGCACACCCTGGCCACAAACAGATGGGAATGTTGACCAGGAGCTGCTGGGGTTACACAGATCCACCCTGGCCACACAGAGATGGGAATGTTGACCAGGAGCTGCAGGGGTTATACAGAGCACACCCTGGACAGAGAGAGATGGGAATGTTGACCAGGAGCTGCAGGGGTTATATAGAGACACCCTGGCCACACAGAGATGGGAATGTTGACCAGGAGCTGCAGGGATTATACAGAGCACACCCTGGCCACACAGATGGGAATGTTGACCAGGAGCTGCAGGGGTTATACAGAGCACACCCTGGCCACACAGAGATGGGAATGTTGACCAGGAGCTGCAGGAGTTATAGAGAGCACACCCTGGCCACACAGAGATGGGAATATTGACCAGGAGCTCCAGGAGTTATACAGAGCACACCCTGGCCACACAGAGATGGGAATGTTGACCAGGAGCTGCAGGGATTATACAGAGCACACCCTGGCCACACAGATGGGAATATTGACCAGGAGCTGCAGGGGTTATACAGAGCACACCCTGGCCACACAGAGATGGGAATGTTGACCAGGAGCTGCAGGAGTTATAGAGAGCACACCCTGGCCACACAGAGATGGGACTATTGACCAGGAGCTGCAGGAGTTATACAGAGCACACCCAGGCCACACAGAGATGGGAATGTTGACCAGGAGCAGGGTTAAACAGAGCACACCATGCCTACACAGATATGGGAATGTTGTCCAGGAGCTGCAGGGGTTATAGAGAGCTCACCCTGGACAGAGAGAGATTGGAATGTTGACCAGGAGCTGCAGGGGTTATACAGAACCACCCTGGCCACACAGAGATGGGAATGTTGACCAGGAGCAGGGGTATACAGAGCACACCCTGGCCATACAGAGATGGGAATGTTGACCAGGAGCTGCAGGGATTATACAGAGCACACCCTGGCCATACAGAGATGGGAATGTTGACCAGGAGTTGCAGGAGTTATAGAGAGCACACCCTGGCCACACAGAGATGGGAATATTGACCAGGAGCTGCAGGAGTTATACAGAGCACACCCTGGCCACACAGAGATGGGAATGTTGACCAGAAGCAGGGGTTATACAGAGCGCACCCTGGCCACACAGAGATGGGAATGTTGACCAGGAGCTGCAGGGGTTATACAGAGCACAGCATGGCCACACTGAGATGGGAATGTTGACCAGGATCTGCAGGAGTTATACAGAGCACACCCTGGCCACACAGAGATGGGAATGTTGACCAGGAGCTGCAGGAGTTATACAGAGCACACCCTGGCCACACAGAGATGGGAATATTGACCAGGAGCTGCAGTGGTTATACAGAGCACACCCTGGCCACACAGAGATGGGAATATTGACCAGGAGCTGCAGGAGTTATACAGAGCACACCCTGGCCACACAGAGATGGGAATGTTGACCAGGAGCAGGGTTAAACAGAGCACACCCTGCCCACACAGATATGGGAATGTTGACCAGGAGCTGCAGGGGTTATAGAGAGCACACCCTGGCCACACAGAGATGAGAATGCTGACCAGGAGCTGCAGGGGTTATACAGAGCACAGCATGGCCACACTGAGATGGGAATGTTGACCAGGAGCTGCAGGAGTTTTACAGAGCACACCCTGGCCACACAGAGATGGGAATGTTGACCAGGAGATGCAGTGGTTATACAGAGCACACACTGGCCACGCAGAGATGGGATTGTTGACCAGGAGCTGCAGGAGTTATACAGAGCACAGCCTGGCCACACAGAGATGGAAATGTTGACCAGGAGCTGTGGGGGTTATACAGAGCACTCCCTGGCCACACAGAGATGGGAATGTTGACCAGGAGCTGCAGGTGTTATACAGATCACACCCTGGCCACAAACAGATGGGAATGTTGACCAGGAGCTGCTGGGGTTACACAGAGCACACCCTGCCCACACAGAGATGGGAATGTTGACCAGGAGCTGCAGGGGTTATACAGAGCACACCCTGGACAGAGAGAGATGGGAATGTTGACCAGGAGCTGCAGGGATTATACAGAGCCACCCTGGCCACACACAGATGGGAATGTTGACCAGGAGCTGCAGGGATTATACAGAACACACCCTGGACAGAGAGAGATGGGAATGTTGACCAGGAGCTGCAGGGGTTATACAGAGCACACCCTGGCCACACAGAGATGGGAATGTTGACCAGGAGCTGCAGGAGTTATAGAGAGCACACCCTGGCCACACAGAGATGGGAATATTGACCAGGAGCTGCAGGAGTTATACAGAGCACACCCTGGCCACACAGAGATGGGAATGTTGACCAGGAGCTGCAGGAGTTATAGAGAGCACACCCTGGCCACACAGAGATGGGAATATTGACCAGGAGCTGCAGGAGTTATACAGAGCACACCCAGGCCAAACAAAGATGGGAATGTTGACCAGGAGCAGGGTTAAACAGAGCACACCCTGCCCACACAGATATGGGAATGTTGTCCAGGAGCTGCAGGGGTTATAGAGAGCACACCCAGGACAGAGAGAGATTGGAATGTTGACCAGGAGCTGCAGGGGTTAAACAGAGCACACCCTGGCCATACAGCGATGGGAATGTTGACCAGGAGCTGCAGGGATTATACAGAGCACACCCTGGCCATACAGAGATGGGAATGTTGACCAGGAGCTGCAGGAGTTATACAGAGCACACCCTGGCCATACAGAGATGGGAATGTTGACCAGGAGCTGCAGGAGTTATAGAGAGCACACCCTGGCCACACAGAGATGGGAATATTGACCAGGAGCTGCAGGAGTTATACAGAGCACACCCAGGCCACACAGAGATGGGAATGTTGACCAGGAGCAGGGTTAAACAGAGCACACCCTGCCCACACAGATATGGGAATGTAGACCAGGAGCTGCAGGGGTTATAGAGAGCACACCCTGGACAGAGAGAGATTGGAATGTTGACCAGGAGCTGCAGGGGTTATACAGAGCACACCCTGGCCACACAGATGTGAATGTTGACCAGGATCTGCAGGGATTATACAGAGCTCACCCTGGCCACACAGAGATGGGAATGTTGACCAGGAGTTGCAGGAGTTATTGAGAGCACACCCTGGCCACACAGAAATGGGAATATTGACCAGGAGCTGCAGGAGTTATACAGAGCACACCCTGGCCACACAGAGATGGGAATGTTGACCAGAAGCAGGGGTTATACAGAGCGCACCCTGGCCACACAGAGATGGGAATGTTGACCAGGTGCTGCAGGGGTTATACAGAGCACAGCATGGCCACACTGAGATGGGAATGTTGACCAGCAGCTGCAGGGGTTATACAGAGCACACCCTGTCCACACAGAGATGGAAATGTTGACCAGGAGCTGCTGGGGTTACACAGAGCACACCCTGGACACACAGAGATGGGAATGTTGACCAGGAGCTGCAGGGGTTATGCAGAGCACACCCTGGCCACACAGAGATGGGAATGTTGACCAGGAGCTGCAGGGGTTATGCAGAGCACACCCTGGCCACACAGAGATGGGAATGTTGACCAGGAGCTGCAGGGGTTATACAGAGCACAACCTGGCCACACAGAGATGGGAATGTTGACTAGGAGCTGCAGGGATTATACAGAGCACAGCATGGCCACACTGAGATGGGAATGTTGACCAGGAGCTGCAGGAGTTATAAAGAGCACACCCTGGCCACACAGAGATGGGAATGTTGACCAGGAGCTGCAGTGGTTATACAGAGCACACCCTGGCCACACAGAGATGGGTTTGTTGACCAGGAGCTGCAGGACTTATACAGAGCACACCCTGGCCACACAGAGATGGGAATGTTGACCAGGAGCTGCAGGTGTTATACAGAGCACACCCTGGCCACAAAGAGATGGGAATGTTGACCAGGAGCTGCTGGGGTTACACAGAGCACACCCTGGCCACACAGAGATGGGAATGTTGACCAGGTGCTGCATGTGTTATACAGAGCACACCCTGGCCACAAAGAGATGGAAATGTTGACCAGGAGCTGCGGGGGTTATACAGAGCACACCCTGGCCACACAGAGATGGGAATGTTGACCAGGAGCTGCAGGTGTTATACAGAGCACACCCTGGCCACAAAGAGATGGGAATGTTGACCAGGAGCTGCTGGGGTTACACAGAGCACACCCTGCCCACACAGAGATGGGAATGTTGACCAGGAGCTGCAGGGGTTATACAGAGCACACCCTGGACAGAGAGAGATGGGAATGTTGACCAGAAGCAGGGGTCATACAGAGTACACCCAGGCCACACAGAGATGGGAATGTTGACCAGGAGCATGAGTTATACAGAGCGCACCCTGGCCACACAGAGATGGGAATGCTGACCAGGAGCTGCAGTGGTTATACAGAGCACACCCTGGCCACAGAGAGATGGGAATGTTGACCAGGAGCTGCTGGGGTTACACAGAGCACACCCTGGCCACACAGAGATGGGAATGTTGACCAGGAGCTGCAGGAGTTGTACAGAGCACAACCTGGCCACACAGAGATGGAAATGTTGACCAGGAGCTGCTGGGGTTACACAGAGCACACCCTGGACAGAGAGAGATGGGAATGTTGACCAGGAGCTGCTGGGGTTACACAGAGCACACACTGGACAGAGAGAGATGGGAATGTTGACCAGGAGCTGCAGGGGTTATACAGAGCCACCCTGGCCACACAGAGATGGGAATGTTGACCAGGAGCTGCAGGGGTTATACAAAGCACACCCTGGGCAGAGAGTGATGGGAATGTTGACCAGGAGCTGCAGGGGTTATACAGAGCACACCCTGGCCACACATTTGGGAATGTTGACCAGGAGCTGCAGGGGTTATACAGAGCTCACCCTGGCCACACAGAGATGGGAATGTTGACCAGAAGCAGGGGTTGTACAGAGCGCACCCTGGCCACACAGAGATGGGAATGTTGACCAGGAGCTGCAGGAGTTTTACAGAGCACACCCTGGCCACACAGAGATGGGAATGTTGACCAGGAGCTGCAGTGGTTATACAGAGCACACCCTGGCCACACAGAGATGAGAATGTTGACAAGGAGCTGCAGGAGTTATACAGAGCACACCCTGGCCACACAGGGATGGGAATGTTGACCAGGGGCTGCTGTGGTTATACAGAGCACACCCAGGACACACAGAGATGGGAATGTTGACCAGGAGCCGGGTTATACAGAGCACACCCTGCCCACACAGAGATGGGAATGTTGACCAGGAGCTGCAGGGATTACACAGAGCACACCCTGGACAGACAGAGATGGGAATGTTGACCAGGAGCTGCAGGAGTTATACAGAGCATACCCTGGCCACACAGACATGGGAATGTTGACCAGGAGCTGCAGGTGTTATACAGAGCACACCCTGGCCACACAGAGATGGGAATATTGACCAGGAGCTGCAGGAGTTATACAGAGCACACCCAGGCCACACAGAGATGGGAATGTTGACCAGGAGCTGCAGGAGTTATACAGAGCACACCCAGGACACACAGAGATGGGAATGTTGACCAGGAGCAGGGGTTATACAGAGCGCACCCTGGCCACACAGAGATGGGAATATTGACCAGGAGCTGCAGGGGTTATACAGAGCACCCACTGGCCACACAGAGATGGGAATGCTGACCAGGAGCTGCTGGCGCTATACAGAGCACACCCTGGCCACACAGAGATGGGAATGTTGACCAGGAGCTGCGGGGGTTATACAGAGCACACCCTGGCCCCACAGAGATGGGAATGTTGACCAGTAGTTGCTGGGGTAATACAGAGCACACCCTGACCACACTGAGATGGGAATGTTGAACAGGAGCTGCTGGGGTTATGCAGAGCACACCCTGGCCACACAGAAATGGGAATGTTGACCAGGAGCAGGGGTTATACAGAGCACACCCTGCCCACACAGAGATGGGAATGTTGACCAGTAGCTGCAGGGATTACACAGAGCACACCTAGGCCACACAGAGATGGAAATGTTGACCACGAGCTGCAGGGGTTATACAGAGCACACCCTGGCCACACAGAGATGGAAATGTTGACCACGAGCTGCAGGGGTTATACAGAGCACACCCTGGCCACACAGAGATGGGAATGTTGACCAGGAGCTGCAGGTGTTATACAGAGCACACCCTGGCCACACAGAGATGGGAATGTTGCCCAGGAGCTGCTTGAGTTATAGAGAGCACACCCTGGCCAAACAGAGATGGGAATGTTGAACAGGAGCTGCAGGGGCTATACAGAGCACACTCTGGCCACACTGAGATGGGAATGTTAACCAGGAGCTGCAGGGGTTACACAGAGCACACCCTGGCTACAAACAGAGATGGGAATGTTAAACAGGAGCTACAGGGGTTATACAGAGCACATCCTGGCCACACAGAGATGGGAATGTTGACCAGGAGCTGCAAGGAGTATACAGAGCACATCGTGGCCACAGAGAGATGGGATTGTTGACCAGGAGCTGCAGGAGTATACAGAGCACACCCTGGACACACAGAGATGAGAATGTTGACCAGGAGCTCAAGGGGTTATACAGAGCACACACTGGCCACACAGAGATGTGAATGTTGACCAGGAGCTGCAGGAGTATACAGAGCACATCGTGGCCACACAGAGATGGGATTGTTGACCAGGAGCTGCAGGAGTATACAGAGCACACCCTGGACACACAGAGATGAGAATGTTGACCAGGAGATGCAGGGGTTATACAGAGCATATCCTGGCCACACAGAGATGGGAATGTTGACCAGGAGCTGCAGGGGCTATGCAGAGCACACCCTGGCCACACAGAGATGGGAATGTTGACCAGTAGTTGCTGGGGTTATACAGAGCACACACTGGCCACACTGAGATGGGAATGTTGAACAGGAGCTGCTGGGGTTATGCAGAGTACATCCTGGCCACACAGAGATGGGAATGTTGACCAGGAGCTGCAGGAGTTATGCAGAGCACACCCTGGCCACACTGAGATGGGAATGTTGACCAGAAGCTGCAGGGGTAATACAGAGCACACCCTGGCCACACAGAGATGGGAATGTTGACCAGGGGCAGGTGTTATACAGAGCACACACTGGCCACACAGAGATGGGAATGTTGACCAGGAGCTGCAGGTGTTATACAGAGCACACACTGGCCACACAGAGATGGGAATTTTGACCAGGAGCTGCAGGGGTTAGACAGAGCACACTCTGGCCACACAGAGATGGGAATGTTGACCAGGAGCTGCAGGGGTTATACAGAGCACACCCTGGCCACACAGAGACGGGAATGTTGACCAGGAGCTGCTGGGGTTTTGCAGAGCACACCCTGGCCACACAGAGACGGTAATGTTGAACAGGAGCTGCAGGAGTTATACAGAGCAAACTCTGGCCACACAGGTTTGGGAATGTTGACCAGGAGCTGCAGTGGTTATACAGAGAACGCCCTGGCCACACAGAGATGGTAATGTTGACCAGGAGCTGCTGGGGTTATACAGAGCACACCCTGGCCACAGAGAGATTGTAATGTTGAACAGAGGCTGCTGGGGTTATACAGAGCACACCCTGGCCACACAGAGATGGGAATGTTGACCAGTAGCTGCCGGAGTTACACAGAGCACACCCAGGCCACACAGAGATGGGATTGTTGCCCAGGAGCTGCAGGGGTTATACAGAGCGCACCCTGGCCACACAGAGATGGGAATGTTGACCAGGAGCTGCAGGGGTTATACAGAGCACACCATGGCCACACAATGATGGGAATGTTGACCAGGAGGTGCAGGTGTATACAGAGCACACCCTGGCCACACAGAGATGAGAATGTTGACCAGGAGCTGCAGTGGTTATACAGAGCACACCCTGGCCACACAGACATGGTAATGTTGACCAGGAGCTGCAGGGGTTATACAGAGCACACCCTGGCCACACAGTGATGGGAATGTTGACCAGGAGCTCAAGGGGTTATACAGAGCACACACTGGCCACACAGAGATGTGAATGTTGACCAGGAGCTGCTGGAGTTATACAGAGCACACCATGGCCACACAGAGACGGGAATGTTGACCAGGAGCTGCTGGGGTTATACAGAGCACACCCTGGACACAAACAGAGATGGGAATGTTGACCAGGAGCTGCAGGGGTTATACAGAGCACACCCTGGACACACAGAGATGGGAATGTTGACCAGCAGCTGCAGGGGTTATACAGAGCACACCTTGGCCACACAGAGATGGGAATGTTGACCAGCAGAGGCAGGGGTTATACCGAGCACATCCTGGTCACACACAGAGATGGGAATGTTAACCAGGAGCTGCTGGAGTTACACAGAGCACACCCTGGCCACACAGAGATGGGAATGTTGACCAGGAGCTGCAGGGGTTATACAGAGAACACCCTGGCCACACAGAGATGGGAATGTTGACCAGGAGCTGGGGTTATTCAGAGCACACCCTGGCCACACAGAGATGGGAATGTTGATCAGGATCTGCAGGTGATATACTGAGCACAGCCTGGCCACACAGAGATGGGAATATTGACCAGGAGCTGCAGGGGTTATAAGAGCACACTCTGGCCACACAGAGATGGGAATTTTGACCAGGAGCTGCAGGGGTTATACAGAGCACACCCTGGCCACACAGAGATAGGAATGTTGACCAGGAGCTGCAGGAGTTATACAGAGCACATCCTGGCCACACACAGAGATGGGAATGTTGACCAGGAGCTGCAGGGTTTTTACAGGGCACACCCTGGCCACACAGAGATGGGAATGTTGACCAGGAGCTGCAGGGATTATAAAGAGCACACCCTGGCCACACAGATGGGAATGTTGACCAGGAGCTGCAGGAGTGATACAGAGCACACCCTGCCCACACAGAGATGGGAATATTGACCAGGAGCTGCAGGGGTTATACAGAGCACACCCTGGACAGACAGAGATGGGAATGTTGACCAGGAGCTGCAGGGGTTATACAGAGCACACCCTGGCCACACAGAGATGGGAATGTTGACCAGGAGCTGCAGGGATTATACAGAGCACACCCTGGCCACACAGAGATGGGAATGTTGACCAGGAGCTGCAGGGATTATACAGAGCACACCCTTGCCACACAGATATGGGAATGTTGACCAGGAGCTGCAGGAGTTATACAGAGCACACCCAGGCCACACAGAGATGGGAATGTTGACATGAAGCAGGGGTTACACAGAGTGCACCCTGGCCACACAGGGATGGGAATGTTGACCAGGAGCAGGAGTTATACAGAGCGCACCCTGGCCACACAGAGATGGGAATGTTGACCAGGAGCTGCAGGGGTTATACAGAGCACACCCTGGCCACACAGAGATGGGAATGTTGACATGAAGCAGGGGTTACACAGAGTGCACCCTGGCCACACAGAGATGGGAATGTTGGCCAGGAGCAGGAGTTATACAGAGCACACCCTGGCCACACACAGAGATGGGAATGTTGACCAGGAGCTGCAGGGGTTGGACAGAGCACACCATGGCCACACAGAGATGGGAATGTTGACCAGGAGCTGCAGGAGTTATACAGAGCACAGCCTGGCCACACAGAGATGGGCATGTTGACCAGGAGCAGGAGTTATACAGAGCACACCCAGGCCACACAGAGATGGGAATGTTGACCAGGAGCAGGAGTTATACAGAGCACACCCTGGCCACACAGAGATTGGAATGTAGACCAGGAGCTGCAGGGGTTATACAGAGCACACACTGGCCACACAGAGATGGGAATGTTGACCAGGAGCTGCAGGACTTATACAGAGCACAGCATGGCCACACAGAGATGGGAATGTTGACCAGGAGCTGCAGGGGTTATACAGAGCACACCCTGGCCACACAAAGATGGGAATGTTGACTAGGAGCTGCAGGGGTTAAAGAAAGCACACTCTGGCCACAAAGAGATGGGAATGTTGACCAGGAGCAGGGGTTATACAGAGCAAACCCTGGCCACACAGAGATGGGAATGTTGACCAGGAGCAGTGGTTATACAGAGCAAACCCTGGCCACACAGAGATGGGAATGTTGACCAGGAGCTGCAGGGGTTATACAGAGCACACCCTGGCCACACAGATGGGAATGTTGACCAGAAGCTGCAGGAGTTATACAGAGCACACCCTGCCCACACAGAGATGGGAATATTGACCAGGAGCTGCAGGAGATATACAGAGCACACCCAGGCCACACAGAGATGGGTAATGTTGACCAGGAGCAGGGGTTACACACAGCCCACCCTGGACAGACAGAGATGGGAATGTTGACCAGGAGCTGCAGGGGTTATACAGAGCACACCCAGGCAACACAGAGATGGGAATTTTGACCAGGAGCAGGGTTTATACAGAGCACACCCTGGCCACACAGAGATGGGAATGTTGACCAGGCAATGCAGGGGTTATACAGAGAACACCCTGGCCACACAGAGATGGGAATGTTGACCAGGAGCTGCAGGGGTTATACAAAGCACACCCTGGCCACACAGAGATGGGAATGTTGACCAGGAGCTGCAGGGGTTATACAGAGCACACCCTGGCCACACAGAGATGGGAATGTTGACCAGGAGCTGCAGGGGTTATACAGAGCACACCCTGGTCACACAGAGATGGGAATGTTGACCAGGAGCTGCCGGGGTTATACAGAGCACACCCTGGCCACACAGAGATGGGAATGTTGACCAGGAGCTGCAGGGGTTATACAGAGCACACTCTGGCCACACAAAGATGGGAATATTGACCAGGAGCTGCTGGGGTTATACAGAGCACACCCTGGCCACACAGAGATGGGAATGTTGACCAGGAGCCGCAGGGTTTATACAGAGCACACACTGGCCACACAGAGATGGGAATGTTGGCCAGGAGCAGGAGTTATACAGAGCGCACCCTGGCCACACAGAGATGGGAATGTTGACCAGGAGCTGCAGGGGTTATACAGAGCACATCCTGGCCACACAGAGATGGGAATGTTGGCCAGAAGCTGGGGTTATACAGAGCGCACCCTGGACACACAGAGATGGGAATGTTGACCAGGAGCAGGAGTTATACAGAGCACATCCTGGCCACACAGAGATGGGCATATTGACCAGGAGCTGCAGGAGTTATACAGAGTTCACCCTGGCCACACAGAGATGGGAATGTTGCCCAGGAGCTGCAGTGTTTATACAGAGCACAACCCGGCCACACAGAGATGGGATTGTTGACAAGGAGCTGCAGGGGTTATACAGAGCACACCCTGACCACACAGAGATGGAACTGTTGACCAGGAGCTGCAGGGGTAATACAGAGCACACCCTGGCCATATAGAGATGGGAATGTTGATCAGGAGCTGCTAGTGTTATACAGAGCACACCCTGGCCACACAGAGATGGGAATGTTGACCAGGAGCTGCAGGGGTTACACAGAGCACACCCTGGCCACACACAGAATTGGGAATGTTAACCAGGAGCTGCAGGGGTTATACAGCTCACACCCTGGCCACACAGAGATGGGAATGTTGACCAGGAGCTGCAAGGGGTTATACAGAGCACACCCTGGCAACACAGAGATGGGAATGTTGGCCAGGAGCTGCAGGGGTTATACAGAGCACACCCTGGCCACACAGAGATGGGAATGTTGGCCAGGAGCTGCAGGGGTTATACAGAGCAGACCCTGGCCACACAGAGGTGGGAATGTTAAACAGGAGCTGCAGGGTTTATACAGAGCTCACTCTGGCCACATAGAAATCGGAATGGTGAGCAGAGGCTGCAGGGGTTATACGAAGCACACCCTGGCTACACACAGAGATGGGAGTGTTGACCAGGAGCTGCAGGGGTTATACAGAGCACACCCTGGCCACACAGAGATGGGAATGTTGACCAGTAGCTGCAGGAGTTATACAGAGCACACCCTGGGCACACACAGAGGAGTGAATGTTGACCAGGAGCTGTAGGAGTTATACAGAGCACACCCTGGCCACACACAGATGGGAAAGTTCACCAGGAGCTGCAGGGGTTATACAGAGCACACCCTGGCACACAGAGATGGGAATGTTGACCAGGAGCTGCTAGGGTTATACAGAGCACTCCCTGGCCACACAGATGGGAATGATGTCCAGGACCTGCAGGGGTTATACAGAGTATACCCTGGCCACACACAGATGGGAATATTCACCCGGATCTGCAGAGGTCATACAGAGCACACCCTGGACACACAGAGAGATGGGAATGTTGACCAGGAGCTGCTGGGGTTATACAGCTCACACCCTGGCCACGCAGAGATGGGAATGTTGACCAGGAGCTCGAGGGGTTATACAGAGCACACCCTGGCCACACAGAAATGGGAATGTTGACCAGGAGCTGCAGGGGTATACAGAGCACACTCTGGCCACACAGAGATGGGAATGTTAACCAGGAGCTGCAGGTGTTATACAGAGCGCACCCTGGCCACACAGACATGGGAATGTTGACCAGGAGCTGCAGGAGTATACAGAGCACACCCTGGCCACACATAGATGAGAATGTTGACCAGGAGCTGAAGGCGTTATACAGATCACACTCTGGCCACACTGAGATGGGAATGTTGACCAGGAGCTGCAGGGGTTATACAGAGCACACCCTGGCTACAACGAGATGGGAATGTTCACCAGGAACTGCCGGGGTGAGACAGAGCACACCCTGGCCACACAGAGATGGGAATGTTGACCCTGAGATGCAAGAGTTACACAGAGCGCAGCCTGGCCACACAGAGATGGGAATGTTGACCAGGAGCTGCAGGGGTTATACAGAGCACACCCTGGCCACACAGAGATGGGAATGTTGACCTGGACTGCAGGGGTTATACAGAGCACACCCTGGCCACACAGAGATGGGAATGTTGACCAGGAGCTGCAGGGATTATACAGAGCACACCCTGGCCACACACAGATGGGAATGTTGACCTGGACTGCAGGGGTTATACAGAGCACAACCTGGACACACAGAGATGGGAATGTTGACCAGGAGCAGGGGTTATACAGAGTACACCCTGGCCACATAGAGATGGGAATCTTGACCAGGAGCTGCAGGGGTTATACAGAGCACACCCTGGCCACACTCAGAGATGGGAGTGTTGACCAGGAGCTGCAGGTGTTATACAGAGCACACCTTGGCCACACAGAGATGGGAATGTTCAACAGGAGCTGCAGGGGTTATACAGTGCACACCCTGGCCACACAGAGATTGGAATGTTGACCAGGAGCTGCAGTTATACAGAGCACAGCCTGGCCACACAGAGATGGGAATGTTTACCAGGAGCTGCAGGAGTTATACAGA
This sequence comes from Scyliorhinus torazame, assembly GCF_047496885.1. Lineage (NCBI taxonomy): Eukaryota > Metazoa > Chordata > Chondrichthyes > Carcharhiniformes > Scyliorhinidae > Scyliorhinus > Scyliorhinus torazame. The sequence continues at coordinate 1,013,642 of NW_027307772.1, forward strand.
GCACACCCTGACCACACAGAGATGGGAATGTTGACCAGGAGCTGCAGGGGTTATGCAGAGCACACCCTGGCTACAAAGATGGGAATGTTGACCAGAAGCTGCAGGGGTTATACAGAGCACACCCTGGCCACACAGTTATGGGAATGTGGACCAGGAGCTGCAGGAGTTTTCCAGAGCACACCCTGGCCACACAGAGATGGGAATGTTGACCAGGAGCTGCAGGGGTTATACAGAGCACACCCTGGCACACAGAGTTGGGAATGTTGACCAGGAGCTGCAGGAGTTATACAGAGCACACCCTGGCCACACAGATATGGGAATGTTGACCAGGAGCTGCAGGAGTTATACAGAGCAGACCATGGCCACACAGAGATGGGAATGTTGACCAGGAGCTACAGGGGATAAACAGAGCACACCCTGGCCACACACAGAGATGGGAGTGTTGACCAGGAGCAGGAGTTATACAGAGCACACCCTGGCCACTCAGTGATGGGAATGTTGACCAGGAGCTGCAGGGGTTATATAGAGCACACCCTGGCCACACAGAGGTGGGAATGTTAAACAGGAGCTGCAGGGTTTATTCAGAGCACACTCTGGCCACATAGAAATCGGAATGGTGAGCAGAGGCTGCAGGGGTTATACGGAGCACACCCTGGCCTCACAGAGATGGGAATGTTGACCAGGAGCTGCAGGGGTTATACAGAGCTCACCCTGGCCACACACAGATGGGAAAGTTCACCAGGAGCTGCAGGGGTTATACAGAGCACACCCTGGCCTCACAGAGATGGGAATGTTGACCAGGAGCTGCAGGGGTTATACAGAGCTCACTCTGGCCACACACAGATGGGAAAGTTCACCAGGAGCTGCAGGTGTTATACAGAGCACACCCTGGCCACACAGAGATGGGAATGTTGACCAGGAGCAGGGGTTATACAGAGCACACCCTGGCCACACAGTGATGGGAATGTTGACCTGGAGCTGCAGGGGTTATACAGAGCACACCCTGGCCACACAGAGATGGGAATGTTGACCAGGAGCAGGGGTTATACAGAGCACACCCTGGCCACACAGTGATGGGAATGTTGACCAGGAGCTGCAGGGGTTATACAGAGCACACCCTGGCCACACAGAGATGGGAATGTTGACCAGGAGCTGCAGGGGTTATACAGAGCACACCCTGGCCGCACAGAGATGGGAATGTTGACCAGGAGCTGCAGGAGTTATACAGAGCACACCCTGGCCACATGGAGATGGGAATGTTGACCAGGAGCTTCAGGGGTTATACAGAGCGCACCCTGGCCACACAGAGATGGGAATGTTGACCAGGAGCTGCAGGGGTTATACAGAGCACACACTGGCCACACAGGTGGGAATGTTGACCAGGAGCTGCAGGGGTCATACAGAGCACACACTGACCACACAGTGATGGGAATGTTGACCAGGAGCTTCAGGGGTTATACAGAGCTCACACTGGCCACACAGGTGGGAATGTTGACCAGGAGATGCAGGGGTTATACAGAGCACTCCCTGGCCACACAGATGGGAATGTTGTCCAGGACCTGCAGGGGTTATACAGAGTACACCCTGGCCACACACAGATGGGAATATTCACCCGGATCTGCAGAGGTCATACAGAGCACACACTGGCCACACAGTGATGGGAATGTTGAACTGGAGCTGCAGGGGTTATACAGAGCACATCCTGGCCACACAGAGATGGGAATGTTGACCTGGAGCTGCAGGAGTTATACAGAGCACACCCTGGCCACACAGATGGGAATGTTGACCAGGAGCTGCAGGGTTATGCAGAGCACACACTGGCCACACCGAGATGGGAATGTTGACCAGGGGCTGCAGGAGTTATACAGAGCACACACTGGCAACACACAGATGGGAATGATGACCAGGAGCTGCAGAAGGTATACAGAGCACACCCTGGCCACACAGAGATGGGAATGTTGACCTGGAGCTGCAGGGGTTATACAGAGCACACCCTGGCCACACAGAGATGGGAATGTTGACCAGGAGCTGCAGGGGTTCTACAGAGCACAGCCTGGCCACACAGAGATGGGACTGTTGACCAGGAGCTGCAGGAGTTATACGGAGCACACCGTGGTCACACACAGAGATGGGAATGTTGTCCAGGAGCTGCAGGAGTTATACAGAGCAGACCATGGCCACACAGAGATGGGAATGTTGACCAGGAGCTGGAGGAGTTATACAGAGCACACCCTGGCCACACAGAGATGGGAATGTTGACCAGAAGCTGCAGGGGCTATACAGAGCACACCCTGGCCACTCAGAGATGGGAATGTTGACCAGGAGCTGCAGGGGTTATACAGAGCACACCCTGGCCACACAGTGATGGGAATGTTGACCAGGAGCTGCAGGGGTTATACAGACAACACCCTGGCCACACAGAGAAGGGAATGTTGACCAGGAGCAGGGGTACACAGAGCACACCCTGGCCACACAGAGATGAGAATGTTAAACAGTAGCAGGGTTTATACAGAGCACACCCTGGCCACACAGAGTTGGGAATGTTGACCAGGAGCTGCAGGGGTTAAACAGAGCACACCCTGGCCACACAGATATGGGAATGTTGACCAGGAGCTGCAGGGGTTATCCAGAGCACACCCTGGCCACACAGAGATGGGAATGTTGACCAGGAGCTGCAGTGGTTATACAGAGCACACCCTGGCCACGCAGTGATGGGAATGTTGACCTGGAGCTGCAGGGGTTATACAGAGCAGACCCTGGCCACACAGAGATGGGAATGTTGACCAGGAGCAGGGGTTATACAGAGCACACCTTGGCCACACAGAGATGGGAATGTTGACCAGGAGCTGCCGGAGTTATACAGAGCACACCCTGGCCACACAGAGATGGGAATGTTGACCAGGAGCTGCAGGGTTTATACAGAGCACACCCTGGCCACACAGTGATGGGAATGTTGACCAGGAGCTGCAGGGGTTATACAGAGCACACCCTGGCCACACAGAGATGGGAATGTTGACCAGGAGCTGCTGGGGTTATACAGAGCACACACTGGCCACACAGATGGGAATGTTGACCAGGAGCTGCAGGGGTCAAACAGAGCACACCCTTGCCACACAGTGATGGGAATGATGACAACGAGCTGCTGGGGTTATACAGAGCACACACTGGCCACACAGATGGGAATGTTGACCAGGAGCTGCAGGGATTATACAGAGCACACCCTGGCACACAGAGATGGGAAAGTTCACCAGGAGCTGCAGGGGTTATACAGAGCACAGCCTGGCCACACAGAGATGGGAATGTTGACCAGGAGCTGCAGGAGTTATACGGAGCACACCGTGGTCACACACAGAGATGGGAATGTTGTCCAGGAGCTGCAGGAGTTATACAGAGCAGACCATGGCCACACAGAGATGGGAATGTTGACCAGGAGCTGGAGGAGTTATACAGAGCACACCCTGGCCACACAGAGATGGGAATGTTGACCAGAAGCTGCAGGGGCTATACAGAGCACACCCTGGCCACTCAGAGATGGCAATGTTGACCAGGAGCTGCAGGGGTTATACAGAGCACACCCTGGCCACACAGTGATGGGAATGTTGACCAGGAGCTGCAGGGGTTATACAGACAACACCCTGGCCACACAGAGAAGGGAATGTTGACCAGGAGCTGCAGGGGTTAAACAGAGCACACCCTGGCCACACAGAGATGAGAATGATAACCAGGAGCTGCAGGGGTTAGACAGAGCACACCCTGGCCACACAGTGATGGGAATGTTGACCAGGAGCTGCAGGGGTTATACAGAGCACACCCTGGCCACACAGAGATGGGAATGTTGACCAGGAGCTGCAGGGGTTAAACAGAGCACACCCTGGCCACACAGATATGGGAATGTTGACCAGGAGCTGCAGGGGTTATACAGAGCACACCCTGGCCACACAGAGATGAGAATGTTAAACAGTAGCAGGGGTTATACTGAGCACATCCTGGCCACACAGAGATGGGAATGTTGACCAGGAGCTGCAGGGGTTATACAGAGCACACCCTGGCCACACAGAGATGGGAATGTTGACCAGGAGCTGAAGGGGTTATACAGAGCACACCCTGGCCACACAGAGATGGGAATGTTGACCAGGAGCTGCAGGAGTTATACAGAGCACACCGTGGCCACATGGAGATGGGAATGTTGACCAGGAGCTTCAGGGGTTATACAGAGCACACATTGGCCACACAGGTGGGAATGTTGACCAGGAGCTGCAGGGGTCATACAGAGCACACCCTGGCCACACAGTGATGGGAATGTTAAACAGTAGCAGGGGTTATACTGAGCACATCCTGGCCACACAGAGATGGGAATGTTGACCAGGGGCTGCCGGATTTATACAGAGCACACCCTGGCCACACAGAGATGGGAATGATGACCAGGAGCTGCAGAAGGTATACAGAGCACACCCTGGCCACACAGAGATGGGAATGTTGACCTGGAGCTGCAGGGGTTATACAGAGCACACCCTGGACACACAGAGATGGAAATGTTGACCATGAGCTGCAGTGGTTATAGAGAGCACACCCTGGCCACACACAGAGATGGGAATGTTGACCAGGAGCTGCAGGAGGTATACAGAGCACACCCTGGCCACAAAGAGATGGGAATGTTGACCAGGAGCTGCAGGAGGTATACAGAGCACACCCTGGCCACACAGAGATGGGAATGTTGATCAGGAGCTGCAGGGGTAATACGGAGCAGACCCTGGCCACACACAGAGTTTTGAAGGATGACCAGATGCTGCAGGGGTTATACAGAGCACATCCTGGCTACACACAGAGATGGGAATGTTGACCAGGAGCTGCAGGTGTTATACAGAGCACAGCCTGGCCACACAGATGTGGGACTGTTGACCAGGAGCTGCAGGAGTTATACGGAGCACATCGTGGTCACACACAGAGATGGGAATGTTGTCCAGGAGCTGCAGGAGTTATACAGAGCAGACCATGGCTACACAGAGATGGGAATGTTGACCAGGAGCTGGAGGAGTTATACAGAGCACACCCTGGCCACACAGAGATGGTAATGTTGACCAGAAGCTGCAGGGTTTATACAGAGCACACCCTGGCCACTCAGAGATGGGAATGTTGACCAGGAGCTGCAGGGGTTATACAGAGCACACCCTGGCCACACAGTGATGGGAATGTTGACCAGGAGCTGCAGGGGTTATACAGACAACACCCTGGCCACACAGAGAAGGGAATGTTGACCAGGAGCAGTGGTATACAGAGCACACCCTGGCCACACAGAGATGAGAATGTTAAACAGTAGCAGGGGTTATACAGAGCACATCCTGGCCACACAGAGATGGGAATGTTGACCAGGAGCTGCAGGAGTTATACAGAGCACACCCTGGCCACATGGAGATGGGAATGTTGACCAGGAGCTGCAGGGGTTATACAGAGCACACACTGGCCACACAGGTGGGTATGTTGACCAGGAGCTGCTAGGGTTATACAGAGCACACACTGGCCACACAGAGATGGGAATGTTGACCTGGAGCAGGGGTTATACAGAGCACACCCTGGCCACACAGAGATGGGAATGTTGACCAGGAGCTGCAGGAGTTATACATAGCACACCCTGGCCACACAGAGATGGGAATGTTGACCAGAAGCTGCAGGGGTTATACAGAGCACACCCTGGCCACACAGAGATGGGAATGTTGACCAGGAGCTTCAGGGTTTATACAGAGCACACCCTGGCCACACAGTGATGGGAATGTTGACCAGGAGCTGCAGGGGTTATACAGAGCACACCCTGGCCACACAGAGATGGGAATGTTGACCAGGAGCTGCAGGGGTTATACAGAGCACACCCTGGCCACACAGAGATGGGAATGTTGACCAGGAGCTGCAGGAGTTATACAGAGCACACCCTGGCCACATGGAGATGGGAATGTTGACCAGGAGCTGCAGGGGTTATACAGAGCACACACTGGCCACACAAGTGGGAATGTTGACCAGGAGCTGCTAGGGTTATACAGAGCACACACTGGCCACACAGAGATGGGAATGTTGACCAGGAGCTGGAGGAGTTATACAGAGCACACCCTGGCCACACAGAGATGGGAATGTTGACCAGAAGCTGCAGGGGCTATACAGAGCACACCCTGGCCACTCAGAGATGGGAATGTTGACCAGGAGCTGCAGGGGTTATACAGAGCACACCCTGGCCACACAGTGATGGGAATGTTGTCCAGGAGCTGCAGGGGTTATACAGACAACACCCTGGCCACACAGAGAAGGGAATGTTGACCAGGAGCAGGGGTATACAGAGCACACCCTGGCCACACAGAGATGAGAATGTTAAACAGTAGCAGGGGTTATACTGAGCACATCCTGGCCACACAGAGATGGGAATGTTGACCAGGAGCTGCAGGGGTTATACAGAGCACACCCTGGCCACACAGAGATGGGAATGTTGACCAGGAGCTGCAGGGGTTAAACAGAGCACACCCTGGCCACACAGATATGGGAATGTTGACCAGGAGCTGCAGGGGTTATCCAGAGCACACCCTGGCCACACAGAGATGGGAATGTTGACCAGGAGCTGCAGTGGTTATACAGAGCACACCCTGGCCACGCAGTGATGGGAATGTTGACATGGAGCTGCAGGGGTTATACAGAGCAGACCCTGGCCACACAGAGATGGGAATGTTGACCAGGAGCAGGGGTTATACAGAGCACACCCTGGCCACACAGAGATGGGAATGTTGACCAGGAGCTGCAGGAGTTATACAGAGCACACCCTGGCCACACAGAGATGGGAATGTTGACCAGGAGCTGCAGGGTTTATACAGAGCACACCCTGGCCACACAGTGATGGGAATGTTGACCAGGAGCTGCAGGGGTTATACAGAGCACACCCTGGCCACACAGAGATGGGAATGTTGACCAGGAGCTGCAGGAGTTATACAGAGCACACCCTGGCCACATGGAGATGGGAATGTTGACCAGGAGCTTCAGGGGTTATACAGAGCACACATTGGCCACACAGGTGGGAATGTTGACCAGGAGCTGCAGGGGTCATACAGAGCACACCCTGGCCACACAGTGATGGGAATGTTAAACAGTAGCAGGGGTTATACTGAGCACATCCTGGCCACACAGAGATGGGAATGTTGACCAGGGGCTGCAGGATTTATACAGAGCACACCCTGGCCACACAGAGATGGGAATGATGACCAGGAGCTGCAGAAGGTATACATAGCACACCCTGGCCACACAGAGATGGGAATGTTGACCTGGAGCTGCAGGGGTTATACAGAGCACACCCTGGACACACAGAGATGGAAATGTTGACCATGAGCTGCAGTGGTTATAGAGAGCACACCCTGGCCACACACAGAGATGGGAATGTTGACCAGGAGCTGCAGGAGGTATACAGAGCACACCCTGGCCACACAGAGATGGGAATGTTGACCAGGAGCTGCTGGGGTTATACAGAGCACACACTGGCCACACAGAGATGGGAATGTTGACCAGGAGCTGCAGGGGTCATACAGAGCACACCCTTGCCACACAGTGATGGGAATGATGACAACGAGCTGCTGGGGTTATACAGAGCACACACTGGCCACACAGATGGGAATGTTGACCAGGAGCTGCAGGGATTATACAGAGCACACCCTGGCCACACAGAAATGGGAATGTTGACCAGGAGCTGCAGGGGTTATATAGAGCACAGCCTGGCCACACAGAGATGGGACTGTTGACCAGGAGCTGCAGGAGTTATACGGAGCAGACCATGGCCACACAGAGATGGGAATGTTGACCAGGAGCTGGAGGAGTTATACAGAGCATACCCTGGCCACACAGAGATGGGAATGTTGACCAGAAGCTGCAGGGGCTATACAGAGCACACCCTGGCCACTCAGAGATGGCAATGTTGACCAGGAGCTGCAGGGGTTATACAGAGCACACCCTGGCCACACAGTGATGGGAATGTTGACCAGGAGCTGCAGGGGTTATACAGACAACACCCTGGCCACACAGAGAAGGGAATGTTGACCAGGAGCTGCAGGGGTTAAACAGAGCACACCCTGGCCACACAGTGATGGGAATGTTGACCAGGAGCTGCAGGGGTTATACAGAGCACACCCTGGCCACACAGTGATGGGAATGTTGACCAGGAGCTGCAGGGGTTATACAGAGCACACCCTGGCCACACAGAGATGGGAATGTTGACCAGGAGCTGCAGGGGTTAAACAGAGCACACCCTGGCCCCACAGATATGGGAATGTTGACCAGGAGCTGCAGGGGTTATACAGAGCACACCCTGGCCACACAGAGATGAGAATGTTAAACAGTAGCAGGGGTTATACTGAGCACATCCTGGCCACACAGAGATGGGAATGTTGACCAGGAGCTGCAGGGGTTATACAGAGCACACCCTGGCCACACAGAGATGGGAATGTTGACCAGGAGCTGCAGGGGTTAAACAGAGCACACCCTGGCCACACAGTGATGGGAATGTTGACCAGGAGCTGCAGGGGTTATACAGAGCACACACTGGCCACACAGAGATGGGAATGTTGACCAGGAGCTGCAGGGGTTATACAGAGCACACCCTGGCCACACAGAGATGGGAATGTTGACCAGGAGCTGCAGGAGTTATACAGAGCACACCCTGGCCACATGGAGATGGGAATGTTGACCAGGAGCTTCAGGGGTTATACAGAGCACACATTGGCCACACAGGTGGGAATGTTGACCAGGAGCTGCAGGGGTCATACAGAGCACACCCTGGCCACACAGTGATGGGAATGTTAAACAGTAGCAGGGGTTATACTGAGCACATCCTGGCCACACAGAGATGGGAATGTTGACCAGGGGCTGCAGGATTTATACAGAGCACACCCTGGCCACACAGAGATGGGAATGATGACCAGGAGCTGCAGAAGGTATACAGAGCACACCCTGGCCACACAGAGATGGGAATGTTGACCTGGAGCTGCAGGGGTTATACAGAGCACACCCTGGACACACAGAGATGGAAATGTTAACCATGAGCTGCAGTGGTTATACAGAGCACACCCTGGCCACACACAGAGATGGGAATGTTGACCAGGAGCTGCAGGAGGTATACAGAGCACACCCTGGCCACAAAGAGATGGGAATGTTGACCAGGAGCTGCAGGAGGTATACAGAGCACACCCTGGCCACACAGAGATGGGAATGTTGATCAGGAGCTGCAGGGGTAATACAGAGCAGACCCTGGCCACACACAGAGTTTTGAAGGATGACCAGATGCTGCAGGGGTTATACAGAGCACATCCTGGCTACACACAGAGATGGGAATGTTGACCAGGAGCTGCAGGTGTTATACAGAGCACAGCCTGGCCACACAGATGTGGGACTGTTGACCAGGAGCTGCAGGAGTTATACGGAGCACATCGTGGTCACACACAGAGATGGGAATGTTGTCCAGGAGCTGCAGGAGTTATACAGAGCAGACCATGGCCACACAGAGATGGGAATGTTGACCAGGAGCTGGAGGAGTTATACAGAGCACACCCTGGCCACACAGAGATGGTAATGTTGACCAGAAGCTGCAGGGGTTATACAGAGCACACCCTGGCCACTCAGAGATGGGAATGTTGACCAGGAGCTGCAGGGGTTATACAGAGCACACCCTGGCCACACAGTGATGGGAATGTTGACCAGGAGCTGCAGGGGTTATACAGACAACACCCTGGCCACACAGAGAAGGGAATGTTGACCAGGAGCAGTGGTATACAGAGCACACCGTGGCCACACAGAGATGAGAATGTTAAACAGTAGCAGGGGTTATACAGAGCACATCCTGGCCACACAGAGATGGGAATGTTGACCAGGAGCTGCAGGAGTTATACAGAGCACACCCTGGCCACATGGAGATGGGAATGTTGACCAGGAGCTGCAGGGGTTATACAGAGCTCACACTGGCCACACAGGTGGGAATGTTGACCAGGAGCTGCTAGGGTTATACAGAGAACACACTGGCCACACAGAGATGGGAATGTTGACCTGGAGAAGCAGGGGTTATACAGAGTACACCCTGGCCACACACAGATGGGAATATTCACCCGGATCTGCAGAGGTTATACAGAGCACACACTGGCCACACAGTGATGGGAATGTTGACCTGGAGCTGCAGGGGTTATACAGAGCACATCCTGGCCACACAGAGATGGGAATGTTGTCCAGGACCTGCAGGGGTTATACAGAGTACACCCTGGCCACACACAGATGGGAATATTCACCCGGATCTGCAGAGGTTATACAGAGCACACCCTGGCCACTCAGTGATGGGAATGTTGACCAGTAGCTGCAGGGGTTATATAGAGCACACCCTGGCCACACAGAGGTGCGAATGTTAAACAGGAGCTGCAGGGGTTATACGGAGCACACCCTGGCCCCACAGAGATGGGAATGTTGACCAGGAGCTGCAGGGGTTATACAGAGCACACCCTGGCCACACAGAGATGGGAATGTTGACCAGGAGCTGCAGGGGTTAAACAGAGCACACCCTGGCCACACAGATATGGGAATGTTGACCAGGAGCTGCAGGGGTTATCCAGAGCACACCCTGGCCACACAGAGATGGGAATGTTGACCAGGAGCTGCAGTGGTTATACAGAGCACACCCTGGACAGAGAGAGATGGGAATGTTGACCAGGAGCAGGGGTTATACAGAGCACACCCTGGCCACACAGAGATGGGAATGTTGACCAGGAGCTGCAGGAGTTATACAGAGCACACCCTGGCCACACAGAGATGGGAATGTTGACCAGAAGCTGCAGGGGTTATACAGAGCACACGCTGGCCACACAGAGATGGAAATGTTGACCAGGAGCTGCAGGGTTTATACAGAGCACACCCTGGCCACACAGTGATGGGAATGTTGACCAGGAGCTGCAGGGGTTATATAGAGCACACCCTGGCCACACAGAGATGGGAATGTTGACCAGGAGCTGCAGGGGTTATACAGAGCACACCCTGGCCACACAGGTGGGAATGTTGACCAGGAGCTGCAGGGGTTATACAGAGCACACCCTGGCCACACAGAGATGGGAATGTTGACCAGGAGCTGCAGGAGTTATACAGAGCACACCCTGGCCACATGGAGATGGGAATGTTGACCAGGAGCTGCAGGGGTTATACAGAGCACACACTGGCCACACAGGTGGGAATGTTGACCAGGAGCTGCAGGGGTTATACAGAGCACACCCTGGCCACATGGAGATGGGAATGTTGACCAGGAGCTGCAGGGGTTTTTCAGAGCACACACTGGCCACACAGGTGGGAATGTTGACCAGGAGCTGCAGGGGTCATACAGAGCACACCCTGGCCACACAGAGATGGGAATGTTGACCAGGAGCTGCAGGGGGTATACAGAGCACACACTGGCCACACAGTGATGGGAATGTTGACCTGGAGCTGCAGGAGTATACAGAGCACATCCTGGCCACACAGAGATGGGAATGTTGACCAGGCGCTGCAGGGTTATGCAGAGCACACCCTGGACACACAGAGAAGGGAATGATGACCAGGAGCTGCAGAAGGTATACAGAGCACACCCTGGCCACACACAGAGATGGGAATGTTGTCCAGTAGCTGCAGGGGTTATACAGAGCACACCCTGGCCACACAGAGATGGGAAGGTTGACCTGGAGCTGCAGGGGTTATACAGAGCACATCCTGGCCACACAGAGATGGGAATGTTGACCAGGCGCTGCAGGGTTATGCAGAGCACACACTGGCCACACAGTGATGGGAATGTTGACCAGGGGCTGCAGGATTTATACAGAGCACCCCTGGCCACACAGAGATGGGAATGATGACCAGGAGCTGCAGAAGGTATACAGAGCACACCCTGGCCACACAGAGATGGGAATGTTGACCTGGAGCTGCAGGGGTTATACAGAGCACATCCTGGCCACACAGAGATGGGAATGTTGACCAGGCGCTGCAGGGTTATGCAGAGCACACACTGGCCACACAGTGATGGGAATGTTGACCAGGGGCTGCAGGATTTATACAGAGCACACCCTGGCCACACAGAGATGGGAATGATGACCAGGAGCTGCAGAAGGTATACAGAGCACACTCTGGCCACACAGAGATGGGAATGTTGACCAGGAGCTGCAGGGGTTATACAAAGCACACCCTGGACACACAGAGATGGAAATGTTGACCAGGAGCTGCAGGGGTTATACAGAGCACACCCTGGCCACACACAGAGATGGGAATGTTGACCAGGAGATGCAGGAGGTATACAGAGCACACCCTGGCCACAAAGAGATGGGAATGTTGACCAGGAGCTGCAGGAGGTATACAGAGCACACCCTGGCCACACAGAGATGGAAATGTTGATCAGGAGCTGCAGGGGTAATACAGAGCAGACCCTGGCCACACACAGAGTTTTGGAGGATGACCAGATGCTGCAGGGGTTATACAGAGCACATCCTGGCTACACACAGAGATGGGAATGTTGACCAGGAGCTGCAGGTGTTATACAGAGCACAGCCTGGCCACACAGAGATGGAAATGTTGACCAGGAGCTGCAGGTGTTATACAGAGCACAGCCTGGCCACACAGATGTGGGACTGTTGACCAGGAGCTGCAGGAGTTATACGGAGCACATCGTGGTCACACACAGAGATGGGAATGTTGTCCAGGAGCTGCAGGAGTTATACAGAGCAGACCATGGCCACACAGAGATGGGAATGTTGACCAGGAGCTGGAGAAGTTATACAGAGCACACCCTGGCCACACAGAGATGGTAATGTTGACCAGGGGCTGCAGGAGTTATACAGAGCACACCCTGGCCACACACAGATGGGAATATTCACCCGGAGCTGCAGGGGTTATACAGAGCACACCCTGGCCACACAGAGATGGGAATGTTGACCAGGAGCTGCAGGAGTTATACAGAGCACACCCTGGCCACATGGAGATGGGAATGTTGACCAGGAGCTGCAGGGGTTATACAGAGCACACACTGGCCACACAGGTGGGAATGTTGACCAGGAGCTGCAGGGGTCATACAGAGCACACCCTGGCCACACAGAGATGGGAATGTTGACAACGAGCTGCTAGGGTTATACAGAGCACTCCCTTGCCACATAGATGGGAATGTTGACCAGGAGCTGCAGGGGTTATACATAGCACACCCTGGCCACACACAAATGGGAATATTCACCCGGATCTGCAGAGGTTATACAGAGCACACACTGGCCACACAGTGATGGGAATGTTGACCTGGAGCTGCAGGGGTTATACAGAGCACATCCTGGCCACACAGAGATGGGAATGTTGACCAGGCGCTGCAGGATTTATACAGAGCACACCCTGGCCACACAGAGATGGGAATGATGACCAGGAGCTGCAGAAGGTATACATAGCACATCCTGGCCACACAGAGATGGGAATGTTGACCTGGAGCTGCAGGGGTTATATAGAGCACACCCTGGACACACAGAGATGGAAATGTTGACCATGAGCTGCAGTGGTTATACAGAGCACATCCTGGCCACACAGAGATGGGATTGTTGACCAGGAGCTGCAGGAGGTATACAGAGCACACCCTGGCCACACAGAGATGGGAATGTTGACCAGGAGCTGCAGGAGGTATACAGAGCACACCCTGGCCACAAAGAGATGGGAATGTTGACCAGGAGCTGCAGGAGGTATACAGAGCACACCCTGGCCACACAGAGATGGAAATGTTGACCAGGAGCTGCAGGGGTAATGCAGAGCAGACCCTGGCCACACACAGAGTTTTGAAGGATGACCAGATGCTGCAGGGGTTATACAGAGCACACCCTGGCCACTCAGAGATGGGAATGTTGACCAGGAGCTGCAGGTGTTATACAGAGCACAGCCTGGCCACACAGAAGTGGGACTGTTGACCAGGAGCTGCAGGAGTTATACGGAGCACATCGTGGTCACACACAGAGATGGGAATGTTGTCCAGGAGCTGCAGGAGTTATACAGAGCAGGCCATGGCCACACAGAGATGGGAATGTTGACCAGGAGCTGCAGGGGTTATACAGACAACACCCTGGCCACACAGAGAAGGGAATGTTGACCAGGAGCAGGGGTATACAGAGCACACCCTGGCCACACAGAGATGGGAATGTTGACCTGGATCTGCAGGGGTTATACAGAGCACACCCTGGCCACACAGAGATGGGAATGTTGACCAGGAGCAGGGGTTATACAGAGCACACCCTGGCCACACAGAGATGGGAATGTTGACCAGGAGCTGCAGGGGTTATACAGAGCACACCCTGGCCACACAGAGATGGGAATGTTGACCAGGAGCTGCAGGGGTTATACAGAGCACACCCTGGCCACACAGTGATGGGAATGTTGACCAGGAGCTGCAGGGGTTATACAGAGCACACCCTGGCCACATAGTGATGGGAATGTTGTCCAGGAGCTGCAGGGGTTATACAGAGCACACCCTGGCCACACAGAGATGGGATTGTTGACCAGGAGCTGCAGGGGTTATACAGAGCACACCCTGGCCACACAGTGATGGGAATGTTGACCAGGAGCTGCAGGGGTTATACAGACAACACCCTGGCCACACAGAGAAGGGAATGTTGACCAGGAGCAGTGGTATACAGAGCACACCGTGGCCACACAGAGATGAGAATGTTAAACAGTAGCAGGGGTTATACAGAGCACATCCTGGCCACACAGAGATGGGAATGTTGACCAGGAGCTGCAGGAGTTATACAGAGCACACCCTGGCCACATGGAGATGGGAATGTTGACCAGGAGCTGCAGGGGTTATACAGAGCTCACACTGGCCACACAGGTGGGAATGTTGACCAGGAGCTGCTAGGGTTATACAGAGAACACACTGGCCACACAGAGATGGGAATGTTGACCTGGAGAAGCAGGGGTTATACAGAGTACACCCTGGCCACACACAGATGGGAATATTCACCCGGATCTGCAGAGGTTATACAGAGCACACACTGGCCACACAGTGATGGGAATGTTGACCTGGAGCTGCAGGGGTTATACAGAGCACATCCTGGCCACACAGAGATGGGAATGTTGTCCAGGACCTGCAGGGGTTATACAGAGTACACCCTGGCCACACACAGATGGGAATATTCACCCGGATCTGCAGAGGTTATACAGAGCACACCCTGGCCACTCAGTGATGGGAATGTTGACCAGTAGCTGCAGGGGTTATATAGAGCACACCCTGGCCACACAGAGGTGCGAATGTTAAACAGGAGCTGCAGGGGTTATACGGAGCACACCCTGGCCCCACAGAGATGGGAATGTTGACCAGGAGCTGCAGGGGTTATACAGAGCACACCCTGGCCACACAGAGATGGGAATGTTGACCAGGAGCTGCAGGGGTTAAACAGAGCACACCCTGGCCACACAGATATGGGAATGTTGACCAGGAGCTGCAGGGGTTATCCAGAGCACACCCTGGCCACACAGAGATGGGAATGTTGACCAGGAGCTGCAGTGGTTATACAGAGCACACCCTGGACAGAGAGAGATGGGAATGTTGACCAGGAGCAGGGGTTATACAGAGCACACCCTGGCCACACAGAGATGGGAATGTTGACCAGGAGCTGCAGGAGTTATACAGAGCACACCCTGGCCACACAGAGATGGGAATGTTGACCAGAAGCTGCAGGGGTTATACAGAGCACACGCTGGCCACACAGAGATGGAAATGTTGACCAGGAGCTGCAGGGTTTATACAGAGCACACCCTGGCCACACAGTGATGGGAATGTTGACCAGGAGCTGCAGGGGTTATACAGAGCACACCCTGGCCACACAGAGATGGGAATGTTGACCAGGAGCTGCAGGGGTTATACAGAGCACACCCTGGCCACACAGGTGGGAATGTTGACCAGGAGCTGCAGGGGTTATACAGAGCACACCCTGGCCACACAGAGATGGGAATGTTGACCAGGAGCTGCAGGAGTTATACAGAGCACACCCTGGCCACATGGAGATGGGAATGTTGACCAGGAGCTGCAGGGGTTATACAGAGCACACACTGGCCACACAGGTGGGAATGTTGACCAGGAGCTGCAGGGGTTATACAGAGCACACCCTGGCCACATGGAGATGGGAATGTTGACCAGGAGCTGCAGGGGTTTTTCAGAGCACACACTGGCCACACAGGTGGGAATGTTGACCAGGAGCTGCAGGGGTCATACAGAGCACACCCTGGCCACACAGAGATGGGAATGTTGACCAGGAGCTGCAGGGGGTATACAGAGCACACACTGGCCACACAGTGATGGGATTATTGACCTGGAGCTGCAGGAGTATACAGAGCACATCCTGGCCACACAGAGATGGGAATGTTGACCAGGCGCTGCAGGGTTATGCAGAGCACACCCTGGACACACAGAGAAGGGAATGATGACCAGGAGCTGCAGAAGGTATACAGAGCACACCCTGGCCACACACAGAGATGGGAATGTTGTCCAGTAGCTGCAGGGGTTATACAGAGCACACCCTGGCCACACAGAGATGGGAAGGTTGACCTGGAGCTGCAGGGGTTATACAGAGCACATCCTGGCCACACAGAGATGGGAATGTTGACCAGGCGCTGCAGGGTTATGCAGAGCACACACTGGCCACACAGTGATGGGAATGTTGACCAGGGGCTGCAGGATTTATACAGAGCACCCCTGGCCACACAGAGATGGGAATGATGACCAGGAGCTGCAGAAGGTATACAGAGCACACCCTGGCCACACAGAGATGGGAATGTTGACCTGGAGCTGCAGGGGTTATACAGAGCACATCCTGGCCACACAGAGACGGGAATGTTGACCAGGCGCTGCAGGGTTATGCAGAGCACACACTGGCCACACAGTGATGGGAATGTTGACCAGGGGCTGCAGGATTTATACAGAGCACACCCTGGCCACACAGAGATGGGAATGATGACCAGGAGCTGCAGAAGGTATACAGAGCACACTCTGGCCACACAGAGATGGGAATGTTGACCAGGAGCTGCAGGGGTTATACAAAGCACACCCTGGACAGACAGAGATGGAAATGTTGACCAGGAGCTGCAGGGGTTATACAGAGCACACCCTGGCCACACACAGAGATGGGAATGTTGACCAGGAGATGCAGGAGGTATACAGAGCACACCCTGGCCACAAAGAGATGGGAATGTTGACCAGGAGCTGCAGGAGGTATACAGAGCACACCCTGGCCACACAGAGATGGAAATGTTGATCAGGAGCTGCAGGGGTAATACAGAGCAGACCCTGGCCACACACAGAGTTTTGGAGGATGACCAGATGCTGCAGGGGTTATACAGAGCACATCCTGGCTACACACAGAGATGGGAATGTTGACCAGGAGCTGCAGGTGTTATACAGAGCACAGCCTGGCCACACAGAGATGGAAATGTTGACCAGGAGCTGCAGGTGTTATACAGAGCACAGCCTGGCCACTCAGATGTGGGACTGTTGACCAGGAGCTGCAGGAGTTATACGGAGCACATCGTGGTCACACACAGAGATGGGAATGTTGTCCAGGAGCTGCAGGAGTTATACAGAGCAGACCATGGCCACACAGAGATGGGAATGTTGACCAGGAGCTGGAGAAGTTATACAGAGCACACCCTGGCCACACAGAGATGGTAATGTTGACCAGGGGCTGCAGGAGTTATACAGAGCACACCCTGGCCACACACAGATGGGAATATTCACCCGGAGCTGCAGGGGTTATACAGAGCACACCCTGGCCACACAGAGATGGGAATGTTGACCAGGAGCTGCAGGAGTTATACAGAGCACACCCTGGCCACATGGAGATGGGAATGTTGACCAGGAGCTGCAGGGGTTATACAGAGCACACACTGGCCACACAGGTGGGAATGTTGACCAGGAGCTGCAGGGGTCATACAGAGCACACCCTGGCCACACAGAGATGGGAATGTTGACAACGAGCTGCTAGGGTTATACAGAGCACTCCCTTGCCACATAGATGGGAATGTTGACCAGGAGCTGCAGGGGTTATACATAGCACACCCTGGCCACACACAAATGGGAATATTCACCCGGATCTGCAGAGGTTATACAGAGCACACACTGGCCACACAGTGATGGGAATGTTGACCTGGAGCTGCAGGGGTTATACAGAGCACATCCTGGCCACACAGAGATGGGAATGTTGACCAGGCGCTGCAGGATTTATACAGAGCACACCCTGGCCACACAGAGATGGGAATGATGACCAGGAGCTGCAGAAGGTATACATAGCACATCCTGGCCACACAGAGATGGGAATGTTGACCTGGAGCTGCAGGGGTTATATAGAGCACACCCTGGACACACAGAGATGGAAATGTTGACCATGAGCTGCAGTGGTTATACAGAGCACATCCTGGCCACACAGAGATGGGATTGTTGACCAGGAGCTGCAGGAGGTATACAGAGCACACCCTGGCCACACAGAGATGGGAATGTTGACCAGGAGCTGCAGGAGGTATACAGAGCACACCCTGGCCACAAAGAGATGGGAATGTTGACCAGGAGCTGCAGGAGGTATACAGAGCACACCCTGGCCACACAGAGATGGAAATGTTGATCAGGAGCTGCAGGGGTAATGCAGAGCAGACCCTGGCCACACACAGAGTTTTGAAGGATGACCAGATGCTGCAGGGGTTATACAGAGCACACCCTGGCCACTCAGAGATGGGAATGTTGACCAGGAGCTGCAGGTGTTATACAGAGCACAGCCTGGCCACACAGAAGTGGGACTGTTGACCAGGAGCTGCAGGAGTTATACGGAGCACATCGTGGTCACACACAGAGATGGGAATGTTGTCCAGGAGCTGCAGGAGTTATACAGAGCAGGCCATGGCCACACAGAGATGGGAATGTTGACCAGGAGCTGCAGGGGTTATACAGACAACACCCTGGCCACACAGAGAAGGGAATGTTGACCAGGAGCAGGGGTATACAGAGCACACCCTGGCCACACAGAGATGGGAATGTTGACCTGGATCTGCAGGGGTTATACAGAGCACACCCTGGCCACACAGAGATGGGAATGTTGACCAGGAGCAGGGGTTATACAGAGCACACCCTGGCCACACAGAGATGGGAATGTTGACCAGGAGCTGCAGGGGTTATACAGAGCACACCCTGGCCACACAGAGATGGGAATGTTGACCAGGAGCTGCAGGGGTTATACAGAGCACACCCTGGCCACACAGTGATGGGAATGTTGACCAGGAGCTGCAGGGGTTATACAGAGCACACCCTGGCCACATAGTGATGGGAATGTTGTCCAGGAGCTGCAGGGGTTATACAGAGCACACCCTGGCCACACAGAGATGGGATTGTTGACCAGGAGCTGCAGGGGTTATACAGAGCACACCCTGGCCACACAGAGATGGGAATGTTGACCAGGAGCTGCAGGAGTTATACAGAGCACACCCTGGCCACATGGAGACGGGAATGTTGACCAGGAGCTGCAGGAGTTATACAGAGCACACCCTGGCCACATGGAGACGGGAATGTTGACCAGGAGCTGCAGGGGTCATACAGAGCACACCCTGGCCACACAGTGATGGGAATGTTGACCAGGAGCTTCAGGGGTTATACAGAGCTCACACTGGCCACACAGGTGGGAATGTTGACCAGGAGATGCAGGGGTTATACAGAGCACTCCCTGGCCACACAGATGGGAATGTTGTCCAGGACCTGCAGGGGTTATACAGAGTACACCCTGGCCACACACAGATGGGAATATTCACCCGGATCTGCAGAGGTCATACAGAGCACACACTGGCCACACAGTGATGGGAATGTTGAACTGGAGCTGCAGGGGTTATACAGAATACATCCTGGCCACACAGAGATGGGAATGTTGACCTGGAGCTGCAGGAGTTATACAGAGCACACCCTGGCCACACAGATGGGAATGTTGACCAGGAGCTGCAGGGTTATGCAGAGCACACACTGGCCACTCAGAGATGGGAATGTTGACCAGGGGCTGCAGGAGTTATACAGAGCAGACCATGGCCACACAGAGATGGGAATGTTGACCAAGAGCTGGAGGAGTTATAGAGAGCACACCCTGGCCACACAGAGATGGGAATGTTGACCAGAAGCTGCAGGGGCCATACAGAGCACACCCTGGCCACTCAGAGACGGGAATGTTGACCAGGAGCTGCAGGGGTTATACAGAGCACACCCTGGCCACACAGTGATGGGAATGTTGACCAGGAGCTGCAGGGGTTATACAGACAACACCCTGGCCACACAGAGAAGGGAATGTTGACCAGGAGCAAGGGTATACATAGCACACCCTGGCCACACAGAGATGAGAATGTTAAACAGTAGCAGGGGTTATACAGAGCACACCCTGGCCACACAGAGATGGGAATGTTGACCAGGAGCTGCATGGGTTAAACAGAGCACACCCTGGCCACACAGATATGGGAATGTTGACCAGGAGCTGCAGGGGTTATCCAGAGCACACCCTGGCCACACAGAGATGGGAATGTTGACCAGGATCTGCAGTG
The DNA here is from genome assembly GCF_047496885.1 of Scyliorhinus torazame. Lineage (NCBI taxonomy): Eukaryota > Metazoa > Chordata > Chondrichthyes > Carcharhiniformes > Scyliorhinidae > Scyliorhinus > Scyliorhinus torazame. The sequence continues at coordinate 1,034,228 of NW_027307772.1, forward strand.
GTTATACAGAGCACACCCTGGCCACACAGAGAAGGGATTGTTGACCAGGAGCTGCAGGGGTTATACAGAGCACACCCTGGCCACACACAGATGGGAATGTTGACCAGGAGCTGCGGGGGTTATACAGAGCACACCCTGGCCACACAGAGATGGGAATGTTGACCAGGAGCTGCAGGGGTGATACAGAGCACACCCTGGCCACGCAGTGATGGGAATGTTGACCTGGAGCTGCAGGGGTTATACAGAGCAGACCCTGGCCACACAGAGATGGGAATGTTGACCAGGAGCAGGGGTTATACAAAGCACACCCTGGCCACACAGAGATGGGAATGTTGACCAGGAGCTGCACGAGTTATACAGAGCACACCCTGGCCACACAGAGATGGGAATGTTGACCAGGAGCTGCAGGGTTTATACAGAGCACACCCTGGCCACACAGTGATGGGAATGTTGACCAGGAGCTGCAGGGGTTATACAGAGCACACCCTGGCCACACAGAGATGAGAATGTTGACCAGGAGCTGCAGGGGTTATACAGAGCACACCCTGGCCACACAGAGATGGGAATGTTGACCAGGAGCTGCAGGAGTTATACAGAGCACACCCTGGCCACATGGAGATGGGAATGTTGACCAGGAGCTGCAGGGGTTATACAGAGCACACACTGGCCACACAGGTGGGAATGTTGACCAGGAGCTGCAGGGGTTATACAGAGCACACCCTGGCCACACAGAGATGGGAATGTTGACAACGAGCTGCTAGGTTTATACAGAGCACTCCCTTGCCACACAGATGGGAATGTTGACCAGGAGCTGCAGGGGTTATACAGAGCACACCCTGGCCACACACAGATGGGAATATTCACCCGGATCTGCAGAGGTTATACAGAGCACACACTGGCCACACAGTGATGGGAATGTTGACCTGGAGCTACAGGGGTTATGCAGAGCACATCCTGGCCACACAGAGATGGGAATGTTGACCAGGCGCTGCAGAAGGTATACAGAGCACACCCTGGCCACACAGAGATGGGAATGTTGACCTGGAGCTGCAGGGGTTATACAGAGCACACCCTGGACACACAGAGATGGAAATGTTGACCATGAGCTGCAGTGGTTATACAGAGCACACCCTGGCCACACTGAGATGGGAATGTTGACCAGGAGCTGCAGGAGGTATACAGAGCACACCCTGGCCACAAAGAGATGGGAATGTTGACCAGGAGCTGCAGGAGGTATACAGAGCACACCCTGGCCACACAGAGATGGGAATGTTGATCAGGAGCTGCAGGGGTAATGCAGAGCAGACCCTGGCCACACACAGAGTTTTGAAGGATGACCAGATGCTGCAGGGGTTATACAGAGCACATCCTGGCTACACACAGAGATGGGAATGTTGCCCAGGAGCTGCAGGAGTTATACGGAGCACATCGTGGTCACACACAGAGATGGGAATGTTGTCCAGGAGCTGCAGGAGTTATACAGAGCAGACCATGGCCACACAGAGATGGGAATGTTGACCAGGAGCTGGAGGAGTTATACAGAGCACACCCTGGCCACACAGAGATGGGAATGTTGACCAGGATCTGCAGTGGTTATACAGAGCACACCCTGGCCACACAGAGAAGGGATTGTTGACCAGGAGCTGCAGGGGTTATACAGAGCACACCCTGGCCACAAACAGATGGGAATGTTGACCAGGAGCTGCGGGGGTTATACAGAGCACACCCTGGCCACACAGAGATGGGAATGTTGACCAGGAGCTGCAGGGGTGATACAGAGCACACCCTGGCCACGCAGTGATGGGAATGTTGACCTGGAGCTGCAGGGGTTATACAGAGCAGACCCTGGCCACACAGAGATGGGAATGTTGACCAGGAGCAGGGGTTATACAAAGCACACCCTGGCCACACAGAGATGGGAATGTTGACCAGGAGCTGCAGGAGTTATACAGAGCACACCCTGGCCACACAGAGATGGGAATGTTGACCAGGAGCTGCAGGGTTTATACAGAGCACACCCTGGCCACACAGTGATGGGAATGTTGACCAGGAGCTGCAGGGGTTATACAGAGCACACCCTGGCCACACAGAGATGGGAATGTTGACCAGGAGCTGCAGGGGTTATACAGAGCACACCCTGGCCACACAGAGATGGGAATGTTGACCAGGAGCTGCAGGAGTTATACAGAGCACACCCTGGCCACATGGAGATGGGAATGTTGACCAGGAGCTGCAGGGGTTATACAGAGCACACACTGGCCACACAGGTGGGAATGTTGACCAGGAGCTGCAGGGGTTATACAGAGCACACCCTGGCCACACAGAGATGGGAATGTTGACAACGAGCTGCTAGGGTTATACAGAGCACTCCCTTGCCACACAGATGGGAATGTTGACCAGGAGCTGCAGGGGTTATACAGAGCACACCCTGGCCACACACAGATGGGAATATTCACCCAGATCTGCAGAGGTTATACAGAGCACACACTGGCCACACAGTGATGGGAATGTTGACCTGGAGCTACAGGGGTTATACAGAGCACATCCTGGCCACACAGAGATGGGAATGTTGACCAGGCGCTGCAGAAGGTATACAGAGCACACCCTGGCCACACAGAGATGGGAATGTTGACCTGGAGCTGCAGGGGTTATACAGAGCACACCCTGGACACACAGAGATGGAAATGTTGACCATGAGCTGCAGTGGTTATACAGAGCACACCCTGGCCACACTGAGATGGGAATGTTGACCAGGAGCTGCAGGAGGTATACAGAGCACACCCTGGCCACAAAGAGATGGGAATGTTGACCAGGAGCTGCAGGAGGTATACAGAGCACACCCTGGCCACACAGAGATGGGAATGTTGATCAGGAGCTGCAGGGGTAATGCAGAGCAGACCCTGGCCACACACAGAGTTTTGAAGGATGACCAGATGCTGCAGGGGTTATACAGAGCACATCCTGGCTACACACAGAGATGGGAATGTTGCCCAGGAGCTGCAGGAGTTATACGGAGCACATCGTGGTCACACACAGAGATGGGAATGTTGTCCAGGAGCTGCAGGAGTTATACAGAGCAGACCATGGCCACACAGAGATGGGAATGTTGACCAGGAGCTGGAGGAGTTATACAGAGCACACCCTGGCCACACAGAGATGGGAATGTTGACCAGGATCTGCAGTGGTTATACAGAGCACACCCTGGCCACACAGAGAAGGGATTGTTGACCAGGAGCTGCAGGGGTTATACAGAGCACACCCTGGCCACACACAGATGGGAATGTTGACCAGGAGCTGCGGGGGTTATACAGAGCACACCCTGGCCACACAGAGATGGGAATGTTGACCAGGAGCTGCAGGGGTGATACAGAGCACACCCTGGCCACGCAGTGATGGGAATGTTGACCTGGAGCTGCAGGGGTTATACAGAGCAGACCCTGGCCACACAGAGATGGGAATGTTGACCAGGAGCAGGGGTTATACAAAGCACACCCTGGCCACACAGAGATGGGAATGTTGACCAGGAGCTGCAGGAGTTATACAGAGCACACCCTGGCCACACAGAGATGGGAATGTTGACCAGGAGCTGCAGGGTTTATACAGAGCACACCCTGGCCACACAGTGATGGGAATGTTGACCAGGAGCTGCAGGGGTTATACAGAGCACACCCTGGCCACACAGAGATGGGAATGTTGACCAGGAGCTGCAGGGGTTATACAGAGCACACCCTGGCCACACAGAGATGGGAATGATGACCAGGAGATGCAGGAGTTATACAGAGCACACCCTGGCCACATGGAGATGGGAATGTTGACCAGGAGCTGCAGGGGTTATACAGAGCACACACTGGCCACGCAGGTGGGAATGTTGACCAGGAGCTGCAGGGGTTATACAGAGCACACCCTGGCCACACAGAGATGGGAATGTTGACAACGAGCTGCTAGGGTTATACAGAGCACTCCCTTGCCACACAGATGGGAATGTTGACCAGGAGCTGCAGGGGTTATACAGAGCACACCCTGGCCACACACAGATGGGAATATTCACCCGGATCTGCAGAGGTTATACAGAGCACACACTGGCCACACAGTGATGGGAATGTTGACCTGGAGCTACAGGGGTTATACAGAGCACATCCTGGCCACACAGAGATGGGAATGTTGACCAGGCGCTGCAGAAGGTATACAGAGCACACACTGGCCACACAGAGATGGGAATGTTGACCTGGAGCTGCAGGGGTTATACAGAGCACACCCTGGACACACAGAGATGGAAATGTTGACCATCAGCTGCAGTGGTTATACAGAGCACACCCTGGCCACACTGAGATGGGAATGTTGACCAGGAGCTGCAGGAGGTATACAGAGCACACCCCGGCCACAAAGAGATGGGAATGTTGACCAGGAGCTGCAGGAGGTATACAGAGCACACCCTGGCCACACAGAGATGGGAATGTTGATCAGGGGCTGCAGGGGTAATGCAGAGCAGACCCTGGCCACACACAGAGTTTTGAAGGATGACCAGATGCTGCAGGGGTTATACAGAGCACATCCTGGCTACACACAGAGATGGGTATGTTGCCCAGGAGCTGCAGGAGTTATACGGAGCACATCGTGCTCACACACAGAGATGGGAATGTTGTCCAGGAGCTGCAGGAGTTATACAGAGCAGACCATGACCACACAGAGATGGGAATGTTGACCAGGAGCTGGAGGAGTTATACAGAGCACACCCTGGCCACACAGAGATGGTAATGTTGACCAGAAGCTGGAGGAGTTATACAGAGCACACCCTGGCCACACAGAGATGGTAATGTTGACCAGAAGCTGCAGGGGTTATACAGAGCACACCCTGGCCACTCAGAGATGGGAATGTTGACCAGGAGCTGCAGGGTTTATACAGAGCACACCCTGGCCACACAGTGATGGGAATGTTGACCAGGAGCTGCAGGGGTTATACAGACAACACCCTGGCCACACAGAGAAGGGAATGTTGACCAGGAGCAGGGGTATACAGAGCACACCCTGGCCACACAGAGATGAGAATGTTAAACAGTAGCAGGGGTTATACAGAGCACATCCTGGCCACACAGAGATGGGAATGTTGACCAGGAGCTGCAGGAGTTATACAGAGCACACCCTGGCCACACAGTGATGGGAATGTTGACCAGGAGCTGCAGGGGTTATACAGAGCACACACTGGCCACACAGGTGGGAATGTTGACCAGGCGCTGCTAGGGTTATACAGAGCACACACTGGCCACACAGAGATGGGAATGTTGACCTGGAGCTGCAGGGGTTATACAGAGTACAACCTGGCCACACACAGATGGGAATATTCACCCGGATCTGCAGAGGTTATACAGAGCACAGACTGGCCACACAGTGATGGGAATGTTGACCTGTAGCTGCAGGGGTTATACAGAGCAGATCCTGGACACACAGAGATGGGAATGTTGTCCAGGACCTGCAGGGGTTATACAGAGTACACCCTGGCCACACACAGATGGGAATATTCAACCGGATCTGCAGAGGTTATACAGAGCACACACTGGCCACACAGTGATGGGAATGTTGACCTGGAGCTGCAGGGGTTATACAGAGCACATCCTGGCCACACAGAGATGGGAATGTTGACCTGGAGCTGCAGGGGTTATACAGAGCACACCCTGGCCACACAGAGATGGGAATGTTGACCTGGAGCTGCAGGAGTTATACAGAGCACACCCTGGCCACACAGATGGGAATGTTGACCAGGCGCTGCAGGGTTATGCAGAGCACACACTGGCCACACAGTGATGGGAATGTTGACCAGGGGCTGCAGGAGTTATACAGAGCGCACTCTGGCCACACAGAGATGGGAATGATGACCAGGAGCTGCAGAAGGCATACAGAGCACACCCTGGCCACACAGAGATGGGAATGTTGACCTGGAGCTGCAGGGGTGATACAGAGCACACCCTGGCCACGCAGTGATGGGAATGTTGACCTGGAGCTGCAGGGGTTATACAGAGCAGACCCTGGCCACACAGAGATGGGAATGTTGACCAGGAGCAGGGGTTATACAAAGCACACCCTGGCCACACAGAGATGGGAATGTTGACCAGGAGCTGCAGGAGTTATACAGAGCACACCCTGGCCACACAGAGATGGGAATGTTGACCAGGAGCTGCAGGGTTTATACAGAGCACACCCTGGCCACACAGTGATGGGAATGTTGACCAGGAGCTGCAGGGGTTATACAGAGCACACCCTGGCCACACAGAGATGGGAATGTTGACCAGGAGCTGCAGGGGTTATACAGAGCACACCCTGGCCACACAGAGATGGGAATGTTGACCAGGAGCTGCAGGAGTTATACAGAGCACACCCTGGCCACATGGAGATGGGAATGTTGACCAGGAGCTGCAGGGGTTATACAGAGCACACACTGGCCACGCAGGTGGGAATGTTGACCAGGAGCTGCAGGGGTTATACAGAGCACACCCTGGCCACACAGAGATGGGAATGTTGACAACGAGCTGCTAGGGTTATACAGAGCACTCCCTTGCCACACAGATGGGAATGTTGACCAGGAGCTGCAGGGGTTATACAGAGCACACCCTGGCCACACACAGATGGGAATATTCACCCGGATCTGCAGAGGTTATACAGAGCACACACTGGCCACACAGTGATGGGAATGTTGACCTGGAGCTACAGGGGTTATACAGAGCACATCCTGGCCACACAGAGATGGGAATGTTGACCAGGCGCTGCAGAAGGTATACAGAGCACACACTGGCCACACAGAGATGGGAATGTTGACCTGGAGCTGCAGGGGTTATACAGAGCACACCCTGGACACACAGAGATGGAAATGTTGACCATCAGCTGCAGTGGTTATACAGAGCACACCCTGGCCACACTGAGATGGGAATGTTGACCAGGAGCTGCAGGAGGTATACAGAGCACACCCCGGCCACAAAGAGATGGGAATGTTGACCAGGAGCTGCAGGAGGTATACAGAGCACACCCTGGCCACACAGAGATGGGAATGTTGATCAGGGGCTGCAGGGGTAATGCAGAGCAGACCCTGGCCACACACAGAGTTTTGAAGGATGACCAGATGCTGCAGGGGTTATACAGAGCACATCCTGGCTACACACAGAGATGGGAATGTTGCCCAGGAGCTGCAGGAGTTATACGGAGCACATCGTGCTCACACACAGAGATGGGAATGTTGTCCAGGAGCTGCAGGAGTTATACAGAGCAGACCATGACCACACAGAGATGGGAATGTTGACCAGGAGCTGGAGGAGTTATACAGAGCACACCCTGGCCACACAGAGATGGTAATGTTGACCAGAAGCTGGAGGAGTTATACAGAGCACACCCTGGCCACACAGAGATGGTAATGTTGACCAGAAGCTGCAGGGGTTATACAGAGCACACCCTGGCCACTCAGAGATGGGAATGTTGACCAGGAGCTGCAGGGTTTATACAGAGCACACCCTGGCCACACAGTGATGGGAATGTTGACCAGGAGCTGCAGGGGTTATACAGACAACACCCTGGCCACACAGAGAAGGGAATGTTGACCAGGAGCAGGGGTATACAGAGCACACCCTGGCCACACAGAGATGAGAATGTTAAACAGTAGCAGGGGTTATACAGAGCACATCCTGGCCACACAGAGATGGGAATGTTGACCAGGAGCTGCAGGAGTTATACAGAGCACACCCTGGCCACACAGTGATGGGAATGTTGACCAGGAGCTGCAGGGGTTATACAGAGCACACACTGGCCACACAGGTGGGAATGTTGACCAGGCGCTGCTAGGGTTATACAGAGCACACACTGGCCACACAGAGATGGGAATGTTGACCTGGAGCTGCAGGGGTTATACAGAGTACAACCTGGCCACACACAGATGGGAATATTCACCCGGATCTGCAGAGGTTATACAGAGCACAGACTGGCCACACAGTGATGGGAATGTTGACCTGTAGCTGCAGGGGTTATACAGAGCAGATCCTGGACACACAGAGATGGGAATGTTGTCCAGGACCTGCAGGGGTTATACAGAGTACACCCTGGCCACACACAGATGGGAATATTCAACCGGATCTGCAGAGGTTATACAGAGCACACACTGGCCACACAGTGATGGGAATGTTGACCTGGAGCTGCAGGGGTTATACAGAGCACATCCTGGCCACACAGAGATGGGAATGTTGACCTGGAGCTGCAGGGGTTATACAGAGCACACCCTGGCCACACAGAGATGGGAATGTTGACCTGGAGCTGCAGGAGTTATACAGAGCACACCCTGGCCACACAGATGGGAATGTTGACCAGGCGCTGCAGGGTTATGCAGAGCACACACTGGCCACACAGTGATGGGAATGTTGACCAGGGGCTGCAGGAGTTATACAGAGCGCACTCTGGCCACACAGAGATGGGAATGATGACCAGGAGCTGCAGAAGGCATACAGAGCACACCCTGGCCACACAGAGATGGGAATGTTGACCTGGAGCTGCAGGGGTTATACAGAGCACACCCTGGCCACACAGAGATGGAAATGTTGACCATGAGCTGCAGGGGTTATACAGAGCACACCCTGGCCACACAGAGATGGAAATGTTGACCAGGAGCTGCAGGGGTTATACAGAGCACACCCTGGCCACACACAGATGGGAATATTCACCCGGATCTGCAGAGGTTATACAGAGCACACACTGGCCACACAGTGATGGGAATGTTGACCTGGAGCTGCAGGGGTTATACAGAGCACATCCTGGCCACACAGAGATGGGAATGTTGACCAGGCGCTGCAGGATTTATACAGAGCACACCCTGGCCACACAGAGATGGGAATGATGACCAGGAGCTGCAGGGGTTATACAGAGCACACCCTGGACACACAGAGATGGAAATGTTGACCATGAGCTGCAGTGGTTATACAGAGCACACCCTGGCCACACTGAGATGGGAATGTTGACCAGGAGCTGCAGGAGGTATACAGAGCACACCCTGGCCACACAGAGATGGAATGTTGATCAGGAGCTGCAGGGGTAATGCAGAGCAGACCCTGGCCACACACAGAGTTTTGAAGGATGACCAGATGCTGCAGGGGTTATACAGAGCACATCCTGGCTACACACAGAGATGGGAATGTTGCCCAGGAGCTGCAGGAGTTATACGGAGCACATCGTGGTCACACACAGAGATGGGAATGTTGTCCAGGAGCTGCAGGAGTTATACAGAGCAGACCATGGCCACACAGAGATGGGAATGTTGACCAGGAGCTGGAGGAGTTATACAGAGCACACCCTGGCCACACAGAGATGGGAATGTTGACCAGGATCTGCAGTGGTTATACAGAGCACACCCTGGCCACACAGAGAAGGGATTGTTGACCAGGAGCTGCAGGGGTTATACAGAGCACACCCTGGCCACACACAGATGGGAATGTTGACCAGGAGCTGCGGGGGTTATACAGAGCACACCCTGGCCACACAGAGATGGGAATGTTGACCAGGAGCTGCAGGGGTGATACAGAGCACACCCTGGCCACGCAGTGATGGGAATGTTGACCTGGAGCTGCAGGGGTTATACAGAGCAGACCCTGGCCACACAGAGATGGGAATGTTGACCAGGAGCAGGGGTTATACAAAGCACACCCTGGCCACACAGAGATGGGAATGTTGACCAGGAGCTGCAGGAGTTATACAGAGCACACCCTGGCCACACAGAGATGGGAATGTTGACCAGGAGCTGCAGGGTTCATACAGAGCACACCCTGGCCACACAGTGATGGGAATGTTGACCAGGAGCTGCAGGGGTTATACAGAGCACACCCTGGCCACACAGAGATGGGAATGTTGACCAGGAGCTGCAGGGGTTATACAGAGCACACCCTGGCCACACAGAGATGGGAATGTTGACCAGGAGCTGCAGGAGTTATACAGAGCACACCCTGGCCACATGGAGATGGGAATGTTGACCAGGAGCTGCAGGGGTTATACAGAGCACACACTGGCCACACAGGTGGGAATGTTGACCAGGAGCTGCAGGGGTTATACAGAGCACACCCTGGCCACACAGAGATGGGAATGTTGACAACGAGCTGCTAGGGTTATACAGAGCACTCCCTTGCCACACAGATGGGAATGTTGACCAGGAGCTGCAGGGGTTATACAGAGCACACCCTGGCCACACACAGATGGGAATATTCACCCGGATCTGCAGAGGTTATACAGAGCACACACTGGCCACACAGTGATGGGAATGTTGACCTGGAGCTACAGGGGTTATACAGAGCACATCCTGGCCACACAGAGATGGGAATGTTGACCAGGCGCTGCAGAAGGTATACAGAGCACACCCTGGCCACACAGAGATGGGAATGTTGACCTGGAGCTGCAGGGGTTATACAGAGCACACCCTGGACACACAGAGATGGAAATGTTGACCATGAGCTGCAGTGGTTATACAGAGCAGACCCTGGACACACACAGAGTTTTGAAGGATGACCAGATGCTGCAGGGGTTATACAGAGCACATCCTGGCTACACACAGAGATGGGAATGTTGCCCAGGAGCTGCAGGAGTTATACGGAGCACATCGTGGTCACACACAGAGATGGGAATGTTGTCCAGGAGCTGCAGGAGTTATACAGAGCAGACCATGGCCACACAGAGATGGGAATGTTGACCAGGAGCTGGAGGAGTTATACAGAGCACACCCTGGCCACACAGAGATGGTAATGTTGACCAGAAGCTGGAGGAGTTATACAGAGCACACCCTGGCCACACAGAGATGGTAATGTTGACCAGAAGCTGCAGGGGTTATACAGAGCACACCCTGGCCACTCAGAGATGGGAATGTTGACCAGGAGCTGCAGGGGTTATACAGAGCACACCCTGGCCACACAGTGATGGGAATGTTGACCAGGAGCTGCAGGGGTTATACAGACAACACCCTGGCCACACAGAGAAGGGAATGTTGACCAGGAGCAGGGGTATACAGAGCACACCCTGGCCACACAGAGATGAGAATGTTAAACAGTAGCAGGGGTTATACAGAGCACATCCTGGCCACACAGAGATGGGAATGTTGACCAGGAGCTGCAGGAGTTATACAGAGCACACCCTGGCCACACAGTGATGGGAATGTTGACCAGGAGCTGCAGGGGTTATACAGAGCACACACTGGCCACACAGGTGGGAATGTTGACCAGGAGCTGCTAGGGTTATACAGAGCACACACTGGCCACACAGAGATGGGAATGTTGACCTGGAGCTGCAGGGGTTATACAGAGTACAACCTGGCCACACACAGATGGGAATATTCACCCGGATCTGCAGAGGTTATACAGAGCACAGACTGGCCACACAGTGATGGGAATGTTGACCTGTAGCTGCAGGGGTTATACAGAGCAGATCCTGGACACACAGAGATGGGAATGTTGTCCAGGACCTGCAGGGGTTATACAGAGTACACCCTGGCCACACACAGATGGGAATATTCACCCGGATCTGCAGAGGTTATACAGAGCACACTCTGGCCACACAGAGATGGGAATGATGACCAGGAGCTGCAGAAGGCATACAGAGCACACCCTGGCCACACAGAGATGGGAATGTTGACCTGGAGCTGCAGGGGTTATACAGAGCACACCCTGGCCACACAGAGATGGAAATGTTGACCATGAGCTGCAGGGGTTATACAGAGCACACCCTGGCCACACAGAGATGGAAATGTTGACCAGGAGCTGCAGGGGTTATACAGAGCACACCCTGGCCACACACAGAGATGGGAATGTTGACCAGGAGCTGCAGGGGTTATACAGAGCACACCCTGGCCACACAGAGATGGAAATGTTGACCAGGAGCTGCAGGGGTTATACAGAGCACACCCTGGCCACACACAGAGATGGGAATGTTGACCAGGAGCTGCAGGGGTAATACAGAGCAGACCGTGGCCACACACAGAGTTTTGAAGGATGACCAGATGCTGCAGGGATTATACAGAGCACATCCTGGCTACACACAGAGATGGGAATGTTGACCAGGAGCTGCAGGTGTTATACAGAGCACAGCCTGGCCACACAGATGTGGGACTGTTGACCAGGAGCTGCAGGAGTTATACGGAGCACACCGTGGTCACACACAGAGATGAGAATATTGACCAGGAGCTGCAGGGGTTATACAGAGCACACCCTGGCACACAGAGATGGGAATGATGACCAGGAGCTGCTAGGGTTATACAGAGCACTCCCAGGCCACACAGATGGGAATGTTGACCAGGAGCTGCAGGGGTTATACAGAGTACACCCTGGCCACACACAGATGGGAATATTCACCCGGAGCTGCAGGGGTTATACAGAGCACACACTGGCCACACAGTGATGGATATGTTGACCTGGAGCTGCAGGGGTTATACAGAGCACACCCTGGCCACACAGAGATCGGAATGTTGAACTGGAGCTGCAGGGGTTATACAGAGCACACCCTGGTACACAGTGATGGGAATGTTGACCAGGAGCTGCTAGGGTTATCCAGAGCACACCCTGGCCACACAGAGATGGGAATGTTGACCAGGAGCTGCAGTGGTTATACAGAGCACACCCTGGCCACACAGATGGGAATGTTGACCTGGACTGCAGGGGTTATACAGAGCACACCCTGGCCACACAGAGATCGTAATGATGACCAGGAGCTGCAGGAGTTATACAGAGCACAGCCTGGCCACACAGAGATGGGAATGATGACCAGGAGCTGCAGGAGCTATACAGAGCACACCCTGGCCACACAGAGATGGGAATGTTAACCAGGAGCTGCAGGGGTTATACAGAGCACACCCTGGCCACACAGAGATGGGAATGTTAACCAGGAGCTGCTGGAGCTATACAGAGCACACCCTGGCCACACAGAGATGGGAATGTTAACCAGGAGCTGCAGGGGTTATACAGAGCACATCCTGGCCACACTGAGATGGGAATGTTGACCAGGAGCTGCAGGAGTTATACAGAGCACACCCTGGCCACACAGAAATCAGAATGTTGAGCAGGAGCTGCAGGGGTTATAGAGAGCACACCCTGGCCACACAGAGATGGGAATGTTGACCAGGAGCTGCAGGGGTTATACAGAGCACACCCTGGCCAAACAGAGATGGGAATGTTGACCAGGAGCTGCAGGGGTGAAAAAGAGCACACCCTGGCCACACAGAGATGGGAATGTTGAGCAGGAGCTGCAGGAGGTATACAGAGCACATCCTGGCCACACAGAGATGGGAATGTTGACCTGGAGCTGCAGGGATATACAGAGCACACCCTGGCCACACAGAAATCAGAATGTTGAGCAGGAGCTGCAGGGGTTATACAGAGCACACCCTGGCCACACAGAGATCGGAATGATGACCAGGAGCTGCAGGAGTTATACAGAGCACACCCTGGCCACACAGAGATGGGAATGTTGACCAGGAGCTGCAGGAGTTATACAGAGCACACCCTGGCCACACACAGATGGGAATGTTGACCAGGAGCTGCAAGGATTATACAGAGCACACCCTGGCCACACAGAAATCAGAATGTTGAGCAGGAGCTGCAGGGGTTATACAGAGCACACCCTGGCCGCACAGAGATGGGAATGTTGACCAGGAGCTGCAGGGGTTATACAGAGCACACCCTGGCCATACAGAGATGGGAATGTTGACCAGGAGCTGCAGGGGTGAAACAGAGCACACCCTGGCCACACAGAGATGGGAATGTTGAGCAGGAGCTGCAGGAGGTATACAGAGCACATCCTGGCCACACAGAGATGGGAAGGTTGACCTGGAGCTGCAGGGGTTATACAGAGCACACCCTGGCCACACAGTAATGGGAATGTTGACCAGGAGCTGCAGGAGTTATACAGAGCACACCGTGACCACACAGTGATGGGAATGTTGACCAGGAGCTACAGGGGTTATACATAGCATACCCTGGCCACACACAAATGGGAATGTTGACCAGGAGCTGCAGGGGTTATACAGAGCCCAACCCTGGCCACACAGAGATGGCAATGTTGACCAGGAGCTGCAGGGGTTATACAGTACACATCCTGACCACACACAGATGGGAATATTCACCAGGAACTACAGGAGTATGCAGAGCACACCCTGGCCACACAGAGATGGGAATGTTAACCAGTAGCTGCAGGGGTTACACAGAGCACACCCTGGCCACACAGAGATGGGAATGTTGACCAGTAGCTGCAGGGGTTATACAGAGCACACCCTGGCCACACTGAAATGGGAATGTTGACCAGGAGCTGCTAGGGTTATACAGGGCACTCCCTGGCCACACAGATGGGATTGTTGACCAGGACCTGCAGGGGTTATACAGAGCACACCCTGGCCACACAGTGATGGGAATGTTGACCTGGAGCTGCAGGGGTTATACAGAGCACACCCTGGCCACACAGAGATAGGAATGTTGACCAGGAGCTAAGGGGTTATACAGAGCACATCCTGGCCACACAGAGATGGAAATGTTAACCAGGAGCTGCAGGGGTTATACAGAGCACACCCTGGCCACACAGAGATGGGAATGTTGACCAGGAGCTGGAGGTGTTATACAGAGCACACCCTGGACACACAGAGATGGGAATGTTGACCAGGAGCTGCAGGAGTTATACGGAGCACACCGTGGTCACACACAGAGATGGGAATATTGACCAGGAGCTGCAGGGATTATACAGAGCACACCCTGGCACACAGAGATGGGAATGATGACCAGGAGCTGCTAGGGTTATGCAGAGCACTCCCTGGCCACACAGATGGGAATGTTGACCAGGAGCTGCAGGGGTTATACAGAGTACTCCCTGGCCACACACAGATGGGAATATTCACCCGGAGCTGCAGGGGTTATACAGAGCACACACTGGCCACACAGTGATGGGAATGTTGACCTGGAGCTGCAGGGGTTATACAGAGCACACCCTGGCCACACAGAGATCGGAATGTTGAACTGGAGCTGCAGGGGTTATACAGAGCACACCTTGGCCACACAGAGATGGGAATATTGACCAGGAGCTGCAGGGGTTATACAGAACACACCCTGGCCACACAGAGATGGGAATGTTGACCAGGAGCTGCTAGGGTAATCCAGAGCACACCCTGGCCACACAGAGATGGGAATGTTGACCAGGAGCTGCAGTGGTTATACAGAGCACACCCTGGCCACACAGATGGGAATGTTGACCTGGACTGCAGGGGTTATACAGAGCACACCCTGGCCACACAGAGATCGGAATGATGACCAGGAGCTGCAGGAGTTATACAGAGCACAGCCTGGCCACACAGAGATGGGAATGATGACCAGGAGCTGCAGGAGCTATACAGAGCACACCCTGGCCACACAGAGATGGGAATGTTAACCAGGAGCTGCAGGAGCTATACAGAGCACACCCTGGCCACACAGAGATGGGAATGTTAACCAGGAGCTGCAGGGGTTATACAGAGCACACCCTGACCATACAGAGATGGGAATGTTGACCAGGAGCTGCAGGGGTGAAACAGAGCACACCCTGGCCACACACAGAGATGGGAATGTTGACCAGGAGCTGCAGGGGTGAAACAGAGCACACCCTGGCCACACAGAGATGGGAATGTTGACCAGGAGCTGCAGGGGTTATACAGAGCACACCCTGGCCACACAGAGATGGGAATGTTGACCAGGAGCTGCAGGGGTTATACAGAGCACACCCTGACCATACAGAGATGGGAATGTTGACCAGGAGCTGCAGGGGTGAAACAGAGCACACCCTGGCCACACACAGAGATGGGAATGTTGACCAGGAGCTGCAGGGGTGAAACAGAGCACACCCTGGCCACACAGAGATGGGAATGTTGAGCAGGAGCTGCAGGAGGTATACAGAGCACATCCTGGCCACACAGAGATGGGAATGTTGACCTGGAGCTGCAGGGGTTATACAGAGCACACCCTGGCCACACAGAAATCAGAATGTTGTGCAGGAGCTGCAGGGGTTATACAGAGCACACCCTGGCCACACAGAGAACGGAATGATGACCAGGAGCTGCAGGAGTTATACAGAGCACACCCTGGCCACACAGAGATGGGAATGTTGACCAGGAGCTGCAGGAGTTATACAGAGCACACCCTGGCCACACACAGATGGGAATGTTGACCAGGAGCTGCAAGGATTATACAGAGCACACCCTGGCCACACAGAAATCAGAATGTTGAGCAGGAGCTGCAGGGGTTATACAGAGCACACCCTGGCCACACAGAGATGGGAATGTTGACCAGGAGCTGCAGGGGTTCTCCAGAGCACACCCTGGCCATACAGAGATGGGAATGTTGACCAGGAGCTGCAGGGGTGAAACAGAGCACACCCTGGCCACACAGAAATGGGAATGTTGACCAGGAGCTGCAGGGGTTATACTGAGCACACCCTGGCCACACAGAGATGGGAATGTTGACCTGGAGCTGCAGCGGTTATACAGAGCACACCCTGGCCACACAGAGATGGGAATGTTGACCTGGAGCTGCAGGGGTTATACAGAGCACACCCTGGCCACACAGAGATGGGAATGTTGACCAGGAGCTGCAGGGGTTATACAGAGCACACCCTGGCCACACAGAGATAGGAATGTTGACCAGGAGCTAAGGGGTTATACAGAGCACATCCTGGCCACACAGAGATGGGAATGTTGACCAGGAGCTGCAGGGGTTATACAGAGCACACCGTTGTCACACACAGAGATGGGAATGTTGACCAGGAGCTGCAGGAGGTATACTGAGCACACCCTGGTCACACAGAGATGGGAATGTTGTCCAGGAGCTGCAGGGGTTATACAGAGCACACCCTGACCACACAGAAATGGGAATGTTGACCAGGAGCTGCAGGAGTTATACAGAGCACACCCTGGCCACACTGAGATGGGAATGTTGACCAGGAGCTACAGGAGTTATACAGAGCACACCCTGGCCACACTGAGATGGGAATGTTGACCAGGAGCTGCAGGAGTTATACAGAGCACACCCTGGACACACGGAGATGGGAATGTTGACCAGGAGCTGCAGGAGTTATACAGAGCACACCCTGGCCACACTGAGATGGGAATGTTGACCAGGAGCTGCAGGGGTTATACAGAGCACACCCTGGCCACACAGAGATAGGAATGTTGACCAGGAGCTAAGGGGTTATACAGAGCACATCCTGGCCACACAGAGATGGAAATGTTACCCAGGAGCTGCAGGGGTTATACAGAGCACACCCTGGTCACACTGAGATGGGAATGTTGACCAGGAGCTGCAGGGGTTATACAGAGCACACCCTGGCCACGCAGAGATGGGAATGTTGACCAGGAGCTGCAGGAGGTATACAGAGCACACCCTGGCCACACTGAGATGGGAATGTTGACCAGGAGCTGCAGGGGTTATACAGAGCACACCCTGGCCACGCAGAGATGGGAATGTTGACCAGGAGCTGCAGGGGTTATACAGAGCACACCCTGGCCACGCAGAGATGGGAATGTTGACCAGGAGCTGCAGGAGGTATACAGAGCACACCCTGGCCACACTGAGATGGGAATGTTGACCTGGAGCTGGGGTTATACAGAGCACAACCTTGCCACACAGATGGGAATGTTCACCAGGAGCTGCAGGGGTATACAGAGCACACCCTGGCCACACAGAGATGTGTATGTTGACCAGGAGCTGCAGGGGTTATACAGAGCACACCCTGGCCACACAGAGATGGGAATGTTGACCAGGAGCTGCAGGAGTTATACAGAGCACACACTGGACACACAGAGATGGGAATGTTGACCAGGAGCTGCTGTGGTTATACAGAGCACACAATGGCCACACAGAGATGGGAATGTTGACCAGGAGCTGCAATAGTTATACAGAGCACACCCTGACCACACAGAGATGGGAATGTTGACCAGGAGCTGCAGGAGTTATACAGAGCACACCCTGGCCACACAGAGATGGGAATGTTGACCAGTAGCTGCTGGGGTTATACAGAGCACACCCTGGCCACACAGAGATGGGAATGTTGACCAGGAGCTGCAGGGGTTATACAGAGCACAGCCTGGCCACACAGATGGGAATGTTGACCTGGACTGCAGGGGTTATACAGAGCACACCCTGGCCACACAGAGATCGTAATGATGACCAGGAGCTGCAGGAGTTATACAGAGCACAGCCTGGCCACACAGAGATGGGAATGATGACCAGGAGCTGCAGGAGCTATACAGAGCACACCCTGGCCACACAGAGATGGGAATGTTAACCAGGAGCTGCAGGGGTTATACAGAGCACACCCTGGCCACACAGAGATGGGAATGTTAACCAGGAGCTGCAGGGGTTATACAGAGCACATCCTGGCCACACTGAGATGGGAATGTTGACCAGGAGCTGCAGGAGTTATACAGAGCACACCCTGGCCACACAGAAATCAGAATGTTGAGCAGGAGCTGCAGGGGTTATAGAGAGCACACCCTGGCCACACAGAGATGGGAATGTTGACCAGGAGCTGCAGGGGTTATACAGAGCACACCCTGGCCAAACAGAGATGGGAATGTTGACCAGGAGCTGCAGGGGTGAAAAAGAGCACACCCTGGCCACACAGAGATGGGAATGTTGAGCAGGAGCTGCAGGAGGTATACAGAGCACATCCTGGCCACACAGAGATGGGAATGTTGACCTGGAGCTGCAGGGATATACAGAGCACACCCTGGCCACACAGAAATCAGAATGTTGAGCAGGAGCTGCAGGGGTTATACAGAGCACATCCTGGCCACACAGAGATCGGAATGATGACCAGGAGCTGCAGGAGTTATACAGAGCACACCCTGGCCACACAGAGATGGGAATGTTGACCAGGAGCTGCAGGAGTTATACAGAGCACACCCTGGCCACACACAGATGGGAATGTTGACCAGGAGCTGCAAGGATTATACAGAGCACACCCTGGCCACACAGAAATCAGAATGTTGAGCAGGAGCTGCAGGGGTTATACAGAGCACACCCTGGCCGCACAGAGATGGGAATGTTGACCAGGAGCTGCAGGGGTTATACAGAGCACACCCTGGCCATACAGAGATGGGAATGTTGACCAGGAGCTGCAGGGGTGAAACAGAGCACACCCTGGCCACACAGAGATGGGAATGTTGAGCAGGAGCTGCAGGAGGTATACAGAGCACATCCTGGCCACACAGAGATGGGAATGTTGACCTGGAGCTGCAGGGGTTATACAGAGCACACCCTGGCCACACAGTAATGGGAATGTTGACCAGGAGCTGCAGGAGTTATACAGAGCACACCGTGACCACACAGTGATGGGAATGTTGACCAGGAGCTACAGGGGTTATACATAGCATACCCTGGCCACACACAGATGGGAATGTTGACCAGGAGCTGCAGGGGTTATACAGAGCCCAACCCTGGCCACACAGAGATGGCAATGTTGACCAGGAGCTGCAGGGGTTATACAGTACACATCCTGACCACACACAGATGGGAATATTCACCAGGAACTACAGGAGTATGCAGAGCACACCCTGGCCACACAGAGATGGGAATGTTAACCAGTAGCTGCAGGGGTTACACAGAGCACACCCTGGCCACACAGAGATGGGAATGTTGACCAGTAGCTGCAGGGGTTATACAGAGCACACCCTGGCCACACTGAAATGGGAATGTTGACCAGGAGCTGCTAGGGTTATACAGGGCACTCCCTGGCCACACAGATGGGATTGTTGACCAGGACCTGCAGGGGTTATACAGAGCACACCCTGGCCACACAGTGATGGGAATGTTGACCTGGAGCTGCAGGGGTTATACAGAGCACACCCTGGCCACACAGAGATGGGAATGTTGTCCAGGAGCTGCAGGGGTTATACAGAGCACACCCTGACCACACAGAGATGGGAATGTTGACCAGGAGCTGCAGGTGTTATACAGAGCACACCCTGGACACACAGAGATGGGAATGTTGACCAGGAGCTGCAGGAGTTATACAGAGCACACCCTGGCCACACTGAGATGGGAATGTTGACCAGGAGCTGCAGGGGTTATACAGAGCACACCCTGGCCACACAGAGATAGGAATGTTGACCAGGAGCTAAGGGGTTATACAGAGCACATCCTGGCCACACAGAGATGGAAATGTTAACCAGGAGCTGCAGGGGTTATACAGAGCACACCCTGGCCACACAGAGATGGGAATGTTGACCAGGAGCTGGAGGTGTTATACAGAGCACACCCTGGACACACAGAGATGGGAATGATGACCAGGAGCTGCTAGGGTTATGCAGAGCACTCCCTGGCCACACAGATGGGAATGTTGACAAGGAGCTGCAGGGGTTATACAGAGTACTCCCTGGCCACACACAGATGGGAATATTCACCCGGAGCTGCAGGGGTTATACAGAGCACACACTGGCCACACAGTGATGGGAATGTTGACCTGGAGCTGCAGGGGTTATACAGAGCACACCCTGGCCACACAGAGATCGGAATGTTGAACTGGAGCTGCTGGGGTTATACAGAGCACACCTTGGCCACACAGAGATGGGAATATTGACCAGGAGCTGCAGGGGTTATACAGAACACACCCTGGCCACACAGAGATGGGAATGTTGACCAGGAGCTGCTAGGGTAATCCAGAGCACACCCTGGCCACACAGAGATGGGAATGTTGACCAGGAGCTGCAGTGGTTATACAGAGCACACCCTGGCCACACAGATGGGAATGTTGACCTGGACTGCAGGGGTTATACAGAGCACACCCTGGCCACACAGAGATCGGAATGATGACCAGGAGCTGCAGGAGTTATACAGAGCACAGCCTGGCCACACAGAGATGGGAATGATGACCAGGAGCTGCAGGAGCTATACAGAGCACACCCTGGCCACACAGAGATGGGAATGTTAACCAGGAGCTGCAGGAGTTATACAGAGCACACCCTGGACACACGGAGATGGGAATGTTGACCAGGAGCTGCAGGGGTTATACAGAGCACACACTGGCCACACAGTGATGGGAATGTTGACCTGGAGCTGCAGGGGTTATACAGAGCACACCCTGGCCACACAGAGATGGGAATGTTGACCAGGAGCTGCAGGGGTTATACAGAGCACACCCTGGCCACACAGAGATGGGAATGTTGACCAGGAGCTGCAGGGGTTATACAGAGCACACCCTGACCATACAGAGATGGGAATGTTGACCAGGAGCTGCAGGGGTGAAACAGAGCACACCCTGGCCACACACAGAGATGGGAATGTTGACCAGGAGCTGCAGGGGTGAAACAGAGCACACCCTGGCCACACAGAGATGGGAATGTTGAGCAGGAGCTGCAGGAGGTATACAGAGCACATCCTGGCCACACAGAGATGGGAATGTTGACCTGGAGCTGCAGGGGTTATACAGAGCACACCCTGGCCACACAGAAATCAGAATGTTGTGCAGGAGCTGCAGGGGTTATACAGAGCACACCCTGGCCACACAGAGAACGGAATGATGACCAGGAGCTGCAGGAGTTATACAGAGCACACCCTGGCCACACAGAGATGGGAATGTTGACCAGGAGCTGCAGGAGTTATACAGAGCACACCCTGGCCACACACAGATGGGAATGTTGACCAGGAGCTGCAAGGATTATACAGAGCACACCCTGGCCACACAGAAATCAGAATGTTGAGCAGGAGCTGCAGGGGTTATACAGAGCACACCCTGGCCACACAGAGATGGGAATGTTGACCAGGAGCTGCAGGGGTTCTCCAGAGCACACCCTGGCCATACAGAGATGGGAATGTTGACCAGGAGCTGCAGGGGTGAAACAGAGCACACCCTGGCCACACAGAAATGGGAATGTTGACCAGGAGCTGCAGGGGTTATACAGAGCACACCCTGGCCACACAGAGATGGGAATGTTGACCTGGAGCTGCAGGGGTTATACAGAGCACACCCTGGCCACACAGAGATGGGAATGTTGACCTGGAGCTGCAGGGGTTATACAGAGCACACCCTGGCCACACAGAGATGGGAATGTTGACCAGGAGCTGCAGGGGTTATACAGAGCACACCCTGGCCACACAGAGATAGGAATGTTGACCAGGAGCTAAGGGGTTATACAGAGCACATCCTGGCCACACAGAGATGGGAATGTTGACCAGGAGCTGCAGGGGTTATACAGAGCACACCGTTGTCACACACAGAGATGGGAATGTTGACCAGGAGCTGCAGGAGGTATACTGAGCACACCCTGGTCACACAGAGATGGGAATGTTGTCCAGGATCTGCAGGGGTTATACAGAGCACACCCTGACCACACAGAAATGGGAATGTTGACCAGGAGCTGCAGGAGTTATACAGAGCACACCCTGGCCACACTGAGATGGGAATGTTGACCAGGAGCTGCAGGAGTTATACAGAGCACACCCTGGCCACACTGAGATGGGAATGTTGACCAGGAGCTGCAGGAGTTATACAGAGCACACCCTGGACACACGGAGATGGGAATGTTGACCAGGAGCTGCAGGAGTTATACAGAGCACACCCTGGCCACACTGAGATGCGAATGTTGACCAGGAGCTGCAGGGGTTATACAGAGCACACCCTGGCCACACAGAGATAGGAATGTTGACCAGGAGCTAAGGGGTTATACAGAGCACATCCTGGCCACACAGAGATGGAAATGTTACGCAGGAGCTGCAGGGGTTATACAGAGCACACCCTGGTCACACTGAGATGGGAATGTTGACCAGGAGCTGCAGGGGTTATACAGAGCACACCCTGGCCACGCAGAGATGGGAATGTTGACCAGGAGCTGCAGGAGGTATACAGAGCACACCCTGGCCACACTGAGATGGGAATGTTGACCAGGAGCTGCAGGGGTTATACAGAGCACACCCTGGCCACGCAGAGATGGGAATGTTGACCAGGAGCTGCAGGGGTTATACAGAGCACACCCTGGCCACGCAGAGATGGGAATGTTGACCAGGAGCTGCAGGAGGTATACAGAGCACACCCTGGCCACACTGAGATGGGAATGTTGACCTGGAGCTGGGGTTATACAGAGCACACCCTGGCCACACAGAGATGTGTATGTTGACCAGGAGCTGCAGGGGTTATACAGAGCACACCCTGGCCACACAGAGATGGGAATGTTGACCAGGAGCTGCAGGAGTTATACAGAGCACACACTGGACACACAGAGATGGGAATGTTGACCAGGAGCTGCTGTGGTTATACAGAGCACACAATGGCCACACAGAGATGGGAATGTTGACCAGGAGCTGCAATAGTTATACAGAGCACACCCTGACCACACAGAGATGGGAATGTTGACCAGGAGCTGCAGGAGTTATACAGAGCACACCCTGGCCACACAGAGATGGGAATGTTGACCAGTAGCTGCTGGGGTTATACAGAGCACACCCTGGCCACACAGAGATGGGAATGTTGACCAGGAGCTGCAGGGGTTATACAGAGCACAGCCTGGCCTCACACAGAGATGGGAATGTTGACCAGGAGCTGCAGGGGTTATACAGAGCACACCCTGGCCACACAGATGGGAATGTTGACCTGGACTGCAGGGGTTATACAGAGCACACCCTGGCCACACAGAGATCGGAATGATGACCAGGAGCTGCAGGAGTTATACAGAGCACAGCCTGGCCACACAGAGATGGGAATGATGACCAGGAGCTGCAGGAGCTATACAGAGCACACCCTGGCCACACAGACATGGGAATGTTAACCAGGAGCTGCAGGGGTTATACAGAACACACCCTGGCCACACAGAGATGGGAATGTTAACCAGGAGCTGCAGGAGCTAAACCGAGCACACCCTGGCCACACAGAGATGGGAATGTTAACCAGGAGCTGCAGGGGTTATACAGAGCAAACCCTGGCCACACAGAAATCAGAATGTTGACCAGGAGCTGCAGGGGTTATACAGAGCACACCCTGGCCACACAGAGATGGGAATGTTGACCAGGAGTTGCAGGGGTTATACAGAGCACACCCTGGCCACACAGAGATGGGAATGTTGACCAGGAGCTGCAGGGGTTATACAGAGCACACCCTGACCATACAGAGATGGGAATGTTGACCAGGAGCTGCAGGGGTTACACAGAGCACACCCTGGCCACACACAGAGATGGGAATGTTGACCAGGAGCTGCAGGGGTGAAACAGAGCACACCCTGGCCACACAGAGATGGGAATGTTGAGCAGGAGCTGCAGGAGGTATACAGAGCACATCCTGGCCACACAGAGATGGGAATGTTGACCTGGAGCTGCAGGGGTTATACAGAGCACACCCTGGCCACACAGAAATCAGAATGTTGTGCAGGAGCAGCAGGGGTTATACAGAGCACATCCTGGCCACACAGAGATGGGAATGTTGACCTGGAGCTGCAGGGGTTATACAGAGCACACCCTGGCCACACAGAGATCGGAATGTTGAACTGGAGCTGCAGGGGTTATACAGAGCACACCTTGGCCACACAGAGATGGGAATATTGACCAGGAGCTGCAGGGGTTATACAGAACACACCCTGGCCACACAGAGATGGGAATGTTGACCAGGAGCTGCTAGGGTTATCCAGAGCACACCCTGGCCACACAGAGATGGGAATGTTGACCAGGAGCTGCAGTGGTTATACAGAGCACACGCTGGCCACACAGATGGGAATGTTGACCTGGACTGCAGGGGTTATACAGAGCACACCCTGGCCACACAGAGATCGGAATGATGACCAGGAGCTGCAGGAGTTATACAGAGCACAGCCTGGCCACACAGAGATGGGAATGATGACCAGAAGCTGCAGGAGCTATACAGAGCACACCCTGGCCACACAGACATGGGAATGTTAACCAGGAGCTGCAGGGGTTATACAGAACACACCCTGGCCACACAGAGATGGGAATGTTAACCAGGAGCTGCAGGAGCTATACAGAGCACACCCTGGCCACACAGAGATGGGAATGATAACCAGGAGCTGCAGGGGTTATACAGAGCACACCCTGACCATACAGAGATGGGAATGTTGACCAGGAGCTGCAGGGGTGAAACAGAGCACACCCTGGCCACACACAGAGATGGGAATGTTGACCAGGAGCTGCAGGGGTGAAACAGAGCACACCCTGGCCACACAGAGATGGGAATGTTGACCAGGAGCTGCAGGGGTTATACAGAGCACACCCTGGCCACACAGAGATGGGAATGTTGACCAGGAGCTGCAGGGGTTATACAGAGCACACCCTGACCATACAGAGATGGGAATGTTGCGCAGGAGCTGCAGGGGTGAAACAGAGCACACCCTGGCCACACACAGAGATGGGAATGTTGACCAGGAGCTGCAGGGGTGAAACAGAGCACACCCTGGCCACACAGAGATGGGAATGTTGAGCAGGAGCTGCAGGAGGTATACAGAGCACATCCTGGCCACACAGAGATGGGAATGTTGACCTGGAGCTGCAGGGGTTATACAGAGCACACCCTGGCCACACAGAAATCAGAATGTTGTGCAGGAGCTGCAGGGGTTATACAGAGCACACCCTGGCCACACAGAGATCGGAATGATGACCAGGAGCTGCAGGAGTTATACAGAGCACACCCTGGCCACACAGAGATGGGAATGTTGACCAGGAGCTGCAGGAGTTATACAGAGCACACCCTGGCCACACACAGATGGGAATGTTGACCAGGAGCTGCAAGGATTATACAGAGCACACCCTGGCCACACAGAAATCAGAATGTTGACCAGGAGCTGCAGGGGTTATACAGAGCACACCCTGGCCACACAGAGATGGGAATGTTGACCTGGAGCTGCAGGGGTTATACAGAGCACACCCTGGCCACACAGAGATGGGAATGTTGACCTGGAGCTGCAGGGGTTATACAGAGCACACCCTGGCCACACAGAGATGGGAATGTTGACCAGGAGCTGCAGGGGTTATACAGAGCACACCCTGGCCACACAGAGATAGGAATGTTGACCAGGAGCTAAGGGGTTATACAGAGCACATCCTGGCCACACAGAGATGGGAATGTTGACCAGGAGCTGCAGGGGTTATACAGAGCACACCGTTGTCACACACAGAGATGGGAATGTTGACCAGGAGCTGCAGGAGGTATACTGAGCACACCCTGGTCACACAGAGATGGGAATGTTGTCCAGGAGCTGCAGGGGTTATACAGAGCACACCCTGACCACACAGAAATGGGAATGTTGACCAGGAGCTGCAGGAGTTATACAGAGCACACCCTGGCCACACTGAGATGGGAATGTTGACCAGGAGCTGCAGGAGTTATACAGAGCACACCCTGGCCACACTGAGATGGGAATGTTGACCAGGAGCTGCAGGAGTTATACAGAGCACACCCTGGACACACAGAGATGGGAATGTTGACCAGGAGCTGCAGGAGTTATACAGAGCACACCCTGGCCACACTGAGATGGCAATGTTGACCAGGAGCTGCAGGGGTTATACAGAGCACACCCTGGCCACACAGAGATAGGAATGTTGACCAGGAGCTAAGGGGTTATACAGAGCACATCCTGGCCACACAGAGATGGAAATGTTACCCAGGAGCTGCAGGGGTTATACAGAGCACACCCTGGTCACACTGAGATGGAAATGTTGACCAGGAGCTGCAGGTGTTATACAGAGCACACCCTGGCCACGCAGAGATGGGAATGTTGACCAGGAGCTGCAGGAGGTATACAGAGCACACCCTGGCCACACTGAGATGGGAATGTTGACCAGGAGCTGCAGGGGTTATACAGAGCACACCCTGGCCACGCAGAGATGGGAATGTTGACCAGGAGCTGCAGGAGGTATACAGAGCACACCCTGGCCACACTGAGATGGGAATGTTCACCAGGAGCTGCAGGGGTATACAGAGCACACCCTGGCCACACAGAGATGGGAATGTTGACCAGGAGCTGCAGGGGTTATACAGTGCTCATCCTGGCCACACACAGAGATGTGTATGTTGACCAGGAGCTGCAGGGGTTATACAGAGCACACCCTGGCCACACAGAGATGGGAATGTTGACCAGGAGCTGCAGGAGTTATACAGAGCACACACTGGACACACAGAGATGGGAATGTTGACCAGGAGCTGCTGTGGTTATACAGAGCACACAATGGCCACACAGAGATGGGAATGTTGACCAGGAGCTGCAATAGTTATACAGAGCACACCCTGACCACACAGAGATGGGAATGTTGACCAGGAGCTGCAGGAGTTATACAGAGCACACCCTGGCCACACAGAGATGGGAATGTTGACCAGTAGCTGCTGGGGTTATACAGAGCACACCCTGGCCACACAGAGATGGGAATGTTGACCAGGAGCTGCAGGGGTTATACAGAGCACAGCCTGGCCTCACACAGAGATGGGAATGTTGACCAGGAGCTGCAGGGGTTATACAGAGCACACCCTGGCCACACAGATGGGAATGTTGACCTGGACTGCAGGGGTTATACAGAGCACACCCTGGCCACACAGAGATCGGAATGATGACCAGGAGCTGCAGGAGTTATACAGAGCACAGCCTGGCCACACAGAGATGGGAATGATGACCAGGAGCTGCAGGAGCTATACAGAGCACACCCTGGCCACACAGACATGGGAATGTTAACCAGGAGCTGCAGGGGTTATACAGAACACACCCTGGCCACACAGAGATGGGAATGTTAACCAGGAGCTGCAGGAGCTATACAGAGCACACCCTGGCCACACAGAGATGGGAATGTTAACCAGGAGCTGCAGGGGTTATACAGAGCAAACCCTGGCCACACAGAAATCAGAATGTTGACCAGGAGCTGCAGGGGTTATACAGAGCACACCCTGGCCACACAGAGATGGGAATGTTGACCAGGAGTTGCAGGGGTTATACAGAGCACACCCTGGCCACACAGAGATGGGAATGTTGACCAGGAGCTGCAGGGGTTATACAGAGCACACCCTGACCATACAGAGATGGGAATGTTGACCAGGAGCTGCAGGGGTTACACAGAGCACACCCTGGCCACACACAGAGATGGGAATGTTGACCAGGAGCTGCAGGGGTGAAACAGAGCACACCCTGGCCACACAGAGATGGGAATGTTGAGCAGGAGCTGCAGGAGGTATACAGAGCACATCCTGGCCACACAGAGATGGGAATGTTGACCTGGAGCTGCAGGGGTTATACAGAGCACACCCTGGCCACACAGAAATCAGAATGTTGTGCAGGAGCAGCAGGGGTTATACAGAGCACATCCTGGCCACACAGAGATGGGAATGTTGACCTGGAGCTGCAGGGGTTATACAGAGCACACCCTGGCCACACAGAAATCAGAATGTTGACCAGGAGCTGCAGGGGTTATACAGAGCACACCCTGGCCACACAGAGATGGGAATGTTGACCAGGAGTTGCAGGGGTTATACAGAGCACACCCTGGCCACACAGAGATGGGAATGTTGACCAGGAGCTGCAGGGGTTATACAGAGCACACCCTGACCATACAGAGATGGGAATGTTGACCAGGAGCTGCAGGGGTTACACAGAGCACACCCTGGCCACACACAGAGATGGGAATGTTGACCAGGAGCTGCAGGGGTGAAACAGAGCACACCCTGGCCACACAGAGATGGGAATGTTGAGCAGGAGCTGCAGGAGGTATACAGAGCACATCCTGGCCACACAGAGATGGGAATGTTGACCTGGAGCTGCAGGGGTTATACAGAGCACACCCTGGCCACACAGAAATCAGAATGTTGTGCAGGAGCTGCAGGGGTTATACAGAGCACACCCTGGCCACACAGAAATCAGAATGTTGTGCAGGAGCTGCAGGGGTTATACAGAGCACATCCTGGCCACACAGAGATCGGAATGATGACCAGGAGCTGCAGGAGTTATACAGAGCACACCCTGGCCACACAGAGATGGGAATGTTGACCAGGAGCTGCAGGAGTTATACAGAGCACACCCTGGCCACACACAGATGGGAATGTTGACCAGGAGCTTCAAGGATTATACAGAGCACACCCTGGCCACACAGAAATCAGAATGTTGAGCAGGAGCTGCAGGGGTTCTCCAGAGCACACCCTGGCCATACAGAGATGGGAATGTTGACCAGGAGCTGCAGGGGTGAAACAGAGCACACCCTGGCCACACAGAGATGGGAATGTTGAGCAGGAGCTGCAGGAGGTATACAGAGCACATCCTGGCCACACAGAGATGGGAATGTTGACCTGGAGCTGCAGGGGTTATACAGAGCACACCCTGGCCACACAGTAATGGGAATGTTGACCAGGAGCTGCAGGGGTTATACAGAGCACACCGTGACCACACAGTGATGGGAATGTTGACCAGGAGCTACAGGGGTTATACATAGCACTCCCTGGCCACACACAGATGGGAATGTTGACCAGGAGCTGCAGGGGTTATACAGAGCCCAACCCTGGCCACACAGAGATGGGAATGTTGACCAGGTGCTGCAGGGGTTATACAGTACACATCCTGTCCACACACAGATGGGAATATTCACCAGGAGCTACAGGAGTATGCAGAGCACACCCTGGCCACACAGAGATGGGAATGTTAACCAGTAGCTGCAGGGGTTACACAGAGCACACCCTGGCCACACAGAGATGGGAATGTTGACCAGTAGCTGCAGGGGTTATACAGAGCACACCCTGTCCACACTGAGATGGGAATGTTGACCAGGAGCTGCCAGGGTTATACAGGGCACTCCCTGGCCACACAGATGGGATTGTTGACCAGGACCTGCAGGGGTTATACAGAGCACACCCTGGCCACACACAGATGGGAATGTTGACCAGGAGCTGCAGGGGTTATACAGAGCACACCCTGGCCACACAGAGATGGGAATGTTGACCTGGAGCTGCAGGGGTTATACAGAGCACACCCTGGCCACACAGAGATGGGAATGTTGACCTGGAGCTGCAGGGCTTATACAGAGCACACCCTGGCCACACAGAGATGGGAATGTTGACCAGGAGCTGCAGGGGTTATACAGAGCACACCCTGGCCACACAGAGATAGGAATGTTGACCAGGAGCTAAGGGGTTATACAGAGCACATCCTGGCCACACAGAGATGGGAATGTTGACCAGGAGCTGCAGGGGTTATACAGAGCACACCGTTGTCACACACAGAGATGGGAATGTTGACCAGGAGCTGCAGGAGGTATACTGAGCACACCCTGGTCACACAGAGATGGGAATGTTGTCCAGGAGCTGCAGGGGTTATACAGAGCACACCCTGACCACAAAGAAATGGGAATGTTGACCAGGAGCTGCAGGAGTTATACAGAGCACACCCTGGCCACACTGAGATGGGAATGTTGACCAGGAGCTGCAGGAGTTATACAGAGCACACCCTGGCCACACTGAGATGGGAATGTTGACCAGGAGCTGCAGGAGTTATACAGAGCACACCCTGGACATACAGAGATGGGAATGTTGACCAGGAGCTGCAGGAGTTATACAGAGCACACCCTGGCCACACTGAGATGGGAATGTTGACCAGGAGCTGCAGGGGTTATACAGAGCACACCCTGGCCACACAGAGATAGGAATGTTGACCAGGAGCTAAGGGGTTATACAGAGCACATCCTGGCCACACAGAGATGGAAATGTTACCCAGGAGCTGCAGGGGTTATACAGAGCACACCCTGGTCACACTGAGATGGGAATGTTGACCAGGAGCTGCAGGGGTTATACAGAGCACACCCTGGCCACGCAGAGATGGGAATGTTGACCAGGAGCTGCAGGAGGTATACAGAGCACACCCTGGCCACACTGAGATGGGAATGTTGACCAGGAGCTGCAGGGGTTATACAGAGCACACCCTGGCCACGCAGAGATGGGAATGTTGACCAGGAGCTGCAAGGTTATACAGAGCACACCCTGCCCACGCAGAGATGGGAATGTTGACCAGGAGCTGCAGGAGGTATACAGAGCACACCCTGGCCACACAGTGATGGGGATGTTGACCAGGAGCAGGGGTATACAGAGCACAACCTGGCCACACAGATGGGAATGTTCACCAGGAGCTGCAGGAGTTATACAGAGTACACCCTGGCCACACAGAGATGGGAATGTTGACCTGGAGCTACAAGGTTTATACAGAGCACACCCAGGCCACACAGAGATGGGAATGTTGACCAGGAGCTGCAGGGGTTATACAGAGCACACCCTGGCCACACAGAGATGGGAATGTTGACCTGGAGCTACAAGGTTTATACAGAGCACACCCTGGCCACACAGTGATGGGAATGTTGACCAGGAGCTGCAGGGGTTATGCAGAGCACACCCTGGCCACACAGAAATGGGAATGTTGACTAGGAGCTGCAGGAGTTATACAGAGCACACTCTGGCCACACACAGATGGGAATGTTGACCAGGAGCTGCAGGAGTTATACAGAGCACACCCTGGCCACACACAGAGATGGGAATGTTGACCAGGAGCTGCAGGGGTTATACAGTGCTCATCCTGGCCACACACAGAGATGGGAATGTTGACCAGGAGCTGCAGGGGTTATACAGAGCACACCCTGGCCACACAGAGATGGGAATGTTGACCAGGAGCTGCAGGAGTTATACAGAGCACACACTGGACACACAGAGATCGGAATGTTGACCAGGAGCTGCTGTGGTTATACAGAGCACACAATGGCCACACAGAGATGGGAATGTTGACCAGGAGCTGCAATAGTTATACAGAGCACACCCTGACCACACAGAGATGGGAATGTTGACCAGGAGCTGCAGGAGTTATACAGAGCACACCCTGGCCACACAGAGATGGGAATGTTGACCAGTAGCTGCTGGGGTTATACAGAGCACACCCTGGCCACACAGAGATGGGAATGTTGACCAGGAGCTGCAGGGGTTATACAGAGCACAGCCTGGCCTCACACAGAGATGGGAATGTTGACCAGGAGCTGCAGGGGTTATACAGAGCACATCCTGGCTACACACAGAGATGGCAATGTTGAGCAGGAGCTGCTGGGGTTATACAGAGCACACTCTGGCCACACAGAGATGGGAATGTTGACCAAAAGCTGCAGCGAATATACAGAGCACACCCTGGCCACACAGAGATGGGAATGTTGACCAGGAGCTGCAGGGGTTATACAGAGCACACCCTGGCCACACAGAGCTGGGAATGTTGACCAGGAGCTGAAGGGGTTAGACAAAGCACACTCTGGCCACACAGAGATGGGAATGTTGTCCAGGAGCTGCAGGAGTTATACAGAGCACACCCTGGCCACACAGAGATGGGAATGTTGACCAGGAGCTGCAGGGGTATACAGTGCACATCCTGGCCACACACAGAGATGGGAATTTTGACCAGTAGCTGCAGGGGTTATACAGAGCACAGCCTGGCCTCACACAGAGATGGGAATGTTGACCAGGAGCTGCGGGGGTTATGCAGAGCACACCCTGGCCACACAGAGATGGGAATGTTGACCAGAAGCGACTGTCGGTGGCCGGGCATCGATAAGGACATTGAGCAAATGGTGCTCCATTGAGATGTATTTGCAGGCACAGCAGGCGTTGCCTCTCACAGCCCCCCTGTATCCATGGGAATATCCTGGCCTTCCGTTGATGTGGTTACATGTGTATTTCACAAATCCTTTCCTGGAAGAATGTTCCTGAACCTAGAGGATGCCCACTGGAGCTGTTTCAATGTTCAGGAGATGTGGACCACCCCAGAAGCCCCCACAGAGGGGGCTGTCAGAGAGCAGATCAGATGATGTCAGCAGTGATGAAGCTCAACAGACCATTAAACATCAAGGTGGCTGATATCCTGCGCTCGAATTATACCTCACCCCGAACCCCGCCACCCACCCCCACCCCCCACCCCGGCCGTCACTCTGCAGAGCCATTCAGTGGGCATCACTACCAGGCTCGTTTGGACATCATTGGCCCCAACTTGCTGGGAAGATGGAGGTGCCGCTAGATTCCCAATAGAAGAAACAGACTCGGTGAAAGGAGACAGGCCGTTGAAAGTTGGAGATCTGGTCTTTGTCAGGGACTTTGCTTCAGACCACATTGGAAACTCGGCAGAAATGTGGTGATGCTTGGTCCAGTGTCAGACACGGTGGAATTGGCAGGCAGACGGTCCAGTGTTAGACACGGTGGAATTGCCAGACAGACGGCCCAGTGTCAGACACGGTGGAATTACCAGACAGACGGTCCAGTCTCAGACACGGTGGAATTACCAGACAGACGGTCCAGTGTCAGACATGGTGGAATTGCCAGACAGACGGCCCAGTGTCAGACACGGTGGAATTACCAGACAGACGGTCCAGTCTCAGACACGGTGGAATTACCAGACAGACGGTCCAGTGTCAGACATGGTGGAATTGCCAGACAGACGGCCCAGTGTCAGACACGGTGGAATTACCAGGCAGACGGTCCAGTGTCAGACACGGTGGAATTGCCAGACAGACGGCCCAGTGTCAGACACGGTGGAATTACCAGACAGACGGTCCAGTCTCAGACACGGTGGAATTACCAGACAGACGGTCCAGTGTCAGACATGGTGGAATTGCCAGACAGACGGTCCAGTGTCAGACATGGTGGAATTGCCAGACAGACGGTCCAGTCTCAGACATGTTGGAATTGCCAGACAGACGGTCCAGTCTCAGACATGGTGGAATTACCAGACTGACGGTCCAGTGTCAGACACGGTGGAATTACCAGACAGACGGTCCAGTGTCAGACACGGTGGAATTGCCAGACAGACGGTCCAGTCTCAGACACGGTGGAATTGCCAGACAGACGGTCCAGTCTCAGACACGGTGGAATTGCCAGGCAGACGGTCCAGTGTCAGACACGGTGAAATTGCCAGACAGACGGTCCAGTGTCAGACACGGTGGAATTACCAGACAGACGGCCCAGTGTCAGACACGGTGGAATTGCCAGACAGACGGTCCAGTCTCAGACATGGTGGAATTACCAGACAGACGGTCCAGTCTCAGACACGGTGGAATTACCAGACAGACGGTCCAGTGTCAGACACGGTGAAATTGCCAGACAGACGGTCCAGTGTCAGACACGGTGGAATTGCCAGACAGACGGTCCAGTGTCAGACACGGTGAAATTGCCAGACAGACGGTCCAGTGTCAGACACGGTGGAATTACCAGACAGACGGTCCAGTGTCAGACATGGTGGAATTGCCTGGCAGACGGTCCAGTGTCAGACATGGTGGAATTGCCTGGCAGACGGTCCAGTGTCAGACATAGTGGAATTACCAGGCAGACGGTCCAGTGTCAGACACGGTAGAATTGCTAGGCAGACGGTCCAGTGTCAGACATGGTGGAATTGCCAGACAGACGGCCCAGTGTCAGACACGGTGGAATTGCCAGGCAGACGGTCCAGTGTCAGACATGGCGGAATTGCCAGGCAGACGGTCCACTGTCAAACACGGTGGAATTGCCAGGCAGACGGTCCAGTGTCAGACACGGTGGAATTGCCAGGCAGACGGTCCAGTGTCAGACATGGTGGAATTGCCAGGCAGACGGCCCAGTGTCAGACACGGTGGAATTACCAGACAGACGGTCCAGTCTCAGACACGGTGGAATTGCCAGGCAGACAGTCCAGTGTCAGACACGGTGGAATTACCAGACAGACGGCCCAGTGTCAGACACGGTGGAATTGCCAGGCAGACGGTCCAGTGTCAGACACGGTGGAATTACCAGACAGACGGTCCAGTGTCAGACATGGTGGAATTGCCAGACAGACGGTCCAGTCTCAGACACGGTGGAATTGCCAGGCAGACGGTCCAGTGTCAGACATGGTGGAATTACCAGACAGACGGTCCAGTGTCAGACAAGGTTGAATTGCCAGGCAGACGGTCCAGTGTCAGACACGGTGGAATTGCCAGTCAGACGGTCCAGTGTCAGACATGGTGGAATTGCCAGGCAGACGGTCCAGTGTCAGACATGGTGGAATTACCAGACAGACGGTCCAGTGTCAGACACGGTGGAATTGCCAGACAGACGGTCCAGTGTCAGACATGGTGGAATTGCCAGACAGACGGTCCAGTGTCAGACACGGTGGAATTACCAGACAGACGGCCCAGTGTCAGACACGGTGGAATTGCCAGACAGACGGTCCAGTGTCAGACATGGTGGAATTACCAGACAGACGGTCCAGTGTCAGACACGGTGGAATTACCAGACAGACGGCCCAGTGTCAGACACGGTGGAATTGTCAGGCAGACGGTCCAGTCTCAGACACGGTGGAATTACCAGACAGACGGCCCAGTGTCAGACAGGGTGGAATTACCAGGCGGACTGTCCAGTGTCAGACATGGTGGAATTACCAGACAGACGGTCCAGTGTCAGACACGGTGGAATTACCAGGCAGACGGTCCAGTGTCAGACATGGTGGAATTACCAGGCAGACGGTCCAGTGTCAGACAAGGTGGAATTGCCAGGCAGACGGTCCAGTGTCAGACACGGTGGAATTGCCAGACAGACGGTCCAGTGTCAGACATGGTGGAATTGCCGGATAGACGGTCCAGTGTCAGACATGGTGGAATTACCAGACAGACGGTCCAGTGTCAGACACGGTGGAATTACCAGACAGACGGCCCAGTGTCAGACATGGTGGAATTGCCAGGCAGACGGTCCAGTGTCAGACACGGTGGAATTGCCAGGCAGACGGTCCAGTGTCAGACATGGTGGAATTGCCAAGCAGACGGTCCAGTGTCAGACACGGTGGAATTACCAGGCAGACGGTCCAGTGTCAGACATGGTGGAATTACCAGACAGACGGTCCAGTGTCAGACACGGTGGAATTACCAGACAGACGGTCCAGTGTCAGACACGGTGGAATTGCCAGACAGACGGTCCAGTGTCAGACACGGTGGAATTACCAGACAGACGGTCCAGTGTCAGACACGGTGGAATTGCCAGTCAGACGGTCCAGTGTCAGACATGGTGGAATTGCCAGGCAGACGGTCCAGTGTCAGACACGGTGGAATTGCCAGGCAGACGGTCCAGTCTCAGACACGGTGGAATTACCAGGCAGACGGTCCAGTGTCAGACATGGTGGAATTACCAGACAGACGGTCCAGTGTCAGACACGGTGGAATTGCCAGACAGACGGTCCAGTGTCAGACACGGTGGAATTGCCAGACAGACGGTCCAGTGTCAGACACGGTGGAATTGCCAGACAGACGGTCCAGTGTCAGACACGGTGGAATTACCAGACAGACGGTCCAGTGTCAGACATGGTGGAATTGCCAGACAGACGGTCCAGTGTCAGACATGGTGGAATTACCAGGCAGACGGTCCAGTCTCAGACACGGTGGAATTACCAGGCAGACGGTCCAGTGTCAGACATGGTGGAATTACCAGACAGACGGTCCAGTGTCAGACACGGTGGAATTGTCAGACAGACGGTCCAGTGTCAGACACGGTGGAATTACCAGACAGACGGTCCAGTCTCAGACATGGTGGAATTACCAGGCAGACGTTCCAGTCTCAGACACGGTGGAATTGCCAGACAGACGGTCCAGTGTCAGACACGGTGGAATTGCCAGGCAGACGGTCCAGTCTCAGACAGGGTGGAATTGCCAGACAGACGGCCCAGTGTCAGACACGGTGGAATTACCAGGCAGACGGTCCAGTGTCAGACACGGTGGAATTGCCAGACAGACGGTCCAGTGTCAGACACGGTGGAATTGTCAGACAGACGGTCCAGTGTCAGACACGGTGGAATTACCAGGCAGACGGTCCAGTGTCAGACACGGTGGAATTACCAGGCAGACGGCCCAGTGTCAGACACGGTGGAATTACCAGACAGACGGTCCAGTGTCAGACACGGTGGAATTACCAGGCAGACGGTCCAGTGTCAGACACGGTGGAATTACCAGACAGACGGTCCAGTCTCAGACATGGTGGAATTGCCAGGCAGACGGCCCAGTGTCAGACAGGGTGGAATTGCCAGACAGACGGTCCAGTGTCAGACACGGTGGAATTGCCAGACAGACGGCCCAGTCTCAGACACGGTGGAATTGCCAGACAGACGGTCCAGTGTCAGACACGGTGGAATTGCCAGACAGGTGGTCCAGTGTCAGACACGGTGGAATTGCCAGGCAGACGGTCCAGTGTCAGACATGGTGGAATTACCAGGCAGACGGTCCAGTGTCAGACACGGTGGAATTGCCAGGCAGACGGTCCAGTGTCAGACATGGTGGAATTGCCAGACAGACGGTCCAGTGTCAGACACGGTGGAATTACCAGACAGACGGCCCAGTGTCAGACACGGTGGAATTACCAGACAGACGGTCCAGTCTCAGACATGGTGGAATTACCAGGCAGACGGTCCAGTGTCAGACACGGTGGAATTACCAGACAGACGGTCCAGTGTCAGACACGGTGGAATTGCCAGACAGACGGTCCAGTATCAGACACGGTGGAATTACCAGGCAGACGGTCCAGTGTCAGACACGGTGGAATTGCCAGACAGACGGTCCAGTGTCAGACACGGTGGAATTGCCGGACATACGGTCCAGTTTCAGACACGGTGGAATTGCCAGACAGACGGTCCAGTGTCAGACACGGTGGAATTGCCAGACAGACGGTCCAGTGTCAGACAGGGTGGAATTGCCAGACAGACGGTCCAGTCTCAGACATGGTGGAATTGCCAGACAGACGTTCCAGTGTCAGACACGGTGGAATTGCCAGACAGACGGTCCAGTGTCAGACATGGTGGAATTACCAGACAGACGGTCCAGTGTCAGACATGGTTGAATTGCCAGACAGACGGTCCAGTCTCAGACATGGTTGAATTGCCAGACAGACGGTCCAGTGTCAGACATGGTGGAATTACCAGACAGACGGTCCAGTGTCAGACATTGTGGAATTACCAGGCAGACGGTCCAGTCTCAGACACGGTGGAATTGCCAGACAGACGGTCCAGTGTCAGACACGGTGGAATTGCCAGACAGACGGTCCAGTGTCAGACAGGGTGGAATTACCAGGCAGACGGCCCAGTCTCAGACACGGTGGAATTACCAGACAGACGGTCCAGTGTCAGACACGGTGGAATTGCCAGGCAGACGGTCCAGTCTCAGACATGGTGGAATTACCAGACAGATGGTCCAGTGTCAGACACGGTGGAATTACCAGACAGATGGTCCAGTGTCAGACACGGTGGAATTGCCAGGCAGACGGTCCAGTCTCAGACACGGTGGAATTGCCAGACAGACGGGCCAGTGTCAGACACGGTGGAATTACCAGACAGACGGTCCAGTGTCAGACACGGTGGAATTGCCAGGCAGACGGTCCAGTGTCAGACACGGTGGAATTACCAGACAGACGGTCCAGTGTCAGACACGGTGGAATTACCAGACAGACGGTCCAGTGTCAGACACGGTGGAATTGCCAGGCAGACGGTCCAGTGTCAGACACGGTGGAATTACCAGACAGACGGTCCAGTCTCAGGCACGGTGGAATTACCAGACAGACGGTCCAGTGTCAGACACGGTGGAATTACCAGGCAGACGGTCCAGTGTCAGACACGGTGGAATTGCCAGACAGACGGCCCAGTCTCAGACATGGTGGAATTACCAGACAGACGGCCCAGTGTCAGACACGGTGGAATTACCAGACAGACGGTCCAGTGTCAGACACGGTGGAATTACCAGACAGACGGTCCAGTGTCAGACACGGTGGAACTGCCAGGCAGACGGTCCAGTGTCAGACATGGTGGAATTACCAGGCAGACGGTCCAGTGTCAGACACGGTGGAATTGCCAGACAGACGGTCCAGTATCAGACACGGTGGAATTACCAGACAGACGGTCCAGTGTCAGACACGGTGGAATTACCAGACAGACGGTTCAGTGTCAGACATGGTGGAATTACCAGACAGACAGTCCAGTGTCAGACACGGTGGAATTGCCAGACAGACGGTCCAGTCTCAGACATGGTGGAATTGCCAGGCAGACGGTCCAGTGTCAGACACGGTGGAATTGCCAGGCAGACGGTCCAGTCTCAGACACGGTGGAATTACCAGACAGACGGTCCAGTGTCAGAGACGGTGGAATTGCCAGGCAGACGGTCCAGTCTCAGACACGGTGGAATTGCCAGACAGACGGCCCAGTGTCAGACATGGTGGAATTACCAGGCAGACGGTCCAGTCTCAGACACGGTGGAATTGCCAGGCAGACGGTCCAGTCTCAGAAACGGTGGAATTACCAGACAGACGGTCCAGTCTCAGACACGGTGGAATTGCCAGGCAGACGGTCCAGTGTCAGACACGGTGGAATTACCAGACAGACGGTCCAGTCTCAGACACGGTGGAATTGCCAGGCAGACGGTCCAGTCTCAGAAACGGTGGAATTACCAGACAGACGGTCCAGTCTCAGACACGGTGGGATTGCCAGGCAGACGGTCCAGTGTCAGACACGGTGGAATTGCCAGGCAGACGGCCCAGTGTCAGACACGGTGGAATTACCAGACAGACGGTCCAGTGTCAGACACGGTGGAATTACCAGACAGACGGTCCAGTCTCAGACATGGTGGAATTGCCAGACAGACGGTCCAGTGTCAGACACGGTGGAATTGCCAGACAGACGGTCCAGTGTCAGACACGGTGGAATTGCCAGGCAGACGGTCCAGTGTCAGACACGGTGGAATTACCAGACAGACGGTCCAGTGTCAGACACGGTGGAATTGCCAGACAGACGGTCCAGTGTCAGACACGGTGGAATTGCCAGGCAGACGGTCCAGTGTCAGACACGGTGGAATTACCAGACAGACGGTCCAGTGTCAGACACGGTGGAATTACCAGACAGACGGTCCAGTGTCAGACATGGTGGAATTACCAGACAGACGGTCCAGTGTCAGACACGATGGAATTGCCAGACAGACGGTCCAGTGTCAGACACGGTGGAATTACCAGACAGACGGTCCAGTGTCAGACACGGTGGAATTGCCAGGCAGACGGTCCAGTCTCAGACACGGTGGAATTGCCAGACAGACGGCCCAGTGTCAGACACGGTGGAATTGCCAGGCAGACGGCCCAGTCTCAGACACGGTGGAATTACCAGACAGACGGTCCAGTGTCAGACACGGTGGAATTACCAGACAGACGGTCCAGTGTCAGACACGGTGGAATTACCAGACAGACGGCCCAGTGTCAGACACGGTGGAATTGCCAGACAGACGGCCCAGTGTCAGACACGGTGGAATTGCCAGGCAGACGGCCCAGTGTCAGACACGGTGGAATTACCAGGCAGACGGTTCAGTGTCAGACATGGTGGAATTGCCAGACAGACGGCCCAGTCTCAGACACGGTGGAATTACCAGACAGACGGCCCAGTCTCAGACACGGTGGAACTACCAGACAGACGGCCCAGTCTCAGACACGGTGGAATTACCAGACAGACGGCCCAGTCTCAGACACGGTGGAATTGCCAGGCAGACGGCCCAGTGTCAGACATGGTGGAATTGCCAGGCAGACGGTCCAGTCTCAGACACGGTGGAATTACCAGACAGACGGCCCAGTCTCAGACACGGTGGAATTACCAGACAGACGGCCCAGTCTCAGACACGGTGGAATTACCAGACAGGCGGCCCAGTCTCAGACACGGTGGAATTGCCAGGCAGACGGCACAGTGTCAGACACGGTGGAATTGCCAGACAGACGGTCCAGTCTCAGACATGGTGGAATTGCCAGGCAGACGGTCCAGTGTCAGACACGGTGGAATTACCAGACAGACGGCCCAGTGTCAGACACGGTGGAATTACCAGACAGACGGTCCAGTGTCAGACATGGTGGAATTACCAGACAGACGGCCCAGTGTCAGACAGGGTGGAATTACCAGGCAGACGGTCCAGTGTCAGACATGGTGGAATTACCAGACAGACGGTCCAGTGTCAGACACGGTGGAATTACCAGACAGACGGTCCAGTCTCAGACACGGTGGAATTACCAGACAGACGGCCCAGTCTCAGACACGGTGGAATTACCAGACAGACGGTCCAGTCTCAGACACGGTGGAATTACCAGACAGACGGCCCAGTCTCAGACACGGTGGAATTACCAGACAGACGGTCCAGTCTCAGACACGGTGGAATTACCAGACAGACGGCCCAGTGTCAGACACGGTGGAATTACCAGACAGACGGTCCAGTGTCAGACACGGTGGAATTGCCAGACAGACGGTCCAGTCTCAGACACGGTGGAATTACCAGACTGACGGCCCAGTGTCAGACATGGTGGAATTACCAGACAGACGGCCCAGTCTCAGACACGGTGGAATTACCAGACAGACGGTCCAGTGTCAGACACGGTGGAATTACCAGACAGACGGTCCAGTCTCAGACACGGTGGAATTACCAGACAGACGGTCCAGTGTCAGACACGGTGGAATTACCAGACAGACGGTCCAGTGTCAGACATGGTGGAATTACCAGACAGACGGTCCAGTGTCAGACATGGTGGAATTACCAGACAGACGGTCCAGTCTCAGACACGGTGGAATTACCAGACAGACGGCCCAGTGTCAGACACGGTGGAATTACCAAGCAGACGGTCCAGTGTCAGACATGGTGGAATTGCCAGGCAGACGGTCCAGTGTCAGACACGGTGGAATTGCCAGACAGACGGTCCAGTCTCAGACACGGTGGAATTGCCAGACAGACGGTCCAGTGTCAGACACGGTGGAATTGCCAGACAGACGGTCCAGTGTCAGACACGGTGGAATTACCAGACAGACGGTCCAGTGTCAGACACGGTGGAATTGCCAGACAGACGGTCCAGTATCAGACACGGTGGAATTACCAGGCAGACGGTCCAGTGTCAGACACGGTGGAATTGCCAGACAGGCGGTCCAGTGTCAGACACGGTGGAATTACCAGGCAGACGGTCCAGTATCAGACACGGTGGAATTACCAGACAGACGGTCCAGTGTCAGACACGGTGGAATTGCCAGGCAAACGGTCCAGTGTCAGACACGGTGGAATTGCCAGACAGATGGTCCAGTATCAGACACGGTGGAATTGCCAGGCAGACGGCCCAGTGTCAGACACGGTGGAATTGCCAGGCAGACGGTCCAGTGTCAGACACGGTGGAATTACCAGGCAGACGGTCCAGTGTCAGACAGGGTGGAATTGCCAGACAGACGGCCCAGTCTCAGACACGGTGGAATTACCAGACAGACGTTCCAGTGTCAGACACGGTTGAATTACCAGTCAGACGGTCCAGTGTCAGACACGGTGGAATTGCCAGGCAGACGGCCCAGTGTCAGACACGGTGGAATTGCCAGGCAGACGGTCCAGTGTCAGACACGGTGGAATTGCCAGGCAGACGGTCCAGTGTCAGACACGGTGGAATTGCCAGACAGACGGTCCAGTGTCAGACATGGTGGAATTACCAGACAGACGGTCCAGTGTCAGACACGGTGGAATTGCCAGGCAGACGGTCCAGTCTCAGATACGGTGGAATTACCAGACAGACGGTCCAGTCTCAGACACGGTGGAATTGCCAGGCAGACGGCCCAGTGTCAGACACGGTGGAATTGCCAGACAGACGGTCCAGTGTCAGACATGGTGGAATTACCAGACAGACGGCCCAGTCTCAGACACGGTGGAATTACCAGGCAGACGGTCCAGTGTCAGACACGGTGGAATTACCAGACAGACGGTCCAGTGTCAGACACGGTGGGATTACCAGACAGACGGTCCAGTCTCAGACACGGTGGAATTACCAGGCAGACGGCCCAGTGTCAGACACGGTGGAATTGCCAGGCAGACGGTCCAGTGTCAGACACGGTGGAATTGCCAGACAGACGGTCCAGTCTCAGACACGGTGGAATTACCAGGCAGACGGTCCAGTGTCAGACATGGTGGAATTACCAGACAGACGGTCCAGTCTCAGACACGGTGGAATTGCCAGACAGACGGTCCAGTGTCAGACACGGTGGAATTGC
Organism: Scyliorhinus torazame; assembly: GCF_047496885.1. NCBI lineage: Eukaryota > Metazoa > Chordata > Chondrichthyes > Carcharhiniformes > Scyliorhinidae > Scyliorhinus > Scyliorhinus torazame. The sequence goes on from NW_027307772.1 coordinate 1,077,222, forward strand.
CAGACAGACGGTCCAGTGTCAGACACGGTGGAATTACCAGACAGACGGTCCAGTGTCAGACACGGTGGAATTGCCAGACAGACGGTCCAGTCTCAGACACGGTGGAATTACCAGGCAGACGGTCCAGTGTCAGACATGGTGGAATTACCAGACAGACGGTCCAGTCTCAGACACGGTGGAATTGCCAGACAGACGGTCCAGTGTCAGACACGGTGGAATTGCCAGACAGACGGTCCAGTGTCAGACACGGTGGAATTACCAGACAGACGGTCCAGTGTCAGACACGGTGGAATTACCAGACAGACGGTCCAGTCTCAGACACGGTGGAATTGCCAGACAGACGGTCCAGTGTCAGACACGGTGGAATTGCCAGACAGACGGTCCAGTGTCAGACACGGTGGAATTACCAGACAGACGGTCCAGTGTCAGACACGGTGGAATTGCCAGTCAGACGGTCCAGTATCAGACACGGTGGAATTACCAGGCAGACGGTCCTGTGTCAGACACGGTGGAATTGCCAGGCAGACGGTCCAGTGTCAGACACGGTGGAATTACCAGACAGACGGTCCAGTGTCAGACACGGTGGAATTGCCAGACAGACGGTCCAGTGTCAGACACGGTGGAATTGCCAGGCAGACGGTCCAGTGTCAGACACGGTGGAATTACCAGACAGACGGTCCAGTGTCAGACACGGTGGAATTGCCAGACAGACGGTCCAGTATCAGACACGGTGGAATTGCCAGGCAGACAGCCCAGTGTCAGACACGGTGGAATTGCCAGGCAGACGGTCCAGTGTCAGACACGGTGGAATTACCAGGCAGACGGTCCAGTGTCAGACAGGGTGGAATTGCCAGACAGACGGCCCAGTCTCAGACACGGTGGAATTACCAGACAGACGTTCCAGTGTCAGACACGGTTGAATTACCAGTCAGACGGTCCAGTGTCAGACACGGTGGAATTGCCAGGCAGACGGCCCAGTGTCAGACACGGTGGAATTGCCAGGCAGACGGTCCAGTGTCAGACATGGTGGAATTGCCAGGCAGACGGTCCAGTGTCAGACACGGTGGAATTGCCAGACAGACGGTCCAGTGTCAGACATGGTGGAATTACCAGACAGACGGTCCAGTGTCAGACACGGTGGAATTGCCAGGCAGACGGTCCAGTCTCAGACACGGTGGAATTACCAGACAGACGGTCCAGTCTCAGACACGGTGGAATTGCCAGGCAGACGGCCCAGTGTCAGACACGGTGGAATTGCCAGGCAGACGGTCCAGTGTCAGACACGGTGGAATTACCAGACAGAGGGTCCAGTGTCAGACACGGTGGAATTACCAGGCAGACGGTCCAGTGTCAGACACGGTGGAATTACCAGACAGACGGTCCAGTGTCAGACACGGTGGAATTACCAGGCAGACGGTCCAGTGTCAGACACGGTGGAATTACCAGACAGACGGTCCAGTGTCAGACACGGTGGAATTACCAGGCAGACGGTCCAGTGTCAGACACGGTGGAATTACCAGACAGACGGTCCAGTGTCAGACACGGTGGAATTACCAGGCAGACGGTCCAGTGTCAGACACGGTGGAATTACCAGACAGACGGCCCAGTGTCAGACACGGTGGAATTGCCAGACAGACGGTCCAGTGTCAGACACGGTGGAATTACCAGACAGACGGTCCAGTGTCAGACACGGTGGAATTACCAGGCAGACGGTCCAGTGTCAGACACGGTGGAATTACCAGACAGACGGTCCAGTGTCAGACAGGGTGGAATTACCAGGCAGACGGTCCAGTGTCAGACACGGTGGAATTACCAGACAGACGGTCCAGTGTCAGACACGGTGGAATTACCAGGCAGACGGTCCAGTGTCAGACACGGTGGAATTACCAGACAGACGGTCCAGTGTCAGACATGGTGGAATTACCAGGCAGACGGTCCAGTGTCAGACACGGTGGAATTACCAGACAGACGGCCCAGTGTCAGACATGGTGGAATTACCAGGCAGACGGTCCAGTGTCAGACACGGTGGAATTACCAGACAGACGGTCCAGTCTCAGACACGGTGGAATTGCCAGACAGACGGCCCAGTGTCAGACACGGTGGAATTACCAGACAGACGGTCCAGTCTCAGACACGGTGGAATTACCAGGCAGACGACCCAGTGTGAGACACGGTGGAATTACCAGACAGACGGTCCAGTCTCAGACACGGTGGAATTACCAGGCAGACGACCCAGTGTCAGACACGGTGGAATTACCAGACAGACGGTCCAGTGTCAGACACGGTGGAATTACCAGGCAGACGGTCCAGTCTCAGACACGGTGGAATTACCAGACAGACGGCCCAGTCTCAGACACGGTGGAATTGCCAGACAGACGGTCCAGTGTCAGACACGGTGGAATTACCAGACAGACGGTCCAGTGTCAGACATGGTGGAATTGCCAGACAGACGGTCCAGTGTCAGACACGGTGGAATTGCCAGACAGACGGTCCAGTCTCAGACACGGTGGAATTACCAGACAGACGGTCCAGTGTCAGACACGGTGGAATTGCCAGACAGACGGCCCAGTCTCAGACACGGTGGAATTACCAGACAGACGGTCCAGTCTCAGACACGGTGGAATTACCAGTCAGACGGTCCAGTGTCAGACACGGTGGAATTGCCAGACAGACGGTCCAGTCTCAGACACGGTGGAATTACCAGTCAGACGGTCCAGTGTCAGACACGGTGGAATTGCCAGACAGACGGTCCAGTGTCAGACATGGTGGAATTGCCAGACAGACGGTCCAGTGTCAGACATGGTGGAATTACCAGACAGACGGTCCAGTCTCAGACACGGTGGAATTGCCAGACAGACGGCCCAGTCTCAGACACGGTGGAATTACCAGACAGACGTTCCAGTGTCAGACACGGTTGAATTACCAGTCAGACGGTCCAGTGTCAGACACGGTGGAATTGCCAGGCAGACGGCCCAGTGTCAGACACGGTGGAATTGCCAGGCAGACGGTCCAGTGTCAGACACGGTGGAATTGCCAGGCAGACGGTCCAGTGTCAGACACGGTGGAATTGCCAGACAGACGGTCCAGTGTCAGACATGGTGGAATTACCAGACAGACGGTCCAGTGTCAGACACGGTGGAATTGCCAGGCAGACGGTCCAGTCTCAGATACGGTGGAATTACCAGACAGACGGTCCAGTCTCAGACACGGTGGAATTGCCAGGCAGACGGCCCAGTGTCAGACACGGTGGAATTGCCAGACAGACGGTCCAGTGTCAGACATGGTGGAATTACCAGACAGACGGTCCAGTCTCAGACACGGTGGAATTACCAGGCAGACGGCCCAGTGTCAGACACGGTGGAATTGCCAGGCAGACGGTCCAGTGTCAGACACGGTGGAATTGCCAGACAGACGGTCCAGTCTCAGACACGGTGGAATTACCAGGCAGACGGTCCAGTGTCAGACATGGTGGAATTACCAGACAGACGGTCCAGTCTCAGACACGGTGGAATTGCCAGACAGACGGTCCAGTGTCAGACACGGTGGAATTGCCAGACAGACGGTCCAGTGTCAGACACGGTGGAATTACCAGACAGACGGTCCAGTGTCAGACACGGTGGAATTGCCAGACAGACGGTCCAGTATCAGACACGGTGGAATTGCCAGACAGACGGTCCAGTGTCAGACACGGTGGAATTGCCAGACAGACGGTCCAGTGTCAGACACGGTGGAATTACCAGGCAGACGGTCCAGTGTCAGACACGGTGGAATTGCCAGACAGACGGTCCAGTATCAGACACGGTGGAATTGCCAGGCAGACGGCCCAGTGTCAGACACGGTGGAATTGCCAGGCAGACGGTCCAGTGTCAGACACGGTGGAATTACCAGGCAGACGGTCCAGTGTCAGACAGGGTGGAATTGCCAGACAGACGGCCCAGTCTCAGACACGGTGGAATTACCAGACAGACGTTCCAGTGTCAGACACGGTTGAATTACCAGTCAGACGGTCCAGTGTCAGACACGGTGCAATTGCCAGGCAGACGGCCCAGTGTCAGACACGGTGGAATTGCCAGGCAGACGGTCCAGTGTCAGACATGGTGGAATGGCCAGGCAGACGGTCCAGTGTCAGACACGGTGGAATTGCCAGACAGACGGTCCAGTGTCAGACATGGTGGAATTACCAGACAGACGGTCCAGTGTCAGACACGGTGGAATTGCCAGGCAGACGGTCCAGTCTCAGACACGGTGGAATTGCCAGACAGACGGTCCAGTGTCAGACAGGGTGGAATTACCAGGCAGACGGTCCTGTGTCAGACACGGTGGAATTGCCAGGCAGACGGTCCAGTGTCAGACACGGTGGAATTACCAGACAGACGGTCCAGTGTCAGACACGGTGGAATTGCCAGACAGACGGTCCAGTCTCAGACACGGTGGAATTACCAGACAGACGGTCCAGTGTCAGACATGGTGGAATTACCAGACAGACGGTCCAGTGTCAGACACGGTGGAATTGCCAGGCAGACGGTCCAGTGTCAGACACGGTGGAATTACCAGACAGACGGTCCAGTGTCAGACACGGTGGAATTGCCAGACAGACGGTCCAGTATCAGACACGGTGGAATTGCCAGGCAGACGGTCCAGTGTCAGACACGGTGGAATTACCAGGCAGACGGTCCAGTGTCAGACAGGGTGGAATTGCCAGACAGACGGCCCAGTCTCAGACACGGTGGAATTACCAGACAGACGTTCCAGTGTCAGACACGGTTGAATTACCAGTCAGACGGTCCAGTGTCAGACACGGTGGAATTGCCAGGCAGACGGCCCAGTGTCAGACACGGTGGAATTGCCAGGCAGACGGTCCAGTGTCAGACATGGTGGAATTGCCAGGCAGACGGTCCAGTGTCAGACACGGTGGAATTGCCAGACAGACGGTCCAGTGTCAGACATGGTGGAATTACCAGACAGACGGTCCAGTGTCAGACACGGTGGAATTGCCAGGCAGACGGTCCAGTCTCAGACACGGTGGAATTACCAGACAGACGGTCCAGTGTCAGACATGGTGGAATTACCAGACAGACGGTCCAGTCTCAGACACGGTGGAATTGCCAGGCAGACGGTCCAGTGTCAGACACGGTGGAATTACCAGACAGACGGTCCAGTGTCAGACACGGTGGAATTACCAGGCAGACGGTCCAGTGTCAGACACGGTGGAATTACCAGACAGACGGTCCAGTGTCAGACACGGTGGAATTACCAGGCAGACGGTCCAGTGTCAGACACGGTGGAATTACCAGACAGACGGTCCAGTGTCAGACACGGTGGAATTACCAGGCAGACGGTCCAGTGTCAGACACGGTGGAATTACCAGACAGACGGTCCAGTGTCAGACACGGTGGAATTGCCAGGCAGACGGTCCAGTGTCAGACACGGTGGAATTACCAGACAGACGGCCCAGTGTCAGACACGGTGGAATTGCCAGACAGACGGTCCAGTGTCAGACACGGTGGAATTACCAGACAGACGGTCCAGTGTCAGACACGGTGGAATTACCAGGCAGACGGTCCAGTGTCAGACACGGTGGAATTACCAGGCAGACGGTCCAGTGTCAGACACGGTGGAATTACCAGACAGACGGTCCAGTGTCAGACACGGTGGAATTACCAGGCAGACGGTCCAGTGTCAGACACGGTGGAATTACCAGACAGACGGTCCAGTGTCAGACATGGTGGAATTACCAGGCAGACGGTCCAGTGTCAGACACGGTGGAATTACCAGACAGACGGCCCAGTGTCAGACATGGTGGAATTACCAGGCAGACGGTCCAGTGTCAGACACGGTGGAATTACCAGACAGACGGTCCAGTCTCAGACACGGTGGAATTGCCAGACAGACGGCCCAGTGTCAGACACGGCGGAATTACCAGACAGACGGTCCAGTCTCAGACACGGTGGAATTACCAGGCAGACGACCCAGTGTGAGACACGGTGGAATTACCAGGCAGACGGTCCAGTCTCAGACACGGTGGAATTACCAGACAGACGGCCCAGTCTCAGACACGGTGGAATTGCCAGACAGACGGTCCAGTGTCAGACACGGTGGAATTACCAGACAGACGGTCCAGTGTCAGACATGGTGGAATTGCCAGACAGACGGTCCAGTGTCAGACACGGTGGAATTGCCAGACAGACGGTCCAGTCTCAGACACGGTGGAATTACCAGACAGACGGTCCAGTGTCAGACACGGTGGAATTGCCAGACAGACGGCCCAGTCTCAGACACGGTGGAATTACCAGACAGACGGTCCAGTCTCAGACACGGTGGAATTACCAGTCAGACGGTCCAGTGTCAGACACGGTGGAATTGCCAGACAGACGGTCCAGTCTCAGACACGGTGGAATTACCAGTCAGACGGTCCAGTGTCAGACACGGTGGAATTGCCAGACAGACGGTCCAGTGTCAGACATGGTGGAATTGCCAGACAGACGGTCCAGTGTCAGACATGGTGGAATTACCAGACAGACGGTCCAGTCTCAGACACGGTGGAATTGCCAGACAGACGGCCCAGTCTCAGACACGGTGGAATTACCAGACAGACGGTCCAGTCTCAGACACGGTGGAATTACCAGTCAGACGGTCCAGTATCAGACACGGTGGAATTGCCAGGCAGACGGTCCAGTGTCAGACATGGTGGAATTGCCAGGCAGACGGCCCAGTGTCAGACATGGTGGAATTGCCAGGCAGACGGCCCAGTGTCAGACACGGTGGAATTACCAGACAGACGGTCCAGTGTCAGACACGGTGGAATTGCCAGGCAGACGGTCCAGTGTCAGACATGGTGGAATTACCAGACAGACGGTCCAGTCTCAGACACGGTGGAATTGCCAGACAGACGGTCCAGTGTCAGACATGGTGGAATTACCAGACAGACGGTCCAGTGTCAGACACGGTGGAATTACCAGACAGACGGTCCAGTGTCAGACATGGTGGAATTGCCAGACAGACGGTCCTGTGTCAGACACGGTGGAATTGCCAGGCAGACGGTCCAGTGTCAGACATGGTGGAATTACCAGGCAGACGGTCCAGTGTCAGACACGGTGGAATTACCAGACAGACGGTCCAGTGTCAGACATGGTGGAATTACCAGACAGACGGTCCAGTCTCAGACACGGTGGAATTGCCAGACAGACGGTCCAGTGTCAGACACGGTGGAATTACCAGACAGACGGTCCAGTGTCAGACATGGTGGAATTGCTAGACAGACGGTCCAGTGTCAGACACGGTGGAATTGCCAGGCAGACGGTCCAGTGTCAGACATGGTGGAATTACCAGGCAGACGGTCCAGTGTCAGACACGGTGGAATTACCAGACAGATGGTCCAGTGTCAGGCATGGTGGAATTACCAGACAGACGGTCCAGTCTCAGACACGGTGGAATTACCAGGCAGACTGTACAGTCTCAGACATGGTGGAATTACCAGACAGACGGCCCAGTGTCAGACACGGTGGAATTACCAGGCAGACGGCCCAGTGTCAGACACGGTGGAATTACCAGGCAGACGGCCCAGTATCAGACACGGTGGAATTACCAGGCAGACGGTCCAGTGTCAGACACGGTGGAATTACCAGACAGACGGTCCAGTGTCAGACACGGTGGAATTGCCAGGCAGACGGTCCAGTGCCAGACACGGTGGAATTGCCAGGCAGACGGTCCAGTGTCAGACACGGTGGAATTGCCAGGCAGACGGTCCAGTGTCAAACATGGTGGAATTACCAGACAGACGGTCCAGTGTCAGACACGGTGGAATTACCAGACAGACGGTCCAGTGTCAGACATGGTGGAATTACCAGACAGACGGTCCAGTGTCAGACAAGGTGGAATTACCAGACAGACGGTCCAGTGTCAGACACGGTGGAATTGCCAGACAGACGGTCCAGTGTCAGACATGGTGGAATTACCAGACAGACGGTCCAGTCTCAGACACGGTGGAATTACCAGGCAGACGGCCCAGTGTCAGACACGGTGGAATTCCCAGACAGACGGTCCAGTGTCAGACACGGTGGAATTGCCAGGCAGATGGTCCAGTGTCAGACACGGTGGAATTACCAGACAGACGGTCCAGTGTCAGACACGGTGGAATTACCAGGCAGACGGCCCAGTGTCAGACACGGTGGAATTACCAGACAGACGGTCCAGTCTCAGACACGGTGGAATTACCAGACAGACGGTCCAGTCTCAGACATGGTGGAATTGCCAGGCAGACGGTCCAGTGTCAGACACGGTGGAATTGCCAGACAGACGGTCCAGTCTCAGACACGGTGGAATTGCCAGGCAGACGGCCCAGTGTCAGACACGGTGGAATTACCAGGCAGACGGCCCAGTGTCAGACACGGTGGAATTACCAGGCAGACGGTCCAGTGTCAGACATGGTGGAATTGCCAGACAGACGGTCCAGTCTCAGACACGGTGGAATTACCAGGCAGACGGCCCAGTGTCAGACACGGTGGAATTACCAGACAGACGGTCCAGTGTCAGACACGGTGGAATTACCAGACAGACGGCCCAGTCTCAGACACGGTGGAATTACCAGACAGACGGTCCAGTGTCAGACACGGTGGAATTGCCAGACAGACGGGCCAGTGTCAGACACGGTGGAATTGCCAGGCAGACGGTCCAGTCTCAGACACGGTGGAATTACCAGACAGACGGTCCAGTGTCAGACATGGTGGAATTACCAGACAGACGGGCCAGTGTCAGACACGGTGGAATTGCTAGACAGACGGTCCAGTCTCAGACACGGTGGAATTACCAGACAGACGGTCCAGTGTCAGACATGGTGGAATTGCCAGGCTGACGGTCCAGTGTCAGAGACGGTGGAATTGCCAGACAGACGGTCCAGTGTCAGACACGGTGGAATTGCCAGGCTGACGGTCCAGTGTCAGACACGGTGGAATTGCCAGACAGACGGTCCAGTGTCAGACACGGTGGAATTGCCAGACAGACGGTCCAGTTTCAGACACGGTGGAATTGCCAGGCACACGGCCCAGTGTCAGACACGGTGGAATTACCAGGCAGACGGCCCAGTCTCAGACACGGTGGAATTGCCAGACAGACGGTCCAGTGTCAGACATGGTGGAATTACCAGGCAGACGGCCCAGTCTCAGACACGGTGGAATTGCCAGACAGACGGTCCAGTCTCAGACACGGTGGAATTACCAGACAGACGGTCCAGTGTCAGACACGGTGGAATTACCAGACAGACGGTCCAGTGTCAGACAGGGTGGAATTGCCAGGCAGACGGTCCAGTGTCAGACACGGTGGAATTGCCAGACAGACGGTCCAGTCTCAGACACGGTGGAATTGCCAGACAGACGGTCCAGTGTCAGACACGGTGGAATTACCAGACAGACGGTCCAGTGTCAGACATGGTGGAATTGCCAGTCAGACGGTCCAGTGTCAGACACGGTGGAATTGCCAGACAGACGGTCCAGTGTCAGACATGGTGGAATTACCAGACAGACGGTCCAGTCTCAGACACGGTGGAATTACCAGGCAGACGGCCCAGTGTCAGACACGGTGGAATTCCCAGACAGACGGTCCAGTGTCAGACACGGTGGAATTGCCAGGCAGACGGTCCAGTGTCAGACACGGTGGAATTACCAGGCAGACGGCCCAGTGTCAGACACGGTGGAATTACCAGACAGACGGTCCAGTCTCAGACATGGTGGAATTGCCAGACAGACGGTCCAGTGTCAGACATGGTGGAATTACCAGACAGACGGTCCAGTGTCAGACACGGTGGAATTGCCAGACAGACGGTCCAGTGTCAGACATGGTGGAATTGCCAGACAGACGGTCCAGTGTCAGACATGGTGGAATTACCAGACAGACGGTCCAGTGTCAGACACGGTGGAATTACCAGGCAGACGGCCCAGTGTCAGACACGGTGGAATTATCAGACAGACGGTCCAGTCTCAGGCACGGTGGAATTACCAGACAGACGGTCCAGTCTCAGACATGGTGGAATTGCCAGGCAGACGGTCCAGTGTCAGACACGGTGGAATTGCCAGACAGACGGTCCAGTCTCAGACACGGTGGAATTGCCAGGCAGACGGCCCAGTGTCAGACACGGTGGAATTACCAGGCAGACGGCCCAGTGTCAGACACGGTGGAATTACCAGGCAGACGGTCCAGTCTCAGACACGGTGGAATTACCAGACAGACGGTCCAGTGTCAGACACGGTGGAATTACCAGACAGACGGGTCAGTCTCAGACACGGTGGAATTACCAGACAGACGGTCCAGTGTCAGACACGGTGGAATTGCCAGACAGACGGGCCAGTGTCAGACACGGTGGAATTGCCAGGCAGACGGTCCAGTCTCAGACACGGTGGAATTACCAGACAGACGGTCCAGTGTCAGACATGGTGGAATTACCAGACAGACGGGCCAGTGTCAGACACGGTGGAATTGCCAGACAGACGGTCCAGTCTCAGACACGGTGGAATTACCAGACAGACGGTCCAGTGTCAGACATGGTGGAATTGCCAGACAGACGGTCCAGTGTCAGACACGGTGGAATTACCAGGCTGACGGTCCAGTGTCAGACACGGTGGAATTGCCAGACAGACGGTCCAGTGTCAGACACGGTGGAATTGCCAGACAGACGGTCCAGTTTCAGACACGGTGGAATTGCCAGGCACACGGCCCAGTGTCAGACACGGTGGAATTACCAGGCAGACGGCCCAGTCTCAGACACGGTGGAATTGCCAGACAGACGGTCCAGTGTCAGACATGGTGGAATTACCAGGCAGACGGCCCAGTCTCAGACACGGTGGAATTGCCAGACAGACGGTCCAGTCTCAGACACGGTGGAATTACCAGACAGACGGTCCAGTGTCAGACACGGTGGAATTACCAGACAGACGGTCCAGTGTCAGACAGGGTGGAATTGCCAGGCAGACGGTCCAGTGTCAGACACGGTGGAATTGCCAGGCAGACGGTCCAGTGTCAGACACGGTGGAATTACCAGACAGACGGTCCAGTGTCAGACAGGGTGGAATTGCCAGGCAGACGGTCCAGTGTCAGACACGGTGGAATTGCCAGACAGACGGTCCAGTCTCAGACACGGTGGAATTGCCAGACAGACGGTCCAGTGTCAGACACGGTGGAATTACCAGACAGACGGTCCAGTGTCAGACATGGTGGAATTGCCAGTCAGACGGTCCAGTGTCAGACACGGTGGAATTGCAAGACAGACGGTCCAGTGTCAGACATGGTGGAATTACCAGACAGACGGTCCAGTCTCAGACACGGTGGAATTACCAGGCAGACGGCCCAGTGTCAGACACGGTGGAATTCCCAGACAGACGGTCCAGTGTCAGACACGGTGGAATTGCCAGGCAGACGGTCCAGTGTCAGACACGGTGGAATTACCAGACAGACGGTCCAGTGTCAGACACGGTGGAATTACCAGGCAGACGGCCCAGTGTCAGACACGGTGGAATTACCAGACAGACGGTCCAGTCTCAGACACGGTGGAATTACCAGACAGACGGTCCAGTCTCAGACATGGTGGAATTGCCAGGCAGACGGTCCAGTGTCAGACACGGTGGAATTGCCAGACAGACGGTCCAGTCTCAGACACGGTGGAATTGCCAGGCAGACGGCCCAGTGTCAGACACGGTGGAATTACCAGGCAGACGGCCCAGTGTCAGACACGGTGGAATTGCCAGACAGACGGTCCAGTGTCAGACATGGTGGAATTACCAGACAGACGGTCCAGTGTCAGACATGGTGGAATTACCAGGCAGACGGTCCAGTCTCAGACACGGTGGAATTACCAGACAGACGGTCCAGTGTCAGACATGGTGGAATTACCAGACAGACGGGCCAGTGTCAGACACGGTGGAATTGCCAGACAGACGGTCCAGTCTCAGACACGGTGGAATTGCCAGACAGACGGTCCAGTGTCAGACACGGTGGAATTGCCAGACAGACGGTCCAGTTTCAGACACGGTGGAATTGCCAGGCACACGGCCCAGTGTCAGACACGGTGGAATTACCAGGCAGACGGCCCAGTCTCAGACACGGTGGAATTGCCAGACAGACGGTCCAGTGTCAGACATGGTGGAATTACCAGGCAGACGGCCCAGTCTCAGACACGGTGGAATTGCCAGACAGACGGTCCAGTCTCAGACACGGTGGAATTACCAGACAGACGGTCCAGTGTCAGACACGGTGGAATTACCAGACAGACGGTCCAGTGTCAGACAGGGTGGAATTGCCAGGCAGACGGTCCAGTGTCAGACACGGTGGAATTGCCAGACAGACGGTCCAGTCTCAGACACGGTGGAATTGCCAGACAGACGGTCCAGTGTCAGACACGGTGGAATTACCAGACAGACGGTCCAGTGTCAGACATGGTGGAATTGCCAGTCAGACGGTCCAGTGTCAGACACGGTGGAATTGCCAGACAGACGGTCCAGTGTCAGACATGGTGGAATTACCAGACAGACGGTCCAGTCTCAGACACGGTGGAATTACCAGGCAGACGGCCCAGTGTCAGACACGGTGGAATTCCCAGACAGACGGTCCAGTGTCAGACACGGTGGAATTGCCAGGCAGACGGTCCAGTGTCAGACACGGTGGAATTACCAGGCAGACGGCCCAGTGTCAGACACGGTGGAATTACCAGACAGACGGTCCAGTCTCAGACATGGTGGAATTGCCAGACAGACGGTCCAGTGTCAGACATGGTGGAATTACCAGACAGACGGTCCAGTGTCAGACACGGTGGAATTGCCAGACAGACGGTCCAGTGTCAGACATGGTGGAATTGCCAGACAGACGGTCCAGTGTCAGACATGGTGGAATTACCAGACAGACGGTCCAGTGTCAGACACGGTGGAATTACCAGGCAGACGGCCCAGTGTCAGACACGGTGGAATTATCAGACAGACGGTCCAGTCTCAGGCACGGTGGAATTACCAGACAGACGGTCCAGTCTCAGACATGGTGGAATTGCCAGGCAGACGGTCCAGTGTCAGACACGGTGGAATTGCCAGACAGACGGTCCAGTCTCAGACACGGTGGAATTGCCAGGCAGACGGCCCAGTGTCAGACACGGTGGAATTACCAGGCAGACGGCCCAGTGTCAGACACGGTGGAATTACCAGGCAGACGGTCCAGTCTCAGACACGGTGGAATTACCAGACAGACGGTCCAGTGTCAGACACGGTGGAATTACCAGACAGACGGGTCAGTCTCAGACACGGTGGAATTACCAGACAGACGGTCCAGTGTCAGACACGGTGGAATTGCCAGACAGACGGGCCAGTGTCAGACACGGTGGAATTGCCAGGCAGACGGTCCAGTCTCAGACACGGTGGAATTACCAGACAGACGGTCCAGTGTCAGACATGGTGGAATTACCAGACAGACGGGCCAGTGTCAGACACGGTGGAATTGCCAGACAGACGGTCCAGTCTCAGACACGGTGGAATTACCAGACAGACGGTCCAGTGTCAGACATGGTGGAATTGCCAGACAGACGGTCCAGTGTCAGACACGGTGGAATTACCAGGCTGACGGTCCAGTGTCAGACACGGTGGAATTGCCAGACAGACGGTCCAGTGTCAGACACGGTGGAATTGCCAGACAGACGGTCCAGTTTCAGACACGGTGGAATTGCCAGGCACACGGCCCAGTGTCAGACACGGTGGAATTACCAGGCAGACGGCCCAGTCTCAGACACGGTGGAATTGCCAGACAGACGGTCCAGTGTCAGACATGGTGGAATTACCAGGCAGACGGCCCAGTCTCAGACACGGTGGAATTGCCAGACAGACGGTCCAGTCTCAGACACGGTGGAATTACCAGACAGACGGTCCAGTGTCAGACACGGTGGAATTACCAGACAGACGGTCCAGTGTCAGACAGGGTGGAATTGCCAGGCAGACGGTCCAGTGTCAGACACGGTGGAATTGCCAGGCAGACGGTCCAGTGTCAGACACGGTGGAATTACCAGACAGACGGTCCAGTGTCAGACAGGGTGGAATTGCCAGGCAGACGGTCCAGTGTCAGACACGGTGGAATTGCCAGACAGACGGTCCAGTCTCAGACACGGTGGAATTGCCAGACAGACGGTCCAGTGTCAGACACGGTGGAATTACCAGACAGACGGTCCAGTGTCAGACATGGTGGAATTGCCAGTCAGACGGTCCAGTGTCAGACACGGTGGAATTGCAAGACAGACGGTCCAGTGTCAGACATGGTGGAATTACCAGACAGACGGTCCAGTCTCAGACACGGTGGAATTACCAGGCAGACGGCCCAGTGTCAGACACGGTGGAATTCCCAGACAGACGGTCCAGTGTCAGACACGGTGGAATTGCCAGGCAGACGGTCCAGTGTCAGACACGGTGGAATTACCAGACAGACGGTCCAGTGTCAGACACGGTGGAATTACCAGGCAGACGGCCCAGTGTCAGACACGGTGGAATTACCAGACAGACGGTCCAGTCTCAGACACGGTGGAATTACCAGACAGACGGTCCAGTCTCAGACATGGTGGAATTGCCAGGCAGACGGTCCAGTGTCAGACACGGTGGAATTGCCAGACAGACGGTCCAGTCTCAGACACGGTGGAATTGCCAGGCAGACGGCCCAGTGTCAGACACGGTGGAATTACCAGGCAGACGGCCCAGTGTCAGACACGGTGGAATTGCCAGACAGACGGTCCAGTGTCAGACATGGTGGAATTACCAGACAGACGGTCCAGTGTCAGACATGGTGGAATTACCAGGCAGACGGTCCAGTCTCAGACACGGTGGAATTACCAGACAGACGGTCCAGTGTCAGACATGGTGGAATTACCAGGCAGACGGTCCAGTGTCAGACACGGTGGAATTACCAGACAGACGGCCCAGTGTCAGACATGGTGGAATTACCAGGCAGACGGTCCAGTGTCAGACACGGTGGAATTACCAGACAGACGGTCCAGTCTCAGACACGGTGGAATTGCCAGACAGACGGCCCAGTGTCAGACACGGCGGAATTACCAGACAGACGGTCCAGTCTCAGACACGGTGGAATTACCAGGCAGACGACCCAGTGTGAGACACGGTGGAATTACCAGGCAGACGGTCCAGTCTCAGACACGGTGGAATTACCAGACAGACGGCCCAGTCTCAGACACGGTGGAATTGCCAGACAGACGGTCCAGTGTCAGACACGGTGGAATTACCAGACAGACGGTCCAGTGTCAGACATGGTGGAATTGCCAGACAGACGGTCCAGTGTCAGACACGGTGGAATTGCCAGACAGACGGTCCAGTCTCAGACACGGTGGAATTACCAGACAGACGGTCCAGTGTCAGACACGGTGGAATTGCCAGACAGACGGCCCAGTCTCAGACACGGTGGAATTACCAGACAGACGGTCCAGTCTCAGACACGGTGGAATTACCAGTCAGACGGTCCAGTGTCAGACACGGTGGAATTGCCAGACAGACGGTCCAGTCTCAGACACGGTGGAATTACCAGTCAGACGGTCCAGTGTCAGACACGGTGGAATTGCCAGACAGACGGTCCAGTGTCAGACATGGTGGAATTGCCAGACAGACGGTCCAGTGTCAGACATGGTGGAATTACCAGACAGACGGTCCAGTCTCAGACACGGTGGAATTGCCAGACAGACGGCCCAGTCTCAGACACGGTGGAATTACCAGACAGACGGTCCAGTCTCAGACACGGTGGAATTACCAGTCAGACGGTCCAGTATCAGACACGGTGGAATTGCCAGGCAGACGGTCCAGTGTCAGACATGGTGGAATTGCCAGGCAGACGGCCCAGTGTCAGACATGGTGGAATTGCCAGGCAGACGGCCCAGTGTCAGACACGGTGGAATTACCAGACAGACGGTCCAGTGTCAGACACGGTGGAATTGCCAGACAGACGGTCCAGTCTCAGACACGGTGGAATTGCCAGACAGACGGTCCTGTGTCAGACACGGTGGAATTACCAGACAGACGGTCCAGTGTCAGACACGGTGGAATTGCCAGGCAGACGGCCCAGTGTCAGACACGGTGGAATTACCAGACAGACGGTCCAGTGTCAGACACGGTGGAATTGCCAGGCAGACGGTCCAGTGTCAGACATGGTGGAATTACCAGACAGACGGTCCAGTCTCAGACACGGTGGAATTGCCAGACAGACGGTCCAGTGTCAGACATGGTGGAATTACCAGACAGACGGTCCAGTGTCAGACACGGTGGAATTACCAGACAGACGGTCCAGTGTCAGACATGGTGGAATTGCCAGACAGACGGTCCTGTGTCAGACACGGTGGAATTGCCAGGCAGACGGTCCAGTGTCAGACATGGTGGAATTACCAGGCAGACGGTCCAGTGTCAGACACGGTGGAATTACCAGACAGACGGTCCAGTGTCAGACATGGTGGAATTACCAGACAGACGGTCCAGTCTCAGACACGGTGGAATTGCCAGACAGACGGTCCAGTGTCAGACACGGTGGAATTACCAGACAGACGGTCCAGTGTCAGACATGGTGGAATTGCTAGACAGACGGTCCAGTGTCAGACACGGTGGAATTGCCAGGCAGACGGTCCAGTGTCAGACATGGTGGAATTACCAGGCAGACGGTCCAGTGTCAGACACGGTGGAATTACCAGACAGATGGTCCAGTGTCAGGCATGGTGGAATTACCAGACAGACGGTCCAGTCTCAGACACGGTGGAATTACCAGGCAGACTGTCCAGTCTCAGACATGGTGGAATTACCAGACAGACGGCCCAGTGTCAGACACGGTGGAATTACCAGGCAGACGGCCCAGTGTCAGACACGGTGGAATTACCAGGCAGACGGCCCAGTATCAGACACGGTGGAATTACCAGGCAGACGGTCCAGTGTCAGACACGGTGGAATTACCAGACAGACGGTCCAGTGTCAGACACGGTGGAATTGCCAGGCAGACGGTCCAGTGCCAGACACGGTGGAATTGCCAGGCAGACGGTCCAGTGTCAGACACGGTGGAATTGCCAGGCAGACGGTCCAGTGTCAAACATGGTGGAATTACCAGACAGACGGTCCAGTGTCAGACACGGTGGAATTACCAGACAGACGGTCCAGTGTCAGACATGGTGGAATTACCAGACAGACGGTCCAGTGTCAGACAAGGTGGAATTACCAGACAGACGGTCCAGTGTCAGACACGGTGGAATTGCCAGACAGACGGTCCAGTGTCAGACATGGTGGAATTACCAGACAGACGGTCCAGTCTCAGACACGGTGGAATTACCAGGCAGACGGCCCAGTGTCAGACACGGTGGAATTCCCAGACAGACGGTCCAGTGTCAGACACGGTGGAATTGCCAGGCAGATGGTCCAGTGTCAGACACGGTGGAATTACCAGACAGACGGTCCAGTGTCAGACACGGTGGAATTACCAGGCAGACGGCCCAGTGTCAGACACGGTGGAATTACCAGACAGACGGTCCAGTCTCAGACACGGTGGAATTACCAGACAGACGGTCCAGTCTCAGACATGGTGGAATTGCCAGGCAGACGGTCCAGTGTCAGACACGGTGGAATTGCCAGACAGACGGTCCAGTCTCAGACACGGTGGAATTGCCAGGCAGACGGCCCAGTGTCAGACACGGTGGAATTACCAGGCAGACGGCCCAGTGTCAAACACGGTGGAATTACCAGGCAGACGGTCCAGTGTCAGACATGGTGGAATTGCCAGACAGACGGTCCAGTCTCAGACACGGTGGAATTACCAGGCAGACGGCCCAGTGTCAGACACGGTGGAATTACCAGACAGACGGTCCAGTGTCAGACACGGTGGAATTACCAGACAGACGGCCCAGTCTCAGACACGGTGGAATTACCAGACAGACGGTCCAGTGTCAGACACGGTGGAATTGCCAGACAGACGGGCCAGTGTCAGACACGGTGGAATTGCCAGGCAGACGGTCCAGTCTCAGACACGGTGGAATTACCAGACAGACGGTCCAGTGTCAGACATGGTGGAATTACCAGACAGACGGGCCAGTGTCAGACACGGTGGAATTGCTAGACAGACGGTCCAGTCTCAGACACGGTGGAATTACCAGACAGACGGTCCAGTGTCAGACATGGTGGAATTGCCAGGCTGACGGTCCAGTGTCAGAGACGGTGGAATTGCCAGACAGACGGTCCAGTGTCAGACACGGTGGAATTGCCAGGCTGACGGTCCAGTGTCAGACACGGTGGAATTGCCAGACAGACGGTCCAGTGTCAGACACGGTGGAATTGCCAGACAGACGGTCCAGTTTCAGACACGGTGGAATTGCCAGGCACACGGCCCAGTGTCAGACACGGTGGAATTACCAGGCAGACGGCCCAGTCTCAGACACGGTGGAATTGCCAGACAGACGGTCCAGTGTCAGACATGGTGGAATTACCAGGCAGACGGCCCAGTCTCAGACACGGTGGAATTGCCAGACAGACGGTCCAGTCTCAGACACGGTGGAATTACCAGACAGACGGTCCAGTGTCAGACACGGTGGAATTACCAGACAGACGGTCCAGTGTCAGACAGGGTGGAATTGCCAGGCAGACGGTCCAGTGTCAGACACGGTGGAATTGCCAGACAGACGGTCCAGTCTCAGACACGGTGGAATTGCCAGACAGACGGTCCAGTGTCAGACACGGTGGAATTACCAGACAGACGGTCCAGTGTCAGACATGGTGGAATTGCCAGTCAGACGGTCCAGTGTCAGACACGGTGGAATTGCCAGACAGACGGTCCAGTGTCAGACATGGTGGAATTACCAGACAGACGGTCCAGTCTCAGACACGGTGGAATTACCAGGCAGACGGCCCAGTGTCAGACACGGTGGAATTCCCAGACAGACGGTCCAGTGTCAGACACGGTGGAATTGCCAGGCAGACGGTCCAGTGTCAGACACGGTGGAATTACCAGGCAGACGGCCCAGTGTCAGACACGGTGGAATTACCAGACAGACGGTCCAGTCTCAGACATGGTGGAATTGCCAGACAGACGGTCCAGTGTCAGACATGGTGGAATTACCAGACAGACGGTCCAGTGTCAGACACGGTGGAATTGCCAGACAGACGGTCCAGTGTCAGACATGGTGGAATTGCCAGACAGACGGTCCAGTGTCAGACATGGTGGAATTACCAGACAGACGGTCCAGTGTCAGACACGGTGGAATTACCAGGCAGACGGCCCAGTGTCAGACACGGTGGAATTATCAGACAGACGGTCCAGTCTCAGGCACGGTGGAATTACCAGACAGACGGTCCAGTCTCAGACATGGTGGAATTGCCAGGCAGACGGTCCAGTGTCAGACACGGTGGAATTGCCAGACAGACGGTCCAGTCTCAGACACGGTGGAATTGCCAGGCAGACGGCCCAGTGTCAGACACGGTGGAATTACCAGGCAGACGGCCCAGTGTCAGACACGGTGGAATTACCAGGCAGACGGTCCAGTCTCAGACACGGTGGAATTACCAGACAGACGGTCCAGTGTCAGACACGGTGGAATTACCAGACAGACGGGTCAGTCTCAGACACGGTGGAATTACCAGACAGACGGTCCAGTGTCAGACACGGTGGAATTGCCAGACAGACGGGCCAGTGTCAGACACGGTGGAATTGCCAGGCAGACGGTCCAGTCTCAGACACGGTGGAATTACCAGACAGACGGTCCAGTGTCAGACATGGTGGAATTACCAGACAGACGGGCCAGTGTCAGACACGGTGGAATTGCCAGACAGACGGTCCAGTCTCAGACACGGTGGAATTACCAGACAGACGGTCCAGTGTCAGACATGGTGGAATTGCCAGACAGACGGTCCAGTGTCAGACACGGTGGAATTACCAGGCTGACGGTCCAGTGTCAGACACGGTGGAATTGCCAGACAGACGGTCCAGTGTCAGACACGGTGGAATTGCCAGACAGACGGTCCAGTTTCAGACACGGTGGAATTGCCAGGCACACGGCCCAGTGTCAGACACGGTGGAATTACCAGGCAGACGGCCCAGTCTCAGACACGGTGGAATTGCCAGACAGACGGTCCAGTGTCAGACATGGTGGAATTACCAGGCAGACGGCCCAGTCTCAGACACGGTGGAATTGCCAGACAGACGGTCCAGTCTCAGACACGGTGGAATTACCAGACAGACGGTCCAGTGTCAGACACGGTGGAATTACCAGACAGACGGTCCAGTGTCAGACAGGGTGGAATTGCCAGGCAGACGGTCCAGTGTCAGACACGGTGGAATTGCCAGGCAGACGGTCCAGTGTCAGACACGGTGGAATTACCAGACAGACGGTCCAGTGTCAGACAGGGTGGAATTGCCAGGCAGACGGTCCAGTGTCAGACACGGTGGAATTGCCAGACAGACGGTCCAGTCTCAGACACGGTGGAATTGCCAGACAGACGGTCCAGTGTCAGACACGGTGGAATTACCAGACAGACGGTCCAGTGTCAGACATGGTGGAATTGCCAGTCAGACGGTCCAGTGTCAGACACGGTGGAATTGCAAGACAGACGGTCCAGTGTCAGACATGGTGGAATTACCAGACAGACGGTCCAGTCTCAGACACGGTGGAATTACCAGGCAGACGGCCCAGTGTCAGACACGGTGGAATTCCCAGACAGACGGTCCAGTGTCAGACACGGTGGAATTGCCAGGCAGACGGTCCAGTGTCAGACACGGTGGAATTACCAGACAGACGGTCCAGTGTCAGACACGGTGGAATTACCAGGCAGACGGCCCAGTGTCAGACACGGTGGAATTACCAGACAGACGGTCCAGTCTCAGACACGGTGGAATTACCAGACAGACGGTCCAGTCTCAGACATGGTGGAATTGCCAGGCAGACGGTCCAGTGTCAGACACGGTGGAATTGCCAGACAGACGGTCCAGTCTCAGACACGGTGGAATTGCCAGGCAGACGGCCCAGTGTCAGACACGGTGGAATTACCAGGCAGACGGCCCAGTGTCAGACACGGTGGAATTGCCAGACAGACGGTCCAGTGTCAGACATGGTGGAATTACCAGACAGACGGTCCAGTGTCAGACATGGTGGAATTACCAGGCAGACGGTCCAGTCTCAGACACGGTGGAATTACCAGACAGACGGTCCAGTGTCAGACATGGTGGAATTACCAGACAGACGGGCCAGTGTCAGACACGGTGGAATTGCCAGACAGACGGTCCAGTCTCAGACACGGTGGAATTGCCAGACAGACGGTCCAGTGTCAGACACGGTGGAATTGCCAGACAGACGGTCCAGTTTCAGACACGGTGGAATTGCCAGGCACACGGCCCAGTGTCAGACACGGTGGAATTACCAGGCAGACGGCCCAGTCTCAGACACGGTGGAATTGCCAGACAGACGGTCCAGTGTCAGACATGGTGGAATTACCAGGCAGACGGCCCAGTCTCAGACACGGTGGAATTGCCAGACAGACGGTCCAGTCTCAGACACGGTGGAATTACCAGACAGACGGTCCAGTGTCAGACACGGTGGAATTACCAGACAGACGGTCCAGTGTCAGACAGGGTGGAATTGCCAGGCAGACGGTCCAGTGTCAGACACGGTGGAATTGCCAGACAGACGGTCCAGTCTCAGACACGGTGGAATTGCCAGACAGACGGTCCAGTGTCAGACACGGTGGAATTACCAGACAGACGGTCCAGTGTCAGACATGGTGGAATTGCCAGTCAGACGGTCCAGTGTCAGACACGGTGGAATTGCCAGACAGACGGTCCAGTGTCAGACATGGTGGAATTACCAGACAGACGGTCCAGTCTCAGACACGGTGGAATTACCAGGCAGACGGCCCAGTGTCAGACACGGTGGAATTCCCAGACAGACGGTCCAGTGTCAGACACGGTGGAATTGCCAGGCAGACGGTCCAGTGTCAGACACGGTGGAATTACCAGGCAGACGGCCCAGTGTCAGACACGGTGGAATTACCAGACAGACGGTCCAGTCTCAGACATGGTGGAATTGCCAGACAGACGGTCCAGTGTCAGACATGGTGGAATTACCAGACAGACGGTCCAGTGTCAGACACGGTGGAATTGCCAGACAGACGGTCCAGTGTCAGACATGGTGGAATTGCCAGACAGACGGTCCAGTGTCAGACATGGTGGAATTACCAGACAGACGGTCCAGTGTCAGACACGGTGGAATTACCAGGCAGACGGCCCAGTGTCAGACACGGTGGAATTATCAGACAGACGGTCCAGTCTCAGGCACGGTGGAATTACCAGACAGACGGTCCAGTCTCAGACATGGTGGAATTGCCAGGCAGACGGTCCAGTGTCAGACACGGTGGAATTGCCAGACAGACGGTCCAGTCTCAGACACGGTGGAATTGCCAGGCAGACGGCCCAGTGTCAGACACGGTGGAATTACCAGGCAGACGGCCCAGTGTCAGACACGGTGGAATTACCAGGCAGACGGTCCAGTCTCAGACACGGTGGAATTACCAGACAGACGGTCCAGTGTCAGACACGGTGGAATTACCAGACAGACGGGTCAGTCTCAGACACGGTGGAATTACCAGACAGACGGTCCAGTGTCAGACACGGTGGAATTGCCAGACAGACGGGCCAGTGTCAGACACGGTGGAATTGCCAGGCAGACGGTCCAGTCTCAGACACGGTGGAATTACCAGACAGACGGTCCAGTGTCAGACATGGTGGAATTACCAGACAGACGGGCCAGTGTCAGACACGGTGGAATTGCCAGACAGACGGTCCAGTCTCAGACACGGTGGAATTACCAGACAGACGGTCCAGTGTCAGACATGGTGGAATTGCCAGACAGACGGTCCAGTGTCAGACACGGTGGAATTACCAGGCTGACGGTCCAGTGTCAGACACGGTGGAATTGCCAGACAGACGGTCCAGTGTCAGACACGGTGGAATTGCCAGACAGACGGTCCAGTTTCAGACACGGTGGAATTGCCAGGCACACGGCCCAGTGTCAGACACGGTGGAATTACCAGGCAGACGGCCCAGTCTCAGACACGGTGGAATTGCCAGACAGACGGTCCAGTGTCAGACATGGTGGAATTACCAGGCAGACGGCCCAGTCTCAGACACGGTGGAATTGCCAGACAGACGGTCCAGTCTCAGACACGGTGGAATTACCAGACAGACGGTCCAGTGTCAGACACGGTGGAATTACCAGACAGACGGTCCAGTGTCAGACAGGGTGGAATTGCCAGGCAGACGGTCCAGTGTCAGACACGGTGGAATTGCCAGGCAGACGGTCCAGTGTCAGACACGGTGGAATTACCAGACAGACGGTCCAGTGTCAGACAGGGTGGAATTGCCAGGCAGACGGTCCAGTGTCAGACACGGTGGAATTGCCAGACAGACGGTCCAGTCTCAGACACGGTGGAATTGCCAGACAGACGGTCCAGTGTCAGACACGGTGGAATTACCAGACAGACGGTCCAGTGTCAGACATGGTGGAATTGCCAGTCAGACGGTCCAGTGTCAGACACGGTGGAATTGCAAGACAGACGGTCCAGTGTCAGACATGGTGGAATTACCAGACAGACGGTCCAGTCTCAGACACGGTGGAATTACCAGGCAGACGGCCCAGTGTCAGACACGGTGGAATTCCCAGACAGACGGTCCAGTGTCAGACACGGTGGAATTGCCAGGCAGACGGTCCAGTGTCAGACACGGTGGAATTACCAGACAGACGGTCCAGTGTCAGACACGGTGGAATTACCAGGCAGACGGCCCAGTGTCAGACACGGTGGAATTACCAGACAGACGGTCCAGTCTCAGACACGGTGGAATTACCAGACAGACGGTCCAGTCTCAGACATGGTGGAATTGCCAGGCAGACGGTCCAGTGTCAGACACGGTGGAATTGCCAGACAGACGGTCCAGTCTCAGACACGGTGGAATTGCCAGGCAGACGGCCCAGTGTCAGACACGGTGGAATTACCAGGCAGACGGCCCAGTGTCAGACACGGTGGAATTGCCAGACAGACGGTCCAGTGTCAGACATGGTGGAATTACCAGACAGACGGTCCAGTGTCAGACATGGTGGAATTACCAGGCAGACGGTCCAGTCTCAGACACGGTGGAATTACCAGACAGACGGTCCAGTGTCAGACATGGTGGAATTACCAGACAGACGGGCCAGTGTCAGACACGGTGGAATTGCCAGACAGACGGTCCAGTCTCAGACACGGTGGAATTACCAGACAGACGGTCCAGTGTCAGACACGGTGGAATTACCAGACAGACGGTCCAGTGTCAGACACGGTGGAATTGCCAGACAGACGGTCCAGTGTCAGACACGGTGGAATTGCCAGACAGACGGTCCAGTTTCAGACACGGTGGAATTGCCAGGCACACGGCCCAGTGTCAGACACGGTGGAATTACCAGGCAGACGGCCCAGTCTCAGACACGGTGGAATTGCCAGACAGACGGTCCAGTGTCAGACATGGTGGAATTACCAGGCAGACGGCCCAGTCTCAGACACGGTGGAATTGCCAGACAGACGGTCCAGTCTCAGACACGGTGGAATTACCAGACAGACGGTCCAGTGTCAGACACGGTGGAATTACCAGACAGACGGTCCAGTGTCAGACAGGGTGGAATTGCCAGGCAGACGGTCCAGTGTCAGACACGGTGGAATTGCCAGACAGACGGTCCAGTCTCAGACACGGTGGAATTGCCAGACAGACGGTCCAGTGTCAGACACGGTGGAATTACCAGACAGACGGTCCAGTGTCAGACATGGTGGAATTGCCAGTCAGATGGTCCAGTGTCAGACACGGTGGAATTACCAGACAGACGGCCCAGTGTCAGACACGGTGGAATTGCCAGACAGACGGTCCAGTGTCAGACACGGTGGAATTACCAGACAGACGGCCCAGTGTCAGACACGGTGGAATTACCAGACAGACGGTCCAGTGTCAGACACGGTGGAATTGCCAGGCAGACGGTCCAGTGTCAGACACGGTGGAATTACCAGGCAGACGGTCCTGTCTCAGACACGGTGGAATTGCCAGGCAGACGGCCCAGTCTCAGACACGGTGGAATTGCCAGACAGACGGTCCAGTATCAGACACGGTGGAATTGCCAGACAGACGGTCCAGTGTCAGACACGGTGGAATTGCCAGGCAGACGGTCCAGTGTCAGACACGGTGGAATTGCCAGACAGACGGTCCAGTGTCAGACACGGTGGAATTGCCAGACAGACGATCCAGTGTCAGACATGGTGGAATTGCCAGACAGACGGTCCAGTCTCAGACACGGTGGAATTACCAGGCAGACGGTCCAGTGTCAGACACGGTGGAATTGCCAGACAGACGGTCCAGTGTCAGACACGGTGGAATTACCAGACAGACGGTCCAGTGTCAGACACGGTGGAATTACCAGGCAGACGGTCCAGTGTCAGACACGGTGGAATTACCAGACAGACGGTCCAGTGTCAGACACGGTGGAATTACCAGACAGACGGTCCAGTGTCAGACACGGTGGAATTACCAGGCAGACGGTCCAGTGTCAGACATGGTGGAATTGCCAGGCAGACGGTCCAGTCTCAGACACCGTGGAATTACCAGACAGACGGTCCAGTCTCAGACACGGTGGAATTACCAGGCAGACGGTCCAGTCTCAGACACGGTGGAATTACCAGGCAGACGGTCCAGTGTCAGACATGGTGTAATTGCCAGGCAGACGGTCCAGTCTCAGACACGGTGGAATTGCCAGACAGACGGTCCAGTGTCAGATATGGTGGAATTGCCAGGCAGACGGTCCAGTGTCAGACACGGTGGAATTGCCAGACAGACGGCCCAGTGTCAGACACGGTGGAATTGCCAGACAGACGGCCCAGTGTCAGACATGGTGGAATTACCAGACAGACGGCCCAGTGTCAGACACGGTGGAATTACCAGACAGACGGTCCAGTGTCAGACACGGTGGAATTGCCAGTCAGACGGCCCAGTGTCAGACACGGTGGAATTACCAGACAGACGGTCCAGTGTCAGACACGGTGGAATTACAAGGCAGACGGACCAGTGTCAGACACGGTGGAATTGCCAGGCAGACGGTCCAGTGTCAGACATGGTGGAATTGCCAGACAGACGGTCCAGTCTCAGACACGGTGGAATTGCCAGGCAGACGGCCCAGTGTCAGACACGGAGGAATTGCCAGGCAGACGGTCCAGTATCAGACACGGTGGAATTGCCAGGCAGACGGTTCAGTGTCAGACACGGTGTAATTACCAGACAGACGGTCCAGTGTCAGACACGGTGGAATTACCAGACAGACGGTCCAGTGTCAGACACGGTGGAATTACCAGACAGATGGTCCAGTGTCAGACATGGTGGAATTACCAGACAGACGGTCCAGTGTCAGACACGGAGGAATTGCCAGGCAGACGGCCCAGTGTCAGACACGGAGGAATTGCCAGTCAGACGGTCCAGTATCAGACACGGTGGAATTGCCAGGCAGACGGTCCAGTATCAGACATGGTGGAATTGCCAGACAGACGGTCCAGTGTCAGACATGGTGGAATTGCCAGACAGACGGTCCAGTGTCAGACACGGTGGAATTGCCAGGCAGACGGTCCAGTATCAGACATTGTGGAATTACCAGACAGACGGCCCAGTGTCAGACATGGTGGAATTACCAGACAGACGGTCCAGTCTCAGACACGGTGGAATTACCAGACAGATGGTCTAGTGTCAGACATGGTGGAATTACCAGACAGACGGTCCAGTGTCAGACACGGTGGAATTGCCAGACAGACGGTCCAGTGTCAGACATGGTGGAATTACCAGACAGACGGTCCAGTGTCAGACACGGTGGAATTGCCAGACAGACGGTCCAGTCTCAGACACGGTGGAATTACCAGACAGACGGTCCCGTGTCAGACACGGTGGAATTACCAGACAGACGGTCCAGTGTCAGACACGGTGGAATTACCAGACAGACGGTCCAGTCTCAGACAAGGTGGAATTGCCAGGCAGACGGTCCAGTGTCAGACATGGTGGAATTACCAGACAGACGGTCCAGTCTCAGACATGGTGGAATTAACAGACAGACGGTCCAGTGTCAGACACGGTGGAATTGCCAGGCAGACGGTCCAGTGTCAGACACGGTGGAATTACCAGGCAGACGGTCCAGTCTCAGACACGGTGGAATTACCAGGCAGACGGTCCAGTGTCAGACACGGTGGAATTGCCAGGCAGACGGTCCAGTGTCAGACACGGTGGAATTGCCAGGCAGACGGTCCAGTGACAGATACGGTGGAATTACCAGGCAGACGGTCCAGTGTCAGACACGGTGGAATTGCCAGGCAGACGGTCCATTGTCAGACACGGTGGAATTGCCAGGCAGACGGTCCAGTGTCAGACAGGGTGGAATTGCCAGGCAGACGGCCCAGTGTCAGACACGGTGGAATTACCAGGCAGACGGTCCAGTGTCAGACACGGTGGAATTACCAGACAGACGGTCCAGTGTCAGACAGGGTGGAATTACCAGACAGACGGCCCAGTGTCAGACACGGTGGAATTGCCAGACAGACGGTCCAGTGTCAGACACGGTGGAATTACCAGACAGACGGTCCAGTGTCAGACACGGTGGAATTGCCAGACAGACGGTCCAGTCTCAGACACGGTGGAATTACCAGACAGACGGTCCAGTCTCAGACACGGTGGAATTGCCAGACAGACGGTCCAGTCTCAGACACGGTGGAATTACCAGACAGACGGTCCAGTGTCAGACACGGTGGAATTACCAGACAGACGGTCCAGTATCAGACACGGTGGAATTACCAGACAGATGGTCCAGTGTCAGACACGGTGGAATTCCCAGACAGACGGTCCAGTGTCAGACACGGTGGAATTACCAGGCAGACGGTCCAGTGTCAGACACGGTGGAATTACCAGACAGACGGTCCAGTGTCAGACACGGTGGAATTACCAGACAGACGGTCCAGTGTCAGACACGGTGGAATTGCCAGGCAGACGGTCCAGTGTCAGACATGGTGGAATTGCCAGACAGACGGTCCAGTCTCAGACACGGTGGAATTACCAGACAGACGGTCCAGTGTCAGACACGGTGGAATTGCCAGACAGACGGCCCAGTGTCAGACACGGTGGAATTGCCAGACAGACGGTCCAGTCTCAGACACGGTGGAATTACCAGACAGACGGTCCAGTCTCAGACACGGTGGAATTGCCAGACGGACGGTCCAGTGTCAGACACGGTGGAATTGCCAGGCAGACGGCCCAGTCTCAGACACGGTGGAATTACCAGACAGACGGTCCAGTCTCAGACATGGTGGAATTACCAGACAGACGGTCCAGTGTCAGACACGGTGGAATTGCCAGACAGACGGTCCAGTGTCAGACTCGGTGGAATTACCAGACAGACGGTCCAGTCTCAGACACGGTGGAATTACCAGACAGACGATCCAGTGTCAGACACGGTGGAATTGCCAGACAGACGGTCCAGTATCAGACACGGTGGAATTACCAGGCAGACGGGCCAGTCTCAGACACGGTGGAATTACCAGACAGACGGTTCAGTGTCAGACACGGTGGAATTACCAGACAGACGGTCCAGTGTCAGACTCGGTGGAATTACCAGACAGACGGTCCAGTCTCAGACACGGTGGAATTACCAGACAGACGGTCCAGTGTCAGACACGGTGGAATTACCAGACAGACGGTCCAGTGTCAGACACGGTGGAATTACCAGACAGACGGTCCAGTCTCAGACATGGTGGAATTACCAGACAGACGGTCCAGTATCAGACACGGTGGAATTGCCAGACAGACGGTCCAGTGTCAGACTCGGTGGAATTACCAGACAGACGGTCCAGTCTCAGACACGGTGGAATTGCCAGACAGACGGTCCAGTCTCAGACACGGTGGAATTGCCAGACAGACGGTCCAGTGTCAGACACGGTGGAATTGCCAGACAGACGGTCCAGTCTCAGACACGGTGGAAATACCAGACAGACGGTCCAGTGTCAGACACGGTGGAATTACCAGACAGACGGTCCAGTGTCAGACACGGTGGAATTGCCAGACAGACGGTCCAGTGTCAGACACGGTGGAATTGCCAGGCAGACGGTCCAGTGTCAGACACGGTGGAATTACCAGACAGACGGTCCAGTGACAGACATGGTGGAATTGCCAGGCAGACGGTCCAGTCTCAGACACGGTGGAATTACCAGACAGACGGTCCAGTCTCAGACACGGTGGAATTACCAGACAGACGGCCCAGTATCAGACACGGTGGAATTGCCAGACAGACGGTCCAGTGTCAGACACGGTGGAATTACCAGACAGACGGTACAGTCTCAGACATTGTGGAATTACCAGACAGACGGTCCAGTCTCAGACATGGTGGAATTACCAGACAGACGGTCCAGTGTCAGACACGGTGGAATTGCCAGACAGACGGTCCAGTCTCAGACACGGTGGAATTACCAGACAGACGGCCCAGTATCAGACACGGTGGAATTACCAGACAGACGGTCCAGTGTCAGACATGGTGGAATTGCCAGACAGACTGTCCAGTGTCAGACACGGTGGAATTGCCAGACAGACGGTCCAGTCTCAGACACGGTGGAATTACCAGACAGACGGTCCAGTGTCAGACACGGTGGAATTGCCAGGCAGACGGCCCAGTCTCAGACACGGTGGAATTACCAGGCAGACGGTCCAGTGTCAGACATGGTGGAATTGCCAGACAGACGGTCCAGTGTCAGACATGGTGGAATTGCCAGACAGACTGTCCAGTGTCAGACACGGTGGAATTGCCAGGCAGACGGTCCAGTGTCAGACATGGTGGAATTGCCAGGCAGACGGCCCAGTGTCAGACATGGTGGAATTGCCAGACAGACGGTCCAGTGTCAGACATGGTGGAATTGCCAGGCAGACGGTCCAGTCTCAGACACGGTGGAATTACCAGACAGACGGCCCAGTGTCAGACAGGGTGGAATTGCCAGACAGACGGTCCAGTCTCAGACACGGTGGAATTGCCACACAGACGGTCCAGTGTCAGACACGGTGGAATTGCCAGGCAGACGGTCCAGTGTCAGACACGGTGGAATTGCCAGACAGACGGTCCAGTATCAGACACGGTGGAATTGCCAGGCAGACGGTCCAGTCTCAGACACGGTGGAATTACCAGACAGACGGTCCAGTGTCAGACACGGTGGAATTACCAGACAGACGGTCCAGTGTCAGACACGGTGGAATTACCAGACAGACGGGCCAGTCTCAGACACGGTGGAATTACCAGGCAGACGGTCCAGTGTCAGACACGGTGGAATTGCCAGACAGACGGTCCAGTGTCAGACACGGTGGAATTACCAGACAGACGGTCCAGTCTCAGACACGGTGGAATTGCCAGGCAGACGGTCCAGTATCAGACATGGTGGAATTGCCAGGCAGACGGCCCAGTGTCAGACACGGTGGAATTGCCAGACAGACGGTCCAGTGTCAGACATGGTGGAATTGCCAGACAGACGGTCCAGTCTCAGACACGGTGGAATTGCCAGGCAGACGGTCCAGTCTCAGACACGGTGGAATTACCAGACAGACGGTCCAGTGTCAGACATGGTGGAATTGCCAGACAGACGGTCCAGTGTCAGACATGGTGGAATTACCAGACAGACGGTCCAGTGTCAGACACGGTGGAATTACCAGACAGACGGTCCAGTCTCAGACACGGTGGAATTGCCAGGCAGACGGTCCAGTCTCAGACACGGTGGAATTGCCAGGCAGACGGTCCAGTGTCAGACACGGTGGAATTGCCAGACAGACGGTCCAGTGTCAGACACGGTGGAATTGCCAGGCAGACGGTCCAGTGTCAGACATGGTGGAATTACCAGGCAGACGGTCCAGTGTCAGACATGGTGGAATTACCAGACAGACGGTCCAGTGTCAGACAGGGTGGAATTACCAGACAGACTGTCCAGTGTCAGACAGGGTGGAATTACCAGACAGACGGTCCAGTCTCAGACACGGTGGAATTACCAGACAGACGGTCCGGTGTCAGACACGGTGGAATTACCAGACAGACGGTCCAGTGACAGACACGGTGGAATTACCAGACAGACGGTCCAGTCTCAGACACGGTGGAATTACCAGGCAGACGGTCCAGTGTCAGACACGGTGGAATTACCAGGCAGACGGTCCAGTGTCAGACACGGTGGAATTGCCAGACAGACGGTCCAGTGTCAGACATGGTGGAATTACCAGACAGACGGTCCAGTGTCAGACACGGTGGAATTACCAGACAGACGGTCCAGTCTCAGACACGGTGGAATTGCCAGGCAGACGGTCCAGTGTCAGACACGGTGGAATTGCCAGGCAGACGGTCCAGTGTCAGACATGGTGGAATTACCAGACAGACGGTCCAGTGTCAGACACGGTGGAATTACCAGACAGACGGTCCAGTGTCAGACATGGTGGAATTACCAGACAGACGGTCCAGTGTCAGACACGGTGGAATTGCCAGACAGGCAGTCCAGTGTCAGACAGGGTGGAATTGCCAGACAGACGGTCCAGAGTCAGACACGGTGGAATTGCCAGGCAGACGGTCCAGTGTCAGACACGGTGGAATTGCCAGACAGACGGTCCAGTCTCAGACACGGTGGAATTGCCAGACAGACGGCCCAGTGTCAGACACGGTGGAATTACCAGACAGACGGTCCAGTCTCAGACACGGTGGAATTACCAGACAGACGGTCCAGTCTCAGACACGGTGGAATTGCCAGACAGACGGTCCAGTGTCAGACACGGTGGAATTGCCAGGCAGACGGTACAGTGTCAGACACGGTGGAATTACCAGACAGACGGTCCAGTGTCAGACACGGTGGAATTACCAGGCAGACGGTCCAGTGTCAGACACGGTGGAATTGCCAGACAGACGGCCCAGTGTCAGACACGGTGGAATTGCCAGGCAGACGGGCCAGTCTCAGACACGGTGGAATTACCAGACAGACGGCCCAGTGTCAGACACGGTGGAATTGCCAGGCAGACGGTCCAGTGTCAGACACGGTGGAATTGCCAGGCAGACGGCCCAGTGTCAGACATGGTGGAATTGCCAGGCAGACGGGCCAGTCTCAGACACGGTGGAATTACCAGACAGACGGTCCAGTGTCAGACACGGTGGAATTACCAGACAGACGGTCCAGTGTCAGACACGGTGGAATTACCAGGCAGACGGTCCAGTGTCAGACATGGTGGAATTACCAGACAGACGGTCCAGTCTCAGACACGGTGGAATTACCAGACAGACGGTCCAGTGTCAGACACGGTGGAATTACCAGACAGACGGTCCAGTGTCAGACATGGTGGAATTACCAGACAGACGGTCCAGTGTCAGACACGGTGGAATTGCCAGGCAGACGGCCCAGTGTCAGACACGGTGGAATTACCAGGCAGACGGCCCAGTGTCAGACACGGTGGAATTACCAGACAGACGGCCCAGTGTCAGACATGGTGGAATTACCAGACAGACGGTCCAGTGTCAGACACGGTGGAATTACCAGACAGACGGTCCAGTGTCAGACACGGTGGAATTGCCAGACAGACAGCCCAGTGTCAGACACGGTGGAATTGCCAGACAGACGGTCCAGTGTCAGACACGGTGGAATTGCCAGACAGACGGCCCAGTGTCAGACACGGTGGAATTGCCAGGCAGACGGTCCAGTCTCAGACACGGTGGAATTACCAGACAGACGGTCCAGTGTCAGACATGGTGGAATTACCAGACAGACGGTCCAGTGTCAGACACGGTGGAATTGCCAGACAGACGGTCCAGTGTCAGACACGGTGGAATTACCAGGCAGACGGCCCAGTGTCAGACACGGTGGAATTACCAGACAGACGGTCCAGTGTCAGACACGGTGGAATTACCAGGCAGACGGCCCAGTGTCAGACACGGTGGAATTACCAGACAGACGGTCCAGTGTCAGACACGGTGGAATTACCAGACAGACGGTCCAGTGTCAGACACGGTGGAATTGCCAGACAGACGGTCCAGTGTCAGACACGGTGGAATTGCCAGACAGACGGTCCAGTGTCAGACACGGTGGAATTACCAGACAGGCGGTCCAGTCTCAGACATGGTGGAATTGCCAGACAGACGGTCCAGTGTCAGACACGGTGGAATTACCAGACAGACGGTCCAGTGTCAGACATGGTGGAATTGCCAGACAGACGGTCCAGTTGCAGACACGGTGGAATTGCCAGGCAGACGGTCCAGTCTCAGACATGGTGGAATTGCCAGGCAGACGGCCCAGTCTCAGACACGGTGGAATTACCAGACAGACGGTCCAGTGTCAGACACGGTGGAATTACCAGACAGACGGTCCAGTGTCAGACACGGTGGAATTGCCAGGCAGACGGTCCAGTGTCAGACACGGTGGAATTACCAGACAGACGGTCCAGTGACAGACATGGTGGAATTGCCAGACAGACGGTCCAGTGTCAGACACGGTGGAATTACCAGACAGACGGTCCAGTGTCAGACATGGTGGAATTACCAGGCAGACGGTCCAGTGTCAGACATGGTCGAATTGCCAGACAGACGGTCCAGTGTCAGACACGGTGGAATTACCAGGCAGACGGTCCAGTGTCAGATATGGTGGAATTATCAGGCAGACGGTCCAGTGTCAGACACGGTGGAATTGCCAGGCAGACGGTCCAGTGTCAGACACGGTGGAATTACCAGGCAGACGGTCCAGTGTCAGACATGGTGGAATTACCAGGCAGACGGTCCAGTCTCAGACACGGTGGAATTACCAGACAGACGGTCCAGTGACAGACACGGTAGAATTGCCAGACAGACGGTCCAGTGTCAGACATGGTGGAATTACCAGACAGACGGTCCAGTGTCAGACACGGTGGAATTACCAGGCAGACGGTCCAGTGTCAGACACGGTGGAATTGCCAGACAGACGGTCCAGTGTCTGACACGGTGGAATTGCCAGACAGACGGTCCAGTGTCAGACATGGTGGAATTACCAGACAGACGGTCCAGTGACAGACATGGTGGAATTGCCAGGCAGACGGTCCAGTGTCAGACATGGTGGAATTGCCAGACAGACGGTCCAGTGTCAGACACGGTGGAATTACCAGGCAGACGGTCCAGTGTCAGACACGGTGGAATTGCCAGACAGACGGTCCAGTGTCAGACACGGTGGAATTACCAGGCAGACGGCCCAGTCTCAGACATGGTGGAATTACCAGGCAGACGGTCCAGTGTCAGACATGGTGGAATTGCCAGGCAGACGGTCCAG
Organism: Scyliorhinus torazame; assembly: GCF_047496885.1. Classification (NCBI taxonomy): domain Eukaryota; kingdom Metazoa; phylum Chordata; class Chondrichthyes; order Carcharhiniformes; family Scyliorhinidae; genus Scyliorhinus; species Scyliorhinus torazame. The sequence continues at coordinate 1,111,574 of NW_027307772.1, forward strand.
TGTCAGACACGGTGGAATTACCAGACAGACGGTCCAGTCTCAGACACGGTGGAATTGCCAGGGAGATGGTCCAGTCTCAGACACGGTGGCATTACCAGACAGATGGTCCAGTGTCAGACACGGTGGAATTGCCAGACAGACGGTCCAGTGTCAGACATGGTGGAATTACCAGACAGACGGCCCAGTGTCAGACATGGTGGAATTACCAGGCAGACGGTCCAGTGTCAGACACGGTGGAATTGCCAGGCAGACGGCCCAGTGTCAGACACGGTGGAATTGCCAGACAGACGGTCCAGTGTCAGACATGGTGGAATTGCCAGGCAGACGGCCCAGTGTCAGACATGGTGGAATTGCCAGACAGACGGTCCAGTGACAGACATGGTGGAATTGCCAGGCAGACGGCCCAGTGTCAGACATGGTGGAATTGCCAGACAGACGGTCCAGTGTCAGACATGGTGGAATTACCAGGCAGACGGCCCAGTGTCAGACATGGTGGAATTACCAGACAGACGGTCCAGTGTCAGACACGGTGGAATTGCCAGACAGACGGTCCAGTCTCAGACACGGTGGAATTACCAGGCAGACGGTCCAGTGTCAGACACGGTGGAATTGCCAGACAGACGGTCCAGTCTCAGACACGGTGGAATTACCAGGCAGACGGTCCAGTGTCAGACACGGTGGAATTACCAGGCAGACGGTCCAGTGTCAGACACGGTGGAATTGCCAGACAGACGGTCCAGTCTCAGACACGGTGGAATTACCAGGCAGACGGTCCAGTGTCAGACACGGTGGAATTACCAGGCAGACGGTCCAGTGTCAGACACGGTGGAATTGCCAGACAGACGGTCCAGTCTCAGACACGGTGGAATTACCAGGCAGACGGTCCAGTGCCAGACACGGTGGAATTACCAGGCAGACGGTCCAGTGTCAGACACGGTGGAATTACCAGACAGACGGGTCAGTGTCAGACATGGTGGAATTGCCAGACAGACGGTCCAGTCTCAGACACGGTGGAATTACCAGGCAGACGGTCCAGTGTCAGACACGGTGGAATTACCAGGCAGACGGTCCAGTGTCAGACACGGTGGAATTGCCAGACAGACGGTCCAGTCTCAGACACGGTGGAATTGCCAGACAGACGGTCCAGTGTCAGACACGTTGGAATTACCAGGCAGACGGTCCAGTGTCAGACACGGTGGAATTACCAGACAGACGGTCCAGTGTCAGACACGGTGGAATTGCCAGGCAGACGGTCCAGTGTCAGACACGGTGGAATTGCCAGACAGACGGTCCAGTCTCAGACACGGTGGAATTACCAGGCAGACGGTCCAGTGTCAGACACGGTGGAATTGCCAGACAGACGCTCCAGTATCAGACAAGGTGGAATTGCCAGGCAGACGGTCCAGTGTCAGACACGGTGGAATTACCAGGCAGACGGACCAGTGTCAGACATGGTGGAATTGCCAGGCAGACGGTCCAGTGTCAGACACGGTGGAATTGCCAGACAGACGGTCCAGTGTCAGACATGGTGGAATTGCCAGGCAGACGGTCCAGTATCAGACACGGTGGAATTTCCAGACAGACGGTCCAGTGTCAGACACGGTGGAATTGCCAGGCAGACGGCCCAGTGTCAGACACGGTGGAATTGCCAGGTAGACGGTCCAGTCTCAGACACGGTGGAATTGCCAGGCAGACGGTCCAGTGTCAGACACGGTGGAATTGCCAGACAGACGGTCCAGTGTCAGACACGGTGGAATTGCCAGGCAGACGGTCCAGTCTCAGACACGGTGGAATTACCAGACAGACGGTCCAGTATCAGACACGGTGGAATTGCCAGGCAGACGGTCCAGTCTCAGACACGGTGGAATTGCCAGACAGACGGTCCAGTCTCAGACACGGTGGAATTACCAGACAGACGGTCCAGTGTCAGACACGGTGGAATTGCCAGACAGACGGTCCAGTGTCAGACACGGTGGAATTGTCAGACAGACGGTCCAGTGTCAGACATGGTGGAATTACCAGGCAGACGGTCCAGTGTCAGACATGGTGGAATTGCCAGACAGACGGTCCAGTGTCAGACACGGTGGAATTGCCAGACAGACGGTCCAGTCTCAGACACGGTGGAATTACCAGGCAGACGGTCCAGTGTCAGACACGGTGGAATTACCAGACAGACGGTCCAGTGTCAGACATGGTGGAATTGCCAGACAGACGGCCCAGTGTCAGACATGGTGGAATTACCAGACAGACGGTCCAGTGTCAGACACGGTGGAATTACCAGGCAGACGGTCCAGTGTCAGACACGGTGGAATTGCCAGACAGATGGTCCAGTCTCAGACATGGTGGAATTACCAGACAGACGGTCCAGTGTCAGACATGGTGGAATTGCCAGGCAGACGGTCCAGTCTCAGACACGGTGGAATTGCCAGACAGACGGTCCAGTGTCAGACACGGTGGAATTACCAGACAGACGGTCCAGTGTCAGACATGGTGGAATTACCAGACAGACGGTCCAGTCTCAGACACGGTGGAATTGCCAGACAGACGGTCCAGTGTCAGACACGGTGGAATTACCAGACAGACGGTCCAGTGTCAGACACGGTGGAATTGCCAGACAGACGGTCCAGTGTCAGACATGGTGGAATTGCCAGACAGACGGTCCAGTGTCAGACACGGTGGAATTACCAGGCAGACGGTCCAGTGTCAGACATGGTGGAATTGCCAGGCAGACGGTCCAGTGTCAGACACGGTGGAATTGCCAGACAGACGGTCCAGTCTCAGACACGGTGGAATTGCCAGACAGACGGTCCAGTGTCAGACACGGTGGAATTGCCAGACAGACGGTCCAGTGTCAGACACGGTGGAATTACCAGACAGACGGTCCAGTGTCAGACACGGTGGAATTGCCAGACAGACGGTCCAGTATCAGACACGGTGGAATTGCCAGGCAGACGGTCCAGTGTCAGACACGGTGGAATTGCCAGACAGACGGTCCAGTGTCAGACACGGTGGAATTACCAGACAGACGGTCCAGTATCAGACACGGTGGAATTACCTGACAGACGGTCCAGTGTCAGACACGGTGGAATTACCAGGCAGACGGCCCAGTGTCCGACATGGTGGAATTGCCAGGCAGACGGTCCAGTGTCAGACACGGTGGAATTGCCAGACAGACGGTCCAGTATCAGACACGGTGGAATTGCCAGGCAGACGGCCCAGTGTCAGACACGGTGGAATTGCCAGGCAGACGGTCCAGTGTCAGACACGGTGGAATTACCAGGCAGACGGTCCAGTGTCAGACTGGGTGGAATTGCCAGACAGACGGCCCAGTCTCAGACACGGTGGAATTACCAGACAGAGGTTCCAGTGTCAGACACGGTTGAATTACCAGACAGACGGTCCAGTGTCAGACACGGTGGAATTGCCAGACAGACGGTCCAGTATCAGACACGGTGGAATTGCCAGGCAGACGGCCCAGTGTCAGACACGGTGGAATTGCCAGGCAGACGGTCCAGTGTCAGACACGGTGGAATTACCAGGCAGACGGTCCAGTGTCAGACAGGGTGGAATTGCCAGACAGACGGCCCAGTCTCAGACACGGTGGAATTACCAGACAGATGGTCCGGTCTCAGACACGGTGGAATTGCCAGGCAGACGGTCCAGTGTCAGACACGGTGGAATTGCCAGGCAGACGGTCCAGTGTCAGACACGGTGGAATTGCCAGACAGACGGTCCAGTGTCAGACATGGTGGAATTACCAGACAGACGGTCCAGTGTCAGACACGGTGGAATTGCCAGGCAGACGGTCCAGTCTCAGACACGGTGGAATTACCAGACAGACGGTCCAGTCTCAGACACGGTGGAATTGCCAGGCAGACGGCCCAGTGTCAGACACGGTGGAATTGCCAGACAGACGGTCCAGTGTCAGACATGGTGGAATTACCAGACAGACGGCCCAGTCTCAGACACGGTGGAATTACCAGGCAGACGGTCCAGTGTCAGACACGGTGGAATTACCAGGCAGACGGCCCAGTGTCAGACACGGTGGAATTGCCAGGCAGACGGTCCAGTGTCAGACACGGTGGAATTGCCAGACAGACGGTCCAGTCTCAGACACGGTGGAATTACCAGGCAGACGGTCCAGTGTCAGACATGGTGGAATTACCAGACAGACGGTCCAGTCTCAGACACGGTGGAATTGCCAGACAGACGGTCTAGTGTCAGACACGGTGAAATTGCCAGACAGACGGTCCAGTGTCAGACACGGTGGAATTACCAGACAGACGGTCCAGTGTCAGACACGGTGGAATTGCCAGACAGACGGTCCAGTATCAGACACGGTGGAATTGCCAGACAGACGGTCCAGTGTCAGACACGGTGGAATTGCCAGACAGACGGTTCAGTGTCAGACACGGTGGAATTACCAGGCAGACGGTCCAGTGTCAGACACGGTGGAATTGCCAGACAGACGGTCCAGTATCAGACACGGTGGAATTACCAGACAGACGGTCCAGTGTCAGACACGGTGGAATTGCCAGACTGACGGTCCAGTATCAGACACGGTGGAATTACCAGGCAGACGGCCCAGTGTCAGACACGGTGGAATTACCAGGCAGACGGTCCAGTGTCAGACACGGTGGAATTACCAGGCAGACGGTCCAGTGTCAGACACGGTGGAATTGCCAGGCAGACGGCCCAGTGTCAGACACGGTGGAATTGCCAGGCAGACGGTCCAGTGTCAGACACGGTGGAATTGCCAGGCAGACGGTCCAGTGTCAGACACGGTGGAATTGCCAGACAGACGGTCCAGTGTCAGACATGGTGGAATTACCAGACAGACGGTCCAGTGTCAGACACGGTTGAATTGCCAGGCAGACGGTCCAGTCTCAGACACGGTGGAATTACCAGACAGACGGTCCAGTCTCAGACACGGTGGAATTGCCAGACAGACGGTCCAGTCTCAGACACGGTGGAATTACCAGACAGACGGTCCAGTCTCAGACACGGTGGAATTACCAGACAGACGGTCCAGTGTCAGACACGGTGGAATTACCAGGCAGACGGTCCAGTGTCAGACACGGTGGAATTACCAGACAGACGGTCCAGTGTCAGACACGGTGGAATTACCAGGCAGACGGTCCAGTGTCAGACACGGTGGAATTACCAGACAGACGGTCCAGTGTCAGACATGGTGGAATTACCAGGCAGACGGTCCAGTGTCAGACACGGTGGAATTACCAGACAGACGGCCCAGTGTCAGACATGGTGGAATTACCAGGCAGACGGTCCAGTGTCAGACACGGTGGAATTACCAGACAGACGGTCCAGTCTCAGACACGGTGGAATTGCCAGACAGACGGCCCAGTGTCAGACACGGTGGAATTACCAGACAGACGGTCCAGTCTCAGACACGGTGGAATTACCAGACAGACGGTCCAGTGTCAGACATGGTGGAATTACCAGACAGACGGCCCAGTCTCAGACACGGTGGAATTGCCAGACAGACGGTCCAGTGTCAGACACGGTGGAATTACCAGACAGACGGTCCAGTGTCAGACATGGTGGAATTGCCAGACAGACGGTCCAGTGTCAGACACGGTGGAATTGCCAGACAGACGGTCCAGTCTCAGACACGGTGGAATTACCAGACAGACGGTCCAGTGTCAGACACGGTGGAATTACCAGACAGACGGTCCAGTCTCAGACACGGTGGAATTGCCAGACAGACGGCCCAGTCTCAGACACGGTGGAATTACCAGACAGACGGTCCAGTATCAGACACGGTGGAATTGCCAGGCAGACGGTCCAGTGTCAGACACGGTGGAATTGCCAGACAGACGGTCCAGTGTCAGACACGGTGGAATTACCAGGCAGACGGCCCAGTGTCAGACATGGTGGAATTGCCAGACAGACGGTCCAGTGTCAGACATGGTGGAATTACCAGACAGACGGTCCAGTCTCAGACACGGTGGAATTACCAGACAGACGGTCCAGTGTCAGACACGGTGGAATTACCAGACAGACGGTCCAGTGTCAGACACGGTGGAATTGCCAGACAGACGGTCCAGTATCAGACATGGTGGAATTACCAGACAGACGGCCCAGTCTCAGATACGGTGGAATTGCCAGGCAGACGGTCCAGTGTCAGACATGATGGAATTGCCAGACAGACGGTCCAGTCTCAGACACGGTGGAATTGCCAGACAGACGGTCCATTGTCAGACACGGTGGAATTACCAGACAGACGGCCCAGTCTCAGACACGGTGGAATTGCCAGGCAGACGGTCCAGTGTCAGACATGGTGGAATTGCCAGACAGACGGTCCAGTGTCAGACACGGTGGAATTGCCAGACAGACGGTCCAGTGTCAGACACGGTGGAATTACCAGACAGACGGTCCAGTGTCAGACACGGTGGAATTGCCAGACAGACGGTCCAGTATCAGACATGGTGGAATTACCAGACAGACGGCCCAGTCTCAGACACGGTGGAATTGCCAGGCAGACGGTCCAGTGTCAGACATGATGGAATTGCCAGACAGACGGTCCAGTCTCAGACACGGTGGAATTGCCAGACAGACGGTCCAGTGTCAGACACGGTGGAATTACCAGACAGACGGCCCAGTCTCAGACACGGTGGAATTGCCAGGCAGACGGTCCAGTGTCAGACATGGTGGAATTACCAGACAGACGGTCCAGTCTCAGACACGGTGGAATTGCCAGGCAGACGGTCCAGTGTCAGACACGGTGGAATTACCAGACAGACGGTCCAGTGTCAGACATGGTGGAATTGCCAGACAGACGGTCCAGTGTCAGACACGGTGGAATTGCCAGACAGACGGTCCAGTATCAGACATGGTGGAATTACCAGACAGACGGTCTAGTCTCAGACACGGTGGAATTACCAGGCAGACTGTCCAGTCTCAGACATGCTGGAATTACCAGACAGACGGCCCAGTGTCAGACACGGTGGAATTACCAGGCAGACGGCCCAGTGTCAGACACGGTGGAATTGCCAGGCAGACTATCCAGTGTCAGACATGGTGGAATTGCCAGGCAGACGGTCCAGTGTCAGACACGGTGGAATTGCCAGGCAGACGGTCCAGTGTCAAACATGGTGGAATTACCAGACAGACGGTCCAGTGTCAGACACGGTGGAATTACCAGACAGACGGTCCAGTGTCAGACATGGTAGAATTACCAGACAGACGGTCCAGTGTCAGACACGGTGGAATTACCAGACAGACGGTCCAGTGTCAGACACGGTGGAATTGCCAGACAGACGGTCCAGTGTCAGACATGGTGGAATTACCAGACAGACGGTCCAGCCTCAGACACGGTGGAATTACCAGGCAGACGGCCCAGTGTCAGACACGGTGGAATTCCCAGACAGACGGTCCAGTGTCAGACACGGTGAAATTACCAGGCAGACGGCCCAGTGTCAGACACGGTGGAATTACCAGACAGACGGTCCAGTCTCAGACATGGTGGAATTGCCAGGCAGACGGTCCAGTGTCAGACACGGTGGAATTACCAGACAGACGGTCCAGTGTCAGACACGGTGGAATTACCAGACAGACGGCCCAGTCTCAGACACGGTGGAATTACCAGACAGACGGTCCAGTCTCAGACACGGTGGAATTACCAGACAGACGGTCCAGTGTCAGACATGGTGGAATTGCCAGACAGACGGTCCAGTGTCAGACACGGTGGAATTGCCAGGCTGACGGTCCAGTGTCAGACACGGTGGAATTGCCAGACAGACGGTCCAGTGTCAGACACGGTGGAATTGCCAGACAGACGGTCCAGTGTCAGACACGGTGGAATTGCCAGGCAGACGGCCCAGTGTCAGACACGGTGGAATTACCAGGCAGACGGCCCAGTCTCAGACACGGTGGAATTGCCAGACAGACGGTCCAGTGTCAGACATGGTGGAATTACAAGGCAGACGGCCCAGTCTCAGACACGGTGGAATTACCAGGCAGACTGTCCAGTCTCAGACATGCTAGAATTACCAGACAGACGGCCCAGTGTCAGACACGGTGGAATTACCAGGCAGACGGCCCAGTGTCAGACACGGTGGAATTGCCAGGCAGACTGTCCAGTGTCAGACATGGTGGAATTGCCAGGCAGACGGTCCAGTGTCAGACACGGTGGAATTGCCAGGCAGACGGTCCAGTGTCAAACATGGTGGAATTACCAGACAGACGGTCCAGTGTCAGACACGGTGGAATTACCAGACAGACGGTCCAGTGTCAGACATGGTGGAATTACCAGACAGACGGTCCAGTGTCAGACACGGTGGAATTACCAGACAGACGGTCCAGTGTCAGACACGGTGGAATTGCCAGACAGACGGTCCAGTGTCAGACATGGTGGAATTACCAGACAGACGGTCCAGTCTCAGACACGGTGGAATTACCAGGCAGACGGCCCAGTGTCAGACACGGTGGAATTCCCAGACAGACGGTCCAGTGTCAGACACGGTGGAATTACCAGGCAGACGGCCCAGTGTCAGACACGGTGGAATTACCAGACAGACGGTCCAGTCTCAGACATGGTGGAATTGCCAGGCAGACGGTCCAGTGTCAGACACGGTGGAATTACCAGACAGACGGTCCAGTGTCAGACACGGTGGAATTACCAGACAGACGGCCCAGTCTCAGACACGGTGGAATTACCAGACAGACGGTCCAGTCTCAGACACGGTGGAATTACCAGACAGACGGTCCAGTGTCAGACATGGTGGAATTGCCAGACAGACGGTCCAGTGTCAGACACGGTGGAATTGCCAGGCTGACGGTCCAGTGTCAGACACGGTGGAATTGCCAGACAGACGGTCCAGTGTCAGACACGGTGGAATTGCCAGGCTGACGGTCCAGTCTCAGACATGGTGGAATTACCAGACAGACGGTCCAGTGTCAGACATGGTGGAATTGCCAGGCAGACGGCCCAGTGTCAGACACGGTGGAATTACCAGGCAGACGGCCCAGTCTCAGACACGGTGGAATTGCCAGACAGACGGTCCAGTGTCAGACATGGTGGAATTACCAGGCAGACGGCCCAGTCTCAGACACGGTGGAATTGCCAGACAGACGGTCCAGTCTCAGACACGGTGGAATTACCAGACAGACGGTCCAGTGTCAGACACGGTGGAATTACCAGACAGACGGTCCAGTGTCAGACAGGGTGGAATTGCCAGGCAGACGGTCCAGTGTCAGACACGGTGGAATTGCCAGACAGACGGTCCAGTCTCAGACACGGTGGAATTGCCAGACACACGGTCCAGTGTCAGACACGGTGGAATTACCAGACAGACGGTCCAGTGTCAGACATGGTGGAATTGCCAGTCAGACGGTCCAGTGTCAGACACGGTGGAATTGCCAGACAGACGGCCCAGTGTCAGACATGGTGGAATTGCCAGGCAGACGGCCCAGTGTCAGACACGGTGGAATTACCAGACAGACGGTCCAGTGTCAGACACGGTGGAATTACCAGACAGACGGTCCAGTGTCAGACACGGTGGATTTGCCAGGCAGACGGTCCAGTGTCAGACATGGTGGAATTGCCAGGCAGACGGCCCAGTGTCAGACACGGTGGAATTACCAGACAGACGGTCCAGTGTCAGACACGGTGGAATTACCAGGCAGACGGTCCAGTGTCAGACACGGTGGAATTGCCAGGCAGACGGTCCAGTGTCAGACACGGTGGAATTGCCAGGCAGACGGTCCAGTGTCAGACACGGTGGAATTACCAGACAGATGGTCCAGTGTCAGACACGGTGGAATTACCAGACAGACGGCCCAGTCTCAGACACGGTGGAATTGCCAGACAGACGGTCCAGTGTCAGACACGGTGGAATTGCCAGACAGACGGTCCAGTCTCAGACACGGTGGAATTGCCAGACAGACGGTCCAGTGTCAGACACGGTGGAATTACCAGACAGACGGTCCAGTGTCAGACACGGTGGAATTACCAGACAGATGGTCCAGTGTCAGACACGGTGGAATTACCAGACAGACGGCCCAGTCTCAGACACGGTGGAATTGCCAGACAGACGGTCCAGTGTCAGACACGGTGGAATTGCCAGACAGACGGCCCAGTGTCAGACATGGTGGAATTGCCAGGCAGACGGCCCAGTGTCAGACACGGTGGAATTACCAGACAGACGGTCCAGTGTCAGACACGGTGGAATTACCAGACAGACGGTCCAGTGTCAGACACGGTGGATTTGCCAGGCAGACGGTCCAGTGTCAGACATGGTGGAATTGCCAGGCAGACGGCCCAGTGTCAGACACGGTGGAATTACCAGACAGACGGTCCAGTGTCAGACACGGTGGAATTACCAGGCAGACGGTCCAGTGTCAGACACGGTGGAATTGCCAGGCAGACGGTCCAGTGTCAGACACGGTGGAATTACCAGGCAGACGGTCCAGTGTCAGACACGGTGGAATTACCAGACAGATGGTCCAGTGTCAGACACGGTGGAATTACCAGACAGACGGCCCAGTCTCAGACACGGTGGAATTGCCAGACAGACGGTCCAGTCTCAGACACGGTGGAATTGCCAGACAGACTGTCCAGTGTCAGACACGGTGGAATTACCAGACAGACGGTCCAGTGTCAGACACGGTGGAATTACCAGACAGACGGCCCAGTGTCAGACACGGTGGAATTACCAGACAGACGGTCCAGTGTCAGACATGGTGGAATTGCCAGACAGACGGTCCAGTGTCAGACACGGTGGAATTGCCAGACAGACGGCCCAGTGTCAGACACGGTGGAATTGCCAGGCAGACGGTCCAGTGTCAGACATGGTGGAATTGCCAGGCAGACGGTCCAGTCTCAGACACGGTGGAATTACCAGGCAGACGGTCCAGTCTCAGACACGGTGGAATTACCAGGCAGACGGTCCAGTGTCAGACACGGTGGAATTACCAGGCAGACGGTCCAGTGTCAGACACGGTGGAATTACCAGGCAGACGGCCCAGTGTCAGACACGGTGGAATTGCCAGACAGACTGTCCAGTGTCAGACACGGTGGAATTACCAGACAGACGGTCCAGTGTCAGACACGGTGGAATTACCAGACAGACGGCCCAGTGTCAGACACGGTGGAATTACCAGACAGACGGTCCAGTGTCAGACATGGTGGAATTGCCAGACAGACGGTCCAGTGTCAGACACGGTGGAATTGCCAGACAGACGGCCCAGTGTCAGGCACGGTGGAATTGCCAGACAGACGGTCCAGTGTCAGACATGGTGGAATTGCCAGGCAGACGGTCCAGTCTCAGACACGGTGGAATTACCAGGCAGACGGTCCAGTGTCAGACACGGTGGAATTACCAGGCAGACGGTCCAGTGTCAGACATGGTGGAATTGCCAGGCAGACGGTCCAGTCTCAGACACGGTGGAATTACCAGACAGACGGTCCAGTGTCATACACGGTGGAATTGCCAGACAGACGGTCCAGTCTCAGACACGGTGGAATTGCCAGACAGACGGTCCAGTGTCAGACATGGTGGAATTACCAGACAGACGGCCCAGTGTCAGACACGGTGGAATTACCAGGCAGACGGACCAGTGTCAGACACGGTGGAATTACCAGGCAGACGGTCTAGTCTCAGACATGGTGGAATTACCAGACAGACGGCCCAGTGTCAGACATGGTGGAATTGCCAGGCAGACGGTCCAGTGTCAGACATGGTGGAATTGCCAGGCAGACGGCCCAGTGTCAGACACGGTGGAATTACCAGGCAGACGGTCCAGTATCAGACACGGTGGAATTGCCAGGCAGACGGCCCAGTCTTAGACACGGTGGAATTACCAGACAGACGGCCCAGTGTCAGACATGGTGGAATTACCAGACAGACGGTCCAGTTTCAGACACGGTGGAATTACCAGACAGATGGTCCAGTGTCAGACACGGTGGAATTGCCAGGCAGACGGTCCAGTGTCAGACATGGTGGAATTACCAGACAGACGGTCCAGTGTCAGACACGGTGGAATTACCAGACAGACGGTCCAGTGTCAGACACGGTGGAATTGCCAGACAGACGGTCCAGTGTCAGACACGGTGGAATTACCAGACAGACGGTCCAGTCTCAGACACGGTGGAATTACCAGACAGACGGTCCAGTGTCAGACACGGTGGAATTGCCAGACAGACGGTCCAGTGTCAGACACGGTGGAATTACCAGACAGACGGTCCAGTGTCAGACACGGTGGAATTGCCAGACAGACGGTCCAGTCTCAGACACGGTGGAATTACCAGACAGACGGTCCCGTGTCAGACACGGTGGAATTACCAGACAGACGGTCCAGTCTCAGACAAGGTGGAATTGCCAGGCAGACGGTCCAGTGTCAGACATGTTGGAATTACCAGACAGACGGTCCAGTCTCAGACATGGTGGAATTACCAGACAGACGGTCCAGTGTCAGACACGGTGGAATTACCAGACAGACGGTCCAGTGTCAGACTCGGTGGAATTACCAGGCAGACGGCCCAGTGTCAGACACGGTGGAATTGCCAGTCAGACGGTCCAGTGTCAGAAAGGGTGGAATTGCCAGGCAGACGGCCCAGTGTCAGACACGGTGGAATTGCCAGGCAGACGGTCCAGTGTCAGACACGGTGGAATTACCAGACAGACGGTCCAGTGTCAGACATGGTGGAATTACCAGACAGACGGTCCAGTCTCAGACATGGTGGAATTGCCAGGCAGACGGTCCAGTGACAGACACGGTGGAATTACCAGGCTGACGGTCCAGTCTCAGACACGGTGGAATTACCAGGCAGACGGTCCAGTGTCAGACACGGTGGAATTGCCAGGCAGACGGTCCAGTGTCAGACAGGGTGGAATTGCCAGACAGACGGTCCAGTGTCAGACAGGGTGGAATTACCAGACAGACGGTCCAGTGTCAGACACGGTGGAATTGCCAGGCAGACGGTCCAGTGTCAGACACGGTGGAATTACCAGACAGACGGTCCAGTCTCAGACAGGGTGGAATTGCCAGACAGACGGTCCAGTGTCAGACACGGTGGAATTACCAGGCAGACGGTCCAGTGTCAGACACGGTGGAATTGCCAGGCAGACGGTCCAGTGTCAGACAGGGTGGAATTGCCAGACAGACGGTCCAGTGTCAGACACGGTGGAATTACCAGGCAGACGGTCCAGTGTCAGACACGGTGGAATTGCCAGGCAGACGGTCCAGTGTCAGACAGGGTGGAATTGCCAGGCAGACGGTCCAGTGTCAGACACGGTGGAATTACCAGACAGACGGTCCAGTGTCAGACAGGGTGGAATTACCAGACAGACGGCCCAGTGTCAGACACGGTGGAATTGCCAGACAGACGGTCCAGTGTCAGACACGGTGGAATTACCAGACAGACGGTCCAGTGTCAGACATGTTGGAATTACCAGGCAGACGGTCCAGTATCAGACACGGTGGAATTACCAGACAGACGGTCCAGTCTCAGACACGGTGGAATTACCAGACAGACGGTCCAGTGTCAGACATGGTGGAATTACCAGGCAGACGGTCCAGTATCAGACACGGTGGAATTACCAGACAGACGGTCCAGTCTCAGACACGGTGGAATTGCCAGGCAGACGGTCCAGTGTCAGACACGGCGGAATTACCAGACAGACGGTCCAGTCTCAGACACGGTGGAATTACCAGACAGACGGTCCAGTATCAGACACGGTGGAATTACCAGACAGACGGTCCAGTGTCAGACACGGTGGAATTACCAGACAGACGGTCCAGTGTCAGACATGGTGGAATTGCCAGACAGACGGTCCAGCCTCAGACACGGTGGAATTGCCAGACAGACGGTCCAGTGTCAGACACGGTGGAATTACCAGACAGACGGTCCAGTGTCAGTCACGGTGGAATTACCAGACAGACGGTCCAGTGTCAGACACGGTGGAATTACCAGGCAGACGGTCCAGTGTCAGACACGGTGGAATTGCCAGGCAGACGGTCCAGTGTCAGACACGGTGGAATTACCAGACAGACGGTCCAGTGTCAGACACGGTGGAATTACCAGACAGACGGTCCAGTGTCAGACATGGTGGAATTGCCAGACAGACGGTCCAGCCTCAGACACGGTGGAATTGCCAGACAGACGGTCCAGTGTCAGACACGGTGGAATTACCAGACAGACGGTCCAGTGTCAGACACGGTGGAATTACCAGACAGACGGTCCAGTATCAGACACGGTGGAATTACCAGACAGACGGTCCAGTATCAGACACGGTGGAATTGCCAGAGAGACGGCCCAGTCTCAGACACGGTGGAATTACCAGGCAGACGGTCCAGTATCAGACATGGTGGAATTGCAAGACAGACGGTCCAGTCTCAGACACGGTGGAATTACCAGGCTGACGGCCCAGTGTCAGACACGGTGGAATTACCAGACAGACAGCCCAGTGTCAGACATGGTGGAATTGCCAGACAGACGGCCCAGTGTCAGACAAGGTGGAATTGCCAGACAGACGGTCCAGTCTCAGACACGGTGGAATTACCAGACAGACGGCCCAGTATCAGACACGGTGGAATTACCAGACAGACGGTCCAGTCTCAGACATTGTGGAATTGCCAGACAGACGGTCCAGTCTCAGACACGGTGGAATTACCAGACAGACGGTCCAGTGTCAGACATGGTGGAATTGCCAGGCAGACGGTCCAGTCTCAGACACGGTGGAATTACCAGACAGACGGTCCAGTGTCAGACTCGGTGGAATTACCAGACAGACGGTCCAGTCTCAGACATGGTGGAATTGCCAGACAGACGGTCCAGTGTCAGACACGGTGGAATTGCCAGACAGACGGTCCAGTGTCAGACATGGTGGAATTACCAGACAGACGGTCCAGTGTCAGACACGGTGGAATTGCCAGGCAGACGGTCCAGTGTCAGACACGGTGGAATTACCAGACAGACGGTCCAGTGTCAGACACGGTGGAATTGCCAGGCCGACGGCCCAGTGTCAGACACGGTGGAATTACCGGGCAGACGGTCCAGTCTCAGACACGGTGGAATTACCAGACAGACGGCTCAGTGTCAGACAGTTTGGAATTGCCAGACAGACGGTCCAGTCTCAGACATGGTGGAATTGCCAGACAGACGGTCCAGTCACAGACACGGTGGAATTGCCAGACAGACGGTCCAGTGTCAGACACGGTGAAATTGCCAGGCAGATGGTCCAGTCTCAGACACGGTGGAATTGCCAGACAGACGGTCCAGTCTCAGACACGGTGGAATTGCCAGACAGACGGTCCAGTGTCAGACACGGTGGAATTACCAGACAGACGGCCCAGTCTCAGACACGGTGGAATTACCAGGCAGACGGTCCAGTCTCAGACACGGTGGAATTGCCAGACAGACGGTCCAGTGTCAGACATGGTGGAATTACCAGACAGACGGTCCAGTGTCAGACACGGTGGAATTACCAGACAGACGGCCCAGTGTCAGACAGGGTGGAATTACCAGACAGACGGCCCAGTGTCAGACAGGGTGGAATTGCCAGACAGACGGTCCAGTGTCAGACACGGTGGAATTACCAGACAGACGGGCCAGTGTCAGACACGGTGGAATTGCCAGACAGACGGTCCAGTCTCAGACACGGTGGAATTACCGGGCAGACGGTCCAGTGTCAGACACGGTGGAATTACCAGACAGACGGTCCAGTGTCAGACACGGTGGAATTGCCAGTCAGACGGTCCAGTCTCAGACACGGTGGAATTACCAGACTGACGGCCCAGTGTCAGACACGGTGGAATTACCAGACAGACGGCCCAGTGTCAGACAGGGTGGAATTACCAGACAGACGGCCCAGTGTCAGACTGGGTGGAATTACCAGACAGACGGCCCAGTGTCAGACAGGGTGGAATTGCCAGACAGACGGTCCAGTGTCAGACACGGTGGAATTGCCAGACAGACGGCCCAGTGTCAGACACGGTGGAATTACCAGACAGACGGCCCAGTGTCAGACACGGTGGAATTGCCAGGCAGACGGTCCAGTGTCAGACACGGTGGAATTACCAGACAGACGGCCCAGTGTCAGACACGGTGGAATTGCCAGGCAGACGGTCCAGTGTCAGACACGGTGGAATTACCAGGCAGACGGCCCAGTGTCAGACACGGTGGAATTACCAGGCAGACGGCCCAGTGTCAGATACGGTGGAATTGCCAGACAGACGGCCCAGTGTCAGACACGGTGGAATTACCAGACAGACGGTCCAGTGTCAGACACGGTGGAATTGCCAGGCTGACGGCCCAGTGTCAGACACGGTGAAATTACCAGACAGGCAGTCCAGTGTCAGACATGGTGGAATTGCCAGACAGACGGTCCAGTGTCAGACACGGTGGAATTACCAGGCAGACGGTCCAGTCTCAGACATGGTGGAATTGCCAGACAGACGGTCCAGTGTCAGACACGGTGGAATTACCAGACAGACGGTCCAGTCTCAGACACGGTGGAATTGCCAGGCAGACGGTCCAGTACCAGACATGGTGGAATTGCCAGGCAGACGGCCCAGTGTCAGACACGGTGGAATTGCCAGACAGACGGTCCAGTGTCAGACATGGTGGAATTGCCAGACAGACGGTCCAGTCTCAGACACGGTGGAATTGCCAGGCAGACGGTCCAGTCTCAGACACGGTGGAATTACCAGACAGACGGTCCAGTGTCAGACACGGTGGAATTGCCTGGCAGACGGTCCAGTGTCAGACACGGTGGAATTGCCAGGCAGACGGTCCAGTGTCAGACACGGTGGAATTACCAGACAGACGGCCCAGTGTCAGACACGGTGGAATTACCAGACAGACGGTCCAGTGTCAGACACGGTGGAATTACCAGACAGACGGTCCAGTGTCAGACATGGTGGAATTACCAGACAGACGGTCCAGTGTCAGACACGGTGGAATTACCAGACAGACGGTCCAGTCTCAGACACGGTGGAATTACCAGGCAGACGGCCCAGTGTCAGACACGGTGGAATTGCCAGACAGGCGGTCCAGTCTCAGACACGGTGGAATTACCAGGCAGACGGTCCAGTCTCAGACACGGTGGAATTGCCAGACAGACGGTCCAGTCTCAGACACGGTGGAATTACCAGACAGACGGTCCAGTCTCAGACACGGTGGAATTACCAGACAGACGGTCCAGTCTCAGACACGGTGGAATTGCCAGGCAGACGGTCCAGTGTCAGACATGGTGGAATTGCCAGGCAGACGGTCCAGTCTCAGACACGGTGGAATTGCCAGACAGACGTTCCAGTCTCAGACACGGTGGAATTGCCAGACAGACGGTCCAGTCTCAGACATGGTGGAATTACCAGACAGACGGTCCAGTGTCAGACACGGTGGAATTACCAGACAGACGGTCCAGTCCCAGACACGGTGGAATTACCAGACAGACGGTCCAGTGTCAGACATGGTGGAATTACCAGACAGACGGTCCAGTGTCAGACACGGTGGAATTGCCAGAAAGGCAGTCCAGTGTCAGACAGGGTGGAATTGCCAGACAGACGGTCCAGTGTCAGACACGGTGGAATTGCCAGGCAGACGGTCCAGTGTCAGACACGGTGGAATTGCCAGACAGACGGTCCAGTCTCAGACACGGTGGAATTACCAGACAGACGGTCCAGTGTCAGACATGGTGGAATTGCCAGACAGACGGTCCAGTGTCAGACATGGTGGAATTACCAGACAGACGGTCCAGTCTCAGACACGGTGGAATTACCAGACAGACGGTCCAGTGTCAGACACGGTGGAATTGCCAGGCAGACGGTCCAGTGTCAGACACGGTGGAATTACCAGACAGACGGTCCAGTGTCAGACACGGTGGAATTACCAGGCAGACGGTCCAGTGTCAGACACGATGGAATTGCCAGACAGACGGCCCAGTGTCAGACACGGTGGAATTGCCAGGCAGACGGGCCAGTCTCAGACACGGTGGAATTACCAGACAAACGGCCCAGTGTCAGACACGGTGGAATTGCCAGGCAGACGGTCCAGTGTCAGACACGGTGGAATTGCCAGGCAGACGGCCCAGTGTCAGACATGGTGGAATTGCCAGGCAGACGGGCCAGTCTCAGACACGGTGGAATTACCAGACAGACGGTCCAGTGTCAGACACGGTGGAATTACCAGACAGACGGTCCAGTGTCAGACACGGTGGAATTACCAGGCAGACGGTCCAGTGTCAGACATGGTGGAATTACCAGACAGACGGTCCAGTCTCAGACACGGTGGAATTACCAGACAGACGGTCCAGTGTCAGACACGGTGGAATTACCAGACAGACGGTCCAGTGTCAGACATGGTGGAATTACCAGACAGACGGTCCAGTGTCAGACACGGTGGAATTACCAGACAGACGGTCCAGTGTCAGACACGGTGGAATTGCCAGACAGACGGTCCAGTGTCAGACACGGTGGAATTACCAGACAGACGGCCCAGTGTCAGACATGGTGGAATTACCAGACAGACGGTCCAGTCTCAGACACGGTGGAATTGCCAGGCAGACGGTCCAGTGTCAGACACGGTGGAATTGCCAGACAGACGGTCCAGTGTCAGACACGGTGGAATTACCAGACAGACGGTCCAGTGTCAGACATGGTGGAATTGCCAGACAGACGGTCCAGTGTCAGACACGGTGGAATTACCAGGCAGACGGTCCAGTCTCAGACACGGTGGAATTACCAGACAGACGGTCCAGTGTCAGACACGGTGGAATTGCCAGACAGACGGCCCAGTGTCAGACACGGTGGAATTGCCAGGCAGACGGTCCAGTGTCAGACACGGTGGAATTACCAGACAGACGGTCCAGTGTCAGACACGGTGGAATTACCAGGCAGACGGTCCAGTGTCAGACACGGTGGAATTGCCAGACAGACGGTCCAGTCTCAGACACGGTGGAATTGCCAGGCAGACGGTCCAGTGTCAGACACGGTGGAATTACCAGACAGACGGTCCAGTGTCAGACACGGTGGAATTGCCAGACAGACGGTCCAGTCTCAGACACGGTGGAATTACCAGACAGACGGTCCAGTGTCAGACACGGTGGAATTACCAGGCAGACGGTCCAGTCTCAGACACGGTGGAATTACCAGACAGACGGCCCAGTGTCAGACATGGTGGAATTAACAGACAGACGGTCCAGTCTCAGACACGGTGGAATTGCCAGGCAGACGGTCCAGTGTCAGACACGGTGGAATTGCCAGACAGACGGTCCAGTGTCAGACACGGTGGAATTACCAGACAGACGGTCCAGTGTCAGACATGGTGGAATTGCCAGACAGACGGTCCAGTGTCAGACACGGTGGAATTACCAGGCAGACGGTCCAGTCTCAGACACGGTGGAATTACCAGACAGACGGTCCAGTGTCAGACACGGTGGAATTGCCAGACAGACGGCCCAGTGTCAGACACGGTGGAATTGCCAGGCAGACGGTCCAGTGTCAGACACGGTGGAATTACCAGACAGACGGTCCAGTGTCAGACACGGTGGAATTACCAGGCAGACGGTCCAGTGTCAGACACGGTGGAATTGCCAGACAGACGGTCCAGTCTCAGACACGGTGGAATTGCCAGGCAGACGGTCCAGTGTCAGACACGGTGGAATTACCAGACAGACGGTCCAGTGTCAGACACGGTGGAATTGCCAGACAGACGGTCCAGTCTCAGACAC
Source organism: Scyliorhinus torazame (assembly GCF_047496885.1). Taxonomy (NCBI): domain Eukaryota; kingdom Metazoa; phylum Chordata; class Chondrichthyes; order Carcharhiniformes; family Scyliorhinidae; genus Scyliorhinus; species Scyliorhinus torazame. The sequence goes on from NW_027307772.1 coordinate 1,131,268, forward strand.
GGTGGAATTAACAGACAGACGGTCCAGTGTCAGACACGGTGGAATTACCAGGCAGACGGTCCAGTCTCAGACACGGTGGAATTGCCAGACAGACGGTCCAGTCTCAGACACGGTGGAATTACCAGACAGACGGTCCAGTCTCAGACACGGTGGAATTACCAGACAGACGGTCCAGTCTCAGACACGGTGGAATTGCCAGGCAGACGGTCCAGTGTCAGACATGGTGGAATTGCCAGGCAGACGGTCCAGTCTCAGACACGGTGGAATTGCCAGACAGACGGTCCAGTCTCAGACACGGTGGAATTGCCAGACAGACGGTCCAGTCTCAGACATGGTGGAATTACCAGACAGACGGTCCAGTGTCAGACACGGTGGAATTACCAGACAGGCGGTCCAGTGTCAGACACGGTGGAATTGCCAGACAGACGGTCCAGTCTCAGACACGGTGGAATTGCCAGACAGACGGTCCAGTGTCAGACACGGTGGAATTGCCAGGCAGACGGTCCAGTCTCAGACACGGTGGAATTGCCAGACAGACGGTCCAGTCTCAGACACGGTGGAATTACCAGACAGACGGTCCAGTCTCAGACACGGTGGAATTACCAGACAGACGGTCCAGTCTCAGACACGGTGGAATTGCCAGGCAGACGGTCCAGTGTCAGACATGGTGGAATTACCAGGCAGACGGTCCAGTGTCAGACACGGTGGAATTGCCAGACAGACGGTCCAGACTCAGACACGGTGGAATTACCAGACAGACGGTCCAGTCTCAGACACGGTGGAATTACCAGACAGACGGTCCAGTGTCAGACACGGTGGAATTACCAGGCAGACGGTCCAGTGTCAGACACGGAAGAATTGCCAGACAGACGGTCCAGTGTCAGACATGGTGAAATTACCAGACAGACGGTCCAGTGTCAGACACGGTGGAATTACCAGACAGACGGTCCAGTCTCAGACACGGTGGAATTGCCAGGCAGACGGTCCAGTGTCAGACACGGTGGAATTGCCAGGCAGACGGTCCAGTGTCAGACATGGTGGAATTACCAGACAGACGGTCCAGTGTCAGACACGGTGGAATTACCAGACAGACGGTCCAGTGTCAGACATGGTGGAATTACCAGACAGACGGTCCAGTGTCAGACACGGTGGAATTGCCAGACAGGCAGTCCAGTGTCAGACAGGGTGGAATTGCCAGACAGACGGTCCAGTGTCAGACACGGTGGAATTGCCAGGCAGACGGTCCAGTGTCAGACACGGTGGAATTGCCAGACAGACGGTCCAGTCTCAGACACGGTGGAATTGCCAGACAGACGGTCCAGTGTCAGACATGGTGGAATTACCAGACAGACGGTCCAGTCTCAGACACGGTGGAATTGCCAGACAGACGGTCCAGTGTCAGACACGGTTAAATTGCCAGGCAGACGGTCCAGTGTCAGACACGGTGGAATTACCAGACAGACTGTCCAGTGTCAGACACGGTGGAATTACCAGGCAGACGGTCCAGTGTCAGACACGATGGAATTGCCAGACAGACGGCCCAGTGTGAGACACGGTGGAATTGCCAGGCAGACGGGCCAGTCTCAGGCACGGTGGAATTACCAGACAGACGGCCCAGTGTCAGACACGGTGGAATTGCCAGGCAGACGGTCCAGTGTCAGACACGGTGGAATTGCCAGGCAGACGGCCCAGTGTCAGACATGGTGGAATTGCCAGGCAGACGGTCCAGTCTCAGACACGGTGGAATTGCCAGACAGACGGTCCAGTCTCAGACACGGTGGAATTGCCAGACAGACGGTCCAGTCTCAGACATGGTGGAATTACCAGGCAGACGGTCCAGTCTCAGACACGGTGGAATTGCCAGACAGACGGTCCAGTCTCAGACACGGTGGAATTACCAGGCAGACGGTCCGGTCTCAGACACGGTGGAATTACCAGACAGACGGTCCAGTCTCAGACACGGTGGAATTGCCAGGCAGACGGTCCAGTGTCAGACATGGTGGAATTACCAGGCAGACGGTCCAGTGTCAGACACGGTGGAATTGCCAGACAGACGGTCCAGACTCAGACACGGTGGAATTACCAGACAGACGGTCCAGTCTCAGACACGGTGGAATTACCAGACAGACGGTCCAGTGTCAGACACGGTGGAATTACCAGGCAGACGGTCCAGTGTCAGACACGGTGGAATTGCCAGACAGACGGTCCAGTGTCAGACATGGTGAAATTACCAGACAGACGGTCCAGTGTCAGACACGGTGGAATTACCAGACAGACGGTCCAGTCCCAGACACGGTGGAATTACCAGACAGACGGTCCAGTGTCAGACATGGTGGAATTACCAGACAGACGGTCCAGTGTCAGACACGGTGGAATTGCCAGACAGGCAGTCCAGTGTCAGACAGGGTGGAATTGCCAGACAGACGGTCCAGTGTCAGACACGGTGGAATTGCCAGGCAGACGGTCCAGTGTCAGACACGGTGGAATTGCCAGACAGACGGTCCAGTCTCAGACACGGTGGAATTGCCAGACAGACGGTCCAGTGTCAGACATGGTGGAATTACCAGACAGACGGTCCAGTCTCAGACACGGTGGAATTGCCAGACAGACGGTCCAGTGTCAGACATGGTTAAATTGCCAGGCAGACGGTCCAGTGTCAGACACGGTGGAATTACCAGACAGACGGTCCAGTGTCAGACACGGTGGAATTACCAGGCAGACGGTCCAGTGTCAGACACGATGGAATTGCCAGACAGACGGCCCAGTGTCAGACACGGTGGAATTGCCAGGCAGACGGGCCAGTCTCAGACACGGTGGAATTACCAGACAGACGGCCCAGTGTCAGACACGGTGGAATTGCCAGGCAGACGGTCCAGTGTCAGACACGGTGGAATTGCCAGGCAGACGGCCCAGTGTCAGACATGGTGGAATTGCCAGGCAGACGGGCCAGTCTCAGACACGGTGGAATTACCAGACAGACGGTCCAGTGTCAGACACGGTGGAATTACCAGACAGACGGTCCAGTGTCAGACACGGTGGAATTACCAGGCAGACGGTCCAGTGTCAGACATGGTGGAATTAACAGACAGACGGTCCAGTCTCAGACACGGTGGAATTACCAGGCAGACGGTCCAGTGTCAGACACGGTGGAATTACCAGACAGACGGTCCAGTGTCAGACATGGTGGAATTACCAGACAGACGGTCCAGTGTCAGACACGGTGGAATTACCAGACAGACGGTCCAGTGTCAGACACGGTGGAATTGCCAGACAGACGGTCCAGTGTCAGACACGGTGGAATTACCAGACAGACGGCCCAGTGTCAGACATGGTGGAATTACCAGACAGACGGTCCAGTCTCAGACACGGTGGAATTGCCAGGCAGACGGTCCAGTGTCAGACACGGTGGAATTGCCAGACAGACGGTCCAGTGTCAGACACGGTGGAATTACCAGACAGACGGTCCAGTGTCAGACATGGTGGAATTGCCAGACAGACGGTCCAGTGTCAGACACGGTGGAATTACCAGGCAGACGGTCCAGTCTCAGACACGGTGGTATTACCAGACAGACGGTCCAGTCTCAGACATGGTGGAATTGCCAGACAGACGGTCCAGTGTCAGACACGGTGGAATTACCAGACAGACGGTCCAGTGTCAGACATGGTGGAATTGCCAGACAGACGGTCCAGTTGCAGACACGGTGGAATTGCCAGGCAGACGGTCCAGTCTCAGACATGGTGGAATTGCCAGGCAGACGGCCCAGTCTCAGACACGGTGGAATTACCAGACAGACGGCCCAGTGTCAGACACGGTGGAATTGCCAGGCAGACGGTCCAGTGTCAGACACGGTGGAATTGCCAGACAGACGGTCCAGTGTCAGACACGGTGGAATTGCCAGGCAGACGGTCCAGTGTCAGACACGGTGGAATTACCAGGCAGACGGTCCAGTGTCAGACATGGTGGAATTACCAGGCAGACGGTCCAGTCTCAGACACGGTGGAATTACCAGACAGACGGTCCAGTGACAGACACGGTGGAATTGCCAGACAGACGGTCCAGTGTCAGACACGGTGGAATTACCAGACAGACGGTCCAGTGTCAGACACGGTGGAATTACCAGGCAGACGGCCCAGTCTCAGACATGGTGGAATTACCAGGCAGACGGTCCAGTGTCAGACACGGTGGAATTGCCAGGCAGACGGTCCAGTGTCAGACACGGTGGAATTACCAGGCAGACGGTCCAGTGTCAGACATGGTGGAATTACCAGGCAGACGGTCCAGTCTCAGACACGGTGGAATTACCAGACAGACGGTCCAGTGACAGACACGGTGGAATTGCCAGACAGACGGTCCAGTGTCAGACACGGTGGAATTACCAGACAGACGGTCCAGTGTCAGACACGGTGGAATTGCCAGGCAGACGGTCCAGTGTCAGACACGGTGGAATTGCCAGACAGACGGTCCAGTGTCAGACACGGTGGAATTGCCAGGCAGACGGTCCAGTGTCAGACACGGTGGAATTACCAGGCAGACGGTCCAGTGTCAGACATGGTGGAATTACCAGGCAGACGGTCCAGTCTCAGACACGGTGGAATTACCAGACAGACGGTCCAGTGACAGACACGGTGGAATTGCCAGACAGACGGTCCAGTGTCAGACACGGTGGAATTACCAGACAGACGGCCCAGTGTCAGACACGGTGGAATTACCAGGCAGACGGTCCAGTGTCAGACATGGTGGAATTACCAGGCAGACGGTCCAGTGTCAGACACGGTGGAATTGCCAGGCAGACGGTCCAGTGTCAGACACGGTGGAATTACCAGGCAGACGGTCCAGTGTCAGACATGGTGGAATTACCAGGCAGACGGTCCAGTCTCAGACACGGTGGAATTACCAGACAGACGGTCCAGTGACAGACACGGTGGAATTGCCAGACAGACGGTCCAGTGTCAGACACGGTGGAATTACCAGACAGACGGTCCAGTGTCAGACACGGTGGAATTACCAGGCAGACGGCCCAGTCTCAGACATGGTGGAATTGCCAGGCAGACGGCCCAGTGTCAGACATGGTGGAATTGCCAGGCAGACGGTCCAGTCTCAGACACGGTGGAATTGCCAGACAGACGGTCCAGTGTCAGACACGGTGGAATTGCCAGGCAGACGGTCCAGTCTCAGACACGGTGGAATTGCCAGACAGACGGTCCAGTGTCAGACACGGTGGAATTGCCAGGCAGACGGTCCAGTGTCAGACACGGTGGAATTACCAGACAGACGTTCCAGTGTCAGACATGGTGGAATTACCAGGCAGACGGTCCAGTGTCAGACATGGTGGAATTACCAGACAGACGGTCCAGTGTCAGACACGGTGGAATTACCAGGCAGACAGTCCAGTGTCAGACATGGTGGAATTGCCAGGCAGACGGTCCAGTCTCAGACACGGTGGAATTGCCAGACAGACGACCCAGTGTCAGACACGGTGGAATTGCCAGGCAGACGGTCCAGTCTCAGACACGGTGGAATTGCCAGACAGACGGTCCAGTGTCAGGCACGGTGGAATTGCCAGACAGACGGTCCAGTCTCAGACACGGTGGAATTACCAGGCAGACGGTCCAGTGTCAGACACGGTGGAATTACCAGACAGACGGTCCAGTCTCAGACACGGTGGAATTGCCAGGCAGACGGCCCAGTGTCAGACACGGTGGAATTACCAGGCAGACGGTCCAGTCTCAGACACGGTGGAATTACCAGACAGACGGTCCAGTCTCAGACACGGTGGAATTACCAGGCAGACGGTCCAGTGTCAGACACGGTGGAATTGCCAGACAGACGGTCCAGTCTCAGACATGGTGGAATTGCCAGGCAGACGGTCCAGTCTCAGACACGGTGGAATTGCCAGACAGACGGTCCAGTCTCAGACACGGTGGAATTGCCAGACAGACGGTCCAGTCTCAGACACGGTGGAATTGCCAGACAGACGGTCCAGTCTCAGACACGGTGGAATTACCAGACAGACGGTCCAGTCTCAGACACGGTGGAATTGCCAGACAGACGGTCCAGTGTCAGACACGGTGGAATTACCAGGCAGACGGTCCAGTGTCAGACATGGTGGAATTACCAGACAGACGGTCCAGTCTCAGACACGGTGGAATTGCCAGACAGACGGTCCAGTCTCAGACACGGTGGAATTACCAGACAGACGGCCCAGTGTCAGACACGGTGGAATTACCAGACAGACGGTCCAGTGTCAGACACGGTGGAATTGCCAGACAGACGGTCGAGTGTCAGACACGGTGGAATTACCAGACAGACGGTCCAGTATCAGACACGGTCGAATTACCAGACAGACGGTCCAGTCTCAGACACGGTGGAATTACCAGACAGACGGTCCAGTGTCAGACACGGTGGAATTACCAGGCAGACGGCCCAGTGTCAGACACGGTGGAATTACCAGGCAGACGGTCCAGTCTCAGACATGGTGGAATTGCCAGACAGACGGCCCAGTGTCAGACACGGTGGAATTACCAGACATACGGTCCAGTCTCAGACACGGTGGAATTACCAGGCAGACGGTCTAGTCTCAGACATGGTGGAATTACCAGACAGACGGCCCAGTGTCAGACACGGTGGAATTGCCAGACATACGGTCCAGTCTCAGACACGGTGGACTTGCCAGACAGACGGTCCAGTCTCAGACACGGTGGAATTACCAGACAGACGGTCCAGCCTCAGACACGGTGGAATTGCCAGACAGACGGTCCAGTCTCAGACACGGTGGAATTGCCAGACAGACGGTCCAGTCTCAGACACGGTGGAATTGCCAGACAGACGGTCCAGTCTCAGACACGGTGGAATTACCAGACAGACGGTCCAGTGTCAGACACGGTGGAATTACCAGGCAGACGGTCCAGTCTCAGACACGGTGGAATTACCAGACAGACGGTCCAGTGTCAGACACGGTGGAATTGCCAGACAGACGGCCCAGTGTCAGACACGGTGGAATTGCCAGGCAGACGGTCCAGTGTCAGACACGGTGGAATTACCAGACAGACGGTCCAGTGTCAGACACGGTGGAATTACCAGGCAGACGGTCCAGTGTCAGACACGGTGGAATTGCCAGACAGACGGTCCAGTCTCAGACACGGTGGAATTGCCAGGCAGACGGTCCAGTGTCAGACACGGTGGAATTACCAGACAGACGGTCCAGTGTCAGACACGGTGGAATTGCCAGACAGACGGTCCAGTCTCAGACACGGTGGAATTAACAGACAGACGGTCCAGTGTCAGACACGGTGGAATTACCAGGCAGACGGTCCAGTCTCAGACACGGTGGAATTGCCAGACAGACGGTCCAGTCTCAGACACGGTGGAATTACCAGACAGACGGTCCAGTCTCAGACACGGTGGAATTACCAGACAGACGGTCCAGTCTCAGACACGGTGGAATTGCCAGGCAGACGGTCCAGTGTCAGACATGGTGGAATTGCCAGGCAGACGGTCCAGTCTCAGACACGGTGGAATTGCCAGACAGACGGTCCAGTCTCAGACACGGTGGAATTGCCAGACAGACGGTCCAGTCTCAGACATGGTGGAATTACCAGACAGACGGTCCAGTGTCAGACACGGTGGAATTACCAGACAGGCGGTCCAGTGTCAGACACGGTGGAATTGCCAGACAGACGGTCCAGTCTCAGACACGGTGGAATTGCCAGACAGACGGTCCAGTGTCAGACACGGTGGAATTGCCAGGCAGACGGTCCAGTCTCAGACACGGTGGAATTGCCAGACAGACGGTCCAGTCTCAGACACGGTGGAATTACCAGACAGACGGTCCAGTCTCAGACACGGTGGAATTACCAGACAGACGGTCCAGTCTCAGACACGGTGGAATTGCCAGGCAGACGGTCCAGTGTCAGACATGGTGGAATTACCAGGCAGACGGTCCAGTGTCAGACACGGTGGAATTGCCAGACAGACGGTCCAGACTCAGACACGGTGGAATTACCAGACAGACGGTCCAGTCTCAGACACGGTGGAATTACCAGACAGACGGTCCAGTGTCAGACACGGTGGAATTACCAGGCAGACGGTCCAGTGTCAGACACGGAAGAATTGCCAGACAGACGGTCCAGTGTCAGACATGGTGAAATTACCAGACAGACGGTCCAGTGTCAGACACGGTGGAATTACCAGACAGACGGTCCAGTCTCAGACACGGTGGAATTGCCAGGCAGACGGTCCAGTGTCAGACACGGTGGAATTGCCAGGCAGACGGTCCAGTGTCAGACATGGTGGAATTACCAGACAGACGGTCCAGTGTCAGACACGGTGGAATTACCAGACAGACGGTCCAGTGTCAGACATGGTGGAATTACCAGACAGACGGTCCAGTGTCAGACACGGTGGAATTGCCAGACAGGCAGTCCAGTGTCAGACAGGGTGGAATTGCCAGACAGACGGTCCAGTGTCAGACACGGTGGAATTGCCAGGCAGACGGTCCAGTGTCAGACACGGTGGAATTGCCAGACAGACGGTCCAGTCTCAGACACGGTGGAATTGCCAGACAGACGGTCCAGTGTCAGACATGGTGGAATTACCAGACAGACGGTCCAGTCTCAGACACGGTGGAATTGCCAGACAGACGGTCCAGTGTCAGACACGGTTAAATTGCCAGGCAGACGGTCCAGTGTCAGACACGGTGGAATTACCAGACAGACTGTCCAGTGTCAGACACGGTGGAATTACCAGGCAGACGGTCCAGTGTCAGACACGATGGAATTGCCAGACAGACGGCCCAGTGTGAGACACGGTGGAATTGCCAGGCAGACGGGCCAGTCTCAGGCACGGTGGAATTACCAGACAGACGGCCCAGTGTCAGACACGGTGGAATTGCCAGGCAGACGGTCCAGTGTCAGACACGGTGGAATTGCCAGGCAGACGGCCCAGTGTCAGACATGGTGGAATTGCCAGGCAGACGGTCCAGTCTCAGACACGGTGGAATTGCCAGACAGACGGTCCAGTCTCAGACACGGTGGAATTGCCAGACAGACGGTCCAGTCTCAGACATGGTGGAATTACCAGGCAGACGGTCCAGTCTCAGACACGGTGGAATTGCCAGACAGACGGTCCAGTCTCAGACACGGTGGAATTACCAGGCAGACGGTCCGGTCTCAGACACGGTGGAATTACCAGACAGACGGTCCAGTCTCAGACACGGTGGAATTGCCAGGCAGACGGTCCAGTGTCAGACATGGTGGAATTACCAGGCAGACGGTCCAGTGTCAGACACGGTGGAATTGCCAGACAGACGGTCCAGACTCAGACACGGTGGAATTACCAGACAGACGGTCCAGTCTCAGACACGGTGGAATTACCAGACAGACGGTCCAGTGTCAGACACGGTGGAATTACCAGGCAGACGGTCCAGTGTCAGACACGGTGGAATTGCCAGACAGACGGTCCAGTGTCAGACATGGTGAAATTACCAGACAGACGGTCCAGTGTCAGACACGGTGGAATTACCAGACAGACGGTCCAGTCCCAGACACGGTGGAATTACCAGACAGACGGTCCAGTGTCAGACATGGTGGAATTACCAGACAGACGGTCCAGTGTCAGACACGGTGGAATTGCCAGACAGGCAGTCCAGTGTCAGACAGGGTGGAATTGCCAGACAGACGGTCCAGTGTCAGACACGGTGGAATTGCCAGGCAGACGGTCCAGTGTCAGACACGGTGGAATTGCCAGACAGACGGTCCAGTCTCAGACACGGTGGAATTGCCAGACAGACGGTCCAGTGTCAGACATGGTGGAATTACCAGACAGACGGTCCAGTCTCAGACACGGTGGAATTGCCAGACAGACGGTCCAGTGTCAGACATGGTTAAATTGCCAGGCAGACGGTCCAGTGTCAGACACGGTGGAATTACCAGACAGACGGTCCAGTGTCAGACACGGTGGAATTACCAGGCAGACGGTCCAGTGTCAGACACGATGGAATTGCCAGACAGACGGCCCAGTGTCAGACACGGTGGAATTGCCAGGCAGACGGGCCAGTCTCAGACACGGTGGAATTACCAGACAGACGGCCCAGTGTCAGACACGGTGGAATTGCCAGGCAGACGGTCCAGTGTCAGACACGGTGGAATTGCCAGGCAGACGGCCCAGTGTCAGACATGGTGGAATTGCCAGGCAGACGGGCCAGTCTCAGACACGGTGGAATTACCAGACAGACGGTCCAGTGTCAGACACGGTGGAATTACCAGACAGACGGTCCAGTGTCAGACACGGTGGAATTACCAGGCAGACGGTCCAGTGTCAGACATGGTGGAATTAACAGACAGACGGTCCAGTCTCAGACACGGTGGAATTACCAGGCAGACGGTCCAGTGTCAGACACGGTGGAATTACCAGACAGACGGTCCAGTGTCAGACATGGTGGAATTACCAGACAGACGGTCCAGTGTCAGACACGGTGGAATTACCAGACAGACGGTCCAGTGTCAGACACGGTGGAATTGCCAGACAGACGGTCCAGTGTCAGACACGGTGGAATTACCAGACAGACGGCCCAGTGTCAGACATGGTGGAATTACCAGACAGACGGTCCAGTCTCAGACACGGTGGAATTGCCAGGCAGACGGTCCAGTGTCAGACACGGTGGAATTGCCAGACAGACGGTCCAGTGTCAGACACGGTGGAATTACCAGACAGACGGTCCAGTGTCAGACATGGTGGAATTGCCAGACAGACGGTCCAGTGTCAGACACGGTGGAATTACCAGGCAGACGGTCCAGTCTCAGACACGGTGGTATTACCAGACAGACGGTCCAGTCTCAGACATGGTGGAATTGCCAGACAGACGGTCCAGTGTCAGACACGGTGGAATTACCAGACAGACGGTCCAGTGTCAGACATGGTGGAATTGCCAGACAGACGGTCCAGTTGCAGACACGGTGGAATTGCCAGGCAGACGGTCCAGTCTCAGACATGGTGGAATTGCCAGGCAGACGGCCCAGTCTCAGACACGGTGGAATTACCAGACAGACGGCCCAGTGTCAGACACGGTGGAATTGCCAGGCAGACGGTCCAGTGTCAGACACGGTGGAATTGCCAGACAGACGGTCCAGTGTCAGACACGGTGGAATTGCCAGGCAGACGGTCCAGTGTCAGACACGGTGGAATTACCAGGCAGACGGTCCAGTGTCAGACATGGTGGAATTACCAGGCAGACGGTCCAGTCTCAGACACGGTGGAATTACCAGACAGACGGTCCAGTGACAGACACGGTGGAATTGCCAGACAGACGGTCCAGTGTCAGACACGGTGGAATTACCAGACAGACGGTCCAGTGTCAGACACGGTGGAATTACCAGGCAGACGGCCCAGTCTCAGACATGGTGGAATTACCAGGCAGACGGTCCAGTGTCAGACACGGTGGAATTGCCAGGCAGACGGTCCAGTGTCAGACACGGTGGAATTACCAGGCAGACGGTCCAGTGTCAGACATGGTGGAATTACCAGGCAGACGGTCCAGTCTCAGACACGGTGGAATTACCAGACAGACGGTCCAGTGACAGACACGGTGGAATTGCCAGACAGACGGTCCAGTGTCAGACACGGTGGAATTACCAGACAGACGGTCCAGTGTCAGACACGGTGGAATTGCCAGGCAGACGGTCCAGTGTCAGACACGGTGGAATTGCCAGACAGACGGTCCAGTGTCAGACACGGTGGAATTGCCAGGCAGACGGTCCAGTGTCAGACACGGTGGAATTACCAGGCAGACGGTCCAGTGTCAGACATGGTGGAATTACCAGGCAGACGGTCCAGTCTCAGACACGGTGGAATTACCAGACAGACGGTCCAGTGACAGACACGGTGGAATTGCCAGACAGACGGTCCAGTGTCAGACACGGTGGAATTACCAGACAGACGGCCCAGTGTCAGACACGGTGGAATTACCAGGCAGACGGTCCAGTGTCAGACATGGTGGAATTACCAGGCAGACGGTCCAGTGTCAGACACGGTGGAATTGCCAGGCAGACGGTCCAGTGTCAGACACGGTGGAATTACCAGGCAGACGGTCCAGTGTCAGACATGGTGGAATTACCAGGCAGACGGTCCAGTCTCAGACACGGTGGAATTACCAGACAGACGGTCCAGTGACAGACACGGTGGAATTGCCAGACAGACGGTCCAGTGTCAGACACGGTGGAATTACCAGACAGACGGTCCAGTGTCAGACACGGTGGAATTACCAGGCAGACGGCCCAGTCTCAGACATGGTGGAATTGCCAGGCAGACGGCCCAGTGTCAGACATGGTGGAATTGCCAGGCAGACGGTCCAGTCTCAGACACGGTGGAATTGCCAGACAGACGGTCCAGTGTCAGACACGGTGGAATTGCCAGGCAGACGGTCCAGTCTCAGACACGGTGGAATTGCCAGACAGACGGTCCAGTGTCAGACACGGTGGAATTGCCAGGCAGACGGTCCAGTGTCAGACACGGTGGAATTACCAGACAGACGTTCCAGTGTCAGACATGGTGGAATTACCAGGCAGACGGTCCAGTGTCAGACATGGTGGAATTACCAGACAGACGGTCCAGTGTCAGACACGGTGGAATTACCAGGCAGACAGTCCAGTGTCAGACATGGTGGAATTGCCAGGCAGACGGTCCAGTCTCAGACACGGTGGAATTGCCAGACAGACGACCCAGTGTCAGACACGGTGGAATTGCCAGGCAGACGGTCCAGTCTCAGACACGGTGGAATTGCCAGACAGACGGTCCAGTGTCAGGCACGGTGGAATTGCCAGACAGACGGTCCAGTCTCAGACACGGTGGAATTACCAGGCAGACGGTCCAGTGTCAGACACGGTGGAATTACCAGACAGACGGTCCAGTCTCAGACACGGTGGAATTGCCAGGCAGACGGCCCAGTGTCAGACACGGTGGAATTACCAGGCAGACGGTCCAGTCTCAGACACGGTGGAATTACCAGACAGACGGTCCAGTCTCAGACACGGTGGAATTACCAGGCAGACGGTCCAGTGTCAGACACGGTGGAATTGCCAGACAGACGGTCCAGTCTCAGACATGGTGGAATTGCCAGGCAGACGGTCCAGTCTCAGACACGGTGGAATTGCCAGACAGACGGTCCAGTCTCAGACACGGTGGAATTGCCAGACAGACGGTCCAGTCTCAGACACGGTGGAATTGCCAGACAGACGGTCCAGTCTCAGACACGGTGGAATTACCAGACAGACGGTCCAGTCTCAGACACGGTGGAATTGCCAGACAGACGGTCCAGTGTCAGACACGGTGGAATTACCAGGCAGACGGTCCAGTGTCAGACATGGTGGAATTACCAGACAGACGGTCCAGTCTCAGACACGGTGGAATTGCCAGACAGACGGTCCAGTCTCAGACACGGTGGAATTACCAGACAGACGGCCCAGTGTCAGACACGGTGGAATTACCAGACAGACGGTCCAGTGTCAGACACGGTGGAATTGCCAGACAGACGGTCGAGTGTCAGACACGGTGGAATTACCAGACAGACGGTCCAGTATCAGACACGGTCGAATTACCAGACAGACGGTCCAGTCTCAGACACGGTGGAATTACCAGACAGACGGTCCAGTGTCAGACACGGTGGAATTACCAGGCAGACGGCCCAGTGTCAGACACGGTGGAATTACCAGGCAGACGGTCCAGTCTCAGACATGGTGGAATTGCCAGACAGACGGCCCAGTGTCAGACACGGTGGAATTACCAGACATACGGTCCAGTCTCAGACACGGTGGAATTACCAGGCAGACGGTCTAGTCTCAGACATGGTGGAATTACCAGACAGACGGCCCAGTGTCAGACACGGTGGAATTGCCAGACATACGGTCCAGTCTCAGACACGGTGGACTTGCCAGACAGACGGTCCAGTCTCAGACACGGTGGAATTACCAGACAGACGGTCCAGCCTCAGACACGGTGGAATTGCCAGACAGACGGTCCAGTCTCAGACACGGTGGAATTGCCAGACAGACGGTCCAGTCTCAGACACGGTGGAATTGCCAGACAGACGGTCCAGTCTCAGACACGGTGGAATTACCAGACAGACGGTCCAGTCTCAGACACGGTGGAATTGCCAGACAGACGGTCCAGTGTCAGACAGGGTGGAATTGCCAGACAGACGGTCCAGTGTCAGACACGGTGGAATTACCAGGCAGACGGCCCAGTGTCAGACACGGTGGAATTACCAGACAGACGGTCCAGTCTCAGACACGGTGGAATTACCAGACAGACGGCCCAGTGTCAGACACGGTGGAATTGCCAGACAGACGGCCCAGTGTCAGACATGGTGGAATTACCAGGCAGACAGTCCAGTGTCAGACACGGTGGAATTGCCAGACAGACAGTCCAGTCTCAGACACGGTGGAATTACCAGGCAGACGGTCCAGTCTCAGACACGGTGGAATTGCCAGACAGACGGTCCAGTCTCAGACACGGTGGAATTACCAGACAGACGGTCCAGTCTCAGACACGGTGGAATTGCCAGACAGACGGTCCAGTGTCAGACACGGTGGAATTACCAGGCAGACGGTCCAGTGTCAGACATGGTGGAATTACCAGACAGACGGTCCAGTCTCAGACACGGTGGAATTGCCAGACAGACGGTCCAGTCTCAGACACGGTGGAATTACCAGACAGACGGCCCAGTGTCAGACACGGTGGAATTACCAGACAGACGGTCCAGTGTCAGACACGGTGGAATTGCCAGACAGACGGTCGAGTGTCAGACACGGTGGAATTACCAGACAGACGGTCCAGTATCAGACACGGTCGAATTACCAGACAGACGGTCCAGTCTCAGACACGGTGGAATTACCAGACAGACGGTCCAGTGTCAGACACGGTGGAATTACCAGGCAGACGGCCCAGTGTCAGACACGGTGGAATTACCAGGCAGACGGTCCAGTCTCAGACATGGTGGAATTGCCAGACAGACGGCCCAGTGTCAGACACGGTGGAATTACCAGACATACGGTCCAGTCTCAGACACGGTGGAATTACCAGGCAGACGGTCTAGTCTCAGACATGGTGGAATTACCAGACAGACGGCCCAGTGTCAGACACGGTGGAATTGCCAGACATACGGTCCAGTCTCAGACACGGTGGACTTGCCAGACAGACGGTCCAGTCTCAGACACGGTGGAATTACCAGACAGACGGTCCAGCCTCAGACACGGTGGAATTGCCAGACAGACGGTCCAGTCTCAGACACGGTGGAATTGCCAGACAGACGGTCCAGTCTCAGACACGGTGGAATTGCCAGACAGACGGTCCAGTCTCAGACACGGTGGAATTACCAGACAGACGGTCCAGTCTCAGACACGGTGGAATTGCCAGACAGACGGCCCAGTGTCAGACACGGTGGAATTACCAGACAGACGGTCCAGTGTCAGACACGGTGGAATTACCAGACAGACGGTCCAGTCTCAGACACGGTGGAATTGCCAGGCAGACGGTCCAGTGTCAGACACGGTGGAATTACCAGACAGACGGTCCAGTGTCAGACAGGGTGGAATTGCCAGACAGACGGTCCAGTGTCAGACACGGTGGAATTACCAGGCAGACGGCCCAGTGTCAGACACGGTGGAATTACCAGACAGACGGTCCAGTCTCAGACACGGTGGAATTACCAGACAGACGGCCCAGTGTCAGACACGGTGGAATTGCCAGACAGACGGCCCAGTGTCAGACATGGTGGAATTACCAGGCAGACAGTCCAGTGTCAGACACGGTGGAATTGCCAGACAGACAGTCCAGTCTCAGACACGGTGGAATTACCAGGCAGACGGTCCAGTCTCAGACACGGTGGAATTGCCAGACAGACGGTCCAGTCTCAGACACGGTGGAATTGCCAGACAGACGGTCCAGTGTCAGACACGGTGGAATTGCCAGACAGACGGTCCAGTGTCAGACACGGTGGATTTGCCAGACAGACGGCCCAGTGTCAGACACGGTGGAATTGCCAGGCAGACGGTCCAGTCTCAGACACGGTGGAATTGCCAGACAGACGGTCCAGTGTCAGACACGGTGGAATTGCCAGGCAGACGGTCCAGTCTCAGACACGGTGGAATTGCCAGACAGACGGTCCAGTGTCAGACACGGTGGAATTGCCAGGCAGACGGTCCAGTGTCAGACACGGTGGAATTACCAGACAGACGTTCCAGTGTCAGACATGGTGGAATTACCAGGCAGACGGTCCAGTGTCAGACATGGTGGAATTACCAGACAGACGGTCCAGTGTCAGACACGGTGGAATTACCAGGCAGACAGTCCAGTGTCAGACATGGTGGAATTGCCAGGCAGACGGCCCAGTCTCAGACACGGTGGAATTGCCAGACAGACGACCCAGTGTCAGACACGGTGGAATTGCCAGGCAGACGGTCCAGTCTCAGACACGGTGGAATTGCCAGACAGACGGTCCAGTGTCAGGCACGGTGGAATTGCCAGACAGACGGTCCAGTCTCAGACACGGTGGAATTACCAGGCAGACGGTCCAGTGTCAGACACGGTGGAATTACCAGACAGACGGTCCAGTCTCAGACACGGTGGAATTGCCAGGCAGACGGCCCAGTGTCAGACACGGTGGAATTACCAGGCAGACGGTCCAGTCTCAGACACGGTGGAATTACCAGACAGACGGTCCAGTCTCAGACACGGTGGAATTACCAGGCAGACGGTCCAGTGTCAGACACGGTGGAATTGCCAGACAGACGGTCCAGTCTCAGACATGGTGGAATTGCCAGGCAGACGGTCCAGTCTCAGACACGGTGGAATTGCCAGGCAGACGGTCCAGTGTCAGACACGGTGGAATTAACAGGCAGACGGTCCAGTCTCAGACACGGTGGAATTGCCAGACAGACGGTCCAGTCTCAGACACGGTGGAATTGCCAGACAGACGGTCCAGTCTCAGACACGGTGGAATTGCCAGACAGACGGTCCAGTCTCAGACACGGTGGAATTACCAGACAGACGGTCCAGTCTCAGACACGGTGGAATTGCCAGACAGACGGTCCAGTGTCAGACACGGTGGAATTACCAGGCAGACGGTCCAGTGTCAGACATGGTGGAATTACCAGACAGACGGTCCAGTCTCAGACACGGTGGGATTGCCAGACAGACGGTCCAGTCTCAGACACGGTGGAATTACCAGACAGACGGCCCAGTGTCAGACACGGTGGAATTACCAGACAGACGGTCCAGTGTCAGACACGGTGGAATTGCCAGACAGACGGTCGAGTGTCAGACACGGTGGAATTACCAGACAGACGGTCCAGTGTCAGACACGGTCGAATTACCAGACAGACGGTCCAGTCTCAGACACGGTGGAATTACCAGACAGACGGTCCAGTGTCAGACACGGTGGAATTACCAGGCAGACGGCCCAGTGTCAGACACGGTGGAATTGCCAGACAGACGGTCCAGTGTCAGACACGGTGGAATTACCAGGCAGACGGTCCAGTCTCAGACATGGTGGAATTACCAGACAGACGGTCCAGTGTCAGACACGGTGGAATTACCAGGCAGACGGTCCAGTCTCAGACATGGTGGAATTGCCAGACAGACGGCCCAGTGTCAGACACGGTGGAATTACCAGACATACGGTCCAGTCTCAGACACGGTGGAATTACCAGGCAGACGGTCTAGTCTCAGACATGGTGGAATTACCAGACAGACGGCCCAGTGTCAGACACGGTGGAATTGCCAGACATACGGTCCAGTCTCAGACACGGTGGACTTGCCAGACAGACGGTCCAGTCTCAGACACGGTGGAATTACCAGACAGACGGTCCAGTCTCAGACACGGTGGAATTGCCAGACAGACGGTCCAGTCTCAGACACGGTGGAATTGCCAGACAGACGGTCCAGTCTCAGACACGGTGGTATTGCCAGACAGACGGTCCAGTCTCAGACACGGTGGAATTACCAGACAGACGGTCCAGTCTCAGACACGGTGGAATTGCCAGACAGACGGTCCAGTGTCAGACAGGGTGGAATTGCCAGACAGACGGTCCAGTGTCAGACACGGTGGAATTACCAGGCAGACGGCCCAGTGTCAGACACGGTGGAATTACCAGACAGACGGTCCAGTCTCAGACACGGTGGAATTACCAGACAGACGGCCCAGTGTCAGACACGGTGGAATTGCCAGACAGACGGCCCAGTGTCAGACATGGTGGAATTACCAGGCAGACAGTCCAGTGTCAGACACGGTGGAATTGCCAGACAGACAGTCCAGTCTCAGACACGGTGGAATTACCAGGCAGACGGTCCAGTCTCAGACACGGTGGAATTGCCAGACAGACGGTCCAGTATCAGACACGGTGGAATTACCAGGCAGACGGCCCAGTCTCAGACACGGTGGAATTGCCAGACAGACGGTCCAGTCTCAGACACGGTGGAATTGCCAGACAGACGGTCCAGTGTCAGACACGGTGGAATTGCCAGACAGACGGTCCAGTGTCAGACACGGTGGAATTGCCAGACAGACGGCCCAGTGTCAGACACGGTGGAATTGCCAGGCAGACGGTCCAGTCTCAGACACGGTGGAATTACCAGGCAGACGGTCCAGTGTCAGACACGGTGGAATTACCAGACAGACGGTCCAGTGTCAGACATGGTGGAATTACCAGACAGACGGTCCAGTCTCAGACACGGTGGAATTGCCAGACAGACGGTCCAGTGTCAGACATGGTGGAATTACCAGACAGACGGTCCAGTGTCAGACACGGTGGAATTGCCAGACAGACGGTCCAGTGTCAGACACGGTGGAATTACCAGGCAGACGGCCCAGTGTCAGACACGGTGGAATTACCAGACAGACGGTCCAGTGTCAGACACGGTGGAATTACCAGGCAGACGGCCCAGTGTCAGACACGGTGGAATTACCAGACAGACGGTCCAGTGTCAGACACGGTGGAATTGCCAGACAGACGGTCCAGTCTCAGACACGGTGGAATTGCCAGGCAGACGGTCCAGTGTCAGACACGGTGGAATTACCAGACAGACGGTCCAGTGTCAGACACGGTGGAATTGCCAGGCAGACGGTCCAGTGTCAGACACGGTGGAATTACCAGACAGACGGTCCAGTGACAGACACGGTGGAATTGCCAGACAGACGGTCCAGTGTCAGACACGGTGGAATTACAAGGCAGACGGTCCAGTGTCAGACATGGTGGAATTACCAGGCAGACGGTCCAGTGTCAGACACGGTGGAATTGCCAGGCAGACGGTCCAGTGTCAGACACGGTGGAATTACCAGGCAGACGGTCCAGTGTCAGACATGGTGGAATTACCAGGCAGACGGTCCAGTCTCAGACACGGTGGAATTACCAGACAGACGGTCCAGTGACAGACACGGTGGAATTGCCAGACAGACGGTCCAGTGTCAGACACGGTGGAATTACCAGACAGACGGTCCAGTGTCAGACACGGTGGAATTACCAGGCAGACGGCCCAGTCTCAGACATGGTGGAATTGCCAGGCAGACGGTCCAGTGTCAGACACGGTGGAATTACCAGACAGACGGTCCAGTCTCAGACACGGTGGAATTGCCAGGCAGACGGTCCAGTCTCAGACACGGTGGAATTACCAGACAGACGGTCCAGTGTCAGACACGGTGGAATTGCCAGACAGACGGTCCAGTGTCAGACATGGTGGAATTACCAGACAGACGGCCCAGTGTCAGACATGGTGGAATTACCAGGCAGACGGTCCAGTGTCAGACACGGTGGAATTGCCAGGCAGACGGCCCAGTCTCAGACACGGTGGAATTGCCAGGCAGACGGCCCAGTGTCAGACACGGTGGAATTGCCAGACAGACGGTCCAGTGTCAGACATGGTGGAATTGCCAGGCAAATGGCCCAGTGTCAGACATGGTGGAATTGCCAGACAGACGGTCCAGTGACAGACATGGTGGAATTGCCAGGCAGACGGCCCAGTGTCAGACATGGTGGAATTGCCAGGCAGACGGTCCAGTGTCAGACATGGTGGAATTACCAGGCAGACGGTCCAGTATCAGACACGGTGGAATTGCCAGGCAGACGGTCCAGTGTCAGACACGGTGGAATTGCCAGACAGACGGTCCAGTCTCAGACACGGTGGAATTACCAGACAGACGGTCCAGTCTCAGACACGGTGGAATTGCCAGGCAGACGGCCCAGTGTCAGACATGGTGGAATTGCCAGGCAGACGGTCCAGTGTCAGACACGGTGGAATTACCAGACAGACGGTCCAGTGTCAGACACGGTGGAATTGCCAGGCAGACGGCCCAGTGTCAGACATGGTGGAATTACCAGGCAGATGGTCCAGTGTCAGACATGGTGGAATTGCCAGGCAGACGGTCCAGTCTCAGACACGGTGGAATTGCCAGACAGACGGTCCAGTGTCAGACATGGTGGAATTGCCAGGCTGACGGTCCAGTGTCAGACACGGTGGAATTGCCAGACAGACGGTCCAGTGTCAGACACGGTGGAATTGCCAGGCAGACGGTCCAGTGTCAGACACGGTGGAATTACCAGACAGACGGTCCAGTCTCAGACACGGTGGAATTGCCAGGCAGACGGTCCAGTCTCAGACACGGTGGAATTACCAGACAGACGGTCCAGTGTCAGACACGGTGGAATTGCCAGACAGAAGGTCCAGTGTCAGACATGGTGGAATTACCAGGCAGACGGTCCAGTGTCAGACACGGTGGAATTGCCAGACAGACGGTCCAGTCTCAGACATGGTGGAATTGCCAGGCAGACGGTCCAGTCTCAGACACGGTGGAATTGCCAGGCAGACGGTCCAGTGTCAGACACGGTGGAATTGCCAGACAGACGGTCCAGTGTCAGACACGGTGGAATTACCAGACAGACGGTCCAGTGTCAGACACGGTGGAATTACCAGACAGACGGTCCAGTGTCAGACACGGTGGAATTGCCAGACAGACGGTCCAGTGTCAGACACGGTGGAATTGCCAGACAGACGGTCCAGTGTCAGACACGGTGGAATTACCAGGCAGACGGCCCAGTGTCAGGCACGGTGGAATTACCAGGCAGACGGTCCAGTCTCAGACATGGTGGAATTGCCAGACAGACGGCCCAGTGTCAGACACGGTGGAATTGCCAGACAGACGGTCCAGTGTCAGACATGGTGGAATTGCCAGGCAGACGGCCCAGTGTCAGACACGGTGGAATTACCAGACAGACGGTCCAGTCTCAGACACGGTGGAATTGCCAGGCTGACGGTCCAGTGTCAGACATGGTGGAATTACCAGACAGACGGTCCAGTCTCAGACACGGTGGAATTACCAGACAGACGGTCCAGTGTCAGACATGGTGGAATTGCCAGGCAGACGGTCCAGTCTCAGACACGGTGGAATTGCCAGACAGACGGCCCAGTGTCAGACATGGTGGAATTGCCAGGCAGACGGCCCAGTGTCAGACACGGTGGAATTACCAGGCAGACGGTCCAGTCTCAGACATGGTGGAATTGCCAGGCAGACGGTCCAGTGTCAGACATGGTGGAATTACCAGACAGACGGTCCAGTCTCAGACACAGTGGAATTACCAGACAGACGGCCCAGAGTCAGACACGGTTGAATTGCCAGACAGACGGTCCAGTATCAGACATGGTGGAATTACCAGACAGACGGTCCAGTCTCAGACACGGTGGAATTACCAGACAGACGGTCCAGTCTCAGACACGGTGGAATTACCAGACAGACGGTCCAGTCTCAGACACGGTGGAATTGCCAGACAGACGGTCCAGTGTCAGACACGGTGGAATTACCAGACAGACGGTCCAGTGTCAGACACGGTGGAATTGCCAGGCAGACGGTCCAGTCTCAGACACGGTGGAATTGCCAGACAGACGGTCCAGTGTCAGACACGGTGGAATTACCAGACAGACGGTCCAGTGTCAGACACGGTGGAATTACCAGACAGACGGTCCAGTCTCAGACACGGTGGAATTGCCAGACAGACTGTCCAGTGTCAGACACGGTGGAATTACCAGACAGACGGCCCAGTGTCAGACACGGTGGAATTGCCAGACAGACGATCCAGTGTCAGACATGGTGGAATTGCCAGACAGACGGTCCAGTATCAGACACGGTGGAATTACCAGACAGACGGTCCAGTGTCAGACATGGTGGAATTACCCGACAGATGGTCCAGTGTCAGACATGGTGGAATTGTCAGACAGACGGTCCAGTGTCAGACATGGTGGAATTACCAGACAGACGGTCCAGTCTCAGACACGGTGTAATTGCCAGACAGACGGTCCAGTCTCAGACAAGGTGGAATTGCCAGACAGACGGTCCAGTGTCAGACATGGTGGAATTGCCAGACAGACGGTCCAGTCTCAGACACGGTGGAATTGCCAGGCAGACGGTCCAGTCTCAGACAAGGTGGAATTGCCAGACAGACGGTCCAGTGTCAGACATGGTGGAATTGCCAGACAGACGGTCCAGTATCAGACACGGTGGAATTACCAGACAGACGGTCCAGTCTCAGACATGGTGGAATTACCCGACAGACGGTCCAGTGTCAGACATGGTGGAATTGCCAGACAGACGGTCCAGTGTCAGACATGGTGGAATTACCAGACAGACGGTCCCGTGTCAGACACGGTGGAATTACCAGACAGACGGTCCCGTGTCAGACACGGTGGAATTACCAGGCAGACGGTCCAGTGTCAGACATGGTGGAATTACCAGACAGACGGCCCAGTCTCAGACACGGTGGAATTGCCAGACAGACGGTCCAGTCTCAGACATGGTGGAATTACCCGACAGACGGTCCAGTGTCAGACACGGTGGAATTACCAGACAGACGGTCCAGTGTCAGACTCGGTGTAATTACCAGGCAGACGGCCCAGTGTCAGACACGGTGGAATTGCCAGGCAGACGGTCCAGTGTCAGACATGGTGGAATTGCCAGGCTGACGGTCCAGTGTCAGACACGGTGGAATTACCAGGCAGACGGCCCAGTGTCAGACACGGTGGAATTACCAGACAGACGGTCCAGTGTCAGACACGGTGGAATTACCAGACAGACGGTCCAGTCTCAGACACGGTGGAATTACCAGACAGACGGTCCAGTCTCAGACACGGTGGAATTACCAGGCAGACGGCCCAGTGTCAGACACGGTGGAATTGCCAGGCAGACGGTCCAGTGTCAGACATGGTGGAATTGCCAGACAGACGGCCCAGTGTCAGACATGGTGGAATTGCCAGGCAGACGGTCCAGTGTCAGACAGGGTGGAATTGCCAGGCAGACGGCCCAGTGTCAGACACGGTGGAATTGCCAGACAGACGGTCCAGTGTCAGACACGGTGGAATTGCCAGACAGACGGTCCAGTGTCAGACTCGGTGGAATTACCAGGCAGACGGTCCAGTGTCAGACATGGTGGAATTACCCGACAGACGGTCCAGTGTCAGACATGGTGGAATTGCCAGACAGACGGTCCAGTGTCAGACATGGTGGAATTACCAGACAGACGGTCCAGTCTCAGACACGGTGTAATTGCCAGACAGACGGTCCAGTCTCAGACAAGGTGGAATTGCCAGACAGACGGTCCAGTGTCAGACATGGTGGAATTGCCAGACAGACGGTCCAGTCTCAGACACGGTGGAATTGCCAGGCAGACGGTCCAGTCTCAGACAAGGTGGAATTGCCAGACAGACGGTCCAGTGTCAGACATGGTGGAATTGCCAGACAGACGGTCCAGTATCAGACACGGTGGAATTACCAGACAGACGGTCCAGTCTCAGACATGGTGGAATTACCCGACAGACGGTCCAGTGTCAGACATGGTGGAATTGCCAGACAGACGGTCCAGTGTCAGACATGGTGGAATTACCAGACAGACGGTCCCGTGTCAGACACGGTGGAATTACCAGACAGACGGTCCCGTGTCAGACACGGTGGAATTACCAGGCAGACGGTCCAGTGTCAGACATGGTGGAATTACCAGACAGACGGCCCAGTCTCAGACACGGTGGAATTGCCAGACAGACGGTCCAGTCTCAGACATGGTGGAATTACCCGACAGACGGTCCAGTGTCAGACACGGTGGAATTACCAGACAGACGGTCCAGTGTCAGACTCGGTGGAATTACCAGGCAGACGGCCCAGTGTCAGACACGGTGGAATTGCCAGGCAGACGGTCCAGTGTCAGACATGGTGGAATTGCCAGGCTGATGGTCCAGTGTCAGACACGGTGGAATTACCAGGCAGACGGCCCAGTGTCAGACACGGTGGAATTACCAGACAGACGGTCCAGTCTCAGACACGGTGGAATTACCAGACAGACGGTCCAGTGTCAGACACGGTGGAATTACCAGACAGACGGTCCAGTCTCAGACACGGTGGAATTACCAGGCAGACGGCCCAGTGTCAGACACGGTGGAATTGCCAGGCAGACGGTCCAGTGTCAGACATGGTGGAATTGCCAGACAGACGGCCCAGTGTCAGACATGGTGGAATTGCCAGGCAGACGGTCCAGTGTCAGACAGGGTGGAATTGCCAGGCAGACGGCCCAGTGTCAGACACGGTGGAATTGCCAGACAGACGGTCCAGTGTCAGACTCGGTGGAATTACCAGGCAGACGGTCCAGTGTCAGACACGGTGGAATTACCAGACAGACGGTCCAGTGTCAGACACGGTGGAATTGCCAGACAGACGGTCCAGTGTCAGACTCGGTGGAATTACCAGGCAGACGGCCCAGTGTCAGACACGGAGGAATTACCAGACAGACGGTCCAGTATCAGACACGGTGGAATTGCCAGGCAGACGGTCCAGTGTCAGACATGGTGGAATTACCAGGCAGACGGCCCAGTCTCAGACACGGTGGAATTGCCAGGCAGACGGTCCAGTGTCAGACAAGGTGGAATTACCAGGCAGACGGTCCAGTGTCAGACACGGTGGAATTGCCAGACAGACGGTCCAGTGTCAGACACGGTGGAATTACCAGACAGACGGTCCAGTGTCAGACACGGTGGAATTGCCAGACAGACGGTCCAATCTCAGACACGGTGGAATTACCAGACTGACGGTCCAGTGTCAGACACGGTGCAATTGCCAGTCAGACGGTCCAGTGTCAGACACGGTGGAATTTCCAGACAGACGGTCCAGTGTCAGACACGGTGGAATTGCCAGACAGACGGTCCAGTGTCAGACACGGTGGAATTGTCAGGCAGATGGTCCAGTGTCAGACATGGTGGAATTACCAGTCAGACGGTCCAGTCTCAGACACGGTGGAATTACAAGACAGACGGTCCAGTCTCAGACACGGTGGAATTACCAGACAGACGGTCCAGTGTCAGACATGGTGGAATTGCCAGACAGACGGCCCAGTGTCAGACACGGTGGAATTACCAGTCAGACGGTCCAGTGTCAGACATGGTGGAATTGCCAGACAGACGGCCCAGTGTCAGACACGGTGGAATTACCAGTCAGACGGTCCAGTGTCAGACATGGTGGAATTGCCAGACAGACGGCCCAGTGTCAGACACGGTGGAATTACAAGACAGACGGTCCAGTCTCAGACACGGTGGAATTACCAGACAGACGGTCCAGTGTCAGACATGGTGGAATTACCAGACAGACGGTCCAGTGTCAGACACGGTGGAATTGCCAGGCAGACGGCCCAGTCTCAGACATGGTGGAATTACCAGACAGACGGTCCAGTGTCAGACACGGTGGAATTGCCAGACAGACGGCCCAGTGTCAGACACAGTGGAATTACCAGACAGACGGTCCAGTGTCAGACATGGTGGAATTACCAGACAGACGGGCCAGTCTCAGACACGGTGGAATTACCAGGCAGACGGTCCAGTCTCAGACACGGTGGAATTACCAGGCAGACGGTCCAGTGACAGACACGGTGGAATTACCAGACAGACGGTCCAGTCTCAGACACGGTGGAATTACCAGACAGACGGTCCAGTGTCAGACAGGGTGGAATTACCAGACAGACGGTCCAGTCTCAGACACGGTGGAATTGCCAGACAGACGGTCCAGTGGCAGACACGGTGGAATTACCAGACAGACGGTCCAGTCTCAGACACGGTGGAATTACCAGACAGACGGTCCAGTGTCAGACACGGTGGAATTACAAGACAGACGGTCCAGTCTCAGACACGGTGGAATTACAAGACAGACGGCCCAGTGTCAGACACGGTGGAATTACCAGTCAGACGGTCCTGTCTCAGACACGGTGGAATTACAAGACAGACGGTCCAGTGTCAGACACGGTGGAATTGCCAGGCAGACGGTCCAGTCTCAGACATGGTGGAATTGCCAGACAGACGGTCCAGTCTCAGACACGGTGGAATTACCAGACAGACGGTCCAGTGACAGACATGGTGGAATTGCCAGACAGACGGTCCAGTGTCAGACACGGTGGAATTACCAGACAGACGGCCCAGTGTCAGACAGGGTGGAATTACCAGACAGACGGTCCAGTGTCAGACATGGTGGATTTACCAGACAGACGGTCCAGTCTCAGACACGGTGGAATTACCAGACAGACGGTCCAGTGTCAGACACGGTGGATTTACCAGACAGACGGTCCAGTCTCAGACACGGTGGAAATGCCAGACAGACGGTCCAGTGTCAGACAGGGTGGAATTAACAGACAGACGGTCCAGTGTCAGACATGGTGGAATTGCCAGACAGACGGTCCAGTGTCAGACACGGTGGAATTACCAGACAGACGGTCCAGTGTCAGACATGGTGGAATTGCCAGACAGACGGTCCAGTGTCAGACACGGTGGAATTGCCAGGCAGACGGTCCAGTGTCAGACATGGTGGAATTACCAGACAGACGGTCCAGTGTCAGACATGGTGGAATTGCCAGACAGACGGTCCAGTATCAGACATGGTGGAATTACCAGACAGACGGTCCAGTGTCAGACATGGTGGAATTACCAGACAGACGGTCCAGTGTCAGACACGGTGGAATTACCAGACAGACGGTCCAGTGTCAGACACGGTGGAATTACCAGACAGACGGTCCAGTGTCAGACACGGTGGAATTACCAGACAGACGGCCCAGTGTCAGACAGGGTGGAATTACCAGACAGACGGCCCAGTGTCAGACAGGGTGGAATTACCAGACAGACGGCCCAGTGTCAGACAGGGTGGAATTACCAGACAGACGGCCCAGTCTCAGACACGGTGGAATTACCAGGCAGACGGCCCAGTGTCAGACAGGGTGGAATTACCAGGCAGACGGCCCAGTCTCAGACACGGTGGAATTACCAGACAGACGGTCCAGTGTCAGACACGGTGGAATTGCCAGACAGACGGTCCAGTCTCAGACACGGTGGAATTGCCAGGCAGACAGTCCAGTGTCAGACACGGTGGAATTACCAGGCAGACGGTCCAGTGTCAGACACGGTGGAATTGCCAGGCAGACGGCCCAGTGTCAGACACGGTGGAATTACCAGGCAGACGGTCCAGTGTCAGACACGGTGGAATTGCCAGTCAGACAGTCCAGTGTCAGACATGGTGGAATTGCCAGGCAGACGGTCCAGTCTCAGACATGGTGGAATTACCAGACAGACGGTCCAGTGTCAGATATGATGGAATTGCCAGACAGACGGTCCAGTGTCAGACAGGGTGGAATTACCAGACAGACGGTCCAGTGTCAGACACGGTGGAATTGCCAGGCAGACGGTCCAGTGTCAGACACGGTGGAATTACCAGACAGACGGTCCAGTCTCAGACAGGGTGGAATTGCCATGCAGACGGCCCAGTGTCAGACACGGTGGAATTACCAGGCAGACGGTCCAGTGTCAGACACGGTGGAATTACCAGACATACGGTCCAGTCTCAGACACGGTGGAATTACCAGGCAGACGGTCTAGTCTCAGACATGGTGGAATTACCAGACAGACGGCCCAGTGTCAGACACGGTGGAATTGCCAGACATACGGTCCAGTCTCAGACACGGTGGAATTGCCAGACAGACGGTCCAGTCTCAGACACGGTGGAATTACCAGACAGACGGTCCAGTCTCAGACACGGTGGAATTGCCAGACAGACGGTCCAGTCTCAGACACGGTGGAATTGCCAGACAGACGGTCCAGTCTCAGACACGGTGGAATTGACAGACAGACGGTCCAGTCTCAGACACGGTGGAATTACCAGACAGACGGTCCAGTCTCAGACACGGTGGAATTGCCAGACAGACGGTCCAGTGTCAGACAGGGTGGAATTGCCAGACAGACGGTCCAGTGTCAGACACGGTGGAATTACCAGGCAGACGGCCCAGTGTCAGACACGGTGGAATTACCAGACAGACGGTCCAGTCTCAGACACGGTGGAATTACCAGACAGACGGCCCAGTGTCAGACACGGTGGAATTGCCAGACAGACGGCCCAGTGTCAGACATGGTGGAATTACCAGGCAGACAGTCCAGTGTCAGACACGGTGGAAATGCCAGACAGACAGTCCAGTCTCAGACACGGTGGAATTACCAGGCAGACGGTCCAGTCTCAGACACGGTGGAATTGCCAGACAGACGGTCCAGTATCAGACACGGTGGAATTACCAGGCAGACGGCCCAGTCTCAGACACGGTGGAATTGCCAGACAGACGGTCCAGTCTCAGACACGGTGGAATTGCCAGACAGACGGTCCAGTGTCAGACACGGTGGAATTGCCAGACAGACGGTCCAGTGTCAGACACGGTGGAATTGCCAGACAGACGGCCCAGTGTCAGACACGGTGGAATTGCCAGGCAGACGGTCCAGTCTCAGACACGGTGGAATTACCAGGCAGACGGTCCAGTGTCAGACACGGTGGAATTACCAGACAGACGGTCCAGTGTCAGACATGGTGGAATTACCAGACAGACGGTCCAGTCTCAGACACGGTGGAATTGCCAGACAGACGGTCCAGTGTCAGACATGGTGGAATTACCAGACAGACGGTCCAGTGTCAGACACGGTGGAATTGCCAGACAGACGGTCCAGTGTCAGACACGGTGGAATTACCAGGCAGACGGCCCAGTGTCAGACACGGTGGAATTACCAGACAGACGGTCCAGTGTCAGACACGGTGGAATTACCAGGCAGACGGCCCAGTGTCAGACACGGTGGAATTACCAGACAGACGGTCCAGTGTCAGACACGGTGGAATTGCCAGACAGACGGTCCAGTCTCAGACACGGTGGAATTGCCAGGCAGACGGTCCAGTGTCAGACACGGTGGAATTACCAGACAGACGGTCCAGTGTCAATCACGGTGGAATTGCCAGGCAGACGGTCCAGTGTCAGACACGGTGGAATTACCAGACAGACGGTCCAGTGACAGACACGGTGGAATTGCCAGACAGACGGTCCAGTGTCAGACACGGTGGAATTACCAGGCAGACGGTCCAGTGTCAGACATGGTGGAATTACCAGGCAGACGGTCCAGTGTCAGACACGGTGGAATTGCCAGGCAGACGGTCCAGTGTCAGACACGGTGGAATTACCAGGCAGACGGTCCAGTGTCAGACATGGTGGAATTACCAGGCAGACGGTCCAGTCTCAGACACGGTGGAATTACCAGACAGACGGTCCAGTGACAGACACGGTGGAATTGCCAGACAGACGGTCCAGTGTCAGGCACGGTGGAATTACCAGACAGACGGTCCAGTGTCAGACACGGTGAAATTACCAGGCAGACGGCCCAGTCTCAGACATGGTGGAATTGCCAGGCAGACGGTCCAGTGTCAGACACGGTGGAATTACCAGACAGACGGTCCAGTCTCAGACACGGTGGAATTGCCAGGCAGACGGTCCAGTCTCAGACACGGTGGAATTACCAGACAGACGGTCCAGTGTCAGACACGGTGGAATTGCCAGACAGACGGTCCAGTGTCAGACATGGTGGAATTACCAGACAGACGGCCCAGTGTCAGACATGGTGGAATTACCAGGCAGACGGTCCAGTGTCAGACACGGTGGAATTGCCAGGCAGACGGCCCAGTCTCAGACACGGTGGAATTGCCAGGCAGACGGCCCAGTGTCAGACACGGTGGAATTGCCAGACAGACGGTCCAGTGTCAGACATGGTGGAATTGCCAGGCAGACGGCCCAGTGTCAGACATGGTGGAATTGCCAGACAGACGGTCCAGTGACAGACATGGTGGAATTGCCAGGCAGACGGCCCAGTGTCAGACATGGTGGAATTGCCAGGCAGACGGTCCAGTGTCAGACATGGTGGAATTACCAGGCAGACGGTCCAGTATCAGACACGGTGGAATTGCCAGACAGACGGTCCAGTCTCAGACACGGTGGAATTACCAGACAGACGGTCCAGTCTCAGACACGGTGGAATTGCCAGGCAGACGGCCCAGTGTCAGACATGGTGGAATTGCCAGGCAGACGGTCCAGTGTCAGACACGGTGGAATTACCAGACAGACGGTCCAGTGTCAGACACGGTGGAATTGCCAGGCAGACGGCCCAGTGTCAGACATGGTGGAATTACCAGGCAGACGGTCCAGTGTCAGACATGGTGGAATTGCCAGGCAGACGGTCCAGTCTCAGACACGGTGGAATTGCCAGACAGACGGTCCAGTGTCAGACATGGTGGAATTGCCAGGCTGACGGTCCAGTGTCAGACACGGTGGAATTGCCAGACAGACGGTCCAGTGTCAGACACGGTGGAATTGCCAGGCAGACGGTCCAGTGTCAGACACGGTGGAATTACCAGACAGACGGTCCAGTCTCAGACACGGTGGAATTGCCAGGCAGACGGTCCAGTCTCAGACACGGTGGAATTACCAGACAGACGGTCCAGTGTCAGACACGGTGGAATTGCCAGACAGAAGGTCCAGTGTCAGACATGGTGGAATTACCAGGCAGACGGTCCAGTGTCAGACACGGTGGAATTGCCAGACAGACGGTCCAGTCTCAGACATGGTGGAATTGCCAGGCAGACGGTCCAGTCTCAGACACGGTGGAATTGCCAGGCAGACGGTCCAGTGTCAGACACGGTGGAATTGCCAGACAGACGGTCCAGTGTCAGACACGGTGGAATTACCAGACAGACGGTCCAGTGTCAGACACGGTGGAATTACCAGACAGACGGTCCAGTGTCAGACACGGTGGAATTGCCAGACAGACGGTCCAGTGTCAGACACGGTGGAATTGCCAGACAGATGGTCCAGTGTCAGACACGGTGGAATTACCAGGCAGACGGCCCAGTGTCAGGCACGGTGGAATTACCAGGCAGACGGTCCAGTCTCAGACATGGTGGAATTGCCAGACAGACGGCCCAGTGTCAGACACGGTGGAATTGCCATACAGACGGTCCAGTGTCAGACATGGTGGAATTGCCAGGCAGACGGCCCAGTGTCAGACACGGTGGAATTACCAGACAGACGGTCCAGTCTCAGACACGGTGGAATTGCCAGGCAGACGGTCCAGTGTCAGACATGGTGGAATTGCCAGGCAGACGGTCCAGTCTCAGACACGGTGGAATTACCAGACAGACGGTCCAGTGTCAGACATGGTGGAATTGCCAGGCAGACGGTCCAGTCTCAGACACGGTGGAATTGCCAGACAGACGGCCCAGTGTCAGACATGGTGGAATTGCCAGGCAGACGGCCCAGTGTCAGACACGGTGGAATTACCAGGCAGACGGTCCAGTCTCAGACACGGTGGAATTGCCAGGCAGACGGTCCAGTGTCAGACATGGTGGAATTACCAGACAGACGGTCCAGTCTCAGACACGGTGGAATTACCAGACAGACGGCCCAGTGTCAGACACGGTTGAATTGCCAGACAGACGGTCCAGTGTCAGACATGGTGGAATTGCCAGACAGACGGTCCAGTGTCAGACATGGTGGAATTACCAGACAGACGGTCCAGTCTCAGACAGGGTGGAATTACCAGACAGACGGTGCAGTCTCAGACACGGTGGAATTACCAGACAGACGGTCCAGTCTCAGACACGGTGGAATTGCCAGACAGACGGTCCAGTGTCAGACACGGTGGAATTACCAGACAGACGGTCCAGTGTCAGACACGGTGGAATTGCCAGGCAGACGGTCCAGTCTCAGACACGGTGGAATTGCCAGACAGACGGTCCAGTGTCAGACACGGTGGAATTACCAGACAGACGGTCCAGTGTCAGACACGGTGGAATTACCAGACAGACGGTCCAGTCTCAGACACGGTGGAATTGCCAGACAGACTGTCCAGTGTCAGACACGGTGGAATTACCAGGCAGACGGTCCAGTCTCAGACACGGTGGAATTGCCAGGCAGACGGTCCAGTCTCAGACAAGGTGGAATTGCCAGACAGACGGTCCAGTGTCAGACATGGTGGAATTGCCAGACAGACGGTCCAGTATCAGACACGGTGGAATTACCAGACAGACGGTCCAGTCTCAGACATGGTGGAATTACCCGACAGACGGTCCAGTGTCAGACATGGTGGAATTGCCAGACAGACGGTCCAGTGTCAGACATGGTGGAATTACCAGACAGACGGTCCCGTGTCAGACACGGTGGAATTACCAGACAGACGGTACCGTGTC
Source organism: Scyliorhinus torazame (assembly GCF_047496885.1). NCBI lineage: Eukaryota > Metazoa > Chordata > Chondrichthyes > Carcharhiniformes > Scyliorhinidae > Scyliorhinus > Scyliorhinus torazame. Next base: position 1,163,859 of record NW_027307772.1, read on the forward strand.
AGACACTTTGGAATTACCAGGCAGACGGTCCAGTGTCAGACATGGTGGAATTACCAGACAGACGGCCCAGTCTCAGACACGGTGGAATTGCCAGGCAGACGGTCCAGTGTCAGACACGGTGGAATTACCAGGCAGACGGCCCAGTGTCAGACACGGTGGAATTACCAGACAGACGGTCCAGTCTCAGACACGGTGGAATTACCAGGCAGACGGTCCAGTGTCAGACACGGTGGAATTACCAGACAGACGGTCCGGTCTCAGACACGGTGGAATTGCCAGGCAGACGGTCCAGTGTCAGACACGGTGGAATTACCAGGCAGACGGCCCAGTGTCAGACACGGTGGAATTACCAGACAGACGGTCCAGTCTCAGACACGGTGGAATTACCAGACAGACGGTCCAGTGTCAGACACGGTGGAATTACCAGACAGACGGTCCAGTCTCAGACACGGTGGAATTACCAGGCAGACGGCCCAGTGTCAGACACGGTGGAATTGCCAGGCAGACGGTCCAGTGTCAGACATGGTGGAATTGCCAGACAGACGGCCCAGTGTCAGACATGGTGGAATTGCCAGGCAGACGGTCCAGTGTCAGACAGGGTGGAATTGCCAGGCAGACGGCCCAGTGTCAGACACGGTGGAATTACCAGGCAGACGGTCCAGTGTCAGACACGGTGGAATTGCCAGACAGACGGTCCAGTGTCAGACTCGGTGGAATTACCAGGCAGACGGCCCAGTGTCAGACACGGTGGAATTACCAGACAGACGGTCCAGTATCAGACACGGTGGAATTGCCAGGCAGACGGTCCAGTGTCAGACATGGTGGAATTACCAGGCAGACGGCCCAGTCTCAGACACGGTGGAATTGCCAGGCAGACGGTCCAGTGTCAGACACGGTGGAATTACCAGACAGACGGTCCAGTCTCAGACAGGGTGGAATTGCCAGGCAGACGGCCCAGTGTCAGACACGGTGGAATTACCAGGCAGACGGTCCAGTGTCAGACACGGTGGAATTGCCAGACAGACGGTCCAGTGTCAGACACGGTGGAATTACCAGACAGACGGTCCAGTGTCAGACACGGTGGAATTGCCAGACAGACGGTCCAATCTCAGACACGGTGGAATTACCAGACAGACGGTCCAGTGTCAGACACGGTGGAATTGCCAGTCAGACGGTCCAGTGTCAGACACGGTGGAATTGCCAGACAGACGGTCCAGTGTCAGACACGGTGGAATTGCCAGACAGACGGTCCAGTGTCAGACACGGTGGAACTACCAGTCAGACGGTCCAGTCTCAGACACGGTGGAATTACAAGACAGACGGTCCAGTCTCAGACACGGTGGAATTACCAGACAGACGGTCCAGTGTCAGACATGGTGGAATTGCCAGACAGACGGCCCAGTGTCAGACACGGTGGAATTACCAGTCAGACGGTCCAGTGTCAGACATGGTGGAATTGCCAGACAGACGGCCCAGTGTCAGACACGGTGGAATTACCAGTCAGACGGTCCAGTGTCAGACATGGTGGAATTGCCAGACAGACGGCCCAGTGTCAGACACGGTGGAATTACAAGACAGACGGTCCAGTCTCAGACACGGTGGAATTACCAGACAGACGGTCCAGTGTCAGACATGGTGGAATTACCAGACAGACGGTCCAGTGTCAGACACGGTGGAATTGCCAGGCAGACGGCCCAGTCTCAGACATGGTGGAATTACCAGACAGTCGGTCCAGTGTCAGACAGGGTGGAATTACCAGACAGACGGTCCAGTCTCAGACACGGTGGAATTGCCAGACAGACGGTCCAGTGTCAGACACGGTGGAATTACCAGACAGACGGTCCAGTCTCAGACACGGTGGAATTACCAGACAGACGGTCCAGTGTCAGACACGGTGGAATTACAAGACAGACGGTCCAGTCTCAGACACGGTGGAATTACAAGACAGACGGTCCAGTGTCAGACACGGTGGAATTACCAGTCAGACGGTCCAGTCTCAGACACGGTGGAATTACAAGACAGACGGTCCAGTGTCAGACACGGTGGAATTGCAAGGCAGACGGTCCAGTCTCAGACACGGTGGAATTGCCAGACAGACGGTCCAGTCTCAGACACGGTGGAATTACCAGACAGACGGTCCAGTGTCAGACATGGTGGAATTGCCAGACAGACGGTCCAGTGTCAGACACGGTGGAATTACCAGACAGACGGCCCAGTGTCAGACAGGGTGGAATTACCAGACAGACGGTCCAGTGTCAGACATGGTGGATTTACCAGACAGACGGTCCAGTCTCAGACACGGTGGAATTGCCAGACAGTCGGCCCAGTGTCAGATATGGTGGAATTGCCAGACAGACGGTCCAGTGTCAGACAGGGTGGAATTACCAGACAGACGGTCCAGTGTCAGACATGGTGGAATTGCCAGACAGACGGTCCAGTGTCAGACACGGTGGAATTACCAGACAGACGGTCCAGTGTCAGACATGGTGGAATTGCCAGACAGACGGTCCAGTCTCAGACACGGTGGAATTGCCAGACAGACGGTCCAGTGTCAGACACGGTGGAATTGCCAGGCAGACGGTCCAGTGTCAGACATGGTGGAATTACCAGACAGACGGTCCAGTGTCAGACATGGTGGAATTGCCAGACAGACGGTCCAGTATCAGACATGGTGGAATTACCAGACAGACGGTCCAGTGTCAGACATGGTGGAATTACCAGACAGACGGTCCAGTGTCAGACACGGTGGAATTACCAGACAGACGGTCCAGTCTCAGACACGGTGGAATTACCAGACAGACGGTCCAGTGTCAGACACGGTGGAATTACCAGACAGACGGCCCAGTGTCAGACAGGGTGGAATTACCAGACAGACGGCCCAGTGTCAGACAGGGTGGAATTACCAGACAGACGGCCCAGTGTCAGACAGGGTGGAATTACCAGACAGACGGCCCAGTCTCAGACACGGTGGAATTACCAGGCAGACGGCCCAGTGTCAGACACGGTGGAATTGCCAGACAGACGGTCCAGTCTCAGACACGGTGGAATTGCCAGGCAGACAGTCCAGTGTCAGACACGGTGGAATTACCAGGCAGACGGTCCAGTGTCAGACACGGTGGAATTGCCAGGCAGACGGCCCAGTGTCAGACACGGTGGAATTACCAGGCAGACGGTCCAGTGTCAGACACGGTGGAATTGCCAGTCAGACAGTCCAGTGTCAGACATGGTGGAATTGCCAGGCAGACGGTCCAGTCTCAGACATGGTGGAATTACCAGACAGACGGTCCAGTGTCAGATATGGTGGAATTGCCAGACAGACGGTCCAGTGTCAGACAGGGTGGAATTACCAGACAGACGGTCCAGTGTCAGACACGGTGGAATTGCCAGGCAGACGGTCCAGTGTCAGACACGGTGGAATTACCAGACAGACGGTCCAGTCTCAGACAGGGTGGAATTGCCAGGCAGACGGCCCAGTATCAGACACGGTGGAATTACCAGGCAGACGGTCCAGTGTCAGACACGGTGGAATTGCCAGACAGACGGCCCAGTGTCAGGCACGGTGGAATTACCAGACAGACGGTCCAGTGTCAGACACGGTGGAATTACCAGACAGACGGCCCAGTGTCAGACACGGTGGAATTGCCAGTCAGACGGTCCAGTGTCAGACACGGTGGAATTACCAGACAGACGGTCCAGTGTCAGACACGGTGGAATTGCCAGTCAGACGGTCCAGTGTCAGACACGGTGGAATTGCCAGACAGACGGTCCAGTGTCAGGCACGGTGGAATTACCAGTCAGACGGTCCAGTGTCAGACACGGTGGAATTACCAGACAGACGGTCCAGTGTCAGACACGGTGGAATTACAAGACAGACGGTCCAGTCTCAGACACGGTGGAATTACCAGACAGACGGTCCAGTGTCAGACATGGTGGAATTGCCAGAGAGACGGTCCAGTGTCAGACACGGTGGAATTACCAGACAGACGGCCCAGTGTCAGACATGGTGGAATTACCAGACAGACGGTCCAGTGTCAGACACGGTGGAATTACCAGACAGACGGTTCAGTGTCAGACAGGGTGGAATTACCAGACAGACGGTCCAGTGTCAGACATGGTGGATTTACCAGACAGACGGTCCAGTCTCAGACACGGTGGAATTGCCAGACAGACGGCCCAGTGTCAGATATGGTGGAATTGCCAGACAGACGGTCCAGTGTCAGACACGGTGGAATTACCAGACAGACGGTCCAGTGTCAGACATGGTGGAATTGCCAGACAGACGGTCCAGTGTCAGACACGGTGGAATTACCAGACAGACGGTCCAGTGTCAGACACGGTGGAATTACCAGTCAGACGGTCCAGTCTCAGACACGGTGGAATTACCAGACAGACGGTCCAGTGTCAGACACGGTGGAATTACCAGACAGACGGTCCAGTGTCAGACATGGTGGAATTACCAGGCAGACGGTCCAGTGTCAGACACGGTGGAATTGCCAGGCAGACGGTCCAGTCTCAGACACGGTGGAATTACCAGACAGACGGTCCAGTGTCAGACACGGTGGAATTACCAGGCAGACGGTCCAGTGTCAGACACGGTGGAATTGCCAGGCAGACGGTCCAGTGTCAGACAGGGTGGAATTACCAGACAGACGGCCCAGTGTCAGACAGGGTGGAATTACCAGACAGACGGCCCAGTGTCAGACAGGGTGGAATTACCAGACAGACGGCCCAGTCTCAGACACGGTGGAATTGCCAGGCAGACGGTCCGGTCTCAGACACGGTGGAATTGCCAGGCAGACGGTCCAGTGTCAGACACGGTGGAATTGCCAGACAGACGGCCCAGTGTCAGACACGGTGAAATTGCCAGATAGACGGTCCAGTCTCAGACATGGTGGAATTGCCAGGCAGACGGTCCAGTGTCAGACACGGTGGAATTGCCAGGCAGACGGTCCAGTGTCAGACATGGTGGAATTACCAGACAGACGGTCCAGTCTCAGACATGGTGGAATTGCCAGGCAGACGGTCCAGTCTCAGACACGGTGGAATTGCCAGTCAGACGGTCCAGTGTCAGACACGGTGGAATTACCAGACTGACGGTCCAGTGTCAGACACGGTGGAATTGCCAGTCAGACGGTCCAGTGTCAGACACGGTGGAATTGCCAGACAGACGGTCCAGTGTCAGGCACGGTGGAATTACCAGTCAGACGGTCCAGTCTCAGACACGGTGGAATTACCAGACAGACGGTCCAGTGTCAGACACGGTGGAATTACAAGACAGACGGTCCAGTCTCAGACACGGTGGAATTACCAGACAGACGGTCCAGTGTCAGACATGGTGGAATTGCCAGAGAGACGGTCCAGTGTCAGACACGGTGGAATTACCAAACAGACGGCCCAGTGTCAGACATGGTGGAATTACCAGACAGACGGTCCAGTGTCAGACACGGTGGAATTACCAGACAGACGGTTCAGTGTCAGACAGGGTGGAATTACCAGACAGACGGTCCAGTGTCAGACATGGTGGATTTACCAGACAGACGGTCCAGTCTCAGACACGGTGGAATTGCCAGACAGACGGCCCAGTGTCAGATATGGTGGAATTGCCAGACAGACGGCCCAGTGTCAGATATGGTGGAATTGCCAGACAGACGGTCCAGTGTCAGACACGGTGGAATTACCAGACAGACGGTCCAGTGTCAGACATGGTGGAATTGCCAGACAGACGGTCCAGTGTCAGACACGGTGGAATTACCAGACAGACGGTCCAGTGTCAGACACGGTGGAATTACCAGTCAGACGGTCCAGTCTCAGACACGGTGGAATTACCAGACAGACGGTCCAGTGTCAGACACGGTGGAATTACCAGACAGACGGTCCAGTGTCAGACATGGTGGAATTACCAGGCAGACGGTCCAGTGTCAGACACGGTGGAATTGCCAGGCAGACGGTCCAGTCTCAGACACGGTGGAATTACCAGACAGACGGTCCAGTGTCAGACACGGTGGAATTACCAGGCAGACGGTCCAGTGTCAGACACGGTGGAATTGCCAGGCAGACGGTCCAGTCTCAGACACGGTGGAATTACCAGACAGACGGTCCAGTGTCAGACACGGTGGAATTACCAGACAGACGGCCCAGTGTCAGACAGGGTGGAATTACCAGACAGACGGCCCAGTGTCAGACAGGGTGGAATTACCAGACAGACGGCCCAGTGTCAGACAGGGTGGAATTACCAGACAGACGGCCCAGTCTCAGACACGGTGGAATTGCCAGGCAGACGGTCCGGTCTCAGACACGGTGGAATTGCCAGGCAGACGGTCCAGTGTCAGACACGGTGGAATTGCCAGACAGACGGCCCAGTGTCAGACACGGTGAAATTGCCAGACAGACGGTCCAGTCTCAGACATGGTGGAATTGCCAGGCAGACGGTCCAGTGTCAGACACGGTGGAATTGCCAGGCAGACGGTCCAGTGTCAGACATGGTGGAATTACCAGACAGACGGTCCAGTCTCAGACATGGTGGAATTGCCAGGCAGACGGTCCAATCTCAGACAGGGTGGAATTACCAGACAGACGGTCCAGTGTCAGATATGGTGGAATTGCCAGGCAGACGGTCCAGTGTCAGACACGGTGGAATTACCAGACAGACGGCCCAGTGTCAGACAGGGTGGAATTACCAGACAGACGGCCCAGTCTCAGACATGGTGGAATTGCCAGACAGACGGTCCAGTGTCAGACACGGTGGAATTACCAGACAGACGGCCCAGTATCAGACAGGGTGGAATTACCAGACAGACGGCCCAGTGTCAGACAGGGTGGAATTGCCAGACAGACGGTCCAGTGTCAGACACGGTGGAATTACCAGACAGACGGCCCAGTGTCAGACGCGGTGGAATTACCAGACAGACGGTCCAGTGTCAGACACGGTGGAATTACCAGACAGACGGTCCAGTCTCAGACACGGTGGAATTACCAGGCAGACGGCCCAGTGTCAGACACGGTGGAATTACCAGACAGACGGTCCAGTCTCAGACACGGTGGAATTACCAGACAGACGGTCCAGTCTCAGACACGGTGGAATTACCAGACAGACGGTCCAGTGTCAGACACGGTGGAATTACCAGACAGACGGTCCAGTCTCAGACACGGTGGAATTACCAGACAGACGGCCCAGTGTCAGACATGGTGGAATTGCCAGACAGACGGTCCAGTGTCAGACATGGTGGAATTGCCAGGCAGACGGTCCAGTGTCAGACATGGTGGAATTGCCAGGCAGACGGTCCAGTCTCAGACACGATGGAATTACCAGACAGACGGCCCAGTGTCAGACATGGTGGAATTGCCAGACAGACGGTCCAGTGTCAGACATGGTGGAATTGCCAGGCAGACGGTCCAGTCTCAGACACGGTGGAATTACCAGACAGACGGCCCAGTGTCAGACATGGTGGAATTGCCAGACAGACGGTCCTGTGTCAGACACGGTGGAATTACCAGACAGACGTTCCAGTGTCAGACACGGTGGAATTGCCAGACAGACGGTCCAGTGTCAGACATGGTGGAATTACCAGACAGACGGTCCAGTGTCAGACACGGTGGAATTACCAGACAGACGGTCCAGTCTCAGACACGGTGGAATTGCCAGGCAGACGGCCCAGTCTCAGACACGGTGGAATTACCAGGCAGACGGTCCAGTGTCAGACATGGTGGAATTGCCAGACAGACGGCCCAGTGTCAGACACGGTGGAATTGCCAGGCAGACGGTCCAGTGTCAGACACGGTGGAATTGCCAGACAGACGGCCCAGTGTCAGACACGGTGGAATTGCCAGGCAGACGGGCCAGTCTCAGACACGGTGGAATTACCAGACAGACGGCCCAGTGTCAGACACGGTGGAATTGCCAGGCAGACGGCCCAGTGTCAGACACGGTGGAATTGCCAGGCAGACGGCCCAGTGTCAGACACGGTGGAATTGCCAGGCAGACGGTCCAGTGTCAGACACGGTGGAATTGCCAGACAGACGGCCCAGTGTCAGACACGGTGGAATTGCCAGGCAGACGGGCCAGTCTCAGACACGGTGGAATTACCAGACAGACGGCCCAGTGTCAGACACGGTGGAATTACCAGACAGACGGTCCAGTGTCAGACACGGTGGAATTACCAGGCAGACGGTCCAGTGTCAGACACGGTGGAATTACCAGGCAGACGGCCCAGTGTCAGACACGGTGGAATTACCAGGCAGACGGTCCAGTCTCAGACACGGTGGAATTACCAGACAGACGGCCCAGTGTCAGACACGGTGGAATTGCCAGGCAGACGGTCCAGTGTCAGACACGGTGGAATTACCAGACAGACGGTCCAGTGTCAAACACGGTGGAATTACCAGGCAGACGGTCCAGTGTCAGACACGGTGGAATTACCAGACAGACGGTCCAGTGTCAGACACGGTGGAATTACCAGACAGACGGTCCAGTGTCAGACACGGTGGAATTACCAGACAGACGGTCCAGTGTCAGACACGGTGGAATTATCAGACAGACGGTCCAGTGTCAGACACGGTGGAATTACCAGGCAGACGGTCCAGTGTCAGACACGGTGGAATTACCAGACAGACGGTCCAGTGTCAGACATGGTGGAATTGCCAGACAGACGGTCCAGTGTCAGACACGGTGGAATTACCAGGCAGACGGTCCAGTGTCAGACACGGTGGAATTACCAGACAGACGGTCCAGTGTCAGACACGGTGGAATTGCCAGGCAGACGGTCCAGTGTCAGACATGGTGGAATTACCAGACAGACGGTCCAGTGTCAGACACGGTGGAATTACCAGACAGACGGTCCAGTGTCAGACACGGTGGAATTGCCAGACAGACGGCCCAGTGTCAGACAGGGTGGAATTGCCAGGCAGACGGGCCAGTCACAGACACGGTGGAATTACCAGACAGACGGCCCAGTGTCAGACACGGTGGAATTGCCAGGCAGACGGTCCAGTGTCAGACACGGTGGAATTACCAGACAGACGGTCCAGTGTCAGACACGGTGGAATTACCAGGCAGACGGTCCAGTGTCAGACACGGTGGAATTACCAGACAGACGGTCCAGTGTCAGACACGGTGGAATTACCAGACAGACGGTCCAGTGTCAGACACGGTGGAATTACCAGACAGACGGTCCAGTGTCAGACACGGTGGAATTACCAGACAGACGGCCCAGTGTCAGACATGGTGGAATTACAAGACAGACGGTCCAGTGTCAGACACGGTGGAATTGCCAGACAGACGGTCCAGTGTCAGACACGGTGGAATTACCAGACAGACGGTCCAGTGTCAGACACGGTGGAATTACCAGGCAGACGGTCCAGTCTCAGACACGGTGGAATTACCAGGCAGACGGTCCAGTGTCAGACACGGTGGAATTACCAGACAGACGGTCCAGTCTCAGACATGGTGGAATTACCAGACAGACGGTCCAGTGTCAGACACGGTGGAATTACCAGGCAGACGGTCCAGTGTCAGACACGGTGGAATTACCAGGCAGACGGCCCAGTGTCAGACACGGTGGAATTGCCAGGCAGACGGGCCAGTCTCAGACACGGTGGAATTACCAGACAGACGGCCCAGTGTCAGACACGGTGGAATTGCCAGGCAGACGGCCCAGTGTCAGACACGGTGGAATTGCCAGGCAGACGGCCCAGTGTCAGACACGGTGGAATTGCCAGGCAGACGGTCCAGTGTCAGACACGGTGGAATTGCCAGACAGACGGCCCAGTGTCAGACACGGTGGAATTGCCAGGCAGACGGGCCAGTCTCAGACACGGTGGAATTACCAGACAGACGGCCCAGTGTCAGACACGGTGGAATTACCAGACAGACGGTCCAGTGTCAGACACGGTGGAATTACCAGGCAGACGGTCCAGTGTCAGACACGGTGGAATTACCAGGCAGACGGCCCAGTGTCAGACACGGTGGAATTACCAGGCAGACGGTCCAGTCTCAGACACGGTGGAATTACCAGACAGACGGCCCAGTGTCAGACACGGTGGAATTGCCAGGCAGACGGTCCAGTGTCAGACACGGTGGAATTACCAGACAGACGGTCCAGTGTCAGACACGGTGGAATTACCAGGCAGACGGTCCAGTGTCAGACACGGTGGAATTACCAGACAGACGGTCCAGTGTCAGACACGGTGGAATTACCAGACAGACGGTCGAGTGTCAGACACGGTGGAATTACCAGACAGACGGTCCAGTGTCAGACACGGTGGAATTACCAGACAGACGGTCCAGTGTCAGACACGGTGGAATTACCAGGCAGACGGTCCAGTGTCAGACACGGTGGAATTACCAGACAGACGGTCCAGTGTCAGACATGGTGGAATTGCCAGACAGACGGTCCAGTGTCAGACACGGTGGAATTACCAGGCAGACGGTCCAGTGTCAGACACGGTGGAATTACCAGACAGACGGTCCAGTGTCAGACACGGTGGAATTGCCAGGCAGACGGTCCAGTGTCAGACATGGTGGAATTACCAGACAGACGGTCCAGTGTCAGACACGGTGGAATTACCAGACAGACGGTCCAGTGTCAGACACGGTGGAATTGCCAGACAGACGGCCCAGTGTCAGACACGGTGGAATTGCCAGGCAGACGGGCCAGTCTCAGACACGGTGGAATTACCAGACAGACGGCCCAGTGTCAGACACGGTGGAATTGCCAGGCAGACGGTCCAGTGTCAGACACGGTGGAATTACCAGACAGACGGTCCAGTGTCAGACACGGTGGAATTACCAGGAGGACGGTCCAGTGTCAGACACGGTGGAATTACCAGACAGACGGTCCAGTGTCAGACACGGTGGAATTACCAGACAGACGGTCCAGTGTCAGACACGGTGGAATTACCAGACAGACGGTCCAGTGTCAGACACGGTGGAATTACCAGACAGACGGCCCAGTGTCAGACATGGTGGAATTACCAGACAGACGGTCCAGTGTCAGACACGGTGGAATTGCCAGACAGACGGTCCAGTGTCAGACTCGGTGGAATTACCAGACAGACGGTCCAGTGTCAGACACGGTGGAATTACCAGGCAGACGGTCCAGTCTCAGACACGGTGGAATTACCAGGCAGACGGTCCAGTGTCAGACACGGTGGAATTACCAGACAGACGGTCCAGTCTCAGACACGGTGGAATTACCAGACAGACGGTCCAGTGTCAGACACGGTGGAATTACCAGACAGACGGTCCAGTGTCAGACACGGTGGAATTACCAGACAGACGGCCCAGTGTCAGACATGGTGGAATTACCAGACAGACGGTCCAGTGTCAGACACGGTGGAATTGCCAGACAGACGGTCCAGTGTCAGACACGGTGGAATTACCAGACAGACGGTCCAGTGTCAGACACGGTGGAATTACCAGGCAGACGGTCCAGTCTCAGACACGGTGGAATTACCAGGCAGACGGTCCAGTGTCAGACACGGTGGAATTACCAGACAGACGGTCCAGTCTCAGACAAGGTGGAATTACCAGACAGACGGTCCAGTGTCAGACACGGTGGAATTACCAGGCAGACGGTCCAGTGTCAGACACGGTGGAATTACCAGGCAGACGGTCCAGTCTCAGACATGGTGGAATTACCAGGCAGACGGTCCAGTCTCAGACACGGTGGAATTACCAGACAGACGGTCCAGTGTCAGACACGGTGGAATTACCAGGCAGACGGCCCAGTGTCAGACACGGTGGAATTACCAGGCAGACGGCCCAGTATCAGACACGGTGGAATTACCAGACAGACGGTCCAGTGTCAGACACGGTGGAATTACCAGACAGACGGTCCAGTGTCAGACATGGTGGAATTACCAGACAGACGGTCCAGTGTCAGACACGGTGGAATTACCAGACAGACGGTCCAGTCTCAGACATGGTGGAATTACCAGACAGACGGTCCAGTGTCAGACACGGTGGAATTGCCAGGCAGACGGTCCAGTGTCAGACGCGGTGGAATTACCAGACAGACGGTCCAGTCTCAGACATGGTGGAATTACCAGGCAGACGGTCCAGTCTCAGACATGGTGGAATTACCAGACAGACGGTCCAGTCTCAGACATGGTGGAATTACCAGACAGACGGTCCAGTCTCAGACATGGTGGAATTACCAGACAGACGGTCCAGTGTCAGACACGGTGGAATTACCAGTCAGACGGTCCAGTATCAGACACGGTGGAATTGCCAGACAGACGGTCCAGTGTCAGACACGGTGGAATTACCAGGCAGACGGTCCAGTGTCAGACACGGTGGAATTGTCAGACAGACGGCCCAGTGTCAGACACGGTGGAAATACCAGACAGACGGCCCAGTGTCAGACATGGTGGAATTGCCAGACAGACGGTCCAGTGACAGACACGGTGGAATTACCAGGCAGACGGCCCAGTGTCAGACAAGGTGGAATTGCCAGACAGACGGCCCAGTGTCAGACATGGTGGAATTGCCAGACAGACGGCCCAGTCTCAGACACGGTGGAATTGCCAGACAGACGGTCCAGTATCAGACACGGTGGAATTACCAGGCAGACAGTCCAGTCTCAGACACGGTGGAATTGCCAGACAGACGGTCCAGTCTCAGACAGGGTGGAATTGCCAGGCAGACGGTCCAGTCTCAGACAGGGTGGAATTACCAGGCAGACGGTCCAGTCTCAGACACGGTGGAATTGCCAGACAGACGGTCCAGTATCAGACACGGTGGAATTACCAGGCAGACGGTCCAGTCTCAGACACGGTGGAATTGCCAGACAGACGGTCCAGTGTCAGACACGGTGGAATTGCCAGGCAGACGGTCCAGTGTCAGACACGGTGGAATTACCAGACAGACGGTCCAGTGTCAGACACGGTGGAATTGCCAGGCAGACGGTCCAGTCTCAGACACGGTGGAATTGCCAGACAGACGGTCCAGAGTCAGACACGGTGGAATTGCCAGGCAGACGGTCCAGTGTCAGACACGGTGGAATTACCAGGCAGACGGTCCAGTCTCAGACAGGGTGGAATTACCAGACAGACGGTCCAGTGTCAGACATGGTGGAATTGCCAGACAGACGGTCCAGTGTCAGACACGGTGGAATTACCAGACAGACGGTCCAGTGTCAGACACGGTGGAATTGCCAGACAGACGGTCCAGTGTCAGACACGGTGGAATTGCCAGACAGACGGTCCAGTCTCAGACACGGTGGAATTGCCAGGCAGACGGTCCAGTCTCAGACAGGGTGGAATTACCAGACAGACGGTCCAGTGTCAGACAAGGTGGAATTACCAGACAGACGGTCCAGTGTCAGACATGGTGGAATTGCCAGACAGGCGGTCCAGTCTCAGACATGGTGGAATTGCCAGACAGGCGGTCCAGTATCAGACATGGTGGAATTACCAGACAGACGGTCCAGTGTCAGACACGGTGGAATTGCCAGACAGACGGTCCAGTGTCAGACACGGTGGAATTGCCAGACAGACGGTCCAGTCTCAGACACGGTGGAATTGCCAGACAGACGGCCCAGTGTCAGACATGGTGGAATTACCAGGCAGACGGTCCAGTGTCAGACACGGTGGAATTACCAGACAGACGGCCCAGTGTCAGGCACGGTGGAATTGCCAGGCAGACGGTCCAGTCTCAGACACGGTGGAATTGCCAGGCAGACGGTCCAGTGTCAGACATGGTGGATTTACCAGACAGACGGTCCAGTGTCAGACACGGTGGAATTACCAGACAGACGGTCCAGTGTCAGACACGGTGGAATTGCCAGACAGACGGTCCAGTGTCAGACACGGTGGAATTGCCAGACAGACGGTCCAGTGTCAGACACGGTGGAATTACCAGACAGACGGTCCAGTGTCAGACATGGTGGAATTGCCAGACAGACGGTCCAGTTGCAGACACGGTGGAATTGCCAGGCAGACGGTCCAGTCTCAGACATGGTGGAATTGCCAGGCAGACGGCCCAGTATCAGACACGGTGGAATTGCCAGGCAGACGGTCCAGTGTCAGACACGGTGGAATTGCCAGGCAGACGGTCCAGTGTCAGACACGGTGGAATTGCCAGGCAGACGGTCCAGTGTCAGACACGGTGGAATTACCAGACAGACGGTCCAGTGACAGACACGGTGGAATTGCCAGACAGACGGTCCAGTGTCAGACACGGTGGAATTACCAGGCAGACGGTCCAGTGTCAGACATGGTGGAATTACCAGACAGACGGTCCAGTGTCAGACACGGTGGAATTGCCAGGCAGACGGTCCAGTGTCAGACACGGTGGAATTACCAGACAGACGGTCCAGTGACAGACACGGTGGAATTGCCAGACAGACGGTCCAGTGTCAGACACGGTGGAATTACCAGGCAGACGGTCCAGTGTCAGACAAGGTGGAATTACCAGACAGACGGTCCAGTGTCAGACACGGTGGAATTGCCAGACAGACGGCCCAGTCTCAGACACGGTGGAATTGCCAGGCAGAAGGCCCAGTGTCAGACACGGTGGAATTGCCAGACAGACGGTCCAGTGTCAGACACGGTGGAATTGCCAGGCAGACGGTCCAGTGTCAGACACGGTGGAATTACCAGACAGACGGTCCAGTCTCAGACACGGTGGAATTGCCAGGCAGACGGTCCAGTCTCAGACACGGTGGAATTACCAGACAGACGGTCCAGTGTCAGACACGGTGGAATTGCCAGACAGACGGTCCAGTGTCAGACATGGTGGAATTACCAGACAGACGGCCCAGTGTCAGACATGGTGGAATTACCAGGCAGACGGTCCAGTGTCAGACACGGTGGAATTGCCAGGCAGACGGCCCAGTCTCAGACACGGTGGAATTGCCAGGCAGACGGCCCAGTGTCAGACACGGTGGAATTGCCAGACAGACGGTCCAGTGTCAGACACGGTGGAATTGCCAGGCAGACGGTCCAGTGTCAGACACGGTGGAATTACCAGACAGACGGTCCAGTCTCAGACACGGTGGAATTGCCAGGCAGACGGTCCAGTCTCAGACACGGTGGAATTACCAGACAGACGGTCCAGTGTCAGACACGGTGGAATTGCCAGACAGACGGTCCAGTGTCAGACATGGTGGAATTACCAGGCAGACGGTCCAGTGTCAGACACGGTGGAATTGCCAGACAGACGGTCCAGTGTCAGACACGGTGGAATTACCAGGCAGACGGTCCAGTCTCAGACACGGTGGAATTGCCAGGCAGACGGTCCAGTGTCAGACACGGTGGAATTGCCAGATAGACGGTCCAGTGTCAGACACGGTGGAATTACCAGACAGACGGTCCAGTGTCAGACACGGTGGAATTACCAGACAGACGTTCCAGTCTCAGACATGGTGGAATTGCCAGACAGACGGTCCAGTCTCAGACACGGTGGAATTACCAGGCAGACGGTCCAGTGTCAGACACGGTGGAATTACCAGGCAGACGGTCCAGTGTCAGACATGGTGGAATTACCAGGCAGACGGTCTAGTCTCAGACATGGTGGAATTACCAGACAGACGGCCCAGTGTCAGACACGGTGGAATTGCCAGACATACGGTCCAGTGTCAGACATGGTGGAATTACCAGACAGACGGTCCAGTCTCAGACACGGTGGAATTGCCAGGCAGACGGTCCAGTCTCAGACAGGGTGGAATTGCCAGACAGACGGTCCAGTGTCAGACACGGTGGAATTACCAGGCAGACGGTCCAGTCTCAGACACGGTGGAATTGCCAGGCAGACGGTCCAGTGTCAGACATGGTGGAATTACCAGACAGACGGTCCAGTCTCAGACACGGTGGAATTACCAGACAGACGGCCCAGTGTCAGACACGGTTGAATTGCCAGACAGACGGTCCAGTGTCAGACATGGTGGAATTACCAGACAGACGGTCCAGTCTCAGACACGGTGGAATTGCCAGACAGACGGTCCAGTGTCAGACATGGTGGAATTGCCAGACAGACGGTCCAGTGACAGACATGGTGGAATTACCAGACAGACGGTCCAGTCTCAGACACGGTGTAATTACCAGACAGACGGTCCAGTCTCAGACAGGGTGGAATTGCCAGACAGACGGTCCAGTGTCAGACACGGTGGAATTACCAGGCAGACGGTCCATTCTCAGACACGGTGGAATTACCAGACAGACGGTCCAGTGTCAGACACGGTGGAATTGACAGGCAGACGGTCCAGTGTCAGACACGGTGGAATTGCCAGGCAGACGGTCCAGTGTCAGACACGGTGGAATTGCCAGGCAGACGGTCCAGTGTCAGACATGGTGGAATTGCCAGGCAGACGGTCCAGTGTCAGACACGGTGGAATTACCAGGCAGACGGTCCAGTGTCAGACACGGTGGAATTACCAGGCAGACGGTCCAGTGTCAGACACGGTGGAATTGCCAGACAGACGGTCCAGTGTCAGACACGGTGGAATTACCAGGCAGACGGTCCAGTGTCAGACACGGTGGAATTGCCAGGCAGACGGTCCAGTGTCAGACACGGTGGAATTGCCAGACAGACGGTCCAGTGTCAGACATGGTGGAATTACCAGACAGACGGTCCAGTGTCAGACACGGTGGAATTACCAGACAGACGGTCCAGTGTCAGACACGGTGGAATTGCCAGGCAGACGGTCTAGTCTCAGCCATGGTGGAATTGCCAGACAGACTGTCCAGTCTCAGACATGGTGGAATTACCAGACAGACGGTCCAGTGTCAGACACGGTGGAATTACCAGACAGACGGCCCAGTGTCAGACATGGTGGAATTACCAGGCAGACGGTCCAGTGTCAGACATGGTGGAATTGCCAGGCAGACGGTCCAGTGTCAGACACGGTGGAATTGCCAGGCAGACGGCCCAGTGTCAGACACGGTGGAATTGCCAGGCAGACGGTCCAGTGTCAGACATGGTGGAATTACCAGACAGACGGCCCAGTGTCAGACATGGTGGAATTACCAGGCAGACGGCCCAGTGTCAGACACGGTGGAATTGCCAGGCAGACGGTCCAGTGTCAGACACGGTGGAATTGCCAGGCAGACTGTCCAGTGTCAGACACGGTGGAATTACCAGGCAGACGGTCCAGTGTCAGACATGGTGGAATTGCCAGACAGACGGTCCAGTGTCAGACACGGTGGAATTGCCAGGCAGACGGCCCAGTGTCAGACACGGTGGAATTGCCAGGCAGACGGTCCAGTGTCAGACATGGTGGAATTGCCAGGCAGACGGTCCAGTGTCAGACACGGTGGAATTGCCGGACAGACGGTCCAGTGTCAGACATGGTGGAATTGCCAGACAGACGGTCCAGTGTCAGACACGGTGGAATTACCAGGCAGACGGTCCAGTGTCAGACACGGTGGAATTACCAGACAGACGGCCCAGTGTCAGACACGGTGGAATTGCCAGGCAGACGGTCCAGTCTCAGACACGGTGGAATTGCCAGGCAGACGGTCCAGTCTCAGACACGGTGGAATTACCAGACAGACGGTCCAGTGTCAGACACGGTGGAATTGCCAGACAGACGGTCCAGTCTCAGACACGGTGGAATTACCAGGCAGACGGTCCAGTGTCAGACACGGTGGAATTACCAGACAGACGGTCCAGTTTCAGACATGGTGGAATTGCCAGACAGACGGTCCAGTGTCAGACACGGTGGAATTACCAGACAGACGGTCCAGTCTCAGACACGGTGGAATTACCAGACAGACGGTCCAGTGTCAGACACGGTGGAATTACCAGACAGACGGTCCAGTCTCAGACACGGTGGAATTACCAGACAGACGGTCCAGTGTCAGACACGGTGGAATTACCAGACAGACGGTCCAGTGTCAGACATGGTGGAATTACAAGACAGACGGTCCAGTGTCAGACATGGGGGAATTACCAGGCAGACGGTCCAGTGTCAGACACGGTGGAATTGCCAGACAGACGGTCCAGTGTCAGATACGGTGGAATTACCAGACAGACGGTCCAGTCTCAGACATGGTGGAATTGCCAGGCAGACGGTCCAGTGTCAGACATGGTGGAATTACCAGGCAGACGGTCCAGTGTCAGACATGGTGGAATTACCAGGCAGACGGCCCAGTGTCAGACACGGTGGAATTGCCAGGCAGACGGTCCAGTGTCAGACACGGTGGAATTACCAGACAGACGGTCCGGTGTCAGACACGGTGGAATTGCCAGGCAGACGGTCCAGTGTCAGACATGGTGGAATTACCAGGCAGACGGTCCAGTGTCAGACACGGTGGAATTGCCAGACAGACGGTCCAGTGTCAGACACGGAGGAATTACCAGGCAGACGGGCCAGTCTCAGACACGGTGGAATTACCAGGCAGAAGGTCCAGTCTCAGACACGGTGGAATTGCCAGGCAGACGGTCCAGTGTCAGACACGGTGGAATTGCCAGACAGGCGGTCCAGTGTCAGACACGGTGGAATTGCCAGGCAGACGGTCCAGTGTCAGACACGGTGGAATTACCAGACAGACGGCCCAGTGTCAGACACGGTGGAATTACCAGACAGACGGCCCAGTGTCAGACACGGTGAAATTGCCAGACAGACGGCCCAGTGTCAGACACGGTGGAATTGCCAGGCAGACGGTCCAGTGTCAGACACGGTGGAATTACCAGACAGACGGTCCAGTGTCAGACACGGTGGAATTACCAGACAGACGGTCCAGTGTCAGACACGGTGGAATTACCAGACAGACGGTCCAGTGTCAGACACGGTGGAATTACCAGGCAGACGGTCCAGTCTCAGACATGGTGGAATTGCCAGGCAGACGGTCCAGTGTCAGACCTGGTGGAATTGCCAGACAGACGGCCCAGTGTCAGACATGGTGGAATTGCCAGACAGACGGTCCAGTGTCAGACACGGTGGAATTACCAGACAGACGGTCCAGTGTCAGACACGGTGGAATTACCAGGCAGACGGTCCAGTGTCAGACACGGTGGAATTGCCAGGCAGACGGTCCAGTGTCAGACACGGTGGAATTGCCAGGCAGACGGTCCAGTGTCAGACACGGTGGAATTGCCAGACAGACGGTCCAGTGTCAGACACGGTGGAATTACCAGACAGACGGCCCAGTCTCAGACACGGTGGTATTGCCAGGCAGACGGTCCAGTGTCAGACATGGTGGAATTACCAGACAGACGGTCCAGTATCAGACACGGTGGAATTACCAGACAGACGGTCCAGTCTCAGACACGGTGGAATTGCCAGACAGACAGTCCAGTGTCAGACATGGTGGAATTGCCAGGCAGACGGTCCAGTGTCAGACACGGTGGAATTACCAGGCAGACGGTCCAGTGTCAGACACGGTGGAATTGCCAGACAGACGGTCCAGTGTCAGACACGGTGGAATTGCCAGACAGACGGCCCAGTCTCAGACACGGTGTAATTGCCAGGCAGACGGTCCAGTCTCAGACACGGTGGAATTGCCAGGCAGACGGTCCAGTGTCAGACACGGTGGAATTGCCAGACAGACGGTCCAGTCTCAGACACGGTGGAATTGCCAGACAGACGGTCCAGTCTCAGACATGGTGGAATTGCCAGACAGACGGTCCAGTGTCAGACACGGTGGAATTGCCAGGCTGACGGTCCAGTGTCAGACACGGTGGAATTGCCAGACAGACGGCCCAGTTACAGACACGGTGGAATTACCAGACAGACGGTCCAGTGTCAGACACGGTGGAATTGCCAGACAAACGGCCCAATGTCAGACACGGTGGAATTGCCAGACAGACGGTCCAGTGTCAGACATGGTGGAATTACCAGACAGACGGCCCAGTGTCAGACACGGTGGAATTAACAGACAGACGGCCCAGTCTCAGACACGGTGGAATTACCAGACAGACGGCCCAGTGTCAGACATGGTGGAATTGCCAGGCAGACGGTCCAGTCTCAGACACGGTGGAATTGCCAGACAGACGGTCCAGTGTCAGACACGGTGGAATTGCCAGGCAGACGGTCCAGTCTCAGACATGGTGGAATTACCAGACAGACAGCCCAGTGTCAGACACGGTGGAATTGCCAGGTAGACGGCCCAGTGTCAGACATGGTGGAATTACCAGACAGACGGCCCAGTGTCAGACACGGTGGAATTGCCAGACAGACGGTCCAGTATCAGACACGGTGGAATTGCCAGGCAGACGGTCCAGTGTCAGACACGGTGGAATTGCCAGGCAGACGGTCCAGTGTCAGACACGGTGGAATTACCAGGCAGACGGTCCAGTGTCAGACACGGTGGAATTACCAGACAGACGGCCCAGTCTCAGACATGGTGGAATTACCAGACAGACGGTCCAGTATCAGACACGGTGGAATTGCCAGGCAGACGGTCCAGTGTCAGACACGGTGGAATTGCCAGACAGACGGACCAGTCTCAGACACGGTGGAATTACCAGGCAGACGGTCCATGTCAGACACGGTGGAATTGCCAGACAGCCGGTCCAGTGTCAGACACGGTGGAATTACCAGACAGACGGTCCAGTGTCAGACACGGTGGAATTACCAGACAGACGGACCAGTGTCAGACATGGTGGAATTGCCAGACAGACGGCCCAGTGTCAGACATGGTGGAATTGTCAGACAGACGGTCCAGTGTCAGACACAGTGGAATTGCCAGACAGACGGTCCAGTCTCAGACACGGTGGAATTGCCAGACAGATGGTCCCGTGTCAGACATGGTGGAATTACCAGGCAGACGGTCCAGTCTCAGACACGGTGGAATTGCCAGGCAGACGGTCCAGTCTCAGACACGGTGGAATTACCAGACAGACGGTCCAGTGTCAGACACGGTGGAATTGCCAGACAGACGGTCCAGTCTCAGACACGGTGGAATTGCCAGACAGACGGTCCAGTCTCAGACACGGTGGAATTACCAGGCAGACGGTCCAGTGTCAGACACGGTGGAATTACCAGACAGACGGTCCAGTGTCAGACATGGTGGAATTGCCAGACAGACGGTCCAGTCTCAGACACGGTGGAATTACCAGACAGACGGTCCAGTCTCAGACACGGTGGAATTACCAGACAGACGGTCCAGTGTCAGACACGGTGGAATTACCAGACAGACGGTCCAGTCTCAGACACGGTGGAATTGCCAGACAGACGGTCCAGTGTCAGACACGGTGGAATTACCAGACAGACGGTCCTGTGTCAGACACGGTGGAATTACCAGGCAGACGGTCCAGTGTCAGACACGGTGGAATTACCAGGCAGACGGTCCAGTGTCAGACACGGTGGAATTACCAGACAGACGGTCCAGTCTCAGACACGGTGGAATTACCAGACAGACGGTCCAGTGTCAGACATGGTGGAATTACAAGGCAGACGGTCCAGTGTCAGACATGGTGGAATTACCAGGCAGACGGTCCAGTATCAGACATGGTGGAATTACCAGACAGACGGTCCAGTGTCAGACATGGTGGAATTGCCAGGCAGACGGTCCAGTGTCAGACACGGTGGAATTACCAGGCAGACGGTCCAGTGTCAGACATGGTGGAATTACCAGGCAGACGGTCCAGTGTCAGACATGGTGGAATTACCAGGCAGACGGCCCAGTGTCAGACACGGTGGAATTGCCAGGCAGACGGTCCAGTGTCAGACACGGTGGAATTACCAGACAGACGGTCCAGTGTCAGACACGGTGGAATTGCCAGGCAGACGGTCCAGTGTCAGACATGGTGGAATTACCAGGCAGACGGTCCAGTGTCAGACACGGTGGAATTGCCAGACAGACGGTCCAGTGTCAGACACGGTGGAATTACCAGGCAGACGGGCCAGTCCCAGACACGGTGGAATTACCAGGCAGACGGTCCAGTCTCAGACACGGTGGAATTGCCAGGCAGACGGTCCAGTGTCAGACACGGTGGAATTGCCAGACAGGCGGTCCAGTGTCAGACACGGTGGAATTGCCAGGCAGACGGCCCAGTGTCAGACACGGTGAAATTGCCAGACAGACGGCCCAGTGTCAGACGCGGTGGAATTGCCAGGCAGACGGTCCAGTGTCAGACATGGTGGAATTGCCAGACAGACGGCCCAGTGTCAGACACGGTGAAATTGCCAGACAGACGGCCCAGTGTCAGACACGGTGGAATTGCCAGGCAGACGGTCCAGTGTCAGACATGGTGGAATTGCCAGACAGACGGTCCAGTGTCAGACACGGTGGAATTGCCAGGCAGACGGTCCAGTTTCAGACACGGTGGAATTACCAGACAGACGGTCCAGTGTCAGACACGGTGGAATTACCAGACAGACGATCCAGTCTCAGACATGGTGGAATTGCCAGGCAGACGGTCCAGTGTCAGACATGGTGGAATTACCAGACAGACGGTCCAGTGTAAGACACGGTGGAATTACCAGGCAGACGGCCCAGTGTCAGACACGGTGGAATTGCCAGACAGACGGTCCAGTGTCAGACATGTTGGAATTGCCAGGCAGACGGTCCAGTGTCAGACACGGTGGAATTACGAGACAGACGGTCCAGTGTCAGACACGGTGGAATTACCAGACAGACGGTCCAGTGTCAGACATGGTGGAATTGCCAGACAGACGGTCCAGTGTCAGACACGGTGGAATTGCCAGGCAGACGGTCCAGTGTCAGACATGGTGGAATTGCCAGACAGACGGTCCAGTGTCAGACACGGTGGAATTACCAGACAGACGGTCCAGTGTCAGACACGGTGGAATTACCAGACAGACGGTCCAGTGTCAGACACGGTGGAATTACCAGACAGACGATCCAGTCTCAGACATGGTAGAATTGCCAGGCAGACGGTCCAGTGTCAGACATGGTGGAATTACCAGACAGACGGTCCAGTGTCAGACACGGTGGAATTACCAGGCAGACGGCCCAGTGTCAGACACGGTGGAATTGCCAGACAGACGGTCCAGTGTCAGACATGTTGGAATTGCCAGGCAGACGGTCCAGTGTCAGACACGGTGGAATTACGAGACAGACGGTCCAGTGTCAGACACGGTGGAATTACCAGACAGACGGTCCAGTCACAGACACGGTGGAATTGCCAGGCAGACGGTCCATTCTCAGACATGGTGGAATTGCCAGGCAGACGGTCCAGTCTCAGACACGGTGGAATTGCCAGACAGACGGTCCAGTCTCAGACACGGTGGAATTACCAGACAGACGGTCCAGTGTCAGACACGGTGGAATTACCAGACAGACGATCCAGTCACAGACACGGTGGAATTGCCAGGCAGACGGTCCAGTCTCAGACATGGTGGAATTGCCAGGCAGACGGTCCAGTCTCAGACACGGTGGAATTGCCAGACAGACGGCCCAGTGTCAGACACGGTGGAATTGCCAGGCAGACGGCCCAGTGTCAGACATGGTGGAATTGCCAGACAGACGGTCCAGTGTCAGACACGGTGGAATTAGCAGACAGACGGTCCAGTGTCAGACACGGTGGAATTACCAGACATACGGTCCAGTGTCAGACACGGTGGAATTGCCAGGCAGACGGTCCAGTGTCAGACACGGTGGAATTGCCAGACAGACGGTCCAGTGTCAGACACGGTGGAATTACCAGGCAGACGGGCCAGTCTCAGACACGGTGGAATTACCAGGCAGACGGTCCAGTGTCAGACACGGTGGAATTGCCAGGCAGACGGTCCAGTGTCAGACACGGTGGAATTGCCAGACAGGCGGTCCAGTGTCAGACACGGTGGAATTGCCAGGCAGACGGCTCAGTGTCAGACACGGTGGAATTACCAGACAGACGGCCCAGTGTCAGACACGGTGGAATTACCAGACAGACGGTCCAGTGTCAGACACGGTGGAATTACCAGGCAGACGGTCCAGTCTCAGACATGGTGGAATTGCCAGGCAGACGGTCCAGTGTCAGACCTGGTGGAATTGCCAGACAGACGGCCCAGTGTCAGACATGGTGGAATTGCCAGACAGACGGTCCAGTGTCAGACACGGTGGAATTACCAGACAGACGGTCCAGTGTCAGACACGGTGGAATTACCAGGCAGACGGACCAGTGTCAGACACGGTGGAATTGCCAGGCAGACGGTCCAGTGTCAGACACGGTGGAATTGCCAGGCAGACGGTCCAGTGTCAGACACGGTGGAATTGCCAGACAGACGGTCCAGTGTCAGACACGGTGGAATTACCAGACAGACGGCCCAGTCTCAGACACGGTGGTATTGCCAGGCAGACGGTCCAGTGTCAGACATGGTGGAATTACCAGACAGACGGTCCAGTATCAGACACGGTGGAATTACCAGACAGACGGTCCAGTCTCAGACACGGTGGAATTGCCAGACAGACGGTCCAGTGTCAGACATGGTGGAATTGCCAGGCAGACGGTCCAGTGTCAGACACGGTGGAATTACCAGGCAGACGGTCCAGTGTCAGACACGGTGGAATTGCCAGACAGACGGTCCAGTGTCAGACACGGTGGAATTGCCAGACAGACGGCCCAGTCTCAGACACGGTGTAATTGCCAGGCAGACGGTCCAGTCTCAGACACGGTGGAATTGCCAGGCAGACGGTCCAGTGTCAGACACGGTGGAATTGCCAGACAGACGGTCCAGTCTCAGACACGGTGGAATTGCCAGACACACGGTCCAGTCTCAGACATGGTGGAATTGCCAGACAGACGGTCCAGTGTCAGACACGGTGGAATTGCCAGGCTGACGGTCCAGTGTCAGACACGGTGGAATTGCCAGACAGACGGCCCAGTTACAGACACGGTGGAATTACCAGACAGACGGTCCAGTGTCAGACACGGTGGAATTGCCAGACAAACGGCCCAATGTCAGACACGGTGGAATTGCCAGACAGACGGTCCAGTGTCAGACATGGTGGAATTACCAGACAGACGGCCCAGTGTCAGACACGGTGGAATTACCAGACAGACGGCCCAGTCTCAGACACGGTGGAATTACCAGACAGACGGCCCAGTGTCAGACATGGTGGAATTGCCAGGCAGACTGTCCAGTCTCAGACACGGTGGAATTGCCAGACAGACGGTCCAGTGTCAGACACGGTGGAATTGCCAGGCAGACGGTCCAGTCTCAGACATGGTGGAATTACCAGACAGACAGCCCAGTGTCAGACACGGTGGAATTGCCAGGCAGACGGCCCAGTGTCAGACATGGTGGAATTACCAGACAGACGGCCCAGTGTCAGACACGGTGGAATTGCCAGACAGACGGTCCAGTATCAGACACGGTGGAATTGCCAGGCAGACGGTCCAGTGTCAGACACGGTGGAATTGCCAGGCAGACGGTCCAGTGTCAGACACGGTGGAATTACCAGGCAGACGGTCCAGTGTCAGACACGGTGGAATTACCAGACAGACGGCCCAGTCTCAGACATGGTGGAATTACCAGACAGACGGTCCAGTATCAGACACGGTGG
The DNA here is from genome assembly GCF_047496885.1 of Scyliorhinus torazame. Lineage (NCBI taxonomy): Eukaryota > Metazoa > Chordata > Chondrichthyes > Carcharhiniformes > Scyliorhinidae > Scyliorhinus > Scyliorhinus torazame. The sequence continues at coordinate 1,189,251 of NW_027307772.1, forward strand.
AATTGCCAGGCAGACGGTCCAGTGTCAGACACGGTGGAATTGCCAGACAGACGGTCCAGTCTCAGACACGGTGGAATTACCAGGCAGACGGTCCAGTGTCAGACACGGTGGAATTGCCAGACAGCCGGTCCAGTGTCAGACACGGTGGAATTACCAGACAGACGGTCCAGTGTCAGACACGGTGGAATTACCTAACAGACGGACCAGTGTCAGACATGGTGGAATTGCCAGACAGACGGCCTTGTGTCAGACATGGTGGAATTGTCAGACAGACGGTCCAGTGTCAGACACGGTGGAATTGCCAGACAGACGGTCCAGTCTCAGACACGGTGGAATTGCCAGACAGACGGTCCCGTGTCAGACATGGTGGAATTACCAGGCAGACGGTCCAGTCTCAGACACGGTGGAATTGCCAGGCAGACGGTCCAGTCTCAGACACGGTGGAATTACCAGACAGACGGTCCAGTGTCAGACACGGTGGAATTGCCAGACAGACGGTCCAGTCTCAGACACGGTGGAATTGCCAGACAGACGGTCCAGTGTCAGACACGGTGGAATTACCAGGCAGACGGTCCAGTGTCAGACACGGTGGAATTACCAGACAGACGGTCCAGTGTCAGACATGGTGGAATTGCCAGACAGACGGTCCAGTGTCAGACACGGTGGAATTACCAGACAGACGGTCCAGTCTCAGACACGGTGGAATTACCAGACAGACGGTCCAGTCTCAGACACGGTGGAATTACCAGACAGACGGTCCAGTGTCAGACACGGTGGAATTACCAGACAGACGGTCCAGTGTCAGACACGGTGGAATTGCCAGACAGACGGTCCAGTGTCAGACACGGTGGAATTACCAGACAGACGGTCCAGTGTCAGACACGGTGGAATTGCCAGGCAGACGGTCCAGTGTCAGACACGGTGGAATTACCAGGCAGACGGTCCAGTGTCAGACACGGTGGAATTACCAGACAGACGGTCCAGTCTCAGACACGGTGGAATTACCAGACAGACGGTCCAGTGTCAGACATGGTGGAATTACAAGACAGACGGTCCAGTGTCAGACATGGTGGAATTACCAGGCAGACGGTCCAGTGTCAGACATGGTGGAATTACCAGACAGACGGTCCAGTGTCAGACATGGTGGAATTGCCAGGCAGACGGTCCAGTGTCAGACACGGTGGAATTACCAGGCAGACGGTCCAGTGTCAGACATGGTGGAATTACCAGGCAGACGGTCCAGTGTCAGACATGGTGGAATTACCAGGCAGACGGCCCAGTGTCAGACACGGTGGAATTGCCAGGCAGACGGTCCAGTGTCAGACACGGTGGAATTTCCAGACAGACGGTCCAGTGTCAGACACGGTGGAATTGCCAGGCAGACGGTCCAGTGTCAGACATGGTGGAATTACCAGGCAGACGGTCCAGTGTCAGACACGGTGGAATTGCCAGACAGACGGTCCAGTGTCAGACACGGTGGAATTACCAGGCAGACGGGCCAGTCTCAGACACGGTGGAATTACCAGGCAGACGGTCCAGTCTCAGACACGGTGGAATTGCCAGGCAGACGGTCCAGTGTCAGACACGGTGGAATTGCCAGACAGGCGGTCCAGTGTCAGACACGGTGGAATTGCCAGGCAGACGGCCCAGTGTCAGACACGGTGAAATTGCCAGACAGACGGCCCAGTGTCAGACGCGGTGGAATTGTCAGGCAGACGGTCCAGTGTCAGACATGGTGGAATTACCAGACAGACGGTCCAGTGTCAGACACGGTGGAATTACCAGGCAGACGGCCCAGTGTCAGACACGGTGGAATTGCCAGACAGACGGTCCAGTGTCAGACATGTTGGAATTGCCAGGCAGACGGTCCAGTGTCAGACACGGTGGAATTACGAGACAGACGGTCCAGTGTCAGACACGGTGGAATTACCAGACAGACGGTCCAGTGTCAGACATGGTGGAATTGCCAGACAGACGGTCCAGTGTCAGACACGGTGGAATTGCCAGGCAGACGGTCCAGTGTCAGACATGGTGGAATTGCCAGACAGACGGTCCAGTGTCCGACACGGTGGAATTACCAGACAGACGGTCCAGTGTCAGACACGGTGGAATTACCAGACAGACGGTCCAGTGTCAGACACGGTGGAATTACCAGACAGACGATCCAGTCTCAGACATGGTGGAATTGCCAGGCAGACGGTCCAGTGTCAGACATGGTGGAATTACCAGACAGACGGTCCAGTGTCAGACACGGTGGAATTACCAGGCAGACGGCCCAGTGTCAGACACGGTGGAATTGCCAGACAGACGGTCCAGTGTCAGACATGTTGGAATTGCCAGGCAGACGGTCCAGTGTCAGACACGGTGGAATTACGAGACAGACGGTCCAGTGTCAGACACGGTGGAATTACCAGACAGACGGTCCAGTCACAGACACGGTGGAATTGCCAGGCAGACGATCCAGTCTCAGACATGGTGGAATTGCCAGGCAGACGGTCCAGTCTCAGACACGGTGGAATTGCCAGACAGACGGTCCAGTCTCAGACACGGTGGAATTACCAGACAGACGGACCAGTGTCAGACACGGTGGAATTACCAGACAGACGATCCAGTCACAGACACGGTGGAATTGCCAGGCAGACGGTCCAGTCTCAGACATGGTGGAATTGCCAGGCAGACGGTCCAGTCTCAGACACGGTGGAATTGCCAGACAGACGGCCCAGTGTCAGACACGGTGGAATTGCCAGGCAGACGGCCCAGTGTCAGACATGGTGGAATTGCCAGACAGACGGTCCAGTGTCAGACACGGTGGAATTAGCAGACAGACGGTCCAGTGTCAGACACGGTGGAATTACCAGACATACGGTCCAGTGTCAGACACGGTGGAATTGCCAGGCAGACGGTCCAGTGTCAGACACGGTGGAATTGCCAGACAGACGGTCCAGTGTCAGACACGGTGGAATTACCAGGCAGACGGGCCAGTCTCAAACACGGTGGAATTACCAGGCAGACGGTCCAGTGTCAGACACGGTGGAATTGCCAGGCAGACGGTCCAGTGTCAGACACGGTGGAATTGCCAGACAGGCGGTCCAGTGTCAGACACGGTGGAATTGCCAGGCAGACGGCTCAGTGTCAGACACGGTGGAATTACCAGACAGACGGCCCAGTGTCAGACACGGTGGAATTACCAGACAGACGGTCCAGTGTCAGACACGGTGGAATTACCAGGCAGATGGTCCAGTCTCAGACATGGTGGAATTGCCAGGCAGACGGTCCAGTGTCAGACCTGGTGGAATTGCCAGACAGACGGCCCAGTGTCAGACATGGTGGAATTGCCAGACAGACGGTCCAGTGTCAGACACGGTGGAATTACCAGACAGACGGTCCAGTGTCAGACACGGTGGAATTACCAGGCAGACGGACCAGTGTCAGACACGGTGGAATTGCCAGGCAGACGGTCCAGTGTCAGACACGGTGGAATTGCCAGGCAGACGGTCCAGTGTCAGACACGGTGGAATTGCCAGACAGACGGTCCAGTGTCAGACACGGTGGAATTACCAGACAGACGGCCCAGTCTCAGACACGGTGGTATTGCCAGGCAGACGGTCCAGTGTCAGACATGGTGGAATTACCAGACAGACGGTCCAGTATCAGACACGGTGGAATTACCAGACAGACGGTCCAGTCTCAGACACGGTGGAATTGCCAGACAGACGGTCCAGTGTCAGACATGGTGGAATTGCCAGGCAGACGGTCCAGTGTCAGACACGGTGGAATTACCAGGCAGACGGTCCAGTATCAGACACGGTGGAATTGCCAGACAGACGGTCCAGTGTCAGACACGGTGGAATTGCCAGACAGACGGCCCAGTCTCAGACACGGTGTAATTGCCAGGCAGACGGTCCAGTCTCAGACACGGTGGAATTGCCAGGCAGACGGTCCAGTGTCAGACACGGTGGAATTGCCAGACAGACGGTCCAGTCTCAGACACGGTGGAATTGCCAGACACACGGTCCAGTCTCAGACATGGTGGAATTGCCAGACAGACGGTCCAGTGTCAGACACGGTGGAATTGCCAGGCTGACGGTCCAGTGTCAGACACGGTGGAATTGCCAGACAGACGGCCCAGTTACAGACACGGTGGAATTACCAGACAGACGGTCCAGTGTCAGACACGGTGGAATTGCCAGACAAACGGCCCAATGTCAGACACGGTGGAATTGCCAGACAGACGGTCCAGTGTCAGACATGGTGGAATTACCAGACAGACGGCCCAGTGTCAGACACGGTGGAATTACCAGACAGACGGCCCAGTCTCAGACACGGTGGAATTGCCAGACAGACGGTCCAGTGTCAGACATGGTGGAATTACCAGACAGACGGCCCAGTGTCAGACACGGTGGAATTACCAGACAGACGGCCCAGTGTCAGACATGGTGGAATTGCCAGGCAGACGGTCCAGTCTCAGACACGGTGGAATTGCCAGACAGACGGTCCAGTGTCAGACACGGTGGAATTGCCAGGCAGACGGTCCAGTCTCAGACATTTGGAATTACCAGACAGACAGCCCAGTGTCAGACACGGTGGAATTGCCAGGCAGACGGCCCAGTGTCAGACATGGTGGAATTACCAGACAGACGGCCCAGTGTCAGACACGGTGGAATTGCCAGACAGACGGTCCAGTATCAGACACGGTGGAATTGCCAGGCAGACGGTCCAGTGTCAGACACGGTGGAATTGCCAGGCAGACGGTCCAGTGTCAGACACGGTGGAATTACCAGGCAGACGGTCCAGTGTCAGACACGGTGGAATTACCAGACAGACGGCCCAGTCTCAGACATGGTGGAATTACCAGACAGACGGTCCAGTATCAGACACGGTGGAATTGCCAGGCAGACGGTCCAGTGTCAGACACGGTGGAATTGCCAGACAGACGGTCCAGTCTCAGACACGGTGGAATTACCAGGCAGACGGTCCAGTGTCAGACACGGTGGAATTGCCAGACAGCCGGTCCAGTGTCAGACACGGTGGAATTACCAGACAGACGGTCCAGTGTCAGACACGGTGGAATTACCTAACAGACGGACCAGTGTCAGACATGGTGGAATTGCCAGACAGACGGCCTTGTGTCAGACATGGTGGAATTGTCAGACAGACGGTCCAGTGTCAGACACGGTGGAATTGCCAGACAGACGGTCCAGTCTCAGACACGGTGGAATTGACAGACAGACGGTCCCGTGTCAGACATGGTGGAATTACCAGGCAGACGGTCCAGTCTCAGACACGGTGGAATTGCCAGGCAGACGGTCCAGTCTCAGACACGGTGGAATTACCAGACAGACGGTCCAGTGTCAGACACGGTGGAATTGCCAGACAGACGGTCCAGTCTCAGACACGGTGGAATTGCCAGACAGACGGTCCAGTGTCAGACACGGTGGAATTACCAGGCAGACGGTCCAGTGTCAGACACGGTGGAATTACCAGACAGACGGTCCAGTGTCAGACATGGTGGAATTGCCAGACAGACGGTCCAGTGTCAGACACGGTGGAATTACCAGACAGACGGTCCAGTCTCAGACACGGTGGAATTACCAGACAGACGGTCCAGTCTCAGACACGGTGGAATTACCAGACAGACGGTCCAGTGTCAGACACGGTGGAATTACCAGACAGACGGTCCAGTGTCAGACACGGTGGAATTGCCAGACAGACGGTCCAGTGTCAGACACGGTGGAATTACCAGACAGACGGTCCAGTGTCAGACACGGTGGAATTACCAGGCAGACGGTCCAGTGTCAGACACGGTGGAATTACCAGGCAGACGGTCCAGTGTCAGACACGGTGGAATTACCAGACAGACGGTCCAGTCTCAGACACGGTGGAATTACCAGACAGACGGTCCAGTGTCAGACATGGTGGAATTACAAGACAGACGGTCCAGTGTCAGACATGGTGGAATTACCAGGCAGACGGTCCAGTGTCAGACATGGTGGAATTACCAGACAGACGGTCCAGTGTCAGACATGGTGGAATTGCCAGGCAGACGGTCCAGTGTCAGACACGGTGGAATTACCAGGCAGACGGTCCAGTGTCAGACATGGTGGAATTACCAGGCAGACGGTCCAGTGTCAGACATGGTGGAATTACCAGGCAGACGGCCCAGTGTCAGACACGGTGGAATTGCCAGGCAGACGGTCCAGTGTCAGACACGGTGGAATTTCCAGACAGACGTTCCAGTGTCAGACACGGTGGAATTGCCAGGCAGACGGTCCAGTGTCAGACATGGTGGAATTACCAGGCAGACGGTCCAGTGTCAGACACGGTGGAATTGCCAGACAGACGGTCCAGTGTCAGACACGGTGGAATTACCAGGCAGACGGGCCAGTTTCAGACACGGTGGAATTACCAGGCAGACGGTCCAGTCTCAGACACGGTGGAATTGCCAGGCAGACGGTCCAGTGTCAGACACGGTGGAATTGCCAGACAGGCGGTCCAGTGTCAGACACGGTGGAATTGCCAGGCAGACGGCCCAGTGTCAGACACGGTGAAATTGCCAGACAGACGGCCCAGTGTCAGACGCGGTGGAATTGTCAGGCAGACTGTCCAGTGTCAGACATGGTGGAATTGCCAGACAGACGGCCCAGTGTCAGACACGGTGAAATTGCCAGACAGACGGCCCAGTGTCAGACACGGTGGAATTGCCAGGCAGACGGTCCAGTGTCAGACATGGTGGAATTGCCAGACAGACGGTCCAGTGTCAGACACGGTGGAATTGCCAGGCAGACGGTCCAGTGTCAGACACGGTGGAATTACCAGACAGACGGTCCAGTGTCAGACACGGTGGAATTACCAGACAGACGGTCCAGTGTCAGACACGGTGGAATTACCAGACAGACGGTCCAGTCTCAGACATGGTGGAATTGCCAGGCAGACGGTCCAGTGTCAGACATGGTGGAATTACCAGACAGACGGTCCAGTGTCAGACACGGTGGAATTACCAGGCAGACGGCCCAGTGTCAGACACGGTGGAATTGCCAGACAGACGGTCCAGTGTCAGACATGTTGGAATTGCCAGGCAGACGGTCCAGTGTCAGACACGGTGGAATTACGAGACAGACGGTCCAGTGTCAGACACGGTGGAATTACCAGACAGACGGTCCAGTCACAGACACGGTGGAATTGCCAGGCAGACGGTCCAGTCTCAGACATGGTGGAATTGCCAGGCAGACGGTCCAGTCTCAGACACGGTGGAATTGCCAGACAGACGGTCCAGTCTCAGACACGGTGGAATTACCAGACAGACGGTCCAGTGTCAGACACGGTGGAATTACCAGACAGACGGTCCAGTCACAGACACGGTGGAATTGCCAGGCAGACGGTCCAGTCTCAGACATGGTGGAATTGCCAGGCAGACGGTCCAGTCTCAGACACGGTGGAATTGCCAGACAGACGGCCCAGTGTCAGACACGGTGGAATTGCCAGGCAGACGGCCCAGTGTCAGACATGGTGGAATTGCCAGACAGACGGTCCAGTGTCAGACACGGTGGAATTAGCAGACAGACGGTCCAGTGTCAGACACGGTGGAATTACCAGACATACGGTCCAGTGTCAGACACGGTGGAATTGCCAGGCAGACGGTCCAGTGTCAGACACGGTGGAATTGCCAGACAGACGGTCCAGTGTCAGACACGGTGGAATTACCAGGCAGACGGGCCAGTCTCAGACACGGTGGAATTACCAGGCAGACGGTCCAGTGTCAGACACGGTGGAATTGCCAGGCAGACGGTCCAGTGTCAGACACGGTGGAATTGCCAGACAGGCGGTCCAGTGTCAGACACGGTGGAATTGCCAGGCAGACGGCCCAGTGTCAGACACGGTGGAATTACCAGACAGACGGCCCAGTGTCAGACACGGTGGAATTACCAGACAGACGGCCCAGTGTCAGACACGGTGAAATTGCCAGACAGACGGCCCAGTGTCAGACACGGTGGAATTGCCAGGCAGACGGTCCAGTGTCAGACACGGTGGAATTGCCAGACAGACGGTCCAGTGTCAGACACGGTGGAATTGCCAGGCAGACGGTCCAGTGTCAGACACGGTGGAATTACCAGACAGACGGTCCAGTGTCAGACACGGTGGAATTGCCAGACAAACGGCCCAATGTCAGACACGGTGGAATTGCCAGGCAGACGGTCCAGTGTCAGACACGGTGGAATTACCTAACAGACGGTCCAGTGTCAGACACGGTGGAATTGCCAGACAAACGGCCCAATGTCAGACACGGTGGAATTGCCAGACAGACGGTCCAGTGTCAGACATGGTGGAATTACCAGACAGACGGCCCAGTGTCAGACACGGTGGAATTACCAGGCAGACGGTCCAGTGTCAGACACGGTGGAATTACCAGACAGACGGCCCAGTCTCAGACATGGTGGAATTACCAGACAGACGGTCCAGTATCAGACACGGTGGAATTGCCAGGCAGACGGTCCAGTGTCAGACACGGTGGAATTGCCAGACAGACGGTCCAGTCTCAGACACGGTGGAATTACCAGGCAGACGGTCCAGTGTCAGACACGGTGGAATTGCCAGACAGCCGGTCCAGTGTCAGACACGGTGGAATTACCAGACAGACGGTCCAGTGTCAGACACGGTGGAATTACCTAACAGACGGACCAGTGTCAGACATGGTGGAATTGCCAGACAGACGGCCTTGTGTCAGACATGGTGGAATTGTCAGACAGACGGTCCAGTGTCAGACACGGTGGAATTGCCAGACAGACGGTCCAGTCTCAGACACGGTGGAATTGCCAGACAGACGGTCCCGTGTCAGACATGGTGGAATTACCAGGCAGACGGTCCAGTCTCAGACACGGTGGAATTGCCAGGCAGACGGTCCAGTCTCAGACACGGTGGAATTACCAGACAGACGGTCCAGTGTCAGACACGGTGGAATTGCCAGACAGACGGTCCAGTCTCAGACACGGTGGAATTGCCAGACAGACGGTCCAGTGTCAGACACGGTGGAATTACCAGGCAGACGGTCCAGTGTCAGACACGGTGGAATTACCAGACAGACGGTCCAGTGTCAGACATGGTGGAATTGCCAGACAGACGGTCCAGTGTCAGACACGGTGGAATTACCAGACAGACGGTCTACTCTGAGACACGGTGGAATTACCAGACAGACGGTCCAGTCTCAGACACGGTGGAATTACCAGACAGACGGTCCAGTGTCAGACACGGTGGAATTACCAGACAGACGGTCCAGTGTCAGACACGGTGGAATTGCCAGACAGACGGTCCAGTGTCAGACACGGTGGAATTACCAGACAGACGGTCCAGTGTCAGACACGGTGGAATTACCAGGCAGACGGTCCAGTGTCAGACACGGTGGAATTACCAGGCAGACGGTCCAGTGTCAGACACGGTGGAATTACCAGACAGACGGTCCAGTCTCAGACACGGTGGAATTACCAGACAGACGGTCCAGTGTCAGACATGGTGGAATTACAAGACAGACGGTCCAGTGTCAGACATGGTGGAATTACCAGGCAGACGGTCCAGTGTCAGACATGGTGGAATTACCAGACAGACGGTCCAGTGTCAGACATGGTGGAATTGCCAGGCAGACGGTCCAGTGTCAGACACGGTGGAATTACCAGGCAGACGGTCCAGTGTCAGACATGGTGGAATTACCAGGCAGACGGTCCAGTGTCAGACATGGTGGAATTACCAGGCAGACGGCCCAGTGTCAGACACGGTGGAATTGCCAGGCAGACGGTCCAGTGTCAGACACGGTGGAATTTCCAGACAGACGGTCCAGTGTCAGACACGGTGGAATTGCCAGGCAGACGGTCCAGTGTCAGACATGGTGGAATTACCAGGCAGACGGTCCAGTGTCAGACACGGTGGAATTGCCAGACAGACGGTCCAGTGTCAGACACGGTGGAATTACCAGGCAGACGGGCCAGTCTCAGACACGGTGGAATTACCAGGCAGACGGTCCAGTCTCAGACACGGTGGAATTGCCAGGCAGACGGTCCAGTGTCAGACACGGTGGAATTGCCAGACAGGCGGTCCAGTGTCAGACACGGTGGAATTGCCAGGCAGACGGCCCAGTGTCAGACACGGTGAAATTGCCAGACAGACGGCCCAGTGTCAGACGCGGTGGAATTGCCAGGCAGACGGTCCAGTGTCAGACATGGTGGAATTGCCAGACAGACGGCCCAGTGTCAGACACGGTGAAATTGCCAGACAGACGGCCCAGTGTCAGACACGGTGGAATTGCCAGGCAGACGGTCCAGTGTCAGACATGGTGGAATTGCCAGACAGACGGTCCAGTGTCAGACACGGTGGAATTGCCAGGCAGACGGTCCAGTGTCAGACACGGTGGAATTACCAGACAGACGGTCCAGTATCAGACACGGTGGAATTACCAGACAGACGGTCCAGTGTCAGACACGGTGGAATTACCAGACAGACGGTCCAGTCTCAGACATGGTGGAATTGCCAGGCAGACGGTCCAGTGTCAGACATGGTGGAATTACCAGACAGACGGTCCAGTGTCAGACACGGTGGAATTACCAGGCAGACGGCCCAGTGTCAGACACGGTGGAATTGCCAGACAGACGGTCCAGTGTCAGACATGTTGGAATTGCCAGGCAGACGGTCCAGTGTCAGACACGGTGGAATTACGAGACAGACGGTCCAGTGTCAGACACGGTGGAATTACCAGACAGACGGTCCAGTCACAGACACGGTGGAATTGCCAGGCAGACGGTCCAGTCTCAGACATGGTGGAATTGCCAGGCAGACGGTCCAGTCTCAGACACGGTGGAATTGCCAGACAGACGGTCCAGTCTCAGACACGGTGGAATTACCAGACAGACGGTCCAGTGTCAGACACGGTGGAATTACCAGACAGACGGTCCAGTCACAGACACGGTGGAATTGCCAGGCAGACGGTCCAGTCTCAGACATGGTGGAATTGCCAGGCAGACGGTCCAGTCTCAGTCACGGTGGAATTGCCAGACAGACGGCCCAGTGTCAGACACGGTGGAATTGCCAGGCAGACGGCCCAGTGTCAGACATGGTGGAATTGCCAGACAGACGGTCCAGTGTCAGACACGGTGGAATTAGCAGACAGACGGTCCAGTGTCAGACACGGTGGAATTACCAGACATACGGTCCAGTGTCAGACACGGTGGAATTGCCAGGCAGACGGTCCAGTGTCAGACACGGTGGAATTGCCAGACAGACGGTCCAGTGTCAGACACGGTGGAATTACCAGGCAGACGGGCCAGTCTCAGACACGGTGGAATTACCAGGCAGACGGTCCAGTGTCAGACACGGTGGAATTGCCAGGCAGACGGTCCAGTGTCAGACACGGTGGAATTGCCAGACAGGCGGTCCAGTGTCAGACACGGTGGAATTGCCAGGCAGACGGCCCAGTGTCAGACACGGTGGAATTACCAGACAGACGGCCCAGTGTCAGACACGGTGGAATTACCAGACAGACGGCCCAGTGTCAGACACGGTGAAATTGCCAGACAGACGGCCCAGTGTCAGACTTGGTGGAATTGCCAGGCAGACGGTCCAGTGTCAGACACGGTGGAATTGCCAGACAGACGGTCCAGTGTCAGACACGGTGGAATTGCCAGGCAGACGGTCCAGTGTCAGACACGGTGGAATTACCAGACAGAAGGTCCAGTGTCAGACACGGTGGAATTACCAGACAGACGGTCCAGTGTCAGACACGGTGGAATTACCAGACAGACGGTCCAGTCTCAGACATGGTGGAATTGCCAGGCAGACGGTCCAGTGTCAGACATGGTGGAATTACCAGACAGACGGTCCAGTGTCAGACACGGTGGAATTACCAGGCAGACGGCCCAGTGTCAGACACGGTGGAATTGCCAGGCAGACGGTCCAGTGTCAGACACGGTGGAATTGCCAGACAGACGGTCCAGTGTCAGACACGGTGGAATTGCCAGGCAGACGGTCCAGTCTCAGACATGTTGGTATTGCCAGACAGACGGTCCAGTGTCAGACACGGTGGAATTGCCAGGCAGACAGTCCAGTGTCAGACATGGTGGAATTGCCAGACAGACGGTCCAGTGTCAGACACGGTGGAATTGCCAGGCAGACAGTCCAGTGTCAGACATGGTGGAATTGCCAGGCAGACGGTCCAGTCTCAGACATGTTGGAATTGCCAGACAGACGGTCCAGTGTCAGACACGGTGGAATTACCAGACAGACGGTCCAGTCACAGACACGGTGGAATTGCCAGGCAGACGGTCCAGTCTCAGGCATGGTGGAATTGCCAGGCAGACGGTCCAGTCTCAGACACGGTGGAATTGCCAGACAGACGGCCCAGTGTCAGACACGGTGGAATTGCCAGGCAGACGGCCCAGTGTCAGACATGGTGGAATTGCCAGACAGACGGTCCAGTGTCATACACGGTGGAATTACCAGACAGACGGTCCAGTGTCAGACACGGTGGAATTACCAGACATACGGTCCAGTGTCAGACACGGTGGAATTGCCAGGCAGACGGTCCAGTGTCAGACACGGTGGAATTGCCAGACAGACGGTCCAGTGTCAGACACGGTGGAATTAACAGACAGACGGCCCAGTCTCAGACACGGTGGTATTGCCAGGCAGACGGTCCAGTGTCAGACACGGTGGAATTGCCAGACAGACGGTCCAGTGTCAGACACGGTGGAATTACCAGACAGACGGCCCAGTCTCAGACACGGTGGTATTGCCAGGCAGACGGTCCAGTGTCAGACATGGTGGAATTACCAGGCAGACGGTCCAGTGTCAGACATGGTGGAATTACCAGGCAGACGGCCCAGTGTCAGACACGGTGGAATTGCCAGACAGACGGTCCAGTGTCAGACACGGTGGAATTGCCAGACAGACGGTCCAGTGTCAGACACGGTGGAATTACCAGGCAGACGGTCCAGTGTCAGACACGGTGGAATTACCAGACAGACGGTCCAGTGTCAGACACGGTGGAATTGCCAGGCAGACGGTCCAGTGTCAGACACGGTGGAATTACCAGGCAGACGGTCCAGTGTCAGACACGGTGGAATTGCCAGACAGACGGTCCAGTGTCAGACACGGTGGAATTACCAGGCAGACGGGCCAGTCTCAGACACGGTGGAATTACCAGGCAGACGGTCCAGTCTCAGACACGGTGGAATTGCCAGGCAGACGGTCCAGTGTCAGACACGGTGGAATTGCCAGACAGGCGGTCCAGTGTCAGACACGGTGGAATTGCCAGGCAGACGGCCCAGTGTCAGGCACGGTGGGATTACCAGACAGACGGCCCAGTGTCAGACACGGTGGAATTACCAGACAGACGGCCCAGTGGCAGACACGGTGGAATTGCCAGGCAGACGGCCCAGTGTCAGACACGGTGGAATTACCAGACAGGCGGCCCAGTGTCAGACACGGTGAAATTGCCAGACAGACGGCCCAGTGTCAGACACGGTGGAATTGCCAGGCAGACGGTCCAGTGTCAGACATGGTGGAATTACCAGACAGACGGTCCAGTGTCAGACACGGTGGAATTACCAGACAGACGGTCCAGTGTCAGACACGGTGGAATTACCAGACAGACGGTCCAGTGTCAGACATGGTGGAATTACCAGACAGACGGTCCAGTCTCAGACACGGTGGAATTGCCAGACAGACGGTCCAGTGTCAGACACGGTGGAATTACCAGACAGACGGTCCAGTGTCAGACACGGTGGAATTGCCAGACAGACGGTCCAGTCTCAGACATGGTGGAATTGCCAGGCAGACGGTCCAGTGTCAGACATGGTGGAATTACCAGACAGACGGTCCAGTGTCAGACACGGTGGAATTACCAGGCAGACGGCCCAGTGTCAGACACGGTGGAATTGCCAGGCAGACGGTCCAGTCTCAGACATGTTGGAATTGCCAGACAGACGGTCCAGTGTCAGACACGGTGGAATTACCACACAGACGGTCCAGTCACAGACACGGTGGAATTGCCAGGCAGACGGTCCAGTCTCAGACATGGTGGAATTGCCAGGCAGACGGTCCAGTCTCAGACACGGTGGAATTGCCAGACAGACGGCCCAGTGTCAGACACGGTGGAATTGCCAGGCAGACGGCCCAGTGTCAGACATTGTGGAATTGCCAGACAGACGGTCCAGTGTCAGACACGGAGGAATTACCAGACAGACGGTCCAGTGTCAGACACGGTGGAATTACCAGACATACGGTCCAGTGTCAGACACGGTGGAATTGCCAGGCAGACGGTCCAGTGTCAGACACGGTGGAATTGCCAGACAGACGGTCCAGTGTCACAAAAGTGGAATTACCAGACAGACGGCCCAGTATCAGACACGGTGGTATTGCCAGGCAGACGGTCCAGTGTCAGACATGGTGGAATTACCAGACAGACGGTCCAGTATCAGACACGGTGGAATTACCAGATAGACGGTCCAGTCTCAGACAAGGTGGAATTGCCAGACGGACGGTCCAGTGTCAGACATGGTGGAATTGCCAGGCAGACGGTCCAGTGTCAGACACGGTGGAATTACCAGGCAGACGGTCCAGTGTCAGACACGGTGGAATTGCCAGACAGACGGTCCAGTGTCAGACACGGTGGAATTGCCAGACAGACGGTCCAGTCTCAGACACGGTGGAATTGCCAGGCAGACGGTCCAGTCTGAGACATGGTGGAATTGCCAGACAGACGGTCCAGTGTCAGACACGGTGGAATTGCCAGACATACGGCCCAGTGTCAGACACGGTGGAATTGCCAGGCAGACGGTCCAGTGTCATTCACGGTGGAATTACCAGACAGACGGCCCAGTGTCAGACATGGTGGAATTGCCAGACAGACGGTCCAGTGTCAGACACGGTGGAATTGCCAGACAGGCGGTCCAGTGTCGGACACGGTGGAATTGCCAGGCAGACGGCCCAGTGTCAGACACGGTGGAATTACCAGACAGACGGCCCAGTGTCAGACACGGTGGAATTACCAGACAGACGGCCCAGTGTCAGACACGGTGAAATTGCCAGACAGACGGCCCAGTGTCAGACACGGTGGAATTGCCAGTCAGACGGTCCAGTGTCAGACATGGTGGAATTGCCAGACAGACGGTTCAGTGTCAGACACGGTGGAATTGCCAGGCAGACGGTCCAGTGTCAGACACGGTGGAATTACCAGACAGACGGTCCAGTGTCAGACACGGTGGAATTACCAGACAGACGGTCCAGTGTCAGACACGGTGGAATTACCAGACAGACGGTCCAGTCTCAGACATGGTGGAATTGCCAGGCAGACGGTCCAGTGTCAGACATGGTGGAATTACCAGACAGACGGTCCAGTGTCAGACACGGTGGAATTACCAGGCAGACGGCCCAGTGTCAGACACGGTGGAATTGCCAGGCAGACGGTCCAGTCTCAGACATGTTGGAATTGCCAGACAGACGGTCCAGTGTCAGACACGGTGGAATTACCAGACAGACGGTCCAGTCACAGACACGGTGGAATTGCCAGGCAGACGGTCCAGTCTCAGACATGGTGGAATTTCCAGGCAGATGGTCCAGTCTCAGACACGGTGGAATTGCCAGACAGACGGCCCAGTGTCAGACACGGTGGAATTGCCAGGCAGACGGCTCAGTGTCAGACATGGTGGAATTGCCAGACAGACGGTCCAGTGTCAGACACGGTGGAATTACCAGACAGACGGTCCAGTGTCAGACACGGTGGAATTACCAGACATACGGTCCAGTGTCAGACACGGTGGAATTGCCAGGCAGACGGTCCAGTGTCAGACACGGTGGAATTGCCAGACAGACGGTCCAGTGTCAGACACGGTGGAATTACCAGACAGACGGCCCAGTCTCAGACACGGTGGTATTGCCAGGCAGACGGTCCAGTGTCAGACACGGTGGAATTGCCAGACAGACGGTCCAGTGTCAGACACGGTGGAATTACCAGACAGACGGCCCAGTCTCAGACACGGTGGTATTGCCAGGCAGACGGTCCAGTGTCAGACATGGTGGAATTACCAGGCAGACGGTCCAGTGTCAGACATGGTGGAATTACCAGGCAGACGGCCCAGTGTCAGACACGGTGGAATTGCCAGGCAGACGGTCCAGTGTCAGACACGGTGGAATTACCAGACAGACGGTCCAGTGTCAGACACGGTGGAATTGCCAGGCAGACGGTCCAGTGTCAGACATGGTGGAATTACCAGGCAGACGGTCCAGTGTCAGACACGGTGGAATTGCCAGACAGACGGTCCAGTGTCAGACACCGTGGAATTACCAGGCAGACGGGCCAGTCTCAGACACGGTGGAATTACCAGGCAGACGGTCCAGTCTCAGACACGGTGGAATTGCCAGGCAGACGGTCCAGTGTCAGACACGGTGGAATTGCCAGACAGGCGGTCCAGTGTCAGACACGGTGGAATTGCCAGGCAGACGGCCCAGTGTCAGACACGGTGGAATTACCAGACAGACGGCCCAGTGTCAGACACGGTGGAATTACCAGACAGACGGCCCAGTGTCAGACACGGTGAAATTGCCAGACAGACGGCCCAGTGTCAGACACGGTGGAATTGCCAGGCAGACGGTCCAGTGTCAGACATGGTGGTATTGCCAGACAGACGGTCCAGTGTCAGACACGGTGGAATTGCCAGGCAGACGGTCCAGTATCAGACACGGTGGAATTACCAGACAGACGGTCCAGTGTCAGACACGGTGGAATTACCAGACAGACGGTCCAGTGTCAGACACGGTGGAATTACCAGACAGACGGTCCAGTCTCAGACATGGTGGAATTGCCAGGCAGACGGTCCAGTGTCAGACATGGTGGAATTACCAGACAGACGGTCCAGTGTCAGACACGGTGGAATTACCAGGCAGACGGCCCAGTGTCAGACACGGTGGAATTGCCAGGCAGACGGTCCTGTCTCAGACATGTTGGAATTGCCAGGCAGACGGCCCAGTGTCAGACACGGTGGAATTACCAGACAGACGGTCCAGTATCAGACACGGTGGAATTGCCAGGCAGACGGTCCAGTCTCAGACATGGTGGAATTGCCAGGCAGACGGTCCAGTCTCAGACACGGTGGAATTGCCAGACAGACGGCTTAGTGTCAGACACGGTGGAATTGCCAGGCAGACGGCCCAGTGTCAGACATGGTGGAATTGCCAGACAGACGGTCCAGTGTCAGACACGGTGGAATTACCAGACAGACGGTCCAGTGTCAGACACGGTGGAATTACCAGACATACGGTCCAGTGTCAGACACGGTGGAATTGCCAGGCAGACGGTCCAGTGTCAGACACGGTGGAATTGCCAGACAGACGGTCCAGTGTCAGACACGGCGGAATTACCAAACAGACGGCCCAGTCTCAGACACGGTGGTATTGCCAGGCAGACGGTCCAGTGTCAGACATGGTGGAATTACCAGACAGACGGTCCAGTATCAGACACGGTGGAATTACCAGATAGACGGTCCAGTCTCAGACACGGTGGAATTGCCAGACAGACGGTCCAGTGTCAGACATGGTGGCATTGCCAGGCAGACGGTCCAGTGTCAGACACGGTGAAATTGCCAGACAGACGGCCCAGTGTCAGACACGGTGGAATTGCCAGTCAGACGGTCCAGTGTCAGACATGGTGGAATTGCCAGACAGACGGTTCAGTGTCAGACACGGTGGAATTGCCAGGCAGACGGTCCAGTGTCAGACACGGTGGAATTACCAGACAGACGGTCCAGTGTCAGACACGGTGGAATTACCAGACAGACGGTCTAGTGTCAGACACGGTGGAATTACCAGACAGACGGTCCAGTCTCAGACATGGTGGAATTGCCAGGCAGACGGTCCAGTGTCAGACATGGTGGAATTACCAGACAGACGGTCCAGTGTCAGACACGGTGGAATTACCAGGCAGACGGCCCAGTGTCAGACACGGTGGAATTGCCAGGCAGACGGTCCAGTCTCAGACATGTTGGAATTGCCAGACAGACGGTCCAGTGTCAGACACGGTGGAATTACCAGACAGACGGTCCAGTCACAGACACGGTGGAATTGCCAGGCAGACGGTCCAGTCTCAGACATGGTGGAATTTCCAGGCAGATGGTCCAGTCTCAGACACGGTGGAATTGCCAGACAGACGGCCCAGTGTCAGACACGGTGGAATTGCCAGGCAGACGGCTCAGTGTCAGACATGGTGGAATTGCCAGACAGACGGTCCAGTGTCAGACACGGTGGAATTACCAGACAGACGGTCCAGTGTCAGACACGGTGGAATTACCAGACATACGATCCAGTGTCAGACACGGTGGAATTGCCAGGCAGACGGTCCAGTGTCAGACACGGTGGAATTGCCAGACAGACGGTCCAGTGTCAGACACGGTGGAATTACCAGACAGACGGCCCAGTCTCAGACACGGTGGTATTGCCAGGCAGACGGTCCAGTGTCAGACACGGTGGAATTGCCAGACAGACGGTCCAGTGTCAGACACGGTGGAATTACCAGACAGACGGCCCAGTCTCAGACACGGTGGTATTGCCAGGCAGACGGTCCAGTGTCAGACATGGTGGAATTACCAGGCAGACGGTCCAGTGTCAGACATGGTGGAATTACCAGGCAGACGGCCCAGTGTCAGACACGGTGGAATTGCCAGGCAGACGGTCCAGTGTCAGACACGGTGGAATTACCAGACAGACGGTCCAGTGTCAGACACGGTGGAATTGCCAGGCAGACGGTCCAGTGTCAGACATGGTGGAATTACCAGGCAGACGGTCCAGTGTCAGACACGGTGGAATTGCCAGACAGACGGTCCAGTGTCAGACACCGTGGAATTACCAGGCAGACGGGCCAGTCTCAGACACGGTGGAATTACCAGGCAGACGGTCCAGTCTCAGACACGGTGGAATTGCCAGGCAGACGGTCCAGTGTCAGACACGGTGGAATTGCCAGACAGGCGGTCCAGTGTCAGACACGGTGGAATTGCCAGGCAGACGGCCCAGTGTCAGACACGGTGGAATTACCAGACAGACGGCCCAGTGTCAGACACGGTGGAATTACCAGACAGACGGCCCAGTGTCAGACACGGTGAAATTGCCAGACAGACGGCCCAGTGTCAGACACGGTGGAATTGCCAGGCAGACGGTCCAGTGTCAGACATGGTGGTATTGCCAGACAGACGGTCCAGTGTCAGACACGGTGGAATTGCCAGGCAGACGGTCCAGTGTCAGACACGGTGGAATTACCAGACAGACGGTCCAGTGTCAGACACGGTGGAATTACCAGACAGACGGTCCAGTGTCAGACACGGTGGAATTACCAGACAGACGGTCCAGTCTCAGACATGGTGGAATTGCCAGGCAGACGGTCCAGTGTCAGACATGGTGGAATTACCAGACAGACGGTCCAGTGTCAGACACGGTGGAATTACCAGGCAGACGGCCCAGTGTCAGACACAGTGGAATTGCCAGGCAGACGGTCCTGTCTCAGACATGTTGGAATTGCCAGGCAGACGGCCCAGTGTCAGACACGGTGGAATTACCAGACAGACGGTCCAGTGTCAGACACGGTGGAATTACCAGACAGACGGTCCAGTATCAGACACGGTGGAATTGCCAGGCATACGGTCCAGTCTCAGACATGGTGGAATTGCCAGGCAGACGGTCCAGTCTCAGACACGGTGGAATTGCCAGACAGACGGCTTAGTGTCAGACACGGTGGAATTGCCAGGCAGACGGCCCAGTGTCAGACATGGTGGAATTGCCAGACAGACGGTCCAGTGTCAGACACGGTGGAATTACCAGACAGACGGTCCAGTGTCAGACACGGTGGAATTACCAGACATACGGTCCAGTGTCAGACACGGTGGAATTGCCAGGCAGACGGTCCAGTGTCAGACACGGTGGAATTGCCAGACAGACGGTCCAGTGTCAGACACGGCGGAATTACCAAACAGACGGCCCAGTCTCAGACACGGTGGTATTGCCAGGCAGACGGTCCAGTGTCAGACATGGTGGAATTACCAGACAGACGGTCCAGTATCAGACACGGTGGAATTACCAGATAGACGGTCCAGTCTCAGACACGGTGGAATTGCCAGACAGACGGTCCAGTGTCAGACATGGTGGCATTGCCAGGCAGACGGTCCAGTGTCAGACACGGTGGAATTACCAGGCAGACGGTCCAGTGTCAGACACGGTGGAATTGCCAGACAGACGGTCCAGTCTCAGACATGGTGGAATTGCCAGACAGACGGTCCAGTGTCAGACACGGTGGAATTGCCAGACAAACGGCCCAGTGTCAGACACGGTGGAATTGCCAGGCAGACGGTCCAGTGTCATTCACGGTGGAATTACCAGACAGACGGCCCAGTGTCAGACATGGTGGAATTGCCAGACAGACGGTCCAGTGTCAGACACGGTGGAATTGCCAGACAGACGGTCCAGTGTCAGACATGGTGGAATTACCAGACAGACGGCCCAGTCTCAGACACGGTGGAATTACCAGACAGACGGCCCAGTGTCAGACATGGTGGAATTGCCAGACAGACGGTCCAGTGTCAGACACGGTGGAATTGCCAGACAGACGGTCCAGTCTCAGACACGGTGGAATTGCCAGACAGACGGTCCAGTGTCAGACACGGTGGAATTGCCAGACAGACGGTCCAGTGTCAGACACGGTGGAATTACCAGGCAGACGGTCCAGTCTCAGACACGGTGGAATTGCCAGACAGACGGTCCAGTGTCAGACACGGTGGAATTACCAGACAGACGGTCCAGTGTCAGACACGGTGGAATTACCAGAGAGACGGTCCAGTGTCAGACACGGTGGAATTGCCAGGCAGACGGGCCAGTCTCAGACACGGTGGAATTGCCAGGCAGACGGTCCAGTCTCAGACATGGTGGAATTACAAGACAGACGGCCCAGTGTCAGACACGGTGGAATTGCCAGGCAGACGGCCCAGTGTCAGACATGGTGGAATTACCAGACAGACGGCCCAGTGTCAGACACGGTGGAATTGCCAGACAGACGGTACAGTATCAGACACGGTGGAATTGCCAGGCAGACGGTCCAGTGTCAGACACGGTGGAATTGCCAGGCAGACGGTCCAGTGTCAGACACGGTGGAATTACCAGGCAGACGGTCCAGTGTCAGACACGGTGGAATTACCAGACAGACGGCCCAGTCTCAGACATGGTGGAATTACCAGACAGACGGTCCAGTATCAGTCACGGTGGAATTGCCAGGCAGACGGTCCAGTGTCAGACACGGTGGAATTACCAGGCAGACGGTCCAGTCTCAGACACGGTGGAATTGCCAGGCAGACGGTCCAGTGTCAGACACGGTGGAATTACCAGGCAGACGGCCCAGTGTCAGACACGGTGGAATTACCAGACAGACGGTCCAGTGTCAGACACGGTGGAATTACCAGACAGACGGCCCAGTGTCAGACACGGTGGAATTGCCAGGCAGACGGTCCAGTGTCAGACACGGTGGAATTGCCAGACAGACGGCCCAGTGTCAGACACGGTGGAATTGCCAGACAGACGGCCCAGTCTCAGACATGGTGGAATTGCCAGGCAGACGGTCCAGTGTCAGACATGGTGGAATTACCAGACAGACGGTCCAGTGTCAGACACGGTGGAATTACCAGACAGACGGTCCAGTCTCAGACATGGTGGAATTGCCAGGCAGACGGTCCAGTGTCAGACATGGTGGAATTACCAGACAGACGGTCCAGTGTCAGACACGGTGGAATTACCAGGCAGACGGCCCAGTGTCAGACACGGTGGAATTGCCAGGCAGACGGTCCTGTCTCAGACATGTTGGAATTGCCAGGCAGACGGCCCAGTGTCAGACACGGTGGAATTACCAGACAGACGGTCCAGTGTCAGACACGGTGGAATTACCAGACAGACGGTCCAGTATCAGACACGGTGGAATTGCCAGACAGACGGTCCAGTTTCAGACACGGTGGAATTGCCAGGCAGACGGTCCAGTCTCAGACATGGTGGAATTGCCAGGCAGATGGTCCAGTCTCAGACACGGTGGAATTGCCAGACAGACGGCTTAGTGTCAGACACGGTGGAATTGCCAGGCAGACGGCCCAGTGTCAGACATGGTGGAATTGCCAGACAGACGGTCCAGTGTCAGACACGGTGGAATTACCAGACAGACGGTCCAGTGTCAGACACGGTGGAATTACCAGACATACGGTCCAGTGTCAGACACGGTGGAATTGCCAGGCAGACGGTCCAGTGTCAGACACGGTGGAATTGCCAGACAGACGGTCCAGTGTCAGACACGGCGGAATTACCAGACAGACGGCCCAGTCTCAGACACGGTGGTATTGCCAGGCAGACGGTCCAGTGTCAGACACGGTGGAATTACCAGATAGACGGTCCAGTCTCAGACACGGTGGAATTACCAGATAGACGGTCCAGTCTCAGACACGGTGGAATTGCCAGACAGACGGTCCAGTGTCAGACATGGTGGCATTGCCAGGCAGACGGTCCAGTGTCAGACACGGTGGAATTACCAGGCAGACGGTCCAGTGTCAGACACGTTGGAATTGCCAGACAGACGGTCCAGTCTCAGACATGGTGGAATTGCCAGACAGACGGTCCAGTGTCAGACACGGTGGAATTGCCAGACAAACGGCCCAGTGTCAGACACGGTGGAATTGCCAGGCAGACGGTCCAGTGTCATTCACGGTGGAATTACCAGACAGACGGCCCAGTGTCAGACATGGTGGAATTGCCAGACAGACGGTCCAGTGTCAGACACGGTGGAATTGCCAGACAGACGGTCCAGTGTCAGACATGGTGGAATTACCAGACAGACGGCCCAGTCTCAGACACGGTGGAATTACCAGACAGACGGCCCAGTGTCAGACATGGTGGAATTGCCAGACAGACGGTCCAGTGTCAGACACGGTGGAATTGCCAGACAGACGGTCCAGTCTCAGACACGGTGGAATTGCCAGACAGACGGTCCAGTGTCAGACACGGTGGAATTGCCAGACAGACGGTCCAGTGTCAGACACGGTGGAATTACCAGGCAGACGGTCCAGTCTCAGACACGGTGGAATTGCCAGACAGACGGTCCAGTGTCAGACACGGTGGAATTACCAGACAGACGGTCCAGTGTCAGACACGGTGGAATTACCAGACAGACGGTCCAGTGTCAGACACGGTGGAATTGCCAGGCAGACGGGCCAGTCTCAGACACGGTGGAATTGCCAGGCAGACGGTCCAGTCTCAGACATGGTGGAATTACAAGACAGACGGCCCAGTGTCAGACACGGTGGAATTGCCAGGCAGACGGCCCAGTGTCAGACATGGTGGAATTACCAGACAGACGGCCCAGTGTCAGACACGGTGGAATTGCCAGACAGACGGTACAGTATCAGACACGGTGGAATTGCCAGGCAGACGGTCCAGTGTCAGACACGGTGGAATTGCCAGGCAGACGGTCCAGTGTCAGACACGGTGGAATTACCAGGCAGACGGTCCAGTGTCAGACACGGTGGAATTACCAGACAGACGGCCCAGTCTCAGACATGGTGGAATTACCAGACAGACGGTCCAGTATCAGTCACGGTGGAATTGCCAGGCAGACGGTCCAGTGTCAGACACGGTGGAATTACCAGGCAGACGGTCCAGTCTCAGACACGGTGGAATTGCCAGGCAGACGGTCCAGTGTCAGACACGGTGGAATTACCAGGCAGACGGCCCAGTGTCAGACACGGTGGAATTACCAGACAGACGGTCCAGTGTCAGACACGGTGGAATTACCAGACAGACGGCCCAGTGTCAGACACGGTGGAATTGCCAGGCAGACGGTCCAGTGTCAGACACGGTGGAATTGCCAGACAGACGGCCCAGTGTCAGACACGGTGGAATTGCCAGACAGACGGCCCAGTCTCAGACATGGTGGAATTACCAGACAGACGGTCCAGTGTCAGACACGGTGGAATTACCAGACAGATGGTCCAGTGTCAGACACGGTGGAATTGCCAGGCAGACGGTCCAGTATCAGACACGGTGGAATTACCAGGCAGACGGCCCAGTGTCAGACACGGTGGAATTACCAGACAGACGGTCCAGTGTCAGACACGGTGGAATTACCAGACAGACGGCCCAGTGTCAGACACGGTGGAATTACCAGACAGACGGTCCAGTGTCAGACACGGTGGAATTACCAGACAGACGGCCCAGTTTCAGACACGGTGGAATTACCAGACAGACGGTCCAGTGTCAGACACGGTGGAATTGCCAGACAGACGGTCCAGTGTCAGACACGGTGGAATTGCCAGACAGACGGTCCAGTGTCAGACACGGTGGAATTGCCAGGCAGACGGTCCAGTGTCAGACACGGTGGAATTGCCAGACAGACGGCCCAGTCTCAGACACGGTGGAATTGCCAGGCAGACGGTCCAGTGTCAGACACGGTGGAATTGCCAGGCAGACGGTCCAGTGTCAGACACGGTGGAATTACCAGACAGACGGTCCAGTGTCAGACACGGTGGAATTACCAGACAGACGGTCCAGTCTCAGACACGGTGGAATTGCCAGGCTGACGGTCCAGTCTCAGACACGGTGGAATTGCCAGGCAGACGGCCCAGTGTCAGACACGGTGGAATTACCAGGCAGACGGTCCAGTGTCAGACACGGTGGAATTGCCAGGCAGACGGTCCAGTGTCAGACATGGTGGAATTGCCAGACAGACGGTCCAGTGTCAGACACGGTGGAATTGCCAGGCAGACGGTCCAGTGTCAGACAGGGTGGAATTACCAGACAGACGGTCCAGTGTCAGACATGGTGGAATTACCAGACAGACGGTCCAGTCTCAGACACGGTGGAATTGCCAGGCAGACGGTCCGGTCTCAGACATGGTGGAATTACCAGACAGACGGTCCAGTGTCAGACATGGTGGAATTGCCAGACAGACGGCCCAGTGTCAGACACGGTGGAATTACCAGACAGACGGTCCAGTCTCAGACATGGTGGAATTGCCAGGCAGACGGCCCAGTCTCAGACACGGTGGAATTGCCAGGCAGATGGTCCAGTGTCAGACACGGTGGAATTGCCAGACAGACGGTCCAGTGTCAGACACGGTGGAATTGCCAGGCAGACGGTCCAGTGTCAGACACGGTGGAATTACCAGACAGACGGTCCAGTGTCAGACATGGTGGAATTACCAGGCAGACGGTCCAGTGACAGACACGGTGGAATTGCCAGACAGACGGTCCAGTCTCAGACACGGTGGAATTACCAGACAGACGGTCCAGTCTCAGACACGGTGGAATTGCCAGACAGACGGTCCAGTGTCAGACACGGTGGAATTGCCAGACAGACGGTCCAGTCTCAGACACGGTGGAATTACCAGGCAGACGGCCCAGTGTCAGACACGGTGGAATTGCCAGACAGACGGTCCAGTGTCAGACACGGTGGAATTGCCAGGCAGACGGTCCAGTGTCAGACACGGTGGAATTGCCAGGCAGACGGTCCAGTGTCAGACATGGTGGAATTACCAGACAGACGGTCCAGTGTCAGACATGGTGGAATTACCAGACAGACGGTCCAGTGTCAGACACGGTGGAATTACCAGACAGACGGTCCAGTGTCAGACATGGTGGAATTACCAGACAGACGGTCCAGTGTCAGACATGGTGGAATTACCAGACAGACGGTCCATTGTCAGACACGGTGGAATTGCCAGACAGACGGTCCAGTGTCAGACATGGTGGAATTACCAGACAGACGGTCCAGTGTCAGACACGGTGGAATTACCAGACAGACGGTCCAGTGACAGACATGGTGGAATTGCCAGACAGACGGTCCAGTGTCAGACACGGTGGAATTGCCAGACAGACGGTCCAGTGTCAGACACGGTGAAATTGCCAGACAGACGGTCCAGTGTCAGAAATGGTGGAATTGCCAGACAGGCCGTCCAGTGTCAGACATGGTGGAATTACCAGACAGACGGTCCAGTGTCAGACATGGTGGAATTGCCAGACAGCCGGTCCAGTGTCAGACACGGTGGAATTGCCAGGCAGACGGCCCAGTGTCAGACACGGTGGAATTGCCAGGCAGACGGTCCAGTGTCAGACATCGTGGAATTACCAGACAGACGGTCCAGTCTCAGACATTGTGGAATTGCCAGGCAGACGGTCCAGTGTCAGACATGGTGGAATTACCAGGCAGACGGTCCAGTGTCAGACAGGGTGGAATTGCCAGACAGACGGTCCAGTGTCAGACACGGTGGAATTGCCAGGCAGACGGCCCAGTGTCAGACACGGTGGAATTGCCAGACAGACGGTCCAGTGTCAGACACGGTGGAATTACCAGACAGACGGTCCAGTGTCAGACATGGTGGAATTACCAGACAGACGGTCCAGTGTCAGACACGGTGGAATTGCCAGACAGACGGTCCAGTGTCAGACATGGTGGAATTACCAGACAGACGGTCCAGTGTCAGACACGGTGGAATTACCAGACAGACGGTCCAATGTCAGACATGGTGGACTTACCAGGCAGACGGTCCAGTGTCAGACATGGTGGAATTACCAGACAGACGGTCCAATGTCAGACATGGTGGACTTACCAGACAGACGGTCCAGTGTCAGACACGGTGGAATTGCCAATCAGACGGTCCAGTGTCAGACACGGTGGAATTGCCAGGCAGACGGTCCAGTGTCAGACACGGTGGAATTGCCAGACAGACGGTCCAGTCTCAGACACGGTGGAATTACCAGGCAGACGGTCCAGTGTCAGACACGGTGGAATTGCCAGGCAGACGGTCCAGTCTCAGACACGGTGGAATTGCCAGACAGACGGTCCAGTCTCAGACATGGTGGAATTGCCAGGCAGACGGTCCAGTGTCAGACACGGTGGAATTGCCAGACAGACGGCCCAGTGTCAGACACGGTGGAATTGCCAGACAGACGGGCCAGTGTCAGACATGGTGGAATTGCCAGACAGACGGTCCAGTTTCAGACATGGTGGAATTGCCAGGCTGACGGTCCAGTGTCAGACATGGTGGAATTGCCAGGCAGACGGTCCAGTGTCAGACATGGTGGAATTACCAGACAGACGGTCCAGTCTCAGACATGGTGGAATTGCCAGGCAAACGGCCCAGTGTCAGACATGGTGGAATTACCAGACAGACGGTCCAGTCTCAGACATGGTGGAATTACCAGACAGACGGTCCAGTGTCAGACATGGTGGAATTGCCAGGCAGACGGTCCAGTGTCAGACACGGTGGAATTGCCAGGCAGACGGTCCAGTGTCAGACACGGTGGAATTACCAGGCAGACGGTCCAGTCTCAGACACGGTGGAATTGCCAGGCAGACGGTCCAGTGTCAGACACGGTGGAATTACCAGGCAGACGGCCCAGTGTCAGACACGGTGGAATTACCAGACAGACGGTCCAGTGTCAGACACGGTGGAATTACCAGACAGACGGCCCAGTGTCAGACACGGTGGAATTGCCAGGCAGACGGTCCAGTGTCAGACACGGTGGAATTGCCAGACAGACGGCCCAGTGTCAGACACGGTGGAATTGCCAGACAGACGGCCCAGTCTCAGACATGGTGGAATTGCCAGGCAGACGGTCCAGTGTCAGACATGGTGGAATTACCAGACAGACGGTCCAGTGTCAGACACGGTGGAATTACCAGACAGACGGTCCAGTCTCAGACATGGTGGAATTGCCAGGCAGACGGTCCAGTGTCAGACATGGTGGAATTACCAGACAGACGGTCCAGTGTCAGACACGGTGGAATTACCAGGCAGACGGCCCAGTGTCAGACACGGTGGAATTGCCAGGCAGACGGTCCTGTCTCAGACATGTTGGAATTGCCAGGCAGACGGCCCAGTGTCAGACACGGTGGAATTACCAGACAGACGGTCCAGTGTCAGACACGGTGGAATTACCAGACAGACGGTCCAGTATCAGACACGGTGGAATTGCCAGACAGACGGTCCAGTTTCAGACACGGTGGAATTGCCAGGCAGACGGTCCAGTCTCAGACATGGTGGAATTGCCAGGCAGACGGTCCAGTCTCAGACACGGTGGAATTGCCAGACAGACGGCTTAGTGTCAGACACGGTGGAATTGCCAGGCAGACGGCCCAGTGTCAGACATGGTGGAATTGCCAGACAGACGGTCCAGTGTCAGACACGGTGGAATTACCAGACAGACGGTCCAGTGTCAGACACGGTGGAATTACCAGACATACGGTCCAGTGTCAGACACGGTGGAATTGCCAGGCAGACGGTCCAGTGTCAGACACGGTGGAATTGCCAGACAGACGGTCCAGTGTCAGACACGGCGGAATTACCAGACAGACGGCCCAGTCTCAGACACGGTGGTATTGCCAGGCAGACGGTCCAGTGTCAGACACGGTGGAATTACCAGATAGACGGTCCAGTCTCAGACACGGTGGAATTACCAGATAGACGGTCCAGTCTCAGACACGGTGGAATTGCCAGACAGACGGTCCAGTGTCAGACATGGTGGCATTGCCAGGCAGACGGTCCAGTGTCAGACACGGTGGAATTACCAGGCAGACGGTCCAGTGTCAGACACGGTGGAATTGCCAGACAGACGGTCCAGTCTCAGACATGGTGGAATTGCCAGACAGACGGTCCAGTGTCAGACACGGTGGAATTGCCAGACAAACGGCCCAGTGTCAGACACGGTGGAATTGCCAGGCAGACGGTCCAGTGTCATTCACGGTGGAATTACCAGACAGACGGCCCAGTGTCAGACATGGTGGAATTGCCAGACAGACGGTCCAGTGTCAGACACGGTGGAATTGCCAGACAGACGGTCCAGTGTCAGACATGGTGGAATTACCAGACAGACGGCCCAGTCTCAGACACGGTGGAATTACCAGACAGACGGCCCAGTGTCAGACATGGTGGAATTGCCAGACAGACGGCCCAGTGTCAGACACGGTGGAATTGCCAGACAGACGGTCCAGTCTCAGACACGGTGGAATTGCCAGACAGACGGTCCAGTGTCAGACACGGTGGAATTGCCAGACAGACGGTCCAGTGTCAGACACGGTGGAATTACCAGGCAGACGGTCCAGTCTCAGACACGGTGGAATTGCCAGACAGACGGTCCAGTGTCAGACACGGTGGAATTACCAGACAGACGGTCCAGTGTCAGACACGGTGGAATTACCAGACAGACGGTCCAGTGTCAGACACGGTGGAATTGCCAGGCAGACGGGCCAGTCTCAGACACGGTGGAATTGCCAGGCAGACGGTCCAGTCTCAGACATGGTGGAATTACAAGACAGACGGCCCAGTGTCAGACACGGTGGAATTGCCAGGCAGACGGCCCAGTGTCAGACATGGTGGAATTACCAGACAGACGGCCCAGTGTCAGACACGTTGGAATTGCCAGACAGACGGTACAGTATCAGACACGGTGGAATTGCCAGGCAGACGGTCCAGTGTCAGACACGGTGGAATTGCCAGGCAGACGGTCCAGTGTCAGACACGGTGGAATTACCAGGCAGACGGTCCAGTGTCAGACACGGTGGAATTACCAGACAGACGGCCCAGTCTCAGACATGGTGGAATTACCAGACAGACGGTCCAGTATCAGTCACGGTGGAATTGCCAGGCAGACGGTCCAGTGTCAGACACGGTGGAATTACCAGGCAGACGGTCCAGTCTCAGACACGGTGGAATTGCCAGGCAGACGGTCCAGTGTCAGACACGGTGGAATTACCAGGCAGACGGCCCAGTGTCAGACACGGTGGAATTACCAGACAGACGGTCCAGTGTCAGACACGGTGGAATTACCAGACAGACGGCCCAGTGTCAGACACGGTGGAATTGCCAGGCAGACGGTCCAGTGTCAGACACGGTGGAATTGCCAGACAGACGGCCCAGTGTCAGACACGGTGGAATTGCCAGACAGACGGCCCAGTCTCAGACATGGTGGAATTACCAGACAGACGGTCCAGTGTCAGACACGGTGGAATTACCAGACAGATGGTCCAGTGTCAGACACGGTGGAATTGCCAGGCAGACGGTCCAGTATCAGACACGGTGGAATTACCAGGCAGACGGCCCAGTGTCAGACACGGTGGAATTACCAGACAGACGGTCCAGTGTCAGACACGGTGGAATTACCAGACAGACGGCCCAGTGTCAGACACGGTGGAATTACCAGACAGACGGTCCAGTGTCAGATACGGTGGAATTACCAGACAGACGGCCCAGTTTCAGACACGGTGGAATTACCAGACAGACGGTCCAGTGTCAGACACGGTGGAATTGCCAGACAGACGGTCCAGTGTCAGACACGGTGGAATTGCCAGACAGACGGTCCAGTGTCAGACACGGTGGAATTGCCAGGCAGACGGTCCAGTGTCAGACACGGTGGAATTGCCAGACAGACGGCCCAGTCTCAGACACGGTGGAATTGCCAGGCAGACGGTCCAGTGTCAGACACGGTGGAATTGCCAGGCAGACGGTCCAGTGTCAGACACGGTGGAATTACCAGACAGACGGTCCAGTGTCAGACACGGTGGAATTACCAGACAGACGGTCCAGTCTCAGACACGGTGGAATTGCCAGGCTGACGGTCCAGTCTCAGACACGGTGGAATTGCCAGGCAGACGGCCCAGTGTCAGACACGGTGGAATTACCAGGCAGACGGTCCAGTGTCAGACACGGTGGAATTGCCAGGCAGACGGTCCAGTGTCAGACATGGTGGAATTGCCAGACAGACGGTCCAGTGTCAGACACGGTGGAATTGCCAGGCAGACGGTCCAGTGTCAGACAGGGTGGAATTACCAGACAGACGGTCCAGTGTCAGACATGGTGGAATTACCAGACAGACGGTCCAGTCTCAGACACGGTGGAATTGCCAGGCAGACGGTCCGGTCTCAGACATGGTGGAATTACCAGACAGACGGTCCAGTGTCAGACATGGTGGAATTGCCAGACAGACGGCCCAGTGTCAGACACGGTGGAATTACCAGACAGACGGTCCAGTCTCAGACATGGTGGAATTGCCAGGCAGACGGCCCAGTCTCAGACACGGTGGAATTGCCAGGCAGATGGTCCAGTGTCAGACACGGTGGAATTGCCAGACAGACGGTCCAGTGTCAGACACGGTGGAATTGCCAGGCAGACGGTCCAGTGTCAGACACGGTGGAATTACCAGACAGACGGTCCAGTGTCAGACATGGTGGAATTACCAGGCAGACGGTCCAGTGACAGACACGGTGGAATTGCCAGACAGACGGTCCAGTCTCAGACACGGTGGAATTACCAGACAGACGGTCCAGTCTCAGACACGGTGGAATTGCCAGACAGACGGTCCAGTGTCAGACACGGTGGAATTGCCAGACAGACGGTCCAGTCTCAGACACGGTGGAATTACCAGGCAGACGGCCCAGTGTCAGACACGGTGGAATTGCCAGACAGACGGTCCAGTGTCAGACACGGTGGAATTGCCAGGCAGACGGTCCAGTGTCAGACACGGTGGAATTGCCAGGCAGACGGTCCAGTGTCAGACATGGTGGAATTACCAGACAGACGGTCCAGTGTCAGACATGGTGGAATTACCAGACAGACGGTCCAGTGTCAGACACGGTGGAATTACCAGACAGACGGTCCAGTGTCAGACATGGTGGAATTACCAGACAGACGGTCCAGTGTCAGACATGGTGGAATTACCAGACAGACGGTCCATTGTCAGACACGGTGGAATTGCCAGACAGACGGTCCAGTGTCAGACATGGTGGAATTACCAGACAGACGGTCCAGTGTCAGACACGGTGGAATTACCAGACAGACGGTCCAGTGACAGACATGGTGGAATTGCCAGACAGACGGTCCAGTGTCAGACACGGTGGAATTGCCAGACAGACGGTCCAGTGTCAGACACGGTGAAATTGCCAGACAGACGGTCCAGTGTCAGAAATGGTGGAATTGCCAGACAGGCCGTCCAGTGTCAGACATGGTGGAATTACCAGACAGACGGTCCAGTGTCAGACATGGTGGAATTGCCAGACAGCCGGTCCAGTGTCAGACACGGTGGAATTGCCAGGCAGACGGCCCAGTGTCAGACACGGTGGAATTTCCAGGCAGACGGTCCAGTGTCAGACATCGTGGAATTGCCAGGCAGACGGTCCAGTGTCAGACATGGTGGAATTACCAGGCAGACGGTCCAGTCTCAGACATTGTGGAATTGCCAGGCAGACGGTCCAGTGTCAGACATGGTGGAATTACCAGGCAGACGGTCCAGTGTCAGACAGGGTGGAATTGCCAGACAGACGGTCCAGTGTCAGACACGGTGGAATTGCCAGGCAGACGGCCCAGTGTCAGACACGGTGGAATTGCCAGACAGACGGTCCAGTGTCAGACACGGTGGAATTACCAGACAGACGGTCCAGTGTCAGACATGGTGGAGTTACCAGGCAGACGGTCCAGTCTCAGACATGGTGGAATTACCAGACAGACGGCCCAGTGTCAGACACGGTGGAATTGCCAGACAGACGGTCCAGTCACAGACACGGTGGAATTACCAGACAGACGGTCCAGTGTCAGACACGGTGGAATTACCAGGCAGACGGTCCAGTGTCAGACACGGTGGAATTACCAGACAGACGGTCCAGTGTCAGACACGGTGGAATTACCAGACAGACGGTCCAGTGTCAGACACGGTGGAATTACCAGGCAGACGGTCCAGTGTCAGACACGGTGGAATTGCCAGGCAGACGGTCCAGTCTCAGACACGGTGGAATTGCCAGACAGACGGTCCAGTCTCAGACATGGTGGAATTGCCAGGCAGACGGTCCAGTGTCAGACACGGTGGAATTGCCAGACAGACGGCCCAGTGTCAGACACGGTGGAATTGCCAGACAGACGGGCCAGTGTCAGACATGGTGGAATTGCCAGACAGACGGTCCAGTTTCAGACATGGTGGAATTGCCAGGCTGACGGTCCAGTGTCAGACATGGTGGAATTGCCAGGCAGACGGTCCAGTGTCAGACATGGTGGAATTACCAGACAGACGGTCCAGTCTCAGACATGGTGGAATTGCCAGGCAGACGGCCCAGTGTCAGACATGGTGGAATTACCAGACAGACGGTCCAGTCTCAGACATGGTGGAATTACCAGACAGACGGTCCAGTGTCAGACATGGTGGAATTGCCAGGCAGACGGTCCAGTGTCAGACACGGTGGAATTGCCAGGCAGGCGGTCCAGTGTCAGACATGGTGGAATTGCCAGGCAGACGGTCCAGTCTCAGACATGGTGGAATTGCCAGACAGACGGTCCAGTGTCAGACACGGTGGAATTACCAGACAGACGGTCCAGTGTCAGACACGGTGGAATTACCAGACAGACGGTCCAGTGTCAGACACGGTGGAATTGCCAGACAGACGGTCCAGTGTCAGACATGGTGGAATTACCAGACAGACGGTCCAGTGTCAGACACGGTGGAATTGCCAGACAGAAGGTCCAGTGTCAGACACGGTGGAATTGCCAGACAGACGGCCCAGTCTCAGACACGGTGGAATTACCAGACAGACGGTCCAGTGTCAGACATGGTGGAATTGCCAGGCTGACGGTCCAATGTCAGACACGGTGGAATTGCCAGACAGACGGTCCAGTGTCAGACATGGTGGAATTGCCAGGCAGACGGTCCAGTCTCAGACACGGTGGAATTACCAGACAGACGGTCCAGTGTCAGACATGGTGGAATTGCCAGACAGACGGTCCAGTGTCAGACATGGTGGAATTGCCAGTCAGACGGTCCAGTGTCAGACACGGTGGAATTGCCAGGCTGACGGTCCAGTGTCAGACACGGTGGAATTGCCAGACAGACGGTCCAGTGTCAGACACGGTGGAATTACCAGGCAGACGGTCCAGTCTCAGACACGGTGGAATTACCAGACAGACGGTCCAGTGTCAGACATGGTGGAATTGCCAGGCAGACGGTCCAGTGTCAGACACGGTGGAATTGCCAGACAGACGGTCCAGTGTCAGACACGGTGGAATTACCAGGCAGACGGTCCAGTCTCAGACACGGTGGAATTGCCAGGCAGACGGTCCAGTCTCAGACATGGTGGAATTACCAGACAGACGGTCCAGTGTCAGACACGGTGGAATTACCAGACAGACGGTCCAGTGTCAGACACGGTGGAATTACCAGGCAGACGGTCCAGTGTCAGACACGTTGGAATTACCAGACAGACGGTCCAGTGTCAGACACGGTGGAATTACCAGGCAGACGGTCCAGTGTCAGACACGGTGGAATTGCCAGACAGACGGTCCAGTATCAGACATGGTGGAATTACCAGACAGACGGTCCAGTGTCAGACACGGTGGAATTGCCAGACAGACGGTCCAGTGTCAGACATGGTGGAATTACCAGACAGAGGGTCCAGTGTCAGACACGGTGGAATTGCCAGACAGACGGTCCAGTATCAGACATGGTGGAATTACCAGACAGACGGTCCAGTGTCAGACACGGTGGAATTGCCAGACAGACGGTCCAGTGTCAGACATGGTGGAATTACCAGACAGACGGTCCAGTGTCAGACATGGTGGAATTGCCAGACAGACGGTCCAGTGTCAGACACGGTGGAATTGCCAGACAGACGGTCCAGTATCAGACATGGTGGAATTACCAGACATACGGTCCAGTGTCAGACACGGTGGAATTGCCAGACAGACGGTCCAGTGTCAGACATGGTGGAATTGCCAGACAGACGGTCCAGTGTCTGACATGGTGGAATTACCAGACAGACGGTCCAGTGTCAGACACGGTGGAATTGCCAGGCAGACGGCCCAGTCTCAGACACGGTGGAATTACCAGACAGACGGGCCAGTGTCAGACACGGTGGAATTGCCAGACAGACGGTCCAGTGTCAGACACGGTGGAATTGCCAGGCTGACGGTCCAGTGTCAGACATGGTGGAATTGCCAGGCAGACGGTCCAGTGTCAGACACGGTGGAATTACCAGACAGACGGTCCAGTGTCAGACACGGTGGAATTGCCAGACAGACGGCCCAGTGTCAGACATGGTGGAATTGCCAGACAGACGGCCCAGTGTCAGGCACGGTGGAATTACCAGACAGACGGTCCAGTGTCAGACATGGTGGAATTGCCAGACAGACGGTCCAGTATCAGACATGGTGGAATTGCCAGGCAGACGGCCCAGTGTCAGACACGGTGGAATTGCCAGACAGACGGTCCAGTGTCAGACACGGTGGAATTGCCAGGCAGACGGCCCAGTGTCAGACAGGGTGGAATTACCAGGCAGACGGTCCAGTGTCAGACATGGTGGAATTACCAGACAGACGGTCCAGTGTCAGACACGGTGGAATTGCCAGGCAGACGGCCCAGTCTCAGACACGGTGGAATTGCCAGGCAGACGGTCCAGTGTCAGACACGGTGGAATTGCCAGACAGACGGTCCAGTGTCAGACACGGTGGAATTGCCAGGCAGACGGTCCAGTGTCAGACACTGTGGAATTACCAGACAGACCGTCCAGTGTCAGACACGGTGGAATTACCAGACAGACGGTCCAGTGTCAGACATGGTGGAATTGCCAGGCAGACGGTCCAGTCTCAGACACGGTGGAATTACCAGACAGACGGTCCAGTGTCAGACACGGTGGAATTACCAGACAGACGGTCCAGTGTCAGACACGGTGGAATTACCAGGCTGACGGTCCAGTGTCAGACATGGTGGAATTACCAGGCAGACGGTCCAGTGTCAGACACGGTGGAATTGCCAGACAGACGGTCCAGTCCCAGATACGGTGGAATTGCCAGACAGACGGTCCAGTGTCAGACATGGTGGAATTACCAGACAGACGGTCCAGTCTCAGACACGGTGGAATTGCCAGACAGACGGTCCAGTGTCAGACACGGTGGAATTGCCAGACAGACGGTCCAGTCTCAGACACGGTGGAATTACCAGGCAGACGGCCCAGTGTCAGACAGGGTGGAATTGCCAGGCAGACGGTCCAGTCTCAGGCACGGTGGAATTGCCAGACAGACGGTCCAGTGTCAGACATGGTGGAATTACCAGACAGACGGTCCAGTGTCAGACATGGTGGAATTGCCAGGCTGACGGCCCAGTGTCAGACATGGTGGAATTGCCAGGCAGACGGTCCAGTGTCAGACACGGTGGAATTGCCAGAGAGACGGTCCAGTCACAGACACGGTGGAATTGCCAGACAGACGGTCCAGTCACAGACACGGTGGAATTACCAGACAGACGGTCCAGTGTCAGACACGGTGGAATTACCAGACAGACGGCCCAGTGTCAGACACGGTGGAATTGCCAGACAGACGGTCCAGTGTCAGACACGGTGGAGTTACCAGGCAGACGGTCCAGTCTCAGACATGGTGGAATTACCAGACAGACGGCCCAGTGTCAGACACGGTGGAATTGCCAGACAGACGGTCCAGTCACAGACACGGTGGAATTACCAGACAGACGGTCCAGTGTCAGACACGGTGGAATTACCAGGCAGACGGTCCAGTGTCAGACACGGTGGAATTACCAGACAGACGGTCCAGTGTCAGACACGGTGGAATTACCAGACAGACGGTCCAGTGTCAGACACGGTGGAATTACCAGGCAGACGGTCCAGTGTCAGACACGGTGGAATTGCCAGGCAGACGGTCCAGTCTCAGACACGGTGGAATTGCCAGACAGACGGTCCAGTCTCAGACATGGTGGAATTGCCAGGCAGACGGTCCAGTGTCAGACACGGTGGAATTGCCAGACAGACGGCCCAGTGTCAGACACGGTGGAATTGCCAGACAGACGGGCCAGTGTCAGACATGGTGGAATTGCCAGACAGACGGTCCAGTTTCAGACATGGTGGAATTGCCAGGCTGACGGTCCAGTGTCAGACATGGTGGAATTGCCAGGCAGACGGTCCAGTGTCAGACATGGTGGAATTACCAGACAGACGGTCCAGTCTCAGACATGGTGGAATTGCCAGGCAGACGGCCCAGTGTCAGACATGGTGGAATTACCAGACAGACGGTCCAGTCTCAGACATGGTGGAATTACCAGACAGACGGTCCAGTGTCAGACATGGTGGAATTGCCAGGCAGACGGTCCAGTGTCAGACACGGTGGAATTGCCAGACAGACGGTCCAGTGTCAGACACGGTGGAATTGCCAGGCAGACGGTCCAGTCTCAGACATGGTGGAATTGCCAGACAGACGGTCCAGTGTCAGACACGGTGGAATTACCAGACAGATGGTCCAGTGTCAGACACGGTGGAATTACCAGACAGACGGTCCAGTGTCAGACACGGTGGAATTGCCAGACAGACGGTCCAGTGTCAGACATGGTGGAATTACCAGACAGACGGTCCAGTGTCAGACACGGTGGAATTGCCAGACAGAAGGTCCAGTGTCAGACACGGTGGAATTGCCAGACAGACGGCCCAGTCTCAGACACGGTGGAATTACCAGACAGACGGTCCAGTGTCAGACATGGTGGAATTGCCAGGCTGACGGTCCAATGTCAGACACGGTGGAATTGCCAGACAGACGGTCCAGTGTCAGACATGGTGGAATTGCCAGGCAGACGGTCCAGTCTCAGACACGGTGGAATTACCAGACAGACGGTCCAGTGTCAGACATGGTGGAATTGCCAGACAGACGGTCCAGTGTCAGACATGGTGGAATTGCCAGTCAGACGGTCCAGTGTCAGACACGGTGGAATTGCCAGGCTGACGGTCCAGTCTCAGACACGGTGGAATTGCCAGGCAGACGGTCCAGTCTCAGACATGGTGGAATTACCAGACAGACGGTCCAGTGTCAGACACGGTGGAATTACCAGACAGACGGTCCAGTGTCAGACACGGTGGAATTACCAGGCAGACGGTCCAGTGTCAGACACGTTGGAATTACCAGACAGACGGTCCAGTGTCAGACACGGTGGAATTACCAGGCAGACGGTCCAGTGTCAGACACGGTGGAATTACCAGACAGACGGTCCAGTGTCAGACACGGTGGAATTGCCAGACAGACGGTCCAGTGTCAGACACGGTGGAATTACCAGACAGACGGTCCAGTGTCAGACACGGTGGAATTGCCAGACAGACGGTCCAGTGTCAGACACGGTGGAATTGCCAGACAGACGGCCCAGTGTCAGACACGGTGGAATTACCAGACAGACGGTCCAGTGTCAGACACGGTGGAATTACCAGACAGACGGTCCAGTGTCAGACACGGTGGAATTGCCAGACAGACGGTCCAGTCTCAGACACGGTGGAATTACCAGGCAGACGGTCCAGTGTCAGACACGGTGGAATTGCCAGACAGACGGTCCAGTGTCAGACACGGTGGAATTGCCAGACAGACGGTCCAGTGTCAGACACGGTGGAATTGCCAGATAGACGGTCCAGTCTCAGACACGGTGGAATTGCCAGACAGACGGTCCAGTCTCAGACACGGTGGAATTACCAGGCAGACGGTCCAGTGTCAGACATGGTGGAATTACCAGGCAGACGGTCCAGTCTCAGACACGGTGGAATTGCCAGACAGACGGTCCAGTGTCAGACACGGTGGAATTACCAGGCAGACGGTCCAGTCTCAGACACGGTGGAATTGCCAGACAGACGGTCCAGTGTCAGACATGGTGGAATTGCCAGACAGACGGTCCAGTGTCAGACACGGTGGAAGTGCCAGACAGACGGTCCAGTCTCAGACACGGTGGAATTGCCAGGCAGACGGTCCAGTGTCAGACACGGTGGAATTGCCAGACAGACGGTCCAGTATCAGACATGGTGGAATTACCAGACAGACGGTCCAGTGTCAGACACGGTGGAATTGCCAGACAGACGGTCCAGTGTCAGACATGGTGGAATTACCAGACAGAGGGTCCAGTGTCAGACACGGTGGAATTGCCAGACAGACGGTCCAGTATCAGACATGGTGGAATTACCAGACAGACGGTCCAGTGTCAGACACGGTGGAATTGCCAGACAGACGGTCCAGTGTCAGACATGGTGGAATTACCAGACAGACGGTCCAGTGTCAGACATGGTGGAATTGCCAGACAGACGGTCCAGTGTCAGACACGGTGGAATTGCCAGACAGACGGTCCAGTATCAGACATGGTGGAATTACCAGACATACGGTCCAGTGTCAGACACGGTGGAATTGCCAGACAGACGGTCCAGTGTCAGACATGGTGGAATTGCCAGACAGACGGTCCAGTGTCTGACATGGTGGAATTACCAGACAGACGGTCCAGTGTCAGACACGGTGGAATTGCCAGGCAGACGGCCCAGTCTCAGACACGGTGGAATTACCAGACAGACGGGCCAGTGTCAGACACGGTGGAATTGCCAGACAGACGGTCCAGTGTCAGACACGGTGGAATTGCCAGGCTGACGGTCCAGTGTCAGACATGGTGGAATTG
The DNA here is from genome assembly GCF_047496885.1 of Scyliorhinus torazame. Taxonomy (NCBI): domain Eukaryota; kingdom Metazoa; phylum Chordata; class Chondrichthyes; order Carcharhiniformes; family Scyliorhinidae; genus Scyliorhinus; species Scyliorhinus torazame. The sequence goes on from NW_027307772.1 coordinate 1,228,733, forward strand.
CCAGGCAGACGGTCCAGTGTCAGACACGGTGGAATTACCAGACAGACGGTCCAGTGTCAGACACGGTGGAATTGCCAGACAGACGGCCCAGTGTCAGACATGGTGGAATTGCCAGACAGACGGCCCAGTGTCAGGCACGGTGGAATTACCAGACAGACGGTCCAGTGTCAGACATGGTGGAATTGCCAGACAGACGGTCCAGTATCAGACATGGTGGAATTGCCAGGCAGACGGCCCAGTGTCAGACACGGTGGAATTGCCAGACAGACGGTCCAGTGTCAGACACGGTGGAATTGCCAGGCAGACGGCCCAGTGTCAGACAGGGTGGAATTACCAGGCAGACGGTCCAGTGTCAGACATGGTGGAATTACCAGACAGACGGTCCAGTGTCAGACACGGTGGAATTGCCAGGCAGACGGCCCAGTCTCAGACACGGTGGAATTGCCAGGCAGACGGTCCAGTGTCAGACACGGTGGAATTGCCAGACAGACGGTCCAGTGTCAGACACGGTGGAATTGCCAGGCAGACGGTCCAGTGTCAGACACTGTGGAATTACCAGACAGACCGTCCAGTGTCAGACACGGTGGAATTACCAGACAGACGGTCCAGTGTCAGACATGGTGGAATTGCCAGGCAGACGGTCCAGTCTCAGACACGGTGGAATTACCAGACAGACGGTCCAGTGTCAGACACGGTGGAATTACCAGACAGACGGTCCAGTGTCAGACACGGTGGAATTACCAGGCTGACGGTCCAGTGTCAGACATGGTGGAATTACCAGGCAGACGGTCCAGTGTCAGACACGGTGGAATTGCCAGACAGACGGTCCAGTCCCAGATACGGTGGAATTGCCAGACAGACGGTCCAGTGTCAGACATGGTGGAATTACCAGACAGACGGTCCAGTCTCAGACACGGTGGAATTGCCAGACAGACGGTCCAGTGTCAGACACGGTGGAATTGCCAGACAGACGGTCCAGTCTCAGACACGGTGGAATTACCAGGCAGACGGCCCAGTGTCAGACAGGGTGGAATTGCCAGGCAGACGGTCCAGTCTCAGTCACGGTGGAATTGCCAGACAGACGGTCCAGTGTCAGACATGGTGGAATTACCAGACAGACGGTCCAGTGTCAGACATGGTGGAATTGCCAGGCTGACGGCCCAGTGTCAGACATGGTGGAATTGCCAGGCAGACGGTCCAGTGTCAGACACGGTGGAATTGCCAGAGAGACGGTCCAGTCACAGACACGGTGGAATTGCCAGACAGACGGTCCAGTCACAGACACGGTGGAATTACCAGACAGACGGTCCAGTGTCAGACACGGTGGAATTACCAGACAGACGGCCCAGTGTCAGACACGGTGGAATTGCCAGACAGACGGTCCAGTGTCAGACACGGTGGAGTTACCAGGCAGACGGTCCAGTCTCAGACATGGTGGAATTACCAGACAGACGGCCCAGTGTCAGACACGGTGGAATTGCCAGACAGACGGTCCAGTCACAGACACGGTGGAATTACCAGACAGACGGTCCAGTGTCAGACACGGTGGAATTACCAGGCAGACGGTCCAGTGTCAGACACGGTGGAATTACCAGACAGACGGTCCAGTGTCAGACACGGTGGAATTACCAGACAGACGGTCCAGTGTCAGACACGGTGGAATTACCAGGCAGACGGTCCAGTGTCAGACATGGTGGAATTACCAGACAGACGGCCCAGTGTCCGACGCGGTGGAATTACCAGACAGACGGTCCAGTGTCAGACACGGTGGAATTGCCAGGCAGACGGTCCAGTCTCAGACACGGTGGAATTACCAGACAGACGGTCCAGTGTCAGACACGGTGGAATTACCAGACAGACGGTCCAGTGTCAGACGCGGTGGAATTACCAGACAGACGGCCCAGTGTCAGACACGGTGGAATTACCAGACAGACGGTCCAGTGTCAGACACGGTGGAATTGCCAGGCAGACGGTCCAGTGTCAGACACGGTGGAATTGCCAGGCAGACGCTCCAGTCTCAGACACGGTGGAATTACCAGGCAGACGGTCCAGTCTCAGACATTGTCGAACTGCCAGGCAGACGGTCCAGTGTCAGACACGGTGGAATTGCCAGGCAGACGGTCCAGTGTCAGACACGGTGGAATTACCAGACAGACGGTCCAGTGACAGACACGGTGGAATTGCCAGACAGACGGCCCAGTGTCAGACACGGTGGAATTACCAGACAGACGGTCCAGTGTCAAACATGGTGGAATTGCCAGGCTGACGGCCCAGTGTCAGACACGGTGGAATTGCCAGACAGACGGTCCAGTGTCAGACACGGTGGAATTACCAGACAGACGGTCCAGTCTCAGACACGGTGGAATTGCCAGGCTGACGGCCCAGTGTCAGACACGGTGGAATTGCCAGACAGGCGGTCCAGTGTCAGACACGGTGGAATTACCAGACAGACGGTCCAGTGTCAGACACGGTGGAATTACCAGGCAGACGGTCCAGTGTCAGACACGGTGGAATTACCAGACAGACGGTCCAGTCTCAGACACGGTGGAATTGCCAGGCTGACGGCCCAGTGTCAGACGTGGTAGAATTGCCAGGCAGACGGTCCAGTGTCAGACATGGTGGAATTACCAGACAGACGGTCCAGTGTCAGACACGGTGGAATTACCAGACAGACGGTCCAGTGTCAGACACGGTGGAATTACCAGGCAGACGGTCCAGTGTCAGACACGGTGGAATTACCAGACAGACGGTCCAGTCTCAGACACGGTGGAATTGCCAGGCTGACGGCCCAGTGTCAGACGTGGTAGAATTGCCAGGCAGACGGTCCAGTGTCAGACATGGTGGAATTACCAGACAGACGGTCCAGTGTCAGACACGGTGGAATTGCCAGGCAGACGGTCCAGTGTCAGACACGGTGGAATTACCAGACAGACGGTCCAGTCTCAGACACGGTGGAATTGCCAGGCTGACGGCCCAGTGTCAGACACGGTGGAATTGCCAGGCAGACGGTCCAGTGTCAGACACGGTGGAATTGCCAGGCAGACGGTCCAGTGTCAGACACGGTGGAATTCCCAGACAGACGGTCCAGTGTCAGACATGGTGGAATTACCAGGCAGACGGTCCAGTCTCAGACATGGTGGAATTGCCAGGCAGACGGTCCAGTGTCAGACACGGTGGAATTACCAGACAGACGGCCCAGTGTCAGACACGGTGGAATTACCAGACAGACGGTCCAGTGTCAGACACGGTGGAATTACCAGACAGACGGTCCAGTCTCAGACATTGTGGAATTGCCAGGCAGACGGTCCAGTGTCAGACACGGTGGAATTGCCAGACAGACGGTCCAGTGTCAGACACGGTGGAATTGCCAGGCAGACGGTCCAGTCTCAGACACGGTGGAATTACCAGACAGACGGCCCAGTGTCAGACATGGTGGAATTACCAGGTAGACGGCCCAGTGTCAGACACGGTGGAATTACCAGACAGACGGTCCAGTGTCAGACACGGTGGAATTACCAGACAGACGGTCCAGTATCAGACACGGTGGAATTGCCAGACAGACGGTCCAGTCTCAGACATGGTGGAATTGACAGGCAGACGGTCCAGTGTCAGACATGGTGGAATTACCAGACAGACGGTCCAGTGTCAGACATGGTGGAATTGCCAGACAGCCGGTCCAGTGTCAGACACGGTGGAATTGCCAGGCAGACGGCCCAGTGTCAGACACGGTGGAATTGCCAGGCAGACGGTCCAGTGTCAGACATCGTGGAATTACCAGACAGACGGTCCAGTCTCACACATTGTGGAATTGCCAGGCAGACGGTCCAGTGTCAGACATGGTGGAATTACCAGGCAGACGGTCCAGTGTCAGACAGGGTGGAATTGCCAGACAGACGGTCCAGTGTCAGACACGGTGGAATTGCCAGGCAGACGGCCCAGTGTCAGACACGGTGGAATTGCCAGACAGACGGTCCAGTGTCAGACACGGTGGAATTACCAGACAGACGGTCCAGTGTCAGACATGGTGGAATTACCAGACAGACGGTCCAGTGTCAGACACGGTGGAATTGCCAGACAGACGGTCCAGTGTCAGACATGGTGGAATTACCAGACAGACGGTCCAGTGTCAGACACGGTGGAATTACCAGACAGACGGTCCAATGTCAGACATGGTGGACTTACCAGGCAGACGGTCCAGTGTCAGACATGGTGGAATTACCAGACAGACGGTCCAATGTCAGACATGGTGGACTTACCAGACAGACGGTCCAGTGTCAGACACGGTGGAATTGCCAGGCAGACGGTCCAGTGTCAGACACGGTGGAATTGCCAGGCAGACGGTCCAGTGTCAGACACGGTGGAATTGCCAGACAGACGGTCCAGTCTCAGACACGGTGGAATTACCAGGCAGACGGTCCAGTGTCAGACACGGTGGAATTGCCAGGCAGACGGTCCAGTCTCAGACACGGTGGAATTGCCAGACAGACGGTCCAGTCTCAGACATGGTGGAATTGCCAGGCAGACGGTCCAGTGTCAGACACGGTGGAATTGCCAGACAGACGGCCCAGTGTCAGACACGGTGGAATTGCCAGACAGACGGGCCAGTGTCAGACATGGTGGAATTGCCAGACAGACGGTCCAGTGTCAGACACGGTGGAATTACCAGACAGACGGTCCAGTGTCAGACACGGTGGAATTACCAGACAGACGGTCCAGTGTCAGACACGGTGGAATTACCAGACAGACGGTCCAGTGTCAGACACGGTGGAATTGCCAGACAGACGGTCCAGTGTCAGACATGGTGGAATTACCAGACAGACGGTCCAGTGTCAGACACGGTGGAATTGCCAGACAGACGGTCCAGCGTCAGACACGGTGGAATTGCCAGACAGACGGCCCAGTCTCAGACACGGTGGAATTACCAGACAGACGGTCCAGTGTCAGACATGGTGGAATTGCCAGGCTGACGGTCCAATGTCAGACACGGTGGAATTGCCAGACAGACGGTCCAGTGTCAGACATGGTGGAATTGCCAGGCAGACGGTCCAGTCTCAGACACGGTGGAATTACCAGACAGACGGTCCAGTGTCAGACATGGTGGAATTGCCAGACAGACGGTCCAGTGTCAGACATGGTGGAATTGCCAGTCAGACGGTCCAGTGTCAGACACGGTGGAATTGCCAGGCTGACGGTCCAGTCTCAGACACGGTGGAATTGCCAGGCAGACGGTCCAGTCTCAGACATGGTGGAATTACCAGACAGACGGTCCAGTGTCAGACACGGTGGAATTACCAGACAGACGGTCCAGTGTCAGACACGGTGGAATTACCAGGCAGACGGTCCAGTGTCAGACACATTGGAATTACCAGACAGACGGTCCAGTGTCAGACACGGTGGAATTACCAGGCAGACGGTCCAGTGTCAGACACGGTGGAATTACCAGACAGACGGTCCAGTGTCAGACACGGTGGAATTGCCAGACAGACGGTCCAGTGTCAGACACGGTGGAATTACCAGACAGACGGTCCAGTGTCAGACACGGTGGAATTGCCAGACAGACGGTCCAGTGTCAGACACGGTGGAATTGCCAGACAGACGTCCCAGTGTCAGACACGGTGGAATTACCAGACAGACGGTCCAGTGTCAGACACGGTGGAATTACCAGACAGACGGTCCAGTGTCAGACACGGTGGAATTGCCAGACAGACGGTCCAGTCTCAGACACGGTGGAATTACCAGGCAGACGGTCCAGTGTCAGACACGGTGGAATTGCCAGACAGACGGTCCAGTGTCAGACACGGTGGAATTGCCAGACAGACGGTCCAGTGTCAGACACGGTGGAATTGCCAGATAGACGGTCCAGTCTCAGACACGGTGGAATTGCCAGACAGACGGTCCAGTCTCAGACACGGTGCAATTACCAGGCAGACGGTCCAGTGTCAGACATGGTGGAATTACCAGGCAGACGGTCCAGTCTCAGACACGGTGGAATTGCCAGACAGACGGTCCAGTGTCAGACACGGTGGAATTACCAGGCAGACGGTCCAGTCTCAGACACGGTGGAATTGCCAGACAGACGGTCCAGTGTCAGACATGGTGGAATTGCCAGACAGACGGTCCAGTGTCAGACACGGTGGAAGTGCCAGACAGACGGTCCAGTCTCAGACACGGTGGAATTGCCAGGCAGACGGTCCAGTGTCAGACACGGTGGAATTGCCAGACAGACGGTCCAGTATCAGACATGGTGGAATTACCAGACAGACGGTCCAGTGTCAGACACGGTGGAATTGCCAGACAGACGGTCCAGTGTCAGACATGGTGGAATTACCAGACAGAGGGTCCAGTGTCAGACACGGTGGAATTGCCAGACAGACGGTCCAGTATCAGACATGGTGGAATTACCAGACAGACGGTCCAGTGTCAGACACGGTGGAATTGCCAGACAGACGGTCCAGTGTCAGACATGGTGGAATTACCAGACAGACGGTCCAGTGTCAGACATGGTGGAATTGCCAGGCAGACGGTCCAGTGTCAGACATGGTGGAATTACCAGACAGACGGTCCAGTGTCAGACACGGTGGAATTGCCAGACAGACGGTCCAGTATCAGACATGGTGGAATTACCAGACAGACGGTCCAGTGTCAGACACAGTGGAATTGCCAGACAGACGGTCCAGTGTCAGACATGGTGGAATTGCCAGACAGACGGTCCAGTGTCTGACATGGTGGAATTACCAGACAGACGGTCCAGTGTCAGACACGGTGGAATTGCCAGGCAGACGGCCCAGTCTCAGACACGGTGGAATTACCAGACAGACGGGCCAGTGTCAGACACGGTGGAATTGCCAGACAGACGGTCCAGTGTCAGACACGGTGGAATTGCCAGGCTGACGGTCCAGTGTCAGACATGGTGGAATTGCCAGGCAGACGGTCCAGTGTCAGAGACGGTGGAATTACCAGACAGACGGTCCAGTGTCAGACACGGTGGAATTGCCAGACAGACGGCCCAGTGTCAGACATGGTGGAATTGCCAGACAGACGGCCCAGTGTCAGGCACGGTGGAATTACCAGACAGACGGTCCAGTGTCAGACATGGTGGAATTGCCAGACAGACGGTCCAGTATCAGACATGGTGGAATTGCCAGGCAGACGGCCCAGTGTCAGACACGGTGGAATTGCCAGACAGACGGTCCAGTGTCAGACACGGTGGAATTGCCAGGCAGACGGCCCAGTGTCAGGCAGGGTGGAATTACCAGGCAGACGGTCCAGTGTCAGACATGGTGGAATTACCAGACAGACGGTCCAGTGTCAGACACGGTGGAATTGCCAGGCAGACGGCCCAGTCTCAGACACGGTGGAATTGCCAGGCAGACGGTCCAGTGTCAGACACGGTGTAATTGCCAGACAGACGGTCCAGTGTCAGACACGGTGGAATTGCCAGGCAGACGGTCCAGTGTCAGACACTGTGGAATTACCAGACAGACCGTCCAGTGTCAGACACGGTGGAATTACCAGACAGACGGTCCAGTGTCAGACATGGTGGAATTGCCAGGCAGACGGTCCAGTCTCAGACACGGTGGAATTACCAGACAGACGGTCCAGTGTCAGACACGGTGGAATTACCAGACAGACGGTCCAGTGTCAGACACGGTGGAATTACCAGGCTGACGGTCCAGTGTCAGACATGGTGGAATTACCAGGCAGACGGTCCAGTGTCAGACACGGTGGAATTGCCAGACAGACGGTCCAGTCCCAGATACGGTGGAATTGCCAGACAGACGGTCCAGTGTCAGACATGGTGGAATTACCAGACAGACGGTCCAGTCTCAGACACGGTGGAATTGCCAGACAGACGGTCCAGTGTCAGACACGGTGGAATTGCCAGACAGACGGTCCAGTCTCAGACACGGTGGAATTACCAGGCAGACGGCCCAGTGTCAGACAGGGTGGAATTGCCAGGCAGACGGTCCAGTCTCAGGCACGGTGGAATTGCCAGACAGACGGTCCAGTGTCAGACATGGTGGAATTACCAGACAGACGGTCCAGTGTCAGACATGGTGGAATTGCCAGGCTGACGGCCCAGTGTCAGACAAGGTGGAATTGCCAGGCAGACGGTCCAGTGTCAGACACGGTGGAATTGCCAGGCAGACGGCCCAGTCTCAGACACGGTGGAATTACCAGACAGACGGGCCAGTGTCAGACACGGTGGAATTGCCAGACAGACGGTCCAGTGTCAGACACGGTGGAATTGCCAGGCTGACGGTCCAGTGTCAGACATGGTGGAATTGCCAGGCAGACGGTCCAGTGTCAGAGACGGTGGAATTACCAGACAGACGGTCCAGTGTCAGACACGGTGGAATTGCCAGACAGACGGCCCAGTGTCAGACATGGTGGAATTGCCAGACAGACGGCCCAGTGTCAGGCACGGTGGAATTACCAGACAGACGGTCCAGTGTCAGACATGGTGGAATTGCCAGACAGACGGTCCAGTATCAGACATGGTGGAATTGCCAGGCAGACGGCCCAGTGTCAGACACGGTGGAATTGCCAGACAGACGGTCCAGTGTCAGACACGGTGGAATTGCCAGGCAGACGGCCCAGTGTCAGACAGGGTGGAATTACCAGGCAGACGGTCCAGTGTCAGACATGGTGGAATTACCAGACAGACGGTCCAGTGTCAGACACGGTGGAATTGCCAGGCAGACGGCCCAGTCTCAGACACGGTGGAATTGCCAGGCAGACGGTCCAGTGTCAGACACGGTGTAATTGCCAGACAGACGGTTGAGTGTCAGACACGGTGGAATTGCCAGGCAGACGGTCCAGTGTCAGACACTGTGGAATTACCAGACAGACCGTCCAGTGTCAGACACGGTGGAATTACCAGACAGACGGTCCAGTGTCAGACATGGTGGAATTGCCAGGCAGACGGTCCAGTCTCAGACACGGTGGAATTACCAGACAGACGGTCCAGTGTCAGACACGGTGGAATTACCAGACAGAAGGTCCAGTGTCAGACATGGTGGAATTACCAGGCAGACGGTCCAGTGTCAGACACGGTGGAATTGCCAGACAGACGGTCCAGTCCCAGATACGGTGGAATTGCCAGACAGACGGTCCAGTGTCAGACATGGTGGAATTACCAGACAGACGGTCCAGTCTCAGACACGGTGGAATTGCCAGACAGACGGTCCAGTGTCAGACACGGTGGAATTGCCAGACAGACGGTCCAGTCTCAGACACGGTGGAATTACCAGGCAGACGGCCCAGTGTCAGACAGGGTGGAATTGCCAGGCAGACGGTCCAGTCTCAGGCACGGTGGAATTGCCAGACAGACGGTCCAGTGTCAGACATGGTGGAATTACCAGACAGACGGTCCAGTGTCAGACATGGTGGAATTGCCAGGCTGACGGCCCAGTGTCAGACAAGGTGGAATTGCCAGGCAGACGGTCCAGTGTCAGACACGGTGGAATTGCCAGAGAGACGGTCCAGTCACAGACACGGTGGAATTGCCAGACAGACGGTCCAGTCACAGACACGGTGGAATTACCAGACAGACGGTCCAGTGTCAGACACGGTGGAATTACCAGACAGACGGCCCAGTGTCAGACACGGTGGAATTGCCAGACAGACGGTCCAGTGTCAGACACGGTGGAGTTACCAGGCAGACGGTCCAGTCTCAGACATGGTGGAATTACCAGACAGACGGCCCAGTGTCAGACACGGTGGAATTGCCAGACAGACGGTCCAGTCACAGACACGGTGGAATTACCAGACAGACGGTCCAGTGTCAGACACGGTGCAATTACCAGGCAGACGGTCCAGTCACAGACACGGTGGAATTACCAGACAGACGGTCCAGTGTCAGACACGGTGGAATTACCAGACAGACTGTCCAGTGTCAGACACGGTGGAATTGCCAGACAGACGGTCCAGTCACAGACACGGTGGAATTACCAGACAGACGGTCCAGTGTCAGACACGGTGGAATTACCAGACAGACGGTCCAGTGTCAGACACGGTGGAATTACCAGACAGACGGTCCAGTGTCAGACACGGTGGAATTACCAGGCAGACGGTCCAGTGTCAGACATGGTGGAATTACCAGACAGACGGCCCAGTGTCCGACGCGGTGGAATTACCAGACAGACGGTCCAGTCTCAGACACGGTGGAATTGCCAGGCAGACGGTCCAGTCTCAGACACGGTGGAATTACCAGACAGACGGTCCAGTGTCAGACACGGTGGAATTACCAGACAGACGGTCCAGTGTCAGACGCGGTGGAATTACCAGACAGACGGCCCAGTGTCAGACACGGTGGAATTACCAGACAGACGGTCCAGTGTCAGACACGGTGGAATTGCCAGGCAGACGGTCCAGTGTCAGACACGGTGGAATTGCCAGGCAGACGCTCCAGTCTCAGACACGGTGGAATTACCAGGCAGACGGTCCAGTCTCAGACATTGTCGAATTGCCAGGCAGACGGTCCAGTGTCAGACACGGTGGAATTGCCAGGCAGACGGTCCAGTGTCAGACACGGTGGAATTACCAGACAGACGGTCCAGTGACAGACACGGTGGAATTGCCAGACAGACGGCCCAGTGTCAGACACGGTGGAATTACCAGACAGACGGTCCAGTGTCAGACATGGTGGAATTGCCAGGCTGACGGCCCAGTGTCAGACACGGTGGAATTGCCAGACAGACGGTCCAGTGTCAGACACGGTGGAATTACCAGACAGAAGGTCCAGTCTCAGACACGGTGGAATTGCCAGGCTGACGGCACAGTGTCAGACACGGTGGAATTGCCAGACAGGCGGTCCAGTGTCAGACACGGTGGAATTACCAGACAGACGGTCCAGTGTCAGACACGGTGGAATTACCAGGCAGACGGTCCAGTGTCAGACACGGTGGAATTACCAGACAGACGGTCCAGTCTCAGACACGGTGGAATTGCCAGGCTGACGGCCCAGTGTCAGACATGGTGGAATTGCCAGGCAGACGGTCCAGTGTCAGACATGGTGGAATTACCAGACAGACGGTCCAGTGTCAGACATGGTGGAATTGCCAGACAGACGGTCCAGTGTCAGACATGGTGGAATTACCAGACAGACGGTCCAGTGTCAGACATGGTGGAATTGCCAGGCTGACGGCCCAGTGTCAGACACGGTGGAATTGCCAGACAGACGGTCCAGTGTCAGACACGGTGGAATTACCAGACAGACGGTCCAGTCTCAGACACGGTGGAATTGCCAGGCTGACGGCCCAGTGTCAGACACGGTGGAATTGCCAGGCAGACGGTCCAGTGTCAGACACGGTGGAATTACCAGGCAGACGGTCCAGTGTCAGACACGGTGGAATTGCCAGGCAGACGGTCCAGTGTCAGACACGGTGGAATTCCCAGACAGACGGTCCAGTGTCAGACATGGTGGAATTGCCAGGCAGACGGTCCAGTCTCAGACATGGTGGAATTGCCAGGCAGACGGTCCAGTGTCAGACACGGTGGAATTACCAGACAGACGGCCCAGTGTCAGACACGGTGGAATTACCAGACAGACGGTCCAGTGTCAGACACGGTGGAATTACCAGACAGACGGTCCAGTCTCAGACATTGTGGAATTGCCAGGCAGACGGTCCAGTGTCAGACACGGTGGAATTGCCAGACAGACGGTCCAGTGTCAGACACGGTGGAATTGCCAGGCAGACGGTCCAGTCTCAGACACGGTGGAATTACCAGACAGACGGCCCAGTGTCAGACATGGTGGAATTACCAGGTAGACGGCCCAGTGTCAGACACGGTGGAATTACCAGACAGACGGTCCAGTGTCAGACATGGTGGAATTACCAGGCAGACGGTCCAGTCTCAGACACGGTGGAATTACCAGACAGACGGTCCAGTATCAGACACGGTGGAATTGCCAGACAGACGGTCCAGTCTCAGACATGGTGGAATTGACAGGCAGACGGTCCAGTGTCAGACACGGTGGAATTGCCAGACAGACGGTCCAGTATCAGACATGGTGGAATTACCAGACAGACGGTCCAGTGTCAGACACGGTGGAATTGCCAGACAGACGGTCCAGTGTCAGACATGGTGGAATTACCAGACAGACGGTCCAGTGTCAGACACGGTGGAATTGCCAGACAGACGGTCCAGTGTCAGACATGGTGGAATTACCAGACAGACGGTCCAGTGTCAGACACGGTGGAATTGCCCGGCAGACGGTCCAGTCTCAGACACGGTGGAATTGCCAGACAGACAGCCCAGTGTCAGACACGGTGGAATTACCAGGCAGACGGTCCAGTCTCAGACACGGTGGAATTGCCAGGCTGACGGTCCAGTGTCAGACACGGTGGAATTGCCAGACAGACGGCCCAGTGTCAGACACGGTGGAATTACCAGACAGACGGTCCAGTGTCAGACACGGTGGAATTGCCCGGCAGACGGTCCAGTCTCAGACACGGTGGAATTGCCAGACAGACAGCCCAGTGTCAGACACGGTGGAATTACCAGGCAGACGGTCCAGTCTCAGACACGTTGGAATTGCCAGGCTGACGGTCCAGTGTCAGACACGGTGGAATTGCCAGACAGACGGCCCAGTGTCAGACACGGTGGAATTACCAGGCAGACGGCCCAGTCTCAGACACGGTGGAATTACCAGACAGACGGGCCAGTGTCAGACATGGTGGAATTACCAGGCTGACGGTCCAGTGTCAGACATGGTGGAATTGCCAGGCAGACGGTCCAGTCTCAGACACGGTGGAATTGCCAGACAGACGGCCCAGTGTCAGACACGGTGGAATTACCAGACAGACGGTCCAGTGTCAGACACGGTGGAATTGCCAGACAGACGGCCCAGTGTCAGACATGGTGGAATTGCCAGGCAGACGGTCCGGTCTCAGACACGGTGGAATTGCCAGACAGACGGCCCAGTGTCAGACACGGTGGAATTGCCAGACAGACGGTCCAGTATCAGACATGGTGGAATTGCCAGGCAGACGGCCCAGTGTCAGACACGGTGGAATTGCCAGACAGACGGTGCAGTGTCAGACACGGTGGAATTGCCAGGCAGACGGCCCAGTGTCAGACTGGGTGGAATTACCAGGCAGACGGTCCAGTGTCAGACACGGTGGAATTACCAGACAGACGGTCCAGTGTCAGACACGGTGGAATTACCAGACAGACGGTCCAGTGTCAGACACGGTGGAATTGCCAGGCAGACGGCCCAGTCTCAGACACGGTGGAATTGCCAGGCAGGCGGTCCAGTGTCAGACACGGTGGAATTGCCAGACAGACGGTCCAGTGTCAGACACGGTGGAATTGCCAGGCAGACGGTCCAGTGTCAGACACGGTGGAATTGCCAGACAGACGGTCCAGTGTCAGACACGGTGGAATTACCAGACAGACGGTCCAGTGTCAGACACGGTGGAATTACCAGGCAGACGGTCCAGTGTCAGACACGGTGGAATTGCCAGACAGACGGTCCAGTGTCAGACACGGTGGAATTGCCAGACAGACGGTCCAGTGTCAGACACGGTGGAATTGCCAGACAGACGGTCCAGTGTCAGACACGGTGGAATTGCCAGACAGACGGTCCAGTGTCAGACATGGTGGAATTACCAGGCAGACAGCCCAGTGTCAGACACGGTTTAATTGCCAGGCAGACGGTCCAGTGTCAGACACGGTGGAATTGCCAGGCAGACGGTCCAGTGTCAGACACGGTGGAATTACCAGACAGACGGTCCAGTGTCAGACACGGTGGAATTGCCAGACAGACGGTGCAGTGTCAGACACGGTGGAATTGCCAGACAGGCGGCCCAGTGTCAGACATGGTGGAATTACCAGACAGACCGTCCAGTGTCAGACACGGTGGAATTACCAGACAGACGGTCCAGTGTCAGACATGGTGGAATTGCCAGGCAGACGGTCCAGTCTCAGACACGGTGGAATTACCAGACAGACGGTCCAGTGACAGACATGGTGGAATTGCCAGACAGACGGTCCAGTGTCAGACACGGTGGAATTGCCAGACAGACGGTCCAGTGTCAGACACGGTGAAATTGCCAGACAGACGGTCCAGTGTCAGAAATGGTGGAATTGCCAGACAGGCCGTCCAGTGTCAGACATGGTGGAATTACCAGACAGACGGTCCAGTGTCAGACATGGTGGAATTGCCAGACAGCCGGTCCAGTGTCAGACACGGTGGAATTGCCAGGCAGACGGCCCAGTGTCAGACACGGTGGAATTGCCAGGCAGACGGTCCAGTGTCAGACATCGTGGAATTACCAGACAGACGGTCCAGTCTCAGACATTGTGGAATTGCCAGGCAGACGGTCCAGTGTCAGACATGGTGGAATTACCAGGCAGACGGTCCAGTGTCAGACAGGGTGGAATTGCCAGACAGACGGTCCAGTGTCAGACACGGTGGAATTGCCAGGCAGACGGCCCAGTGTCAGACACGGTGGAATTGCCAGACAGACGGTCCAGTGTCAGACACGGTGGAATTACCAGACAGACGGTCCAGTGTCAGACATGGTGGAATTACCAGACAGACGGTCCAGTGTCAGACACGGTGGAATTGCCAGACAGACGGTCCAGTGTCAGACACGGTGGAATTACCAGACAGACGGTCCAGTGTCAGACACGGTGGAATTACCAGACAGACGGTCCAGTGTCAGACACGGTGGAATTGCCAGGCAGACGGCCCAGTCTCAGACACGGTGGAATTGCCAGGCAGGCGGTCCAGTGTCAGACACGGTGGAATTGCCAGACAGACGGTCCAGTGTCAGACACGGTGGAATTGCCAGGCAGACGGTCCAGTGTCAGACACGGTGGAATTGCCAGACAGACGGTCCAGTGTCAGACACGGTGGAATTACCAGACAGACGGTCCAGTGTCAGACACGGTGGAATTACCAGGCAGACGGTCCAGTGTCAGACACGGTGGAATTGCCAGACAGACGGTCCAGTGTCAGACACGGTGGAATTGCCAGACAGACGGTCCAGTGTCAGACACGGTGGAATTGCCAGACAGACGGTCCAGTGTCAGACACGGTGGAATTGCCAGACAGACGGTCCAGTGTCAGACATGGTGGAATTACCAGGCAGACAGCCCAGTGTCAGACACGGTTTAATTGCCAGGCAGACGGTCCAGTGTCAGACACGGTGGAATTGCCAGGCAGACGGTCCAGTGTCAGACACGGTGGAATTGCCAGGCAGACGGTCCAGTGTCAGACACGGTGGAATTACCAGACAGACGGTCCAGTGTCAGACACGGTGGAATTGCCAGACAGACGGTGCAGTGTCAGACACGGTGGAATTGCCAGACAGGCGGCCCAGTGTCAGACATGGTGGAATTACCAGACAGACCGTCCAGTGTCAGACACGGTGGAATTACCAGACAGACGGTCCAGTGTCAGACATGGTGGAATTGCCAGGCAGACGGTCCAGTCTCAGACACGGTGGAATTACCAGACAGACGGTCCAGTGACAGACATGGTGGAATTGCCAGACAGACGGTCCAGTGTCAGACACGGTGGAATTGCCAGACAGACGGTCCAGTGTCAGACACGGTGAAATTGCCAGACAGACGGTCCAGTGTCAGAAATGGTGGAATTGCCAGACAGGCCGTCCAGTGTCAGACATGGTGGAATTACCAGACAGACGGTCCAGTGTCAGACATGGTGGAATTGCCAGACAGCCGGTCCAGTGTCAGACACGGTGGAATTGCCAGGCAGACGGCCCAGTGTCAGACACGGTGGAATTGCCAGGCAGACGGTCCAGTGTCAGACATCGTGGAATTACCAGACAGACGGTCCAGTCTCAGACATTGTGGAATTGCCAGGCAGACGGTCCAGTGTCAGACATGGTGGAATTACCAGGCAGACGGTCCAGTGTCAGACAGGGTGGAATTGCCAGACAGACGGTCCAGTGTCAGACACGGTGGAATTGCCAGGCAGACGGCCCAGTGTCAGACACGGTGGAATTGCCAGACAGACGGTCCAGTGTCAGACACGGTGGAATTACCAGACAGACGGTCCAGTGTCAGACATGGTGGAATTACCAGACAGACGGTCCAGTGTCAGACACGGTGGAATTGCCAGACAGACGGTCCAGTGTCAGACATGGTGGAATTACCAGACAGACGGTCCAGTGTCAGACACGGTGGAATTACCAGACAGCCGGTCCAATGTCAGACATGGTGGACTTACCAGGCAGACGGTCCAGTGTCAGACATGGTGGAATTACCAGACAGACGGTCCAATGTCAGACATGGTGGACTTACCAGACAGACGGTCCAGTGTCAGACACGGTGGAATTGCCAGGCAGACGGTCCAGTGTCAGACACGGTGGAATTGCCAGGCAGACGGTCCAGTGTCAGACACGGTGGAATTGCCAGACAGACGGTCAAGTCTCAGACACGGTGGAATTACCAGGCAGACGGTCCAGTGTCAGACACGGTGGAATTGCCAGGCAGACGGTCCAGTCTCAGACACGGTGGAATTGCCAGACAGACGGTCCAGTCTCAGACATGGTGGAATTGCCAGGCAGACGGTCCAGTGTCAGACATGGTGGAATTGCCAGACAGACGGCCCAGTGTCAGACACGGTGGAATTGCCAGACAGACGGGCCAGTGTCAGACATGGTGGAATTGCCAGACAGACGGTCCAGTTTCAGACATGGTGGAATTGCCAGGCTGACGGTCCAGTGTCAGACATGGTGGAATTGCCAGGCAGACGGTCCAGTGTCAGACATGGTGGAATTACCAGACAGACGGTCCAGTCTCAGACATGGTGGAATTACCAGACAGACGGTCCAGTGTCAGACATGGTGGAATTGCCAGGCAGACGGTCCATTGTCAGACATGGTGGAATTACCAGACAGACGGTCCAGTCTCAGACATGGTGGAATTACCAGACAGACGGTCCAGTGTCAGACATGGTGGAATTGCCAGGCAGACGGTCCAGTGTCAGACACGGTGGAATTGCCAGGCAGGCGGTCCAGTGTCAGACATGGTGGAATTGCCAGGCAGACGGTCCAGTCTCAGACATGGTGGAATTGCCAGACAGACGGTCCAGTGTCAGACACGGTGGAATTACCAGACAGACGGTCCAGTGTCAGACACGGTGGAATTACCAGACAGACGGTCCAGTGTCAGACACGGTGGAATTGCCAGACAGACGGTCCAGTGTCAGACATGGTGGAATTACCAGACAGACGGTCCAGTGTCAGACACGGTGGAATTGCCAGACAGACGGTCCAGTGTCAGACACGGTGGAATTGCCAGACAGACGGCCCAGTCTCAGACACGGTGGAATTACCAGACAGACGGTCCAGTGTCATACATGGTGGAATTGCCAGGCTGACGGTCCAATGTCAGACACGGTGGAATTGCCAGACAGACGGTCCAGTGTCAGACATGGTGGAATTGCCAGGCAGACGGTCCAGTCTCAGACACGGTGGAATTACCAGACAGACGGTCCAGTGTCAGACATGGTGGAATTGCCAGACAGACGGTCCAGTGTCAGACATGGTGGAATTGCCAGTCAGACGGTCCAGTGTCAGACACGGTGGAATTGCCAGGCTGACGGTCCAGTCTCAGACACGGTGGAATTGCCAGGCAGACGGTCCAGTCTCAGACATGGTGGAATTACCAGACAGACGGTCCAGTGTCAGACACGGTGGAATTACCAGACAGACGGTCCAGTGTCAGACACGGTGGAATTACCAGGCAGACGGTCCAGTGTCAGACACGGTGGAATTACCAGACAGACGGTCCAGTGTCAGACACGGTGGAATTACCAGGCAGACGGTCCAGTGTCAGACACGGTGGAATTACCAGACAGACGGTCCAGTGTCAGACACGGTGGAATTGCCAGACAGACGGTCCAGTGTCAGACACGGTGGAATTACCAGACAGACGGTCCAGTGTCAGACACGGTGGAATTGCCAGACAGACGGTCCAGTGTCAGACACGGTGGAATTGCCAGACAGACGGCCCAGTGTCAGACACGGTGGAATTACCAGACAGACGGTCCAGTGTCAGACACGGTGGAATTACCAGACAGACAGTCCAGTGTCACACACGGTGGAATTGCCAGACAGACGGTCCAGTGTCAGACATGGTGGAATTACCAGGCAGACGGTCCAGTGTCAGACACGGTGGAATTGCCAGACAGACGGTCCAGTGTCAGACACGGTGGAATTGCCAGACAGACGGTCCAGTGTCAGACACGGTGGAATTGCCAGATAGACGGTCCAGTCTTAGACACGGTGGAATTGCCAGACAGACGGTCCAGTCTCAGACATGGTGGAATTACCAGGCAGACGGTCCAGTGTCAGACACGGTGGAATTGCCAGACAGACGGTCCAGTGTCAGACACGGTGGAATTGCCAGACAGACGGTCCAGTGTCAGACACGGTGGAATTGCCAGATAGACGGTCCAGTCTCAGACACGGTGGAATTGCCAGACAGACGGTCCAGTCTCAGACACGGTGGAATTACCAGGCAGACGGTCCAGTGTCAGACATGGTGGAATTACCAGGCAGACGGTCCAGTCTCAGACACGGTGGAATTGCCAGAAAGACGGTCCAGTGTCAGACACGGTGGAATTACCAGGCAGACGGTCCAGTCTCAGACACGGTGGAATTGCCAGACAGACGGTCCAGTGTCAGACATGGTGGAATTGCCAGACAGACGGTCCAGTGTCAGACACGGTGGAAGTGCCAGACAGACGGTCCAGTCTCAGACACGGTGGAATTGCCAGGCAGACGGTCCAGTGTCAGACACGGTGGAATTGCCAGACAGACGGTCCAGTATCAGACATGGTGGAATTACCAGACAGACGGTCCAGTGTCAGACACGGTGGAATTGCCAGACAGACGGTCCAGTGTCAGACATGGTGGAATTACCAGACAGAGGGTCCAGTGTCAGACACGGTGGAATTGCCAGACAGACGGTCCAGTATCAGACATGGTGGAATTACCAGACAGACGGTCCAGTGTCAGACACGGTGGAATTGCCAGACAGACGGTCCAGTGTCAGACATGGTTGAATTACCAGACAGACGGTCCAGTGTCAGACATGGTGGAATTGCCAGGCAGACGGTCCAGTGTCAGACATGGTGGAATTACCAGACAGACGGTCCAGTGTCAGACACGGTGGAATTGCCAGACCGACGGTCCAGTATCAGACATGGTGGAATTACCAGACAGACGGTCCAGTGTCAGACACGGTGGAATTGCCAGACAGACGGTCCAGTGTCAGACATGGTGGAATTGCCAGACAGACGGTCCAGTGTCTGACATGGTGGAATTACCAGACAGACGGTCCAGTGTCAGACACGGTGGAATTGCCAGGCAGACGGCCCAGTCTCAGACACGGTGGAATTACCAGACAGACGGGCCAGTGTCAGACACGGTGGAATTGCCAGACAGACGGTCCAGTGTCAGACACGGTGGAATTGCCAGGCTGACGGTCCAGTGTCAGACATGGTGGAATTGCCAGGCAGACGGTCCAGTGTCAGACACGGTGGAATTACCAGACAGACGGTCCAGTGTCAGACACGGTGGAATTGCCAGACAGACGGCCCAGTGTCAGACATGGTGGAATTGCCAGACAGACGGCCCAGTGTCAAGCACGGTGGAATTACCAGACAGACGGTCCAGTGTCAGACATGGTGGAATTGCCAGACAGACGGTCCAGTATCAGACATGGTGGAATTGCCAGGCAGACGGCCCAGTGTCAGACACGGTGGAATTGCCAGACAGACGGTCCAGTGTCAGACACGGTGGAATTGCCAGGCAGACGGCCCAGTGTCAGACAGGGTGGAATTACCAGGCAGACGGTCCAGTGTCAGACATGGTGGAATTACCAGACAGACGGTCCAGTGTCAGACACGGTGGAATTGCCAGGCAGACGGCCCAGTCTCAGACACGGTGGAATTGCCAGGCAGACGGTCCAGTGTCAGACACGGTGGAATTGCCAGGCAGACGGTCCAGTGTCAGACACTGTGGAATTACCAGACAGACCGTCCAGTGTCAGACACGGTGGAATTACCAGACAGACGGTCCAGTGTCAGACATGGTGGAATTGCCAGGCAGACGGTCCAGTCTCAGACACGGTGGAATTACCAGACAGACGGTCCAGTGTCAGACACGGTGGAATTACCAGACAGACGGTCCAGTGTCAGACACGGTGGAATTACCAGGCTGACGGTCCAGTGTCAGACACGGTGGAATTGCCAGAGAGACGGTCCAGTGTCAGACACGGTGGAATTACCAGACAGACGGTCCAGTGTCAGACACGGTGGAATTACCAGACAGACGGTCCAGTATCAGTCACGGTGGAATTACCAGACAGACGGTCCAGTCACAGACACGGTGGAATTGCCAGACAGACGGTCCAGTCACAGACACGGTGGAATTACCAGACAGACGGTCCAGTGTCAGACACGGTGGAATTACCAGACAGACGGCCCAGTGTCAGACACGGTGGAATTGCCAGACAGACGGTCCAGTGTCAGACACGGTGGAATTACCAGGCAGACGGTCCAGTCTCAGACATGGTGGAATTACCAGACAGACGGCCCAGTGTCAGACACGGTGGAATTGCCAGACAGACGGTCCAGTCACAGACACGGTGGAATTACCAGACAGACGGTCCAGTGTCAGACACGGTGGAATTACCAGGCAGACGGTCCAGTGTCAGACACGGTGGAATTACCAGACAGACGGTCCAGTGTCAGACACGGTGGAATTACCAGACAGACGGTCCAGTGTCAGACACGGTGGAATTACCAGGCAGACGGTCCAGTGTCAGACATGGTGGAATTACCTGACAGACGGCCCAGTGTCAGACGCGGTGGAATTACCAGACAGACGGTCCAGTGTCAGACACGGTGGAATTGCCAGGCAGACGGTCCAGTCTCAGACACGGTGGAATTACCAGACAGACGGTCCAGTGTCAGACACGGTGGAATTACCAGACAGACGGTCCAGTGTCAGACGCGGTGGAATTACCAGACAGACGGCCCAGTGTCAGACACGGTGGAATTACCAGACAGACGGTCCAGTGTCAGACACGGTGGAATTGCCAGGCAGACGGTCCAGTGTCAGACACGGTGGAATTGCCAGGCAGACGCTCCAGTCTCAGACACGGTGGAATTACCAGGCAGACGGTCCAGTCTCAGACATTGTCGAATTGCCAGGCAGACGGTCCAGTGTCAGACACGGTGGAATTGCCAGGCAGACGGTCCAGTGTCAGACACGGTGGAATTACCAGACAGACCGTCCAGTGACAGACACGGTGGAATTACCAGACAGACGGTCCAGTGTCAGACATGGTGGAATTGCCAGGCTGACGGCCCAGTGTCAGACACGGTGGAATTGCCAGACAGACGGTCCAGTGTCAGACACGGTGGAATTACCAGACAGACGGTCCAGTCTCAGACACGGTGGAATTGCCAGGCTGACGGCCCAGTGTCAGACACGGTGGAATTGCCAGACAGGCGGTCCAGTGTCAGACACGGTGGAATTACCAGACAGACGGTCCAGTGTCAGACACGGTGGAATTGCCAGACAGACGGTCCAGTGTCAGACACGGTGGAATTACCAGGCAGACGGTCCAGTGTCAGACACGGTGGAATTACCAGACAGACGGTCCAGTCTCAGACACGGTGGAATTGCCAGGCTGACGGCCCAGTGTCAGACACGGTGGAATTGCCAGACAGGCGGTCCAGTGTCAGACACGGTGGAATTACCAGACAGACGGTCCAGTGTCAGACACGGTGGAATTGCCAGACAGACGGTCCAGTGTCAGACACGGTGGAATTACCAGGCAGACGGTCCAGTGTCAGACACGGTGGAATTACCAGACAGACGGTACAGTCTCAGACACGGTGGAATTGCCAGGCTGACGGCCCAGTGTCAGACATGGTGGAATTGCCAGGCAGACGGTCCAGTGTCAGACATTGTGGAATTACCAGACAGACGGTCCAGTGTCAGACATGGTGGAATTGCCAGTCAGACGGTCCAGTGTCAGACATGGTGGAATTACCAGACAGATGGTCCAGTGTCAGACATGGTGCAATTGCCAGGCTGACGGCCCAGTGTCAGACATGGTGGAATTGCCAGACAGACGGTCCAGTGTCAGACACGGTGGAATTACCAGACAGACGGTCCAGTCTCAGACACGGTGGAATTGCCAGGCTGACGGCCCAGTGTCAGACACGGTGGAATTACCAGACAGACGGTCCAGTCTCAGACACGGTGGAATTGCCAGGCTGACGGCCCAGTGTCAGACACGGTGGAATTGCCAGACAGACGGCCCAGTGTCAGACACGGTGGAATTGCCAGACAGACGGCCCAGTGTCAGACAGGGTGGAATTGCCAGGCAGACGGTCCAGTGTCAGACATGGTGGAATTACCAGACAGACGGTCCAGTGTCAGACATGGTGGAATTGCCAGGCTGACGGCCCAGTGTCAGACAAGGTGGAATTGCCAGACAGACGGTCCAGTCTCAGACATGGTGGAATTGCCAGACAGACGGTCCAGTGTCAGACACGGTGGAATTGCTAGACAGACGGTCCAGTGTCAGACAGGGTGGAATTACCAGGCAGACGGTCCAGTGTCAGACACGGTGGAATTACCAGGCAGACGGTCCAGTGTCAGACACGGTGGAATTACCAGACAGACGGTCCAGTGTCAGACACGGTGGAATTGCCAGACAGACGGTCCAGTCTCAGACACGGTGGAATTGCCAGGCAGACGGTCCAGTGTCAGGCACGGTGGAATTACCAGACAGACGGCCCAGTGTCAGACACGGTGGAATTACCAGACAGACGGTCCAGTGTCAGGCACGGTGGAATTACCAGACAGACGGCCCAGTCTCAGACACGGTGGAATTGCCAGACAGACGGCCCAGTGTCAGACACGGTGGAATTACCAGGCAGACGGTCCAGTGTCAGACATGGTGGAATTGCGAGGCAGACGGTCCAGTGTCAGACACGGTGGAATTGCCAGGCAGACGGTCCAGTGTCAGACATGGTGGAATTATCAGACAGACGGTCCAGTCTCAGACACGGTGGAATTGCCAGACAGACGGTCCAGTGTCAGACACGGTGGAATTACCAGGCAGACGGTCCAGTCTCAGACACGGTGGAATTGCCAGACAGACGGCCCAGTGTCAGACACGGTGGAATTACCAGGCAGACGGTCCAGTGTCAGACATGGTGGAATTGCCAGACAGACGGTCCAGTGTCAGACACGGTGGAATTACCAGGCAGACGGTCCAGTCTCAGTCATGGTGGAATTGCCAGACAGACGGTCCAGTGTCAGACACGGTGGAATTACCAGACAGACGGTCCAGTGTCAGACATGGTGGAATTACCAGACAGACGGTCCAGTGTCAGACATGGTGGAATTACCAGGCAGACGGTCCAGTGTCAGACATGGTGGAATTGCCAGGCAGACGGTCCAGTGTCAGACACGGTGGAATTGCCAGGCAGACGGTCCAGTGTCAGACACGGTGGAATTGCCAGACAGACGGTCCAGTCTCAGACATGGTGGAATTGCCAGGCAGACGGTCCAGTGTCAGACATGGTGGAATTACCAGACAGACGGTCCGGTCTCAGACATGGTGGAATTACCAGACAGACGGTCCAGTGTCAGACACGGTGGAATTACCAGACAGACGGTCCAGTCTCAGACACGGTGGAATTGCCAGACAGACGGTCCAGTGTCAGACACGGTGGAATTGCCAGACAGACGGTCCAGTGTCAGACACGGTGGAATTGCCAGGCAGACGGCCCAGTGTCAGACATGGTGGAATTGCCAGGCAGACAGTCCAGTGTCAGACATGGTGGAATTACCAGACAGACGGCCCAGTGTCAGACACGGTGGAATTGCCAGACAGACGGGCCAGTGTCAGACATGGTGGAATTGCCAGACAGACGGTCCAGTTTCAGACATGGTGGAATTGCCAGGCTGACGGTCCAGTGTCAGACATGGTGGAATTACCAGACAGACGGCCCAGTGTCAGACATGGTGGAATTACCAGACAGACGGTCCAGTCTCAGACATGGTGGAATTGCCAGGCAGACGGTCCAGTGTCAGACAAGGTGGAATTACCAGACAGACGGTCCAGTGTCAGACACGGTGGAATTACCAGACAGACGGTCCAGTGTCAGACACGGTGGAATTACCAGACAGACGGTCCAGTGTCAGACACGGTGGAATTACCAGGCAGACGGTCCAGTGTCAGACACGGTGGAATTGCCAGACAGACGGTCCAGTGTCAGACACGGTGGAATTGCCAGGCAGACGGTCCAGTGTCAGACACGGTGGAATTGCCAGACAGACGGTCCAGTGTCAGACACGGTGGAATTGCCAGACAGACGGTCCAGTGTCAGACATGGTGGAATTACCAGGCAGACGGCCCAGTGTCAGACACGGTTTAATTGCCAGGCAGACGGTCCAGTGTCAGACACGGTGGAATTGCCAGGCAGACGGTCCAGTGTCAGACACGGTGGAATTGCCAGGCAGACGGTCCAGTGTCAGACACGGTGGAATTACCAGACAGACGGTCCAGTGTCAGACACGGTGGAATTGCCAGACAGACGGTCCAGTGTCAGACACGGTGGAATTGCCAGACAGACGGCCCAGTGTCAGACACGGTGGAATTGCCAGACAGACGGCCCAGTGTCAGACAGGGTGGAATTGCCAGGCAGACGGTCCAGTGTCAGACATGGTGGAATTACCAGACAGACGGTCCAGTGTCAGACATGGTGGAATTGCCAGGCTGACGGCCCAGTGTCAGACAAGGTGGAATTGCCAGACAGACGGTCCAGTCTCAGACATGGTGGAATTGCCAGACAGACGGTCCAGTGTCAGACACGGTGGAATTGCTAGACAGACGGTCCAGTGTCAGACAGGGTGGAATTACCAGGCAGACGGTCCAGTGTCAGACACGGTGGAATTACCAGGCAGACGGTCCAGTGTCAGACACGGTGGAATTACCAGACAGACGGTCCAGTGTCAGACACGGTGGAATTGCCAGACAGACGGTCCAGTCTCAGACACGGTGGAATTGCCAGGCAGACGGTCCAGTGTCAGGCACGGTGGAATTACCAGACAGACGGCCCAGTGTCAGACACGGTGGAATTACCAGACAGACGGTCCAGTGTCAGACACGGTGGAATTATCAGACAGACGGTCCAGTCTCAGACACGGTGGAATTGCCAGACAGACGGCCCAGTGTCAGACACGGTGGAATTACCAGGCAGACGGTCCAGTGTCAGACATGGTGGAATTGCGAGGCAGACGGTCCAGTGTCAGACACGGTGGAATTGCCAGGCAGACGGTCCAGTGTCAGACATGGTGGAATTATCAGACAGACGGTCCAGTCTCAGACACGGTGGAATTGCCAGACAGACGGTCCAGTGTCAGACACGGTGGAATTACCAGGCAGACGGTCCAGTCTCAGACACGGTGGAATTGCCAGGCAGACGGTCCAGTGTCAGACACGGTGGAATTGCCAGGCAGACGGTCCAGTGTCAGACATGGTGGAATTACCAGACAGACGGTCCAGTCTCAGACATTGTGGAATTACCAGACAGACGGTCCAGTGTCAGACATGGTGGAATTGCCAGACAGACGGTCCAGTCTCAGACACGGTGGAATTGCCAGGCAGACGGTCCAGTGTCAGACATGGTGGAATTACCAGACAGACGGTCCAGTCTCAGACATTGTGGAATTACCAGACAGACGGTCCAGTGTCAGACATGGTGGAATTGCCAGACAGACGGTCCAGTCTCAGACACGGTGGAATTACCAGACAGACGGTCCAGTCTCAGACACGGTGGAATTACCAGGCAGACGGCCCAGTCTCAGACACGGTGGAATTGCCAGGCAGACGGTCCAGTGTCAGACATGGTGGAATTACCAGACAGACGGTCCAGTCTCAGACACGGTGGAATTGCCAGGCAGACGGTCCAGTGTCAGACATGGTGGAATTACCAGACAGACGGTCCAGTCTCAGACATTGTGGAATTGCCAGGCAGACGGTCCAGTGTCAGACATGGTGGAATTACCAGGCAGACGGCCCAGTGTCAGACACGGTGGAATTACCAGACAGACGGTCCAGTCTCAGACACGGTGGAATTACCAGACAGACGGTCCAGTATCAGACACGGTGGAATTACCAGGCAGACGGCCCAGTGTCAGACACGGTGGAATTGCCAGGCAGACGGTCCAGTGTCAGCCATGGTGGAATTACCAGGCAGACGGCCCAGTGTCAGACACGGTGGAATTGCCAGACAGACGGTCCAGTGTCAGACACGGTGGAATTGCCAGACAGACGGTCCAGTGTCAGACACGGTGGAATTACCAGGCAGACGGTCCAGTCTCAGTCATGGTGGAATTGCCAGACAGACGGTCCAGTGTCAGACACGGTGGAATTACCAGACAGACGGCCCAGTGTCAGACACGGTGGAATTACCAGACAGACGGTCCAGTGTCAGACACGGTGGAATTATCAGACAGACGGTCCAGTCTCAGACACGGTGGAATTGCCAGACAGACGGCCCAGTGTCAGACACGGTGGAATTACCAGGCAGACGGTCCAGTGTCAGACATGGTGGAATTGCGAGGCAGACGGTCCAGTGTCAGACACGGTGGAATTGCCAGGCAGACGGTCCAGTGTCAGACACGGTGGAATTGCCAGGCAGATGGTCCAGTGTCAGACACGGTGGAATTACCAGACAGACGGTCCAGTGTCAGACACGGTGGAATTATCAGACAGACGGTCCAGTCTCAGACACGGTGGAATTGCCAGACAGACGGTCCAGTGTCAGACACGGTGGAATTACCAGGCAGACGGTCCAGTCTCAGACACGGTGGAATTGCCAGGCAGACGGTCCAGTGTCAGACACGGTGGAATTGCCAGGCAGACGGTCCAGTGTCAGACATGGTGGAATTACCAGACAGACGGTCCAGTCTCAGACATTGTGGAATTACCAGACAGACGGTCCAGTGTCAGACATGGTGGAATTGCCAGACAGACGGTCCAGTCTCAGACACGGTGGAATTGCCAGGCAGACGGTCCAGTGTCAGACATGGTGGAATTACCAGACAGACGGTCCAGTCTCAGACATTGTGGAATTACCAGACAGACGGTCCAGTGTCAGACATGGTGGAATTGCCAGACAGACGGTCCAGTCTCAGACACGGTGGAATTACCAGACAGACGGTCCAGTCTCAGACACGGTGGAATTACCAGGCAGACGGCCCAGTCTCAGACACGGTGGAATTGCCAGGCAGACGGTCCAGTGTCAGACATGGTGGAATTACCAGACAGACGGTCCAGTCTCAGACACGGTGGAATTGCCAGGCAGACGGTCCAGTGTCAGACATGGTGGAATTACCAGACAGACGGTCCAGTCTCAGACATTGTGGAATTGCCAGGCAGACGGTCCAGTGTCAGACATGGTGGAATTACCAGGCAGACGGCCCAGTGTCAGACACGGTGGAATTACCAGACAGACGGTCCAGTCTCAGACATGGTGGAATTACCAGACAGACGGTCCAGTATCAGACACGGTGGAATTACCAGGCAGACGGCCCAGTGTCAGACACGGTGGAATTGCCAGGCAGACGGTCCAGTGTCAGCCATGGTGGAATTACCAGGCAGACGGCCCAGTGTCAGACACGGTGGAATTGCCAGACAGACGGTCCAGTGTCAGACACGGTGGAATTGCCAGACAGACGGTCCAGTGTCAGACATGGTGGAATTACCAGGCAGACGGTCCAGTCTCAGTCATGGTGGAATTGCCAGACAGACGGTCCAGTGTCAGACACGGTGGAATTACCAGACAGACGGTCCAGTGTCAGACATGGTGGAATTACCAGACAGACGGTCCAGTGTCAGACATGGTGGAATTACCAGGCAGACGGTCCAGTGTCAGACATGGTGGAATTGCCAGGCAGACGGTCCAGTGTCAGACACGGTGGAATTGCCAGGCAGACGGTCCAGTGTCAGACACGGTGGAATTGCCAGACAGACGGTCCAGTCTCAGACATGGTGGAATTGCCAGGCAGACGGCCCAGTGTCAGACACGGTGGAATTGCCAGACAGACGGTCCAGTGTCAGACACGGTGGAATTGCCAGACAGACGGCCCAGTGTCAGACACGGTGGAATTGCCAGACAGACGGTCCAGTGTCAGACACGGTGGAATTACCAGGCAGACGGTCCAGTGTCAGACACGGTGGAATTGCCAGACAGACGGTCCAGTGTCAGACACGGTGGAATTGCCAGACAGACGGTCCAGTGTCAGACACGGTGGAATTGCCAGACAGACGGTCCAGTGTCAGACACGGTGGAATTGCCAGACAGACGGTCCAGTGTCAGACATGGTGGAATTACCAGGCAGACGGCCCAGTGTCAGACACGGTTTAATTGCCAGGCAGACGGTCCAGTGTCAGACACGGTGGAATTGCCAGGCAGACGGTCCAGTGTCAGACACGGTGGAATTGCCAGGCAGACGGTCCAGTGTCAGACACGGTGGAATTACCAGACAGACGGTCCAGTGTCAGACACGGTGGAATTGCCAGACAGACGGTCCAGTGTCAGACACGGTGGAATTGCCAGACAGACGGCCCAGTGTCAGACACGGTGGAATTGCCAGACAGACGGCGCAGTGTCAGACAGGGTGGAATTGCCAGGCAGACGGTCCAGTGTCAGACATGGTGGAATTACCAGACAGACGGTCCAGTGTCAGACATGGTGGAATTGCCAGGCTGACGGCCCAGTGTCAGACAAGGTGGAATTGCCAGACAGACGGTCCAGTCTCAGACATGGTGGAATTGCCAGACAGACGGTCCAGTGTCAGACACGGTGGAATTGCTAGACAGACGGTCCAGTGTCAGACAGGGTGGAATTACCAGGCAGACGGTCCAGTGTCAGACACGGTGGAATTACCAGGCAGACGGTCCAGTGTCAGACACGGTGGAATTACCAGACAGACGTTCCAGTGTCAGACACGGTGGAATTGCCAGACAGACGGTCCAGTCTCAGACACGGTGGAATTGCCAGGCAGACGGTCCAGTGTCAGGCACGGTGGAATTACCAGACAGACGGCCCAGTGTCAGACACGGTGGAATTACCAGACAGACGGTCCAGTGTCAGGCACGGTGGAATTACCAGACAGACGGCCCAGTCTCAGACACGGTGGAATTGCCAGACAGACGGCCCAGTGTCAGACACTGTGGAATTACCAGGCAGACGGTCCAGTGTCAGACATGGTGGAATTGCGAGGCAGACGGTCCAGTGTCAGACACGGTGGAATTGCCAGGCAGACGGTCCAGTGTCAGACATGGTGGAATTATCAGACAGACGGTCCAGTCTCAGACACGGTGGAATTGCCAGACAGACGGTCCAGTGTCAGACACGGTGGAATCACCAGGCAGACGGTCCAGTCTCAGACACGGTGGAATTGCCAGACAGACGGCCCAGTGTCAGACACGGTGGAATTACCAGGCAGACGGTCCAGTGTCAGACATGGTGGAATTGCCAGACAGACGGTCCAGTGTCAGACACGGTGGAATTACCAGGCAGACGGTCCAGTCTCAGTCATGGTGGAATTGCCAGACAGACGGTCCAGTGTCAGACACGGTGGAATTACCAGACAGACGGTCCAGTGTCAGACATGGTGGAATTACCAGACAGACGGTCCAGTGTCAGACATGGTGGAATTACCAGGCAGACGGTCCAGTGTCAGACATGGTGGAATTGCCAGGCAGACGGTCCAGTGTCAGACACGGTGGAATTGCCAGGCAGACGGTCCAGTGTCAGACACGGTGGAATTGCCAGACAGACTGTCCAGTCTCAGACATGGTGGAATTGCCAGGCAGACGGTCCAGTGTCAGACATGGTGGAATTACCAGACAGACGGTCCGGTCTCAGACATGGTGGAATTACCAGACAGACGGTCCAGTGTCAGACACGGTGGAATTACCAGACAGACGGTCCAGTCTCAGACACGGTGGAATTGCCAGACAGACGGTCCAGTGTCAGACACGGTGGAATTGCCAGACAGACGGTCCAGTGTCAGACACGGTGGAATTGCCAGGCAGACGGCCCAGTGTCAGACATGGTGGAATTGCCAGGCAGACAGTCCAGTGTCAGACATGGTGGAATTACCAGACAGACGGCCCAGTGTCAGACACGGTGGAATTGCCAGACAGACGGGCCAGTGTCAGACATGGTGGAATTGCCAGACAGACGGTCCAGTTTCAGACATGGTGGAATTGCCAGGCTGACGGTCCAGTGTCAGACATGGTGGAATTACCAGACAGACGGCCCAGTGTCAGACATGGTGGAATTACCAGACAGACGGTCCAGTCTCAGACATGGTGGAATTGCCAGGCAGACGGTCCAGTGTCAGACAAGGTGGAATTACCAGACAGACGGTCCAGTGTCAGACACGGTGGAATTACCAGACAGACGGTCCAGTGTCAGACACGGTGGAATTACCAGACAGACGGTCCAGTGTCAGACACGGTGGAATTACCAGGCAGACGGTCCAGTGTCAGACACGGTGGAATTGCCAGACAGACGGTCCAGTGTCAGACACGGTGGAATTGCCAGACAGACGGTCCAGTGTCAGACACGGTGGAATTGCCAGACAGACGGTCCAGTGTCAGACACGGTGGAATTGCCAGACAGACGGTCCAGTGTCAGACATGGTGGAATTACCAGGCAGACGGCCCAGTGTCAGACACGGTTTAATTGCCAGGCAGACGGTCCAGTGTCAGACACGGTGGAATTGCCAGGCAGACGGTCCAGTGTCAGACACGGTGGAATTGCCAGGCAGACGGTCCAGTGTCAGACACGGTGGAATTACCAGACAGACGGTCCAGTGTCAGACACGGTGGAATTGCCAGACAGACGGTCCAGTGTCAGACACGGTGGAATTGCCAGACAGACGGCCCAGTGTCAGACACGGTGGAATTGCCAGACAGACGGCCCAGTGTCAGACAGGGTGGAATTGCCAGACAGACGGTCCAGTGTCAGACATGGTGGAATTACCAGACAGACGGTCCAGTGTCAGACATGGTGGAATTGCCAGGCTGACGGCCCAGTGTCAGACAAGGTGGAATTGCCAGACAGACGGTCCAGTCTCAGACATGGTGGAATTGCCAGACAGACGGTCCAGTGTCAGACACGGTGGAATTGCTAGACAGACGGTCCAGTGTCAGACAGGGTGGAATTACCAGGCAGACGGTCCAGTGTCAGACACGGTGGAATTACCAGGCAGACGGTCCAGTGTCAGACACGGTGGAATTACCAGACAGACGGTCCAGTGTCAGACACGGTGGAATTGCCAGACAGACGGTCCAGTCTCAGACACGGTGGAATTGCCAGGCAGACGGTCCAGTGTCAGGCACGGTGGAATTACCAGACAGACGGCCCAGTGTCAGACACGGTGGAATTACCAGACAGACGGTCCAGTGTCAGACACGGTGGAATTATCAGACAGACGGTCCAGTCTCAGACACGGTGGAATTGCCAGACAGACGGCCCATTGTCAGACACGGTGGAATTACCAGGCAGACGGTCCAGTGTCAGACATGGTGGAATTGCGAGGCAGACGGTCCAGTGTCAGACACGGTGGAATTGCCAGGCAGACGGTCCAGTGTCAGACATGGTGGAATTATCAGACAGACGGTCCAGTCTCAGACACGGTGGAATTGCCAGACAGACGGTCCAGTGTCAGACACGGTGGAATTACCAGGCAGACGGTCCAGTCTCAGACACGGTGGAATTGCCAGGCAGACGGTCCAGTGTCAGACACGGTGGAATTGCCAGGCAGACGGTCCAGTGTCAGACATGGTGGAATTACCAGACAGACGGTCCAGTCTCAGACATTGTGGAATTACCAGACAGACGGTCCAGTGTCAGACATGGTGGAATTGCCAGACAGACGGTCCAGTCTCAGACACGGTGGAATTGCCAGGCAGACGGTCCAGTGTCAGACACGGTGGAATTGCCAGACAGACGGTCCAGTCTCAGACATGGTGGAATTGCCAGGCAGACGGTCCAGTGTCAGACATGGTGGAATTACCAGACAGACGGTCCGGTCTCAGACATGGTGGAATTACCAGACAGACGGTCCAGTGTCAGACACGGTGGAATTACCAGACAGACGGTCCAGTCTCAGACACGGTGGAATTGCCAGACAGACGGTCCAGTGTCAGACACGGTGGAATTGCCAGACAGACGGTCCAGTGTCAGACACGGTGGAATTGCCAGGCAGACGGCCCAGTGTCAGACATGGTGGAATTGCCAGGCAGACAGTCCAGTGTCAGACATGGTGGAATTACCAGACAGACGGCCCAGTGTCAGACACGGTGGAATTGCCAGACAGACGGGCCAGTGTCAGACACGGTGGAATTACCAGACAGACGGTCCAGTCTCAGACACGGTGGAATTACCAGACAGACGGTCCAGTATCAGACACGGTGGAATTACCAGGCAGACGGTCCAGTGTCAGACACGGTGGAATTGCCAGACAGACGGTCCAGTGTCAGACACGGTGGAATTACCAGGCAGACGGTCCAGTCTCAGTCATGGTGGAATTGCCAGACAGACGGTCCAGTGTCAGACACGGTGGAATTACCAGACAGACGGTCCAGTGTCAGACATGGTGGAATTACCAGACAGACGGTCCAGTGTCAGACATGGTGGAATTACCAGGCAGACGGTCCAGTGTCAGACATGGTGGAATTGCCAGGCAGACGGTCCAGTGTCAGACACGGTGGAATTGCCAGGCAGACGGTCCAGTGTCAGACACGGTGGAATTGCCAGACAGACGGTCCAGTCTCAGACATGGTGGAATTGCCAGGCAGACGGTCCAGTGTCAGACATGGTGGAATTACCAGACAGACGGTCCGGTCTCAGACATGGTGGAATTACCAGACAGACGGTCCAGTGTCAGACACGGTGGAATTACCAGACAGACGGTCCAGTCTCAGACACGGTGGAATTGCCAGACAGACGGTCCAGTGTCAGACACGGTGGAATTGCCAGACAGACGGTCCAGTGTCAGACACGGTGGAATTGCCAGGCAGACGGCCCAGTGTCAGACATGGTGGAATTGCCAGGCAGACAGTCCAGTGTCAGACATGGTGGAATTACCAGACAGACGGCCCAGTGTCAGACACGGTGGAATTGCCAGACAGACGGGCCAGTGTCAGACATGGTGGAATTGCCAGACAGACGGTCCAGTTTCAGACATGGTGGAATTGCCAGGCTGACGGTCCAGTGTCAGACATGGTGGAATTACCAGACAGACGGCCCAGTGTCAGACATGGTGGAATTACCAGACAGACGGTCCAGTCTCAGACATGGTGGAATTGCCAGGCAGACGGTCCAGTGTCAGACAAGGTGGAATTACCAGACAGACGGTCCAGTGTCAGACACGGTGGAATTACCAGACAGACGGTCCAGTGTCAGACACGGTGGAATTACCAGACAGACGGTCCAGTGTCAGACACGGTGGAATTACCAGGCAGACGGTCCAGTGTCAGACACGGTGGAATTGCCAGACAGACGGTCCAGTGTCAGACACGGTGGAATTGCCAGACAGACGGTCCAGTGTCAGACACGGTGGAATTGCCAGACAGACGGTCCAGTGTCAGACACGGTGGAATTGCCAGACAGACGGTCCAGTGTCAGACATGGTGGAATTACCAGGCAGACGGCCCAGTGTCAGACACGGTTTAATTGCCAGGCAGACGGTCCAGTGTCAGACACGGTGGAATTGCCAGGCAGACGGTCCAGTGTCAGACACGGTGGAATTGCCAGGCAGACGGTCCAGTGTCAGATACGGTGGAATTACCAGACAGACGGTCCAGTGTCAGACACGGTGGAATTGCCAGACAGACGGTCCAGTGTCAGACACGGTGGAATTGCCAGGCAGACGGCCCAGTGTCAGACATGGTGGAATTACCAGACAGACCGTCCAGTGTCAGACACGGTGGAATTACCAGACAGACGGTCCAGTGTCAGACATGGTGGAATTGCCAGGCAGACGGTCCAGTCTCAGACACGGTGGAATTACCAGACAGACGGTCCAGTGTCAGACACTGTGGAATTACCAGACAGACGGTCCAGTGTCAGACACGGTGGAATTGCCAGGCAGACGGTCCAGTCTCAGACATGGTGGAATTGACAGACAGACGGTCCAGTCTCAGACATGGTGGAATTGACAGACAGACGGTCCAGTCTCAGACACGGTGGAATTGCCAGACAGACGGTCCAGTGTCAGACACGGTGGAATTGACAGACAGACGGTCCAGTGTCAGACAGGGTGGAATTGCCAGACAGACGGTCCAGTGTCAGACACGGTGGAATTGCCAGACAGACGGTCCAGTGTCAGACACGGTGGAATTGCCAGACAGACGGTCCAGTGTCAGACATGGTGGAATTACCAGACAGACGGCCCAGTGTCAGACACGGTGGAATTGCCAGACAGACGGTCCAGTGTCAGACACGGTGGAATTACCAGCAAGACGGTCCAGTGACAGACACGGTGGAATTGCCAGACAGACGGCCCAGTCTCAGACACGGTGGAATTGCCAGACAGACGGTCCAGTGTCAGACATGGTGGAATTGCCAGACAGACGGTCCAGTCTCAGACACGGTGGAATTGCCAGACAGACGGTCCAGTGTCAGACACGGTGGAATTGCCAGACAGACGGCCCAGTGTCAGACAGGGTGGAATTGCCAGGCTGACGGTCCAGTGTCAGACATGGTGGAATTACCAGACAGACGGTCCAGTGTCAGACATGGTGGAATTGCCAGGCTGACGGCCCAGTGTCAGACATGGTGGAATTGCCAGGCAGACGGTCCAGTCTCAGACACGGTGGAATTACCAGGCAGACGGCCCAGTGTCAGACACGGTGGAATTGCCAGACAGACGGCCCAGTGTCAGACAGGGTGGAATTGCCAGGCAGACGGTCCAGTGTCAGACATGGTGGAATTACCAGACAGACGGTCCAGTGTCAGACATGGTGGAATTGCCAGGCTGACGGCCCAGTGTCAGACATGGTGGAATTGCCAGACAGACGGTCCAGTCTCAGACATGGTGGAATTGCCAGACAGACGGTCCAGGGTCAGACACGGTGGAATTGCTAGACAGACGGTCCAGTGTCAGACAGGGTGGAATTACCAGGCAGACGGTCCAGTGTCAGACACGGTGGAATTACCAGGCAGACGGTCCAGTGTCAGACACGGTGGAATTACCAGACAGACGGTCCAGTGTCAGACACGGTGGAATTGCCAGACAGACGGTCCAGTCTCAGACACGGTGGAATTGCCAGGCAGACGGTCCAGTGTCAGGCACGGTGGAATTACCCGACAGACGGCCCAGTGTCAGACACGGTGGAATTACCAGACAGACGGTCCAGTGTCAGACACGGTGGAATTATCAGACAGACGATCCAGTCTCAGACACGGTGGAATTGCCAGACAGACGGCCCAGTGTTAGACACGGTGGAATTACCAGGCAGACGGTCCAGTGTCAGACATGGTGGAATTGCCAGGCAGACGGTCCAGTGTCAGACACGGTGGAATTGCCAGGCAGACGGTCCAGTGTCAGACATGGTGGAATTATCAGACAGACGGTCCAGTCTCAGACACGGTGGAATTGCCAGACAGACGGTCCAGTGTCAGACACGGTGGAATTACCAGGCAGACGGTCCAGTCTCAGACACGGTGGAATTGCCAGGCAGACGGTCCAGTGTCAGACACGGTGGAATTGCCAGGCAGGCGGTCCAGTGTCAGACACGGTGGAATTGCCAGGCAGACGGTCCAGTGTCAGACATGGTGGAATTACCAGACAGACGGTCCAGTGTCAGACATGGTGGAATTGCCAGACAGACGGTCCAGTCTCAGACATTGTGGAATTACCAGACAGACGGTCCAGTGTCAGACATGGTGGAATTGCCAGACAGACGGTCCAGTCTCAGACACGGTGGAATTGCCAGGCAGACGGTCCAGTGTCAGACATGGTGGAATTACCAGACAGACGGTCCAGTCTCAGACATTGTGGAATTACCAGACAGACGGTCCAGTGTCAGACATGGTGGAATTGCCAGACAGACGGTCCAGTCTCAGACACGGTGGAATTACCAGACAGACGGTCCAGTCTCAGACACGGTGGAATTACCAGGCAGACGGCCCAGTCTCAGAAACGGTGGAATTGCCAGGCAGACGGTCCAGTGTCAGACATGGTGGAATTGCCAGGCAGACGGTCCAGTGTCAGACATGGTGGAATTACCAGACAGACGGTCCGGTCTCAGACATGGTGGAATTACCAGACAGACGGTCCAGTGTCAGACACGGTGGAATTACCAGACAGACGGTCCAGTCTCAGACACGGTGGAATTGCCAGACAGACGGTCCAGTGTCAGACACGGTGGAATTGCCAGACAGACGGTCCAGTGTCAGACACGGTGGAATTGCCAGGCAGACGGCCCAGTGTCAGACATGGTGGAATTGCCAGGCAGACAGTCCAGTGTCAGACATGGTGGAATTACCAGACAGACGGCCCAGTGTCAGACACGGTGGAATTGCCAGACAGACGGGCCAGTGTCAGACATGGTGGAATTGCCAGACAGACGGTCCAGTTTCAGACATGGTGGAATTGCCAGGCTGACGGTCCAGTGTCAGACATGGTGGAATTACCAGACAGACGGCCCAGTGTCAGACATGGTGGAATTACCAGACAGACGGTCCAGTCTCAGACATGGTGGAATTGCCAGGCAGACGGTCCAGTGTCAGACAAGGTGGAATTACCAGACAGACGGTCCAGTGTCAGACACGGTGGAATTACCAGACAGACGGTCCAGTGTCAGACACGGTGGAATTACCAGACAGACGGTCCAGTGTCAGACACGGTGGAATTACCAGGCAGACGGTCCAGTGTCAGACACGGTGGAATTGCCAGACAGACGGTCCAGTGTCAGACACGGTGGAATTGCCAGACAGACGGTCCAGTGTCAGACACGGTGGAATTGCCAGACAGACGGTCCAGTGTCAGACACGGTGGAATTGCCAGACAGACGGTCCAGTGTCAGACATGGTGGAATTACCAGGCAGACGGCCCAGTGTCAGACACGGTTTAATTGCCAGGCAGACGGTCCAGTGTCAGACACGGTGGAATTGCCAGGCAGACGGTCCAGTGTCAGACACGGTGGAATTGCCAGGCAGACGGTCCAGTGTCAGATACGGTGGAATTACCAGACAGACGGTCCAGTGTCAGACACGGTGGAATTGCCAGACAGACGGTCCAGTGTCAGACACGGTGGAATTGCCAGGCAGACGGCCCAGTGTCAGACATGGTGGAATTACCAGACAGACCGTCCAGTGTCAGACACGGTGGAATTACCAGACAGACGGTCCAGTGTCAGACATGGTGGAATTGCCAGGCAGACGGTCCAGTCTCAGACACGGTGGAATTACCAGACAGACGGTCCAGTGTCAGACACTGTGGAATTACCAGACAGACGGTCCAGTGTCAGACACGGTGGAATTGCCAGGCAGACGGTCCAGTCTCAGACATGGTGGAATTGACAGACAGACGGTCCAGTCTCAGACATGGTGGAATTGACAGACAGACGGTCCAGTCTCAGACACGGTGGAATTGCCAGACAGACGGTCCAGTGTCAGACACGGTGGAATTGACAGACAGACGGTCCAGTGTCAGACAGGGTGGAATTGCCAGACAGACGGTCCAGTGTCAGACACGGTGGAATTGCCAGACAGACGGTCCAGTGTCAGACACGGTGGAATTGCCAGACAGACGGTCCAGTGTCAGACATGGTGGAATTACCAGACAGACGGCCCAGTGTCAGACACGGTGGAATTGCCAGACAGACGGTCCAGTGTCAGACACGGTGGAATTACCAGCAAGACGGTCCAGTGACAGACACGGTGGAATTGCCAGACAGACGGCCCAGTCTCAGACACGGTGGAATTGCCAGACAGACGGTCCAGTGTCAGACATGGTGGAATTGCCAGACAGACGGTCCAGTCTCAGACACGGTGGAATTGCCAGACAGACGGTCCAGTGTCAGACACGGTGGAATTGCCAGACAGACGGCCCAGTGTCAGACAGGGTGGAATTGCCAGGCTGACGGTCCAGTGTCAGACATGGTGGAATTACCAGACAGACGGTCCAGTGTCAGACATGGTGGAATTGCCAGGCTGACGGCCCAGTGTCAGACATGGTGGAATTGCCAGGCAGACGGTCCAGTCTCAGACACGGTGGAATTACCAGGCAGACGGCCCAGTGTCAGACACGGTGGAATTGCCAGACAGACGGCCCAGTGTCAGACAGGGTGGAATTGCCAGGCAGACGGTCCAGTGTCAGACATGGTGGAATTACCAGACAGACGGTCCAGTGTCAGACATGGTGGAATTGCCAGGCTGACGGCCCAGTGTCAGACATGGTGGAATTGCCAGACAGACGGTCCAGTCTCAGACATGGTGGAATTGCCAGACAGACGGTCCAGGGTCAGACACGGTGGAATTGCTAGACAGACGGTCCAGTGTCAGACAGGGTGGAATTACCAGGCAGACGGTCCAGTGTCAGACACGGTGGAATTACCAGGCAGACGGTCCAGTGTCAGACACGGTGGAATTACCAGACAGACGGTCCAGTGTCAGACACGGTGGAATTGCCAGACAGACGGTCCAGTCTCAGACACGGTGGAATTGCCAGGCAGACGGTCCAGTGTCAGGCACGGTGGAATTACCCGACAGACGGCCCAGTGTCAGACACGGTGGAATTACCAGACAGACGGTCCAGTGTCAGACACGGTGGAATTATCAGACAGACGATCCAGTCTCAGACACGGTGGAATTGCCAGACAGACGGCCCAGTGTTAGACACGGTGGAATTACCAGGCAGACGGTCCAGTGTCAGACATGGTGGAATTGCCAGGCAGACGGTCCAGTGTCAGACACGGTGGAATTATCAGACAGACGGTCCAGTCTCAGACACGGTGGAATTGCCAGACAGACGGTCCAGTGTCAGACACGGTGGAATTACCAGGCAGACGGTCCAGTCTCAGACACGGTGGAATTGCCAGGCAGACGGTCCAGTGTCAGACACGGTGGAATTGCCAGGCAGGCGGTCCAGTGTCAGACACGGTGGAATTGCCAGGCAGACGGTCCAGTGTCAGACATGGTGGAATTACCAGACAGACGGTCCAGTGTCAGACATGGTGGAATTGCCAGACAGACGGTCCAGTCTCAGACATTGTGGAATTACCAGACAGACGGTCCAGTGTCAGACATGGTGGAATTGCCAGACAGACGGTCCAGTCTCAGACACGGTGGAATTGCCAGGCAGACGGTCCAGTGTCAGACATGGTGGAATTACCAGACAGACGGTCCAGTCTCAGACATTGTGGAATTACCAGACAGACGGTCCAGTGTCAGACATGGTGGAATTGCCAGACAGACGGTCCAGTCTCAGACACGGTGGAATTACCAGACAGACGGTCCAGTCTCAGACACGGTGGAATTACCAGGCAGACGGCCCAGTCTCAGACACGGTGGAATTGCCAGGCAGACGGTCCAGTGTCAGACATGGTGGAATTACCAGACAGACGGTCCAGTCTCAGACACGGTGGAATTGCCAGGCAGACGGTCCAGTGTCAGACATGGTGGAATTACCAGACAGACGGTCCAGTCTCAGACATTGTGGAATTGCCAGGCAGACGGTCCAGTGTCAGACATGGTGGAATTACCAGGCAGACGGCCCAGTGTCAGACACGGTGGAATTACCAGACAGACGGTCCAGTCTCAGACACGGTGGAATTACCAGACAGACGGTCCAGTATCAGACACGGTGGAATTACCAGGCAGACGGCCCAGTGTCAGACACGGTGGAATTGCCAGGCAGACGGTCCAGTGTCAGACATGGTGGAATTACCAGGCAGACGGCCCAGTGTCAGACAGGGTGGAATTGCCAGACAGACGGTCCAGTGTCAGACACGGTGGAATTGCCAGACAGACGGTCCAGTGTCAGACACGGTGGAATTACCAGGCAGACGGTTCAGTCTCAGACATGGTGGAATTGCCAGACAGACGGTCCAGTGTCAGACACGGTGGAATTACCAGACAGACGGTCCAGTGTCAGACATGGTGGAATTACCAGACAGACGGTCCAGTGTCAGACATGGTGGAATTACCAGGCAGACGGTCCAGTGTCAGACATGGTGGAATTGCCAGGCAGACGGTCCAGTGTCAGACACGGTGGAATTGCCAGGCAGACGGTCCAGTGTCAGACACGGTGGAATTGCCAGACAGACGGTCCAGTCTCAGACATGGTGGAATTGCCAGGCAGACGGTCCAGTGTCAGACATGGTGGAATTACCAGACAGACGGTCCGGTCTCAGACATGGTGGAATTACCAGACAGACGGTCCAGTGTCAGACACGGTGGAATTACCAGACAGACGGTCCAGTCTCAGACACGGTGGAATTGCCAGACAGACGGTCCAGTGTCAGACACGGTGGAATTGCCAGACAGACGGTCCAGTGTCAGACACGGTGGAATTGCCAGGCAGACGGCCCAGTGTCAGACATGGTGGAATTGCCAGGCAGACAGTCCAGTGTCAGACATGGTGGAATTATCAGGCAGACGGCCCAGTGTCAGACACGTTGGAATTGCCAGACAGACGGGCCAGTGTCAGACATGGTGGAATTGCCAGACAGACGGTCCAGTTTCAGACATGGTGGAATTGCCAGGCTGACGGTCCAGTGTCAGACATGGTGGAATTACCAGACAGACGGCCCAGTGTCAGACATGGTGGAATTACCAGACAGACGGTCCAGTCTCAGACATGGTGGAATTGCCAGGCAGACGGTCCAGTGTCAGACAAGGTGGAATTACCAGACAGACGGTCCAGTGTCAGACACGGTGGAATTACCAGACAGACGGTCCAGTGTCAGACACGGTGGAATTACCAGACAGACGGTCCAGTGTCAGACACGGTGGAATTACCAGACAGACGGTCCAGTGTCAGACACGGTGGAATTGCCAGACAGACGGTCCAGTGTCAGACACGGTGGAATTACCAGACAGACGGCCCAGTCTCAGACATGGTGGAATTACCAGGCAGACGGCCCAGTGTCAGACACGGTGGAATTACCAGACAGACGGTCCAGTGTCAGACATGGTGGAATTGCCAGGCAGACGGCCCAGTGTCAGACACGGTGGAATTGCCCGACAGACGGTCCAGTGTCAGACATGGTGGAATTACCAGACAGACGGTCCAGTGTCAGACACGGTGGAATTGCCAGACAGACGGTCCAGTGTCAGACACGGTGGAATTGCCAGGCAGACGGTCCAGTCTCAGACATGGTGGAATTACCAGGCAGACGGTCCAGTGTCAGACACGGTGGAATTACCAGACAGACGGTCCAGTGTCAGACACGGTGGAATTGCCAGACAGACGGCCCAGTCTCAGACACGGTGGAATTGCCAGACAGACGGTCCAGTGTCAGACACGGTGGAATTACCAGACAGACGGTCCAGTGTCAGACATGGTGGAATTACCAGACAGACGGTCCAGTGTCAGACACGGTGGAATTGCCAGGCAGACGGTCCAGTCTCAGACATGGTGGAATTGCCAGGCAGACGGTCCAGTGTCAGACACGGTGGAATTACCAGACAGACGGTCCAGTGTCAGACACGGTGGAATTGCCAGACAGACGGTCCAGTCTCAGACACGGTGGAATTGCCAGACAGACGGTCCAGTGTCAGACATGGTGGAATTGCCAGACAGACGGCCCAGTGTCAGACACGGTGGAATTGCCAGACAGACGGTCCAGTGTCAGACACGGTGGAATTGCCAGGCAGACGGTCCAGTGTCAGACACGGTGGAATTGCCAGACAGACGGTCCAGTCTCAGACATGGTGGAATTACCAGGCAGACGGTCCAGTGTCAGACATGGTGGAATTACCAGGCAGACGGTCCAGTGTCAGACATGGTGGAATTGCCAGACAGACGGTCCAGTCTCAGACACGGTGGAATTACCAGGCAGACGGTCCAGTGTCAGACATGGTGGAATTACCAGACAGACGGTCCAGTGTCCGACATGGTGGAATTGCCAGACAGACGGTCCAGTCTCAGACACGGTGGAATTACCAGGCAGACGGTCCAGTGTCAGACATGGTGGAATTACCAGGCAGACGGTCCAGTGTCAGACATGGTGGAATTGCCAGACAGACGGTCCAGTCTCAGACACGGTGGAATTACCAGGCAGACGGTCCAGTGTCAGACATGGTGGAATTACCAGACAGACGGTCCAGTGTCAGACATGGTGGAATTGCCAGACAGACGGTCCAGTCTCAGACACGGTGGAATTACCAGGCAGACGGTCCAGTGTCAGACATGGTGGAATTACCAGACAGACGGTCCAGTGTCAGACACGGTGGAATTACCAGACAGACGGCCCAGTGTCAGACACGGTGGAATTGCCAGACAGACGGTCCAGTGTCAGACATGGTGGAATTACCAGGCAGACGGTCCAGTCTCAGACACGGTGGAATTGCCAGACAGACGGTCCAGTTTCAGACACGGTGGAATTACCAGACAGACGGTCCAGTGTCAGACACGGTGGAATTGCCAGACAGACGGTCCAGTGTCAGACACGGTGGAATTGCCAGACAGACGGTCCAGTGTCAGACACGGTGGAATTACCAGACAGACGGTCCAGTCTCAGACACGGTGGAATTACCAGACAGACGGTCCAGTGTCTGACACGGTGGAATTGCCAGACAGACGGTCCAGTTTCAGACACGGTGGAATTACCAGACAGACGGCCCAGTGTCAGACACGGTGGAATTGCCAGGCCGACGAGTGAGGAAGTACTTTGACCATTTAAGGAGCTGGGAGGTCACACAGCCAATGTCTGAACAGTTGGAGCC
The DNA here is from genome assembly GCF_047496885.1 of Scyliorhinus torazame. Classification (NCBI taxonomy): domain Eukaryota; kingdom Metazoa; phylum Chordata; class Chondrichthyes; order Carcharhiniformes; family Scyliorhinidae; genus Scyliorhinus; species Scyliorhinus torazame. The sequence goes on from NW_027307772.1 coordinate 1,271,733, forward strand.
AGCCGGCATCAACACTGCTCCCGCGGCAGAGCCGGGGCCGAGGGACCCGGAGATTCCGCAGAGAATAGTCACAAGTCTGACAACACCAGGTTAAAGTTCACCAGGTTTGTTTCCAATCACTAGCTTTCGGAGCGCTGCTCCTTCCTCAGGTGTCTCCGGAGGGAGCTCACCGGTGACCCCGATGGAGCTGGAGAGGGGGGGAGGAGACCCCGACGTGGTGTTGAATCCTCGAAGCTACATCCTGCTGCTGACAACAGCACAATCCCATTGGTGGAGGAGCCGGATGGGGCCCAGGGTGACCCACCAGGCCTCAGATTACCCCTGAGATGGACTGTTCTGAACTGCCCCTGTTTAATGTCCCCAGCTTTTCTTATATAAATGACTCAAGTTGTTTGCATGTTACTGAGGGAGGTAAGGGGGAGGAATCTGACAGCGCTGCCTCTTTCAGGGGGCTCCCATGTGGTCCACGTTACCGGCTCTGGGCCCATCGTGTGTGAGTGTGTCAACCCCGACTAATGGGGAATAATCCCTGGGAGCAGGGGACAGGCAGTGTGGCTTCGGGAGTCCACAATTAAAAAGCTGTTTCAGTGACCTCTGTGCTGTGTATAGTTAACCATTTACTGCTCAATAATCCCTGGGAGCAGGGGACAGGCAGTGTGTCCTCGGGAGACCCCAATTAAAAAGCTGTTTCAGAGACCTCTGTGCTGTGTATAGTTAACCATTTACTGCTCAATAATCCCTGGGAGCAGGGGACAGGCAGTGTGGCTCCGGGAGCCCCCAATTAAAAAGCAGTTTCAGTGACCTCTGTGCTGTATATAGTTAACCATTTACTGCTCAATAATCCCTGGGAGCAGGGGACAGGCAGTGTGGTCCCGGAGCCCCCAATTAAAAAGCTGTTTCAGTGACCTCTGTGCTGTATATAGTTAACCATTTACTTCTCAATAAACCCTGGTAGCAGGGGACAGGCAGTGTGGTCCGGGAGCCCCCAATTAAAAAGCAGTTTCAGTGACCTCTGTGCTGTATATAGTTAACCATTTACTGCTCAATAATCCCTGGGAGCAGGGGACAGGCAGTGTGGTCCGGGAGCCCCCAATTAAAAAGCTGTTTCAGTGACCTCTGTGCTGTGTATAGTTAACCATTTACTTCTCAATAAACCCTGGTAGCAGGGGACAGGCAGTGTGGTCCGGGAGCCCCCAATTAAAAAGCAGTTTCAGTGACCTCTGTGCTGTATATAGTTAACCATTTACTGCTCAATAATCCCTGGGAGCAGGGGACAGGCAGTGTGGTCCGGGAGCCCCCAATTAAAAAGCTGTTTCAGAGACCTCTGTGCCTGTATATAGTTAACCATTTACTTCCCAATAATCCCTGGGAGCAGGGGACAGGCAGTGTGGCCTCGGGAGCCACCAATTAAAAAGCTGTTTCAGAGACCTCTGTGCCTGTATATAGTTAACCGTTTGTTCTCAATAATCCCTGGGAGCAGGGGACAGGCAGTGTGGCCTCGGGAGCCCCCAATTAAAAAGTTGCTTCAGTGACCTCTGTGCTGTATATAGTTAACCATTTACTGCTCAATAATCACTGGGAGCAGGGGACAGGCAGTGTGGCCTCGGGAGCCCCCAATTAAAACGCTGTTTCAGAGAACTCTGTGCTGTAGATAGTTAACCATTTACTGCTCAATAATCCCTGGGAGCAGGGGACAGGCAGTGTGGTCCGGATGCCCCCAATTAAAAAGCTGTTTCAGAGACCTCTGTGCTGTATATAGTTGACCATTTACTGCTCAATATTCCCTGGGAGCAGGGGACAGGCAGTGTGGCCTCGGGAACCCCCAATTAAAAAGCTGTTTCAGTGACCTCTGTGCTGTATATAGTTAACCATTTACTGCTCAATAATCCCTGGGAGCAGGGGACAGGCAGTGTGGCCTCGGGAGCCCCCAATTAAAAAGTTGCTTCAGTGACCTCTGTGCTGTATATAGTTAACCATTTACTGCTCAATAATCCCTGGGAGCAGGGACAGGCAGTGTGGCCTCGGGAGCCCCCAATTAAAAAGCTGTTTCAGAGACCTCTATGCTGTATATAGTTAACCATTTACTTCCCAATAATCCCTGGGAGCAGGGGACAGGCAGTGTGGTCCGGGAGGCCCCAATTAAAAAGCTGTTTCAGAGACCTCTGTGCCTGTATATAGTTAACCATTTACTTCCCAATAATCCCTGGGAGCAGGGGACAGGCAGTGTGGTCCGGGAGGCCCCAATTAAAAAGCTGCTTCAGAGACCTCTGTGCTGTATGTAGTTAACCATTTACTGCTCAATAATCCCTGGGAGCAGGGGACAGGCAGTGTGGCCTCGGGAGGCCCCAATTAAAAAGCTGTTTCAGTGACCTCTGTGCTGTATATAGTTAACCATTTACTGCTCAATAATCACTGGGAGCAGGGGACAGGCAGTGTGGCCTCGGGAGCCCCCAATTAAAAAGTTGCTTCAGTGACCTCTGTGCTGTATATAGTTAACCATTTACTGCTCAATAATCACTGGGAGCAGGGGACAGGCAGTGTGGCCTCGGGAGCCCCCAATTAAAACGCTGTTTCAGAGAACTCTGTGCTGTAGATAGTTAACCATTGACTTCTCAATAATCCCTGGGAGCAGGGGACAGGCAGTGTGGCCTCGGGAGCCCCCAATTAAAAAGCTGTTTCAGTGACCTCTGGGCTGTATATAGTTAACCATTGATTTCTCAATAATCTCTGGGAGCAGGGGACAGGCAGTGTGGCCTCGGGCGCCCCCATTTAAAAAAGCTGTTTTATAGACGTCTGTGCTGTATATAGTTAACCATATACTTCTCAATAATCCCTGGGAGCAGGGGTCAGGCAGTGTGGTCCGGGAGCCCCCAATTAAAAAGCTGTTTCGGAGACCTCTGTGCTGTACATAGTTAACCATTTACTGGTCAATAATCCCTGGGAGCAGGGGATAGGCAGTGTGGCCTCGGGAGCCCCCAATTAAAAAGCTGTTTCAGAGACCTCTGTGCCTGTATATAGTTAAACATTTACTTCTACATTTACAGGGATGGTGCAGGCGGGAGGGATTCAGATTTCTGGATAACTGGGGCTCTTTCTGGGGAAGCTGGGACCTCTACAGACAGGATGGTCTACATCTGAACCTGAGGGGCACAAATATCCTGGGAGGGAGATTTGTTAGTGCTCTTTGGGAGGGGCGGGGGGGTTAAACGAATGCAGCAGGGGCATGGGAACCTGGATTGTAGTTTTAGGGTAAGGGAGAATGAGAGTATAGAGGTCAGGAGCACAGATTTGACGTCGCATGAGGGGGCCAATGTTCAGGTAGGTGGTTTGAAGTGTGTCTACTTCAATGCCAGGAGTATACGAAATAAGTTAGGGGAACTGGCAGCATGGGTTGGTACCTGGGACTTCGATGTTGTGGCCATTTCGGAGACATGGATAGAGCAGGGACAGGAATGGATGTTGCATGTTCCGGGGTTTAGGTGTTTTAGTAAGCTCAGAGAAGGAGGCAAAAGAGGGGGAGGTGTGGCGCTGCTAGTCAAGAGCAGTATTACGGTGGCGGAGAGGATGCTAGATGGGGACTCATCTTCCGAGGTAGTATGGGCTGAGGTTAGAAACATGAAAGGAGAGGTCACTCTGTTGGGAGTCTTCTATAGGCCTCCAAATAGTTCTAGGGATGTAGAGGAAAGGATGGCGAGGATGATCCTGGATAAGAGCGAAAGTAACAGGGTACTTATTATGGGAGACTTTAACTTTCCAAATAGTGACTGGAAAAGATATAGTTTGAGTACATTAGATGGGTCGTTTTTTGTACAGTGTGTGCAGGAGGGTTTCCTGACACAATATGTTGACAGGCCAACAAGAGGCGAGGCCACGTTGGATTTGGTTTTGGGTAATGAACCAGGCCAGGTGTTGGATTTGGAGGTAGGAGAGCACTTTGGGGACAGTGACCACAATTCGGTGACGTTTACGTAAATGATGGAAAGGGATAAGTATACACCGCAGGGCAAGAGTTATAGCTGGGGGAAGGGCAATTATGATGCCATTAGACGTGACTTGGGAGGGGGGGGGTAAGGTGGAGAAGTAGGCTGCAAGTGTTGGGCACACTGGATAAGTGCAGCTTGTTCAAGGATCAGCTACTGCGTGTTCTTGATAAGTATGTACCGGTCAGACAGGGAGGAAGGCGTCGAGCGAGGGAACCGTGGTTTACCAAAGAAGTGGAATCTCTTGTTAAGAGGAAGAAGGAGGCCTATGTGAAGATAAGGTGTGAAGTTTCAGTTGGGGCGATGGATAGTTACAAGGTAGCGAGGAAGGATCTAAAGAGAGAGCTAAGACGAGCAAGGAGGGGGCATGATAAGTATTTGGCAGGTAGGATCAAGGAAAACCCAAAAGCTTTCTATAGGTATGTCAGGAATAAGCGAATGACTAGGGAATGAATAGGACCAGTCAAGGACAGGGATGGGAAGCTGTGTGTGGAGTCTGAAGAGATAGGCGAGATACTAAATGAATATTTTTCGTCAGTATTCACTCAGGAAAAAGATAATGTTGTGGAGGAGAATGCTGAGACCCAGGCTAATAACATATATAGATAAAATCAATAAAATAGATGGCATTGAGGTATGTAGGGAAGAGGTGTTGGCAATTCTGGAAAGGCTGAAAATAGATAAGCCCCGGGGCCTGATGGGATTTATCCTAGGATTCTCTGGGAGGCCAGGGAAGAGATTGCTGGACCTTTGGCTTTGAATTTTATGTCATCATTGGCTACAGGAATAGTGCCAGAGGACTGGAGGATAGCAAATGTGGTCCCTTTGTTCAAAAAGGGGAGCAGAGACAACCCCGGCAACTATAGACCGGTGAGCCTCACGTCTGTTGTGGGTAAAGTCTTGGAGGGGATTATAAGAGACAAGATTTATAATCATCTATATAGGAATAATATGATCAGGGATAGTCAGCATGGCTTTGTGGAGGGTAGGTCATGCTTCACAAACCTTATCGAGTTCTTTGAGAAGGTGACTGAACAGGTAGACGAGGGTAGAGCAGTTGATGTGGTGTATATGGATTTCAGCAAAGCGTTTGAAAAGGTTCCCCACGGTAGGCTATTGCAGAAAATACGGAGGCTGGGGATTGAGGGTGAGTTAGAGATGTGGATCAGAAATTGGCTAGCTGATAGAAGACAGAGGGTGGTGGTTGATGGGAAATGTTCAGAATGGAGTACAGTCACAAGTGGAGTACCACAAGGATCTGTTCTGGGGCCGTTGCTGTTTGTCATTTTTATCAATGACCTAGAGGAAGGCGCAGAAGGGTGGGTGAGTAAAGTTGCAGACGATACTGAAGTCGGTGGTGTTGTCGATAGTGTGGAAGGATATAGCAGGTTATAGAGGGATATAGATAAGCTGCAGAGCTGGGCTGAGAGGTGGCAAATGGAGTTTAATGTAGAGAAGTGTGAGGTGATTCACTTTGGAAGGAATAACAGGAATGCGGAATATCTGGCTAATGGTAACGTTCTTGGAAGTGTGGATAAGCAGAGGGATCTAGGTGTCCATGTGCATAGATCCCTGAAAGTTGCCACCCAGGTTGATAGGGTTGTGAAGAAGGCCTATGGAGTGTTGGCCTTTATTGGTAGAGGGATTGAGTTCCGGAGTCAGGAGGTCATGTTGCAGCTGTACAGAACTCTGGTACGGCCACATTTGGAGTATTGCGTACAGTTCTGGTCACCGCATACAGGAAGGACGTGGAGGCTTTGGAGCGGGTGCAGAGGAGATTTACCAGGATGTTGCCTGGTATGGAGGAAAAATCTTATGAGGAAAGGCTGATGGACTTGAGGTTGTTTTCGTTGGAGAGAAGAAGGTTAAGAGGAGACTTAATAGAGGCATACAAAATGATCAGGGGGTTAGATAGGTTGGACAGTGAGAGCCTTCTCCCGCGGATGGAAATGGCTGGCACGAGGGGACATAGCTTTAAACTGAGGGGTAATAGATATAGGACAGAGGTCAGAGGTAGGTTCTTTACGCAAAGAGTAGTGAGGCCGTGGAATGCCCTACCTGCTACTGTAGTGAACTCGCCAACATTGAGGGCATTTAAAAGTTTATTGGATAAAGATATGGATGATAATGGCATAGTGTAGGTTAGATGGCTTTTGTTTCGGTGCAACATCGTGGGCCGAAGGGCCTGTACTGCGCTGTATCGTTCTATGTTCTCAATAATCCCTTGGAGCAGGGGTCAGGCAGTGTGACCTTGGGAGCCCCCAATTAAGAAGCTGTTTCAGAGACCTCTGTGCCTGTATATAGTTAACCATTTACTGCTCAATAATCACTGGGAGCAGGGGACGGGCAGTGTGGTCCGGGAGCCCCCAATTAAAAAGCTGTTTCAGAGACCTCTGTGCCTGTATATAGTTAACCATTTACTGCTCAATAATCCCTGGGAGGAGGGTCAGTCAGTGTGGCCTCGAGAGCCCCCAATTCAACAGCTGTTTCAGAGACCTCTGTGCTGTATATAGTTAACCATTTACTTATCAATAATCCCTGGGTGGAGGGTCACTCAGTGTGGCCTCGAGAGCCCCCAATTCAATAGCTGTTTCAGAGACCTTTGTGCTGTATATAGTTAACCATTTACTGCTCGATATTCCCTGGGAGCAGGAGTCAGGCAGTGTGGCTCCGGGAGCCCAAATTAAAAATCTGTTTCGGAGACCTCTGTGCTGTATATAGTTAACCATTTACTTATCAATAATCCCTGGGAGCAGGGAACAGGCAGTGTGGTCTGGGAGCTCCCAATTAAAAAGCTGTTTCAGAGACCTCTGTGCCTGTATATAGTTAACCGTTTACTGCTCAATAATCCTTGGGAGCAGGGGACAGGCAGTGTGGCTCCGGGAGCCCAAATTAAAAAGCTGTTTCAGAGACCTCTGTGCCTGTATGTAGTTAACCATTTACTGCTCAATAATCCCTGGGAGCAGGGGACAGGCAGTGTGACCTCGGGAACCCCCAATTAAAAAGCTGTTTCAGAGACGTCTGTGCTGTATATAGTTAACCATTTACTGCTCAATAATCCCTGGGAGCAGGGGACAGGCCGTGTGGCTCCGGGAGCCCCCAATTAAAAAGCTGTTTCAGAGACCTCTGTGCCTGTATATAGTTAACCATTTACTGCTCAATAATCCCTGGGAGGAGGGTCAGTCAGTGTGGCCTCGAGAGCCCCCAATTCAACAGCTGTTTCAGAGACCTTTGTGCTGTATATAGTTAACCATTTACTGCTAAATAATCCCTGGGAGCAGGGGACAGGCAGTGTGGTCCGGGAACCCCCAATTAAAAAGCTGTTTCAGAGACCTCTGTGCTGTATATAGTTAACCATTTACTGCTCAATAATCCCTGGGAGCAGGGGACAGGCAGTGTGGCTCCGGGAACCCCCAATTAAAAAGCTGTTTCAGAGACCTCTGTGCCTGTATATAGTTAACCATTTACTGCTCAATAATCCCTGGGAGCAGGGGATAGGCAGTGTGGCCTCGGGAGCCCCCAGTTAAAAAGGTGTTTCAGATACCTCTGTGCTGTATATAGTTAACCATTTACTGCTCAATAATCCCTGGGAGCAGGGGACAGGCAGTGTGGCCTCGGGAGCCGCCAATTAAAAAGCTGTTTCAGAGACCTCTGTGCCTGTTTATAGTTCACCATTTACTTCTCTTTTTTACCAGAGAGGATACAGCCAGAGTGAGACACCAGAGAGTGAGTTTGTGAATTTGAATCTCGGTGGGAAGTCGAAGCTGGATGGGGAGGAGGTGCTTTTTTATCCCTGGTAAGTGTCTGGGAAGTAGTGTATTTTTTTTCATTGTCTAATTAATTTATTTTTTCTTTCGTGTTTTGGAATTGTAGTTGTATAAGTTTACCTAATGTTTAAGACATGGCAGGAGATCTCAGACCCGTGTCATGCTCCTCGCGTGCGATGTGGGAGCTTAGGGACACGTCCACTGTCCCTGGCTCCTTCACGTGCAAGAAGTGTGTCCAGTTGCAGCTCCTGTTAGACCGCTTGACGGCTCTGGAGCTGCGGATGGACTCACTTTGGAGCATCCGCGATGCTGAGGACGTCGTGGATAGCACGTTCAGCGAGTTGGTCACACCGCAGGTGAAAGGTATTGAGGGAGATAGAAAATGGGTGACCAAAAGACAGAGCAAGAGTAGGAAGGCAGTGCAGGTGTCCTCTGCGGTCATCTCCCTGCAAAACAGATATACCGCTTTGGATACTGTTGAGGGAGATGGCTCACCAGGGGAAGGCAGCAGCAGCCAGGTTCATGGCACCGTGGCTGGCTCTGCTGCGCAGCTGGGCAGGAAGAAGAATGGCAGGGCTATAGTGATAGTGGACTCAATCGTAAGGGGACTAGACAGGCGGTTCTGCGGACGAAATCGAGACTCCAGGATGGTATGTTACCTCCCTGGTGCAAGGGTCAAGGATGTCCCGGAGCGGCTGCAGGACATTCTGGGGGAGGGGGGGGGAACAGCCAGCTGTCGTGGTGCACATAGGCACCAACGATATAGGTAAAAAGCAGGACGAGGTCCTACAAGTTGAATTCAGGGAGTTAGGATTTAAACTAAAAAGTAGGGCCTCAAAGGTAGTAATCTCAGGATTGCTACCAGTGCCACGAGCTAATCAGACTAGGAATGTCAGGATAGATAGGATGAATGCATAGCTCGAGAGATGGTGCAAGGGGGAGGGATTCACATTCCTGGGGCATTGGAACCGGTTCTGGAGGATGTGGGACCAGTACAAACCTGACGGTCTGCACCTAGGCAGGACTGGAACCGATGTCCTGGGGGAGTGGGGGGGGGGGGGGCGGCGGGGGTTGCTAGAGCTGTTGGGGACAGTTTAACCTCATGTGGCAGGGGGATGGGAACCGATGCAGGAAGTTGGAAGGTAGTAAAACAGGGACAGAAATAAAAGGCAGTAAGGGGGAAAGTGTAAGGCAGAGAAGCCAGAGTCAAAAATCAAAAAGGGCGACAGTACAAGGTACAGTGACTGAGGGGAGCTCAGTGAATAGGACCAGGAATACTAAAAGGAATAAAACGCGAAGTGAAAACATTAATGGTAAGCGACGCGGCAGGTTGTTACAGGAAGATATGGGTTCAACGACAAGGAAAATTAGGAGAAACGTTAAGAGGAAATATAACTTAGGAGAGGTTACTGATCGAGGTGTTAAGATTCAGAACAGAGGTAAAAAAGCCAACATAAGTGTACTTTACCTGAATGCTCGTAGTATTCGGAATAGGGTAAATGAGTTGATGGTGCAAATCATCGTGAATGACGATGATTTAGTGGCCATTACTGAAACATGGTTAAAGGATGGTCACGACTGGGAGTTAAATATCCGAGGGTATCAAACTTTTCGGAAGGACAGAGTGGATGGTAAGGGAGGTGGTGTAGCTCTGTTATTTAAGGATGACATCCGGGCAACAGTAAGGATGGCATCGGTGCTATGGAGGATAAGGTTGAATCCATTTGGGTGGAAATCAGGAACAGTAAGGCGAAAAAGACACTGATAGGAGTAGTCTATAGGCCACCAAATAGTAACATTATGGTGGGGCTGGCAATAAACAAATAAATAACAGATGCATGTAGAAATGGTACAGCGGTTATCATGGGGGATTTTAATCTACATGTCGATTGGTTTAACCACGTCGGTCAAGGCAGCCTTGAGGAGGAGTTTATAGAATGTATCCGCGATAGTTTCCTTGAACAGTATGTAATGGAACCTACAAGGGAACAAGCGGTCCTAGATCTGGTCCTGTGTCATGAGACAGGATTGATTCAGGATCTCATAGTTAGGGATCCTCTCGGAAGCAGCGATCACAATATGGTGGAATTTAAAATACAGATGGAGGGTGAGAAGGTAAAATCAAACACTAGTGTTTTGTGCTTAAGCAAAGGAGATTACAATGGGATGAGAGACAAACTAATTAAGTTGGACTGGGAGCAAAGACTTTATGGTGGAACAGTTGAGGAACAATGGAGAACCTTCCAAGTGGTTTTTCACGCTGCTGAGCAAAGGTTTATACCAACAAAAAGGAAAGACGGTAGAAAGAGGGAAAATCGACCGTGGATATCTAAGGAAATAAGGGAGAGTATCAAATTGAAGGAAAAAGCATACAAAGTGGCAAACATTAGTGGGAGACTAGAGGACTGGGAAATCTTTAGGGGGCAACAGAAAGCTACTAAAAATGCTATAAAGAAGAGTCAGATAGATTATGCGAGTAAACTTGCTCAGACTATAACAACTGATAATAAAAGTTTCTGCAAATATATAAAACAAAAAACACTGGCTAAGGTAAATATTAGTCCTTTAGAGGATGAGAAAGGAGATTTAATAATGGGAGATGATGAAATGGCTGAGGAACTGAACAGGTTTATTGGGTCGGTCTTCACAGTGGAAGACACAAATAACATGCCAGTGACTGATGGAAATGAGGCTATGACAGGTGTGGACCTTGAGATGATTATCATCACGAAGCTAATGGGCTAAAGGTAGACAAGTCTCCTGGCCCTGATGGAATGCATCGCAGAGTACTAAAAGAGATGGCTAGGGAAATTGAAAATGCACTAGTGATAATTGACCAAAATTCACTAGACTCTGGGGTGGTCCCGGCGGATTGGAAATTAGCAAACGTGACACCACTGTTTAAAAAAGGAGGTAGGCAGAAAGCGGGTAATTTTAGGCCAGTGAGCTTAACGTCGGTAGTAGAGAAGATGCTGGAATCTATCATCAAGGAAGAAATAGCGAGGCATCTGGATATAAATTGTCCCATTGGGCAGACGCAGCATGGGTTCATAAAGAGCAGATCGTGCCTAACTAATTTAGTGGAATTTTTTGAGACATTAACAGTGCGGTAGATAACGGGGAGCCAATGGATGTGGTATATCTGGATTTCCATAAAGCCTTTGACAAGGTGCCACACAAAAGGTTACTGCATAAGATAAAGATGCATGGCATTAAAGGGAAAGTATTAGCGTGGATGGAGGATTGGTTAATTAATAGAAAGCAAAGAGTGGGGATTAATGGGTGTTTCTCTGGTTGGCAATCAGTAGCTAGTGGTGTCCCTCAGGGATCAGTGTTGGGCCCACAACTGTTCACAATTTACAGAGATGATTTGGAGTTGGGGACCAAGAGAAATGTATCCAAGTTTGCAGACGACACTAAGATAAGTGGTAAAGCGAAAAGTGCAGAGGATACTGGAAGTCTGCAGAGGGATTTGGATAGGCTAAGTGAATGGGCAAGGGTCTGGCAGATGGAATACAGTGTTGAAAAATGTGAGATTATCCATTTTGGTAGGAATAACAGCAAAAGGGATTATTATTTAAATGATCAAATATTAAAACATGCTGCTGTGCAGAGAGACCTGGGTGTGCTAGTGCATGAGTCACAAAAAGTTGGTTTACAGGTGCAACAGGTGATTAAGAAGGCAAATGAAATTTTGTCCTTCATTGCTAGAGTAAAACCTACAGAAACCCATCCCCAGCATTTCCACTCATCTCCCAATAACACAACCTGCAGAAATCCATCCTCAGCATTTCAAATCACCTCCCAATAACACAACCTGCAGAAACCCATCCTCAGCATCTCCACTCACCTCCCAATAACACAACCTGCAGAAACCCATCCTCAGCATCTTCACTAACCTTACAATAACACAACCTGCAGAAACCCATTCTCAGTAACTTAACTAACCTTCCAATAACACAACCTGCAGAAATCCATTCTCAGCATTTCCACTCACCTCCCAATAACACAACCTGCAGAAACCCATCCTCAGCATTTTCACTCACCTCCCGATAACACAACCTGCAGAAACCCATCCTCAGCATCTCCAATCACCTTCCAATAACACAACCTGCAGAAACCCATCCTCAGCATCTTCACTCACCTCCCAATAACACAACCTGCAGAAACCCATCCTCAGCATCTTCACTAACCTTCCAATAGCACAATCTGCAGAAACCCATCCTCAGCATCTTCACCCACCTCTCAATAACACAATCTGCAGAAAACCATCCTCAGCATCTTCAGTAACCTTCCAATAACACAACCTGCAGAAACCCATCCTCAGCATCTTCACTCACCTTCCAATAACACAACCTGCAGAGACCCATCCTCAGCATCTTTACTCACCTCCCAATAACACAACCTGCAGAAACCCATCCTCAGCATCTCCACTCACCTTCCAATAACACAATCTGCAGAAAACCATCCTCAGCATCTTCAGTAACCTTCCAATAACACAACCTGCAGAAACCCATCCTCAGCATCTTCACTCACCTTCCAATAACACAACCTGCAGAGACCCATCCTCAGCATCTTTACTCACCTCCCAATAACACAACCTTTCAGAATCCCATCCTCAGCATCTTCACTAACCTCCCAATAACAAAACCTGCAGAAACACAGCCTCCGCATCTTCACTCTCCTCCCAATAACACAACCTGCAGAAACCCATCCTCAGCATCTTCACTAAACTCCCAAAACACAACCAACAGAATACCATCCTCAGCAGCTCCACTCACCCCCAATAACACAACCTGCAGAAACCCATCATCAGCATCTCCACTCACCTCCCAATAACAAAACCTGCAGAAACACATCCTCAGCATCTTCACTCACCTCCCAATAACAAAACCTGCAGAAAACCATCCTCAGCATCTTCACTCACCTCCCAATAACACAACCTGCAGAAACCCTTCCTCAGCATCTCGACTCACCTCCCAATAACACAACCTGCAGAAACCCATCCTCAGCATCTTCACTCAACTTCCAATAAGACAACCTTTAGAAACCCTTCCTCAGCATCTTCACTCACCCCCCAATAACACAACCTGCAGAAACCCATCCTCAGCATCTCCACTCACCTCCCAATAACACAACCTGCAGAAACCCATCCTCAGCATCTCAACTAATCTCCCAATAACACAACCTGCAGAAACCCATCATCAGCATCTTCACTAACCTCCCAATAACACAACCTGCAGAAACCCATCCTCAGCATCTCAACTAACCTCCCAGTAACACAACCTGCAGAAACCCATCCTCAGCATCTTCACTCAACTTCCAATAACACAACCTGCAGAAACCCACCCTCAGCATCTCCACTCACCTTCCAATAACACAACCTGCAGAAACCCATCCTCAGCATCTCCACTCACCTCCCAATAACGCAACCTGCAGAAACCCATCCTCAGCATCTCCACTCACCTTCCAATAACACAACCTGCAGAAACCCATCCTCAGCATCGCCACTCACCTCCCAATAACACAACCTGCAGAAACCCATCCTCAGCATCTCAACTAACCTCCCAATAACACAACCTGCAGAAACCCATCCTGAGCATCTTCACTCACCTCCCAATAAGACAACCTGCAGAAACCCATCCTCAGCATCTCCACTCACCTCCCAATAACACAACCTGCAGAAATCCATCCTCAGCATCTTCACTCACCTCCCAATAACACAACCTGCAGAAATCCATCCTCAGCATCTTCATTCACCTCCCAATAACACAACCTGCAGAAACCCATCCTCAGCATCTCCACTCACCTCCCAATAACACAACCTGCAGAAACCCATCCTCAGCGTCTCCAATCACCTCCCAATAACACAACCTGCAGAAACCGTCCTCAGCATCTTCACTAACCTTCCAATAACACAACCTGCAGAAACCCATCCTCAGCAACCCCACTAACCTTCCAATAACACAACCTGCAGAAACCCATCCTCAGCATCTTCATTCACCTTCCAATAACACAACCTGCAGAAACCCATCCTCAGCATCTCCACTCACCTCCCAATTACACAACCTGCAGAAACCCATCCTCAGCATCTACAATCACCTCCCAATAAGACAACCTGCAGAAACCCATCCTCAGCATCTCCACTCACCTCCCAATTACACAACCTGCAGAAACCCATCCTCAGCATCGCCACTCACCTCCCAATAACACAACCTGTAGAAACCCATCCTCAGCATCTCAACTAACCTCCCAATGACACAACCTGCAGAAACCCATCCTCAGCATCTCCACTCACCTCCCAATAACACAACCTGCAGAAACCCATCCTCAGCATCTTCACTAACCTTACAATAACACAACCTGCAGAAACCCATTCTCAGCACCTCCACTCACCTCCCAATAACACAACCTGCAGAAACCCATCCTCAGCATCTCCACTCACCTCCCAATAACACAACCTGCAGAAACCCATCCTCAGCATCTCCAATCACCTTCCAATAACACAACCTGCAGAAACCCATCCTCAGCATCTTCACTCACCTCCCAATAACACAACCTGCAGAAACCCATCCTCAGCATCTTCACTCACCTTCCAATAGCACAACCTGCAGAAACCCATCCTCAGCATCTCCACTCACCTCCCAATAACACAACCTGCAGAAACCCATCCTCAGCATCTTCACTAACCTTCCAATAGCACAACCTGCAGAAACCCATCCTCAGCATCTTCACCCACCTCCCAATAACACAATCTGCAGAAAACCATCCTCAGCATCTTCAGTAACCTTCCAATAACACAACCTGCAAAAACCCATCCTCAGCATCTTCACTCACCTTCCAATAACACAACCTGCAGAGACCCATCCTCTGCATCTTCACTAACCTCCCAATAACACAACCTGCAGAAACACATCCTCCGCATCTTCACTCACCTCCCAATAACACAACCTGCAGAAACCCATCCTCAGCATCTTCACTAAACTCCCAAAACACAACCAACAGAATACCATCCTCAGCAGCTCCACTCACCCCCAATAACACAACCTGCAGAAACCCATCATCAGCATCTCCACTCACCTCCCAATAACAAAACCTGCAGAAACCCATCCTCAGCATCTTCACTCACCTTCCAATAACACAACCTGCAGAGACCCATCCTCAGCATCTTTACTCACCTCCCAATAACACAACCTTTCAGAATCCCATCCTCAGCATCTTCACTAACCTCCCAATAACAAAACCTGCAGAAACACAGCCTCCGCATCTTCACTCTCCTCCCAATAACACAACCTGCAGAAACCCATCCTCAGCATCTTCACTAAACTCCCAAAACACAACCAACAGAATACCATCCTCAGCAGCTCCACTCACCCCCAATAACACAACCTGCAGAAACCCATCATCAGCATCTCCACTCACCTCCCAATAACAAAACCTGCAGAAACACATCCTCAGCATCTTCACTCACCTCCCAATAACAAAACCTGCAGAAAACCATCCTCAGCATCTTCACTCACCTCCCAATAACACAACCTGCAGAAACCCTTCCTCAGCATCTCGACTCACCTCCCAATAACACAACCTGCAGAAACCCATCCTCAGCATCTTCACTCAACTTCCAATAAGACAACCTTTAGAAACCCTTCCTCAGCATCTTCACTCACCCCCCAATAACACAACCTGCAGAAACCCATCCTCAGCATCTCCACTCACCTCCCAATAACACAACCTGCAGAAACCCATCCTCAGCATCTCAACTAATCTCCCAATAACACAACCTGCAGAAACCCATCATCAGCATCTTCACTAACCTCCCAATAACACAACCTGCAGAAACCCATCCTCAGCATCTCAACTAACCTCCCAGTAACACAACCTGCAGAAACCCATCCTCAGCATCTTCACTCAACTTCCAATAACACAACCTGCAGAAACCCACCCTCAGCATCTCCACTCACCTTCCAATAACACAACCTGCAGAAACCCATCCTCAGCATCTCCACTCACCTCCCAATAACGCAACCTGCAGAAACCCATCCTCAGCATCTCCACTCACCTTCCAATAACACAACCTGCAGAAACCCATCCTCAGCATCGCCACTCACCTCCCAATAACACAACCTGCAGAAACCCATCCTCAGCATCTCAACTAACCTCCCAATAACACAACCTGCAGAAACCCATCCTGAGCATCTTCACTCACCTCCCAATAAGACAACCTGCAGAAACCCATCCTCAGCATCTCCACTCACCTCCCAATAACACAACCTGCAGAAATCCATCCTCAGCATCTTCACTCACCTCCCAATAACACAACCTGCAGAAATCCATCCTCAGCATCTTCATTCACCTCCCAATAACACAACCTGCAGAAACCCATCCTCAGCATCTCCACTCACCTCCCAATAACACAACCTGCAGAAACCCATCCTCAGCGTCTCCAATCACCTCCCAATAACACAACCTGCAGAAACCGTCCTCAGCATCTTCACTAACCTTCCAATAACACAACCTGCAGAAACCCATCCTCAGCAACCCCACTAACCTTCCAATAACACAACCTGCAGAAACCCATCCTCAGCATCTTCATTCACCTTCCAATAACACAACCTGCAGAAACCCATCCTCAGCATCTCCACTCACCTCCCAATTACACAACCTGCAGAAACCCATCCTCAGCATCTACAATCACCTCCCAAGAAGACAACCTGCAGAAACCCATCCTCAGCATCTCCACTCACCTCCCAATTACACAACCTGCAGAAACCCATCCTCAGCATCGCCACTCACCTCCCAATAACACAACCTGTAGAAACCCATCCTCAGCATCTCAACTAACCTCCCAATGACACAACCTGCAGAAACCCATCCTCAGCATCTCCACTCACCTCCCAATAACACAACCTGCAGAAACCCATCCTCAGCATCTTCACTAACCTTACAATAACACAACCTGCAGAAACCCATTCTCAGCAACTTCACTAACCTTCCAATAACACAACCTGCAGAAATCCATTCTCAGCATTTCCAGTCATCTCCCAATAACACAACCTGCAGAAACCCATCCTCAGCATCTTCACTAACCTTACAATAACACAACCTGCAGAAACCCATTCTCAGCACCTCCACTCACCTCCCAATAACACAACCTGCAGAAACCCATCCTCAGCATCTCCACTCACCTCCCAATAACACAACCTGCAGAAACCCATCCTCAGCATCTCCAATCACCTTCCAATAACACAACCTGCAGAAACCCATCCTCAGCATCTTCACTCACCTCCCAATAACACAACCTGCAGAAACCCATCCTCAGCATCTTCACTCACCTTCCAATAGCACAACCTGCAGAAACCCATCCTCAGCATCTCCACTCACCTCCCAATAACACAACCTGCAGAAACCCATCCTCAGCATCTTCACTAACCTTCCAATAGCACAACCTGCAGAAACCCATCCTCAGCATCTTCACCCACCTCCCAATAACACAATCTGCAGAAAACCATCCTCAGCATCTTCAGTAACCTTCCAATAACACAACCTGCAGAAACCCATCCTCAGCATCTTCACTCACCTTCCAATAACACAACCTGCAGAGACCCATCCTCTGCATCTTCACTAACCTCCCAATAACACAACCTGCAGAAACACATCCTCCGCATCTTCACTCACCTCCCAATAACACAACCTGCAGAAACCCATCCTCAGCATCTTCACTAAACTCCCAAAACACAACCAACAGAATACCATCCTCAGCAGCTCCACTCACCCCCAATAACACAACCTGCAGAAACCCATCATCAGCATCTCCACTCACCTCCCAATAACAAAACCTGCAGAAACCCATCCTCAGCATCTCCACTCACCTCCCAATAACACAACCTGCAGAAACCCATCCTCAGCAGCTCGACTCACCTCCCAATAACACAACCTGCAGAAACCCATCCTCAGCATCTTCACTCAACTTCCAATAAGACAACCTTTAGAAACCCTTCCTCAACATCTTCACTCACCCCCCAATAACACAACCTGCAGAAACCCATCCTCAGCATCTCCACTCACCTCCCAATAACACAACCTGCAGAAACCCATCCTCAGTATCTCAACTAATCTCCCAATAACACAACCTGCAAAAACCCATCTTCAGCATCTTCACTCCCCTTCCAATAACACAAACTACAGAAACCCATCCTCAGCATCTCCACTCACCTCCCAATAACACAACCTGCAGAAACCCATCCTCAGCGTCTCCAATCAACTCCCAATAACACAACCTGCAGAAACCGTCCTCAGCATCTTCACTAACCTTCCAATAACACAACCTGCAGAAACCCATCCTCAGCATCTTCACTAAACACCCAAAACACAACCAACAGAATACCATCCTCAGCAGCTCCACTCACCCCCAATAACACAACCTGCAGAAACCCATCATCAGCATCTCCACTCACCTCCCAATAACAAAACCTGCAGAAACACATCCTCAGCATCTTCACTCACCTCCCAATAACAAAACCTGCAGAAAACCATCCTCAGCATCTTCACTCACCTCCC
Source organism: Scyliorhinus torazame (assembly GCF_047496885.1). Taxonomy (NCBI): domain Eukaryota; kingdom Metazoa; phylum Chordata; class Chondrichthyes; order Carcharhiniformes; family Scyliorhinidae; genus Scyliorhinus; species Scyliorhinus torazame. Next base: position 1,290,037 of record NW_027307772.1, read on the forward strand.
AATAACACAACCTGCAGCTACCCATCCTCAGCATCTCCACTAACCTCCCAATAACAAAACCTGCAGAAACCCATCCTCAGCATCTTCACTCACCTTCCAATTATACAACCTGCAGAAACCCTTCCTCAGCATCTCGACTCACTTCCCAATAACACAACCTGCAGAAACCCATCCTCAGCATCTTCACTCAACTTCCAATAAGACAACCTTTAGAAACCCTTCCTCAGCATCTTCACTCACCCCCCAATAACACAACCTGCAGAAACCCATCCTCAGCATCTCCACTCACCTCCCAATAACACAACCTGCAGAAACCCATCCTCAGCATCTCAACTAATCTCCCAATAACACAACCTGCAGAAACCCATCATCAGCATCTTCACTAACCTCCCAATAACACAACCTGCAGAAACCCATCCTCAGCATCTCAACTAACCTCCCAGTAACACAACCTGCAGAAACCCATCCTCAGCATCTTCACTCAACTTCCAATAACACAACCTGCAGAAACCCACCCTCAGCATCTCCACTCACCTTCCAATAACACAACCTGCAGAAACCCATCCTCAGCATCTCCACTCACCTCCCAATAACGCAACCTGCAGAAACCCATCCTCAGCATCTCCACTCACCTTCCAATAACACAACCTGCAGAAACCCATCCTCAGCATCGCCACTCACCTCCCAATAACACAACCTGCAGAAACCCATCCTCAGCATCTCAACTAACCTCCCAATAACACAACCTGCAGAAACCCATCCTGAGCATCTTCACTCACCTCCCAATAAGACAACCTGCAGAAACCCATCCTCAGCATCTCCACTCACCTCCCAATAACACAACCTGCAGAAATCCATCCTCAGCATCTTCACTCACCTCCCAATAACACAACCTGCAGAAATCCATCCTCAGCATCTTCATTCACCTCCCAATAACACAACCTGCAGAAACCCATCCTCAGCATCTCCACTCACCTCCCAATAACACAACCTGCAGAAACCCATCCTCAGCGTCTCCAATCACCTCCCAATAACACAACCTGCAGAAACCGTCCTCAGCATCTTCACTAACCTTCCAATAACACAACCTGCAGAAACCCATCCTCAGCAACCCCACTAACCTTCCAATAACACAACCTGCAGAAACCCATCATCAGCATCTTCATTCACCTTCCAATAACACAACCTGCAGAAACCCATCCTCAGCATCTCCACTCACCTCCCAATTACACAACCTGCAGAAACCTATCCTCAGCATCTACAATCACCTCCCAATAAGACAACCTGCAGAAACCCATCCTCAGCATCTCCACTCACCTCCCAATTACACAACCTGCAGAAACCCATCCTCAGCATCTCAACTAACCTCCCAATAACACAACCTGCAGAAACCCATCCTCAGCATCTCCACTCACCTCCCAATAACACAACCTGCAGAAACCCATCCTCAGCATCTTCACTAACCTTACAATAACACAACCTGCAGAAACCCATTCTCAGCAACTTCACTAACCTTCCAATCACACAACCTGCAGAAATCCATTCTCAGCATTTCCAGTCATCTCCCAATAACACAACCTGCAGAAACCCATCCTCAGCATCTTCACTAACCTTACAATAACACAACCTGCAGAAACCCATTCTCAGCACCTCCACTCACCTCCCAATAACACAACCTGCAGAAACCCATCCTCAGCATCTCCACTCACCTCCCAATAACACAACCTGCAGAAACCCATCCTCAGCATCTCCAATCACCTTCCAATAACACAACCTGCAGAAACCCATCCTCAGCATCTTCACTCACCTCCCAATAACACAACCTGCAGAAACCCATCCTCAGCATCTTCACTCACCTTCCAATAGCACAACCTGCAGAAACCCATCCTCAGCATCTCCACTCACCTCCCAATAACACAACCTGCAGAAACCCATCCTCAGCATCTTCACTAACCTTCCAATAGCACAACCTGCAGAAACCCATCCTCAGCATCTTCACCCACCTCCCAATAACACAATCTGCAGAAAACCATCCTCAGCATCTTCAGTAACCTTCCAATAACACAACCTGCAGAAACCCATCCTCAGCATCTTCACTCACCTTCCAATAACACAACCTGCAGAGACCCATCCTCAGCATCTTCACTAACCTTACAATAACACAACCTGCAGAAACCCATTCTCAGCACCTCCACTCACCTCCCAATAACACAACCTGCAGAAACCCATCCTCAGCATCTCCACTCACCTCCCAATAACACAACCTGCAGAAACCCATCCTCAGCATCTCCAATCACCTTCCAATAACACAACCTGCAGAAACCCATCCTCAGCATCTTCACTCACCTCCCAATAACACAACCTGCAGAAACCCATCCTCAGCATCTTCACTCACCTTCCAATAGCACAACCTGCAGAAACCCATCCTCAGCATCTCCACTCACCTCCCAATAACACAACCTGCAGAAACCCATCCTCAGCATCTTCACTAACCTTCCAATAGCACAACCTGCAGAAACCCATCCTCAGCATCTTCACCCACCTCCCAATAACACAATCTGCAGAAAACCATCCTCAGCATCTTCAGTAACCTTCCAATAACACAACCTGCAGAAACCCATCCTCAGCATCTTCACTCACCTTCCAATAACACAACCTGCAGAGACCCATCCTCTGCATCTTCACTAACCTCCCAATAACACAACCTGCAGAAACACATCCTCCGCATCTTCACTCACCTCCCAATAACACAACCTGCAGAAACCCATCCTCAGCATCTTCACTAAACTCCCAAAACACAACCAACAGAATACCATCCTCAGCAGCTCCACTCACCCCCAATAACACAACCTGCAGAAACCCATCATCAGCATCTCCACTCACCTCCCAATAACAAAACCTGCAGAAACCCATCCTCAGCATCTCCACTCACCTCCCAATAACACAACCTGCAGAAACACATCCTCCGCATCTTCACTCACCTCCCAATAACACAACCTGCAGAAACCCATCCTCAGCATCTTCACTAAACTCCCAAAACACAACCAACAGAATACCATCCTCAGCAGCTCCACTCACCCCCAATAACACAACCTGCAGAAACCCATCATCAGCATCTCCACTCACCTCCCAATAACAAAACCTGCAGAAACCCATCCTCAGCATCTCCACTCACCTCCCAATAACACAACCTGCAGAAACCCATCCTCAGCAGCTCGACTCACCTCCCAATAACACAACCTGCAGAAACCCATCCTCAGCATCTTCACTCAACTTCCAATAAGACAACCTTTAGAAACCCTTCCTCAACATCTTCACTCACCCCCCAATAACACAACCTGCAGAAACCCATCCTCAGCATCTCCACTCACCTCCCAATAACACAACCTGCAGAAACCCATCCTCAGTATCTCAACTAATCTCCCAATAACACAACCTGCAAAAACCCATCTTCAGCATCTTCACTCCCCTTCCAATAACACAAACTACAGAAACCCATCCTCAGCATCTCCACTCACCTCCCAATAACACAACCTGCAGAAACCCATCCTCAGCGTCTCCAATCAACTCCCAATAACACAACCTGCAGAAACCGTCCTCAGCATCTTCACTAACCTTCCAATAACACAACCTGCAGAAACCCATCCTCAGCATCTTCACTAAACACCCAAAACACAACCAACAGAATACCATCCTCAGCAGCTCCACTCACCCCCAATAACACAACCTGCAGAAACCCATCATCAGCATCTCCACTCACCTCCCAATAACAAAACCTGCAGAAACACATCCTCAGCATCTTCACTCACCTCCCAATAACAAAACCTGCAGAAAACCATCCTCAGCATCTTCACTCACCTCCCAATAACACAACCTGCAGAAACCCATCCTCAGCATCTTCACTCACCTTCCAATTATACAACCTGCAGAAACCCTTCCTCAGCATCTCGACTCACTTCCCAATAACACAACCTGCAGAAACCCATCCTCAGCATCTTCACTCAACTTCCAATAAGACAACATTTAGAAACCCTTCCTCAGCATCTTCACTCACCCCCCAATAACACAACCTGCAGAAACCCATCCTCAGCATCTCCACTCACCTCCCAATAACACAACCTGCAGAAACCCATCCTCAGCATCTCAACTAATCTCCCAATAACACAACCTGCAGAAACCCATCATCAGCATCTTCACTAACCTCCCAATAACACAACCTGCAGAAACCCATCCTCAGCATCTCAACTAACCTCCCAGTAACACAACCTGCAGAAACCCATCCTCAGCATCTTCACTCAACTTCCAATAACACAACCTGCAGAAACCCACCCTCAGCATCTCCACTCACCTTCCAATAACACAACCTGCAGAAACCCATCCTCAGCATCTCCACTCACCTCCCAATAACGCAACCTGCAGAAACCCATCCTCAGCATCTCCACTCACCTTCCAATAACACAACCTGCAGAAACCCATCCTCAGCATCGCCACTCACCTCCCAATAACACAACCTGCAGAAACCCATCCTCAGCATCTCAACTAACCTCCCAATAACACAACCTGCAGAAACCCATCCTGAGCATCTTCACTCACCTCCCAATAAGACAACCTGCAGAAACCCATCCTCAGCATCTCCACTCACCTCCCAATAACACAACCTGCAGAAATCCATCCTCAGCATCTTCACTCACCTCCCAATAACACAACCTGCAGAAATCCATCCTCAGCATCTTCATTCACCTCCCAATAACACAACCTGCAGAAACCCATCCTCAGCATCTCCACTCACCTCCCAATAACACAACCTGCAGAAACCCATCCTCAGCGTCTCCAATCACCTCCCAATAACACAACCTGCAGAAACCGTCCTCAGCATCTTCACTAACCTTCCAATAACACAACCTGCAGAAACCCATCCTCAGCAACCCCACTAACCTTCCAATAACACAACCTGCAGAAACCCATCATCAGCATCTTCATTCACCTTCCAATAACACAACCTGCAGAAACCCATCCTCAGCATCTCCACTCACCTCCCAATTACACAACCTGCAGAAACCCATCCTCAGCATCTACAATCACCTCCCAATAAGACAACCTGCAGAAACCCATCCTCAGCATCTCCACTCACCTCCCAATTACACAACCTGCAGAAACCCATCCTCAGCATCTCAACTAACCTCCCAATAACACAACCTGCAGAAACCCATCCTCAGCATCTCCACTCACCTCCCAATAACACAACCTGCAGAAACCCATCCTCAGCATCTTCACTAACCTTACAATAACACAACCTGCAGAAACCCATTCTCAGCAACTTCACTAACCTTCCAATAACACAACCTGCAGAAATCCATTCTCAGCATTTCCAGTCATCTCCCAATAACACAACCTGCAGAAACCCATCCTCAGCATCTTCACTAACCTTACAATAACACAACCTGCAGAAACCCATTCTCAGCACCTCCACTCACCTCCCAATAACACAACCTGCAGAAACCCATCCTCAGCATCTCCACTCACCTCCCAATAACACAACCTGCAGAAACCCATCCTCAGCATCTCCAATCACCTTCCAATAACACAACCTGCAGAAACCCATCCTCAGCATCTTCACTCACCTCCCAATAACACAACCTGCAGAAACCCATCCTCAGCATCTTCACTCACCTTCCAATAGCACAACCTGCAGAAACCCATCCTCAGCATCTCCACTCACCTCCCAATAACACAACCTGCAGAAACCCATCCTCAGCATCTTCACTAACCTTCCAATAGCACAACCTGCAGAAACCCATCCTCAGCATCTTCACCCACCTCCCAATAACACAATCTGCAGAAAACCATCCTCAGCATCTTCAGTAACCTTCCAATAACACAACCTGCAGAAACCCATCCTCAGCATCTTCACTCACCTTCCAATAACACAACCAGCAGAGACCCATCCTCTGCATCTTCACTAACCTCCCAATAACACAACCTGCAGAAACACATCCTCCGCATCTTCACTCACCTCCCAATAACACAACCTGCAGAAACCCATCCTCAGCATCTTCACTAAACTCCCAAAACACAACCAACAGAATACCATCCTCAGCAGCTCCACTCACCCCCAATAACACAACCTGCAGAAACCCATCATCAGCATCTCCACTCACCTCCCAATAACAAAACCTGCAGAAACCCATCCTCAGCATCTTCACTCACCTTCCAATAACACAACCTGCAGAAACCCATCCTCAGCATCTCCACTCACCTCCCAATAACACAACCTGCAGAAACCCATCCTCAGCAGCTCGACTCACCTCCCAATAACACAACCTGCAGAAACCCATCCTCAGCATCTTCACTCAACTTCCAATAAGACAACCTTTAGAAACCCTTCCTCAACATCTTCACTCACCCCCCAATAACACAACCTGCAGAAACCCATCCTCAGCATCTCCACTCACCTCCCAATAACACAACCTGCAGAAACCCATCCTCAGTATCTCAACTAATCTCCCAATAACACAACCTGCAAAAACCCATCTTCAGCATCTTCACTCCCCTTCCAATAACACAAACTACAGAAACCCATCCTCAGAATCTCCACTCACCTTCCAATAAAACAACCTGCAGAAAACCATCCTCAGCATCTTCACTCACATTCCAATCACACAACCTGCAGACACCCATCCTCAGCATCTTCACAAATCTTCCAATAACAAAACCTGCAGAAACCCATCCTCAGCATCTTCACTCACCTCCCAATAACACAACCTGCAGAAACTCATCCTCAGCATCTCCACTCACCTCCCAATAACACAACCTGCAGAAACCCATCCTCAGCATCTTCACTCACCTCCCAATAACAAAACCTGCAGAAAAGTATCCTCAGCATCTTCACTAACCTTCCAATAACACAACCTGCAGAAACCCATCCTCAGCATCTCCACTCACCTTCCCATAACACAACCTGCAGAAACCCATCCTCAGCATCTTCACTCACCTCCCAATAACACAACCTGCAGAAACCCATCCTCAGCATCTTCACTCACCTCCCAATAACACAACCTGCAGAAACTCATCCTCAGCATCTCCACTCACCTCCCAATAACACAACCTGCAGATACCCATCCTCAACATCTTCACTCACCCCCCAATAACACAACCTGCAGAAACCCATCCTCAGCATCTTCACTCACCTCCCAATAACACAACCTGCAGAAATCCATCCTCAGCATCTTCACAAATCTTCCAATAACAAAACCTGCAGAAAACCATCCTCAGCATCTTCACTCACCTTCCAATAACACAACCTGCAGAAACCCATCCTCAGCATCTCCACTCACCTCCCAATAACACAACCTGCAGAAACCCATCCTCAGCATCTCCACTCACTTCCCAATAACACAACCTGCAGAAACCCATCCTCAGCATCTCCACTCACCTCCCAATAACACAACCTGCAGAAACTCATCCTCAGCATCTCCACTCACCTCCCAATAACAGAACCTGCAGAAACCCATCCTCAGCATCTTCACTCACCTCCAAATAACACAACCTGCAGATACCCATCCTCAGCATCTTCACTCACCTCCCAATAACATAACCTACAGAAACCAAGCCTCAGCATCTCCACTCACCTCCCAATAACACAACCTGCAGAAACCCATCCTCAGCATCTTCACTCACCTCCCAATAACACAACCTGCAGAAAAGTATCCTCAGCATCTTCACCAACCTTCCAATAACACAACCTGCAGAAACCCATCCTCAGCATCTTCACTCACCTCCCAATAACACAACCTGCAGAAACCCAGCCTCAGTATCTCCACTCACCTCCCAATAACACAACCTGCAGAAACCCATCCTCAGCATCTTTACTCACCTCCCAATAACAAAACCTGCAGAAAAGTATCCTCAGCATCTTCACTAACCTTCCAATAACACAACCTGCAGAAACCCATCCTCAGCAGCTCCACTCACCTTCCCATAACACAACCTGCAGAAACCCATCCTCAGCATCTTCACTCACCTCCCAATAACACAACCTGCAGAAACCCATCCTCAGCATCTTCACTCACCTCCCAATAACACAACCTGCAGAAACTCATCCTCAGCATCTCCACTCACCTCCCAATAACACAACCTGCAGAAACCCATCCTCAGCATCTTCACAAATCTTCCAATAACAAAACCTGCAGAAAACCTTCCTCAGCATCTTCACTCACCTCCCAATAAAACAACCTGCAGAAACCCATCCTCAGCATCTTCACAAATCTTCCAATCACACAACCTGCAGAACCCCATCCTCAGCATCTCCACTAACCTCCCAATAACACAACATGCAGAAACCCATCCTCAGCATCTCCACTCACCTCCCAATAACACAACCTGCAGATACCCATCCTCAGCATCTTCACTCACCCCCCAATAACACAACCTGCAGAAACCCATCCTCAGCATCTTCACTCACCTCCCAATAACCCAACCTGCAGAAATCCATCCTCAGCATCTTCACAAATCTTCCAATAACAAAACCTGCAGAAAACCATCCTCAGCACCTTCACTCACCCCCCAATAACACAACCTGCAGAAACCCATCCTCAGCATCTCCACTCACCTCCCAATAACACAACCTGCAGAAACCCATCCTCAGCATCTTCACAAATCTTCCAATAACACAACCTGCAGAAAACCTTCCTCAGCATCTTCACTCACCTCCCAATAAAACAACCTGCAGAAAACCATCCTCAGCATCTTCACTCACATTCCAATCACACAACCTGCAGAACCCCATTCTCAGCATCTTCACTCACCTCCCAATAACACAACCTGCAGAAACCCATTCTCAGCATCTCCACTCACCTCCCAACAACACTACCTGCAGAAACCCATCCTCAGCATCTACACTCACCTTCCAATAACACAACCTGCAGAAACCCATCCTCAGCATCTTCACTCACCTCCCAACAACACAACTGCAGAAACCCATCCTCAGCATCTACACTCACCTTCCAATAACACAACCTGCAGAAACCCATTCTCAGCATCTTCCCTATCCTCCCAATAACACAACCTGCAGATACCTATTCTCAGCATTTCCACTCATCTCCCAATAACACAACCTGCAGAAACCCATTCTCAGCATTTCCACTCATCTCCCAAAAACACAACCTGCAGAAACCCATCCTCAGCATTTCCACTCATCTCCCAATAACACAACCTGCAGAAACCCATCCTCAGAATCTCCACTCACCTCCCAATAACACAACCTGCAGAAACCCATCCTCAGCGTCTTCACTCACCTCCCAATAACACAACCTGCAGAAACCCATCCTCAGCATCTTCACTAACCTTCTAATAACACAACCTGCAGAAACCCATCCTCAGCATCACCACTCACCTCCCAATAACACAACCTGCAGAAACCCATTCTCAGCATCTTCACAAATCTTCCAATAACACAACATGCAGAAACCCATCCTCAGCATCTTCACTCACCTTCCAATATCACAACCTGCAGAAACCCATCCTCAGCATCTTCACTAACCTCCCAATAACACAACCTGCAGAAACCCATGCTCATCATCTCCACTCACCTTCCAATAATACAACCTGCAGAAACCCATTCTCAGCCTCTTCACTAACCTCCCGATAACACAACCTGCAGAAACCCATGCTCATCATCTCCACTCACCTTCCAATAATACAACCTACAGAAACCCATTCTCAGCATCTCCACTCACCTCCCAATAACACAACCTGCAGAAACCCATGCTCATCATCTCCTCTCACCTCCCAATAAAACAACCTGCAGAAACCCATCCTCAGCATCTTCACTCACCTTCCAATAACACAACCTGCAGAAAACCATCCTCAGCATCTTCCCTAACCTTCCAATAACAAAACCTGCAGAATCTCATCCTCCGCATCTCCACACACCTCCCAATAACACAATCTGCAGAAACCTATCTTCAGCATCTCCACTCACCTCCCAATAACACAGCCTTCAGAAATCCATCCTCAGCATCTTCCCTAACCTTCCAATAACACAACCTGCAGAAATCCATCCTCAGCATCTTTACTAACCTTCCAATAACACAATCTGCAGACAACCATCCTCAGCATCTTCCCCAACCTTCCAACAACACAACCTGCAGAAACCCATCTTATTCATCTCCACTCCCCTCCCAATAACACAACCTGCAGAAAACCATCCTCAGCATCTTCCCTAACTTTCCAATAAAACAACCTGCAGAAACCTATCCTCAGCATCTCCACTCACCTCCCAATAACACAATCTGCATAAACCCATCCTCAGCATCTCCACTCACCTCCCAATAACACAACCTGCAGAAACCCATCCTCAGCATCTCTACTCACCTCCCAATAACACAACCTGCAGAAACCCATCCTCAGCATCTCCACTCACCTCCCAATAACACAATCTGCATAAACCCATCCACAACATATTCACTGACCTTCCAATAACAAAACCTGCAGAACCCCATCCTCAGCATCTTCACTAACCTTCCAATAACACGACCTGCAGAAACCCATCCTCCGCATCGCCACTATCCTTCCAATAACACAACCTGCAGAAACCCATCCTCAGCATCTCCATCACCTCCCAATAACACGACCTGCAGAAACCCATCCTCAGCATCTTCCCTCACCTCCCAATAACACAACCTGCAGAAAACAATCCTCAGCATCTTCACTAACCTTCCAATAACACAACCTGCAGAAACGCATTCTCAGCATCTTCACTCACCTCCCAATAACACAACCTGCAGAAACCCATTCTCAGCATCTTCACTCACCTCCCAGGAACACAAACAGCAGGAACCCATCCTCAGCATCTTCACTAACCTTCCAATAACACAACCTGCAGAAACCCATCCTCAGCATCTCAACTCACCTCCCTGTAACACAACCTGCAGAACCCACCCTCAGAATCTTCACTGATCTTCCAATAACACAATCTGCAGAAAACCATCCTCAGCATCTTCCCTAACGTTCCAATAACACAACCTGCCGAAACCCATCCTCAGCATCTCCACTCACTTCCCAATAACACAACCTGCAGAAACCCATCCTCAGCATCTCCACTCACCTCCCAAAAACACAACCTGCAGAAACCCATCATCAGCATCTGCACTAACCTCCCAATAACACAACCTGCAGAAACCCATCCTCAGAATCTCCACTCACCTCCCAATAACACAACCTGCAGAAACCCATCCTCAGCGTCTTCACTCACCTCCCAATAACACAACCTGCAGAAACCCATCCTCAGCATCTTCACTAACCTTCTAATAACACAACCTGCAGAAACCCATCCTCAGCATCACCACTCACCTCCCAATAACACAACCTGCAGAAACTCATTCTCAGCATCTTCACAAATCTTCCAATATCACAACCTGCAGAAACCCATCCTCAGCATCTTCACTAACCTCCCAATAACACAACCTGCAGAAACCCATGCTCATCATCTCCACTCACCTTCCAATAACACAACCTGCAGAAACCCATGCTCATCATCTCCACTCACCTTCCAATAATACAACCGACAGAAACCCATTCTCAGCATCTCCACTCACCTCCCAATAACACAACCTGCAGAAACCCATGCTCATCATCTCCACTCACCTTCCAATAATACAACCTACAGAAACCCATCCTCTGCATCTCCACTCGCCTCCCAATAACACAACCTGCAGAAACCCATGCTCATCATCTCCACTCACCTTCCAATAATACAACCTGCAGAAAACCATCCTCAGCATCTCCTCTCACCTCCCAATAAAACAACCTGCAGAAACCCATCCTCAGCATCTTCACTCACCTTCCAATAACACAACCTGCAGAAAACCATCCTCAGCATCTTCCCTAACCTTCCAATAACAAAACCTGCAGAATCTCATCCTCCGCATCTCCACACACCTCCCAATAACACAATCTGCAGAAACCTATCCTCAGCATCTCCACTCACCTTCCCATAACACAACCTGCAGAAACCCATCCTCAGCATCTCCACTCACCTCCCAATAACACAGCCTTCAGAAATCCATCCTCAGCATCTTCCCTAACCTTCCAATAACACAACCTGCAGAAACCCATCCTCAGCATCTTCACTAACCTTCCAATAACACAATCTGCAGACAACCATCCTCAGCATCTTCCCCAACCTTCCAACAACACAACCTGCAGAAACCCATCTTATTCATCTCCACTCCCCTCCCAATAACACAACCTGCAGAAAACCATCCTCAGCATCTTCCCTAACTTTCCAATAACACAACCTGCAGAAACTCATCCTCAGCATCTCCACTCACCTCCCAATAACAGAACCTGCAGAAACCCATCCTCAGCATCTTCACTCACCTCCCAATAACACAACCTGCAGAAACCCATCCTCAGCATCTCAACTCACCTCCCTGTAACACAACCTGCAGAACCCACCCTCAGAATCTTCACTAACCTTCCAATAACACAATCTGCAGAAAACCATCCTCAGCATCTTCACTAATCTTCCAATAACACAACATGCAGAAACCCATCCTCAGCATCTCAACTTACCTCCCTGTAACACAACCTGCAGAACCCACCCTCAGAATCTTCAGTAACCTTCCAATAACACAATCTGCAGAAGACCATCCTCAGCATCTTCCCTAACCTTCCAATAACACAACCTGCCTAAACCCATCCTCAGCATCTCCACTCACTTCCCAATAACACAACCTGCAGAAACCCATCCTCAGCATCTTCACTCGCCTCCCTATAACACAACCTGCAGAAACCCATTCTCAGCATTTCCACTCATCTCCCAAGAACACAACCTGCAGAAACCCATCCTCAGCATCTCCACTCACCTCCCAATAATACAACCTGCAGAACCCATCCTCAGCATCTTCACTGACCTTCCAATAACACAACCTGCAGAAACACATCCTCAGCATCTCCACTCACCTCCTAATAACACAACCTGCAGAAACCCATCCTCAGCATCTCAACTCACCTCCCAATAACACAACCTGCAGAAACCCATCCTCAGCATCTCCACTCACCTCCCAATAACACAACCTGCAGGAACCCATCCTCAGCATCTCCACTCACCTCCTAATAACACAACCTGCAGAAACCCATCCTCAGCATCTCAACTCACCTCCCAATAACACAACCTGCAGAAATCCATCCTCAGCATCTCCACTCACCTCCCAATAACACAACCTGCAGAAACCCATCCTCAGAATCTTCACTCACCTTCCAATAACACAATCTGCAGAAACCCATCCTCAGCATCTTCACTCATCTTCCAATATCACAACCTGTAGAAACCCATCCTCAGCATCTTCACTCATCTTCCAATAACACAACCTGTAGAAACCCATCCGTAGCATCTTCCCTAACCTCGCAAGAACACAACCTGCAGAAACCTATCCTCAGCATCATCACTGACCTTCCAACATCACAACCTGCAGAAACCCATTCTCAGCATCTTCCCTAACCTCCCAATAACACAACCTACAGAAACCCATCCTCAGCATCTCCTACTCACCTTCCAATAACACAACCTGCAGAAACCCATCCTCAGCATCTTCACTCACCTCCCAATAACACAACCTGCAGAAACCCATCCTCAGCATCTTCACTCACCTTCCAATAACACAACCTGCAGAAACCCATCCTCAGCATCTCCACTCACCTCCCAATAACACAACCTGCAGAAACCCATCCTCAGCATCTCCACTCACTTCCCAATAACACAACCTGCAGAAACCCATCCTCAGCATCTCCACTCACCTCCCAATAACACAACCTGCAGAAACTCATCCTCAGCATCTCCACTCACCTCCCAATAACAGAACCTGCAGAAACCCATCCTCAGCATCTTCACTCACCTCCCAATAACACAACCTGCAGATACCCATCCTCAGCATCTTCACTCACCTCCCAATAACAGAACCTGCAGAAACCCAGCCTCAGCATCTCCACTCACCTCCCAATAACACAACCTGCAGAAACCCATCCTCAGCATCTTCACTCACCTCCCAATAACACAACCTGCAGAAACCCAGCCTCAGCATCTCCACTCACCTCCCAATAACACAACCTGCAGAAATCCATCCTCAGCATCTTCACTCACCTCCCAATGACACAACCTGCAGAAAAGTATCCTCAGCATCTTCACTAACCTTCCAATAACATAACCTGCAGAAACCCACCCTCAGCATCTCCACTCACCTTCCCATAACACAACCTGCAGAAACCCATCCTCAGCATCTTCACTCACCTCCCAATAACAAAACCTGCAGAAACCCATCCTCAGCATCTTCACTCACCTCCCAATAACACAACCTGCAGAAACTCATCCTCAGCATCTCCACTCACCTCCCAATAACACAACCTGCAGAAACCCATCCTCAGCATCTCCACTCACCTCCCAATAACACAACCTGCAGAAACTCATCCTCAGCATCTCCACTCACCTCCCAATAACACAACCTGCAGAAACCCATCCTCAGCATCTCCACTCACCTCCCAATAACACAACCTGCAGAAACACATCCTCAGCATCTCCACTAACCTTCCAATAATACAACCTGCAGAAACCCATTCTCAGCATCTTCACTCACCTCCCAATATCACAACCTGCAGCAACACATCCTCAGCATCTCCACTCACCTCCCAATAACACAACCTGCTGAACCCCATCCTCAGCATCTCCACTCACCTCCCAATAACACAACCTGCAGAAACCCATCCTCCGCATCTTCACTCACCTCCCAATAACACAACCTGCAGAAACCCATTCTCAGCATCTTCACTCACCTCCCAATATCACAACCTGCAGCAACACATCCTCAGCATCTCCACTCACCTCCCAATAACACAACCTGCAGAACCCCATCCTCAGCATCTCCACTCACCTCCCAATAACACAACCTGCAGAAACCCATCCTCAGCATCTCCACTAACCTTCCAATAATACAACCTGCAGAAACCCGTCCTCAGCATCTCCACTCACCTCCCAATAACACAACCTGCAGAAAACCCATCCTCAGCATCTTCACTCACCCCCCAATAACACAACCTGCAGAAAACCCATCCTCAGCATCTTCACTCACCCCCCAATAACACAACCTGCAGAAACCAATCCTCAGCATCTTCACTAACCTCCCAATAACACAACCTGCAGAAACCAATTCTCAGCATCTTCACTCACCTCCCAATAACAGAATTGCAAAAGTAATGAAAAATAACTCATTTCCACATTCATTGAAAATGGACATGGGCTTGGTCTAATTTGATTGAGTGAGACTGTGGAGAATTTCAATCACTGAATGAGAATTCAGATAGTGGGTTGCTGCCAGGCTGGGAACCAATCTACAGCAGTGAGCACAGGGATGATAGGGGACTGGGATTGGGTGCGGGTTAGGACCCAGACTGTGAACCAATCTACAGCAGTGAGCACAGGGATGACAGGTGACTGGGATTGGGTGAGGGTTAGGACCCAGACTGGGAACCAATCTACATCAGTGAGCACAGGGATGATAGGGGACTGGGATTGGGTGAGGGTTAGGACCCAGACTGGGAACCAATCTACAGCAGTGAGCACAGGGATGATAGGGGACTGGGATTGGGTGAAGGTTAGGATATGGCAGCAGAGTTGGAGATGAGCTGCGCTTCATGAAGATTTGTATCAGAAATTGTGTGACAGAATGTCATTGGATTAGTCGAGTGTGGATTTAACAAAGACACAGATGATGATTTATTCTGCAGCTGAGATGAAGCAGAGGTGGCGATGGCAAGTGAGCAGGAATGGGAATGGCGAGAGTGTCTGGCTATAATAACTTTACTGTCAAAGGGAGAGCAGGGATTGTGAACAGCCTCCGATATTAACCAGAGAGCGAGTGGAGCCGCTGGATAGGGAATGACCTCAGTGACTGGAATCGATGTTGATATTTACAGCTAAAGGCACAGAGCTTCAAGGTAAGGAAGTGTTATTCCCACTATTCCAGATGTTGGTCAGACCGCACCTGGAGTATTGCACAGTTCTGGCCCCTGATTTGAGGAAAGATGTAGGGGCTTTAGAGGCAGTTCAGAGGAGGTTGACGAGACTGACCGCAGAGATGAGGGATTTGTCTTATCAAGAGAGTTGTTAAGAAGGAGTAGAGATCCAATTGTGGTTTATAAGATGATAAAAGGTGTGGGCGAAGTAGAAGTGGAGCGGATGCTTCCTCTTGTGGGGCGTTCTGGAACGAGAGGTCAGAATCTCAGGATAACAGGCAGCAAATGTGAATCAGAGCTGAGGAGGAACTACTTCTCCCAATGGGATGTGAACCTGTGGAATTCGCTATCCAGAGTGCGGGGCATGCTGGGACAGTGAGTACATTTAAGGAGCAGTTATATAGATTTTGAATTGGGAAAGCGATGAGAATTTTGGACAATGGGCAGGACGGCGGCGTTAAGCCGAGGATGAGATCAGCCAAGACCGAATGACGGAGCAGACACGAGGGGCCAAATAGCCTCATTCTGCTCCTGGACCTGAAAACTTACAAACTTCTGAACTGCAGAACGTGGATTCAATCTTTCCAAGATGCAAATGACCAGAGCAATAATACACTTAAAGTGGTTTATACAATAAATAACTGGATAGTGAGACTTACCAGGGACACCGACAACAGCCAGGAGGGGATAGTACCCCGCTTGAATTATCATCAGTGCGCCGTAGATCCGCGTTGGTAAAGACTGGAAAGACATATAGTAAATACCCAGGGATAAACCCCTGTCCATTGCTGTAACGTTCCTGCGGATAGTTCCCAGATTCTGATCCATTGCTGTAACGTTCCTGTGGATAGTTCCCAGATTCTGATCCATTGCTGTAACGTTCCTGTGGGTAGTTCCCAGATTCTGATCCATTGCTGTAACGTTCCTGTGGATAGTTCCCAGATTCTGATCCATTGCTGTAACGTTCCTGTGGATAGTTCCCAGATTCTGATCCATTGCTGTAACGTTCCTGTGGGCAGTTCCCAGATTCTGATCCATTGCTGTAACGTTCCTGTGGGTAGTCCCCAGATTCTGATCCATTGCTGTAACGTTCCTGTGGATAGTTCCCAGATTCTGATCCATTGCTGTAACGTTCCTGTGGGTAGTTCCCAGATTCTGATCCATTGCTGTAATGTTCCTGTGGGTAGTTCCCAGATTCTGATCCATTGCTGTAACGTTCCTGTGGGTAGTTCCCAGATTCTGCTCCCTCCTCTCGGTCTCTCTGGAGCTGCTGATCTCTGGCAGTGTTGGAATTGACGCTCCCGCTGACAGTTTGGGATAACACAATGAAAGGAATCGCTTATTAATACAGAGACAAACCCTCCAGTGACACGGTTAGATCCATAGAGACTGACATTAATCACAGTCACTAAACAAACAGGCTCAGTTAACCCCTTTCAATCCAATACTTTTTATATCACAATGAAATAGAAGATCAGCCGGGTCTGGATTGGTTGTGTGACAGTGACTGAGAGATGGAGTGTGGAAATAGTGGACACACTGACCCTGATACTCAATCCTCATTGATATCTGAGTGGTTCCAGGGGACTGGGGCATTTTCACTGCCCCATCCTGTTTATAAAAGGAGAGAGCATACAAAATGATCAGAGGGTTAGATAGGGTGGACAGCGAGAGCCTTCTCCCGCGGATGGAAATGGCTAGCATGAGGGGACATAGCCTTAAACTGAGGGGTAATAGATATAGGACAGAGGTCAGGGGTAGGTTCTTTACGCAAAGAGTAGTGAGGCCATGGAATGCCCTACCTGCTACAGTAGTGAACTCGCCAACATTGAGGGCATTTAAAAGTTGATTGGATAAACATATGGATGATAATGGTATAGTGTAGGTTAGATGGCTTTTGTTTCGGTGCAACATCGTGGGCCGAAGGGCCTGTACTGCGCTGTATTGTTCTATGTTCTATGTTCTAGAGGGGGATAAACCCTGGAGTGACAGAGCAGTCAGTATAATGTTAGTCACCAGGACATTTCTAGGGGTCAGAGTGGGCAACAGGAATATTGCTCCTTCGCGAGGAAATGGTGTTATGTGACCAGAAACACGGCGATATTCGTGGGAAATCACATCGCATGTTGTTATTGCAGTTATATTTCAAAATAACTGGAGGATTAATGAGGGAACTGATATGAATTTATGTACTGGGACATATTGTGATCAAATGTCATTTATTAGAGATGTTCTCGAGACCCAAAGCCGTGGATTAAAGGGTCTATAACAGTTAGAATGTGAGATTGGCGAAGGAACAGAAAGTAGAGAGAAGCGGTGAATGATAGTTATTCAGACAGGAGGGGAGGAGACACTGATGTTCACTCGGGGTCCACATGAGGACAATTGCTCTTCAAGATACAATTCACTGCGATAGGCTTCAATGGAAAGAATTTCAACATTCACAAATGACAGACACTCAGCAATGACACAGTGAGCAGGGTAGCAGCAATCTTCAGCAGCATGTTCCCAGATCTGTGAAAGGGAGGGTCACGGGGAAAGTAAATTTAAATCACTGTCGTGTGGGTGATGCATTAGGGAGGAGGGCAGAGGACAGGAAATATAAACTAAACGGGACAAGTTTAAAAAGTGTACAGGAAGGGAGCGGGGACATGTCCACACTTTGCTCTGGAAGGTCATGGGGATAAGATTGGAAAATCCTCAGAAGATATTTAACTTGATCAATAGAGGCGGAGACTCCGAAAAGAAGGATGTTAGGATCATAGAGTCATCGAGGTCCAGAGCACAGAAAGGCCATTCGGCCCATCTGGACTGGGCAGGACAAAAACAACCACCTGAGTATTTGAATCCCACTTTCTAACACTTTGCCAATAGCCTATAGAGTTATAACCAGGTTTATAGAGAGGACCATCGCTGAGGAATTGCTTCTTGTTCTGCCGCTAAATATACAAAAGGATGTGAGGATCTTGGAGACAAAACAAAGGATATTTAATGGAGTGTTGTCAGGGATGGAGGATTTCAGTTGAATGGTGGAATTAGTGAACTGGAATTGTAATCTGTAGATCAGTTTAAGGTAAAGAGCAATTTCACAGAGGACTCCAAATTAGGAAGGAGTTTAGAGAGAGTGAGCAGAAAGGGTTCCACTGGAGTGTGTGTGTGGGCTGGCCGTGAGTGGCCTGGAGTGTGTGTGTGGGCTGGGGAGAGTGGCCTGGAGTGTGTGTGTGGGCTGGCCGGGAGTGGCCTGGAGTGTGTGTGTGGGCTGGCCGGGAGTGGCCTGGAGTGTGTGTGTGGACTGGCCGGGAGTGGCCTGGAGTGTGTGTGTGGACTGGCCGGGAGTGGCCTGGCCTGGGGTGTGTGTGTGGGCTGGCCGGGAGTGGCCTGGAGTGTGTGTGTGGGCTGGCCGGGAGTGTGTGTGTGGGCTGGCCGGGAGTGGCCTGGAGTGTGTGTGTGGACTGGCCGGCAGTGGCCTGGAGTGTGTGTGTGGGCTCGCCGGGAGTGGCCTGGAGTGTGTGTGTGGACTGGCCGGGAGTGGCCTGGCCTGGAGTGTGTGTGTGGGCTGGCCGGGAGTGGCCTGGAATGTGTGTGGGGGCTAGCCGGGAGTGGCCTGGAGTGTGTGTGTGGGCTGGCCGGGAGTGGCCTGGAGTGTGTGTGTGGGCTGGCCGGGAGTGGCCTGGAGTGTGTGTGTGGACTGGCCGGGAGTGGCCTGGAGTGTGTGTTTGGGCTGGCCGGGAGTGGCCTGGAGTATGTGTGCGGACTGGCCGGGAGTGGCCTGGAGTGTGTGTGTGGGCTGGCCGGGAGTGGCCTGGAGTGTGTGTGTGGGCTGGCCTGGAGTGTGTGTGTGGGCCGGGAGTGGCCTGGAGTGTGTGTGTGGGCTGGCCGGGAGTGGGCTGGAGAGTGTGTGTGGGCTGGCCGGGAGTGGGCTGTAGAGTGTGTGTGGACTGGCCGGGAGTGGCCTGGAGTGTGTGTGTGGGATGGCCGGGAGTGGCCGTGAGTGTGTGTGTGGGCTGGCCGGGAGTGGCCTGGAGTGTGTGTGTGGGTTGGCCGGGAGTGGCCTGGCCTGGAGTCTGTGTGTGGGCTGGCCGGGAGTGGCCTGGAGTGTGTGTGTGGGCTGGCCGGGAGTGGCCTGGAGTGTGTGTGTGGGCTGGCCGGGAGTGGCCTGGAGTGTGTGTGGTCTGGCCGGGAGTGGCCTGGAGTGTGTGTGTGGGCTGGCCGGGAGTGGCCTGGCCTGGAGTGTGTGTGTGGGCTGGCCCGGAGTGGCCTGGAGTGTGTGGGCTGGCCGGGAGTGGCCTGGCCTGTGTGTGTGGGCTGGCCGGGAGTGGTCTGGAGTGTGTGTGTGGGCTGGCCGGGAGTGGCCTGGCCTGGAGTGTGTGTGGACTGGCCGGGAGTGGCCTGGAGTATGTGTGTGGACTGGCCGGGAGTGGCCTGGAGTGTGTGTTTGGACTGGCCGGGAGTGGCCTGGAGTGTGTGTGTGGGCTGGCCGGGAGTGGCCTGGAGTGTGTGTGTGGGCTGGCCGGGAGTGGCCTGGACTGGAGTGTGTGTGTGGACTGGCCGGGAGTGGCCTGGAGTGTGTGTGTGGGCTGGCCGGGAGTGGCCTGGAGTGTGTGTGTGGGCTGGCCGGGAGTGGCCTGGAGTGTGTGTGTGGGCTGGCCGGGAGTGGCCTGGAGTGTGTGTGTGGGCTGCCCGGGAGTAGCCTGGAGAGTGTGTGTGGGCTGGCCGGGAGTGGCCTGGAGAGTGTGTGGGCTGGCCGGGAGTGGCCTGGAGTGTGTGTGTGGGCTGGCCGGGAGTGGCCTGGAGTGTGTGTGTGGGCTGGCCGGGAGTGGCCTGGAGTGTGTGTGTGGGCTGGCCGGGAGTGGCCTGGAGTGTGTGTGAGGGCTGGTCGGGAGTGGCCTGGAGTGTGTGTGTGGGCTGGCCGGGAGTGGCCTGGAGTGTGTGTGTGGGCTGGCCGGGAGTGGCCTGGAGTGTGTGTGTGGGCTGGCCGGGAGTGGCCTGGAGTGTGTGTGTGGGCTGGCCGGGAGTGGCCTGGAGTGTGTGTGTGGGCTGCCCGGGAGTGGCCTGGAGTGTGTGTGAGGGCTGGCCGGGAGTGGCCTGGCCGGGAGTGTGTGTGTGGGCTGGCCGGGAGTGGCCTGGCCGGGAGTGTGTGTGTGGGCTGGCCGGGAGTGGCCTGGCCGGGAGTGTGTGTGTGGGCTGGCCGGGAGTGGCCTGGCCGGGAGTGTGTGTGTGGGCTGGCCGGGAGTGGCCTGGCCTGGAGTGTGTGTGTGGGCTGGCCTGGAGTGACCTGGAGTGTGTGTGTGGGCTGGCCGGGAGTGGCCTGGAGTGTGTGTGTCGGCTGGCCGGGAGTGGCCTGGAGTGTGTGTGTGGGCTGGCCGGGAGTGGCCTGGAGTGTGTGTGTGGGCTGGCCGGGAGTGGCCTGGAGTGTGTGTGTGGGCTGGCCGGTAGTGAGTGTGTGGGCTAGCCGGGAGTGGCCTGGAGTATGTGTGTGGACTGGCCGGGAGTGTGTGTGTGGGCTAGCCGGGAGTGGCCTGGAGTGTGTGTGTGGACTGGCCGGGAGTGGCCTGGAGTGTGTGTGTGGGCTCGCCGGGAGTGGCCTGGAGTGTGTGTGTGGACTGGCCGGGAGTGGCCTGGCCTGGAGTGTGTGTGTGGGCTGGCCGTGAGTGGCCTGGAATGTGTGTGTGGGCTGGCCGGGAGTGGCCTGGAGTGTGTGTGTGGGCTGGCCGGGAGTGGCCTGGAGTGTGTGTGTGGGCTGGCCGGGAGTGGCCTGGAGTGTGTGTGTGGGCTGGCCGGGAGTGGCCTGGAGTGTGTGTGTGGGCTGGCCGGGAGTGAGTGTGTGGGCTAGCCGGGAGTGGCCTGGAGTATGTGTGTGGGCTGGCCGGGAGTGTGTGTGTGGACTAGCCGGGAGTGGCCTGGAGTGTGTGTGTGGACTGGCCGGCAGTGGCCTGGAGTGTGTGTGTGGGCTCGCCGGGAGTGGCCTGGAGTGTGTGTGTGGACTGGCCGGGAGTGGCCTGGCCTGGAGTGTGTGTGTGGGCTGGCCGGGAGTGGCCTGGAATGTGTGTGGGGGCTGGCCGGGAGTGGCCTGGAGTGTGTGTGTGGGCTGGCCGGGAGTGGCCTGGAGTGTGTGTGTGGGCTGGCCGGGAGTGGCCTGGAGTGTGTGTGTGGACTGGCCGGGAGTGGCCTGGAGTGTGTGTTTGGGCTGGCCGGGAGTGGCCTGGAGTGTGTGTGTGGGATGGCCGGGAGTGGCCGTGAGTGTGTGTGTGGGCTGGCCGGGAGTGGCCTGGAGTGTATGTGTGGGTTGGCCGGGAGTGGCCTGGCCTGGAGTCTGTGTGTGGGCTGGCCGGGAGTGGCCTGGAGTGTGTGTGTGGGCTGGCCGGGAGTGGCCTGGAGTGTGTGTGTGGGCTGGCCGGGAGTGGCCTGGAGTCTGTGTGGTCTGGCCGGGAGTGGCCTGGAGTGTGTGTGTGGGCTGGCCGGGAGTGGCCTGGCCTGGAGTGTGTGTGTGGGCTGGCCCGGAGTGGCCTGGAGTGTGTGGGCTGGCCGGGAGTGGCCTGGCCTGTGTGTGTGGGCTGGCCGGGAGTGGTCTGGAGTGTGTGTGTGGGCTGGCCGGGAGTGGCCTGGCCTGGAGTGTGTGTGGACTGGCCGGGAGTGGCCTGGAGTATGTGTGTGGACTGGCCGGGAGTGGCCTGGAGTGTGTGTTTGGACTGGCCGGGAGTGGCCTGGAGTGTGTGTGTGGGCTGGCCGGGAGTGGCCTGGAGTGTGTGTGTGGGCTGGCCGGGAGTGGCCTGGCCTGGAGTGTGTGTGTGGATTGGCCGGGAGTGGCCTGGAGTGTGTGTGTGGGCTGGCCGGGAGTGGCCTGGAGTGTGTGTGTGGGCTGGCCGGGAGTGGCCTGGAGTGTGTGTGTGGGCTGGCCGGGAGTGGCCTGGAGTGTGTGTATGGGCTGCCCGGGAGTAGCCTGGAGAGTGTGTGTGGGCTGGCCGGGAGTGGCCTGGAGAGTGTGTGGGCTGGCCGGGAGTGGCCTGGAGTGTGTGTGTGGGCTGGCCGGGAGTGGCCTGGAGTGTGTGTGTGGGCTGGCCGGGAGTGGCCTGGAGTGTGTGTGTGGGCTGGCCGGGAGTGGCCTGGAGTGTGTGTGAGGGCTGGTCGGGAGTGGCCTGGAGTGTGTGTGTGGGCTGGCCGGGAGTGGCCTGGAGTGTGTGTGTGGGCTGGCCGGGAGTGGCCTGGAGTGTGTGTGTGGGCTGGCCGGGAGTGGCCTGGAGTGTGTGTGTGGGCTGGCCGGGAGTGGCCTGGAGTGTGTGTGTGGGCTGCCCGGGAGTGGCCTGGAGTGTGTGTGAGGGCTGGCCGGGAGTGGCCTGGCCGGGAGTGTGTGTGTGGGCTGGCCGGGAGTGGCCTGGCCGGGAGTGTGTGTGTGGGCTGGCCGGGAGTGGCCTGGCCGGGAGTGTGTGTGTGGGCTGGCCGGGAGTGGCCTGGCCGGGAGTGTGTGTGTGGGCTGGCCGGGAGTGGCCTGGCCTGGAGTGTGTGTGTGGGCTGGCCTGGAGTGACCTGGAGTGTGTGTGTGGGCTGGCCGGGAGTGGCCTGGAGTGTGTGTGTCGGCTGGCCGGGAGTGGCCTGGAGTGTGTGTGTGGGCTGGCCGGGAGTGGCCTGGAGTGTGTGTGTGGGCTGGCCGGGAGTGGCCTGGAGTGTGTGTGTGGGCTGGCCGGGAGTGAGTGTGTGGGCTAGCCGGGAGTGGCCTGGAGTATGTGTGTGGACTGGCCGGGAGTGTGTGTGTGGGCTAGCCGGGAGTGGCCTGGAGTGTGTGTGTGGACTGGCCGGGAGTGGCCTGGAGTGTGTGTGTGGGCTCGCCGGGAGTGGCCTGGAGTGTGTGTGTGGACTGGCCGGGAGTGGCCTGGCCTGGAGTGTGTGTGTGGGCTGGCCGTGAGTGGCCTGGAATGTGTGTGTGGGCTGGCCGGGAGTGGCCTGGAGTGTGTGTGTGGGCTGGCCGGGAGTGGCCTGGAGTGTGTGTGTGGGCTGGCCGGGAGTGGCCTGGAGTGTGTGTGTGGACTGGCCGGGAGTGGCCTGGAGTGTGTGTTTGGGCTGGCCGGGAGTGGCCTGGAGTATGTGTGTGGACTGGCCGGGAGTGGCCTGGAGTGTGTGTGTGGGCTGGCCGGGAGTGGCCTGGAGTGTGTGTGTGGGCTGGCCTGGAGTGTGTGTGTGGGCCGGGAGTGGCCTGGAGTGTGTGTGTGGGCTGGCCGGGAGTGGTCTGGAGAGTGTGTGTGGGCTGGCCGGGAGTGGGCTGGAGAGTGTGTGTGGACTGGCCGGGAGTGGCCTGGAGTGTGTGTGTGGGATGGCCGGGAGTGGCCGTGAGTGTGTGTGTGGGTTGGCCGGGAGTGGCCTGGAGTGTGTGTGTGGGTTGGCCGGGAGTGGCCTGGAGTGTGTGTGTGGGCTGGCCGGGAGTGGCCTGGAGTGTGTGTGTGGGCTGGCCGGGAGTGGCCTGGAGTGTGTGTGTGGGCTGGCCGGGAGTGGCCTGGAGTGTGTGTGTGGGCTGGCCGGGAGTGGCCTGGAGTGTGTGTGTGGGCTGGCCGGGAGTGGACTGGAGTGTGTGTGTGGGCTGGCCGGGAGAGTCCTGGAGTGTGTGTGTGGGCTGGCCGGGAGTGGCCTGGAGTGTGTGTGTGGGCTGGCCGGGAGTGGCCTGGAGTGTGTGTGTGTGCTGGCCGGGAGTGGCCTGGAGTGTGTGTGTGGGCTGGCCGGGAGAGTCCTGGAGTGTGTGTGTGGGCTGGCCGGGAGTGGCCTGGAGTGTGTGTGTGGGCTGGCCGGGAGTGGCCTGGAGTGTGTGTGTGGGCTGGCCGGGAGTGGCCTGGAGTGTGTGTGTGGGCTGGCCGGGAGTGGCCTGGAGTGTTTGTGTGGGCTGGCCGGGAGTGGCCTCTCCTGGAGTGTGTGTGTGGACTGGCCGGGAGTGGCCTGGAGTGTGTGTGTGGGCTGGCCGGGAGTGGTCTGGAGTGTGTGTGTGGACTGGTCGGGAGTGGCCTGGAGTGTGTGTGTGGGTTGGCTGGGAGTGGCCTGGAGTGTGTGTGTGGACAGGTCGGGAGTGGCCTGGAGTGTGTGTGTGGCCTGGAGTGTGTGTGTGGGCTGGCCGGGAGTGGCCTGGAGTGTGTGTGTGGACAGGTCGGGAGTGGCCTGGAGTGTGTGTGTGGGCTGGCCGGGAGTGGCCTGGAGTGTGTGTGTGGGCTGGCCGGGAGTGGCCTGGAGTGTGTGTGTGGGCTGGCCGGGAGTGGCCTGGAGTGTGTGTGTGGGCTGGCCGGGAGTGGCCTGGAGTGTGTGTGTGGGCTGGCCGGGAGTGGCCTGGAGTGTGTGTGTGTGGGCTGGCCGGGAGTGGCCTGGAGTGTGTGTGTGGGTTGGCTGGGAGTGGCCTGGAGTGTGTGTGTGGACAGGTCGGGAGTGGCCTGGAGTGTGTGTGTGGGCTGGAGTGTGTGTGTAGACATGTCGGGAGTGGCCTGGAGTGTGTGTGTAGGTTGGCTGGGAGTGGCCTGGAGTGTGTGTCTGGACAGGTCGGGAGTGGCCTGGAGTGTGTGTGTGGGCTGGAGTGTGTGTGTGGACAGGTCGGGAGTGGCCTGGAGTGTGTGTGGGCTGGCCGGGAGTGGCCTGGAGTGTGTGTGTGGGCTGGTCGGGAGTGGCCTGGAGTGTGTGTGTGGGCTGGCCGGGAGTGGCCTGGAGTGTGTGTGTGGGCTGGCCGGGAGTGGCCTGGCCTGGAGTGTGTGTGTGGGCTGACCGGGAGTAGCCTGGAGTGTGTGTGTGGGCTGGCCGGGAGTGGCCTGGAGTGTGTGTGTGGACTGGTCGGGAGTGGCCTGGAGTGTGTGTGTGGGCTGGCCGGGAGTGGCCTGGAGTGTGTGTGTGGGCTGGCCGGGAGTGGCCTGGCCTGGAGTGTGTGTGTGGGCTGACCGGGAGTAGCCTGGAGTGTGTGTGGGCTGACCGGGAGTAGCCTGGAGTGTGTGTGTGAGCTGGCCGGGAGTGGTCTGGACTGTGTGTGTGGGCTGGCCGGGAGTGGCCTGGAGTGTGTGTGTGGGCTGGCCGGGAGTGGCCTGGAGTGCGTGTGTGGGCTGGCCGGGAGTGGCCTGGAGTGTGTGTGTGGGCTGGCCGGGAGTGGCCTGGAGTGTGTGTGTGGGCTGGCCGGGAGTGGCCTGGAGTGTGTGTGTGGGCTGGCCGGGAGTGGCCTGGAGTGTGTGTGTGGGCTGGCCGGGAGTGGCCTGGCCTGGAGTGTGTGTGTGGACTGGCCGGGAGTGGCCTGGAGTGTGTGTGTGGGATGGCCGGGAGTGGCCTGGAGTGTGTGTGTGGGCTGGCCGGGAGTGGCCTGGAGTGTGTGTGTGGACTGGCCGGGAGTGGCCTGGAGTGTGTGTGTGGACTGGCCGGGAGTGGCCTGGAGTGTGTGTGTGGGATGGCCGGCAGTGGCCTGGAGTGTGTGTGTGGGCTGGCCGGGAGTGGCCTGGAGTGTGTGTGTGGGCTGGCCGGGAGTGGCCTGGAGTGTGTGTGTGGGCTGGCCGGGAGTGGCCTGGAGTGTGTGTGTGGGCAGGCCGGGAGTGGCCTGGCCTGGAGTGTGTGTGTGGGCTGACCGGGAGTAGCCTGGAGTGTGAGTGTGGGCTGGCCGGGAGTGGCCTGGAGGGTGTGTGTGGGCTGGCCGGGAGTGGCCTGGAGTGTGTGTGGACTGGCCGGGAGTGGCCTGGAGTGTGTGTGTGGGCTGGCCGGGAGTGGCCTGGAGTGTATGTGTGGGCTGGCCGGGAGTGGCCTGGCCTGGAGTGTGTGTGTGGGCTGACCGGGAGTAGCCTGGAGTGTGTGTGGGCTGGCCGGGAGTGGCCTGGAGTGTGTGTGTGGGCTGGCCGGGAGTAGCCTGGAGTGTGTGTGTGGGCTGGCCGGGAGTGGCCTGGCCTGGAGTGTGTGTGTGGGCTGGCCGGGAGTGGCCTGGAGTATGTGTGTGGGCTGGCCGGGAGTGGCCTGGAGTGTGTGTGTGAGCTGGCCGGGAGTGGCCTGGCCTGGAGTGTGTATGTGGGCTGGCCGGGAGTGGCCTGGCCTGGAGTGTGAGTGTGGGCTGGCCGGGAGTGGCCTGGAGTGTGTGTGTGGGCTGGCCGGGAGTGGCCTGGAGTCTGTGTGTGGGCTGGCCGGGAGTGGCCTGGCCTGGAGTGTGTCTGTGGGCTGGCCGGGAGTGGCCTGGCCTGGAGTGTGAGTGTGGGCTGGCCGGGAGTGGCCTGGAGTGTGTGTGGGCTGACCGGGAGTGGCCTGGAGTGTGTGTGTGGGCTGGCCGGGAGTGGCCTGGAGTGTGTGTGGGCTGGCCGGGAGTGGCCTGGAGTGAGTGTGTGGGCTGGCCGGGAGTGGCCTGGAGTGTGTGTGTGGGCTGGCCGGGAGTGGACTGGAGTGTGTGTGTGGGCTGGCTGGGAGTGGCCTGGAGTGTGTGTGAGGGCTGGCCGGGAGTGGCCTGGCCTGGAGTGTGTGTGTGGGCTGGCTGGGAGTGGCCTGGAGTGTGTGTGTGGACTGGCCGGGAGTGGCCTGGAGTGTGTGTGTGTGGGCTGGCCGGGAGTGGCCTGGAGTGTGTGTGGGCTGGCCGGGAGTGGCCTGGCCTGGAGTCTGTGTGTGGGCTGGCCGGGAGTGGCCTGGAGTGTGTGTGTGGGCTGGCTGGGAGTGGACTGGAGTGTGTGTGTGGGCTGGCCTGGAGTGGCCTGGAGTGTGTGTGTGGGCTGGCCGGGAGTGGCCTGGAGTGTGTGTGGGCTGGCCGGGAGTGGCCTGGAGTGTGTGTGGGGACTGGCCGGGAGTGACCTGGAGTGTGTGTGTGGGCTGGCCGGGAGTGGCCTGGAGTGTGTGTGTGGGCTGGCCGGGAGTGGCCTGGAGTGTGTGTGTGGGCTGGCCGGGAGTGGCCTAGAGTGTGTGTGTGGGCTGGCCGGGAGTGGCCTGGAGTGTGTGTGTGGGCTGGCCGGGAGTGGCCTGGAGTGTGTGTGTGGGCTGACCGGGAGTGGCCTGGAGTGTGTGTGTGGGCTGGCCGGGAGTGGCCTGGAGTGTGTGTGTGGGCTGGCCGGGAGTGGCCTGGAGTGTGTGTATGGGCTGGCCGGGAGTGGCCTGGAGTGTGTGTGTGGGCTGGCCGGGAGTGGCCTGGAGTGTGTGTGTGGCCTGGCCTGGAGTGTGTGTGTGGGCTGGCCGGGAGTGGCCTGGAGTGTGTGTGTGGGCTGGCCGAAAGTGGCCTGGAGTGTATGTGTGGGCTGGCCGGGGGTGGCCTGGAGTGTGTGTGTGGGCTGGCCGGGAGTGGCCGGGAGTGTGTGTGTGCGGAGTGGCCGGGAGTGGCCTGGCCTGGAGAGTGTGTGCGGGCTGGCCGGGAGTGGCCTGGAGTGTGAGTGTGGACTGGCCGGGAGTGGCCTGGCCTGGAGTGTGTGTGTGGCCTGGCCGGGAGTGGACGGGAGTGTGTGTGTGGGCTGGCCGGGAGTGGACTGGAGTGTCAGTGTGGGCTGGCCGGGAGTGGCCTGGAGTGTGTGTGTGGGCTGGCCGGGAGTGGCCTGGAGTGTGTGTGTGGGCTGGCCGGCAGTGGCCTGGAGTGTGTGTGTGGGCTGGCCGGGAGTGGCCTGGAGTGTGTGTGTGGACTGGCCGGGAGTGGCCTGGAGTGTGTGTGTGGGCGACCCGGGAGTGGCCTGGAGTGTGTGTGTGGGCTGGCCGGGAGTGGCCTGGAGTGTGTGTGTGGACTGGCCGGGAGTGGCCTGGAGTGTGTGTGTGTGGGCTGGCCGGGAGTGGCCTGGCCTGGAGTGAGTGTGTGGGCTGGCCGGGAGCGGCCTGGAGTGTATCTGGGCTGCCCGGGAGTGGCCTGGAGTGTGTGTGTGGGCTGGCCGGGAGTGGCCTGGAGAGTGTGTGTGGGCTGGCCGGGAGTGGCCTGGAGTGTGTGTGTGGACAGGTCGGGAGTGGCCTGGAGTGTGTGTGTGGGTGGCCGGGAGCGGCCTGGAGTGTGTGTGGGCTGCCCGGGAGTGGCCTGGAGTGAGTGTGTGGGCTGGCCGGGAGTGGCCTGGAGTGTGTGTGTGGGCTGGCCGGGAGTGGCCTGGAGTGTGTGTGTGGACTGGCCGGGAGTGGCCTGGAGTGTGTGTGTGGGCTGGCCGGGAGTTGTTTGGCCTGGAGTGAGTGTGTGGGCTGGCCGGGAGTGGCCTGGAGTGTATCTGGGCTGCCCGGGAGTGGCCTGGAGTGTGTGTGTGGGCTGGCCGGGAGTGGCCTGGAGTGTGTGTGTGGGCTGGCCGGGAGTGGCCTGGAGTGTGTGTGTGGGCTGGCCGGGAGTGGCCTGGAGTGTGTGTGTGGGTGGCCGGGAGTGGCCTGGAGTGTGTGTGTGGGCTGGCCGGGAGTGGCCGGGAGTGTGTGTGTGGGTTGGCCGGGAGTGGCCTGGAGTGTGTGTGTGGTCTGGCCGGGAGTGGCCTGGAGTGTGTGTGTGGTCTGGCCGGGAGTGGCCTGGAGTGTGTGTGTGGGCTGGCCGGGAGTGGCCTGGAGTGTGTGTGTGGTCTGGCCGGGAGTGGCCTGGAGTGTGTGTGTGGGCTGGCCGGGAGTAGCCTGGAGTGTGAGTGTGGGCTGGCCGGGAGTGGCCTGGAGTGTGTGTGTGGTCTGGCCGGGAGTGGCCTGGAGTGTGTGTGTGGTCTGGCCGGGAGTGGCCTGGAGTGTGAGTGTGGGCTGGCCGGGAGTGGCCTGGAGTGTGTGTGTGGGCTGGCCGGGAGTGGCCTGGAGTGTGTGTGTGGTCTGGCCGGGAGTGGCCTGGAGTGTGTGTGTGGTCTGGCCAGGAGTGGCCTGGAGTGTGAGTGTGGGCTGGCCGGCAGTGGCCTGGAGTGTGTGTGTGGGCTGGCCGGGAGTGGCCTGGCCTGGAGTGAGTGTGTGGGCTGGCCGGGAGTGGCCTGGAGTGAGTGTGGGCTGGCCGTGAGTGGCCTGGAGTGTGTGTGTGGGCTGGCCGGGAGTGGCCTGGAGTGTGTGTGTGGGCTGGCCGGGAGTGGCCTGGAGTGTGTGTGTGGGCTGGCCGGGAGTGGCCTGGCCTGGAGTGTGTGTGGGCTGCCCGGGAGTGGCCTGGAGTGTGTGTGTGGGCTGGCCGGGAGTGGCCTGGAGTGTGTGTGTGTGGTCTGGCCGGGACTGGCCTGGAGTGTGTCTGGGCTACCCGGGAGTGGCCGGGAGTGTATGTGGGGGCTGGCCGGGAGTGGCCTGGAGTCGGTGTGTGGGCTGGCCCGGAGTGGCCTGGAGTGTGTGTGTGGGCTGGCCGGGAGTGGCCTGGCGTGTGTGTGTGGGCTGGCCGGGAGTGGCCTGGAGTGTGTCTGGGCTACCCGGGAGTGGCCGGGGGTGTATGTGGGGGCTGGCCGGGAGTGGCCTGGAGTGTGTGTGTGGGCTGGCCAGGAGTGGCCTGGAGTGTGTGTGTGGGCTGGCCAGGAGTGGCCTGAAGTGTGTGTGTGGGCTGGCCAGGAGTGGCCTGGAGTGTATGTGGGGGCTGGCCGGGAGTGGCCTGGAGTGTGTGTGTGGGCTGGCCGGGAGTGGCCAGGAGTGTGTGTGTGGGCTGGCCGGGAGTGTTCTGGAGTGGGTGTGTGGACTGGCCGGGAGAGGCCTGGAGTGAGTGTGTGGGCTGGCCGGGAGTGGCCTGGAGTGTGTGTGTGGGCTGGCCGGGAGTGGACGGGAGTGTGTGTGTGGGCTGGCCGGGAGAGGCCTGGAGTGTGTGTGTGGGCTGGCCAGGAGTGGCCTGGAGTGTATGTGGGGGCTGGCCGGGAGTGGCCTGGAGTGTGTGCGTGGGCTGGCCGGGAGTGGCCTGGAGTGTGTGTGTGGGCTGGCCGGGAGTGGCCTGGAGTGTGTGTGTGGGCTGGCCGGGAGTGGCCTGGAGTGTGTGTGTGGGCTGGCCGGGAGTGGCCTGGAGTGTGTGTGTGGGCTGGCCGGGAGTGGCCTGGAGTGTGTGTGTGGGCTGGCCGGGAGTGGCCTGGAGTGTGTGTGTGGGCTGGCCAGGAGTGGCCTGGAGTGTGTATGTGGGCTGGCCGGGCCTGACCTGGAGTGTGTGTGTGGGCTGGCCGGGAGTGGCCTGGAGTGTGTGTGTGGACTGGCCGGGAGTGTCCTGGAGTGTGTGTGTGGACTGGCCGGGAGAGGCCTGGAGTGAGTGTGTGGGCTGGCCGGGAGAGGCCTGGAGTGTGTCTGGGCTGCCCGGGAGTGGCCTGGAGTGTGTGTGTGGGCTGGCCGGGAGAGGCCTGGAGTGTGTCTGGGCTGCCCGGGAGTAGCCTGGAGTGTGTGTGTGGGCTGGCCGGGAGTGGCCTGGAGTGTGTCTGTGGGCTGGCCGGGAGTTACCTGGTAGTCAGCCAGCAGGACGAGTTACCCGCGCAGGAGGCCTCCTCCAGTCAGACCCAGTCCACCTCCAGCTCCCTTACACATCCCTTCACCCTCTCCCCGCTGGCTACCCAGTGATACAACAGAAGATTCAGCAGGGCCAGGCCTCCCACCTGCCCCCTCATTGTAGAATCATCTTGCGTATTCTAGAAACTCGCCCCATTTGTTACAGTGTTTCCAGGGAATAATTTACAGAGGTCCCTGGGCAGTATATCATTATTTGCAGTGGTCCCTGGGTAGAATATAATTTTTTACTGCGGTCCTTGGGTTGTATATCATTATTTACAGTGGTCTCTGGGTAGAATATCATTATTTACAGTGGTCCCTGGGCAGTATTTCATTATTTACAGTGGTCCCTGGGCAGTATTTCATTAGTTACAGTGGTGCCTGGGAAGTATATCATTATTTAGTGTGGTCCCTGGGTAGTATATCATTATTTACAGTGGTCCCTGACTAGAATATCATTAGTTACAGTGGTCCCTGTGTAGTATATCATTATTTACAATGGTCCCTGAGTAGAATATCATTATTTACAGTGCTCCCTGGGCAGTATATCATTATTGACAGTATCCCTGGGCAGTATGTCATTATTTACAGTGGCCTTGGGGAGGTAGCATAATTTACAGTGGCCACTGGATCGTATTTCATTATTTACTGTGGTCCCTGGGCAGTATTTCATTAGTTACAGTGGTCCCTGGGAAGTACATCATTATATACAGTGGTCCCTGGGCAGTATTTCATTAGTTACAGTGGTCCCTGGGATGTATATCATTATTTACAGTGTCCCTGGGTAGAATATCATTATCTTCAGCGGTTCCTGGGTTGTATACCATTATTTACAGTGGCCTTGGGGAGGTAGCATAATTTATTGTGGTCTCTGGGTCGTATTTCATTAGTTACAGTGGTCCCTGGTCATTATTTCATTAGTTGCAGTGGTCCCTGGGCAGTATTTCATTAGTTACAGTGGTCCCTGGGCAGTATGTCATTATTTACTGTGGTCCCTGGGCAGTATATCATTATT
Organism: Scyliorhinus torazame; assembly: GCF_047496885.1. NCBI lineage: Eukaryota > Metazoa > Chordata > Chondrichthyes > Carcharhiniformes > Scyliorhinidae > Scyliorhinus > Scyliorhinus torazame. The sequence goes on from NW_027307772.1 coordinate 1,322,366, forward strand.
TACAGTGTCCCTGGGTAGTATATCATTATTTACAGTGGTCCCTGGGTAGTATATCATTATTTACAGTGGTCCCTGGGCAGTATATCATTATTTACAGTGGTCCCTGAGTAGAATATCATTATTTACAGTGGTCCCTGGGTAGTATATCATTATATACAGTGGCCCCTGGGTAGAATATAATTATTTATTGTGGTCCCTGGGCAGTATATCATTATTTACAGTGATCCCTTGGTAGATTATTATCATTTGCAGTGATCCTTTGTTAGTATAGCATTTTGTACACGGGTCCCTGAGTAGTATCTCATTATTTACAGTGGTCCCTTGGAAGCATATCGTTATTCACCGTGGTCCCTGTGTAGTATATCATTCTGCACAGTGGTCCCTGGGGAGAATAACATTATATACAGTTGTCCCTAGTTAGTAAATCATTATTTATACTTGTCCCTGGGTAGTATATCATTATTTACAGGGGCCTTGGGTAGTTATCATCATTTACAGTTTTCACTGGATAGTATTTCATTAGTGACAGTGGTCCCGGGGCAGTATGTCATTATTTACAGTCGCCCGTAGTCAGTATATCATTATTTACAGTGGTCCCTGGGTAGTAAACCATTATTTATAGTGGCCTTGGATAGGTATCATCATTTACAGTGGTGATTGGGTAGTATTTCATTAATGACAGTGGTTCCCGGGTAATATGTCCATATTTACTGTGATCCCTGGGCAGTATATCATTATTTACTGTGGTTCCTGGGTAGTATATCATTATTTACAGTGGTTCCTGGGTAGTATATCATTATTTACTGTGGTTCCTGGGCAACGTATCATTATTTACTGAGGTCCCTGGGTAGTATATCATTATTTACAGTGGTTCCTGGGTAGTATATCATTATTTACTGTGGTCCCTGGGTAGTATATCATTATTTACAGTGGTCCCTGGGTAGTATATCATTATTTTCAGTGGGCCCTGGGCAGTAAATCATTATGTACAGTGGTCCCTGGGTAGTATATCATTATTTACAGTGGTCCCTGGGTAGTATATCATTATTTACTGAGGTCCCTGGGTAGTATATCATTATTTACAGTGGTCCCTGGGTAGTATATCATTATTTTCAGTGGGCCCTGGGTAGAATATCATTATTTACAGTGGTCCCTGGGTAGTGTATCATTATTTTCAATGGGCCCTGGGTAGTATATCAGTATTTTCAGTGGGCCCTGAGTAGTGTATCATTATTTGCAGTGGTCCCTGGTAGTGTATCATTATTTTCAGTGGGCCCTGGGTAGTGTATCATTATTTTCAGTGTGCCCTGGGTAGTATATCATTATTTACAGTGGTCCCTGGGCAGTATATCATTATTTACAGTACGAAGTCTTACAACACCAGGTTAAAGTCCAACAGGTTTGTTTCGATGTCACTAGCTTTCGGAGCGCTGCTCCTTCCTCAGGTGAATGAAGAGGTATGTTCCAGAAACACATATATAGCCAGATTCAAAGATGCCTGATTCATTCACCTGAGGAAGGAGCAGCGCTCCAAAAGCTAGTGACATCGAAACAAACCTGTTGGACTTTAACCTGGTGTTGTAAGACTTCTTACTGTGCTCACCCCAGTCCAACGCCGGCATCTCCACATCATTATTTACAGTGGCCCCTGGGTAGTATATCATTATTTACAGTGGTCCCTGGATGGTATATCATTATTTACAGTGGCTCTTGGTTAGAATATCATTATTAACAGTGTTCTTTGGGTAGAATATCATTATATGCAGCGGTACCTGGGTGGTAAATCATTATTTACAGTGGTCCCTGCGTAGTTTATCATTATGTACTGTGGTCCCTGTGTAGTATATCATTATTTACACTGGTCAGTGGGTTGTATACCATTATTTACAGTGGTTGTTGGATAGGTATCATCAGTGGTGATTGGGTAGTATTTCATTAGTGACAGTGGTTCCCGGGTAATATGTCCATATTTACAGTGGTCCCTGGGCAGTATATCATTATTTCCAGTGGTCCCTGTGTAGTATCCCATGATTTACAGTGGTTCCTGGGCAGTATATCATTATTTACAGTGTTCCCTGGGTAGTATATCATTATTTACAGTGGTTCCTGGGCAGTATATCATTATTTACAGTGGTCCTTGGCTAGTATATCATTATTCACAGTGGTTTCTGGGCAACGTATCATTATTTAAAGTGGTCCCTGGGTAGTATATCATTATTTACAGTGGTCTCTGGGCAATGTACCTTAATTACAGTGGACCCTGGGTAGAATATCATTATTTACAGTGGTCCCTGGGATGTTAATTATTATTTACAGTGTTACTTGGGTAGTATATTAATATTGACAGTAGTTCATGGGTAGAATATCATTATGTACAGTAGTCCCTGGGTCGTATATCATTATTTACAGTGGTCCTTGTTTAGTATTTCATTATTTACAGTGTTCCCTGGATAGTATATCTTTATTTACCGTGGTCCCAGGGCGGTCTATCATTATTGACTGTGTTCCCAGGGTGGTATGTCAAGATTTACAGTTGTCCCGGGACAGTATGTCATCAATTATAGTGTGCCCTGTGTAATGCATCTTTATTTACAGTGGTTTCTGGATAGTATTTCATTATTTCAAGTGTCCCTGTGCAATATATCAGGATTCACAGTGGTCTCTGTGTAGTATAGCATTATTTACAGTGGTCCCTGGGAAATATATAATTAATCACAGCAGTCCCTGGGTCGTATATCATTATTTACAATGGTCCCTGGGCAGTATATCATTATTTACAGTGGTCCCTGGGCAGTATATCATTATTTACAGTGGTCCCAGTGTAGTGTAGTATAACTTACAGTGGTCCCAGAGTGATGCATCGTGATTTACAGTGGTCCCTGGACATTATGTCATCATTTATAGTGTGCCCTGTGTAGTACCTCTTAATTTACAGTGGACTCGGGATAGTATTTCATTATTTACAGTAGTCCCTGGGTGGTTTATCTTTATATACAGTGGTCCCTGGGTGGTTTATCTTTATTTACAGTGGTCCCTGGGTGGTTTATCTTTATTTACAGTGGTTCCTGAGAGGTTTATTTATATTTACAGTGGTCCCCGGGTGGTTTATCTTTATTTACAGTGGTCCCAGGGTGGTTTATCTTTATTTACAGTGGTTCCTGGGAGGTTTATTTATATTTACAGTGGTCCCTGGGTGGTTTATCTTTATTTACAGTGGTCTCTGGGTGGTTTATCTTTATTTACAGTGGTCCCTGGGTGGTTTATCTTTATTTACAGTGGTCCCCGCGTGGTTTATCTTTATTTACAGTGGTCCCTGGGTGGTTTATCTTTATTTACAGTGGTCCCTGGGTGGTTTATCTTTATTTACAGTGGACCCTGGGTGGTTTATCTTTATTTACAGTGGTCCCTGGGTGGTTTATCTTTATTTACAGTGGTCCCCGGGTGGTTTATCTTTATTTACAGTGGTCCCCGGGTGGTTTATCTTTATTTACAGTGGTCCCCGGGTGGTTTATCTTTATTTACAGTGGTCCCCGGGTGGTTTATCTTTATTTACAGTGGACCCTGGGTGGTTTATCTTTATTTACAGTGGTCCCTGGGTGGTTTATCTTTATTTACAGTGGTCCCCGGGTGGTTTATCTTAATTTACAGTGGTCCCCTGGGTGGTTTATCTTTATTTACAGTGGTCCCCGGGTGGTTTATCTTTATTTACAGTGGTCTCTGGGTGGATTATCTTTATTTACAGTGGTCTCTGGGTGGTTTATCTTTATTTACAGTGGTCCCTGGGTGGTTTATCTTTATTTACAGTGGTCCCTGGGTGGTTTATCTTTATTTACAGTGGTCTCTGGTTGGTTTATCTTTATTTACAATGGTCCCTGGGTGGTTTATCTTTATTTACAGTGGTCCCTGGGTGGTTTATCTTTATTTACAGTTGTCCTTGGGTGGTTTATCTTTATTTACAGTGGTCCCCGGGTGGTTTCTCTTTATTTACAGTGGTCCCCGGGTGGTTTATCTTTATTTACAGTGGTCCCAGGGTGGTTTATCTTTATTTACAATGGTCCCTGGGTGGTTTATCTTTATTTACAGTGGTCCCCGGGTGGTTTATCTTTATTTACAGTGGTCTCTGGTTGGTTTATCTTTATTTACAATGGTCCCTGGGTGGTTTATCTTTATTTACAGTAGTCCCTGGGTGGTTTATCTTTATTTACAGTTGTCCTTGGGTGGTTTATCTTTATTTACAGTGGTCCCCGGGTGTTTTATCTTTATTTACAGTGGTCCCCGGGTGGTTTATCTTTATTTACAGTGGTCCCTGGGTGGTTTATCTTTATTTACAGTGGTCCCCGGGTGGTTTATCTTTATTTACAGTGGTCCCTGTGTGGTTTATCTTTATTTACAGTGGTCCCCGGGTGGTTTATCTTTATTTACAGTGGTCTCTGGGTGGTTTATCTTTATTTACAGTGGTCCCTGGGTCGTTTATCTTTATTTACAGTGGATCCTGGGTGGTTTATCTTTATTTACAGTGGTTCCTGAGAGGTTTATTTATATTTACAGTGGTCTCTGGGTGGTTTATCTTTATTTACAGTGGTCCCCGGGTGGTTTATCTTTATTTACAGCGGTCTCTGAGTGGATTATCTTTATTTACCGTGGTCTCTGGGTGGTTTATCTTTATTTACAGTGGTCCCTGGGTGGTTTATCTTTATTTACAGTGGTCCCTGGGTGGTTTATCTTTATTTACAGTGGTCCCTGGATGGTTTATCTTTATTTACAGTGGTCCCTGGGTGGTTTATCTTTATTTACAGTGTTCCCCGGGTGGTTTATCATTATTTACAGTGGTCTCTGGGTGGTGTATCTTTACTTACAGTGGTCCCTGGGTGGTTTATCTTTATTTACAGTGGTCCCTGGGTGGTTTATCTTTATTTACAGTGGTCCCTGGGTGGTTTATCTTTATTTACAGTGGTCTCTGGGTGGTTTATCTTTATTTACAGTGGTCCCCGGGTGGTTTATCTTTATTTACAGTGGTCCACGGGTGGTTTATCATTATTTACAGTGGTCTCTGGGTGGTGTATCTTTACTTACAGTGGTCCCTGGGTGGTTTATCTTTATTTACAGTGGTCTCTGGGTGGTTTATCTTTATTTACAGTGGTCCCTGGTTGGTTTATCTTTATTTACAGTGGTCCCGGGTGGTTTATCTTTATTTACAGTGGTCCCTGGGTGGTTTATCTTTATTTACAGTGGTCCCTGGGTGGTGTATCTTTACTTACAGTGGTCCCCGGGTGGTTTACCTTTATTTACAGTGGTCCCTGGGTGGTTTATCTTCACTTACAGTGGTCCCTGGGTGGTTTATCTTTATTTACAGTGGTCCCTGGGTGGTTTATCTTTATTTACAGTGGTCCCTGGGTGGTGTATCTTTACTTACAGTGGTCCCTGGGTGGTTTATCTTTATTTACAGTGGTCCCTGGGTGGTTTATCTTTATTTACAGTGGTCCCTGGGTGGTTTATCTTTAATTACTGTGGTCCCTGGGTAGTTTATCTTTATTTACAGTGGTCCGTGGGTGTTTTATCTTTATTTACAGTGGTCCCCGGGTGGTTTATCTTTAATTACTGTGGTCCCTGGGTAGTTTATCTTTATTTACAGTGGTCCGTGGGTGGTTTATCTTTATTTACAGTGGTCCCTGGGTGGTTTATCTTAATTTACAGTGGTCTCTGGGTGGTTTATCTTTATTTACAGTGGTTCCTGGGTGGTTTATCTTTATTTACAGTGGTTCCTGGGTGGTTTATCTTTATTTACAGTGGTCCCTGGGTGGTTTATCTTTATTTACAGTGGTCCCCGGGTGGTTTATCTTTATTTACAGTGGTCCCCGGGTGGTTTATCCTTATTTACAGTGGTCCCTGGGTGGTTTATCTTTATTTACAGTGGTCCCTGGGTGGTTTATCTTTATTTACAGTGGTCCCTGGGTGGTGTATCTTTACTTACAGTGGACCCTGGGTGGTTTATCTTTATTTACAGTGGTCCCTGGGTGGTTTATCTTTATTTACAGTGGTCCCCGGGTGGTTTATCTTTATTTACAGTGGTCCCCGGGTGGTTTATCTTTATTTACAGTGGTCCCTGGGTGGTTTATCTTTATTCACAATGTTCCCTGGGTGGTTTATCTTTATTTACAGTGGTCCCTGGGTGGTTTATCTTTATTTACAGTGGTCCCTGGGTGGTGTATCTTTACTTACAGTGGACCCTGGGTGGTTTATCTTTATTTACAGTGGTCCCTGGGTGGTTTATCTTTATTTACAGTGATCCCCGGGTGGTTTATCTTTATTTACAGTGGTCCCCGGGTGGTTTATCTTTTTACAGTGGTCCCTGGGTGGTTTATTTTTATTTACAGTGGTCCCTGGGTGGTTTATCTTCACTTACAGTGGTCCCTGGGTGGTTTATCTTTATTTACAGTGGTTCCTGGGTGGTTTATCTTTATTTACAGTGGTCCCTGGGTGGTTTATCTTTATTTACAGTGGTTCCCGGGTGGTTTATCTTTATTTACAGTGGTCCCTGGGTGGTTTATCTTTATTTACAGTGGTCCCTGGGTGGTTTATCTTTATTTACAGTGGTCCCTGGGTGTTTTATCTTCACTTACAGTGGTCCCTGGGTGGTTTATCTTTATTTACAGTGGTTCCTGGGTGGTTTATCTTTATTTACAGTGGTCCCTGGGTGGTTTATCTTTATTTACAGTGGTTCCCGGGTGGTTTATCTTTATTTACAGTGGTCCCTGGGTGGTTTATCTTTATTTACAGTGGTCCATGGGTGGTTTATCTTTATTTACAGTGGTCCCTGGGTGGTTTATCTTTATTTACAGTTGTGCCTGGGTGGTTTATCTTTATTTACAGTGGTCTTGGGTGGTCTATCTTTATTTACAGTGGTCCCTGGGTGGTTTATCTTTATTTACAGTGGTCCCCGGGTGGTTTATCTTTATTTACAGTGGTCCCTGGGTGGCTTATCTTTATTTACAGTGGTCCCTGGGTGGTTTATCTTTATTTACAGTGGTCCCTGGGTGGTTTATCTTTATTTACAGTGGTCCCTGGGTGGTTTATCTTTATTTACAGTGGTCCCTGGGTTGTTTATCTTTATTTACAGTGGTCCCCGGGTGGTTTATCTTTATTTACAGTGGTTCCTGGGTGGTTTATCTTTAGTTACAGTGGTCCCCGGGTGGTTTATCTTTATTTACAGTGGTTCCTGGGTGGTTTATCTTTATTTACAGTGGTCCCCGGGTGGTTTATCTTTATTTACAGTGGTCCCTGGGTGGTTTATCTTTATTTACAGTGGTCCCCGGGTGGTTTATCTTTATTTACAGTGGTCCCTGGGTTGTTTATCTTTATTTACAGTGGTCCCCGGGTGGTTTACCTTTATTTTCAGTGGTCCCTGGGTGGTTTATCTTTATTTACAGTGGTCACTGGGTGGTTTATCTTTATTTACAGTGGTCCCTGGGTGGTTTATCTTTATTTACAGTGGTCCCTGGTGGTTTTTCTTTATTTACAGTGGTCCCCGGGTGGTTTATCTTTATTTACAGTGGTCTCTGGGTGGATTATCGTTATTTACAGTGGTCTCTGGGTGGTTTGTCTTTATTTACAGTGGTCCCTGGGTGGTGTATCTTTACTTACAGTGGTCCCTGGGTGTTTTATCTTTATTTACAGTGGTCCCCGCGTGGTTTATCTTTATTTACAGTGGTCCCCGGGTGGTTTATCTTTATTTACAGTGGTCCCCGGGTGGTTTATCTTTATTTACAGTGGTTCCTGGGTGGTTTATCTTTATTAACAGTGGTCCCTGGGTGGTTTATCTTTATTTACAGTGGTTCCTGTGTGGTTTATCTTTATTTACAGTGGTCCCTGGGTGGTTTATCTTTAGTTACAGTGGTCCCGGGTGGTTTATCTTTATTTACAGTGGTCCCTGGGTGGTTTATCTTTATTTACAGTGGTCCCTGGGTGGTGTATCTTTACTTACAGTGGTCCCTGGGTGGTTTATCTTTATTTACAGTGGTCCAAGGGTGGTTTATCTTTATTTACATTGGTCCCCGGGTGGTTTATCTTTATTTACAGTGGTCCCTGGGTGGTTTATCTTTATTTACAGTGGTCCCTGGGTGGTTTATTTTTATTTACAGTGGTCCCCGGGTGGTTTATCTTTATTTACAGTGGTCCCTGGGTGGTTTATCTTTATTTACAGTGGTCCCTGGGTGGTTTATCTTTATTTACAGTGGTCCCTGGGTGGTTTATCTTTATTTACAGTGGTCCCTGGGTGGTTTATCTTTATTTACATTGGTCCCCGGGTGGTTTATCTTTATTTACAGTGGTCCCTGGGTGGTTTATCTTTATTTACAGTGGTCCCTGGGTGGTTTATCTTTATTTACAGTGGTCCCTGGGTGGTTTATCTTTATTTACAGTGGTCCCCGGGTGGTTTATCTTTATTTACAGTGGTCCCTGGGTGGTTTATTTTTATTTACAGTGGTCCCTGGGTGGTTTATCTTCACTTACAGTGGTCCCTGGGTGGTTTATCTTTATTTACAGTGGTTCCTGGGTGGTTTATCTTTATTTACACTGGTCCCTGGGTGGTTTATCTTTATTTACAGTGGTTCCCGGGTGGTTTATCTTTATTTACAGTGGTCCCTGGGTGGTTTACCTTTATTTACAGTGGTCTTGGGTGGTTTATCTTTATTTACAGTGGTCCGTGGGTGGTTTATCTTTATTTGCAGTGGTCCCCGGGTGTTTTATCTTTATTTACAGTGTTTCCTGGGTGGTTTATCTTTATTTACAGTGGTCCCCGGGTGGTTTATCTTTATTTACAGTGGTCCCTGGGTGGTTTATCTTTATTTACAGTGGTCACTGGGTGGTTTATCTTTATTTACAGTGGTCTCTGGGTGGTTTATCTTTATTTACAGTGGTCCCCGGGTGGTTTATCTTTATTTACAGTGGTCCCTGGGTGGTTTATCTTTATTTACAGTGGTCCCCGGGTGGTTTATCTTTATTTACAGTGGTCCCTGGGTGTTTTATCTTTATTTACAGTGGTCCCCGGGTGGTTTATCTTTATTTACAGTGGTCCCCGGGTGGTTTATCTTTATTTACAGTGGTTCCTGGGTGGTTTATCTTTATTTACAGTGGTCCCTGGGTGGTCTATCTTTATTTACAGTGGTCCCCGGGTGGTTTATCTTTATTTACAGTGGTCCCCGGGTGGTTTATCTTTATTTACAGTGGTCTCTGGGTGGTTTATCTTTATTTACAGTGGTCCCTGGGTGGTTTATCTTTATTTACACTGTTTCCCGGGTGGTTTATCTTTATTTACAGTGGACCCTGGGTGGTTTATCTTTATTTACAGTGGTCCCTGGGTGGTTTATCTTTATTTACAGTGGTCCCTGGGTGGTTTATCTTTATTTACAGTGGTCCCTGGGTGGTTTATCTTTATTTACAGTGGTCCCCGGGTGGTTTATCTTTATTTACAGTGGTCCCTGGGTGGTTTATCTTTATTTACAGTGGTCCCTGGGTGGTTTATCTTTATTTACAGTGGTCCCTGTGTGGTTTATCTTTATTTACAGTGGTCTCTGGGTGGTTTATCTTTATTTACAGTGGTCCCCGGGTGGTTTATCTTTATTTACAGTGGTCCCCGGGTGGTTCATCTTTATTTACAGTGGTCCCCGGGTGGTTTATCTTTATTTACAGTGGTCCCCGGGTGGTTTATCTTTATTTACAGTGGTCCCCGGGTGGTTTATCTTTATTTACACTGGTCCCTGGGTGGTTTATCTTTATTTACAGTGGTCCCTGGGTGGTTTATCTTTATTTACAGTGGTCCCTGGGTGGTTTATCTTTATTTACAGTGGTCCCTGGGTGGTTTATCTTTATTTACAGTGGTACCCGGGTGGTTTATCTTTATTTACAGTGGTCCCTGGGTGGTTTATCTTTATTTACAGTGGTCCCTGGGTGGTTTATCTTTATTTACAGTGGTCCCCGGGTGGTTTATCTTTATTTACAGTGTTCCCTGGGTGGTTTATCTTTATTTACAGTGGTCCCTGGGTGGTTTATCTTTATTTTTCAGTGGTCCCTGGGTGGTTTATCTTTATTTACAGTGGTCCCTGGGTGGTTTATCTTTATTTACAGTGGTCCCTGGGTGGTTTATCTTTATTTACAGTGGTCCCTGGGTGGTTTATCTTTATTTACAGTGGTCCCTGGGTGGTTTATCTTTATTTACAGTGGTCCCTGGGTGGTTTATCTTTATTTTTCAGTGGTCCCTGGGTGGTTTATCTTTATTTACAGTGGTCCCTGGGTGGTTTATCTTTATTTACAGTAGTTCCCGGGTGGTTTATCTTTATTTACAGTGGTCCCTGGGTGGTTTATCTTTATTTACAGTGGTCCCTGGGTGGTTTATCTTTATTTACAGTGGTCCCTGGGTGGTTTATCTTTATTTACAGTGATCCCTGGATGGTTTATCTTTATTTACAGTGGTCCCTGGGTGGTTTATTTTTATTTACAGTGGTCCCCGGGTGGTTTATCTTTATTTACAGTGGTCCCTGGGTGGTTTATCTTTATTTACAGTGGTCCCTGGGTGGTTTATCTTTATTTACAGTGGTCCCTGGGTGGTTTATCTTTATTTACAGTGGTTCCCGGGTGGTTTATCTTTATTTACAGTGGTCCCTGGGTGGTTTATCTTTATTTACAGTGGTCCCTGTGTGGTTTATCTTTATTTACAGTGGACCCCGGGTGGTTTATCTTTATTTACAGTGGTCCCTGGGTGGTTTATCTTTATTTACAGTGGTCTCTGGGTGGTTTATCTTTATTTACAGTGGTCCCCGGGTGGTTTATCTTTATTTACAGTGGCCCCGGGTGGTTTATCTTTATTTACAAAGGTCTCTGGGTGATTTATCTTTATTTACAGTGGTCCCTGGGTGGTTTATCTTTATTTACAGTGGTCCCTGGGTGGTTTATCTTTATTTACAGTGGTCCCCGGGTGGTTTATCTTTATTTACAAAGGTCACTGGGTGATTTATCTTTATTTACAGTGGTCTCTGGGTGGTTTATCTTTATTTATAGTGGTTCCTGGGTGGTTTATCTTTATTTACAGTGGTCCCTGGGTGATTTATCTTTATTTACAGTGGTCCCCGGGTGGTTTATCTTTATTTACAAAGGTCTCTGGGTGATTTATCTTTATTTACAGTGGTCCCTGGGTGGTTTATCTTTATTTACAGTGGTCTCTCGGTGGTTTATCTTTATTTAGAGTGGTCCCCGGGTGGTTTATCTTTATTTACAGTGGTCCCCGGGTGGTTTATCTTTATTTACATTGGTCTCTGGGTGGTTTATCTTTATTTACAGTGGTCCCTGGTGGTTTATCTTTATTTACAGTGGTCTCTGGGTGGTTTATTTTTATTTACAGTGGTTCCTGGGTGGTTTATCTTTATTTACAGTGGTCCCTGGGTGGTTTATCTTTATTTACAGTGGTCCCTGGTGGTTTATTTTTATTTACAGTGGTCCCTGGGTGGTTTATCTTTACTTACAGTGGTCCCTGGGTGGTTTATCTTTATTTACAGTGGTCCCTGGGTGGTTTATCTTTATTTACAGTGGTCCCCGGGTGGTTTATCTTTATTTACAGTGGTCTCCGGGTGGTGTATCTTTATTTACAGTGGTCCCTGGGTGGTTTAGATTTATTTACAGTGGTCTCTGGGTGGTTTATCTTTATTTACAGTGGTCCCTGGGTGGTTTATCTTTATTTACAGTGGTTCCCGGGTGGTTTATCTTTATTTACAGTGGTCCCTGGGTGGTTTATCTTTATTTACAGTGGTCCCTGGGTGGTTTATCTTTATTTACAGTGGTCCCTCGGTGGTTTATCTTTATTTGCAGTGGTTCCTGGTTGGTTTATCTTTATTTACAGTGGTCCCTGGGTGGTTTATCTTTATTTACAGTGGTTCCCGGGTGGTTTATCTTTATTTACAGTGGTCCCGGGTGGTTTATCTTTATTTACGGTGGTCCCTCGGTGGTTTATCTTTATTTACAGTGGTTCCTGGTTGGTTTATCTTTATTTACAGTGGTCCCTGGGTGGTTTATCTTTATTTACAGTGGTCCCTGGGTGGTTTATCTTTATTTACAGTGGACCCTGGGTGGTTTATCTTTATTTACAGTGGTCCCTGGGTGGTTTATCTTTATTTACAGTGGTTCCTGGGTGGTTTATCTTTATTTACAGTGGTCCCTGGGTGGTTTATCTTTATTTACAGTGGTTCCCGGGTGGTTTATCTTTATTTACAGTGGTCCCTGGGTGGTTTATCTTTATTTACAGTGGTCCATGGGTGGTTTATCTTTATTTACAGTGGTCCCTGAGTGGTTTATCTTTATTTACAGTGGTCCCCGGGTGGTTTATCTTTATTTACAGTTGTGCCTGGGTGGTTTATCTTTATTTACAGTGGTCTTGGGTGGTCTATCTTTATTTACAGTGGTCCCTGGGTGGTTTATCTTTATTTACAGTGGTCCCTGGGTGGCTTATCTTTATTTACAGTGGTCCCTGGGTGGTTTATCTTTATTTACAGTGGTCCCTGGGTGGTTTATCTTTATTTACAGTGGTCCCCGGTAGTTTATCTTTATTTACAGTGGTCCCCGGGTGGTTTATCTTTATTTTCAGTGGTCCCTGGGTGGTTTATCTTTATTTACAGTGGTCCCCGGGTGGTTTATCTTTATTTACAGTGGTCCCCGGGTGATTTATCTTTATTTACAGTGGTCCCCGGGTGGTTTATCTTTATTTACAGTGGTCTCTGGGTGGTTTATCTTTATTTACAGTGGTCCCCGGGTGGTTTATCTTTATTTACAGTGGTCCCTGGGTGGTTTTTCTTTATTTACAGTGGTCCCCGGGTGGTTTATCTTTATTTACAGTGGTCTCTGGGTGGTTTATCTTTATTTACAGTGGTTCCCGGGTGGTTTATCTTTATTTACAGTGGTCCCTGGGTGGTTTATCTTTATTTACAGTGGTCTCCGGGTGGTTTATCTTTATTTACAGTGGTCCCCGGGTGGTTTATCTTTATTTACAGTGGTCTCTGGGTGGTTTATCTTTATTTACAGTGGTCTCCGGGTGGTTTATCTTTATTTACAGTGGTTCCCTGGGTGGTTTATCTTTATTTACAGTGGTCCCTGGGTGGTTTATCTTTATTTACAGTGGTCTCCGGGTGGTTTATCTTTATTTACAGTGGTCCCCGGGTGGTTTATCTTTATTTACAGTGGTCTCTGGGTGGTTTATCTTTATTTACAGTGGTCTCCGGGTGGTTTATCTTTATTTACAGTGGTTCCCTGGGTGGTTTATCTTTATTTACAGTGGTCCCTGGGTGGTTTATCTTTATTTACAGTGGTCTCCGGGTGGTTTATCTTTATTTACAGTGGTCCCCGGGTGGTTTATCTTTATTTACAGTGGTCTCTGGGTGGTTTATCTTTATTTACAGTGGTCTCCGGGTGGTTTATCTTTATTTACAGTGGTTCCCTGGGTGGTTTATCTTTATTTACAGTGGTCCCTGGGTGGTTTATCTTTATTTACAGTGGTCTCCGGGTGGTTTATCTTTATTTACAGTGGTCCCCGGGTGGTTTATCTTTATTTACAGTGGTCTCTGGGTGGTTTATCTTTATTTACAGTGGTCTCCGGGTGGTTTATCTTTATTTACAGTGGTTCCCTGGGTGGTTTATCTTTATTTACAGTGGTCCCTGGGTGGTTTATCTTTATTTACAGTAGTCCCCGGGTGGTTTATCTTTATTTACAGTGGTCTCTGGGTGGTTTATCTTTATTTACAGTGGTCCCTGTGTGGTTTATCTTTATTTACAGTGGTCCCTGGGTAGTTTATCTTTATTTACAGTGGTCCCTGGGTGGTTTATCTTTATTTACAGTGGTCCCTGGGTGGTTTATCTTTATTTACTGTGGTCCCCGGGTGGTTTATCTTTATTTACAGTGGTCCCTGGGTGGTTTATCTTTATTTACAGTGGTCGCTGGGTGGTTTATCTTTATTTACAGTGGTCCCCGTGTGGTTTATCTTTATTTACAGTGGTCACTGGGTGGTTTATCTTTATTTACAGTGGTCCCCGGGTGGTTTATCTTTATTTACAGTGGTCCCTGGGTGGTTTATCTTTATTTACAGTGGTCCCTGGGTGGTTTATCTTTATTTACAGTGGTCCCCGGGTGGTTTATCTTTATTTACAATGGTCCCTGGGTGGTTTATCTTTATTTACAGTGGTCCCCGGGTGGTTTATCTTTATTTACAGTGGTCCCTGGGTGGTTTATCTTTATTTACAGTGGTCCCTGGGTGGTTTATCTTTATTTACAGTGGTCCCTGGGTGGTTTATCTTTATTTACAGTGGTCTCTGGGTGGTTTATCTTTATTTACAGTGGTCCCTGGGTGGTTTATCTTTATTTACAGTGGTCTCTGGGTGGTTTATCTTTATTTACAGTGGTCCCCGGGTGGTTTATCTTTATTTACAGAGGTCCCTGGGTGGATTATCTTTATTTTCAGTGGTCCCTGGGTGGCTTATCTTTATTTACAGTGGTCCCTGGGTGGTTTATCTTTATTTACAGTGGTCCCTGGGTGGTTTATCTTTATTTACAGTGGTCCCTGGGTGGTTTATCTTTATTTTCAGTGGTCCCCGGGTGGTTTATCTTTATTTACAGTGGTCTCTGGGTGGATTATCGTTATTTACAGTGGTCTCTGGGTGGTTTATCTTTATTTACAGTGGTCCCTGGGTGGTGTATCTTTACCTACAGTGGTCCCTGGGTGGTTTATCTTTATTTACAGTGGTCCCCGGGTGGTTTATCTTTATTTACAGTGGTCCCCGGGTGGTTTATCTTTATTTACAGTGGTTCCCGGGTGGTTTATCTTTATTTACAGTGGTCCCCGGGTGGTTTATCTTTATTTACAGTGGTCTCTGGGTGGTTTATCTTTATTAACAGTGGTCCCTGGGTGGTTTATCTTTATTTACAGTGGTTCCTGGGTGGTTTATCTTTATTTACAGTGGTCCCTGGGTGGTTTATCTTTATTTACAGTGGTCCCGGGTGGTTTATCTTTATTTACAGTGGTCCCTGGGTGGTTTATCTTTATTACAGTGGTCCCTGGGTGGTGTATCTTTACTTACAGTGGTCCCTGGGTGGTTTATCTTTATTTACAGTGGTCCCCGGGTGGTTTATCTTTATTTACAGTGGTCCCTGGGTGGTTTATCTTTATTTACAGTGGTCCCTGGGTGGTTTATCTTTATTTACATTGGTCCCCGGGTGGTTTATCTTTAATTACAGTGGTCCCTGGATGGTTTATCTTTATTTACAGTGGTCCCTGGGTTGTTTATTTTTATTTACACTGGTCCCCGGGTGGTTTATCTTTATTTACAGTGGTCCCTGGGTGGTTTATCTTTATTTACAGTGGTCCCTGGGTGGTTTATCTTTATTTACAGTGGTCCCTGGGTGGTTTATCTTTATTTACAGTGGTCCCTGGGTGGTTTATCTTTATTTACATTGGTCCCCGGGTGGTTTATCTTTATTTACAGTGGTCCCTGGGTGGTTTATCTTTATTTAGAGTGGTCCCTGGGTGGTTTATCTTTATTCACAGTGGTCCCCGGGTGGTTTATCTTTATTTACAGTGGTCCCTGGGTGGTTTATTTTTATTTACAGTGGTCCCTGGGTGGTTTATCTTCACTTACAGTGGTCCCTGGGTGGTTTATCTTTATTTACAGTGGTTCCTGGGTGGTTTATCTTTATTTACAGTGGTCCCTGGGTGGTTTATCTTTATTTACAGTGGTTCCCGGGTGGTTTATCTTTATTTACAGTGGTCCCTGGGTGGTTTATCTTTATTTACAGTGGTCTTGGGTGGTTTATCTTTATTTACAGTGGTCCGTGGGTGGTTTATCTTTATTTGCAGTGGTCCCCGGGTGTTTTATCTTTATTTACAGTGTTCCCTGGGTGGTTTATCTTTATTTACAGTGGTCCCCGGGTGGTTTATCTTTATTTACAGTGGTCCCTGGGTGGTTTATCTTTATTTACAGTGGTCCCTGGGTGGTTTATCTTTATTTACAGTGGTCTCTGAGTGGTTTATCTTTATTTACAGTGGTCCCCGGGTGGTTTATCTTTATTTACAGTGGTCCCCGGGTGATTTATCTTTATTTACAGTGGTCTCCGGGTGGTTTATCTTTATTTACAGTGGTCTCCGGGTGGTTTATCTTTATTTACAGTGGGCCCTGGGTGGTTTATCTTTATTTACAGTGGTCTCTGGGTGGTTTATCTTTATTTACAGTGGTCCCTGGGTGGTTTATCTTTATTTACACTGGTTCCCGGGTGGTTTATCTTTATTTACAGTGGACCCTGGGTGGTTTATCTTTATTTACAGTGGTCCCTGGGTGGTTTATCTTTATTTACAGTGGACCCTGGGTGGTTTATCTTTATTTACAGTGGTCCCTGGGTGGTTTATCTTTATTTACAGTGGTCCCCGGGTGGTTTATCTTTATTTACAGTGGTCCCTGGGTGGTTTATCTTTATTTACAGTGGTCCCTGGGTGGTTTATCTTTATTTACAGTGGTCCCTGTGTGGTTTATCTTTATTTACAGTGGTCTCTGGGTGGTTTATCTTTATTTACAGTGATCGCCGGGTGGTTTATCTTTATTTACAGTGGTCCCCGGGTGGTTGATCTTTATTTTCAGTGGTCCCCGGGTGGTTTATCTTTATTTACAGTGGTCCCCGGGTGGTTTATCTTTATTTACAGTGGTCCCCGGGTGGTTTATCTTTATTTACAGTGGTCCCTGGGTGGTTTATCTTCACTTACAGTGGTCCCTGGGTGGTTTATCTTAATTTACAGTGGTTCCTGGGTGGTTTATCTTTATTTACAGTGGTCCCTGTGTGGTTTATCTTTATTTACAGTGGTTCCCGGGTGGTTTATCTTTATTTACAGTGGTCCCTGGGTGGTTTATCTTTATTTACAGTGGTCTTGGGTGGTTTATCTTTATTTACAGTGGTCCGTGGGTGGTTTATCTTTATTTGCAGTGGTCCCCGGGTGGTTTATCTTTATTTACAGTGGTCCCCGGGTGGTTTATCTTTATTTACAGTGGTCCCCGGGTGGTTTATCTTTATTTACAGTGGTCTCCGGGTGGTTTATCTTTATTTACAGTGGTCTCCGGGTGGTTTATCTTTATTTACAGTGGGCCCTGGGTGGTTTATCTTTATTTACAGTGGTCTCTGGGTGGTTTATCTTGATTTACAGTGGTCCCTGGGTGGTTTATCTTTATTTACACTGGTTCCCGGGTGGTTTATCTTTATTTACAGTGGACCCTGGGTGGTTTATCTTTATTTACAGTGGTCCCTGGGTGGTTTATCTTTATTTACAGTGGTCCCTGGGTGGTTTATCTTTATTTACAGTGGTCCCTGGGTGGTTTATCTTTATTTACAGTGGTCCCTGGGTGGTTTATCTATATTTACAGTGGTCCCTGGGTGGTTTATCTTCATTTTTCAGTGGTCCCTGGGTGGTTTATCTTTATTTACAGTGGTCCCTGGGTGGTTTATCTTTATTTACAGTGGTTCCCAGGTGGTTTATCTTT
Source organism: Scyliorhinus torazame (assembly GCF_047496885.1). NCBI lineage: Eukaryota > Metazoa > Chordata > Chondrichthyes > Carcharhiniformes > Scyliorhinidae > Scyliorhinus > Scyliorhinus torazame. Next base: position 1,339,916 of record NW_027307772.1, read on the forward strand.
ATTTACAGAGGTCCCTGGGTGGTTTATCTTTATTTACAGTGGTCCCTGGGTGGTTTATCTTTATTTACAGTGGTCCCTGGGTGCTTTATCTTTATTTACAGTGGTCCCCGGGTGGTTTATCTTTATTTACAGTGGTCCCTGGGTGGTTTATCTTCACTTACAGTGGTCCCTGGGTGGTTTATCTTTATTTACAGTGGTTCCTGGGTGGTTTATCTTTATTTACAGTGGTCCCCGGGTGGTTTATCTTTATTTACAGTGGTCTCTGGGTGGTTTATCTTTATTTACAGTGGTCCCTGGTGGTTTATCTTTATTTACAGTGGTCTCTGGGTGGTTTATTTTTATTTACAGTGGTTCCTGGGTGGTTTATCTTTATTTACAGTGGTCCCTGGGTGGTTTATCTTTATTTACAGTGGTCCCGGGTGGTTTATTTTTATTTAAAGTGGTCCCTGGGTGGTTTATCTTTACTTACAGTGGTCCCTGGGTGGTTTATCTTTATTTACAGTGGTCCCTGGGTGGTTTATCTTTATTTACAGTGGTCCCCGGGTGGTTTATCTTTATTTACAGTGGTCCCCGGGTGGTGTATCTTTATTTACAGTGGTCCCTGGGTGGTTTAGATTTATTTACAGTGGTCTCTGGGTGGTTTATCTTTATTTACAGTGGTCCCTGGGTGGTTTATCTTTATTTACAGTGGTTCCCGGGTGGTTTATCTTTATTTACAGTGGTCCCTGGGTGGTTTATCTTTATTTACAGTGGTCCCTGGGTGGTTTATCTTTATTTACAGTGGTCCCTCGGTGGTTTATCTTTATTTACAGTGGTTCCTGGTTGGTTTATCTTTATTTACAGTGGTCCCTGGGTGGTTTATCTTTATTTACAGTGGTTCCCGGGTGGTTTATCTTTATTTACAGTGGTCCCGGGTGGTTTATCTTTATTTACGGTGGTCCCTCGGTGGTTTATCTTTATTTACAGTGGTTCCTGGTTGGTTTATCTTTATTTACAGTGGTCCCTGGGTGGTTTATCTTTATTTACAGTGGTCCCTGGGTGGTTTATCTTTATTTACAGTGGACCCTGGGTGGTTTATCTTTATTTACAGTGGTCCCTGGGTGGTTTATCTTTATTTACAGTGGTTCCTGGGTGGTTTATCTTTATTTACAGTGGTCCCTGGGTGGTTTATCTTTATTTACAGTGGTTCCCGGGTGGTTTATCTTTGTTTACAGTGGTCCCTGGGTGGTTTATCTTTATTTACAGTGGTCCATGGGTGGTTTATCTTTATTTACAGTGGTCCCTGAGTGGTTTATCTTTATTTACAGTGGTCCCCGGGTGGTTTATCTTTATTTACAGTTGTGCCTGGGTGGTTTATCTTTATTTACAGTGGTCTTGGGTGGTCTATCTTTATTTACAGTGGTCCCTGGGTGGTTTATCTTTATTTACAGTGGTCCCTGGGTGGCTTATCTTTATTTACAGTGGTCCCTGGGTGGTTTATCTTTATTTACAGTGGTCCCTGGGTGGTTTATCTTTATTTACAGTGGTCCCCGGTAGTTTATCTTTATTTACAGTGGTCCCCGGGTGGTTTATCTTTATTTTCAGTGGTCCCTGGGTGGTTTATCTTTATTTACAGTGGTCCCCGGGTGGTTTATCTTTATTTACAGTGGTCCCCGGGTGGTTTATCTTTATTTACAGTGGTCCCCGGGTGGATTATCTTTATTTACAGTGGTCCCTGGGTGGTTTATCTTTATTTACAGTGGTCCCTGGGTGGTTTATCTTTATTTACAGTGGTCCCCGGGTGGTTTATCTTTATTTACATTGGTCCCCGGGTGGTTTATCTTTATTTACAGTGGTCCCTGGGTGGTTTATCTTTATTTACAGTGGTCCCTGGGTGGTTTATCTTTATTTACAGTGGTCCCTGGGTGGTTTATCTTTATTTACAGTGGTCCCCGGGTGGTTTATCTTTATTTACAGTGGTCCCTGGGTGGTTTATTTTTATTTACAGTGGTCCCTGGGTGGTTTATCTTCACTTACAGTGGTCCCTGGGTGGTTTATCTTTATTTACAGTGGTTCCTGGGTGGTTTATCTTTATTTACACTGGTCCCTGGGTGGTTTATCTTTATTTACAGTGGTTCCCGGGTGGTTTATCTTTATTTACAGTGGTCCCTGGGTGGTTTACCTTTATTTACAGTGGTCTTGGGTGGTTTATCTTTATTTACAGTGGTCCGTGGGTGGTTTATCTTTATTTGCAGTGGTCCCCGGGTGTTTTATCTTTATTTACAGTGTTTCCTGGGTGGTTTATCTTTATTTACAGTGGTCCCCGGGTGGTTTATCTTTATTTACAGTGGTCCCTGGGTGGTTTATCTTTATTTACAGTGGTCACTGGGTGGTTTATCTTTATTTACAGTGGTCTCTGGGTGGTTTATCTTTATTTACAGTGGTCCCCGGGTGGTTTATCTTTATTTACAGTGGTCCCTGGGTGGTTTATCTTTATTTACAGTGGTCCCCGGGTGGTTTATCTTTATTTACAGTGGTCCCTGGGTGTTTTATCTTTATTTACAGTGGTCCCCGGGTGGTTTATCTTTATTTACAGTGGTCCCCGGGTGGTTTATCTTTATTTACAGTGGTTCCTGGGTGGTTTATCTTTATTTACAGTGGTCCCTGGGTGGTCTATCTTTATTTACAGTGGTCCCCGGGTGGTTTATCTTTATTTACAGTGGTCCCCGGGTGGTTTATCTTTATTTACAGTGGTCTCTGGGTGGTTTATCTTTATTTACAGTGGTCCCTGGGTGGTTTATCTTTATTTACACTGTTTCCCGGGTGGTTTATCTTTATTTACAGTGGACCCTGGGTGGTTTATCTTTATTTACAGTGGTCCCTGGGTGGTTTATCTTTATTTACAGTGGTCCCTGGGTGGTTTATCTTTATTTACAGTGGTCCCTGGGTGGTTTATCTTTATTTACAGTGGTCCCCGGGTGGTTTATCTTTATTTACAGTGGTCCCTGGGTGGTTTATCTTTATTTACAGTGGTCCCTGGGTGGTTTATCTTTATTTACAGTGGTCCCTGTGTGGTTTATCTTTATTTACAGTGGTCTCTGGGTGGTTTATCTTTATTTACAGTGGTCCCCGGGTGGTTTATCTTTATTTACAGTGGTCCCCGGGTGGTTCATCTTTATTTACAGTGGTCCCCGGGTGGTTTATCTTTATTTACAGTGGTCCCCGGGTGGTTTATCTTTATTTACAGTGGTCCCCGGGTGGTTTATCTTTATTTACACTGGTCCCTGGGTGGTTTATCTTTATTTACAGTGGTCCCTGGGTGGTTTATCTTTATTTACAGTGGTCCCTGGGTGGTTTATCTTTATTTACAGTGGTCCCTGGGTGGTTTATCTTTATTTACAGTGGTACCCGGGTGGTTTATCTTTATTTACAGTGGTCCCTGGGTGGTTTATCTTTATTTACAGTGGTCCCTGGGTGGTTTATCTTTATTTACAGTGGTCCCCGGGTGGTTTATCTTTATTTACAGTGTTCCCTGGGTGGTTTATCTTTATTTACAGTGGTCCCTGGGTGGTTTATCTTTATTTTTCAGTGGTCCCTGGGTGGTTTATCTTTATTTACAGTGGTCCCTGGGTGGTTTATCTTTATTTACAGTGGTCCCTGGGTGGTTTATCTTTATTTACAGTGGTCCCTGGGTGGTTTATCTTTATTTACAGTGGTCCCTGGGTGGTTTATCTTTATTTACAGTGGTCCCTGGGTGGTTTATCTTTATTTTTCAGTGGTCCCTGGGTGGTTTATCTTTATTTACAGTGGTCCCTGGGTGGTTTATCTTTATTTACAGTAGTTCCCGGGTGGTTTATCTTTATTTACAGTGGTCCCTGGGTGGTTTATCTTTATTTACAGTGGTCCCTGGGTGGTTTATCTTTATTTACAGTGGTCCCTGGGTGGTTTATCTTTATTTACAGTGATCCCTGGATGGTTTATCTTTATTTACAGTGGTCCCTGGGTGGTTTATTTTTATTTACAGTGGTCCCCGGGTGGTTTATCTTTATTTACAGTGGTCCCTGGGTGGTTTATCTTTATTTACAGTGGTCCCTGGGTGGTTTATCTTTATTTACAGTGGTCCCTGGGTGGTTTATCTTTATTTACAGTGGTTCCCGGGTGGTTTATCTTTATTTACAGTGGTCCCTGGGTGGTTTATCTTTATTTACAGTGGTCCCTGTGTGGTTTATCTTTATTTACAGTGGACCCCGGGTGGTTTATCTTTATTTACAGTGGTCCCTGGGTGGTTTATCTTTATTTACAGTGGTCTCTGGGTGGTTTATCTTTATTTACAGTGGTCCCCGGGTGGTTTATCTTTATTTACAGTGGCCCCGGGTGGTTTATCTTTATTTACAAAGGTCTCTGGGTGATTTATCTTTATTTACAGTGGTCCCTGGGTGGTTTATCTTTATTTACAGTGGTCCCTGGGTGGTTTATCTTTATTTACAGTGGTCCCCGGGTGGTTTATCTTTATTTACAAAGGTCACTGGGTGATTTATCTTTATTTACAGTGGTCTCTGGGTGGTTTATCTTTATTTATAGTGGTTCCTGGGTGGTTTATCTTTATTTACAGTGGTCCCTGGGTGATTTATCTTTATTTACAGTGGTCCCCGGGTGGTTTATCTTTATTTACAAAGGTCTCTGGGTGATTTATCTTTATTTACAGTGGTCCCTGGGTGGTTTATCTTTATTTACAGTGGTCTCTCGGTGGTTTATCTTTATTTAGAGTGGTCCCCGGGTGGTTTATCTTTATTTACAGTGGTCCCCGGGTGGTTTATCTTTATTTACATTGGTCTCTGGGTGGTTTATCTTTATTTACAGTGGTCCCTGGTGGTTTATCTTTATTTACAGTGGTCTCTGGGTGGTTTATTTTTATTTACAGTGGTTCCTGGGTGGTTTATCTTTATTTACAGTGGTCCCTGGGTGGTTTATCTTTATTTACAGTGGTCCCTGGTGGTTTATTTTTATTTACAGTGGTCCCTGGGTGGTTTATCTTTACTTACAGTGGTCCCTGGGTGGTTTATCTTTATTTACAGTGGTCCCTGGGTGGTTTATCTTTATTTACAGTGGTCCCCGGGTGGTTTATCTTTATTTACAGTGGTCTCCGGGTGGTGTATCTTTATTTACAGTGGTCCCTGGGTGGTTTAGATTTATTTACAGTGGTCTCTGGGTGGTTTATCTTTATTTACAGTGGTCCCTGGGTGGTTTATCTTTATTTACAGTGGTTCCCGGGTGGTTTATCTTTATTTACAGTGGTCCCTGGGTGGTTTATCTTTATTTACAGTGGTCCCTGGGTGGTTTATCTTTATTTACAGTGGTCCCTCGGTGGTTTATCTTTATTTGCAGTGGTTCCTGGTTGGTTTATCTTTATTTACAGTGGTCCCTGGGTGGTTTATCTTTATTTACAGTGGTTCCCGGGTGGTTTATCTTTATTTACAGTGGTCCCGGGTGGTTTATCTTTATTTACGGTGGTCCCTCGGTGGTTTATCTTTATTTACAGTGGTTCCTGGTTGGTTTATCTTTATTTACAGTGGTCCCTGGGTGGTTTATCTTTATTTACAGTGGTCCCTGGGTGGTTTATCTTTATTTACAGTGGACCCTGGGTGGTTTATCTTTATTTACAGTGGTCCCTGGGTGGTTTATCTTTATTTACAGTGGTTCCTGGGTGGTTTATCTTTATTTACAGTGGTCCCTGGGTGGTTTATCTTTATTTACAGTGGTTCCCGGGTGGTTTATCTTTATTTACAGTGGTCCCTGGGTGGTTTATCTTTATTTACAGTGGTCCATGGGTGGTTTATCTTTATTTACAGTGGTCCCTGAGTGGTTTATCTTTATTTACAGTGGTCCCCGGGTGGTTTATCTTTATTTACAGTTGTGCCTGGGTGGTTTATCTTTATTTACAGTGGTCTTGGGTGGTCTATCTTTATTTACAGTGGTCCCTGGGTGGTTTATCTTTATTTACAGTGGTCCCTGGGTGGCTTATCTTTATTTACAGTGGTCCCTGGGTGGTTTATCTTTATTTACAGTGGTCCCTGGGTGGTTTATCTTTATTTACAGTGGTCCCCGGTAGTTTATCTTTATTTACAGTGGTCCCCGGGTGGTTTATCTTTATTTTCAGTGGTCCCTGGGTGGTTTATCTTTATTTACAGTGGTCCCCGGGTGGTTTATCTTTATTTACAGTGGTCCCCGGGTGGTTTATCTTTATTTACAGTGGTCCCCGGGTGGTTTATCTTTATTTACAGTGGTCTCTGGGTGGTTTATCTTTATTTACAGTGGTCCCCGGGTGGTTTATCTTTATTTACAGTGGTCCCTGGGTGGTTTTTCTTTATTTACAGTGGTCCCCGGGTGGTTTATCTTTATTTACAGTGGTCTCTGGGTGGTTTATCTTTATTTACAGTGGTTCCCGGGTAGTTTATCTTTATTTACAGTGGTCCCTGGGTGGTTTATCTTTATTTACAGTGGTCTCCGGGTGGTTTATCTTTATTTACAGTGGTCCCCGGGTGGTTTATCTTTATTTACAGTGGTCTCTGGGTGGTTTATCTTTATTTACAGTGGTCTCCGGGTGGTTTATCTTTATTTACAGTGGTTCCCTGGGTGGTTTATCTTTATTTACAGTGGTCCCTGGGTGGTTTATCTTTATTTACAGTGGTCTCCGGGTGGTTTATCTTTATTTACAGTGGTCCCCGGGTGGTTTATCTTTATTTACAGTGGTCTCTGGGTGGTTTATCTTTATTTACAGTGGTCTCCGGGTGGTTTATCTTTATTTACAGTGGTTCCCTGGGTGGTTTATCTTTATTTACAGTGGTCCCTGGGTGGTTTATCTTTATTTACAGTAGTCCCCGGGTGGTTTATCTTTATTTACAGTGGTCTCTGGGTGGTTTATCTTTATTTACAGTGGTCCCTGTGTGGTTTATCTTTATTTACAGTGGTCCCTGGGTAGTTTATCTTTATTTACAGTGGTCCCTGGGTGGTTTATCTTTATTTACAGTGGTCCCTGGGTGGTTTATCTTTATTTACTGTGGTCCCCGGGTGGTTTATCTTTATTTACAGTGGTCCCTGGGTGGTTTATCTTTATTTACAGTGGTCGCTGGGTGGTTTATCTTTATTTACAGTGGTCCCCGTGTGGTTTATCTTTATTTACAGTGGTCACTGGGTGGTTTATCTTTATTTACAGTGGTCCCCGGGTGGTTTATCTTTATTTACAGTGGTCCCTGGGTGGTTTATCTTTATTTACAGTGGTCCCTGGGTGGTTTATCTTTATTTACAGTGGTCCCCGGGTGGTTTATCTTTATTTACAATGGTCCCTGGGTGGTTTATCTTTATTTACAGTGGTCCCCGGGTGGTTTATCTTTATTTACAGTGGTCCCTGGGTGGTTTATCTTTATTTACAGTGGTCCCTGGGTGGTTTATCTTTATTTACAGTGGTCCCTGGGTGGTTTATCTTTATTTACAGTGGTCTCTGGGTGGTTTATCTTTATTTACAGTGGTCCCTGGGTGGTTTATCTTTATTTACAGTGGTCTCTGGGTGGTTTATCTTTATTTACAGTGGTCCCCGGGTGGTTTATCTTTATTTACAGAGGTCCCTGGGTGGATTATCTTTATTTTCAGTGGTCCCTGGGTGGCTTATCTTTATTTACAGTGGTCCCTGGGTGGTTTATCTTTATTTACAGTGGTCCCTGGGTGGTTTATCTTTATTTACAGTGGTCCCTGGGTGGTTTATCTTTATTTTCAGTGGTCCCCGGGTGGTTTATCTTTATTTACAGTGGTCTCTGGGTGGATTATCGTTATTTACAGTGGTCTCTGGGTGGTTTATCTTTATTTACAGTGGTCCCTGGGTGGTGTATCTTTACCTACAGTGGTCCCTGGGTGGTTTATCTTTATTTACAGTGGTCCCCGGGTGGTTTATCTTTATTTACAGTGGTCCCCGGGTGGTTTATCTTTATTTACAGTGGTTCCCGGGTGGTTTATCTTTATTTACAGTGGTCCCCGGGTGGTTTATCTTTATTTACAGTGGTCTCTGGGTGGTTTATCTTTATTAACAGTGGTCCCTGGGTGGTTTATCTTTATTTACAGTGGTTCCTGGGTGGTTTATCTTTATTTACAGTGGTCCCTGGGTGGTTTATCTTTATTTACAGTGGTCCCGGGTGGTTTATCTTTATTTACAGTGGTCCCTGGGTGGTTTATCTTTATTACAGTGGTCCCTGGGTGGTGTATCTTTACTTACAGTGGTCCCTGGGTGGTTTATCTTTATTTACAGTGGTCCCCGGGTGGTTTATCTTTATTTACAGTGGTCCCTGGGTGGTTTATCTTTATTTACAGTGGTCCCTGGGTGGTTTATCTTTATTTACATTGGTCCCCGGGTGGTTTATCTTTAATTACAGTGGTCCCTGGATGGTTTATCTTTATTTACAGTGGTCCCTGGGTTGTTTATTTTTATTTACACTGGTCCCCGGGTGGTTTATCTTTATTTACAGTGGTCCCTGGGTGGTTTATCTTTATTTACAGTGGTCCCTGGGTGGTTTATCTTTATTTACAGTGGTCCCTGGGTGGTTTATCTTTATTTACAGTGGTCCCTGGGTGGTTTATCTTTATTTACATTGGTCCCCGGGTGGTTTATCTTTATTTACAGTGGTCCCTGGGTGGTTTATCTTTATTTAGAGTGGTCCCTGGGTGGTTTATCTTTATTCACAGTGGTCCCCGGGTGGTTTATCTTTATTTACAGTGGTCCCTGGGTGGTTTATTTTTATTTACAGTGGTCCCTGGGTGGTTTATCTTCACTTACAGTGGTCCCTGGGTGGTTTATCTTTATTTACAGTGGTTCCTGGGTGGTTTATCTTTATTTACAGTGGTCCCTGGGTGGTTTATCTTTATTTACAGTGGTTCCCGGGTGGTTTATCTTTATTTACAGTGGTCCCTGGGTGGTTTATCTTTATTTACAGTGGTCTTGGGTGGTTTATCTTTATTTACAGTGGTCCGTGGGTGGTTTATCTTTATTTGCAGTGGTCCCCGGGTGTTTTATCTTTATTTACAGTGTTCCCTGGGTGGTTTATCTTTATTTACAGTGGTCCCCGGGTGGTTTATCTTTATTTACAGTGGTCCCTGGGTGGTTTATCTTTATTTACAGTGGTCCCTGGGTGGTTTATCTTTATTTACAGTGGTCTCTGGGTGGTTTATCTTTATTTACAGTGGTCCCCGGGTGGTTTATCTTTATTTACAGTGGTCCCCGGGTGATTTATCTTTATTTACAGTGGTCTCCGGGTGGTTTATCTTTATTTACAGTGGTCTCCGGGTGGTTTATCTTTATTTACAGTGGGCCCTGGGTGGTTTATCTTTATTTACAGTGGTCTCTGGGTGGTTTATCTTTATTTACAGTGGTCCCTGGGTGGTTTATCTTTATTTACACTGGTTCCCGGGTGGTTTATCTTTATTTACAGTGGACCCTGGGTGGTTTATCTTTATTTACAGTGGTCCCTGGGTGGTTTATCTTTATTTACAGTGGACCCTGGGTGGTTTATCTTTATTTACAGTGGTCCCTGGGTGGTTTATCTTTATTTACAGTGGTCCCCGGGTGGTTTATCTTTATTTACAGTGGTCCCTGGGTGGTTTATCTTTATTTACAGTGGTCCCTGGGTGGTTTATCTTTATTTACAGTGGTCCCTGTGTGGTTTATCTTTATTTACAGTGGTCTCTGGGTGGTTTATCTTTATTTACAGTGATCGCCGGGTGGTTTATCTTTATTTACAGTGGTCCCCGGGTGGTTGATCTTTATTTTCAGTGGTCCCCGGGTGGTTTATCTTTATTTACAGTGGTCCCCGGGTGGTTTATCTTTATTTACAGTGGTCCCCGGGTGGTTTATCTTTATTTACAGTGGTCCCTGGGTGGTTTATCTTCACTTACAGTGGTCCCTGGGTGGTTTATCTTAATTTACAGTGGTTCCTGGGTGGTTTATCTTTATTTACAGTGGTCCCTGTGTGGTTTATCTTTATTTACAGTGGTTCCCGGGTGGTTTATCTTTATTTACAGTGGTCCCTGGGTGGTTTATCTTTATTTACAGTGGTCTTGGGTGGTTTATCTTTATTTACAGTGGTCCGTGGGTGGTTTATCTTTATTTGCAGTGGTCCCCGGGTGGTTTATCTTTATTTACAGTGGTCCCCGGGTGGTTTATCTTTATTTACAGTGGTCCCCGGGTGGTTTATCTTTATTTACAGTGGTCTCCGGGTGGTTTATCTTTATTTACAGTGGTCTCCGGGTGGTTTATCTTTATTTACAGTGGGCCCTGGGTGGTTTATCTTTATTTACAGTGGTCTCTGGGTGGTTTATCTTGATTTACAGTGGTCCCTGGGTGGTTTATCTTTATTTACACTGGTTCCCGGGTGGTTTATCTTTATTTACAGTGGACCCTGGGTGGTTTATCTTTATTTACAGTGGTCCCTGGGTGGTTTATCTTTATTTACAGTGGTCCCTGGGTGGTTTATCTTTATTTACAGTGGTCCCTGGCTGGTTTATCTTTATTTACAGTGGTCCCTGGGTGGTTTATCTATATTTACAGTGGTCCCTGGGTGGTTTATCTTCATTTTTCAGTGGTCCCTGGGTGGTTTATCTTTATTTACAGTGGTCCCTGGGTGGTTTATCTTTATTTACAGTGGTTCCCAGGTGGTTTATCTTTATTTACAGTGGTCCCTGGGTGGTTTATCTTTATTTACAGTGGTCCCTGGGTGGTTTATCTTTATTTACAGTGGTCCCTGGGTGCTTTATCTTTATTTACAGTGGTCCCCGGGTGGTTTATCTTTATTTACAGTGGTCCCTGGGTGGTTTATCTTCACTTACAGTGGTCCCTGGGTGGTTTATCTTTATTTACAGTGGTTCCTGGGTGGTTTATCTTTATTTACAGTGGTCCCCGGGTGGTTTATCTTTATTTACAGTGGTCTCTGGGTGGTTTATCTTTATTTACAGTGGTCCCTGGTGGTTTATCTTTATTTACAGTGGTCTCTGGGTGGTTTATTTTTATTTACAGTGGTTCCTGGGTGGTTTATCTTTATTTACAGTGGTCCCTGGGTGGTTTATCTTTATTTACAGTGGTCCCGGGTGGTTTATTTTTATTTACAGTGGTCCCTGGGTGGTTTATCTTTACTTACAGTGGTCCCTGGGTGGTTTATCTTTATTTACAGTGGTCCCTGGGTGGTTTATCTTTATTTACAGTGGTCCCCGGGTGGTTTATCTTTATTTACAGTGGTCCCCGGGTGGTGTATCTTTATTTACAGTGGTCCCTGGGTGGTTTAGATTTATTTACAGTGGTCTCTGGGTGGTTTATCTTTATTTACAGTGGTCCCTGGGTGGTTTATCTTTATTTACAGTGGTTCCCGGGTGGTTTATCTTTATTTACAGTGGTCCCTGGGTGGTTTATCTTTATTTACAGTGGTCCCTGGGTGGTTTATCTTTATTTACAGTGGTCCCTCGGTGGTTTATCTTTATTTACAGTGGTTCCTGGTTGGTTTATCTTTATTTACAGTGGTCCCTGGGTGGTTTATCTTTATTTACAGTGGTTCCCGGGTGGTTTATCTTTATTTACAGTGGTCCCGGGTGGTTTATCTTTATTTACGGTGGTCCCTCGGTGGTTTATCTTTATTTACAGTGGTTCCTGGTTGGTTTATCTTTATTTACAGTGGTCCCTGGGTGGTTTATCTTTATTTACAGTGGTCCCTGGGTGGTTTATCTTTATTTACAGTGGACCCTGGGTGGTTTATCTTTATTTACAGTGGTCCCTGGGTGGTTTATCTTTATTTACAGTGGTTCCTGGGTGGTTTATCTTTATTTACAGTGGTCCCTGGGTGGTTTATCTTTATTTACAGTGGTTCCCGGGTGGTTTATCTTTGTTTACAGTGGTCCCTGGGTGGTTTATCTTTATTTACAGTGGTCCATGGGTGGTTTATCTTTATTTACAGTGGTCCCTGAGTGGTTTATCTTTATTTACAGTGGTCCCCGGGTGGTTTATCTTTATTTACAGTTGTGCCTGGGTGGTTTATCTTTATTTACAGTGGTCTTGGGTGGTCTATCTTTATTTACAGTGGTCCCTGGGTGGTTTATCTTTATTTACAGTGGTCCCTGGGTGGCTTATCTTTATTTACAGTGGTCCCTGGGTGGTTTATCTTTATTTACAGTGGTCCCTGGGTGGTTTATCTTTATTTACAGTGGTCCCCGGTAGTTTATCTTTATTTACAGTGGTCCCCGGGTGGTTTATCTTTATTTTCAGTGGTCCCTGGGTGGTTTATCTTTATTTACAGTGGTCCCCGGGTGGTTTATCTTTATTTACAGTGGTCCCCGGGTGGTTTATCTTTATTTACAGTGGTCCCCGGGTGGATTATCTTTATTTACAGTGGTTACTGGGTGGTTTATCTTTATTTACAGTGGTCCCCGGGTGGTTTATCTTTATTTACAGTGGTCCCTGGGTGGTTTTTCTTTATTTACAGTGGTCCCCGGGTGGTTTATCTTTATTTACAGTGGTCTCTGGGTGGTTTATCTTTATTTACAGTGGTTCCCGGGTGGTTTATCTTTATTTACAGTGGTCCCTGGGTGGTTTATCTTTATTTACAGTGGTCTCCGGGTGGTTTATCTTAATTTACAGTGGTCCCCGGGTGGTTTATCTTTATTTACAGTGGTCTCTGGGTGGTTTATCTTTATTTACAGTGGTCTCCGGGTGGTTTATCTTTATTTACAGTGGTTCCCTGGGTGGTTTATCTTTATTTACAGTGGTCCCTGGGTGGTTTATCTTTATTTACAGTGGTCTCCGGGTGGTTTATCTTTATTTACAGTGGTCCCCGGGTGGTTTATCTTTATTTACAGTGGTCTCTGGATGGTTTATCTTTATTTACAGTGGTCTCCGGGTGGTTTATCTTTATTTACAGTGGTTCCCTGGGTGGTTTATCTTTATTTACAGTGGTCCCTGGGTGGTTTATCTTTATTTACAGTGGTCCCTGGGTGGTTTATCTTTATTTACAGTGGTTCCTGGGTGGTTTATCTTTATTTACAGTGGTCCCTGTGTGGTTTATCTTTATTTACAGTGGTCCCTGGGTAGTTTATCTTTATTTACAGTGGTCCCTGGGTGGTCTATCTTTATTTACAGTGGTCCCTGGGTGGTTTATCTTTATTTACTGTGGTCCCCGGGTGGTTTATCTTTATTTACAGTGGTCCCTGGGTGGTTTATCTTTATTTACAGTGGTCGCTGGGTGGTTTATCTTTATTTACAGTGGTCCCCGGGTGGTTTATCTTTATTTACAGTGGTCACTGGGTGGTTTATCTTTATTTACAGTGGTCCCCGGGTGGTTTATCTTTATTTACAGTGGTCCCTGGGTGGTTTATCTTTATTTACAGTGGTCCCTGGGTGGTTTATCTTTATTTACAGTGGTCCCCGGGTGGTTTATCTTTATTTACAATGGTCCCTGGGTGGTTTATCTTTATTTACAGTGGTCCCCGGGTGGTTTATCTTTATTTACAGTGGTCCCTGGGTGGTTTATCTTTATTTACAGTGGTCCCTGGGTGGTTTATCTTTATTTACAGTGGTCCCTGGGTGGTTTATCTTTATTTACAGTGGTCTCTGGGTGGTTTATCTTTATTTACAGTGGTCCCTGGGTGGTTTATCTTTATTTACAGTGGTCTCTGGGTGGTTTATCTTTATTTACAGTGGTCCCCGGGTGGTTTATCTTTATTTACAGAGGTCCCTGGGTGGATTATCTTTATTTTCAGTGGTCCCTGGGTGGCTTATCTTTATTTACAGTGGTCCCTGGGTGGTTTATCTTTATTTACAGTGGTCCCTGGGTGGTTTATCTTTATTTACAGTGGTCCCTGGGTGGTTTATCTTTATTTTCAGTGGTCCCCGGGTGGTTTATCTTTATTTACAGTGGTCTCTGGGTGGATTATCGTTATTTACAGTGGTCTCTGGGTGGTTTATCTTTATTTACAGTGGTCCCTGGGTGGTGTATCTTTACTTACAGTGGTCCCTGGGTGGTTTATCTTTATTTACAGTGGTCCCCGGGTGGTTTATCTTTATTTACAGTGGTCCCCGGGTGGTTTATCTTTATTTACAGTGGTTCCCGGGTGGTTTATCTTTATTTACAGTGGTCCCCGGGTGGTTTATCTTTATTTACAGTGGTCTCTGGGTGGTTTATCTTTATTAACAGTGGTCCCTGGGTGGTTTATCTTTATTTACAGTGGTTCCTGGGTGGTTTATCTTTATTTACAGTGGTCCCTGGGTGGTTTATCTTTATTTACAGTGGTCCCGGGTGGTTTATCTTTATTTACAGTGGTCCCTGCGTGGTTTATCTTTATTACAGTGGTCCCTGGGTGGTGTATCTTTACTTACAGTGGTCCCTGGGTGGTTTATCTTTATTTACAGTGGTCCCCGGGTGGTTTATCTTTATTTACAGTGGTCCCTGGGTGGTTTATCTTTATTTACAGTGGTCCCTGGGTGGTTTATCTTTATTTACATTGGTCCCCGGGTGGTTTATCTTTAATTACAGTGGTCCCTGGGTGGTTTATCTTTATTTACAGTGGTCCCTGGGTTGTTTATTTTTATTTACAGTGGTCCCCGGGTGGTTTATCTTTATTTACAGTGGTCCCTGGGTGGTTTATCTTTATTTACAGTGGTCCCTGGGTGGTTTATCTTTATTTACAGTGGTCCCTGGGTGGTTTATCTTTATTTACAGTGGTCCCTGGGTGGTTTATCTTTATTTACATTGGTCCCCGGGTGGTTTATCTTTATTTACAGTGGTCCCTGGGTGGTTTATCTTTATTTAGAGTGGTCCCTGGGTGGTTTATCTTTATTCACAGTGGTCCCCGGGTGGTTTATCTTTATTTACAGTGGTCCCTGGGTGGTTTATTTTTATTTACAGTGGTCCCTGGGTGGTTTATCTTCACTTACAGTGGTCCCTGGGTGGTTTATCTTTATTTACAGTGGTTCCTGGGTGGTTTATCTTTATTTACAGTGGTCCCTGGGTGGTTTATCTTTATTTACAGTGGTTCCCGGGTGGTTTATCTTTATTTACAGTGGTCCCTGGGTGGTTTATCTTTATTTACAGTGGTCTTGGGTGGTTTATCTTTATTTACAGTGGTCCGTGGGTGGTTTATCTTTATTTGCAGTGGTCCCCGGGTGTTTTATCTTTATTTACAGTGTTCCCTGGGTGGTTTATCTTTATTTACAGTGGTCCCCGGGTGGTTTATCTTTATTTACAGTGGTCCCTGGGTGGTTTATCTTTATTTACAGTGGTCCCTGGGTGGTTTATCTTTATTTACAGTGGTCTCTGGGTGGTTTATCTTTATTTACAGTGGTCCCCGGGTGGTTTATCTTTATTTACAGTGGTCCCCGGGTGATTTATCTTTATTTACAGTGGTCTCCGGGTGGTTTATCTTTATTTACAGTGGTCTCCGGGTGGTTTATCTTTATTTACAGTGGGCCCTGGGTGGTTTATCTTTATTTACAGTGGTCTCTGGGTGGTTTATCTTTATTTACAGTGGTCCCTGGGTGGTTTATCTTTATTTACA
Source organism: Scyliorhinus torazame (assembly GCF_047496885.1). Lineage (NCBI taxonomy): Eukaryota > Metazoa > Chordata > Chondrichthyes > Carcharhiniformes > Scyliorhinidae > Scyliorhinus > Scyliorhinus torazame. Next base: position 1,355,468 of record NW_027307772.1, read on the forward strand.
CTGGTTCCCGGGTGGTTTATCTTTATTTACAGTGGACCCTGGGTGGTTTATCTTTATTTACAGTGGTCCCTGGGTGGTTTATCTTTATTTACAGTGGACCCTGTGTGGTTTATCTTTATTTACAGTGGTCCCTGGGTGGTTTATCTTTATTTACAGTGGTCCCCGGGTGGTTTATCTTTATTTACAGTGGTCCCTGGGTGGTTTATCTTTATTTACAGTGGTCCCTGGGTGGTTTATCTTTATTTACAGTGGTCCCTGTGTGGTTTATCTTTATTTACAGTGGTCTCTGGGTGGTTTATCTTTATTTACAGTGGTCGCCGGGTGGTTTATCTTTATTTACAGTGGTCCCCGGGTGGTTGATCTTTATTTACAGTGGTCCCCGGGTGGTTTATCTTTATTTACAGTGGTCCCCGGGTGGTTTATCTTTATTTACAGTGGTCCCCGGGTGGTTTATCTTTATTTACAGTGGTCCCTGGGTGGTTTATCTTCACTTACAGTGGTCCCTGGGTGGTTTATCTTCATTTACAGTGGTTCCTGGGTGGTTTATCTTTATTTACAGTGGTCCCTGTGTGGTTTATCTTTATTTACAGTGGTTCCCGGGTAGTTTATCTTTATTTACAGTGGTCCCTGGGTGGTTTATCTTTATTTACAGTGGTCTTGGGTGGTTTATCTTTATTTACAGTGGTCCGTGGGTGGTTTATCTTTATTTGCAGTGGTCCCCGGGTGGTTTATCTTTATTTACAGTGGTCCCCGGGTGGTTTATCTTTATTTACAGTGGTCCCCGGGTGGTTTATCTTTATTTACAGTGGTCTCCGGGTGGTTTATCTTTATTTACAGTGGTCTCCGGGTGGTTTATCTTTATTTACAGTGGGCCCTGGGTGGTTTATCTTTATTTACAGTGGTCTCTGGGTGGTTTATCTTGATTTACAGTGGTCCCTGGGTGGTTTATCTTTATTTACACTGGTTCCCGGGTGGTTTATCTTTATTTACAGTGGACCCTGGGTGGTTTATCTTTATTTACAGTGGTCCCTGGGTGGTTTATCTTTATTTACAGTGGTCCCTGGGTGGTTTATCTTTATTTACAGTGGTCCCTGGGTGGTTTATCTTTATTTACAGTGGTCCCTGGGTGGTTTATCTTTATTTACAGTGGTCCCTGGGTGGTTTATCTTCATTTTTCAGTTGTCCCTGGGTGGTTTATCTTTATTTACAGTGGTCCCTGGGTGGTTTATCTTTATTTACAGTGGTTCCCAGGTGGTTTATCTTTATTTACAGTGGTCCCTGGGTGGTTTATCTTTATTTACAGTGGTCCCTGGGTGGTTTATCTTTATTTACAGTGGTCCCTGGGTGCTTTATCTTTATTTACAGTGGTCCCCGGGTGGTTTATCTTTATTTACAGTGGTCCCTGGGTGGTTTATCTTCACTTACAGTGGTCCCTGGGTGGTTTATCTTTATTTACAGTGGTTCCTGGGTGGTTTATCTTTATTTACAGTGGTCCCTGGGTGGTTTATCTTTATTTACAGTGGTTCCCGGGTGGTTTATCTTTATTTACAGTGGTCCCTGGGTGGTTTATCTTTATTTACAGTGGTCTTGGGTGGTTTATCTTTATTTACAGTGGTCCGTGGGTGGTTTATCTTTATTTGCAGTGGTCCCCGGGTTGTTTATCTTTATTTACAGTGGTCCCCGGGTGGTTTATCTTTATTTACAGTGGTCCCCGGGTGGTTTATCTTTATTTACAGTGGTCTCCGGGTGGTTTATCTTTATTTACAGTGGTCTCCGGGTGGTTTATCTTTATTTACAGTGGGCCCTGGGTGGTTTATCTTTATTTACAGTGGTCTCTGGGTGGTTTATCTTGATTTACAGTGGTCCCTGGGTGGTTTATCTTTATTTACACTGGTTCCCGGGTGGTTTATCTTTATTTACAGTGGACCCTGGGTGGTTTATCTTTATTTACAGTGGTCCCTGGGTGGTTTATCTTTATTTACAGTGGTCCCTGGGTGGTTTATCTTTATTTACAGTGGTCCCTGGGTGGTTTATCTTTATTTACAGTGGTCCCTGGGTGGTTTATCTTTATTTACAGTGGTCCCTGGGTGGTTTATCTTTATTTTTCAGTGGTCCCTGGGTGGTTTATCTTTATTTACAGTGGTCCCTGGGTGGTTTATCTTTATTTACAGTGGTTCCCGGGTGGTTTATCTTTATTTACAGTGGTCCCTGGGTGGTTTATCTTTATTTACAGTGGTCCCTGGGTGGTTTATCTTTATTTACAGTGGTCCCTGGGTGCTTTATCTTTATTTACAGTGATCCCTGGATGGTTTATCTTTATTTACAGTGGTCCCTGGGTGGTTTATCTTTATTTACAGTGGTCCCTGGGTGGTTTATCTTTATTTACAGTGGTCTCTGGGTGGTTTATCTATATTTACAGTGGTCTCCGGGTGGTTTATCTTTATTTACAGTGGTCTCTGGGTGGTTTATCTTTATTTACAGTGGTCCCTGGGTGGTTTATTTTTATTTACAGTGGTCCCTGGGTGGTTTATCTTTATTTACAGTGGTCCCTGGGTGGTTTATCTTTATTTACAGTGGTCTCTGGGTGGTTTATCTTTATTTACAGTGGTCCCCGGGTGGTTTATCTTTATTTACAGTGGTCCCCGGGTGGTTTATCTTTATTTACAGTGGTCTCCGGGTGGTTTATCTTTATTTACAGTGGTCTCCGGGTGGTTTATCTTTATTTACAGTGGGCCCTGGGTGGTTTATCTTTATTTACAGTGGTCTCTGGGTGGTTTATCTTTATTTACAGTGGTCCCTGGGTGGTTTATCTTTATTTACACTGGTTCCCGGGTGGTTTATCTTTATTTACAGTGGACCCTGGGTGGTTTATCTTTATTTACAGTGGTCCCTGGGTGGTTTATCTTTATTTACAGTGGTCCCTGGGTGGTTTATCTTTATTTACAGTGGTCCCTGGGTGGTTTATCTTTATTTACAGTGGTCCCCGGGTGGTTTATCTTTATTTACAGTGGTCCCTGGGTGGTTTATCTTTATTTACAGTGGTCCCTGGGTGGTTTATCTTTATTTACAGTGGTCCCTGTGTGGTTTATCTTTATTTACAGTGGTCTCTGGGTGGTTTATCTTTATTTACAGTGGTCCCCGGGTGGTTTATCTTTATTTACAGTGGTCCCCGGGTGGTTGATCTTTATTTACAGTGGTCCCCGGGTGGTTTATCTTTATTTACAGTGGTCCCCGGGTGGTTTATCTTTATTTACAGTGGTCCCCGGGTGGTTTATCTTTATTTACAGTGGTCCCTGGGTGGTTTATCTTCACTTACAGTGGTCCCTGGGTGGTTTATCTTTATTTACAGTGGTTCCTGGGTGGTTTATCTTTATTTACAGTGGTCCCTGGGTGGTTTATCTTTATTTACAGTGGTTCCCGGGTGGTTTATCTTTATTTACAGTGGTCCCTGGGTGGTTTATCTTTATTTACAGTGGTCTTGGGTGGTTTATCTTTATTTACAGTGGTCCGTGGGTGGTTTATCTTTATTTGCAGTCGTCCCCGGGTGGTTTATCTTTATTTACAGTGGTCCCCGGGTGGTTTATCTTTATTTACAGTGGTCCCCGGGTAGTTTATCTTTATTTACAGTGGTCTCCGGGTGGTTTATCTTTATTTACAGTGGTCTCCGGGTGGTTTATCTTTATTTACAGTGGGCCCTGGGTGGTTTATCTTTATTTACAGTGGTCTCTGGGTGGTTTATCTTGATTTACAGTGGTCCCTGAGTGGTTTATCTTTATTTACACTGGTTCCCGGGTGGTTTATCTTTATTTACAGTGGACCCTGGGTGGTTTATCTTTATTTACAGTGGCCCCTGGGTGGTTTATCTTTATTTACAGTGGTCCCTGTGTGGTTTATCTTTATTTACAGTGGTCCCTGGGTGGTTTATCTTTATTTACAGTGGTCCCCGGGTGGTTTATCTTTATTTACAGTGGTCCCTGGGTGGTTTACCTTTATTTACAGTGGTCCCTGGGTGGTTTATCTTTATTTACAGTGGTCCCTGTGTGTTTTATCTTTATTTACAGTGGTCCCTGGGTGGTTTATCTTCACTTACAGTGGTCCCTGGGTGGTTTATCTTTATTTACAGTGGTTCCTGGGTGGTTTATCTTTATTTACAGTGGTCCCTGGGTGGTTTATCTTTATTTACAGTGGTTCCCGGGTGGTTTATCTTTATTTACAGTGGTCCCTGGGTGGTTTATCTTTATTTACAGTGGTCTTGGGTGGTTTATCTTTATTTACAGTGGTCCGTGGGTGGTTTATCTTTATTTGCAGTGGTCCCCGGGTGGTTTATCTTTATTTACAGTGGTCCCCGGGTGGTTTATCTTTATTTACAGTGGTCCCCGGGTGGTTTATCTTTATTTACAGTGGTCTCCGGGTGGTTTATCTTTATTTACAGTGGTCTCCGGGTGGTTTATCTTTATTTACAGTGGGCCCTGGGTGGTTTATCTTTATTTACAGTGGTCTCTGGGTGGTTTATCTTGATTTACAGTGGTCCCTGGGTGGTTTATCTTTATTTACACTGGTTCCCGGGTGGTTTATCTTTATTTACAGTGGACCCTGGGTGGTTTATCTTTATTTACAGTGGTCCCTGGGTGGTTTATCTTTATTTACAGTGGTCCCTGGGTGGTTTATCTTTATTTACAGTGGTCCCTGGGTGGTTTATCTTTATTTACAGTGGTCCCCGGGTGGTTTATCTTTATTTACAGTGGTCCCTGGGTGGTTTATCTTTATTTACAGTGGTCCCTGGGTGATTTATCTTTATTTACAGTGGTCCCTGTGTGGTATTATCTTTATTTACAGTGGTCTCTGGGTGGTTTATCTTTATTTACAGTGGTCCCCGGGTGGTTTATCTTTATTTACAGTGGTCCCCGGGTGGTTGATCTTTATTTACAGTGGTCCCCGGGTGGTTTATCTTTATTTACAGTGGTCCCCGGGTGGTTTATCTTTATTTACAGTGGTCCCCGGGTGGTTTATCTTTATTTACAGTGGTCCCCGGGTGGTTTATCTTTATTTACACTGGTCCCTGGGTGGTTTATCTTTATTTACAGTGGTCCCTGGGTGGTTTATCTTTATTTACAGTGGTCCCTGGGTGGTTTATCTTTATTTACAGTGGTCCCTGGGTGGTTTATCTTTATTTACAGTGGTACCCGGGTGGTTTATCTTTATTTACAGTGGTCCCTGGGTGGTTTATCTTTATTTACAGTGGTCGCTGGGTGGTTTATCTTTATTTACAGTGGTCCCCGGGTGGTTTATCTTTATTTACAGTGGTCCCTGGGTGGTTTATCTTTATTTACAGTGGTCCTTGGGTGGTTTATCTTTATTTTTCAGTGGTCCCTGGGTGGTTTATCTTTATTTACAGTGGTCCCTGGGTGGTTTATCTTTATTTACAGTGGTCCCTGGGTGGTTTATCTTTATTTACAGTGGTCCCTGGGTGGTTTATCTTTATTTACAGTGGGCCCTGGGTGGTTTATCTTTATTTACAGTGGTCCCTGGGTGGTTTATCTTTATTTTTCAGTGGTCCCTGGGTGGTTTATCTTTATTTACAGTGGTCCCTGGGTGGTTTATCTTTATTTACAGTGGTTCCCGGGTGGTTTATCTTTATTTACAGTGGTCCCTGGGTGGTTTATCTTTATTTACAGTGGTCCCTGGGTGGTTTATCTTTATTTACAGTGGTCCCTGGGTGCTTTATCTTTATTTACAGTGATCCCTGGATGGTTTATCTTTATTTACAGTGGTCCCTGGGTGGTTTATCTTTATTTACAGTGGTCCCTGGGTGGTTTATCTTTATTTACAGTGGTCTCTGGGTGGTTTATCTATATTTACAGTGGTCTCCGGGTGGTTTATCTTTATTTACAGTGGTCTCTGGGTGGTTTATCTTTATTTACAGTGGTCCCTGGGTGGTTTATTTTTATTTACAGTGGTCCCTGGGTGGTTTATCTTTATTTACAGTGGTCCCCGGGTGGTTTATCTTTATTTACAGTGGTCCCTGTGTGGTTTATCTTTATTTACAGTGGACCCCGGGTGGTTTATCTTTATTTACAGTGGTCCCTGGGTGGTTTATCTTTATTTACAGTGGTCTCTGGGTGGTTTATCTTTATTTACAGTGGTCCCCGGGTGGTTTATCTTTATTTACAGTGGTCCCCGGGTGGTTTATCTTTATTTACAAAGGTCTCTGGGTGATTTATCTTTATTTACAGTGGTCCCTGGGAGTTTATCTTTATTTACAGTGGTCCCTGGGTGGTTTATCTTTATTTACAGTGGTCCCCGGGTGGTTTATCTTAATTTACAAAGTTCTCTGGGAGATTTATCTTTATTTACAGTGGTCTCTGGGTGGTTTATCTTTATTTATAGTGGTTCCTGGGTGGTTTATCTTTATTTACAGTGGTCCCTGGGTGATTTATCTTTATTTACAGTGGTCCCCGGGTGGTTTATCTTTATTTACAAAGGTCTCTGGGTGATTTATCTTTATTTACAGTGGTCCCTGTGTGGTTTATCTTTATTTACAGTGGTCCCTGGGTGGTTTATCTTTATTTACAGTGGTCCCCGGGTGGTTTATCTTTATTTACAGTGGTCCCTGTGTGGTTTATCTTTATTTACAGTGGACCCCGGGTGGTTTATCTTTATTTACAGTGGTCCCTGGGTGGTTTATCTTTATTTACAGTGGTCTCTGGGTGGTTTATCTTTATTTACAGTGGTCCCCGGGTGGTTTATCTTTATTTACAGTGGTCCCCGGGTGGTTTATCTTTATTTACAAAGGTCTCTGGGTGATTTATCTTTATTTACAGTGGTCCCTGGGAGTTTATCTTTATTTACAGTGGTCCCTGGGTGGTTTATCTTTATTTACAGTGGTCCCCGGGTGGTTTATCTTAATTTACAAAGTTCTCTGGGAGATTTATCTTTATTTACAGTGGTCTCTGGGTGGTTTATCTTTATTTATAGTGGTTCCTGGGTGGTTTATCTTTATTTACAGTGGTCCCTGGGTGATTTATCTTTATTTACAGTGGTCCCCGGGTGGTTTATCTTTATTTACAAAGGTCTCTGGGTGATTTATCTTTATTTACAGTGGTCCCTGTGTGGTTTATCTTTATTTACAGTGGTCTCTGGGTGGTTTATCTTTATTTAGAGTGGTCCCCGGGTGGTTTATCTTTATTTACAGTGGTCCCCGGGTGGTTTATCTTTATTTACAGTGGTCTCTGGGTGGTTTATCTTTATTTACAGTGGTCCCTGGTGGTTCATCTTTATTTACAGTGGTCTCTGGGTGGTTTATTTTTATTTACAGTGGTTCCTGGGTGGTTTATCTTTATTTACAGTGGTCCCTGGGTGGTTTATCTTTATTTACAGTGGTCCCGGGTGGTTTATTTTTATTTACAGTGGTCCCTGGGTGGTTTATCTTTATTTACAGTGGTCCCTGGGTGGTTTATCTTTATTTACAGTGGTCCCTGGGTGGTTTATCTTTATTTACAGTGGTCCCCGGGTGGTTTATCTTTATTTACAGTGGTCCCCGGGTGGTGTATCTTTATTTACAGTGGTCCCTGGGTGGTTTAGATTTATTTACAGTGGTCTCTGGGTGGTTTATCTTTATTTACAGTGGTCCCTGGGTGGTTTATCTTTATTTACAGTGGTTCCCGGGTGGTTTATCTTTATTTACAGTGGTCCCTGTGTGGTTTATCTTTATTTACAGTGGTCCCTGGGTGGTTTATCTTTATTTACAGTGGTCCCTCGGTGGTTTATCTTTATTTACAGTGGTCCCTGGGTGGTTTATCTTTATTTACAGTGGTCCCTGGGTGGTTTATCTTTATTTACAGTGGTTCCCGGGTGGTTTATCTTTATTTACAGTGGTTCCCGGGTGGTTTATCTTTATTTACAGTGGTCCCGGGTGGTTTATCTTTATTTACAGTGGTCCCTTGGTGGTTTATCTTTATTTACAGTGGTCCCTGGGTGGATTATCTTTATTTACAGTGGTCCCTGGGTGGTTTATCTTTATTTACAGTGGTTCCTGGGTGGTTTATCTTTATTTACAGTGGTTCCTGGGTGGTTTATCTTTATTTACAGTGGTCCCTGTGTGGTTTATCTTTATTTACAGTGGTCCCTGGGTAGTTTATCTTTATTTACAGTGGTCCCTTGGTGGTTTATCTTTATTTACAGTGGTCCCTGGGTGGTTTATCTTTATTTACAGTGGTCCCCGGCTGGTTTATCTTTATTTACAGTGGTCCCTGGGTGGTTTATCTTTATTTACAGTGGTCGCTGGGTGGTTTATCTTTATTTACAGTGGTCCCCGGGTGGTTTATCTTTATTTACAGTGGTCACTGGGTGGTTTATCTTTATTTACAGTGGTCCCCGGGTGGTTTATCTTTATTTACAGTGGTCCCTGGGTGGTTTATCTTTATTTACAGTGGTCCCTGGGTGGTTTATCTTTATTTACAGTGGTCCCCGGGTGGTTTATCTTTATTTACAATGGTCCCTGGGTGGTTTATCTTTATTTACAGTGGTCCCCGGGTGGTTTATCTTTATTTACAGTGGTCCCTGGGTGGTTTATCTTTATTTACAGTGGTCCCTGGGTGGTTTATCTTTATTTACAGTGGTCCCTGGGTGGTTTATCATTATTTACAGTGGTCTCTGGGTGGTTTATCTTTATTTACAGTGGTCCCTGGGTGGTTTATCTTTATTTACAGTGGTCTCTGGGTGGTTTATCTTTATTTACAGTGGTCCCCGGGTGGTTTATCTTTATTTACAGAGGTCCCTGGGTGGATTATCTTTATTTTCAGTGGTCCCTGGGTGGCTTATCTTTATTTACAGTGGTCCCTGGGTGGTTTATCTTTATTTACAGTGGTCCCTGGGTGGTTTATCTTTATTTACAGTGGTCCCTGGGTGGTTTATCTTTATTTTCAGTGGTCCCCGGGTGGTTTATCTTTATTTACAGTGGTCTCTGGGTGGATTATCGTTATTTACAGTGGTCTCTGGGTGGTTTATCTTTATTTACAGTTGTCCCTGGGTGGTGTATCTTTACTTACAGTGGTCCCTGGGTGGTTTATCTTTATTTACAGTGGTCCCCGGGTGGTTTATCTTTATTTACAGTGGTCCCCGGGTGGTTTATCTTTATTTACAGTGGTTCCCGGGTGGTTTATCTTTATTTACAGTGGTCCCCGGGTGGTTTATCTTTATTTACAGTGGTCTCTGGGTGGTTTATCTTTATTAACAGTGGTCCCTGGGTGGTTTATCTTTATTTACAGTGGTTCCTGGGTGGTTTATCTTTATTTACAGTGGTCCCTGGGTGGTTTATCTTTATTTACAGTGGTCCCGGGTGGTTTATCTTTATTTACAGTGGTCCCTGGGTGGTTTATCTTTATTACAGTGGTCCCTGGGTGGTGTATCTTTACTTACAGTGGTCCCTGGGTGGTTTATCTTTATTTACAGTGGTCCCCGGGTGGTTTATCTTTATTTACAGTGGTCCCTGGGTGGTTTATCTTTATTTACAGTGGTCCCTGGGTGGTTTATCTTTATTTACATTGGTCCCCGGGTGGTTTATCTTTATTTACAGTGGTCCCTGGGTGGTTTATCTTTATTTACATTGGTCCCCGGGTGGTTTATCTTTATTTACAGTGGTCCCTGTGTGGTTTATCTTTATTTACAGTGGTCCCCTGGTGGTTTATCTTTATTTACAGTGGTCCCTGGGTGGTTTATCTTTATTTAGAGTGGTCCCTGGGTGGTTTATCTTTATTCACAGTGGTCCCCGGGTGGTTTATCTTTATTTACAGTGGTCCCTGGGTGGTTTATCTTTATTTACAGTGGTCCCCGGGTGGTTTATCTTTATTTACAGTGGTCCCTGGGTGGTTTATCTTTATTTAGAGTGGTCCCTGGGTGGTTTATCTATATTTACAGTGGTCCCCGGGTGGTTTATCTTTATTTACAGTGGATCCTGGGTGGTTTATCTTTATTTAGAGTGGTCCCTGGGTGGTTTATCTTTATTCACAGTGGTCCCCGGGTGGTTTATCTTTATTTACAGTGGTCCCTGGGTGGTTTATTTTTATTTACAGTGGTCCCTGGGTGGTTTATCTTCACTTACAGTGGTCCCTGTGTGGTTTATCTTTATTTACAGTGGTTCCTGGGTGGTTTATCTTTATTTACAGTGGTCCCTGGGTGGTTTATCTTTATTTACAGTGGTTCCCGGGTGGTTTATCTTTATTTACAGTGGTCCCTGGGTGGTTTATCTTTATTTACAGTGGTCTTGGGTGGTTTATCTTTATTTACAGTGGTCCGTGGGTGGTTTATCTATATTTGCAGTGGTCCCCGGGTGTTTTATCTTTATTTACAGTGTTCCCTGGGTGGTTTATCTTTATTTACAGTGGTCCCCGGGTGGTTTATCTTTATTTACAGTGGTCCCTGGGTGGTTTATCTTTATTTACAGTGGTCCCTGGGTGGTTTATCTTTATTTACAGTGGTCTCTGGGTGGTTTATCTTTATTTACAGTGGTCCCCGGGTGGTTTATCTTTATTTACAGTGGTCCCCGGGTGGTTTATCTTTATTTACAGTGGTCTCCGGGTGGTTTATCTTTATTTACAGTGGTCTCCGGGTGGTTTATCTTTATTTACAGTGGGCCCTGGGTGGTTTATCTTTATTTACAGTGGTCTCTGGGTGGTTTATCTTTATTTACAGTGGTCCCTGGGTGGTTTATCTTTATTTACACTGGTTCACGGGTGGTTTATCTTTATTTACAGTGGACCCTGGGTGGTTTATCTTTATTTACAGTGGTCCCTGGGTGGTTTATCTTTATTTACAGTGGTCCCTGGGTGGTTTATCTTTATTTACAGTGGTCCCTGGGTGGTTTATCTTTATTTACAGTGGTCCCCGGGTGGTTTATCTTTATTTACAGTGGTCCCTGGGTGGTTTATCTTTATTTACAGTGGTCCCTGGGTGGTTTATCTTTATTTACAGTGGTCCCTGTGTGGTTTATCTTTATTTACAGTGGTCTCTGGGTGGTTTATCTTTATTTACAGTGGTCCCCGGGGGTTTATCTTTATTTACAGTGGTCCCCGGGTGGTTGATCTTTATTTACAGTGGTCCCCGGGTGGTTTATCTTTATTTACAGTGGTCCCCGGGTGGTTTATCTTTATTTACAGTGGTCCCCGGGTGGTTTATCTTTATTTACAGTGGTCCCTGGGTGGTTTATCTTCACTTACAGTGGTCCCTGGGTGGTTTATCTTTATTTACAGTGGTTCCTGGGTGGTTTATCTTTATTTACAGTGGTCCCTGGGTGGTTTATCTTTATTTACAGTGGTTCCCGGGTGGTTTATCTTTATTTACAGTGGTCCCTGGGTTGTTTATCTTTATTTACAGTGGTCTTGGGTGGTTTATCTTTATTTACAGTGGTCCGTGGGTGGTTTTTCTTTATTTGCAGTGGTCCCCGGGTGGTTTATCTTTATTTACAGTGGTCCCCGGGTGGTTTATCTTTATTTACAGTGGTCCCCGGGTGGTTTATCTTTATTTACAGTGGTCTCCGGGTGGTTTATCTTTATTTACAGTGGTCTCCGGGTGGTTTATCTTTATTTACAGTGGGCCCTGGGTGGTTTATCTTTATTTACAGTGGTCTCTGGGTGGTTTATCTTGATTTACAGTGGTCCCTGGGTGGTTTATCTTTATTTACACTGGTTCCCGGGTGGTTTATCTTTATTTACAGTGGACCCTGGGTGGTTTATCTTTATTTACAGTGGTCCCTGGGTGGTTTATCTTTATTTACAGTGGTCCCTGGGTGATTTATCTTTATTTACAGTGGTCCCTGGGTGGTTTATCTTTATTTACAGTGGTCCCCGGGTGGTTTATCTTTATTTACAGTGGTCCCTGGGTGGTTTATCTTTATTTACAGTGGTCCCTGGGTGGTTTATCTTTATTTACAGTGGTCCCTGTGTGGTTTATCTTTATTTACAGTGGTCCCTGGGTGGTTTATCTTCACTTACAGTGGTCCCTGGGTGGTTTATCTTTATTTACAGTGGTTCCTGGGTGGTTTATCTTTATTTACAGTGGTCCCTGGGTGGTTTATCTTTATTTACAGTGGTTCCCGGGTGGTTTATCTTTATTTACAGTGGTCCCTGGGTGGTTTATCTTTATTTACAGTGGTCTTGGGTGGTTTATCTTTTTTTACAGTGGTCCGTGGGTGGTTTATCTTTATTTGCAGTGGTCCCCGGGTGGTTTATCTTTATTTACAGTGGGCCCCGGGTGGTTTATCTTAATTTACAGTGGTCCCCGGGTGGTTTATCTTTATTTACAGTGGTCTCCGGGTGGTTTATCTTTATTTACAGTGGTCTCCGGGTGGTTTATCTTTATTTACAGTGGGCCCTGGGTGGTTTATCTTTATTTACAGTGGTCTCTGGGTGGTTTATCTTGATTTACAGTGGTCCCTGGGTGGTTTATCTTTATTTACACTGGTTCCCGGGTGGTTTATCTTTATTTACAGTGGACCCTGGTTGGTTTATCTTTATTTACAGTGGTCCCTGGGTGGTTTATCTTTATTTACAGTGGTCCCTGGGTGGTTTATCTTTATTTACAGTGGTCCCTGGGTGGTTTATCTTTATTTACAGTGGTCCCCGGGTGGTTTATCTTTATTTACAGTGGTCCCTGGGTGGTTTATCTTTATTTACAGTGGTCCCTGGGTGGTTTATCTTTATTTACAGTGGTCCCTGTGTGGTTTATCTTTATTTACAGTGGTCTCTGGGTGGTTTATCTTTATTTACAGTGGTCCCCGGGTGGTTTATCTTTATTTACAGTGGTCCCCGGGTGGTTGATCTTTATTTACAGTGGTCCCCGGGTGGTTTATCTTTATTTACAGTGGTCCCCGGGTGGTTTATCTTTATTTACAGTGGTCCCCGGGTGGTTTATCTTTATTTACAGTGGTCCCCGGGTGGTTTATCTTTATTTACACTGGTCCCTGGGTGGTTTATCTTTATTTACAGTGGTCCCTGGGTGGTTTATCTTTATTTACAGTGGTCCCTGGGTGGTTTATCTTTATTTACAGTGGTCCCTGGGTGGTTTATCTTTATTTACAGTGGTACCCGGGTGGTTTATCTTTATTTACAGTGGTCCCTGGGTGGTTTATCTTTATTTACAGTGGTCGCTGGGTGGTTTATCTTTATTTACAGTGGTCCCCGGGTGGTTTATCTTTATTTACAGTGGTCCCTGGGTGGTTTATCTTTATTTACAGTGGTCCCTGGGTGGTTTATCTTTATTTTTCAGTGGTCCCTGGGTGGTTTATCTTTATTTACAGTGGTCCCTGGGTGGTTTATCTTTATTTACAGTGGTCCCTGGGTGGTTTATCTTTATTTACAGTGGTCCCTGGGTGGTTTATCTTTATTTACAGTGGTCCCTGGGTGGTTTATCTTTATTTACAGTGGTCCCTGGGTGGTTTATCTTTATTTTTCAGTGGTCCCTGGGTGGTTTATCTTTATTTACAGTGGTCCCTGGGTGGTTTATCTTTATTTACAGTGGTTCCCGGGTGGTTTATCTTTATTTACAGTGGTCCCTGGGTGGTTTATCTTTATTTACAGTGGTCCCTGGGTGGTTTATCTTTATTTACAGTGGTCCCGGGTGCTTTATCTTTATTTACAGTGATCCCTGGATGGTTTATCTTTATTTACAGTGGTCCCTGGGTGGTTTATCTTTATTTACAGTGGTCCCTGGGTGGTTTATCTTTATTTACAGTGGTCTCTGGGTGGTTTATCTTTATTTACAGTGGTCTCTGGGTGGTTTATCTTTATTTACAGTGGTCTCCGGGTGGTTTCTCTTTATTTACAGTGGTCTCTGGGTGGTTTATCTTTATTTACAGTGGTCCCTGGGTGGTTTATTTTTATTTACAGTGGTCCCTGGGTGGTTTATCTTTATTTACAGTGGTCCCCGGGTGGTTTATCTTTATTTACAGTGGTCCCTGTGTGGTTTATCTTTATTTACAGTGGACCCCGGGTGGTTTATCTTTATTTACAGTGGTCCCTGGGTGGTTTATCTTTATTTACAGTGGTCTCTGGGTGGTTTATCTTTATTTACAGTGGTCCCCGGGTGGTTTATCTTTATTTACAGTGGTCCCCGGGTGGTTTATCTTTATTTACAAAGGTCTCTGGGTGATTTATCTTTATTTACAGTGGTCCCTGGGAGTTTATCTTTATTTACAGTGGTCCCTGGGTGGTTTATCTTTATTTACAGTGGTCCCCGGGTGGTTTATCTTTATTTACAAAGGTCTCTGGGAGATTTATTTTTATTTACAGTGGTCTCTGGGTGGTTTATCTTTATTTATAGTGGTTCCTGGGTGGTTTATCTTTATTTACAGTGGTCCCTGGGTGATTTATCTTTATTTACAGTGGACCCCGGGTGGTTTATCTTTATTTACAAAGGTCTCTGGGTGATTTATCTTTATTTACAGTGGTCCCTGTGTGGTTTATCTTTATTTACAGTGGTCTCTGGGTGGTTTATCTTTATTTAGAGTGGTCCCCGGGTGGTTTATCTTTATTTACAGTGGTCCCCCGGTGGTTTATCTTTACTTACAGTGGCCTCTGGGTGGTTTATCTTTATTTACAGTGGTCCCTGGTGGTTTATCTTTATTTACAGTGGTCTCTGGGTGGTTTATTTTTATTTACAGTGGTTCCTGGGTGGTTTATCTTTATTTACAGTGGTCCCTGGGTGGTTTATCTTTATTTACAGTGGTCCCGGGTGGTTTATTTTTATTTACAGTGGTCCCTGGGTGGTTTATCTTTATTTACAGTGGTCCCTGGGTGGTTTATCTTTATTTACAGTGGTCCCTGGGTGGTTTATCTTTATTTACAGTGGTCCCCGGGTGGTTTATCTTTATTTACAGTGGTCCCCGGGTGGTGTATCTTTATTTACAGTGGTCCCTGGGTGGTTTAGATTCATTTACAGTGGTCTCTGGGTGGTTTATCTTTATTTACAGTGGTCCCTGGGTGGTTTATCTTTATTTACAGTGGTTCCCGGGTGGTTTATCTTTATTTGCAGTGGTCCCCGGGTGGTTTATCTTTATTTACAGTGGTCCCTGTGTGGTTTATCTTTATTTACAGTGGTCCCTGGGTGGTTTATCTTTATTTACAGTGGTCCCTGGGTGGTTTATCTTTATTTACAGTGGTCCCTGGGTGGTTTATCTTTATTTACAGTGGTCCCTGGGTGGTTTATCTTTATTTACAGTGGTTCCCGGGTGGTTTATCTTTATTTACAGTGGTTCCCGGGTGGTTTATCTTTATTTACAGTGGTCCCGGGTGGTTTATCTTTATTTACAGTGGTCCCTTGGTGGTTTATCTTTATTTACAGTGGTCCCTGGGTGGATTATCTTTATTTACAGTGGTCCCTGGGTGGTTTATCTTTATTTACAGTGGTTCCTGGGTGGCTTATCTTTATTTACAGTGGTTCCTGGGTGGTTTATCTTTATTTACAGTGGTCTCTGGGTGGTTTATCTTTATTTACAGTGGTCCCGCGTGGTTTATCTTTATTTACAGTGGTCCCTGGGTGGTTTATCTTTATTTACAGTGGTTACCTGGGTGGTTTATCTTTATTTACAGTGGTCCCTGGGTGGTTTATCTTTATTTACAGTGGTCTCTGGGTGGTTTATCTTTATTTACAGTGGTCCCGGGTGGTTTATCTTTATTTGCAGTGGTCCCTGGGTGGTTTATCTTTATTTACAGTGGTCTCTGGATGGTTTATCTTTATTTACAGTGGTCTCTGGGTGGTTTATTTTTATTTACAGTGGTCTCTGTGTGGTTTATCTTTATTTACAGTGGTCCCCGGGTGGTTTATCTTTATTTACAGTGGTCCCTGGGTGGTTTATCTTTATTTACAGTGGTTCCTGGGTGGTTTATCTTTATTTACAGTGGTTCCTGGGTGGTTTATCTTTATTTACAGTGGTCTCTGGGTGGTTTATCTTTATTTACAGTGGTCCCTGGGTGGTTTATCTTTATTTACAGTGGTTACCTGGGTGGTTTATCTTTATTTACAGTGGTCCCTGGGTGGTTTATCTTTATTTACAGTGGTCCCGGGTGGTTTATCTTTATTTACAGTGGTCCCGGGTGGTTTATCTTTATTTACAGTGGTCCCTGGGTGGTTTATCTTTATTTGCAGTGGTCCCTGGGTGGTTTATCTTTATTTACAGTGGTCCCTGGGTGGTTTACCTTTATTTACAGTGGTCCCTGGGTGGTTTATCTTTAGTTACAGTGGTCCCTGGGTGGTTTATCTTTATTTACAGTGGTTCCCTGGGTGGTTTACCTTTATTTACAGTGGTCCCCGGGTGGTTTATCTTTATTTACAGTGGTCTCTGGGTGGATTATCGTTATTTACAGTGGTCTCTGGGTGGTTTATCTTCATTTACAGTGGTCCCTGGGTGGTTTATCTTTATTTACAGTGGTCCCGGGTGGTTTATTTTTATTTACAGTGGTCCCTGGGTGGTTTATCTTTATTTACAGTGGTCCCTGGGTGGTTTATCTTTATTTACAGTGGTCCCTGGGTGGTTTATCTTTATTTACAGTGGTCCCCGGGTGGTTTATCTTTATTTACAGTGGTCCCCGGGTGGTTTATCTTTATTTACAGTGGTCCCTGTGTGGTTTATCTTTATTTACAGTGGACCCCGGGTGGTTTATCTTTATTTACAGTGGTCCCTGGGTGGTTTATCTTTATTTACAGTGGTCTCTGGGTGGTTTATCTTTATTTACAGTGGTCCCCGGGTGGTTTATCTTTATTTACAGTGGTCCCCGGGTGGTTTATCTTTATTTACAAAGGTCTCTGGGTGATTTATCTTTATTAACAGTGGTCCCTGGGAGTTTATCTTTATTTACAGTGGTCCCTGGGTGGTTTATCTTTATTTACAGTGGTCCCCGTGTGGTTTATCTTTATTTACAAAGGTCTCTGGGAGATTTATCTTTATTTACAGTGGTCTCTGGGTGGTTTATCTTTATTTATAGTGGTTCCTGGGTGGTTTATCTTTATTTACAGTGGTCCCTGGGTGATTTATCTTTATTTACAGTGGTCCCCGGGTGGTTTATCTTTATTTACAAAGGTCTCTGGGTGATTTATCTTTATTTACAGTGGTCCCTGTGTGGTTTATCTTTATTTACAGTGGTCTCTGGGTGGTTTATCTTTATTTAGAGTGGTCCCCGGGTGGTTTATCTTTATTTACAGTGGTCCCCGGGTGATTTATCTTTATTTACAGTGGTCTCTGGGTGGTTTATCTTTATTTACAGTGGTCCCTGGTGGTTTATCTTTATGTACAGTGGTCTCTGGGTGGTTTATTTTTATTTACAGTGGTTCCTGGGTGGTTTATCTTTATTTACAGTGGTCCCCGAGTGGTTTATCTTTATTTACAGTGGTCCCGGGTGGTTTATTTTTATTTACAGTGGTCCCTGGGTGGTTTATCTTTATTTACAGTGGTCCCTGGGTGGTTTATCTTTATTTACAGTGGTCCCTGGGTGGTTTATCTTTATTTACAGTGGTCCCCGGGTGGTTTATCTTTATTTACAGTGGTCCCCGGGTGGTGTATCTTTAATTACAGTGGTCCCTGGGTGGTTTAGATTTATTTACAGTGGTCTCTGGGTGGTTTATCTTTATTTACAGTGGTCCCTGGGTGGTTTATCTTTATTTACAGTGGTTCCCGGGTGGTTTATCTTTATTTACAGTGGTCCCCGGGTGGTTTATCTTTATTTACAGTGGTCCCTGTGTGGTTTATCTTTATTTACAGTGGTCCCTGGGTGGTTTATCTTTATTTACAGTGGTCCCTCGGTGGTTTATCTTTATTTACAGTGGTTCCTGGTTGGTTTATCTTTATTTACAGTGGTTCCTGGGTGGTTTATCTTTATTTATAGTGGTTCCTGGGTGGTTTATCTTTATTTACAGTGGTCCCTGGGTGATTTATCTTTATTTACAGTGGTCCCCGGGTGGTTTATCTTTATTTACAAAGGTCTCTGGGTGATTTATCTTTATTTACAGTGGTCCCTGTGTGGTTTATCTTTATTTACAGTGGTCTCTGGGTGGTTTATCTTTATTTACAGTGGTCCCTGGGTGGTTTATCTTTATTTACAGTGGTTCCCGGGTGGTTTATCTTTATTTACAGTGGTCCCCGGGTGGTTTATCTTTATTTACAGTGGTCCCTGTGTGGTTTATCTTTATTTACAGTGGTCCCGGGTGGTTTATCTTTATTTACAGTGGTCCCGGGTGGTTTATCTTTATTTACAGTGGTCCCTGGGTGGTTTATCTTTATTTACAGTGGTCCCTGGGTGGTTTATCTTTATTTACAGTGGTCCCCGGGTGGTTTATCTTTATTTACAGTGGTCCCCGGGTGGTTTATCTTTATTAACAGTGGTCCCTGTGTGGTTTATCTTTATTTACAGTGGACCCCGGGTGGTTTATCTTTATTTACAGTGGTCCCTGGGTGGTTTATCTTTATTTACAGTGGTCTCTGGGTGGTTTATCTTTATTTACAGTGGTCCCCGGGTGGTTTATCTTTATTTACAGTGGTCCCCGGGTGGTTTATCTTTATTTACAAAGGTCTCTGGGTGATTTATCTTTATTTACAGTGGTCCCTGGGAGTTTATCTTTATTTACAGTGGTCCCTGGGTGGTTTATCTTTATTTACAGTGGTCCCCGGGTGGTTTATCTTTATTTACAAAGGTCTCTGGGAGATTTATCTTTATTTACAGTGGTCTCTGGGTGGTTTATCTTTATTTATAGTGGTTCCTGGGTGGTTTATCTTTATTTACAGTGGTCCCTGGGTGATTTATCTTTATTTACAGTGGTCCCCGGGTGGTTTATCTTTATTTACAAAGGTCTCTGGGTGATTTATCTTTATTTACAGTGGTTCCTGGGTGGTTTATCTTTATTTACAGTGGTCCCTGGGTGATTTATCTTTATTTACAGTGGTCCCCGGGTGGTTTATCTTTATTTACAAAGGTCTCTGGGTGATTTATCTTTATTTACAGTGGTCCCTGTGTGGTTTATCTTTATTTACAGTGGTCTCTGGGTGGTTTATCTTTATTTAGAGTGGTCCCCGGGTGGTTTATCTTTATTTACAGTGGTCCCCGGGTGGTTTATCTTTATTTACAGTGGTCTCTGGGTGGTTTATCTTTATTTACAGTGGTCCCTGGTGGTTTATCTTTATGTACAGTTGTCTCTGGGTGGTTTATTTTTATTTACAGTGGTTCCTGGGTGGTTTATCTTTATTTACAGTGGTCCCTGAGTGGTTTATCTTTATTTACAGTGGTCCCGGGTGGTTTATTTTTATTTACAGTGGTCCCTGGGTGGTTTATCTTTATTTACAGTGGTCCCTGGGTGGTTTATCTTTATTTACAGTGGTCCCTGGGTGGTTTATCTTTATTTACAGTGGTCCCCGGGTGGTTTATCTTTATTTACAGTGGTCCCCGGGTGGTGTATCTTTAATTACAGTGGTCCCTGGGTGGTTTAGATTTATTTACAGTGGTCTCTGGGTGGTTTATCTTTATTTACAGTGGTCCCTGGGTGGTTTATCTTTATTTACAGTGGTTCCCGGGTGGTTTATCTTTATTTACAGTGGTCCCCGGGTGGTTTATCTTTATTTACAGTGGTCCCTGTGTGGTTTATCTTTATTTACAGTGGTCCCTGGGTGGTTTATCTTTATTTACAGTGGTCCCTCGGTGGTTTATCTTTATTTACAGTGGTTCCTGGTTGGTTTATCTTTATTTACAGTGGTCCCTGGTGGTTTATCTTTATTTACAGTGGTCTCTGGGTGGTTTATTTTTATTTACAGTGGTTCCTGGGTGGTTTATCTTTATTTACAGTGGTCCCTGGGTGGTTTATCTTTATTTACAGTGGTCCCGGGTGGTTTATTTTTATTTACAGTGGTCCCTGGGTGGTTTATCTTTATTTACAGTGGTCCCTGGGTGGTTTATCTTTATTTACAGTGGTCCCTGGGTGGTTTATCTTTATTTACAGTGGTCCCCGGGTGGTTTATCTTTATTTACAGTGGTCCCCGGGTGGTGTATCTTTATTTACAGTGGTCCCTGGGTGGTTTAGATTCATTTACAGTGGTCTCTGGGTGGTTTATCTTTATTTACAGTGGTCCCTGGGTGGTTTATCTTTATTTACAGTGGTTCCCGGGTGGTTTATCTTTATTTGCAGTGGTCCCCGGGTGGTTTATCTTTATTTACAGTGGTCCCTGTGTGGTTTATCTTTATTTACAGTGGTCCCTGGGTGGTTTATCTTTATTTACAGTGGTCCCTGGGTGGTTTATCTTTATTTACAGTGGTCCCTGGGTGGTTTATCTTTATTTACAGTGGTCCCTGGGTGGTTTATCTTTATTTACAGTGGTTCCCGGGTGGTTTATCTTTATTTACAGTGGTTCCCGGGTGGTTTATCTTTATTTACAGTGGTCCCGGGTGGTTTATCTTTATTTACAGTGGTCCCTTGGTGGTTTATCTTTATTTACAGTGGTCCCTGGGTGGATTATCTTTATTTACAGTGGTCCCTGGGTGGTTTATCTTTATTTACAGTGGTTCCTGGGTGGCTTATCTTTATTTACAGTGGTTCCTGGGTGGTTTATCTTTATTTACAGTGGTCTCTGGGTGGTTTATCTTTATTTACAGTGGTCCCGCGTGGTTTATCTTTATTTACAGTGGTCCCTGGGTGGTTTATCTTTATTTACAGTGGTTACCTGGGTGGTTTATCTTTATTTACAGTGGTCCCTGGGTGGTTTATCTTTATTTACAGTGGTCTCTGGGTGGTTTATCTTTCTTTACAGTGGTCCCGGGTGGTTTATCTTTATTTGCAGTGGTCCCTGGGTGGTTTATCTTTATTTACAGTGGTCTCTGGATGGTTTATCTTTATTTACAGTGGTCTCTGGGTGGTTTATTTTTATTTACAGTGGTCTCTGTGTGGTTTATCTTTATTTACAGTGGTCCCCGGGTGGTTTATCTTTATTTACAGTGGTCCCTGGGTGGTTTATCTTTATTTACAGTGGTTCCTGGGTGGTTTATCTTTATTTACAGTGGTTCCTGGGTGGTTTATCTTTATTTACAGTGGTCTCTGGGTGGTTTATCTTTATTTACAGTGGTCCCTGGGTGGTTTATCTTTATTTACAGTGGTTACCTGGGTGGTTTATCTTTATTTACAGTGGTCCCTGGGTGGTTTATCTTTATTTACAGTGGTCCCGGGTGGTTTATCTTTATTTACAGTGGTCCCGGGTGGTTTATCTTTATTTACAGTGGTCCCTGGGTGGTTTATCTTTATTTGCAGTGGTCCCTGGGTGGTTTATCTTTATTTACAGTGGTCCCTGGGTGGTTTACCTTTATTTACAGTGGTCCCTGGGTGGTTTATCTTTAGTTACAGTGGTCCCTGGGTGGTTTATCTTTATTTACAGTGGTTCCCTGGGTGGTTTACCTTTATTTACAGTGGTCCCCGGGTGGTTTATCTTTATTTACAGTGGTCCCTGGGTGGTTTATCTTTATTTACAGTGGTCCCTGGGTGGTTTATCTTTATTTACAGTGGTCCCCGGGTGGTTTATCTTTATTTACAGTGGTCCCTGGGTGGTTTATCTTTATTTACAGTGGTCCCCGGGTGGTTTATCTTTATTTACAGTGGTCCCCGGGTGGTTTATCTTTATTTACAGTGGTCCCTGTGTGGTTTATCTTTATTTACAGTGGACCCCGGGTGGTTTATCTTTATTTACAGTGGTCCCTGGGTGGTTTATCTTTATTTACAGTGGTCTCTGGGTGGTTTATCTTTATTTACAGTGGTCCCCGGGTGGTTTATCTTTATTTACAGTGGTCCCCGGGTGGTTTATCTTTATTTACAAAGGTCTCTGGGTGATTTATCTTTATTTACAGTGGTCCCTGGGAGTTTATCTTTATTTACAGTGGTCCCTGGGTGGTTTATCTTTATTTACAGTGGTCCCCGGGTGGTTTATCTTTATTTACAAAGGTCTCTGGGAGATTTATCTTTATTTACAGTGGTCTCTGGGTGGTTTATCTTTATTTATAGTGGTTCCTGGGTGGTTTATCTTTATTTACAGTGGTCCCTGGGTGATTTATCTTTATTTACAGTGGTCCCCGGGTGGTTTATCTTTATTTACAAAGGTCTCTGGGTGATTTATCTTTATTTACAGTGGTCCCTGTGTGGTTTATCTTTATTTACAGTGGTCTCTGGGTGGTTTATCTTTATTTAGAGTGGTCCCCGGGTGGTTTATCTTTATTTACAGTGGTCCCCGGGTGGTTTATCTTTATTTACAGTGGTCTCTGGGTGGTTTATCTTTATTTACAGTGGTCCCTGGTGGTTTATCTTTATGTACAGTGGTCTCTGGGTGGTTTATTTTTATTTACAGTGGTTCCTGGGTGGTTTATCTTTATTTACAGTGGTCCCTGAGTGGTTTATCTTTATTTACAGTGGTCCCGGGTGGTTTATTTTTATTTACAGTGGTCCCTGGGTGGTTTATCTTTATTTACAGTGGTCCCTGGGTGGTTTATCTTTATTTACAGTGGTCCCTGGGTGGTTTATCTTTATTTACAGTGGTCCCCGGGTGGTTTATCTTTATTTACAGTGGTCCCCGGGTGGTGTATCTTTAATTACAGTGGTCCCTGGGTGGTTTAGATTTATTTACAGTGGTCTCTGGGTGGTTTATCTTTATTTACAGTGGTCCCTGGGTGGTTTATCTTTATTTACAGTGGTTCCCGGGTGGTTTATCTTTATTTACAGTGGTCCCCGGGTGGTTTATCTTTATTTACAGTGGTCCCTGTGTGGTTTATCTTTATTTACAGTGGTCCCTGGGTGGTTTATCTTTATTTACAGTGGTCCCTCGGTGGTTTATCTTTATTTACAGTGGTTCCTGGTTGGTTTATCTTTATTTACAGTGGTTCCTGGGTGGTTTATCTTTATTTATAGTGGTTCCTGGGTGGTTTATCTTTATTTACAGTGGTCCCTGGGTGATTTATCTTTATTTACAGTGGTCCCCGGGTGGTTTATCTTTATTTACAAAGGTCTCTGGGTGATTTATCTTTATTTACAGTGGTCCCTGTGTGGTTTATCTTTATTTACAGTGGTCTCTGGGTGGTTTATCTTTATTTACAGTGGTCCCTGGGTGGTTTATCTTTATTTACAGTGGTTCCCGGGTGGTTTATCTTTATTTACAGTGGTCCCCGGGTGGTTTATCTTTATTTACAGTGGTCCCTGTGTGGTTTATCTTTATTTACAGTGGTCCCGGGTGGTTTATCTTTATTTACAGTGGTCCCGGGTGGTTTATCTTTATTTACAGTGGTCCCTGGGTGGTTTATCTTTATTTGCAGTGGTCCCTGGGTGGTTTATCTTTATTTACAGTGGTCCCTGGGTGGTTTACCTTTATTTACAGTGGTCCCTGGGTGGTTTATCTTTAGTTACAGTGGTCCCTGGGTGGTTTATCTTTATTTACAGTGGTTCCCTGGGTGGTTTACCTTTATTTACAGTGGTCCCCGGGTGGTTTATCTTTATTTACAGTGGTCTCTGGGTGGATTATCGTTATTTTCAGTATTCTCTGGGTGGTTTATCTTCATTTACAGTGGTCCCTGGGTGGTTTATCTTTATTTACAGTGGTCCCGGGTGGTTTATTTTTATTTACAGTGGTCCCTGGGTGGTTTATCTTTATTTACAGTGGTCCCTGGGTGGTTTATCTTTATTTACAGTGGTCCCTGGGTGGTTTATCTTTATTTACAGTGGTCCCCGGGTGGTTTATCTTTATTTACAGTGGTCCCCGGGTGGTTTATCTTTATTTACAGTGGTCCCTGTGTGGTTTATCTTTATTTACAGTGGACCCCGGGTGGTTTATCTTTATTTACAGTGGTCCCTGGGTGGTTTATCTTTATTTACAGTGGTCTCTGGGTGGTTTATCTTTATTTACAGTGGTCCCCGGGTGGTTTATCTTTATTTACAGTGGTCCCCGGGTGGTTTATCTTTATTTACAAAAGTCTCTGGGTGATTTATCTTTATTTACAGTGGTCCCTGGGAGTTTATCTTTATTTACAGTGGTCCCTGGGTGGTTTATCTTTATTTACAGTGGTCCCCGGGTGGTTTATCTTTATTTACAAAGGTCTCTGGGAGATTTATCTTTATTTACAGTGGTCTCTGGGTGGTTTATCTTTATTTATAGTGGTTCCTGGGTGGTTTATCTTTATTTACAGTGGTCCCTGGGTGATTTATCTTTATTTACAGTGGTCCCCGGGTGGTTTATCTTTATTTACAAAGGTCTCTGGGTGATTTATCTTTATTTACAGTGGTTCCTGGGTGGTTTATCTTTATTTACAGTGGTCCCTGGGTGATTTATCTTTATTTACAGTGGTCCCCGGGTGGTTTATCTTTATTTACAAAGGTCTCAGGGTGATTTATCTTTATTTACAGTGGTCCCTGTGTGGTTTATCTTTATTTACAGTGGTCTCTGGGTGGTTTATCTTTATTTAGAGTGGTCCCCGGGTGGTTTATCTTTATTTACAGTGGTCCCCGGGTGGTTTATCTTTATTTACAGTGGTCTCTGGGTGGTTTATCTTTATTTACAGTGGTCCCTGGTGGTTTATCTTTATGTACAGTGGTCTCTGGGTGGTTTATTTTTATTTACAGTGGTTCCTGGGTGGTTTATCTTTATTTACAGTGGTCCCTGAGTGGTTTATCTTTATTTACAGTGGTCCCGGGTGGTTTATTTTTATTTACAGTGGTCCCTGGGTGGTTTATCTTTATTTACAGTGGTCCCTGGGTGGTTTATCTTTATTTACAGTGGTCCCTGGGTGGTTTATCTTTATTTACAGTGGTCCCCGGATGGTTTATCTTTATTTACAGTGGTCCCCGGGTGGTGTATCTTTAATTACAGTGGTCCCTGGGTGGTTTAGATTTATTTACAGTGGTCTCTGGGTGGTTTATCTTTATTTACAGTGGTCCCTGGGTGGTTTATCTTTATTTACAGTGGTTCCCGGGTGGTTTATCTTTATTTACAGTGGTCCCCGGGTGGTTTATCTTTATTTACAGTGGTCCCTGTGTGGTTTATCTTTATTTACAGTGGTCCCTGGGCGGTTTATCTTTATTTACAGTGGTCCCTCGGTGGTTTATCTTTATTTACAGTGGTTCCTGGTTGGTTTATCTTTATTTACAGTGGTTCCTGGGTGGTTTATCTTTATTTATAGTGGTTCCTGGGTGGTTTATCTTTATTTACAGTGGTCCCTGGGTGATTTATCTTTATTTACAGTGGTCCCCGGGTGGTTTATCTTTATTTACAAAGGTCTCTGGGTGATTTATCTTTATTTACAGTGGTCCCTGTGTGGTTTATCTTTATTTACAGTGGTCTCTGGGTGGTTTATCTTTATTTACAGTGGTCCCTGGGTGGTTTATCTTTATTTACAGTGGTTCCCGGGTGGTTTATCTTTATTTACAGTGGTCCCCGGGTGGTTTATCTTTATTTACAGTGGTCCCTGTGTGGTTTATCTTTATTTACAGTGGTCCCGGGTGGTTTATCTTTATTTACAGTGGTCGCGGGTGGTTTATCTTTATTTACAGTGGTCCCTGGGTGGTTTATCTTTATTTGCAGTGGTCCCTGGGTGGTTTATCTTTATTTACAGTGGTCCCTGGGTGGTTTACCTTTATTTACAGTGGTCCCTGGGTGGTGTATCTTTAGTTACAGTGGTCCCTGGGTGGTTTATCTTTATTTACAGTGGTTCCCTGGGTGGTTTACCTTTATTTACAGTGGTCCCCGGGTGGTTTATCTTTATTTACAGTCGTCTCTGGGTGGATTATCGTTATTTACAGTATTCTCTGGGTGGTTTATCTTCATTTACAGTGGTCCCTGGGTGGTTTATCTTTATTTACAGTGGTCCCGGGTGGTTTATTTTTATTTACAGTGGTCCCTGGGTGGTTTATCTTTATTTACAGTGGTCCCTGGGTGGTTTATCTTTATTTACAGTGGTCCCTGGGTGGTTTATCTTTATTTACAGTGGTCCCCGGGTGGTTTATCTTTATTTACAGTGGTCCCCGGGTGGTTTATCTTTATTTACAGTGGTCCCTGTGTGGTTTATCTTTATTTACAGTGGACCCCGGGTGGTTTATCTTTATTTACAGTGGTCCCTGGGTGGTTTATCTTTATTTACAGTGGTCTCTGGGTGGTTTATCTTTATTTACAGTGGTCCCCGGGTGGTTTATCTTTATTTACAGTGGTCCCCGGGTGGTTTATCTTTATTTACAAAGGTCTCTGGGTGATTTATCTTTATTTACAGTGGTCCCTGGGAGTTTATCTTTATTTACAGTGGTCCCTGGGTGGTTTATCTTTATTTACAGTGGTCCCCGGGTGGTTTATCTTTATTTACAAAGGTCTCTGGGAGATTTATCTTTATTTACAGTGGTCTCTGGGTGGTTTATCTTTATTTATAGTGGTTCCTGGGTGGTTTATCTTTATTTACAGTGGTCCCTGGGTGATTTATCTTTATTTACAGTGGTCCCCGGGTGGTTTATCTTTATTTACAAAGGTCTCTGGGTGATTTATCTTTATTTACAGTGGTCCCTGTGTGGTTTATCTTTATTTACAGTGGTCTCTGGGTGGTTTATCTTTATTTAGAGTGGTCCCCGGGTGGTTTATCTTTATTTACAGTGGTCCCCGGGTGGTTTATCTTTATTTACAGTGGTCTCTGGGTGGTTTATCTTTATTTACAGTGGTCCCTGGTGGTTTATCTTTATGTACAGTGGTCTCTGGGTGGTTTATTTTTATTTACAGTGGTTCCTGGGTGGTTTATCTTTATTTACAGTGGTCCCTGAGTGGTTTATCTTTATTTACAGTGGTCCCGGGTGGTTTATTTTTATTTACAGTGGTCCCTGGGTGGTTTATCTTTATTTACAGTGGTCCCTGGGTGGTTTATCTTTATTTACAGTGGTCCCTGGGTGGTTTATCTTTATTTACAGTGGTCCCCGGGTGGTTTATCTTTATTTACAGTGGTCCCCGGGTGGTGTATCTTTAATTACAGTGGTCCCTGGGTGGTTTAGATTTATTTACAGTGGTCTCTGGGTGGTTTATCTTTATTTACAGTGGTCCCTGGGTGGTTTATCTTTATTTACAGTGGTTCCCGGGTGGTTTATCTTTATTTACAGTGGTCCCCGGGTGGTTTATCTTTATTTACAGTGGTCCCTGTGTGGTTTATCTTTATTTACAGTGGTCCCTGGGTGGTTTATCTTTATTTACAGTGGTCCCTCGGTGGTTTATCTTTATTTACAGTGGTTCCTGGTTGGTTTATCTTTATTTACAGTGGTTCCTGGGTGGTTTATCTTTATTTATAGTGGTTCCTGGGTGGTTTATCTTTATTTACAGTGGTCCCTGGGTGATTTATCTTTATTTACAGTGGTCCCCGGGTGGTTTATCTTTATTTACAAAGGTCTCTGGGTGATTTATCTTTATTTACAGTGGTCCCTGTGTGGTTTATCTTTATTTACAGTGGTCTCTGGGTGGTTTATCTTTATTTAGAGTGGTCCCCGGGTGGTTTATCTTTATTTACAGTGGTCCCCGGGTGGTTTATCTTTATTTACAGTGGTCTCTGGGTGGTTTATCTTTATTTACAGTGGTCCCTGGTGGTTTATCTTTATGTACAGTGGTCTCTGGGTGGTTTATTTTTATTTACAGTGGTTCCTGGGTGGTTTATCTTTATTTACAGTGGTCCCTGAGTGGTTTATCTTTATTTACAGTGGTCCCGGGTGGTTTATTTTTATTTACAGTGGTCCCTGGGTGGTTTATCTTTATTTAC
Organism: Scyliorhinus torazame; assembly: GCF_047496885.1. NCBI lineage: Eukaryota > Metazoa > Chordata > Chondrichthyes > Carcharhiniformes > Scyliorhinidae > Scyliorhinus > Scyliorhinus torazame. Next base: position 1,383,232 of record NW_027307772.1, read on the forward strand.
AGTGGTCCCTGGGTGGTTTATCTTTATTTACAGTGGTCCCTGGGTGGTTTATCTTTATTTACAGTGGTCCCCGGGTGGTTTATCTTTATTTACAGTGGTCCCCGGGTGGTGTATCTTTCATTACAGTGGTCCCTGGGTGGTTTAGATTTATTTACAGTGGTCTCTGGGTGGTTTATCTTTATTTACAGTGGTCCCTGGGTGGTTTATCTTTATTTACAGTGGTTCCCGGGTGGTTTATCTTTATTTACAGTGGTCCCCGGGTGGTTTATCTTTATTTACAGTGGTCCCTGTGTGGTTTATCTTTATTTACAGTGGTCCCTGGGTGGTTTACCTTTATTTACAGTGGTCCCTCGGTGGTTTATCTTTATTTACAGTGGTTCCTGGTTGGTTTATCTTTATTTACAGTGGTCCCTGGGTGGTTTATCTTTATTTACAGTGGTTCCCGGGTGGTTTATCTTTATTTACAGTGGTCCCGGGTGGTTTATCTTTATTTACGGTGGTCCCTCGGTGGTTTATCTTTATTTACAGTGGTTCCTGGTTGGTTTATCTTTATTTACAGTGGTCCCTGGGTGGTTTATCTTTATTTACAGTGGTCCCTGGGTGGTTTATCTTTATTTACAGTGGTCCCTCGGTGGTTTATCTTTATTTACAGTGGTTCCTGGTTGGTTTATCTTTATTTACAGTGGTCCCTGGGTGGTTTATCTTTATTTACAGTGGTCCCTGGGTGGTTTATCTTTATTTACAGTGGTTCCCGGGTGGTTTATCTTTATTTACAGTGGTTCCCGGGTGGTTTATCTTTATTTACAGTGGTCCCGGGTAGTTTATCTTTATTTACAGTGGTCCCTGGGTGGTTTATCTTTATTTACAGTGGTCCCTGGGTGGATTATCTTTATTTACAGTGGTCCCTGGGTGGTTTATCTTTATTTACAGTGGTTCCTGGGTGGTTTATCTTTATTTACAGTGGTTCCTGGGTGGTTTATCTTTATTTACAGTGGTCTCTGGGTGGTTTATCTTTATTTACAGTGGTCCCGCGTGGTTTATCTTTATTTACAGTGGTCCCTGGGTGGTTTATCTTTATTTACAGTGGTTACCTGGGTGGTTTATCTTTATTTACAGTGGTCCCTGGGTGGTTTATCTTTATTTACAGTGGTCTCTGGGTGGTTTATCTTTATTTACAGTGGTCCCGGGTGGTTTATCTTTATTTACAGTGGTCCCTGGGTGGTTTATCTTTATTTACAGTGGTCTCTGGGTGGTTTATCTTTATTTACAGTGGTCTCTGGGTGGTTTATTTTTATTTACAGTGGTCTCTGGGTGGTTTATCTTTATTTACAGTGGTCCCCGGGTGGTTTATCTTTATTTACAGTGGTCCCTGGGTGGTTTATCTTTATTTACAGTGGTTCCTGGGTGGTTTATCTTTATTTACAGTGGTTCCTGGGTGGTTTATCTTTATTTACAGTGGTCTCTGGGTCGTTTATCTTTATTTACAGTGGTCCCTGGGTGGTTTATCTTTATTTACAGTGGTTACCTGGGTGGTTTATCTTTATTTACAGTGGTCCCTGGGTGGTTTATCTTTATTTACAGTGGTCCCGGGTGGTTTATCTTTATTTACAGTGGTCCCGGGTGGTTTATCTTTATTTACAGTGGTCCCTGGGTGGTTTATTTTTATTTGCAGTGGTCCCTGGGTGGTTTATCTTTATTTACAGTGGTCCCTGGGTGGTTTACCTTTATTTACAGTGGTCCCTGGGTGGTTTATCTTTAGTTACAGTGGTCCCTGGGTGGTTTATCTTTATTTACAGTGGTTCCCTGGGTGGTTTACCTTTATTTACAGTGGTCCCCGGGTGGTTTATCTTTATTTACAGTGGTCTCTGGGTGGATTATCGTTATTTACAGTGGTCTCTGGGTGGTTTATCTTTATTTACAGTGGTCCCTGTGTAGTTTATCTTTATTTACAGTGGTCCCTGGGTGGTTTATCTTTATTTACAGTGGTCCCTGGGTGGTTTATCTTTATTTACAGTGGTCCCTCGGTGGTTTATCTTTATTTACAGTGGTTCCTGGTTGGTTTATCTTTATTTACAGTGGTCCCTGGGTGGTTTATCTTTATTTACAGTGGTTCCCGGGTGGTTTATCTTTATTTACAGTGGTCCCGGGTGGTTTATCTTTATTTACGGTGGTCCCTCGGTGGTTTATCTTTATTTACAGTGGTTCCTGGTTGGTTTATCTTTATTTACAGTGGTCCCCGGGTGGTTTATCTTTATTTACAGTGGTCCCTGGGTGGTTTATCTTTATTTACAGTGGTCCCTGGGTGGTTTATCTTTATTTACAGTGGTCCCTCGGTGGTTTATCTTTATTTACAGTGGTTCCTGGTTGGTTTATCTTTATTTACAGTGGTCCCTGGGTGGTTTATCTTTATTTACAGTGGTCCCTGGGTGGTTTATCTTTATTTACAGTGGTTCCCGGGTGGTTTATCTTTATTTACAGTGGTTCCCGGGTGGTTTATCTTTATTTACAGTGGTCCCGGGTGGTTTATCTTTATTTACAGTGGTCCCTGGGTGGTTTATCTTTATTTACAGTGGTCCCTGGGTGGATTATCTTTATTTACAGTGGTCCCTGGGTGGTTTATCTTTATTTACAGTGGTTCCTGGGTGGTTTATCTTTATTTACAGTGGTTCCTGGGTGGTTTATCTTTATTTACAGTGGTCTCTGTGTGGTTTATCTTTATTTACAGTGGTCCCGCGTGGTTTATCTTTATTTACAGTGGTCCCTGGGTGGTTTATCTTTATTTACAGTGGTTACCTGGGTGGTTTATCTTTATTTACAGTGGTCCCTGGGTGGTTTATCTTTATTTACAGTGGTCTCTGGGTGGTTTATCTTTATTTACAGTGGTCCCGGGTGGTTTATCTTTATTTACAGTGGTCCCTGGGTGGTTTATCTTTATTTACAGTGGTCTCTGGGTGGTTTATCTTTATTTACAGTGGTCACTGGGTGGTTTATTTTTATTTACAGTGGTCTCTGGGTGGTTTATCTTTATTTACAGTGGTCCCCGGGTGGTTTATCTTTATTTACAGTGGTCTCTGGGTTGTTTATCTTTATTTACAGTGGTCCCTGGGTGGTTTATCTTTATTTACAGTGGTTACCTGGGTGGTTTATCTTTATTTACAGTGGTCCCTGGGTGGTTTATCTTTATTTACAGTGGTCCCGGGTGGTTTATCTTAATTTACAGTGGTCCCGGGTGGTTTATCTTCATTTACAGTGGTCCCTGGGTGGTTTATCTTTCTTTGCAGTGGTCCCTGGGTGGTTTATCTTTATTTACAGTGGCCCCTGGGTGGTTTACCTTTATTTACAGTGGTCCCTGGGTGGTTTATCTTTAGTTACAGTGGTCCCTGGGTGGTTTATCTTTATTTACAGTGGTTCCCTGGGTGGTTTACCTTTATTTACAGTGGTCCCCGGGTGGTTTATCTTTATTTACAGTGGTCTCTGGGTGGATTATCGTTATTTACAGTGGTCTCTGGGTGGTTTATCTTTATTTACAGTGGTCCCTGGGTGGTGTATCTTTACTTACAGTCGTCCCTGGGTGGTTTATCTTTATTTACAGTGGTCCCCGGGTGGTTTATCTTTATTTACAGTGGTCTCTGGGTGGTGTATCTTTACTTACAGTGGTCCCTGGGTGGTTTATCTTTATTTACAGTGGTTCCTGGGTGGTTTATCTTTATTAACAGTGGTCCCTGGGTGGTTTATCTTTATTTACAGTGGTTCCTGGGTGGTTTATCTTTATTTACAGTGGTCCCTGGGTGGTTTATCTTTATTTACAGTGGTCCCGGGTGGTTTATCTTTATTTACAGTGGTCCCTGGGTGGTTTATCTTTATTTACAGTGGTCCCTGGGTGGTGTATCTTTACTTACAGTGGTCCCTGGGTGGTTTATCTTTATTTACAGTGGTCCCCGGGTGGTTTATCTTTATTTACAGTGGTCCCTGGGTGGTTTATCTTTATTTACAGTGGTCCCTGTGTGGTTTATCTTTATTTACATTGGTCCCCGGGTGGTTTATCTTTATTTACAGTGGTCCCTGGGTGGTTTATCTTTATTTACAGTGGTCCCTGGGTGGTTTATTTTTATTTACAGTGGTCCCCGGGTGGTTTATCTTTATTTACAGTGGTCCCTGGGTGGTTTATCTTTATTTACAGTGGTCCCTGGGTGGTTTATCTTTATTTACAGTGGTCCCTGGGTGGTTTATCTTTATTTACAGTGGTCCCTGGGTGGTTTATCTTTATTTACATTGGTCCCCGGGTGGATTATCTTTATTTACAGTGGTCCCTGGGTGGTTTATCTTTATTTACAGTGGTCCCTGGGTGGTTTATCTTTATTTACAGTGGTCCCTGGGTGGTTTATCTTTATTTACAGTGGTCCCCGGGTGGTTTATCTTTATTTACAGTGGTCCCTGGGTGGTTTATTTTTATTTACAGTGGTCCCTGGGTGGTTTATCTTCACTTACAGTGGTCCCTGGGTGGTTTATCTTTATTTACAGTGGTTCCTGGGTGGTTTATGTTTATTTACAGTGGTCCCTGGGTGGTTTATCTTTATTTACAGTGGTTCCCGGGTGGTTTATCTTTATTTACAGTGGTCCCTGGGTGGTTTATCTTTATTTACAGTGGCCTTGGCTGGTTTATCTTTATTTACAGTGGTCCGTGGGTGGTTTATCTTTATTTGCAGTGGTCCCCGGGTGTTTTATCTTTATTTACAGTGTTCCCTGGGTGGTTTATCTTTATTTACAGTGGTCCCCGGGTGGTTTATCTTTATTTACAGTGGCCCCTGGGTGGTTTATCTTTATTTACAGTGGTCCCTGGGTGGTTTATCTTTATTTACAGTGGTCTCTGGGTGGTTTATCTTTATTTACAGTGGTCCCCGGGTGGTTTATCTTTATTTACAGTGGCCCCCGGGTGGTTTATCTTTATTTACAGTGGTCCCTGGGTGGTTTATCTTTATTTACAGTGGTCCCCGGGTGGTTTATCTTTATTTACAGTGGTCCCTGGGTGTTTTATCTTTATTTACAGTGGTCCCCGGGTGGTTTATCTTTATTTACAGTGTTCCCCGGGTGGTTTATCTTTATTTACAGTGGTTCCTGGGTGGTTTATCTTTATTTACAGTGGTCCCTGGGTGGTCTATCTTTATTTACAGTGGTCCCCGGGTGGTTTATCTTTATTTACAGTGGTCCCCGGGTGGTTTATCTTTATTTACAGTGGTCTCCGGGTGGTTTATCTTTATTTACAGTGGTCTCCGGGTGGTTTATCTTTATTTACAGTGGGCCCTGGGTGGTTTATCTTTATTTACAGTGGACCCTGGCTGGTTTATCTTTATTTACAGTTGTCCCTGGGTGGTTTATCTTTATTTACAGTGGTCCCCGGGTGGTTTATCTTTATTTACACTGGTCCCTGGGTGGTTTATCTTTATTTACAGTGGTCCCTGGGTGGTTTATCTTTATTTACAGTGGTCCCTGGGTGGTTTATCTTTATTTACAGTGGTCCCTGGGTGGTTTATCTTTATTTACAGTGGTCCCCGGGTGGTTTATCTTTATTTACAGTGGCCCCTGGGTGGTTTATCTTTATTTACAGTGGTCCCTGGGTGGTTTATCTTTATTTACAGTGGTCTCTGGGTGGTTTATCTTTATTTACAGTGGTCCCCGGGTGGTTTATCTTTATTTACAGTGGCCCCCGGGTGGTTTATCTTTATTTACAGTGGTCCCTGGGTGGTTTATCTTTATTTACAGTGGTCCCCGGGTGGTTTATCTTTATTTACAGTGGTCCCTGGGTGTTTTATCTTTATTTACAGTGGTCCCCGGGTGGTTTATCTTTATTTACAGTGGTCCCCGGGTGGTTTATCTTTATTTACAGTGGTTCCTGGGTGGTTTATCTTTATTTACAGTGGTCCCTGGGTGGTCTATCTTTATTTACAATGGTCCCCGGGTGGTTTATCTTTATTTACAGTGGTCCCCGGGTGGTTTATCTTTATTTACAGTGGTCTCCGGGTGGTTTATCTTTATTTACAGTGGTCTCCGGGTGGTTTATCTTTATTTACAGTGGGCCCTGGGTGGTTTATCTTTATTTACAGTGGTCCCTGGCTGGTTTATCTTTATTTACAGTGGTCCCTGGGTGGTTTATCTTTATTTACAGTGGTCCCCGGGTGGTTTATCTTTATTTACACTGGTCCCTGGGTGGTTTATCTTTATTTACAGTGGTCCCTGGGTGGTTTATCTTTATTTATAGTGGTCCCTGGGTGGTTTATCTTTATTTACAGTGGTCCCTGGGTGGTTTATCTTTATTTACAGTGGTACCCGGGTGGTTTATCTTTATTTACAGTGGTCCCTGGGTGGTTTATCTTTATTTACAGTGGTCCCTGGGTGGTTTATCTTTATTTACAGTGGTCCCCGGGTGGTTTATCTTTATTTACAGTGGTCCCTGGGAGGTTTATCTTTATTTACAGTGGTCCCTGGGTGGTTTATCTTTATTTTTCAGTGGTCCCTGGGTGGTTTATCTTTATTTACAGTGGTCCCTGGGTGGTTTATCTTTATTTACAGTGGTCCCTGGGTGGTTTATCTTTATTTACCGTGGTCCCTGGGTGGTTTATCTTTATTTAGAGTGGTCCCTGGGTGGTTTATCTTTATTTACAGTGGTCCCTGGGTGGTTTATCTTTATTTTTCAGTGGTCCCTGGGTGGTTTATCTTTATTTACAGTGGTCCCTGGGTGGTTTATCTTTATTTACAGTGGTTCCCGGGTGGTTTATCTTTATTTACAGTGGTCCCTGGGTGGTTTATTTTTATTTACAGTGGTCCCTGGGTGGTTTATCTTTATTTACAGTGGTCCCTGGGTGCTTTATCTTTATTTACAGTGATCCCTGGATGGTTTATCTTTATTTACAGTGGTCCCTGGGTGGTTTATCTTTATTTACAGTGGTCCCTGGGTGGTTTATCTTTATTTACAGTGGTCTCTGGGTGGTTTATCTATATTTACAGTGGTCTCCGGGTGGTTTATCTTTATTTACAGTGGTCTCTGGGTGGTTTATCTTTATTTACAGTGGTCCCTGGGTGGTTTATTTTTATTTACAGTGGTTCCTGGGTGGTTTATCTTTATTTACAGTGGTCCCCGGGTGGTTTATCTTTATTTACAGTGGTCCCTGTGTTGTTTATCTTTATTTACAGTGGACCCCGGGTGGTTTATCTTTATTTACAGTGGTCCCTGGGTGGTTTATCTTTATTTACAGTGGTCTCTGGGTGGTTTATCTTTATTTACAGTGGTCCCCGGGTGGTTTATCTTTATTTGCAGTGGTCCCCGGGTGGTTTATCTTTATTTACAAAGGTATCTGGGTGATTTATCTTTATTTACAGTGGTCCCTGGGTGGTTTATCTTTATTTACAGTGGTCCCTGGGTGGTTTATCTTTATTTACAGTGGTCCCCGGGTGGTTTATCTTTATTTACAAAGGTCTCTGGGTGATTTATCTTTATTTACAGTAGTCTCTGGGTGGTTTATCTTTACTTATAGTGGTTCCTGGGTGGTTTATCTTTATTTACAGTGGTCCCTGGGTGATTTATCTTTATTTACAGTGGTCCCCGGGTGGTTTATCTTTATTTACAAAGGTCTCTGGGTGATTTATCTTTATTTACAGTGGTCCCTGTGTGGTTTATCTTTATTTACAGTGGTCTCTGGGTGGTTTATCTTTATTTAGAGTGGTCCCCGGGTGGTTTATCTTTATTTACAGTGGTCCCCGGGTGGTTTATCTTTATTTACAGTGGTCTCTGGGTGGTTTATCTTTATTTACAGTGGTCCCTGGTGGTTTATCTTTATTTACAGTGGTCTCTGGGTGGTTTATTTTTATTTACAGTGGTTCCTGGGTGGTTTATCTTTATTTACAGTGGTCCCTGGGTGGTTTATCTTTATTTACAGTGGTCCCGGGTGGTTTATTTTTATTTACAGTGGTCCCTGGGTGGTTTATCTTTATTTACAGTGGTCCCTGGGTGGTTTATTTTTATTTACAGTGGTCCCTGGGTGGTTTATCTTTATTTACAGTGGTCCCCGGGTGGTTTATCTTTATTTACAGTGGTCCCTGTGTTGTTTATCTTTATTTACAGTGGACCCCGGGTGGTTTATCTTTATTTACAGTGGTCCCTGGGTGGTTTATCTTTATTTACAGTGGTCTCTGGGTGGTTTATCTTTATTTACAGTGGTCCCCGGGTGGTTTATCTTTATTTACAGTGGTCCCCGGGTGGTTTATCTTTATTTACAAAGGTATCTGGGTGATTTATCTTTATTTACAGTGGTCCCTGGGTGGTTTATCTTTATTTACAGTGGTCCCTGGGTGATTCATCTTTATTTACAGTGGTCCCCGGGTGGTTTATCTTTATTTACAAAGGTCTCTGGGTGATTTATCTTTATTTACAGTGGTCCCTGTGTGGTTTATCTTTATTTACAGTGGTCTCTGGGTGGTTTATCTTTATTTAGAGTGGTCCCCGGGTGGTTTATCTTTATTTACAGTGGTCCCCGGGTGGTTTATCTTTATTTACAGTGGTCTCTGGGTGGTTTATCTTTATTTACAGTGGTCCCTGGTGGTTTATCTTTATTTACAGTGGTCTCTGGGTGGTTTATTTTTATTTACAGTGGTTCCTGGGTGGTTTATCTTTATTTACAGTGGTCCCTGGGTGGTTTATCTTTATTTACAGTGGTCCCGGGTGGTTTATTTTTATTTACAGTGGTCCCTGGGTGGTTTATCTTTATTTACAGTGGTCCCTGGGTGGTTTATCTTTATTTACAGTGGTCCCCGGGTGGTTTATCTTTATTTACAGTGGTCCCCGGGTGGATTAGATTTATTTACAGTGGTCTCTGGGTGGTTTATCTTTATTTACAGTGGTCCCTGGGTGGTTTATCTTTATTTACAGTGGTTCCCGAGTGGTTTATCTTTATTTACAGTGGTCCCCGGGTGGTTTATCTTTATTTACAGTGGTCCCTGTGTGGTTTATCTTTATTTACAGTGGTCCCTGGGTGGTTTATCTTTATTTACAGTGGTCCCTGGGTGGTTTATCTTTATTTACAGTGGTCCCTCGGTGGTATATCTTTATTTACAGTGGTTCCTGGTTGGTTTATCTTTATTTACAGTGGTCCCTGGGTGGTTTATCTTTATTTACAGTGGTTCCCGGGTGCTTTATCTTTATTTACAGTGGTCCCGGGTGGTTTATCTTTATTTACGGTGGTCCCTCGGTGGTTTATCTTTATTTACAGTGGTTCCTGGTTGGTTTATCTTTATTTACAGTGGTCGCTGGGTGGTTGATCTTTATTTACAGTGGTCCCTGTGTGGTTTATCTTTATTTACAGTGGTCTCTGGGTGGTTTATCTTTATTTAGAGTGGTCCCCGGGTGGTTTATCTTTATTTACAGTGGTCCCCGGGTGGTTTATCTTTATTTACAGTGGTCTCTGGGTGGTTTATCTTTATTTACAGTTGTCCCTGGTGGTTTATCTTTATTTACAGTGGTCTCTGGGTGGTTTATTTTTATTTACAGTGGTTCCTGGGTGGTTTATCTTTATTTACAGTGGTCCCTGGGTGGTTTATCTTTATTTACAATGGTCCCGGGTGTTTTATTTTTATTTACAGTGGTCCCTGGGTGGTTTATCTTTATTTACAGTGGTCCCTGGGTGGTTTATCTTTATTTACAGTGGTCCCTGGGTGGTTTATCTTTATTTACAGTGGTCCCCGGGTGGTTTATCTTTATTTACAGTGGTCCCCGGGTGGTGTATCTTTATTTACAGTGGCCCCTGGGTGGTTTAGATTTATTTACAGTGGTCTCTGGGTGGTTTATCTTTATTTACAGTGGTCCCTGGGTGGTTTATCTTTATTTACAGTGGTTCCCGGGTGGTTTATCTTTATTTACAGTGGTCCCCGGGTGGATTATCTTTATTTACAGTGGTCCCTGTGTGGTTTATCTTTATTTACAGTGGTCCCTGGGTGGTTTATCTTTATTTACAGTGGTCCCTGGGTGGTTTATCTTTATTTACAGTGGTCCCTCGGTGGTTTATCTTTATTTACAGTGGTTCCTGGTTGGTTTATCTTTATTTACAGTGGTCCCTGGGTGGTTTATCTTTATTTACAGTGGTTCCCGGGTGGTTTATCTTTATTTACAGTGGTCCCGGGTGGTTTATCTTTATTTACGGTGGTTTATCTTTATTTACAGTGGGTCCTGGTTGGTTTATCTTTATATACAGTGGTCCCTGGGTGGTTTATCTTTATTTACAGTGGTCCCTGGGTGGTTTATCTTTATTTACAGTGGTCCCTGGGTGGTTTATCTTTATTTACAGTGGTCCCTCGGTGGTTTATCTTTATTTACAGTGGTTCCTGGTTGGTTTATCTTTATTTACAGTGGTCCCTGGGTGGTTTATCTTTATTTACAGTGGTCCCTGGGTGGTTTATCTTTATTTACAGTGGTTCCCGGGTGGTTTATCTTTATTTACAGTGGTTCCCGGGTGGTTTATCTTTATTTACAGTGGTCCCGGGTGGTTTATCTTTATTTACAGTGGTCCCAGGGTGGTTTATCTTGATTTACAGTGGTCCCTGGGTGGATTATCTTCATTTACAGTGGTCCCTGGGTGGTTTATCTTTATTTACAATGGTTCCTGGGTGGTTTATCTTTATTTACAGTGGTTCCTGGGTGGTTTATCTTTATTTACAGTTGTCTCTGGGTGGTTTACCTTTATTTACAGTGGTCCCGCGTGGTTTATCTTTATTTACAGTGGTCCCTGGGTGGTTTATCTTTATTTACAGATTTACCTGGGTGATTTATCTTTATTTACAGTGGTCCCTGGGTGGTTTATCTTTATTTACAGTGGTCTCTGGGTGGTTTATCTTTATTTACAGTGGTCCCGGGTGGTTTATCTTTATTTACAGTGGTCCCTGGGTGGTTTATCTTTATTTACAGTGGTCTCTGGGTGGTTTATCTTTATTTACAGTGGTCTCTGGGTGGTTTATTTTTATTTACAGTGGTCTCTGGGTGGTTTATCTTTATTTACAGTGGTCCCCGGGTGGTTTATCTTTATTTACAGTGGTCCCTGGGTGGTTTATCTTTATTTACAGTGGTTCCTGGGTGGTTTATCTTTATTTACAGTGGTTCCTGGGTGGTTTATCTTTATTTACAGTGGTCTCTGGGTGGTTTATCTTTATTTACAGTGGTCCCTGGGTGGTTTATCTTTATTTACAGTGGTTACCTGGGTGGTTTATCTTTATTTACAGTGGTCCCTGGGTGGTTTATCTTTATTTACAGTGGTCTCTGGGTGGTTTATCTTTATTTACAGTGGTCCCGGGTGGTTTATCTTTATTTACAGTGGTCCCTGGGTGGTTTATCTTTATTTGCAGTGGTCCCTGGGTGGTTTATCTTTATTTACAGTCGTCCCTGGGTGCTTTACCTTTATTTAGAGTGGTCCCTGGGTGCTTTATCTTTAGTTACAGTGGTCCCTGGGTGGTTTATCTTTATTTACAGTGGTTCCCTGGGTGGTTTACCTTTATTTACAGTGGTGCCTGGGTTGTTTATCTTTATTTACAGTGGTCCCTGGGTGGTTTTTCTTTATTTACTGTGGTCCCCGGGTGGTTTATCTTTATTTACAGTGGTCTCTGGGTGGATTATCGTTATTTACAGTGGTCTCTGGGTGGTTTATCTTTATTTACAGTGGTCCCTGGGTGGTGTATCTTTACTTACAGTGGTCCCTGGGTGGTTTATCTTTATTTACAGTGGTCCCTGGGTGGTTTATCTTTATTTACAGTCGTCCCTGGGTGGTGTATCTTTACTTACAGTGGTCCCTGGGTGGTTTATCTTTATTTACAGTGGTTCCTGGGTGGTTTATCTTTATTAACAGTGGTCCCTGGGTGGTTTATCTTTATTTACAGTGGTTCCTGGGTGGTTTATCTTTATTTACAGTGGTCCCTGGGTGGTATATCTTTATTTACAGTGGTCCCTGGGTGGTTTATCTTTATTTACAGTGGTTCCTGGGTGGTTTATCTTTATTGACAGTGGTCCCTGGGTGGTTTATCTTTATTTACAGTGGTCCCTGGGTGGTTTATCTTTATTTACAGTCGTCCCTGGGTGGTGTATCTTTACTTACAGTGGTCCCTGGGTGGTTTGTCTTTATTTACAGTGGTTCCTGGGTGGTTTATCTTTATTAACAGTGGTCCCTGGGTGGTTTATCTTTATTTACAGTGGTCCCTGGGTGGTTTATCTTTATTTACAGTGGTCCCTGGGTGGTTTATCTTTATTTACAGTGGTCCCTGGGTGGTTTATCTTTATTTACAGTGGTTCCGGGTGGTTTATCTTTATTTACAGTGGTCCCTGGGTGGTTTATCTTTATTTACAGTGGTCCCGGGTGGTTTATCTTTATTTACAGTGGTCCCTGGGTGGTTTATCTTTATTTACAGTGGTCACTGGGTGGTTTATCTTTATTTACAGTGGTCCCTGGGTGGTTTATCTTTATTTACAGTGGTCCCTGGGTGGTGTATCTTTACTTACAGTGGTCCCTGGGTGGTTTATCTTTATTTACAGTGGTCCCCGGGTGGTTTATCTTTATTTACAGTGGTCCCTGGGTGGTTTATCTTTATTTACAGTGGTCCCTGGGTGGTTTATCTTTATTTACATTGGTCCCCGGGTGGTTTATCTTTATTTACAGTGGTCCCTGGGTGGTTTATCTTTATTTACAGTGGTCCCTGGGTGGTTTATCTTTATTTACAGTGGTCCCTGGGTGGTTTATCTTTATTTACATTGGTCCCCGGGTGGTTTATCTTTATTTACAGTGGTCCCTGGGTGGTTTATCTTTATTTACAGTGGTCCCTGTGTGGTTTATTTTTATTTACAGTGGTCCCTGGGTGGTTTATCTTCACTTACAGTGGTCCCTGGGTGGTTTATCTTTATTTACAGTGGTTCCTGGGTGGTTTATCTTTATTTACAGTGGTCCCTGGGTGGTTTATCTTTATTTACAGTGGTTCCCGGGTGGTTTATCTTTATTTACAGTGGTCCCTGGGTGGTTTATCTTTATTTACAGTGGTCTTGGGTGGTTTATCTTTATTTACAGTGGTCCGTAGGTGGTTTATCTTTATTTGCAGTGGTCCCCGGGTGTTTTATCTTTATTTACAGTGTTCCCTGGGTGGTTTATCTTTATTTACAGTGGTCCCCGGGTGGTTTATCTTTATTTACAATGTTCCCTGGGTCGTTTATCTTTATTTACAGTGGTCCCTGGGTGGTTTATCTTTATTTACAGTGGTCTCTGGGTGGTTTATCTTTATTTACAGTGGTCCCCGGGTGGTTTATCTTTATTTACAGTGGTCCCTGGGTGGTTTATCTTTATTTACAGTGGTCCCCGGGTGGTTTATCTTTATTTACAGTGGTCCCTGTGTGTTTTATCTTTATTTACAGTGGTCCCCGGGTGGTTTATCTTTATTTACAGTGGTCCCCGGGTGGTTTATCTTTATTTACAGTGGTTCCTGGGTGGTTTATCTTTATGTACAGTGGTCCCTGGGTGGTCTATCTTTATTTACAGTGGTCCCCGGGTGGTTTATCTTTATTTACAGTGGTCCCCGGGTGGTTTATCTTTATTTACAGTGGTCTCCGGGTGGTTTATCTTTATTTACAGTGGTCTCCGGGTGGTTTATCTTTATTTACAGTGGGCCCTGGGTGGTTTATCTTTATTTACAGTGGTCTCTGGGTGGTTTATCTTTATTTACAGTGGTCCCTGGGTGGTTTATCTTTATTTACAGTGGTTACCTGGGTGGTTTATCTTTATTTACAGTGGTCCCTGGGTGGTTTATCTTTATTTACAGTGGTCTCTGGGTGGTTTATCTTTATTTACAGTGGTCCCGGGTGGTTTATATTTATTTACAGTGGTCCCTGGGTGGTTTATCTTTATTTGCAGTGGTCCCTGGGTGGTTTATCTTTATTTACAGTGGTCCCTGGGTGGTTTACCTTTATTTACAGTGGTCCCTGGGTGGTTTATCTTTAGTTACAGTGGTCCCTGGGTGGTTTATCTTTATTTACAGTGGTTCCCTGGGTGGTTTACCTTTATTTACAGTGGTGCCTGGGTGGTTTATCTTTATTTACAGTGGTCCCTGGGTGGTTTTTCTTTATTTACAGTGGTCCCCGGGTGGTTTATCTTTATTTACAGTGGTCTCTGGGTGGATTATCGTTATTTACAGAGGTCTCTGGGTGGTTTATCTTTATTTACAGTGATCCCTGGGTGGTGTATCTTTACTTACAGTGGTCCCTGGGTGGTTTATCTTTATTTACAGTGGTCCCCGGGTGGTTTATCTTTATTTACAGTGGTCTCTGGGTGGATTATCGTTATTTACAGTGGTCTCTGGGTGGTTTATCTTTATTTGCAGTGGTCCCTGGGTGGTTTATCTTTATTTACAGTGGTCACTGGGTGGTTTATCTTTATTTACAGTGGTCCCTGGGTGGTTTATCTTTATTTACAGTGGTCCCTGGGTGGTGTATCTTTATTTACAGTGGTCCCCGGGTGGTTTATCTTTATTTACAGTGGTCCCTGTGTGTTTTATCTTTATTTACAGTGGTCCCCGGGTGGTTTATCTTTATTTACAGTGGTCCCCGGGTGGTTTATCTTTATTTACAGTGGTTCCTGGGTGGTTTATCTTTATTTACAGTGGTCCCGGGTGGTTTATCTTTATTTACAGTGGTCCCTGGGTGGTTTATCTTTATTTACAGTGGTCCCTGGGTGCTTTATCTTTATTTACAGTGGTCCCTGGGTGGTTTATCTTTATTTACAGTGGTCCCTGTTTGGTGTATCTTTACTTACAGTGGTCCCTGGGTGGTTTATCTTTATTTACAGTGGTCTCTGGGTGGTTTATCTTTATTTACAGTGGTTCCTGGGTGGTTTATCTTTATTTACAGTGGTCCCTGGGTGGTTTATCTTTATTTACAGTGGTTCCCGGGTGGTTTATCTTTATTTACAGTGGTCTCTGGGTGGTTTATCTTTATTTACAGTGGTCTTGGGTGGTTTATCTTTATTTACAGTGGTCCCTGGGTGGTTTATCTTTATTTGCAGTGGTCCCCGGGTGTTTTATCTTTATTTACAGTGTTCCCTGGGTGGTTTATCTTTATTTACAGTGGTCCCTGGGTGGTTTATCTTTATTTACAGTGGTCCCTGGGTGGTTTATCTTTATTTACAGTGGTCCCTGGGTGGTTTATCTTTATTTACAGTGGTCACTGGGTGGTTTATCTTTATTTACAGTGGTCCCCGGGTGGTTTATCTTTATTTACAGTGGTCCCTGGGTGGTTTATCTTTATTTACAGTGGTCCCCGGGTGGTTTATCTTTATTTACAGTGGTCCCTGGGTGTTTTATCTTTATTTACAGTGGTCCCCGGGTGGTTTATCTTTATCTACAGTGGTCCCCGGGTGGTTTATCTTTATTTACAGTGGTTCCTGGGTGGTTTATCTTTATGTACAGTGGTCCCTGGGTGGTCTATCTTTATTTACAGTGGTCCCCGGGTGGTTTATCTTTATTTACAGTGGTCCCCGGGTGGTTTATCTTTATTTACAGTGGTCTCCGGGTGGTTTATCTTTATTTACAGTGGTCTCCGGGTGGTTTATCTTTATTTACAGTGGGCCCTGGGTGGTTTATCTTTATTTACAGTGGTCTCTGGGTGGTTTATCTTTATTTACAGTGGTCCCTGGGAGTTTATCTTTATTTACACTGGTTCCCGGGTGGTTTATCTTTATTTACAGTGGACCCTGGGTGGTTTATCTTTATTTACAGTGGTCCCTGGGTGGATTATCTTTATTTACAGTGGTCCCTGGGTGGTTTATCTTTATTTACAGTGGTCCCTGGGTGGTTTATCTTTATTTACAGTGGTCCCCGGGTGGTTTATCTTTATTTACAGTGGTCCCTGGGTGGTTTATCTTTATTTACAGTGGTCCCTGGGTGGTTTATCTTTATTTACAGTGGTCCCCGGGTGGTTTATCTTTATTTACACTGGTCCCTGGGTGGTTTATCTTTATTTACAGTGGTCCCTGGGTGGTTTATCTTTATTTACAGTGGTCCCTGGGTGGTTTATCTTTATTTACAGTGGTCCCTGGGTGGTTTATCTTTATTTACAGTGGTACCCGGGTGGTTTATCTTTATTTACAGTGGTCCCTGGGTGGTTTATCTTTATTTACAGTGGTCCCTGGGTGGTTTATCTTTATTTACAGTGGTCCCCGGGTGGTTTATCTTTATTTACAGTGGTCCCTGGGTGGTTTATCTTTATTTACAGTGGTACCTGGGTGGTTTATCTTTATTTTTCAGTGGTCCCTGGGTGGTTTATCTTTATTTACAGTGGTCCCTGGGTGGTTTACCTTTATTTACAGTGGTCCCTGGGTGGTTTATCTTTATTTACAGTGGTCCCTGGGTGGTTTATCTTTATTTACAGTGGTCCCTGGGTGGTTTATCTTTATTTACAGTGGTCCCTGGGTGGTTTATCTTTATTTTTCAGTGGTCCCTGGGTGGTTTATCTTTACTTACAGTGGTCCCTGGGTGGTTTATCTTTATTTACAGTGGTTCCCGGGTGGTTTATCTTTATTTACAGTGGTCCCTGGGTGGTTTATCTTTATTTACAGTGGTCCCTGGGTGGTTTATTTTTATTTACAGTGGTCCCTGGGTGGTTTATCTTTATTTACAGTGATCCCTGGATGGTTTATCTTTATTTACAGTGGTCCCTGGGTGGTTTATCTTTATTTACAGTGGTCCCTGGGTGGTTTATCTTTATTTACAGTGGTCTCTGGGTGGTTCATCTATATTTACAGTGGTCTCCGGGTGGTTTATCTTTATTTACAGTGGTCTCTGGGTGGTTTATCTTTATTTACAGTGGTCCCTGGGTGGTTTATTTTTATTTACAGTGGTCCCTGGGTGGTTTATCTTTATTTACAGTGGTCCCCGGGTGGTTTATCTTTATTTACAGTGGTCCCTGTGTGGTTTATCTTTATTTACAGTGGACCCCGGGTGGTTTATCTTTATTTACAGTGGTCCCTGGGTGGTTTATCTTTATTTACTGTGGTCTCTGGGTGGTTTATCTTCATTTACAGTGGTCCCCGGGTGGTTTATCTTTATTTACAGTGGTCCCCGGGTGGTTTATCTTTATTTACAAAGGTCTCTGGGTGATTTATCTTTATTTACAGTGGTCCCTGGGTGGTTTATCTTTATTTACAGTGGTCCCTGGGTGGTTTATCTTTATTTACAGTGGTCCCCGGGTGGTTTATCTTTATTTACAAAGGTCTCTGGGTGATTTATCTTTATTTACAGTGGTCTCTGGGTGGTTTATCTTTATTTATAGTGGTTCCTGGGTGGTTTATCTTTATTTACAGTGGTCCCTGGGTGATTTATCTTTATTTACAGTGGTCCCTGGGTGGTTTATCTTTATTTACAGTGGTCTCTGGGTGGTTTATCTTTATTTAGAGTGGTCCCCGGGTGGTTTATCTTTATTTACAGTGGTCCCCGGGTGGTTTATCTTTATTTACAGTGGTCTCTGGGTGGTTTATCTTTATTTACAGTGGTCCCCGGGTGGTTTATCTTTATTTACAGTGGTCCCTGTGTGGTTTATCTTTATTTACAGTGGTCCCTGGGTGGTTTATCTTTATTTACAGTGGTCCCTGGGTGGTTTATCTTTATTTACAGTGGTCCCTCGGTGGTTTATCTTTATTTACAGTGGTTCCTGGTTGGTTTATCTTTATTTACAGTGGTCCCTGGGTGGTTTATCTTTATTTACAGTGGTTCCCGGGTGGTTTATCTTTATTTACGGTGGTCCCTCGGTGGTTTATCTTTATTTACAGTGGTTCCTGGTTGGTTTATCTTTATTTACAGTGGTCCCTGGGTGGTTTATCTTTATTTACAGTGGTCCCTGGGTGGTTTATCTTTATTTACAGTGGTTCCTGGGTGGTTTATCTTTATTTACAGTGGTCCCTCGGTGGTTTATCTTTATTTACAGTGGTTCCTGGTTGGTTTATCTTTATTTACAGTGGTCACTGGGTGTTTTATCTTTATTTACAGTGGTCCCTGGGTGGTTTATCTTTATTTACAGTGGTTCCCGGGTGGTTTATCTTTATTTACAGTGGTTCCCGGGTGGTTTATCTTTATTTACAGTGGCCCCGGGTGGTTTATCTTTATTTACAGTGGTCCCTGGGTGGTTTATCTTTATTTACAGTGGTCCCTGGGTGGATTATCTTTATTTACAGTGGTCCCTGGGTGGTTTATCTTTATATACAGTGGTTCCTGGGTGGTTTATCTTTATTTACAGTGGTTCCTGGGTGGTTTATCTTTATTTACAGTGGTCTCTGGGTGGTTTATCTTTATTTACAGTGGTCCCGCGTGGTTTATCTTTATTTACAGTGGTCCCTGGGTGGTTTATCTTTATTTACAGTGGTTACCTGGGTGGTTTATCTTTATTTACAGTGGTCCCTGGGTGGTTTATCTTTATTTACAGTGGTCTCTGGGTGGTTTATCTTCATTTACAGTGGTCCCGGGTGGTTTATCTTTATTTACAGTGGTCCCTGGGTGGTTTATCTTTATTTACAGTGGTCTCTGGGTGGTTTATCTTTATTTACAGTGGTCGCTGGGTGGTTTATTTTTATTTACAGTGGTCTCTGGGTGGTTTATCTTTATTTACAGTGGTCCCCGGGTGGTTTATCTTTATTTACAGTGGTCCCTGGGTGGTTTATCTTTATTTACAGTGGTCCCCGGGTGGTTTATCTTTATTTACAGTGGTCCCTGGGTGTTTTATCTTTATTTACAGTGGTCCCCGGGTGGTTTATCTTTATCTACAGTGGTCCCCGGGTGGTTTATCTTTATTTACAGTGGTTCCTGGGTGGTTTATCTTTATGTACAGTGGTCCCTGGGTGGTCTATCTTTATTTACAGTGGTCCCCGGGTGGTTTATCTTTATTTACAGTGGTCCCCGGGTGGTTTATCTTTATTTACAGTGGTCTCCGGGTGGTTTATCTTTATTTACAGTGGTCTCCGGGTGGTTTATCTTTATTTACAGTGGGCCCTGGGTGGTTTATCTTTATTTACAGTGGTCTCTGGGTGGTTTATCTTTATTTACAGTGGTCCCTGGGAGTTTATCTTTATTTACACTGGTTCCCGGGTGGTTTATCTTTATTTACAGTGGACCCTGGGTGGTTTATCTTTATTTACAGTGGTCCCTGGGTGGATTATCTTTATTTACAGTGGTCCCTGGGTGGTTTATCTTTATTTACAGTGGTCCCTGGGTGGTTTATCTTTATTTACAGTGGTCCCCGGGTGGTTTATCTTTATTTACAGTGGTCCCTGGGTGGTTTATCTTTATTTACAGTGGTCCCTGGGTGGTTTATCTTTATTTACAGTGGTCCCCGGGTGGTTTATCTTTATTTACACTGGTCCCTGGGTGGTTTATCTTTATTTACAGTGGTCCCTGGGTGGTTTATCTTTATTTACAGTGGTCCCTGGGTGGTTTATCTTTATTTACAGTGGTCCCTGGGTGGTTTATCTTTATTTACAGTGGTACCCGGGTGGTTTATCTTTATTTACAGTGGTCCCTGGGTGGTTTATCTTTATTTACAGTGGTCCCTGGGTGGTTTATCTTTATTTACAGTGGTCCCCGGGTGGTTTATCTTTATTTACAGTGGTCCCTGGGTGGTTTATCTTTATTTACAGTGGTACCTGGGTGGTTTATCTTTATTTTTCAGTGGTCCCTGGGTGGTTTATCTTTATTTACAGTGGTCCCTGGGTGGTTTACCTTTATTTACAGTGGTCCCTGGGTGGTTTATCTTTATTTACAGTGGTCCCTGGGTGGTTTATCTTTATTTACAGTGGTCCCTGGGTGGTTTATCTTTATTTACAGTGGTCCCTGGGTGGTTTATCTTTATTTTTCAGTGGTCCCTGGGTGGTTTATCTTTACTTACAGTGGTCCCTGGGTGGTTTATCTTTATTTACAGTGGTTCCCTGGTGGTTTATCTTTATTTACAGTGGTCCCTGGGTGGTTTATCTTTATTTACAGTGGTCCCTGGGTGGTTTATTTTTATTTACAGTGGTCCCTGGGTGGTTTATCTTTATTTACAGTGATCCCTGGATGGTTTATCTTTATTTACAGTGGTCCCTGGGTGGTTTATCTTTATTTACAGTGGTCCCTGGGTGGTTTATCTTTATTTACAGTGGTCTCTGGGTGGTTCATCTATATTTACAGTGGTCTCCGGGTGGTTTATCTTTATTTACAGTGGTCTCTGGGTGGTTTATCTTTATTTACAGTGGTCCCTGGGTGGTTTATTTTTATTTACAGTGGTCCCTGGGTGGTTTATCTTTATTTACAGTGGTCCCCGGGTGGTTTATCTTTATTTACAGTGGTCCCTGTGTGGTTTATCTTTATTTACAGTGGACCCCGGGTGGTTTATCTTTATTTACAGTGGTCCCTGGGTGGTTTATCTTTATTTACTGTGGTCTCTGGGTGGTTTATCTTCATTTACAGTGGTCCCCGGGTGGTTTATCTTTATTTACAGTGGTCCCCGGGTGGTTTATCTTTATTTACAAAGGTCTCTGGGTGATTTATCTTTATTTACAGTGGTCCCTGGGTGGTTTATCTTTATTTACAGTGGTCCCTGGGTGGTTTATCTTTATTTACAGTGGTCCCCGGGTGGTTTATCTTTATTTACAAAGGTCTCTGGGTGATTTATCTTTATTTACAGTGGTCTCTGGGTGGTTTATCTTTATTTATAGTGGTTCCTGGGTGGTTTATCTTTATTTACAGTGGTCCCTGGGTGATTTATCTTTATTTACAGTGGTCCCCGGGTGGTTTATCTTTATTTACAAAGGTCTCTGGGTGATTTATCTTTATTTACAGTGGTCCCTGGGTGGTTTATCTTTATTTACAGTGGTCTCTGGGTGGTTTATCTTTATTTAGAGTGGTCCCCGGGTGGTTTATCTTTATTTACAGTGGTCCCCGGGTGGTTTATCTTTATTTACAGTGGTCTCTGGGTGGTTTATCTTTATTTACAGTGGTCCCCGGGTGGTTTATCTTTATTTACAGTGGTCCCTGTGTGGTTTATCTTTATTTACAGTGGTCCCTGGGTGGTTTATCTTTATTTACAGTGGTCCCTGGGTGGTTTATCTTTATTTACAGTGGTCCCTCGGTGGTTTATCTTTATTTACAGTGGTTCCTGGTTGGTTTATCTTTATTTACAGTGGTCCCTGGGTGGTTTATCTTTATTTACAGTGGTTCCCGGGTGGTTTATCTTTATTTACGGTGGTCCCTCGGTGGTTTATCTTTATTTACAGTGGTTCCTGGTTGGTTTATCTTTATTTACAGTGGTCCCTGGGTGGTTTATCTTTATTTACAGTGGTCCCTGGGTGGTTTATCTTTATTTACAGTGGTTCCTGGGTGGTTTATCTTTATTTACAGTGGTCCCTCGGTGGTTTATCTTTATTTACAGTGGTTCCTGGTTGGTTTATCTTTATTTACAGTGGTCACTGGGTGTTTTATCTTTATTTACAGTGGTCCCTGGGTGGTTTATCTTTATTTACAGTGGTTCCCGGGTGGTTTATCTTTATTTACAGTGGTTCCCGGGTGGTTTATCTTTATTTACAGTGGCCCCGGGTGGTTTATCTTTATTTACAGTGGTCCCTGGGTGGTTTATCTTTATTTACAGTGGTCCCTGGGTGGATTATCTTTATTTACAGTGGTCCCTGGGTGGTTTATCTTTATATACAGTGGTTCCTGGGTGGTTTATCTTTATTTACAGTGGTTCCTGGGTGGTTTATCTTTATTTACAGTGGTCTCTGGGTGGTTTATCTTTATTTACAGTTGTCCCGCGTGGTTTATCTTTATTTACAGTGGTACCTGGGTGGTTTATCTTTATTTACAGTGGTTACCTGGGTGGTTTATCTTTATTTACAGTGGTCCCTGGGTGGTTTATCTTTATTTACAGTGGTCTCTGGGTGGTTTATCTTCATTTACAGTGGTCCCGGGTGGTTTATCTTTATTTACAGTGGTCCCTGGGTGGTTTATCTTTATTTACAGTGGTCTCTGGGTGGTTTATCTTTATTTACAGTGGTCGCTGGGTGGTTTATTTTTATTTACAGTGGTCTCTGGGTGGTTTATCTTTATTTACAGTGGTCCCCGGGTGGTTTATCTTTATTTACAGTGGTCCCTGGGTGGTTTATCTTTATTTACAGTGGTCCCCGGGTGGTTTATCTTTATTTACAGTGGTCCCTGGGTGTTTTATCTTTATTTACAGTGGTCCCCGGGTGGTTTATCTTTATCTACAGTGGTCCCCGGGTGGTTTATCTTTATTTACAGTGGTTCCTGGGTGGTTTATCTTTATGTACAGTGGTCCCTGGGTGGTCTATCTTTATTTACAGTGGTCCCCGGGTGGTTTATCTTTATTTACAGTGGTCCCCGGGTGGTTTATCTTTATTTACAGTGGTCTCCGGGTGGTTTATCTTTATTTACAGTGGTCTCCGGGTGGTTTATCTTTATTTACAGTGGGCCCTGGGTGGTTTATCTTTATTTACAGTGGTCTCTGGGTGGTTTATCTTTATTTACAGTGGTCCCTGGGAGTTTATCTTTATTTACACTGGTTCCCGGGTGGTTTATCTTTATTTACAGTGGACCCTGGGTGGTTTATCTTTATTTACAGTGGTCCCTGGGTGGATTATCTTTATTTACAGTGGTCCCTGGGTGGTTTATCTTTATTTACAGTGGTCCCTGGGTGGTTTATCTTTATTTACAGTGGTCCCCGGGTGGTTTATCTTTATTTACAGTGGTCCCTGGGTGGTTTATCTTTATTTACAGTGGTCCCTGGGTGGTTTATCTTTATTTACAGTGGTCCCCGGGTGGTTTATCTTTATTTACACTGGTCCCTGGGTGGTTTATCTTTATTTACAGTGGTCCCTGGGTGGTTTATCTTTATTTACAGTGGTCCCTGGGTGGTTTATCTTTATTTACAGTGGTCCCTGAGTGGTTTATCTTTATTTACAGTGGTACCCGGGTGGTTTATCTTTATTTACAGTGGTCCCTGGGTGGTTTATCTTTATTTACAGTGGTCCCTGGGTGGTTTATCTTTATTTACAGTGGTCCCCGGGTGGTTTATCTTTATTTACAGTGGTCCCTGGGTGGTTTATCTTTATTTACAGTGGTACCTGGGTGGTTTATCTTTATTTTTCAGTGGTCCCTGGGTGGTTTATCTTTATTTACAGTGGTCCCTGGGTGGTTTACCTTTATTTACAGTGGTCCCTGGGTGGTTTATCTTTATTTACAGTGGTCCCTGGGTGGTTTATCTTTATTTACAGTGGTCCCTGGGTGGTTTATCTTTATTTACAGTGGTCCCTGGGTGGTTTATCTTTATTTTTCAGTGGTCCCTGGGTGGTTTATCTTTACTTACAGTGGTCCCTGGGTGGTTTATCTTTATTTACAGTGGTTCCCGGGTGGTTTATCTTTATTTACAGTGGTCCCTGGGTGGTTTATCTTTATTTACAGTGGTCCCTGGGTGGTTTATTTTTATTTACAGTGGTCCCTGGGTGGTTTATCTTTATTTACAGTGATCCCTGGATGGTTTATCTTTATTTACAGTGGTCCCTGGGTGGTTTATCTTTATTTACAGTGGTCCCTGGGTGGTTTATCTTTATTTACAGTGGTCTCTGGGTGGTTCATCTATATTTACAGTGGTCTCCGGGTGGTTTATCTTTATTTACAGTGGTCTCTGGGTGGTTTATCTTTATTTACAGTGGTCCCTGGGTGGTTTATTTTTATTTACAGTGGTCCCTGGGTGGTTTATCTTTATTTACAGTGGTCCCCGGGTGGTTTATCTTTATTTACAGTGGTCCCTGTGTGGTTTATCTTTATTTACAGTGGACCCCGGGTGGTTTATCTTTATTTACAGTGGTCCCTGGGTGGTTTATCTTTATTTACTGTGGTCTCTGGGTGGTTTATCTTCATTTACAGTGGTCCCCGGGTGGTTTATCTTTATTTACAGTGGTCCCCGGGTGGTTTATCTTTATTTACAAAGGTCTCTGGGTGATTTATCTTTATTTACAGTGGTCCCTGGGTGGTTTATCTTTATTTACAGTGGTCCCTGGGTGGTTTATCTTTATTTACAGTGGTCCCCGGGTGGTTTATCTTTATTTACAAAGGTCTCTGGGTGATTTATCTTTATTTACAGTGGTCTCTGGGTGGTTTATCTTTATTTATAGTGGTTCCTGGGTGGTTTATCTTTATTTACAGTGGTCCCTGGGTGATTTATCTTTATTTACAGTGGTCCCCGGGTGGTTTATCTTTATTTACAAAGGTCTCTGGGTGATTTATCTTTATTTACAGTGGTCCCTGGGTGGTTTATCTTTATTTACAGTGGTCTCTGGGTGGTTTATCTTTATTTAGAGTGGTCCCCGGGTGGTTTATCTTTATTTACAGTGGTCCCCGGGTGGTTTATCTTTATTTACAGTGGTCTCTGGGTGGTTTATCTTTATTTACAGTGGTCCCCGGGTGGTTTATCTTTATTTACAGTGGTCCCTGTGTGGTTTATCTTTATTTACAGTGGTCCCTGGGTGGTTTATCTTTATTTACAGTGGTCCCTGGGTGGTTTATCTTTATTTACAGTGGTCCCTCGGTGGTTTATCTTTATTTACAGTGGTTCCTGGTTGGTTTATCTTTATTTACAGTGGTCCCTGGGTGGTTTATCTTTATTTACAGTGGTTCCCGGGTGGTTTATCTTTATTTACGGTGGTCCCTCGGTGGTTTATCTTTATTTACAGTGGTTCCTGGTTGGTTTATCTTTATTTACAGTGGTCCCTGGGTGGTTTATCTTTATTTACAGTGGTCCCTGGGTGGTTTATCTTTATTTACAGTGGTTCCTGGGTGGTTTATCTTTATTTACAGTGGTCCCTCGGTGGTTTATCTTTATTTACAGTGGTTCCTGGTTGGTTTATCTTTATTTACAGTGGTCACTGGGTGTTTTATCTTTATTTACAGTGGTCCCTGGGTGGTTTATCTTTATTTACAGTGGTTCCCGGGTGGTTTATCTTTATTTACAGTGGTTCCCGGGTGGTTTATCTTTATTTACAGTGGCCCCGGGTGGTTTATCTTTATTTACAGTGGTCCCTGGGTGGTTTATCTTTATTTACAGTGGTCCCTGGGTGGATTATCTTTATTTACAGTGGTCCCTGGGTGGTTTATCTTTATATACAGTGGTTCCTGGGTGGTTTATCTTTATTTACAGTGGTTCCTGGGTGGTTTATCTTTATTTACAGTGGTCTCTGGGTGGTTTATCTTTATTTACAGTGGTCCCGCGTGGTTTATCTTTATTTACAGTGGTCCCTGGGTGGTTTATCTTTATTTACAGTGGTTACCTGGGTGGTTTATCTTTATTTACAGTGGTCCCTGGGTGGTTTATCTTTATTTACAGTGGTCTCTGGGTGGTTTATCTTCATTTACAGTGGTCCCGGGTGGTTTATCTTTATTTACAGTGGTCCCTGGGTGGTTTATCTTTATTTACAGTGGTCTCTGGGTGGTTTATCTTTATTTACAGTGGTCCCTGGGTGGTTTATCTTTATTTACAGTGGTCCCTGGGTGGTTTATCTTTATTTACAGTGGTCCCTGGGTGGTTTATCTTTATTTACAGTGGTCTCTGGGTGGTTTATCTTTATTTACAGTGGACCCTGGGTGGTTTATCTTTATTTACAGTGGTCCCTGGGTGGTTTATCTTTATTTACCGTGGTCCCTGGGTGGTTTATCTTTATTTACAGTGGTCCCTGGGTGGTTTATCTTTATTTACAGTGGTCCCTGAGTGGTTTATCTTTATTTACAGTGGTCTCTGGGTGGTTTATCTTTATTTACAGTGG
This sequence comes from Scyliorhinus torazame, assembly GCF_047496885.1. Classification (NCBI taxonomy): domain Eukaryota; kingdom Metazoa; phylum Chordata; class Chondrichthyes; order Carcharhiniformes; family Scyliorhinidae; genus Scyliorhinus; species Scyliorhinus torazame. Next base: position 1,409,088 of record NW_027307772.1, read on the forward strand.
ACCCTGGGTGGTTTATCTTTATTTACATTGTTCCCTGGGTGGTTTATCTTTATTTACAGTGGTCCCTGGGTGGATTATCTTTATTTACAGTGGTCCCTGGGTGGTTTATCTTTATTTACAGTGGTCTCTGGGTGGTTTATCTTTATTTACAGTGGTCCCTGGGTGGTATATCTTTATTTACAGTGGTCTCTGGGTGGTTTATCTTTATTTACAGTGGTCACTGGGTGGTTTATCTTTATTTACAGTGGTCCCTGGGTGGTATATCTTTATTTACAGTGGTCTCTGGGTGGTTTATCTTTATTTACAGTGGTCCCCGGGTGGTTTATCTTTATTTACAGCGGTCCCTGGGTAGTTTATCTTTATTTACAGTGGTCCCCGGGTGGTTTATTTTTATTTACAGTGGTTCCTGGGTGGTTTATCTTTATTTACAGTGGTCCCTGGGTGGTTTATCTTTATTTACAGTGGTCCCCGGGTGGTTTATCTTTATTTACAGTGGTCCCCGGGTGGTTTATCTTTATTTACAGTGGTCTCCGGGTGGTTTATCTTTATTTACAGTGGTCTCCGGGTGGTTTATCTTTATTTACAGTGGGCCCTGGGTGGTTTATCTTTATTTACAGTGGTCTCTGGGTGGTTTATCTTTATTTACAGTGGTCCCTGGGAGTTTATCTTTATTTACACTGGTTCCCGGGTGGTTTATCTTTATTTACAGTGGACCCTGGGTGGTTTATCTTTATTTACAGTGGTCCCTGGGTGGATTATCTTTATTTACAGTGGTCCCTGAGTGGTTTATCTTTATTTACAGTGGTCTCTGGGTGGTTTATCTTTATTTACAGTGGTCCCTGGGTGGATTATCTTTTTTTACAGTGGTCCCTGGGTGGTTTGTCTTTATTTACAGTGGTTCCCGGGTGGTTTATCTTCATTTACAGTGGTCCCTGGGTGGTTTATCTTTATTTACAGTGGACCCTGGGTGGTTTATCTTTATTTACAGTGGTCTCTGGGTGGTTCATCTTTATTTACAGTGGTCCCTGGGTGGTTTATCTTCATGTTCAGTGGTCTCTGCGTGGTTTATCTTTATTTACAGTGGTCTCTGGGTGGTTTATCTTTATTTACAGTGGTCCCTGGGTGGTTTATCTTTATTGACAGAGATCCCTGGGTGGTTTATCTTTATTTACAGTGGTCCCTGGTTGGTTTATCTTTATTTACAGTGGTCCCCGGGTGGTGTCTCATTAGTTACAGTGGTCTCTGGGTGGTTTATCTTTATTTACAGTGGTCTCTGGGGGGTATATCTTTATTTACAATGGTTACTGGGTGGTTTATCTTTATTTACAGTGGTCCCTGGGTGGTTTATCTTTATTTACAGTGATCTCTGGGTGGTTTATCTTTATTTACAGTGGTCCCTGGGTGGTTTATCTTTATTTACAGTGGTGTCTGGGCGGTTTATCTTTATTTACAGTGGTTCCTGGGTGGTTTATCTTTATTTACAGTGTTCTCTGGGTGGTGTATCTTTATTTACAGTGGTTCCCTGGGTGGTTTATCTTTATTTACAGTGGTCCCCGGGTGGTTTATCTTTATTTACAGTGGTCCCTGGGTGGTTTATCTTTATTTACAGTGGTCCCTGGGTGGTTTATCTTTATTTACAGTGGTCCCTGGGTGGTTTATCTTTATTTACAGTGGTCCCTGGGTGGTTTACCTTTATTTACAGTGGCCCCTGGGTGGTTTATCTTCATGTACAGTGGTCTCTGGGTGGTTTATCTTTATTTACAGTGGTCTCTGGGTGGTTTATCTTTATTTACAGTGGTCCCTGGGTGGTTAATCTTTATTGACAGTGGTCCCTGGGTGGTTTATCTTTATTTACAGTTGTCCCTGGTTGGTTTATCTTTATTTACAGTGGTCCCCGGGTGGTTTCTCATTAGTTACAGTGGTCTCTGGGTGGTTTATCTTTATTTACAGTGGTCTCTGGGTGGTATATCTTTAATTACAATGGTTCCTGGGTGATTTATCTTTATTTACAGTGGTCCCTGGGTGGTTTATCTTTATTTACAGTGATCTCTGGGTGGTTTATCTTTATTTACAGTGGTCCCTGGGTGGTTTATCTTTATTTACAGTGGTGTCTGGGCAGTTTATCTTTATTTACAGTGGTTCCTGGGTGGTTTATCTTTATTGACAGTGGTGTCTGGGCGGTTTATCTTTATTTACAGTGGTCCCTGGGTGGTTTATCTTTATTTACAGTGGTCTCTGGGTGGTGTATCTTTATTTACAGTGGTTCCCTGGGTGGTTTATCTTTATTTACAGTTGTTCCCGGGTGGTTTATCTTTATTTACAGTGGTCCCTGGGTGGTTTATCTTAATTTACAGTGGTCCCTGGGTTGTTTATCTTTATTTACAGTGGTCCCTGGGTGGTTTATCTTTATTTACAGTGGTCCCTGGGTGGTTTACCTTTATTTACAGTGGCCCCTGGGTGCTTTATCTTTATTTACAGTGGTCCCTGGGTGGTTTATCTTTATTTACAGTGGTCCCCGGGTAGTTTATCTTTATTTACAGTGGTCCCCGGGTGGTTTATCTTTATTTACAGTGGTTCCTGGGTGGGTTATCTTTATTTACAGTGGTCCCCTGGTGGTTTATCTTTATTTACAGTGGTTCCTGGGTGGTTTATCTTTATTTACAGTGGTCCCCGGGTGGTTTATCTTTATCTACGGTGGTCTCTGGGTGGTTTATCTTTATTTACGGTGGTCCCTGGGTGGTTTATCTTTATTTACGGTGGTCCCTGGGTGGTTTATCTTTATTTACAGTGGTCCCCGGGTGGTTTATCTTTATCTACAGTGGTCTCTGGGTGGTTTACCTTTATTTACGGTGGTCCCTGGGTGGTTTATCTTTATTTACAGTAGTCCCTGGGTGGTTTATGTTTATTTACAGTGGTCCCTGGGTGGTTTATCTTTATTTACAGTGGTTCCTGGGTGGTTTATCTTTAATTACAGTGGTCCCCGGGTGGTTTATCTTTATCTACAGTGGTCTCTGGGTGGTTTATCTTTATTTACGGTGGTCCCTGGGTGGTTTATCTTTATTTACAGTGGACCCTGGGTGGTTTATCTTTATTTACAGTGGTTCCCGGGTGGTTTATCTTCATTTACAGTGGTCCCTGGGTGGTTTATCTTTATTTACAGTGGTTCCCGGGTGGTTTATCTTTATTTACAGTGGTCCCTGGGTGGTTTATCTTTATTTACAGTGGTCTCTGGGTGGTTTATCTTTATTTACAGTGGTCCCTGGGTGGTTTATCTTTATTTACAGCTGTCCCTGTGTGGTTTATCTTTATTTACAGTGGTCCCCGGGTGGTTTCTCATTATTTACAGTGGTCTCTGGGTGGTTTACCTTCATTTACAGTGGTCTCTGGGTGGTATATCTTTATTTACAATGGTTCCTGGGTGGTTTATCTTTATTTACAGTGGTCCCTGGGTGGTTTATCTTTATTTACACTGGTCTCTGGGTGGTTTATCTTTATTTACAGTGGTCCCTGGGTGGTTTATCTTTATTTACAGTGGTCCCTGTGTGATTTATCTTTATTGACAGTGGTCCCTGGGTGGTTTATCTTTATTTACAGTGGTCCCTGGGTGGTTTATCTTTCTTTAAAGTGTTCTCTGGGAGGTTTATCTTTATTTACAGTTGTCCCTGGGTGGTTTATCTTTATTTACAGTGGTCCCTGGGTGGTTTATCTTTATTTACAGTGGTCCCTGGGTGGTTTATCTTTATTTACAGTGGTCCCCGGGAGGTTTATCTTTATGTACAGCGGTCCCTGGGTGGTTTATCTTTATTTACAGTGGTCCCTGAGTGGTATATCTTTATTTACAGTGGTCTCTGGGTGGTTTATCTTTATTTACAGTGGTCTCTGGGTTGTTTAACTTTATTTACAGTGGTCCCTGGGTGGTTTATCTTTATTTACAGTGGTCCCTGGGTGGTTTATCTTTATTTACAGTGGTCCCTGGGTCGTATATTTTTATTTACAGTGGTCTCTGGGTGGTTTATCTTTATTTACAGTGGTCCCTGTGTGGTTTATCTTTATTTACAGTGGTTCCTGGGTGGTTTATCTTTATTTACAGTGGTCCCGGGTGGTTTATATTTATTTACAGTGGTCTCTGGGTGGTTTATCTTTATTTACACTGGTCCCTGGGTGGTTTATCTTTATTTACAGTGTTCCCTGGGTGGTTTATTTTTATTTACAGTGGTCCCTGGGTGGGTTATCTTTATTTACAGTGGTCCCCGGGTGCTTTATCTTTATTTACACTGGTCCCTGGGTGGTTTATATTTATTTACAGTGGTCTCTGGGTGGTTTATCTTTATATACAGTGGTCCCTGGGTGGTTTATCTTTATTTACAGTGGTCTGTGGGTGATTTATCTTTATTTTTCAGTGGTCCCTGGTTGGTTTATCTTTATTTACAGTGGTCCCTGGGTGGTTTATCTTTATTTACAGTGGACCCTGGGTGGTATATCTTTATTTACAATGGTCCCTGGGTGGTTTATCTTTATTTACAGTGGTCCACGGGTGGTTTATCTTTATTTACAGTGGTCCCTGGGAGGTTTATCTTTATTTACAGTGGACCCTGGGTGGTTTATCTTTATTTACAGTGGTCACTGGGTGGTTTATCTTTATTTACAGTGGTCCCCGTGTGGTTTATCTTTATTTACAGTGGACCCTGGGAGGTCTATCTTTATTTACAGTGGTCTCTGGTGGTTTATCATTATTTACAGTGGTCTCTGGGTGGTTTATCTTTATTTACAGTGGTCCCCGGATTGTTTATCTTTATTTACAGTGGTCCCTGGGAGGTTTATCTTTATTTACAGTGGTCTCTGGGTGGTTTATCTTTATTTACAGTGGTCACTGGGTGGTTTATCTTTATTTAGAGTGGTCCCTGGGTGGTATATCTTTATTTACAGTTGTCTCTGGGTAGTTTATCTTTATTTACAGTTGTCCCCGGGTTGTTTATCTTTATTTACAGCGGTCCCTGGGTAGTTTATCTTTATTTACAGTGGTCCCCGGGTGGTTTATTTTTATTTACAGTGGTTCCTGGTGGTTTATCTTTATTTACAGTGGTCCCTGGGTGGTTTATCTTTATTTACAGTGGTCCCCGGGTGGTTTATCTTTATTTACAGTGGTCCCCGGGTGGTTTATCTTTATTTACAAATGTCTCTGGGTGATTTATCTTTATTTACAGTGGTCCCCGGGTGGTTTATCTTTATTTACAGTGGTCCCTGAGTGGTTTATCTTTATGTACAGTGGTCTCTGGGTGGTTTATCTTTATTTACAGTGGTCCCTGGGTGGATTATCTTTATTTACAGTGGTCCCTGGGTAGTTTGTCTTTATTTACAGTGGTTCCCGGGTGGTTTATCTTCATTTACAGTGGTCCCTGGGTGGTTTATCTTTATTTACAGTGGACCCTGGGTGGTTTATCTTTATTTACAGTGGTCTCTGGGTGGTTTATCTTTATTTACAGTGGTCCCTGGGTGGTTTATCTTCATGTACAGTGGTCTCTGGGTGGTTTATCTTTATTTACAGTGGTCTCTGGGTGGTTTATCTTTATTTACAGTGGTCCCTGGGTGGTTTATCTTTATTGACAGTGGTCCCTGGGTGGTTTATCTTTATTTACAGTGGTCCCTGGGTGGTTTATCTTTATTTACAGTGGTCCCCGGGTGGTTTCTCATTAGTTACAGTGGTCTCTGGGTGGTTTATCTTTATTTACAGTGGTCTCTGGGTGGTATATCTTTATTTACAATGGTTCCTGGGTGGTTTATCTTTATTTACAGTGGTCCCTGGGTGGTTTATCTTTATTTACAGTGATCTCTGGGTGGTTTATCTTTATTTACAGTGGTCCCTGGGTGGTTTATCTTTATTTACAGTGGTGTCTGGGCGGTTTATCTTTATTTACAGTGGTTCCTGGGTGGTTTATCTTTATTTACAGTGGTCCCTGAGTGGTTTATCTTTATTTACAGTGGTCCCTGGGTGGTTTATCTTTATTTACAGTGGTCTCTGGGTGGTGTATCTTTATTTACAGTGGTTCCCTGTGTGGTTTATCTTTCTTTACAGTGGTCCCCGGGTGGTTTATCTTTATTTACAGTGGTCCCTGGGTGGTTTATCTTTATTTACAGTGGTCCCCGGGTGGTTTATCTTTAATTACAGTGGTCCCTGGGTGGTTTATCTTTATTTACAGTGGTCTCTGGGTGGTTTTTCTTTATTTACAGTGGTCTCTGGGTGGTTTATCTTTATTTACAGTGGTCCCTGGGTGGTTTATCTTTATTTACAGTGGTCCCTGGGTGGTTTATCTTTATTTACAGTGGTCCCTGGGTGGTTTATCTTTATTTACAGTGGTCCCTGGGTGGTTTACCTTTATTTACAGTGGCCCCTGGGTGGTTTATCTTTATTTACAGTGGTCCCTGGGTGGTTTATCTTTATTTACAGTGGTCCCCGGGTAGTTTATCTTTATTTACAGTGGTCCCCGGGTGTTTAATCTTTATTTACAGTGGTTCCTGGGTGGTTTATCTTTATTTACAGTGGTCCCCTGGTGGTTTATCGTTATTTACAGTGGTTCCTGGGTGGTTTATCTTTATTTACAGTGGTCCCCGGGTGGTTTATCTTTATCTACAGTGGTCTCTGGGTGGTTTATCTTTATTTACGGTGGTCCCTGGGTGGTTTATCTTTATTTACGGTGGTTCCTGGGTGGTTTATCTTTATTTACAGTGGTCCCTGGGTGGTTTATCTTTATTTACAGTGGTCCCCGGGTGGTTTATCTTTATTTACAGTGGTCCCCGTGTGGTTTATCTTTATTTACAAATGTCTCTGGGTGATTTATCTTTATTTACAGTGGTCCCCGGGTGGTTTATCTTTATTTACAGTGGTCCCTGAGTGGTTTATCTTTATGTACAGTGGTCTCTGGGTGGTTTATCTTTATTTACAGTGGTCCCTGGGTGGATTATCTTTATTTACAGTGGTCCCTGGGTGGTTTGTCTTTATTTACAGTGGTTCCCGGGTGGTTTATCTTCATTTACAGTGGTCCCTGGGTGGTTTATCTTTATTTACAGTGGACCCTGGGTGGTTTATCTTTATTTACAGTGGTCTCTGGGTGGTTTATCTTTATTTACAGTGGTCCCTGGGTGGTTTATCTTCATGTACAGTGGTCTCTGGGTGGTTTATCTTTATTTACAGTGGTCTCTGGGTGGTTTATCTTTATTTACAGTGGTCCCTGGGTGGTTTATCTTTATTGACAGTGGTCCCTGGGTGGTTTATCTTTATTTACAGTGGTCCCTGGGTGGTTTATCTTTATTTACAGTGGTCCCCGGGTGGTTTCTCATTAGTTACAGTGGTCTCTGGGTGGTTTATCTTTATTTACAGTGGTCTCTGGGTGGTATATCTTTATTTACAATGGTTCCTGGGTGGTTTATCTTTATTTACAGTGGTCCCTGGGTGGTTTATCTTTATTTACAGTGATCTCTGGGTGGTTTATCTTTATTTACAGTGGTTCCTGGGTGGTTTATCTTTATTTACAGTGGTCCCTGAGTGGTTTATCTTTATTTACAGTGGTCCCTGGGTGGTTTATCTTTATTTACAGTGGTCTCTGGGTGGTGTATCTTTATTTACAGTGGTTCCCTGGGTGGTTTATCTTTATTTACAGTGGTCCCCGGGTGGTTTATCTTTATTTACAGTGGTCCCTGGGTGGTTTATCTTTATTTACAGTGGTCCCCGGGTGGTTTATCTTTAATTACAGTGGTCCCTGGGTGGTTTATCTTTATTTACAGTGGTCTCTGGGTGGTTTATCTTTATTTACAGTGGTCCCTGGGTGGTTTATCTTTATTTACAGTGGTCCCTGGGTGGTTTATCTTTATTTACAGTGGTCCCTGGGTGGTTTATCTTTATTTACAGTGGTCCCTGGGTGGTTTACCTTTATTTACAGTGGCCCCTGGGTGGTTTATCTTTATTTACAGTGGTCCCTGGGTGGTTTATCTTTATTTACAGTGGTCCCCGGGTGTTTAATCTTTATTTACAGTGGTTCCTGGGTGGTTTATCTTTATTTACAGTGGTCCCCTGGTGGTTTATCTTTATTTACAGTGGTCCCCGGGTGGTTTATCTTTATCTACAGTGGTCTCTGGGCGGTTTATCTTTATTTACGGTGGTCCCTGGGTGGTTTATCTTTATTTACGGTGGTTCCTGGGTGGTTTATCTTTATTTACAGTGGTCCCTGGGTGGTTTATCTTTATTTACAGTGGTCCCCGGGTGGTTTATCTTTATTTACAGTGGTCCCCGGGTGGTTTATCTTTATTTACAAATGTCTCTGGGTGATTTATCTTTATTTACAGTGGTCCCCGTGTGGTTTATCTTTATTTACAGTGGTCCCTGAGTGGTTTATCTTTATGTACAGTGGTCTCTGGGTGGTTAATCTTTATTTACAGTGGTCCCTGGGTGGATTATCTTTATTTACAGTGGTCCCTGGGTGGTTTGTCTTTATTTACAGTGGTTCCCGGGTGGTTTATCTTCATTTACAGTGGTCCCTGGGTGGTTTATCTTTATTTACAGTGGTCCCTGGGTGGTTTATCTTCATGTACAGTGGTCTCTGGGTGGTTTATCTTTATTTACAGTGGTCTCTGGGTGGTTTATCTTTATTTACAGTGGTCCCTGGGTGGTTTATCTTTATTGACAGTGGTCCCTGGGTGGTTTATCTTTATTTACAGTGGTCCCTGGGTGGTTTATCTTTATTTACAGTGCTCCCCGGGTGGTTTCTCATTAGTTACAGTGGTCTCTGGGTAGTTTATCTTTATTTACAGTGGTCTCTGGGTGGTATATCTTTATTTACAATGGTTCCTGTGTGGTTTATCTTTATTTACAGTGGTCCCTGGGTGGTTTATCTTTATTTACAGTGATCTCTGGGTGGTTTATCTTTATTTACAGTGGTCCCTGGGTGGTTTATCTTTATTTACAGTGGTGTCTGGGCGATTTATCTTTATTTACAGTGGTTCCTGGGTGGTTTATCTTTATTTACAGTGGTCCCTGAGTGGTTTATCTTTATTTACAGTGGTCCCTGGGTGGTTTATCTTTATTTACAGTGGTCTCTGGGTGGTGTATCTTTATTTACAGTGGTTCCCTGGGTGGTTTATCTTTATTTACAGTGGTCCCCGGGTGGTTTATCTTTATTTACAGTGGTCCCTGGGTGGTTTATCTTTATTTACAGTGGTCCCCGGGTGGTTTATCTTTAATTACAGTGGTCCCTGGGTGGTTTATCTTTATTTACAGTGGTCTCTGGGTGGTTTTTCTTTATTTACAGTGGTCTCTGCGTGGTTTATCTTTATTTACAGTGGTCCCTGGGTGGTTTATCTTTATTTACAGTGGTCCCTGGGTGGTTTATCTTTATTTACAGTGGTCCCTGGGTGGTTTATCTTTATTTACAGTGGTCCCTGGGTGGTTTACCTTTATTTACAGTGGCCCCTGGGTGGTTTATCTTTATTTACAGTGGTCCCTGGGTGGTTTATCTTTATTTACAGTGGTCCCCGCGTAGTTTATCTTTATTTACAGTTGTCCCCGGGTGTTTAATCTTTATTTACAGTGGTTCCTGGGTGGTTTATCTTTATTTACAGTGGTCCCCTGGTGGTTTATCTTTATTTACAGTGGTTCCTGGGTGGTTTATCTTTATTTACAGTGGTCCCCGGGTGGTTTATCTTTATCTACAGTGGTCTCTGGGTGGTGTATCTTTATTTACGGTGGTCCCTGGGTGGTTTATCTTTATTTACAGTAGTCCCTGGGTGGTTTATGTTTATTTACAGTGGTCCCTGGGTGGTTTATCTTTATTTACAGTGGTTCCTGGGTGGTTTATCTTTATTTTCAGTGGTCCCCGGATGGTTTATCTTTATCTACAGTGGTCTCTGGGTGGTTTATCTTTATTTACGGTGGTCCCTGGGTGGTTTATCTTTATTTACAGTGGACCCTGGGTGGTTTATCTTTATTTACAGTGGGTCCCGGGTGGTTTATCTTCATTTACAGTGGTCCCTGGGTGGTTTATCTTTATTTACAGTGGTTCCCGGGTGGTTTATCTTCATTTACAGTGGTTCCAGGGTGGTTTATCTTTATTTACAGTGGTCCCTGGGTGGTTTATCTTTATTTACAGTGGTCTCTGGGTGGTTTATCTTTATTTACAGTGGTCCCTGGGTGGTTTATCTTTATTTACAGCTGTCCCTGTGTGGTTTATCTTTATTTACAGTGGTCCCCGGGTGGTTTATCATTATTTACAGTGGTCTCTGGGTGGTTTACCTTCATTTACAGTGGTCTCTGGGTGGTATATCTTTATTTACAATGGTTCCTGGGTGGTTTATCTTTATTTACAGTGGTCCCTGGGTGGTTTATCTTTATTTACACTGGTCTCTGGGTGGTTTATCTTTATTTACAGTGGTCCCTGGGTGGTTTATCTTTATTTACAGTGGTCCCTGTGTGATTTATCTTTATTGACAGTGGTCCCTGGGTGGTTTATCTTTATTTACAGTGGTCCCTGGGTGGTTTATCTTTCTTTACAGTGTTCTCTGGGAGGTTTATCTTTATTTACAGTTGTCCCTGGGTGGTTTATCTTTATTTACAGTGGTCCCTGGGTGGTTTATCTTTATTTACAGTGGTCCCTGGGTGGTTTATCTTTATTTACAGTTGTCCCCGGGTGGTTTATCTTTATTTACAGTGGTCCCTGGGTGGTTTATCTTTATTTACAGTGGTCCCTGAGTGGTATATCTTTATTTACAGTGGTCTCTGGGTGGTTTATCTTTATTTACAGAGGTCTCTGGGTGGTTTATCTTTATTTACAGTGGTCCCTGGGTGGTTTATCTTTATTTACAGTGATCCCTGGGTGGTTTATCTTTATTTACACTGGTCCCGGGTGGTTTATATTTATTTACAGTGGTCTCTGGGTGGTTTATCTTTATTTACACTGGTCCCTGGGTGGTTTATCTTTATTTACAGTGTTCCCTGGGTGGTTTATTTTTATTTACAGTGGTCCCTGGTTGGGTTATCTTTATTTACAGTGGTCCCCGGGTGCTTTATCTTTATTTACACTGGTCCCTGGGTGGTTTATATTTATTTACAGTGGTCTCTGGGTGGTTTATCTTTATTTACAGTGGTCTCTGGGTGGTATATCTTTATTTACAATGGTTCCTGGGTGGTTTATCTTTATTTACAGTGGTCCCTGGGTGGTTTATCTTTATTTACAGTGATCTCTGGGTGGTTTATCTTTATTTACAGTGGTCCATGGGTGGTTTATCTTTATTTACAGTGGTGTCTGGGCGGTTTATCTTTATTTACAGTGGTTCCTGGGTGGTTTATCTTTATTTACAGTGGTCCCCGGGTGTTTAATCTTTATTTACAGTGGTCCCTGGGTGGTTTATCTTTATTTACAGTGGTCCCTGGGTGGTTTATCTTTATTTACAGTTGTCCCTGGGTGGTTTATCTTTATTTACAGTGGTCCCCTGGTGGTTTATCTTTATTTACAGTGGTTCCTGGGTGGTTTATCTTTATTTACAGTGGTCCCCGGGTGGTTTATCTTTATCTACAGTGGTCTCTGGGTGGTTTATCTTTATTTACGGTGGTCCCTGGGTGGTTTATCTTCATTTACGGTGGTTCCTGGGTGGTTTATCTTTATTTACAGTGGTCCCTGGGTGGTTTATCTTTATTTACAGTGGTCCCCGGGTGGTTTATCTTTATTTACAGTGGTCCCCGGGTGGTTTATCTTTATTTACAAATGTCTCTGGGTGATTTATCTTTATTTACAGTGGTCCCCGGGTGGTTTATCTTTATTTACAGTGGTCCCTGAGTGGTTTATCTTTATGTACAGTGGTCTCTGGGTGGTTTATCTTTATTTACAGTTGTCCCTGTGTGGATTATCTTTATTTACAGTGGTCCCTGGGTGGTTTGTCTTTATTTACAGTGGTTCCCGGGTGGTTTATCTTCATTTACAGTGGTCCCTGGGTGGTTTATCTTTATTTACAGTGGTCCCTGGGTGGTTTATCTTCATGTACAGTGGTCTCTGGGTGGTTTATCTTTATTTACAGTGGTCTCTGGGTGGTTTATCTTTATTTACAGTGGTCCCTGGGTGGTTTATCTTTATTGACAGTGGTCCCTGGGTGGTTTATCTTTATTTACAGTGGTCCCTGGGTGGTTTATCTTTATTTACAGTGCTCCCCGGGTGGTTTCTCATTAGTTACAGTGGTCTCTGGGTAGTTTATCTTTATTTACAGTGGTCTCTGGGTGGTATATCTTTATTTACAATGGTTCCTGTGTGGTTTATCTTTATTTACAGTGGTCCCTGGGTGGTTTATCTTTATTTACAGTGATCTCTGGGTGGTTTATCTTTATTTACAGTGGTCCCTGGGTGGTTTATCTTTATTTACAGTGGTGTCTGGGCGATTTATCTTTATTTACAGTGCTTCCTGGGTGGTTTATCTTTATTTACAGTGGTCCCTGCGTGGTTTATCTTTATTTACAGTGGTCCCTGGGTGGTTTATCTTTATTTACAGTGGTCTCTGGGTGGTGTATCTTTATTTACAGTGGTTCCCTGGGTGGTTTATCTTTATTTACAGTGGTCCCCGGGTGGTTTATCTTTATTTACAGTGGTCCCTGGGTGGTTTATCTTTATTTACAGTGGTCCCTGGGTGGTTTACCTTTATTTACAGTGGCCCCTGGGTGGTTTATCTTTATTTACAGTGGTCCCTGGGTGGTTTATCTTTATTTACAGTGGTCCCCGGGTAGTTTATCTTTATTTACAGTGGTCCCCGGGTGTTTAATCTTTATTTACAGTGGTTCCTGGGTGGTTTATCTTTATTTACAGTGGTCCCCTGGTGGTTTATCTTTATTTACAGTGGTTCCTGGGTGGTTTATCTTTATTTACAGTGGTCCCCGGGTGGTTTATCTTTATCTACAGTGGTCTCTGGGTGGTTTATCTTTATTTACGGTGGTCCCTGGGTGGTTTATCTTTATTTACAGTAGTCCCTGGGTGGTTTATGTTTATTTACAGTGGTCCCTGGGTGGTTTATCTTTATTTACAGTGGGTCCTGGGTGGTTTATCTTTACTTTCAGTGGTCCCCGGGTGGTTTATCTTTATCTACAGTGGTCTCTGGGTGGTTTATCTTTATTTACGGTGGTCCCTGGGTGGTTTATCTTTATTTACAGTGGACCCTGGGTGGTTTATCTTTATTTACAGTGGTTCCCGGGTGGTTTGTCTTCATTTACAGTGGTCCCTGGGTGGTTTATCTTTATTTACAGTGGTTCCCGGGTGGTTTATCTTCATTTACAGTGGTTCCAGGGTGGTTTATCTTTATTTACAGTGGTCCCTGGGTGGTTTATCTTTATTTACAGTGGTCTCTGGGTGGTTTATCTTTATTTACAGTGGTCCCTGGGTGGTTTATCTTTATTTACAGCTGTCCCTGTGTGGTTTATCTTTATTTACAGTGGTCCCCGGGTGGTTTCTCATTATTTACAGTGGTCTCTGGGTGGTTTACCTTCATTTACAGTGGTCTCTGGGTGGTATATCTTTATTTACAATGGTTCCTGGGTGGTTTATCTTTATTTACAGTGGTCCCTGGGTGGTTTATCTTTATTTACACTGGTCTCTGGGTAGTTTATCTTTATTTACAGTGGTCCCTGGGTGGTTTATCTTTATTTACAGTGGTCCCTGTGTGATTTATCTTTATTGACAGTGGTCCCTGGGTGGTTTATCTTTATTTACAGTGGTCCCTGGGTGGTTTATCTTTCTTTACAGTGTTCTCTGGGAGGTTTCTCTTTATTTACAGTTGTCCCTGGGTGGTTTATCTTTATTTACAGTGGTCCCTGGGTGGTTTATCTTTATTTACACTGGTCCCTGGGTGGTTTATCTTTATTTACAGTGTTCCCTGGGTGGTTTATTTTTATTTACAGTGGTCCCTGGTTGGGTTATCTTTATTTACAGTGGTCCCCGGGTGCTTTATCTTTATTTACACTGGTCCCTGGGTGGTTTATATTTATTTACAGTGGTCTCTGGGTGGTTTATCTTTATTTACAGTGGTCTCTGGGTGGTATATCTTTATTTACAATGGTTCCTGGGTGGTTTATCTTTATTTACAGTGGTGCCTAGGTGGTTTATCTTTATTTACAGTGATCTCTGGGTGGTTTATCTTTATTTACAGTGGTCCCTGGGTGGTTTATCTTTATTTACAGTGGTGTCTGGGCGGTTTATCTTTATTTACAGTGGTTCCTGGGTGGTTTATCTTTATTTACAGTGGTCCCTGAGTGGTTTATCTTTATTTACAGTGGTCCCTGGGTGGTTTATCTTTATTTACAGTGGTCTCTGGGTGGTGTATCTTTATTTACAGTGGTTCCCTGGGTGGTTTATCTTTATTTACAGTGGTCCCCGGGTAGTTTATCTTTATTTACGGTGGTCCCTGGGTGGTTTATCTTTATTTACAGTGGACCCTGGGTGGTTTATCTTTATTTACAGTGGTTCCCGGGTGGTTTATCTTCATTTACAGTGGTCCCTGGGTGGTTTATCTTTATTTACAGTGGTTCCCGGGTGGTTTATCTTCATTTACAGTGGTTCCAGGGTGGTTTATCTTTATTTACAGTGGTCCCTGCGTGGTTTATCTTTATTTACAGTGGTCTCTGGGTGGTTTATCTTTATTTACAGTGGTCCCTGGGTGGTTTATCTTTATTTACAGCTGTCCCTGTGTGGTTTATCTTTATTTAAAGTGGTCCACGGGTGGTTTCTCATTATTTACAGTGGTCTCTGGGTGGTTTACCTTCATTTACAGTGGTCCCTGGGTGGTATATCTTTATTTACAATGGTTCCTGGGTGGTTTATCTTTATTTACAGTGGTCCCTGGGTGGTTTATCTTTATTTACACTGGTCTCTGGGTGGTTTATCTTTATTTACAGTGGTCCCTGGGTGGTTTATCTTTATTTACAGTGGTCCCTGTGTGATTTATCTTTATTGACAGTGGTCACTGGGTGGTTTATCTTTATTTACTGTGGTCCCTGGGTGGTTTATCTTTCTTTACAGTGTTCTCTGGGAGGTTTATCTTTATTTACAGTTGTCCCTGGGTGGTTTATCTTTATTTACAGTGGTCCCTGGGTGGTTTATCTTTATTTACAGTGGTCCCTGGGTGGTTTATCTTTATTTACAGTGGTCCCCGGGTGGTTTATCTTTATTTACAGTGGTCCCTGGGTGGTTTATCTTTATTTACAGTGGTCCCTGAGTGGTATATCTTTATTTACAGTGGTCTCTGGGTGGTTTATCTTTATTTACAGTGGTCTCTGGGTGGTTTATCTTTATTTACAGTGGTCCCTGGGTGGTTTATCTTTATTTACAGTGGTCCCTGGGTGGTTTATCTTTAGTTACAGTGGTCCCTGGGTCGTATATCTTTATTTACAGTGGTCTCTGGGTGGTTTATCTTTATTTACAGTGGTCCCTGTGTGGTTTATCTTTATTTACAGTGGTTCCTGGGTGGTTTATCTTTATTTACAGTGGTCCCGGGTGGTTTATATTTATTTACAGTGGTCTCTGGGTGGTTTATCTTTATTTACACTGGTCCCTGGGTGGTTTATCTTTATTTACAGTGTTCCCAAGGTGGTTTATTTTTATTTACACTGGTCCCTGGTTGGGTTATCTTTATTTACAGTGGTCCCCGGGTGCTTTATCTTTATTTACACTGGTCCCTGGGTGGTTTATATTTATTTACAGTGGTCTCTGGGTGGTTTATCTTTATTTACAGTGGTCTCTGGGTGGTATATCTTTATTTACAATGGTTCCTGGGTGGTTTATCTTTATTTACAGTGGTCCCTGGGTGGTTTATCTTTATTTACAGTGATCTCTGGGTGGTTTATCTTTATTTACAGTGGTCCCTGGGTGGTTTATCTTTATTTACAGTGGTGTCTGGGCGGTTTATCTTTATTTACAGTGGTTCCTGGGTGGTTTATCTTTATTTACAGTGGTCCCTGAGTGGTTTATCTTTATTTACAGTGGTCCCTGGGTTGTTTATCTTTATTTACAGTGGTCTCTGGGTGGTGTATCTTTATTTACAGTGGTTCCCTGGGTGGTTTATCTTTATTTACAATGGTCCCCGGGTAGTTTATCTTTATTTACAGTGGTCCCTGGGTGGTTTATCTTTATTTACACTGGTCCCCGGGTGGTTTATCTTTAATTACAGTGGTCCCTGGGTGGTTTATCTTTATTTACAGTGGTCTCTGGGTGGTTTTTCTTTATTTACAGTGGTCTCTGGGTGGTTTATCTTTATTTACAGTGGTCCCTGGGTGGTTTATCTTTATTTACAGTGGTCCCTGGGTGGTTTATCTTTATTTACAGTGGTCCCTGGGTGGTTTATCTTTATTTACAGTGGTCCCTGGGTGGTTTACCTTTATTTACAGTGGCCCCTGGGTAGTTTATCTTTATTTACAGTGGTCCCTGGGAGGTTTATCTTTATTTACAGTGGTCCCCGGGTAGTTTATCTTTATTTACAGTGAACCCCGGGTGGTTTATCTTTATTTACAGTGGTTCCTGCGTGGTTTATATTTATTTATAGTGGTCCCCTGGTGGTTTATCTTTATTTACAGTGGTTCCTGAGTGGTTTATCTTTATTTACAGTGGTCCCCGGGTGGTTTATCTTTATTTACAGTGGTCCCTGGGTGGTTTATCTTTATCTACAGTGGTCTCTGGGTGGTTTATCTTTATTTACGGTGGTCCCTGGGTGGTTTATCTTTATTTACGGTGGTCCCTGGGTGGTTTATCTTTATTTGCAGTGGTCCCCGGGTGGTTTATCTTTATCTACAGTGGTCTCTGGGTGGTTTATCTTTATTTACGGTGGTCCCTGGGTGGTTTATCTTTATTTACAGTGGTTCCTGGGTGGTTTATCTTTATTTACGGTGGTCCCTGGGTGGTTTATCTTTATTTACAGTGGACCCTGGGTGGTTTATCTTTATTTACAGTGGTTTCCGGGTGGTTTATCTTCATTTACAGTGGTCCCTGGGTGGTTTATCTTTATTTACAGTGGTTCCCGGGTGGTTTATCTTCATTTACAGTGGTTCCAGGGTGGTTTATCTTTATTTACAGTGGTCCCTGGGTGGTTTATCTTTATTTACAGTGGTCTCTGGGTGGTTTATCTTTATTTACAGTGGTCCCTGGGTGGTTTATCTTTATTTACAGCTGTCCCTGTGTGGTTTATCTTTATTTACAGTGGTCCCCGGGTGGTTTCTCATTATTTACAGTGGTCTCTGGGTGGTTTACCTTCATTTACAGTGGTCTCTGGGTGGTATATCTTTATTTACAATGGTTCCTGGGTGGTTTATCTTTATTTACAGTGGTCCCTGGGTGGTTTATCTTTATTTACAGTGGTCCCTGTGTGATTTATCTTTATTGACAGTGGTCCCTGGGTGGTTTATCTTTATTTACAGTGGTCCCTGGGTGGTTTATCTTTCTTTACAGTGTTCTCTGGGAGGTTTATCTTTATTTACAGTTGTCCCTGGGTGGTTTATCTTTATTTACAGTGGTCCCTGGGTGGTTTATCTTTATTTACAGTGGTCCCTGGGTGGTTTATCTTTATTTACAGTGGTCCCCGGGTGGTTTATCTTTATTTACAGTGGTCCCTGGGTGGTTTATCTTTATTTACAGAGGCCCCTGAGTGGTATATCTTTATTTACAGTGGTCTCTGGGTGGTTTATCTTTATTTACAGTGGTCTCTGGGTGGTTTATCTTTATTTACAGTGGTCCCTGGGTGGTTTATCTTTATTTACAGTGGTCCCTGGGTGGTTTATCTTTATTTACAGTGGTCCCTGGGTCGTATATCTTTATTTACAGTGGTCTCTGGGTGGTTTATCTTTATTTACAGTGGTCCCTGTGAGGTTTATCTTTATTTACAGTGGTTCCTGGGTGGTTTATCTTTATTTACACTGGTCCCTGGGTGGTTTATATTTATTTACAGTGGTCTCTGGGTGGTTTATCTTTATATACAGTGGTCCCTGGGTGGTATATCTTTATTTACAGTGGTCTGTGGGTGATTTATCTTTATTTTTCAGTGGTCCCTGGTTGGTTTATCTTTATTTACAGTGGTCCCTGGGTGGTTTATCTTTATTTACAGTGGACCCTGGGTGGTATATCTTTATTTACAATGGTCCCTGGGTGGTTTATCTTTATTTACAGTGGTCCCCGGGAGGTTTATCTTTATTTACAGTGGACCCTGGGTGGTTTATCTTTATTTACAGTGGTCACTGGGTGGTTTATCTTTATTTACAGTGGTCCCCGTGTGGTTTATCTTTATTTACAGTGGACCCTGGGAGGTTTATCTTTATTTACAGTGGTCTCTGGTGGTTTATCATTATTTACAGTGGTCTCTGGGTGGTTTATCTTTATTTACAGTGGTCCCCGGGTGGTTTATCTTTATTTACAGTGGTCCCTGGGAGGTTTATCTTTATTTACAGTGGACCCTGGGTGGTTTATCTTTATTTACAGTGGTCACTGGTGGTTTATCTTTATTTACAGTGGTCCCCGTGTGGTTTATCTTTATTTACAGTGGACCCTGGGTGGTTTATCTTTATTTGCAGTGTTCCCTGCGTGGTTTATCTTTATTTACTGTGGTCTCTGGGTGGTTTATCTTTATTTACAGTGGTTCCCGGGTGGTTTATCTTTATTTACAGTGGTCCCCTGGTGGTTTATCTTTATTTACAGTGGTCCCTGGGTGGTTTATCTTTATTTCCAGTGGTCCCGGGTGGTTTATCTTTATTTACAGTGGTCCCTGGGTGGTTTATCTTTATTTACAGTGGTCCCTGAGTGGTTTATCTTTAATTACAGTGGTCCCTGGGTGGTGTATCTTTATTTACACTGGTCCCTGGGTGGTTAATCTTAATTTACAGTGATCTCTGGGTGGTTTATCTTTATTTACAGTGGTCCCTGGGTTGTTTATCTTTATTTACAGTGGTCCCTGGATGGTTTATCTTTATTTACAGTGGTCACTGGGTGCTTTATCTTTATTTACAGTGGTCCCTGTGTGGTTTATCTTTATTTACAGTGGTCCCTGGGTGGTGTATCTTTATTTACAGTGGTCCCTGGATGGTTTATCTTAATTTACAGTGATCTCTGGGTTGTTTATCTTTATTTACAGTGGCTCCTGGGTTGTTTATCTTTATTTACAGTGGTCTCTGGGTGGTTTATCTTTATTTACAGTGGTCCCTGGGTGGTTTATCTTTATTTACAGTGGTTACCTGGGTGGTTTATCTTTATTTACAGTCGTCCCTGGGTGGTTTATCTTTATTTACAGTGGTCTCTGGGTGGTTTATCTTTATTTACAGTGGTCCCGGGTGGTTTATCTTTATTTACAGTGGTCCCTGGGTGGTTTATCTTTATTTGCAGTGGTCCCTGGGTGGATAATCTTTATTTACAGTTGTCCCTGGGTGGTTTACCTTTATTTACAGTGGTCCCTGGGTGGTTTATCTTTAGTTACAGTGGTCCCTGGGTGGTTTATCTTTATTTACAGTGGTTCCCTGGGTGGTTTACCTTTATTTACAGTGGTGCCTGGGTGGTTTATCTTTATTTACAGTGGTCTCTGGGTGGTTTATCTTTATTTACAGTGGTCCCTGGGTGGTTTATCTTTATTTACAGTGGTCTCTGGGTGGTTTCTCTTTATTTACAGTGGACCCTGGGTGGTTTATCTTTATTTACAGTGGTCCCCGGGTTGTTTATCTTTATTTACAGTGGTCCCTGGGTGGTTTATCTTTATTTACAGTGGTCCCAGGTGGTTTATCTTTATTTACAGTGGTTCCCTGGGTGATTTATCTTTATTTACAGTGGTCCCTGGGTGGTTTATCTTTATTTACAGTGGTCCCTGGGTGGTTTATCTTTATTTACAGTGGTCCCTGGGTGGTTTATCTTTATTTACAGTGGTCTCTGGGTGGTTTATCTTTATTTACAGTGGACCCTGGGTGGTTTATCTTTATTTACAGTGGTCCCTGGGTGGTTTATCTTTATTTACAGTGGTCCCTGGGTGGTTTATCTTTATTTACAGTGGTCCCTGGGTGTTTTATCTTTATTTACAGTGGTCCCTGAGTGGTTTATCTTTATTTACAGTGGTCTCTGGGTGGTTTATCTTTATTTACAGTGGACCCTGGGTGGTTTATCTTTATTTACAGTGTTCCCTGGGTGGTTTATCTTTATTTACAGTGGTCCCTGGGTGGATTATCTTTATTTACAGTTGTCCCTGGGTGGTTTATCTTTATTTACAGTGGTCTCTGGGTGGTTTATCTTTATTTACAGTGGTCCCTGGGTGGTATATCTTTATTTACAGTGGTCTCTGGGTGGTTTATCTTTATTTACAGTGGTCACTGGGTGGTTTATCTTTATTTACAGTGGTCCCTGGGTGGTATATCTTTATTTACAGTGGTCTCTGGGTGGTTTATCTTTATTTACAGTGGTCCCCGGGTGGTTTATCTTTATTTACAGCGGTCCCTGGGTAGTTTATCTTTATTTACAGTAGTCCCCGGGTGGTTTATTTTTATTTACAGTGGTTCCTGGGTGGTTTATCTTTATTTACAGTGGTCCCTGTGTGGTTTATCTTTATTTACAGTGGTCCCCGGGTGGTTTATCTTTATTTACAGTGGTCCCCGGGTGGTTTATCTTTATTTACAAATGTCTCTGGGTGATTTATCTTTATTTACAGTGGTCCCCGGGTGGTTTATCTTAATTTACAGTGGTCCCTGAGTGGTTTATCTTTATTTACAGTGGTCTCTGGGTGGTTTATCTTTATTTACAGTGGTCCCTGGGTGGATTATCTTTATTTACAGTGGTCCCTGGGAGGTTTGTCTTTATTTACAGTGGTTCCCGGGTGGTTTATCTTTATTTACAAAGGTCTTTGGGTGATTTATCTTTATTTACAGTGGTCTCTGGGTGGTTTATCTTTATTTACAGTGGTCTCTGGGTGGTTTATCTTTATTTACAGTGGTCCCTGGGTGGTTTATCTTCATGTACAGTGGTCCCCGGGTGGTTTATCTTTATTTACAGTGGTCCCTGGGAGGTTTATCTTTATTTACAGTGGACCCTGGGTGGTTTATCTTTATTTACAGTGGTCACTGGGTAGTTTATCTTTATTTACAGTGGTCCCCGTGTGGTTTATCTTTATTTACAGTGGACCCTGGGAGGTTTATCTTTATTTACAGTGGTCTCTGGTGGTTTATCATTATTTACAGTGGTCCCTGGGTGGTTTATCTTTATTTACAGTGGACCCTGGGTGGTTTATCTTTATTTACAGTGGTCCCTGCGTGGTTTATCTTTATTTACAGTGGTCTCTGGGTGGTTTATCTTTATTTACAGTGGTTCCCGGGTGGTTTATCTTTATTTACAGTGGTCCCCTGGTGGTTTATCTTTATTTACAGTGGTCCCTTGGTTGTTTATCTTTATTTACAGTGGTCCCGGGTGGTTTATCTTTATTTACAGAGGTCCCTGGGTGGTTTATCTTTATTTACAGTGGTCCCTGAGTGGTTTATCTTTAATTACAGTGGTCCCTGGGTGGTGTATCATTATTTACAGTGGTCCCTGGGTGGTTTATCTTAATTTACAGTGATCTCTGGGTGGTTTATCTTTATTTACAGTGGTCCCTGGGTTGTTTATCTTTATTTACAGTGGTCCCTGGGTGGTTTATCTTTATTTACAGTGGTCACTGGGTGGTTTATCTTTATTTACAGTGGTCCCTGTGTGGTTTATCTTTATTTACAGTGGTCCCTGGGTGGTGTATCTTCATTTACAGTGGTCCCTGGATGGTTTATCTTTATTTACAGTGATCTCTGGGTTGTTTATCTTTATTTACAGTGGTCCCTGGGTTGTTTATCTTTATTTACAGTGGTCTCTGGGTGGTTTATCTTTATTTACAGTGGTCCCTGGATGGTTTATCTTTATTTACAGTGGTCTCTGGGTGGTTTATCTTTATTTACAGTGGTCCCCGGGTGGTTTATCTTTATTTACAGTGGTCCCTGGGTGGTTTATCTTTATTTACAGTGGTCCCCGGGTGGTTTATCTTTATTTACAGTGGTCACTGGGTGGTTTATCTTTATTTACAGTGGTCCCCGGGTGGTTTATCATTATTTACAGTGGTCCCTGGGTTGTTTATCTTTATTTACAGTGGTCCCTGGGTGGATTATCTTTATTTACAGTGGTCCCTGATTGGTTTATCTTTATTTACAGTTGTTCCTGGGTGGTTTATCTTTATTTACAGTGGTTCCTGGGTGGTTTATCTTTATTTACAGTGGTCTCTGGGTGGTTTATCTTTTTAACAGTGGTCCCTGGGTGGTTTATCTTGATTTACAGTGGTCCCGCGTGGTTTATCTTTATTTACAGTGATCCCTGGGTGGTTTATCTTTATTTACAGTGGTCCCTGGGTGGTTTATCTTTATTTACATTGGTCCCGCGTGGTTTATCTTTATTTACAGTGGTCTCTGGGTGGTTTATCTTTATTTACAGTGGTCCCTGGGTGGTTTATCTTTATTTACAGTGGTCCCTGGGTGGTTTATCTTTATTTACAGTGGTCCCTGGGTGGTTTATCTTTATTTACAGTGGTTACCTGGGTGGTTTATCTTTATTTACAGTGGTCCCTGGGTGGTTTATCTTTATTTACAGTGGTCTCTGGGTGGTTTATCTTTATTTACAGTGGTCCCGGGTGGTTTATCTTTATTTACAGTGGTCCCTGGGTGGTTTATCTTTATTTACAGTGGTCTCTGGGTGGTTTAGATTTATTTACAGTGGTCTCTGGGTGGTTTATTTTTATTTACAGTGGTCTCTGGGTGGTTTATTTTTATTTACAGTTGTCCCCGGGTGGTTTATCTTTATTTACAGTGGTCCCTGTGTGGTTTATCTTTATTTACAGTGGTTCCTGGGTGGTTTATCTTTATTTACAGTGGTTCCTGGGTGATTTATCTTTATTTACAGTGGTCTCTGGGTGGTTTATCTTTATTTACAGTGGTCCCTGGGTGGTTTATCTTTATTTACAGTGGTCCCGCGTGGTTAATCTTTATTTACAGTGGTCCCTGGGTGGTTTATCTTTATTTACAGTGGTTACCTGTGTGGTTTATCTTTATTTACAGTGGTCCCTGGGTGGTTTATCTTTATTTACAGTGGTCTCTGGGTGGTTTGTCTTTATTTACAGTGGTCCCGGGTGGTTTATCTTTATTTACAGTGGTCCCTGGGTGGTTTATCTTTATTTGCAGTGGTCCCTGGGTGGTTTATCTTTATTTACAGTGGTCCCTGGGTGGTTTACCTTTATTTACAGTGGTCCCTGGGTGGTTTATCTTTATTTACAGTGGTCCCTGGATGGTTTATCTTTATTTACAGTGGTCCCTGGGTGGTTTATCTTTATTTACTGTGGTTCCCTGGGTGGTTTATCTTTATTTACAGTGGTCCCTGGGTGGTTTATCTTTATTTACAGTGGTCCCCGGGTGGTTTATCTTTATTTACAGTGGTCTCTGGGTGGTTTATCTTTATTTACAGTGGACCCTGGGTGGTTTATCTTTATTTACAGTGGTCCCCGGGTGGTTTATCTTTATTTACAGTGGTCCCTGGGTGGTTTATCTTTATTTACAGTGGTCCCGGGTGGTTTATCTTTATTTACAGTGGTTCCCTGGGTGATTTATCTTTATTTACAGTGGTCCCTGGGTGGTTTATCTTTATTTACAGTGGTCCCTGGGTGGTTTATCTTTATTTACAGTGGTCCCTGGGTGGTTTATCTTTATTTACAGTGGTCTCTGGGTGGTTTATCTTTATTTACAGTGGACCCTGGGTGGTTTATCTTTATTTACAGTGGTCCCTGGGTGGTTTGTCTTTATTTACAGTGGTCCCTGGGTGGTTTATCTTTATTTGCAGTGGTCCCTGTTTGGTTTATCTTTATTTACAGTGGTCCCTGAGTGGTTTATCTTTATTTACAGTGGTCTCTGGGTGGTTTATCTTTATTTACAGTGGACCCTGGGTGGTTTATCTTAATTTACAGTGGTCTCTGGGTGGTTTATCTTTATTTACAGTGGTCCCTGGGTGCTTTATCATTATTTACAGTGGTACCTGGGTGGTTCATCTTTATTTACAGTGGTTCCTGGGTGATTTATCTTTATTTACAGTGGTCCCTGGGTGGTATATCTTTATTTACAGTGGTCCATGGGTGGTTTATCTTTATTTACAATGGTCCCCGGGTGGTTTATCTTTATTTACAGTGGTCCCTGGGTGGTTTATCTTTATTTACAGTGATCTCTGGGTGGTTTATCTTTATTTACAGTGGTCCCTGGGCGGTTTATCTTTATTTACAGTGGTCCCTGGGTGGTTTATCTTTATTTACAGTGGTCCCTGGGTGGTTTATCTTTATTTACAGTGGTTCCTGGGTGGTTTGTCTTTATTTACAGTGGTCCCTGGATGGTTTATCTTTATTTACAGTGGTCCCTGGGTGGTTTATCTTTATTTTCAGTGGTCCCTGGGTGGTTTATCTTTATTTACAGTGGTCTCCGGGTGGTTTATCATTATTTACAGTGGTCCCCGTGTGGTTTATCTTTATTTACATTGGTTCCTGGATGGTTTATGTTTATTTACAGTGGTACCTGGCTGTTTTACCTTTATTTACAGTGGTCCCTGGGTGGTTTATCTTTATTTACAGTGGTCCCTGGGTGGTTTATCTTTATTTACAGTGGTCCCTGGGTGGTTTATCTTTATTTACAGTGGTCCCTGGGTGGTTTATCTTTATTTACAGTGGTCCCCGTGTGGTTTATCTTTATTTACAGTGGTCTCTGGGTGGTTTATCTTTATTTACAGTGGTTCCCGGGTGGTTTATCTTTATTTACAGTGTTCCCCGGGTGGTTTATCTTTATTTACAGTGGTCCCTGGGTGGTTTATCTTTATTTACAGTGGTCCCCGGGTGGTTTATCTTTATTTACAGTGGTCCCTGGGTGGTTTATCTTTATTTACAGTGGTCTCTGGGTGGTTTATCTTTATTTACAGTGGTCTCTGGGTGGTTTATCTTTATTTACAGTGGTCCCTGGGTGGTTTATCTTTATTTACAGTGGTCCCTGGGTGGTGTATCTTTATTTACAGTGGTCCACGGGTGGTTTATCTTTATTTACAGTTGTCCCTGGGTAGTTTATCTTTATTTACAGTGTTCCCTGGGTGGTTTATCTTTATTTACAGTGGTCCCTGGGTGGTTTATCGTTTTTTACAGTGTTCCCTGGGTGGTTTATCTTTATTTACAGTGGTCCCTGGGTGGTTTATCGTTTTTTACAGTGGTCCCTGGGTGGTTTATCTTTATTTACAGTGGTCCCTGGGTGGTTTATCTTTATTTACAGTGGTCCCTGGATGGTTTATCTTTATTTACCGTGGTCTCTGGGTGGTTTATCTTTATTTACAGTTGTCTCCGGGTGGTTTATCTTTATTTACAGTGGTCCCCGTGTGGTTTATCTTTATTTACATTGGTTCCTGGATGGTTTATGTTTATTTACAGTGGTCCCTGGCTGTTTTACCTTTATTTACAGTGGTCCCTGGGTGGTTTATCTTTATTTACAGTGGTCCCTGGGAAATATATAATTATACTGTATCATTTAGTGGGCAGCACAGTATATTATTATGTCATTTAGCACCACTATATCATTTAGTGTGCAGCACGGTAGCATAGTGGATAGCACAATTGTTTTACAGCACCAGGGTCCCAGGTTCGATTCCGGCTTGGGTCACTGTCTGTGCGGAGTCTGCACATCCTCCCAGTGTGTGCGTGGGTTTCCTCCGGGTGCTCCGGGTTTTTCCCACACTTCAAATATGTGCAGTTTACGTAAATTGGCCATGATAAGCAAAATGGTGAGTCGCAAAAAGTTGGTCTGCAGGTGCAACAGGTGATTAAGAGGGATGGAGTTCAAGACTAGTGAGTTTATGCTGCAATTGTATAAGGTGTTGGCGAGGCCGCATCAGGAGTATTGTGTTCAGTTTTGGTCTCCTTACCTGAGAAAGGACATATTGGCACTGGAGGGAGTGCAGAGGAGATTCACGAGGTTGATCCCAGAGTTGAGGGGATTAGATTATGACGAGAAGTTGAGTAGACTGGGATTGTACTCATTGGAGTTTAGAAGGATGCGGGGGGATCTTATTGAAACATATAAAATTATGAAGGGAATAGATAGGATAGATGCGGGCAGGTTGTTTCCCCTGGTCGGGGAAAGCAGAACTAGGGGGCATAGCCTCAAAATAAGGGGAGGTAGATTTAGGACGGAATGTAGGGGGAACTTCTTCACCTAAAGGGTTGTGAATCTCTGGAACTCCTTGCCCAGTGAAGCAGTTGAGGCTCCTTCTTTAAACGTTTTTAAGAAAAAGATAGATGCCTTTCTAACGAATAAAGGGATTCGGGGATATGGTGTATGGGCCGGAGAGTGGAGCTGAGCCCACAAAGATCAGCCATGATCTCATTAAATGGCGGAGCAGGCTCGAGGGGCCAGATGGCCTACTCCTGCTCCTAGTTCTTATGTTCTTATGATAAATTGCCCTTAGTGTACAAAATTGCCTTTAGTGTTGGGTGTGGTTACTCGCTTATGGGGATAGGGTGGAGGTGTGGACTTGGATAGGGTGCTCTTTCCAAGAGCCGAATACTCTACCCAGGACCACAGTAAATCATAGATCATAGAATTTACAGTAAATTCTATGATCTATGATTTACTGTGGTCCCTGGGTAGAGTATTATTATTTACAGTGTTCCCTGGGTGGTATATCATTATTTTCAGTGGTCCCTGGGTAGTATATCATAGTTTGTCATATAATTTACAGTGCAGAAGGAGGCCATTCGGCCCATCGAGTCTTCACCGGCTCTTGGAAAGAGCACCCTACCCAACCCTACTCAACACCTCCACCCCATCCCCATAACCCAGTAACCCCACCCAACACTATCATTATTTACAGTAGGCCCTGCTTAGTATATCAATATTTACAGTGGTCCATGGGTAGTATATCATTATTTACAGTGGTCCCTGGGTAGAATATCATTATTTACAGTGGTCACTGGGTAGAATATCATTATTTACAGTGGTCCCTGTTAGTATATCATTATTTACAGTGAATCCTGGGTAGTATATCACTATCTGGTATATCTTTCTCTACAGAGGTCACTGGGTCGTAAATTACTATTTACAGTGATCCCTGTGTTGTACATCATTATTTACAGTGGCCCCTGGGTAGTATGTCATTATTTACAGTAATCCCTGATCAGGATATCACTATTTACAGTAGTCGCTGATAGCATATCAGTATTTACAGTGGTCCCTGGGTAATATGTCATGATTTACAGTTGTCTCTGATTAGTATATCATTATTTCCAGTGGTCCCTGGCTGGTCTGTCATTATTTACAGTGGGCCCTGTGCAGTATATCTTATTTACAGTGGTTCCTGGGTAGTTAATCATTATTTACAATGGTCCCTGGGTAGCAAATCATTATTTACTGTGCTCCCTGGGTAGTATATCATTATTTACAGCGATCCTATGCAGGAGATCATTATTTACTGGGGTCCCTGTGTAGAATATCATTATTTACAGTGTTACCTGAGTGGTATATCATTATTTACAGTGGTACCTAGGTAGCATATCATTATTTACAGTGGTCCCTGTGTAGAATATCATTATTTACAGTGGTCCCTGGGTAGAATATCATTATTTACAGTGGTACCTAGGTAGCATATCATTATTTACAGGGGTCCCTGGGTAGAATATCATTATTTACAGTGTTCCCTGAGTGGTATATCATTATTTACAGTGGTACCTAGGTAGTATATCATTATTTACAGTGGTCCCTGTGTAGAATATCATTATTTACAGTGGTCCCTGGCCAGTATATCATGATTTGCAGTGGTACCTAGGTAGCATATCATTATTTACAGAGGTACCTGGGTAGAATATCGTTATTTGCAGTGTTCCCTGAGTGGTATACCACTATTTACTGTGGTACCTAGGTCGCATATCATTATTTTCAGTGGTCACTGGGTGGAATATCATTATTTATAGTGTCCTCTGGGTAGTATATCATTATTTACAATTGTCCCTGGGTTGAATATCATTATTTACAGTTGTTGCTGGGTAGAATATCATTATTTACAGTGGTCCCTGGTAGTATATCATTATTTACTGTGTGCCCTCTGCAGTATTTCATTATTCACAGTGGTCCCTGGGCAGTATATCATTATTTACTGTGTGCCCTGGGCAGTATTTCATTATTCACAGTGGTCCCTGGGCAGTATATCATTATTTACTGTGTGCCCTGGGCAGTATTTCATTATTCACAGTGATCACTGGCTAGAATATCATTATTTACAGTGGTCCCTGGTAGTATATCATTATTTACAGTGAATCCTGGGTAGTATATCACTATCTGGTATATCTTTATCTACAGAGGTCACTGGGTATTAAATTACTATTTACAGTGACCCCTGTGTTGTACATCATTATTTACAGTGGCCCCTGGGTAATATATCATAATTTATAGCGGCCCCTGGGTAGTATGTCATTATTTACAGTAATCCCTGATCAGGATATCACTATTTACAGTAGTCGCTGATAGCATATCATTATTTACAGTGGTCCCTGGGTAATATGTCATGATTTACAGTTGTCTCTGATTAGAATATCATTATTTACAGTGGCCCCTGGCTGGTCTGTCATTATTTACAGTGGGCCCTGTGCAGTATATCTTATTTACAGTGGTTCCTGGGTAGTTAATCATTATTTACAATGGTCCCTGGGTAGCAAATCATTATTTACTGTGGTCCCTGGGTAGTATATCATTATTTACAGCGATCCTATGCAGGAGATCATTATTTACTGGGGTCCCTGTGTAAAATATCATTATTTACAGTGTTCCCTGAGTGGTATATCATTATTTACAGTGGTACCTAGGTAGCATATCATTATTTACAGTGGTCCCTGTGTAGAATATCATTATTGACAGTGGTCCCTGGGCAGTATATCATTATTTGCAGTGGTACCTAGGTAGCATATCATTATTTACAGGGGTCCCTGTGTAGAATATCATTATTTACAGTGGTCCCTGAGTGGTATATCATTATTTACAGTGTTCCCTGAGTGGTATATCATTATTTACAGTGGTACCTAGGTAGCATATCATTATTTACAGTGGTCCCTGTGTAGAATATCATTATTTACAGTGGTCCCTGGCCAGTATATCATTATTTGCAGTGTTACCTAGGTTGCATATCATTATTTACAGAGGTCCCTGGGTAGAATATCGTTATTTGCAGTGTTCCCTGAGTGGTATACCACTATTTACTGTGGTACCTAGGTAGCATATCATTATTTTCAGTGGTCACTGGGTGGAATATCATTATTTATAGTGTCCTCTGGGTAGTATATCATTATTTACAATTGTCCCTGGGTTGAATATCATTATTTACAGTTGTTGCTGGGTAGAATATCATTATTTACAGTGGTCCCTGGTAGTATATCATTATTTACTGTGTGCCCTCTGCAGTATTTCATTATTCACAGTGGTCCCTGGGCAGTATATCATTATTTACTGTGTGCCCTGGGCAGTATTCATTATTCACAGTGGTCCCTGGGCAGTATATCATTATTTACTGTGTGCCCTGGGCAGTATTTCATTATTCACAGTGATCACTGGGTAGAATATCATTATTTACAGTGGTCCCTGGTAGTATATCATTATTTACAGTGAATCCTGGGTCGTATATCACTATCTGGTATATCTTTATCTACAGAGGTCACTGGGTAGTAAATTACTATTTACAGTGACCCCTGTGTTGTACATCATTATTTACAGTGGCCCCTGGGTAATATATCATAATTTATAGCGGCCCCTGGGTAGTATGTCATTATTTACAGTAATCCCTGATCAGGATATCACTATTTACAGTAGTCGCTGATAGCATATCATTATTTACAGTGGTCCCTGGGTAATATGTCATGATTTACAGTTGTCTCCGATTAGAATATCATTATTTCCAGTGGTCCCTGGCTGGTCTGTCATTATTTACAGTGGGCCCTGTGCAGTATATCTTATTTACAGTGGTTCCTGGGTAGTTAATCATTATTTACAATGGTCCCTGGGAAGTATATCATTATTAACAGTGGTCCCTGGGTGATTTATAAATATTAACAGCGGTCCCTTGGTAGCAAATCATTATTTACTGTGGTCCCTGGGTAGTATATAATTATTTACATTGATCCTATGCAGGAGATCATTATTTACTGGGGTCCCTGTGTAGAATATCATTATTTACAGTGGTACCTAGGTAGCATATCATTATTTACAGTGGTACCTAGGTAGAATATCATTATTTACAGTGGTCCCTGTGTAGAATATCATTATTTACAGTGGTCCCTGGCCAGTATATCATTATTTGCAGTGGTACCTAGGTAGCATATCATTATTTACAGGGGTCCCTGGGTAGAATATCGTTATTTGCAGTGTTCCCTGAGTGGTATACCATTATTTACTGTGGTACCTAGTGAAGGAAACTTTAATTTAAGGAATCTTAACCTGTCGAACTACACCAAGTTTGGGGGAAGCTTAGTTAATGAATCAAGTCCTGGCGCAATACGACAAGTTGTAAGATTTGTACTATTTGTAGACTGTGTTAAGTTGTTCGATTCCTTGTATTATTCGACTGTTTATAGTTGAAGGAATTTATATCATCTCTGCTATTCGGTTATCAGTAGCACTTTGCGAATACTGGAACTCAGCAGAAATTTGCAGTATAAACTCCTCAGGTGCCAAAAAGAATTGTTTTATTTGTAGTCGCTTGATTACAATTTGAAAGTCATTTAAAAGGCAATTCGTAGACAATTTGAAAGTCATTTAAAAGGCAATTCGTAGACAATTCGAAGCTTTCAGAGAATTACAGACATTATCTTTCTTTGCTTAGGCAGACAGCTCGAAAGTAACTTTTAAAAGGTCTAAGTCTGGCAATGAAACATGAAGAGAGAGAGAAAGCTAATCTTCAGCTAAACTCAAACTCAAAGTCAAAAGTGGACTAACATCACTGACACAGACTGGTAGACTGACAGAACCCCCAAAAGACATCTCTAAAATGGAGACTATAAAGGACAAAACTGACTAAACTAACAGAAAGACAACACAAAGACATCTCCTCAACACACACCCCCAAAGACAACACACTTTCAAAGACAATAAAACCTAAAATGGCGGGGAGAAACTTTTCAGTTATACACTTTCATATCTGTCTTAAATCGTCTAATTACACCCCAATATAATCCTAATTGGTTTGGGTTAGACTCAAACACATTTGATTTGATGGCAAGCCGTCCATCTTCAATGTGCAACATCAGCTTTTCTGACCTAGCTGTTATCTGCATTGTGCACAATGGTGCATTCATGTTGCTGTGTATTCAATCCCTTGACCTTAACAATTAGCACAAGACAGTGTCATTATCTTGAAAATATGCATTTGCCAGACCAACGGACTTCAGTAAAAGTGAATTATGCTGTATAAATGGGTATTTAAAACTGGGGCTCAACATTTCTGCTTAAACAGCATCTTTTACCTATACTAGTTGTCTTTGAAATACTTGGGCTTCTACACCTAGGTAGCATATCATTATTTTCAGTGGTCACTGGGTGGAATATCATTATTTACAGTGGTCACCGGGTGGAATATCATTATTTACAGTGTCCTCGGGTAGTATATCATTATTTACAATTGTCCCTGGGTTGAATATCATTATTTACAGTTGTGGCTGGGTAGAATATCATTATTTACAGTGGTCCCTGGTAGTATATCATTATTTACTGTGTGCCCTCTGCAGTATTTCATTATTCACAGTGGTCCCTGGGTAGTATATCATTATTTACTGTGTGCCCTGGGCAGTATTTCATTATTCACAGTGGTCCCTGGGCAGTATATCATTATTTACTGTGTGCCCTGGGCAGTATTTCATTATTCACAGTGATCACTGGGTAGAATATCATTATTTACAGTGGTACCTAGGTAGCATATCATTATTTTCAGTGGTCACTGGGTGGAATATCATTATTTACAGTGTCCTCTGGGTAGTATATCATTATTTACAATTGTCCCTGGGTTGAATATCATTATTTACAGTTGTTGCTGGGTAGAATATCATTATTTACAGTGGTCCCTGGTAGAATATCATTATTTACTGTGTGCCCTCTGCAGTATTTCATTATTCACAGTGGTCCCTGGGTAGTATAGCATTATTTACTGTGTGGCCTGGGCAGTATTTCATTATTCACAGTGATCACTGGGTAGTATATCATTATTTACAGTGGTTCCGTGCAGTATATCATTACCTGCAGTGGTCCCTGGGTAGTATATCATTATTTACTGTGTGCTCTGGGCAGTATTTCATTATTCACAGTGGTCCCTGGGCAGTATATCATTATTTACTGTGTGCCCTGGGCAGTATTTCATTATTCACAGTGATCACTGGGTGGTATATCATTATTTACAGTAGTTCCGTGCAGTATATCATTACCTGCAGTGGTCCCTGGGTAGTATATCATTATTTCCAGTGGTCCTTGTGTAGAAAGTATTTATTTACAATAGTCCCTGGGTCGTATGTCTTTATTTACAGTGGTCCCTGGGAGTGTATCATTTTTTACAGTGGTCCCTGGGCAGTATAACTTTATTTACAATGGTCCCTGGGCAGTATATCATTATTTACTGTTGTCTCTGATTAGAATATCATTATTTACAGTGGTCACTGGCTGGTATATCATTATTTACAGTGGGCCCTGTGCACTATATCTTATTCACAGTGGTTCCTGGGTAGTTTATCATTATTTCCAGTGGTCCCTGGGAAGTATATCATTATTAACAGTGGT
Source organism: Scyliorhinus torazame (assembly GCF_047496885.1). NCBI lineage: Eukaryota > Metazoa > Chordata > Chondrichthyes > Carcharhiniformes > Scyliorhinidae > Scyliorhinus > Scyliorhinus torazame. The sequence goes on from NW_027307772.1 coordinate 1,441,933, forward strand.
CCCTGGGTTATTTGTAAATGGAAACAGCGGTCCCGGCGTACAATATCATTATTTACAGTGGTCCCTGGGTAGCATATCATTATTTACAGTGATCCTATGCAGGAGATCATTATTTACTGCGGTCCCTGAGTGGTATATCATTATTTACAGTGGTACCTATGTAGCATATCATTATTTACAGTGGTCACTGGGTGGAATATCATTATTTACAGTGTCCTCTGGGTAGTATATCATTATTTACAATTGTCCCTGGGTTTAATATCATTACTTACAATTGTCCCTGGGTAGTATATCATTATTTACAGTGTGCCTGGGCACTATATCATTATTTACAGTGGTCCCTGGGAAGTATATCATTATTTACAGTTGTCCCTGGAAGTATATCATTATTTACAGTGTGCCTGGGCAGTATATCATTATTTACAGTGGCTCTGTGCAGTATATCATTATCTGCAGTGGTCCCTGCGTAGTATATCATTATTTACAGTGGTCCCTGGGCAGTATATCATTATTTACAGTGGTCCCTGGTAGTATATCATTACTTACAGTGTGCCTGGGCAGTATATCATTATTTACAGTGGCTCTGTGTAGTATATCATTATCTGCAGTGGTCCCTGCGTAGTATATCATTATTTGCAATGATCACTGGATAGTATAACATCATCTGTAGTTGTTCCTGCGTAGTATATCATTATTTCCAGTAGTCCTTGTGTAGAAAGTCTTTATTTACAGTGGTGTCTGGAAGGTATTCCTTTATTTACAGTGGTCACTGGGTAGTATATCACTATTTGCAGTAGTCCCTGGGCAGTATATCTGTATTTACAGATGATGTGGAGATGCCGGCGTTGGACTGGGGTGAGCACAGTAAGAAGTCTTACAACACCAGGTTAAAGTCCAACAGGTTTGTTTCGATGTCACTAGCTTTCGGAGCGCTGCTCCTTCCTCAGGTGAATGAACAGGTATGTTCCAGAAACATATATATAGACAAATTCAAAGCTGCCAGCCAATGCTTGGAATATTAGCATTAGCAGGTGATTAAATCTTTACAGATCCAGAGATGGGGTAACCCCAGGTTAAAGAGGTGAGAATTGTGTCAAGCCAGGACAGTTGGTAGGATTTTGCAGGCCAGATGGTGGGGGATGAATGTAATGCGACATGAATCCCAGGTCCCGGTTGAGGCCGCACTCATGTGTGCGGAACTTGGCTATAAGCTTCTGCTCGGCAATTCTGCGTTGTCGCGCGTCCTGAAGGCCGCCTTGGAGAACGCTTACCCGGAGATCAGAGGCTGAATGCCCTTGACTGCTGAAGTGTTCCCCGACTGGAAGGGAACATTCCTGCCTGGTGATTGTCGCACGATGTCCGTTCATTCGTTGTCGCAGCGTCTGCATGGTCTCGCCAATGTACCACGCTTCGGGACACCACTCCCCCAGCAGCCGCGATCCCTCCCCCTCCCCCAGCAGCCGCGGACCCCTCCCCCTCCCCAGCAGCCGCGTTCCCACTCCCCCTCCCCCAGCAGCCGCGATCCCTCCCCCTCCCCCAGCAGCCGGGGTCCACCTCCCTCTCCCACAGCAACCGCGTTCCCCCTCCACACCCCCAGCAACCGCGGTCCCCCTCCCCTCCCCCAGTAGTAACGGTCCCTCTCCCCCTCCCTAAGCGGCCGCGGTCCACCTCCCCCAGCAGCCGCATCCCCCTCCCCAGCAGCCACGGTCCACCTCCCCCTCCCCCAGCCGCTACTGTCCCCCTCCCTCTCCCCCAGCAGCCGCGGTCCCCCTCCCCCCGCAGCCGCGGTCCAGCTCCCCCAGCAGCCGGGGCCCCCTCCCCCAGCAGCCGGTGTCCCACTCCCCCCGCAGCCGCGGTTCTCCTCCCCAGCAGCCGCGGTCCCCCTCCCCCAGCAGCCGGGGTCCCCCTCCCCCAGCAGCCGCGGTCCCCCTCCCCCAGCAGCCGGGGTCTCACTCCCCCAGCAGCCGGGGTCCCACTCCCCCAGCAGCCGGGGTCCCACTCCCCCAGCAGCCGCGGTCCCCCTCCCCCAGCAGCCGGGGTCCCACTCCCCCAGCAGCCGGGGTCCCACTCCCCCAGCTGCCGGGGTCCCACTCCCCCAGCAGCCGCGGTCCCCCTGCCCCAGCAGCCGGGGTCCCACTCCCCCAGCAGCAGCGGTCCCCCTCCCCAGCAGCCGCGGTCCCCCTCCCCCAGCAGCCGCGGTCCCCCTCCCCCAGCAGCCGGGGTCCCACTCCCCCAGCAGCCGGGGTCCCCCTTCCCCGAGCAGCCGCGGTCCCCCTCCCACAGCAGCCGCGGTCCCACTCCCCCAGCAGCCGCGGTCCCCCTCCCACTCCCCCAGCAGCCGCCGTCCCCTCCCTCCTCCCCAGCAGCCGCGGTGCCCCTCCCCCAGCAGCCGCGGTCCCCCTCCCCCAGCAGCCGGGGTCGCACTCCCCCAGCAGCCGCGGTCCCACTCCCCCCGCAGCCGCGGTGCCCCTCCCCCAGCAGCCGCAGTCCCCCTCCCCTCCCCCAGCAGCCGCGGTCCCCCCTCCCCCAGCAGCCGCGGTCCCCCTCCCCCTCCCCCAGCAGCCGAGGTCCCCCTCCCCCAGCAGCCGCGGTCCCCCTCCCCAGCAGGAGTGGGACCGCGGCTGCTGGGGAGGGGGAGGGGGACCGCGGCTACTGGGGGAGGGGGACCGCGGCTGCTGTGGGAGGGGGACCGCGGCTGCTGGGGGAGGGGGACCGCGGCTGCTGGGGGAGGGGGACCGCGGCTGCTGGGGGAGGGGGACCGCGGCTGCTGGGGGAGGGGGACCGCGGCTGCTGGGGGAGGGGGACCGCGGCTGCAGGGGGAGGGGGACCGCGGCTGCTGGGGGAGGGGCACCGCGGCTGCTGGGGGAGGGGGACCGCGGCTGCTGTGGGAGGGAGACCGCGGCTGCTGGGGGGGGACCGCGGCTGCTGGGGGAGGGGGACCGCGGCTGCTGGGGGAGGGGGAGGGGGCCGTGGCTGCTGGGGGAGGGGGACCGCGGCTGCTGGGGGAGGGGGACCGCGGCTGCTGGGGGGGAGGGGGACCGCGGCTGCCGGGGGAGGGGGACCGCGGCTGCTGGGGGGGAGGGGGACCGCGGCTGCTGGGGGAGGGGGACCGCGGCTGCTGGGGGAGGGGACCGCGGATGCTGAGGGAGGGGGAGGGGGACCGCGGCTGCTGAGGGAGGGGGAGGGGGACCGCGGCTGCTGGGCAGGGGGACCGCGTCTGCTGGGGGAGGGGGAACGTGGCTGCTGGGGTAGGGGAGGGGGACCGCGGCTGCTGGGGGAGGGGGACCGCGGCTGCTGGGGGAGGGGGACCGCGGCTGCTGGGGGAGGGGGACCGCGGCTGCTGGGGGAGGGGCACCGCGGCTGCTGGGGGAGGGGGACCGCGGCTGCTGGGGAGGGGGACCGCGGCTGCTGGGGAGGGGGACGGCGGCTGCTGGGGAAGGGGGACCGCGGCTGCTGGGGGAGGGGGACCGCGGCTGCTGGGGGAGGGGGACCGCGGCTGCTGGGGGAGGGGGACCTCGGCTGCTGGGTGAGGGGGAGGGGGACCGCGGCTGCTGGGGGAGGGGGAGGGGGACTGCGGCTGCTGGGGGAGGGGGACCGCGGCTGCTGGGGGAGTGGGACCGCGGCTGCTGGGGGAGGGGGAGGGGGACCGCGGCTGCTGGGGGAGGGGAGGGGGACCGCGGCAGCGGGGGGAGTGGGACCCCGGCTGCTGGGGGAGGGGGACCGCGGCTGCTGGGGGAGTGCGACCCCGGCTGCTGGGGGAGGGGGACCGCGGCTGCTGGGGGAGGGGAACCGCGGCTGCTGGGGGAGGAGGGAGGGGACGGCGGCTGCTGGGGGAGTGGGACCGCGGCTGCGGGGGGAGTGGGACCGCGACTGCTGGGGGAGGGGAGGTGGGCCGCGGCTGCTGGGGGAGGGGAGGTGGGCCGCGGCTGCTGGGGGAGGGGGACCGCGGCTGCTGGGGGAGGAGGACCGCGGCTGCTGGGGGAGGGGGAGGGGACCGCGGCTGCTGGGGGAGGGGGACCGCGGCTGCAAGGGAGGGGGACCGCGGCTGCTGAGGGAGGGGGAGGGGGACCGCGGCTGCTGAGGGAGGGGGAGGGGGACCGCGGCTGCTGGGGAGGAGGACCGCGGCTGCTGGGGGAGGGGGACCGCGGCTGCTGAGGGAGGGGGAGGGGGACCGCGGCTGCTGGGCAGGGGGACTGCGGCTGCTGGGGGAGGGGGAACGTGGCTGCTGGGGTAGGGGAGGGGGACCGCGGCTGCTGGGGGAGGGGGACCGCGGCTGCTGGGGGAGGGGGACCGCGGCTGCTGGGGAGGGGGACCGCGGCTGCTGGGGGCGGGACCGCGGCTGCTGGGGGAGTGCGACCCCGGCTGCTGGCGGAGGGGGACCGCGGCTGCTGGGGGAGGAGGGAGGGGACGACGGCTGCTGGGGAGTGGGACCGCGGCTGCTGGGGAGGGGGACCGCGTCTGCTGGGGAGGGGGACCGCGGCTGCTGGGGGAGGGGGATGGGACCGCGGCTGCTGTGGGAGGGGGACCGCGGCTGCTGGGGAGGGGGATCGCGGCTGCTGGGGGAGTGGGACACCGGCTGCTGGGGGAGGGGGACCGCGGCTGCTGGGGGAGTGGGACACCGGCTGCTGGGGAAGTGGGACCCCGGCTGCTAGGGGAGTGGGACCCCGGCTGCTGGGGGAGGGGGACCGCGGCTGCTGGGGGATGGGGACCCCGGCTGCTGGGGGAGGGGGACCGCGGCTGCTGGGGGAGGGGAACCGCGGCTGCGGGGGGAGTGGGACCCCGGCTGCTGGGGGAGGGGGACCCCGGCTGCAGGGGGAGTGGGACCGCGGCTGCGGGGGGAGGGGGACCGGGGCTGCTGGTGGAGGGGACCGTGGCTGCTGGGGGAGACGGAGGGGGACAGTGGTTGCTGGGGGAGGGGGAGGTGGACCGTGGCTGCTGGGGAGGGGGATGCGGCTGCTGGGGGAGGGGGACCGCGGCCGCTGGGAGAGGGGGAGTGGGACCGTTACTACTGGGGAGGGGAGGTGGACCGCGGTTGCTGGGGGTGGGGAGGGGGACCGCGGTTGCTGTGGGAGAGGGAGGTGGACCCCGGCTGCTGGGGGAGGGGGAGTGGGAACGCGGCTGCTGGGGAGGGGGAGGGGTCGCGGCTGCTGGGGGAGAGGGACCGCGGCTGCTGGGGGAGGGGACCGCGGCTGCTGGGGGAGGGGGACCGCGGCTGCTGGGGGAGGGGGACCGCGGCTGCTGGGGGAGGGGACCGCGGCTGCTGGGGCGGGGACCGCGGCTGCTGGGGGAACGGGACCGCGGCTGCTGGGGGAGGGGGACCGCGACTGCTGGGGGAGTGGAGGGGGGCCGCGGCTGCTGGGGGAGGGGGACCGCGGCTGCTGGGGAGGGGGACCGCGGCTGCTGGGGAAGGGGGACCGCGGCTGCTGGGGGAGGGGGACCGAGGCGGCTGGGGGAGGGGGGCCGCGGCTGCTGGGGAGGGGGACCGCGGCTGCTGGGGGAGGGGGACCGCGGCTGCTGGGGGAGGGGACCGCGGCTGCTGAGGGAGGGGGAGGTGGGACCGCGGCTGCTGAGGGAGGGGGAGGGGGACCGCGGCTGCTGGGCAGGGGGACCGCGTCTGCTGGGGGAGGGGGAACGTGGCTGCTGGGGTAGGGGAGGGGGACCGCGGCTGCTGGGGGAGGTGACCGCGGCTGCTGAGGGAGGAGGAGGGGGACCGCGGCTGCTGGGGGGAGAGGGGGAACGTGGCTGCTGGGGTAGGGGAGGGGGACCGCGGCTGCTGGGGGAGGGGGACCGCGGCTGCTGGGGGAGGGGGAGGGGGACCGCGCCTGCTGAGGGAGGGGGAGGGGGACCGCGGCTGCTGGGGGGAGAGGGGGAACGTGGCTGCTGGGGTAGGGGAGGGGGACCGCGGCTGCTGGGGGAGGGGGACCGCGGCTGCTGGGGGAGGGGACCGCGGCTGCTGGGGAGGGGGACCGCGGCTGCTGGGGAGGGGGACCGCGGCTGCTGGGGAGGGGGACCGCGGCTGCTGGGGAGGGGGACCGCGGCTGCTGGGGGAGGGGGACCTCGGCTGCTGGGGGAGGGGGACCGCGGCTGCTGGGGGAAGGGGAGGGGGATTGCGGCTGCTGGGGGAGGGGGACCGCGGCTGCGGGGGGAGTGGGACCGCGGCTGCTGGGGGAGGGGGAGGGGGACCGCGGCTGCTGGGGGAGGGGAGGGGGACCGCGGCTGCGGGGGGAGTGGGACCCCGGCTGCTGGGGAGGGGGATCGCGGCTGCTGGGGGAGGGGGAGGGGACCGCGGCTGCTGGGGGAGGGGGACCGCGGCTGCTGGGGAGGGGGATCGCGGCTGCTGGGGGAGTGGGACCCCGGCTGCTGGGGGAGAGGGACCGCGGCTGCTGGGGGAGTGGGACCCCGGCTGCTGGGGAAGTGGGACCCCGGCTGCTGGGGGAGTGGGACCCCGGCTGCTGGGGGAGGGGGACCCCGGCTGCTGGGGGAGGGGGACCCCGGCTGCTGGGGTAGGGGGACCGCGGCTGCTGGGGGAGGGGAACCGCGGCTGCGGGGGGAGTGGGACCACGGCTGCTGGGGGAGGGGGACCCCGGCTGCAGGGGGAGGGGGACCGGGGCTGCTGGCGGAGGGGGAGGGGACCGCGGCTGCTGGGGGAAGGGGACCCCGGCTGCGGGGGGAGGGGGACCGCGGCTGCGGGGGGAGGGGGACCGGGGCTGCTGGTGGAGGGGACCGTGGCTGCTGGGGGAGACGGAGGGGGACAGTGGTTGCTGGGGGAGGGGGAGGTGGACCCCGGCTGCTGGGGGAGGGGGACCGCGGCTGCTGGGGGAGGGGGACCGCGGCCGCTGGGAGAGGGGGAGAGGGACCGTTACTACTGGGGAGGGGGACCGCGGTTGCTGGGGGTGGGGAGGAGGACCGCGGTTGCTGTGGGAGAGGGAGGTGGACCCCGGCTGCTGGGGGAGGGGGAGTGGGAACGCGGCTGCTGGGGAGGGGGAGGGGTCCGCGGCTGCTGGGGGAGAGGGACCGCGGCTGCTGGGGGAAAGGGAGGGGACCGCGGCTGCTGGGAGGGGGACCGCGGCTGCTGGGGAGGGGGACCGCGACTGCTGGGGAGGGGAGGGGGGCCGCGGCTGCTGGGGGAGGGGGACCGCGGCTGCTGGGGGAGGGGGACCGCGGCTGCTGGGGGAGGGGGACCGCGGCTGCTGGGGAGGGGGACCGCGGCTGCTGGGGGAGGGGGACCGCGGCTGCTGGGGAGGGGCACCGCGGCTGCTGGGGGAGGGGGACCGCGGCCGCTGGGAGAGGGGGAGAGGGACCGTTACTACTGGGGAGGGGAGGGGGACCGCGGTTGCTGGGGGTGGGGAGGGGGACCGCGGTTGCTGTGGGAGAGGGAGGTGGACCCCGGCTGCTGGGGGAGGGGGAGTGGGAACGCGGCTGCTGGGGAGGGGGAGGGGTCCGCGGCTGCTGGGGGAGAGGGACCGCGGCTGCTGGGGGAGAGGGAGGGGACCGCGGCTGCTGGGAGGGGGACCGCGGCTGCTGGGGAGTGGGACCGCGACTGCTGGGGGAGGGGAGGGGGGCCGCGGCTGCTGGGGGAGAGGGACCGCGGCTGCTGGGGGAGGGGGACCGCGGCTGCTGGGGGAGGGGGACCGCGGCTGCTGGGGAGGGGGACCGCGGCTGCTGGGGGCGGGGGACCGCGGCTGCTGGGGGAGGGGGACCGCGGCTGCTGGGGGGGGGACCGCGGCTGCTGGGGAGGGGGACCGCGGCTGCTGGGGGAGGGGGAGGGGGGCCGTGGCTGCTGGGGAGGGGGACCGCGGCTGCTGGGGGAGGGGGACCGCGGCTGCTGGGGAAGGGGGACCGCGGCTGCTGGGGGAGGGGGACCGCGGCTGCTGGGGAGGGGGGCCGCGGCTGCTGGGGGAGGGGTACCGTGGCTGCTGGGGGGAGAGGGGGACCGCGGCTGCTGGGGAAGGGGGACCGCGGCTGCTGGGGGAGGGGACCGCGGCTGCTGAGGGAGGGGGAGGGGGACCGCAGCTGCTGAGGGAGGGGAGGGGGACCGCGGCTGCTGGGCAGGGGGACCGCGTCTGCTGGGGAGGGGGAACGTGGCTGCTGGGGTAGGGGAGGGGGACCGCGGCTGCTGGGGGAGGGGGACCGCGGCTGCTGGGGAGGGGTACCGCGGCTGCTGGGGGAGGGGACCGCGGCTGCTGGGGAGGGGGACCGCGGCTGCTGGGGGAGGGGGACCGCGGCTGCTGGGGGCGGGGGAGGGGGACCGCGGCTGCTGGGGGAGGGGGACTGCGGCTGCTGGGGGAGGGGGACCGCGGCTGCGGGGGGAGTGGGACCGCGGCTGCTGGGGGAGGGGGAGGATGACCGCGGCTGCTGGGGGAGGGGAGGGGGACCGCGGCTGCGGGGGGAGTGGGACCCCGGCTGCTGGGGAGGGGGACCGCGGCTGCTGGGGGAGTACGACCCCGGCTGCTGGGGGAGGGGGACCGCGGCTGCTGGGGGAGGGGAACCGCGGCTGCTGGGGGAGGGGGACCGCGGCTGCTGGGGGAGGGGGACCGCGGCTGCTGGGGGAGGGGGAGGGGACCGCGGCTGCTGGGGGAGGGGGACCGCGGCTGCTGGGGGAGGGGACCGCGGCTTCTGAGGGAGGGGGAGGGGGACCGCGGCTGCTGGGCAGGGGGACTGCGGCTGCTGGGGGAGGGGGAACGTGGCTGCTGGGGTAGGGGAGGGGGACCGCGGCTGCTGGGGGAGGGGGACCGCGGCTGCTGGGGGAGGGGACCGCGGCTGCTGGGGAGGGGGACCGCGGCTGCTGGGGAGGGGGACCGCGGCTGCTGGGGGAGGGGGACCGCGGCTGCTGGGGAGGGGGACCTCGGCTGCTGGGGGAGGGGAGGGGGACCGCGGCTGCTGGGGGAAGGGGAGGGGGACTGCGGCTGCTGGGGGAGGGGGACCGCGGCTGCGGGGGGAGTGGGACCGCGGCTGCTGGGGGAGGGGAGGGGGACCGCGGCTGCTGGGGGAGGGGAGGGGGACCGCGGCTGCGGGTGGGAGTGGGACCCCGGCTGCTGGGGAGGGGGACCGCGGCTGCTGGGGGAGGGGGAACCGCGGCTGCAGGGGGAGGGGGAGGGGACGGCGGCTGCTGGCGGAGGGGGACCGCGGCTGCGGGGGGGAGTGGGACCGCGGCTGCTGGGGGAGGGGGACCGCGGCTGCTGGGGGAGGGGGACCGCGGCTGCTGGGGGAGGGGGACCGCGGCTGCTGGGGGAGGGGGACCGCGGCTGCTGGGGAGGGGGATCGCGGCTGCTGGGGGAGTGGGACCCCGGCTGCTGGGGACGGGGGACCGCGGCTGTGGGGGAGTGGACCCCGGCTGCTGGGGAAGTGGGCGGCATGCTGGGGGCGGGGGACCCGCGGCTGCTGGGGGCGGGGGACCGCGGCTGCTGGGGGAGGGGGCACGCGGCTGCTGGGGGCGTGGGACCCGCGGCTGCTTGGGGAGGGGACCGCGGCTGCTGGGGGAGTGGGCCCCCGGCAGCTGGGGCAGTGGACCCCGGCTGCTGGGGAGAGGTGGGACCCCGGCTGCTGGGGGAGGGGGACCGGCGGCTGCTGGTGGAGGGGGACCGCCGGCTGCTGGGGGAGGGGGACCGCGGCTGCTGGGGAGGGGGACCGCGCTGCTGCGGGGGCGATGGGACCGCCGGCTGCTGGGGGAGGGGACCCGCGGCTGCAGGGGGAGGGGGACCGCGGCTGCGGGGGGAGGGGGACCGGCTGCTGGTGGGCGGGGGACCGCGGCTGCTGGGGAGGGGGGCCGCGGCTGCTGGGGGGGGAGGGGGGACCGCAGCTGCTGGGGAGGGGGACCGCGGCTGCTGGGGGAGGGGCACCGCGGCTGCTGGGGAGGGGGACCGCGGCTTGCTGGGAGGTGGGACCGCGGCTGCTGGGGGGGGGGGCCGCGGCTGCTGGGGAGGGGGCCGCGGCTGCTGGGGAGGGGGAGGGGGGCCGAGGCTGCTGGGGAGGGGGACCGCGGCTGCTGGGGGGGGAGGGGTCCGCGGCTGCTGGGGAGGGGGACCGGCTGCTGGCTGGGAATTGGGACCGCGGCTGCTGGGGGGGAGGGGGCCGCGGCTTGCTGGGGAGGGGGGACCGCGGCTGCTGCGGGAGGGGGACCGCGGCTGCTGGGGGAGTGGAGGGGACCGCGGCTGCTGGGGGAGGGGAGGTGACTGCGGCTGCTGGGGGAGGGGGACCGCGGCTGCGGGGTGGAGTGGGGACCGGCGGCTGCTTGGGAGGGGAGGGGGACCGCGGCTGCGGGGGGGAGTGGGACCCGCGGCTGCTGGGGAGGGGGGACCGCGGCTGCTGGGGGAGTGCGACAGCCGGCTGCTGGGGGAGGGGGGACGGGCGGCTGCTGGGGGGAGGTGGAACCGCGGCTGCTAGGGGGAGGAGTGAGGGGGACGGCGGCTGCTGGCGGAGCGGGACCGGCGGCTGGCGGGGGGAGGGTGACCGCGGCTGCTGGGGAGGGGGGGCCGCGGCTGCTGGGGAGGGGAGGGGACGCGGCTGCTGGGGGAGGGGGACCGCGGCTGCTGGGGGAGGGGACCGCGGCTGCTGAGGGAGGGGGAGGAGACCGCGGCTGCTGGGCAAGGGGACTGCGGCTGCTGGGGGAGGGGGAACGTGGCTGCTGGGGTAGGGGAGGGGGACCGCGGCTGCTGGGGAGGGGGACCGCGGCTGCTGGGGAGGGGGACCGCGGCTGCTGGGGAGGGGGACCGCGGCTGCTGGGGAAGGGGGACCGCGGCTGCTGGGGGAGGGGGACCGCGGCTGCTGGGGGAGGGGGGCCGCGGCTGCTGGGGGAGGGGGACCGCGGCTGCTGGGGGAGAGAGGGGGACCGCGGCTGCTGGGGGAGGGGGACCGCGGCTGCTGGGGGAGGGGACCGCGGCTGCTGATGGGAGGGGGAGGGGGACCGCGGCTGCTGAGAGAGGGGGAGGGGGACCGCGGCTACTGGGCAGGGGGACCGCGTCTGCTGGGGGAGGGGGAACGTGGCTGCTGGGGTAGGGGAGGGGGACCGCGGCTGCTGGGGGACGGGGACGCGGCTGCTGGGGGAGGGGGACCGCGGCTGCTGGGGGAGGGGACCGCGGCTGCTGGGGAGGGGGACCGCGGCTGCTGGGGGAGGGGGACCGCGGCTGCTGGGGAGGGGGAGGGGGACCGCGGCTGCTGGGGGAGGGGAGGGGGACTGCGGCTGCTGGGGAGGGGGGACCGCGCTGCGGGGGGAGTGGGACCGCGGCTGCTGGGGAGGGGGAGGATGACCGCGGCTGCTGGGGGAGGGGGACCGCGGCTGCGGGGAGAGTGGGACCCGGCTGCTGGGGGAGGGGGACCGCGGCTGCTGGGGGGGGAGGTGCGACCCCGGCTGCTGGGGGAGGGGGACCGCGGCTGCTGGGGGAGGGGAACCGCGGCTGCTGGGGGAGGAGGGAGGGGACGGCGGGCTGCTGGCGGAGGGGGACCGCGGCTGCTGGGGGAGGGTGAGGGGACCGCGGCTGCTGGGGGAGGGGGACCGCCGCTGCTGGGGGAGAGGGACCGCGGCTGCTGGGGGAGGGGGACCACGGCTGCTGGGAGAGGGGACCGCGGCTGCTGAGGGAGGGGGAGGGGACCGCGGCTGCTGGGGGGAGAGGGGGAACGTGGCTGCTGGGGTAGGGGAGGGGGACCGCGGCTGCTGGGGGAGGGGGACCGCGGCTGCTGGGGGAGGGGGAGGGGGACCGCGGCTGCTGAGGGAGGGGGAGGGGGGACCGCGGCTGCTGGGGGGAGAGGGGGAACGTGGCTGCTGGGGTAGGGGAGGGGGGACCGCGGCTGCTGGGGGAGGGGGACCGCGGCTGCTGGGGGAGGGGACCGCGGCTGCTGGGGAGGGGAACCGCGGCTGCTGGGGAGGGGGACCGCGGCTGCTGGGGAGGGGGACCGCGGCTGCTGGGGAGGGGGACCGCGGCTGCTGGGGGATGGGACCTCGGCTGCTGGGGGAGGGGGGACCGCGGGCTGCTGGGGGGAAGGGGAGGGGGACTGCGGCTGCTGGGGGAGGGGGACCGCGGCTGCGGGGGGAGTGGGACCGCGGCTGCTGGGGGAGGGGAGGGGGGACCGCGGCTGCTGGGGGAGGGGAGGGGGACCGCGGCTGCGGGGGGAGTGGGACCCCGGCTGCTGGGGAGGGGGATCGCGGCTGCTGGGGGAGGGGGAGGGGACCGCGGCTGCTGGGGGAGGGGACCGCGGCTGCTGGGGAGGGGGATCGCGGCTGCTGGGGGAGTGGGACCCCGGCTGCTGGGCGTGAGGGACCGCGGCTGCTGGGGGAGTGGGACCCCGGCTGCTGGGGAAGTGGGACCCCGGCTGCTGGGGGAGTGGGACCCCGGCTGCTGGGGGAGGGGGACCCCGGCTGCTGGGGGAGGGGGACCCGGCTGCTGGGGGAGGGGGACCGCGGCTGCTGGGGGAGGGGAACCGCGGCTGCGGGGGGAGTGGGACCCCGGCTTCTGGGGAGGGGGACCCCGGCTGCAGGGGGAGGGGGACCGGGGCTGCTGGGGGAGGGGGAGGGGACCGCGGCTGCTGGGGGAAGGGGACCCCGGCTGCAGGGGGAGGGGGGACCGTGGCTGCGGAGGGAGGGGGACCGGGGCTGCTGGGTGGAGGGGACCGTGGCTGCTGGGGGAGACGGAGGGGACAGTGGTTGCTGGGGGAGGGGAGGTGGACCCCGGCTGCTGGGGGAGGGGGACCGCGGCTGCTGGGGGAGGGGGACCGCGGCCGCTGGGAGAGGGGAGAGGGACCGTTACTACTGGGGAGGGGAGGGGGACCGCGGTTGCTGGGGGTGGGGAGGGGGACCGCGGTTGCTGTGGGAGAGGGAGGTGGACCCCTGCTGCTGGGGGAGGGGGAGTGGGAACGCGGCTGCTGTGGAGGGGGAGGGGTCCGCGGCTGCTGGGGGAGAGGGACCGCGGCTGCTGGGGGAGAGGGAGGGGACCGCGGCTGCTGGGAGGGGGACCGCGGCTGCTGGGGAGGGGGACCGCGACTGCTGGGGAGGGGAGGGGGGGCCGCGGCTGCTGGGGGAGGGGGACCGCGGCTGCTGGGGAGGGGGACCGCGGCTGCTGGGGGAGGGGGACCGCGGCTGCTGGGGAGGGGGACCGCGGCTGCTGGGGGAGGGGGACCGCGGCTGCTGGGGAGGGGCACCGCGGCTGCTGGGGAGGGGGACCGCGGCCGCTGGGAGAGGGGGAGAGGGACCGTTACTACTGGGGAGGGGAGGGGGACCGCGGTTGCTGGGGGTGGGGAGGGGGACCGCGGTTGCTGTGGGAGAGGGAGGTGGACCCCGGCTGCAAGGGGAGGGGGAGTGGGAACGCGGCTGCTGGGGAGGGGGAGGGGTCCGCGGCTGCTGGGGAGAGGGACCGCGGCTGCTGGGGGAGAGGGAGGGGACCGCGGCTGCTGGGAGGGGACCGCGGCTGCTGGGGAGGGGGACCGCGACTGCTGGGGAGAGGGGAGGGGGGCCGCGGCTGCTGGGGGAGGGGGACCGCGGCTGCTGGGAGGGGGAGGATGACCGCGGCTGCTGGGGGAGGGGGGACCTGCGGCTGCGGGGAGAGTGGGACCCCGGCTGCTGGGGGAGGGGGACCGCGGCTGCTGGGGGAGTGCGACCCCGGCTGCTGGGGGAGGGGGACCGCGGCTGCTGGGGGAGGGGAACCGCGGCTGCTGGGGAGGAGGGAGGGGACGGCGGCTGCTGGCGGAGGGGACCGCGGCTGCTGGGGGAGGGTGAGGGGACCGCGGCTGCTGGGGGAGGGGGACCGCCGCTGCTGGGGGAGAGGGACCGCGGCTGCTGAGGGAGGGGGACCGCGGCTGCTGGAGAAGGGACCGCGGGCTGCTGAGGGAGGGGGAGGGGACCCGGCTGCTGTGGGGGAGAGGGGAACGTGGCTGCTGGGGTAGGGGAGGGGGGACCGCGGCTGCTGGGGGAGGGGGACCGCGGCTGCTGGGGGAGGGGGAGGGGGACCGCGGCTGCTGAGGGAGGGGAGGGGGACCGCGGCTGCTGGGGGGAGAGGGGGAACGTGGCTGCTGGGGTTAGGGGAGGGGGACCGCGGCTGCTGGGGGAGGGGGACCGCGGCTGCTGGGGGAGGGGACCGCGGCTGCTGGGGAGGGGGAACCGCGGCTGCTGTGGGAGGGGGGACCGCGGCTGCTGGGGAGGGGGACCGCGGCTGCTGGGGAGGGGGACCGCGGCTGCTGGGGGAGGGGACCTCGGCTGCTGGGGGAGCGGGACCGCGGCTGCTGGGGAAGGGGAGGGGGACTGCGGCTGCTGGGGGAGGGGGACCGCGGCTGCGGGGGGAGTGGGACCGCGGCTGCTGGGGGAGGGGGAGGGGGACCGCGGCTGCTGGGGGAGGGGAGGGGGACCGCGGCTGCGGGGGGAGTGGGACCCCGGCTGCTGGGGAGGGGGATCGCGGCTGCTGGGGGAGGGGGAGGGGACCGCGGGCTGCTGGGGGAGGGGGACCGCGGCTGCTGGGGAGGGGGGATCGCGGCTGCTGGGGGAGTGGGACCCCGGCTGCTGGGGGTGAGGGACCCCGGCTGCTGGGGGAGTGGGGACCCCGGCTGCTGGGGGAGGGGGACCCCGGCTGCTGGGGGAGGGGGACCCCGGCTGCTGGGGGAGGGGGACCGCGGCTGCTGGGGGAGGGGGAACCGCGGCTGCGGGGGGAGTGGGACCCCGGCTTCTGGGGGAGGGGGACCCCGGCTGCGGGGGAGGGGGACCGGGGCTGCTGGGGGAGGGGGAGGGGACCGCGGCTGCTGGGGGAAGGGGACCCCGGCTGCAGGGGGAGGGGGGACCGCGGCTGCGGGAGGGAGGGGGACCGGGGCTGCTGGTGGAGGGGGACCGTGGCTGCTGGGGGAGACGGAGGGGGACAGTGGTTGCTGGGGGAGGGGGAGGTGGACCCCGGCTGCTGGGGGAGGGGGACCGCGGCTGCTGGGGGAGGGGGACCCATGCCGCTGGGAGAGGGGGAGAGGTACCGTTACTACTGGGGAGGGGAGGGGGACCGCGGTTGCTGGGGGTGGGGAGGGGGACCGCGGTTGCTGTGGGAGAGGGAGGTGGACCCCTGCTGCTGGGGGAGGGGGAGTGGGCACGCGGCTGCTGGGGAGGGGGAGGGGTCCGCGGCTGCTGGGGGAGAGGGACCGCGGGCTGCTGGGGGAGAGGGAGGGGACCGCGGCTGCTGGGAGGGGGACCGCGGCTGCTGGGGAGGGGGACCGCGACTGCTGGGGAGGGGAGGGGGGCCGCGGCTGCTGGGGGAGGGGGACCGCGGCTGCTGGGGAGGGGGACCGCGGCTGCTGGGGGAGGGGGACCGCGGCTGCTGGGGGGAGGGGCACCGCGGCTGCTGGGAGGGGGACCGCGGCCGCTGGGAGAGGGGGAGAGGGACCGTTACTACTGGGGATGGGAGGGGGACCGCGGTTGCTGGGGGTGGGGAGGGGGACCGCGGTTGCTGTGGGAGAGGGAGGTGGACCCCGGCTGCTGGGGGAGGGGGAGTGGGAACGCGGGCTGCTGGGGAGGGGGAGGGGTCCGCGGCTGCTGGGGGAGAGGGACCGCGGCTGCTGGGGGAGAGGGCGGGGACCCGCGGCTGCTGGGAGGGGGACCGCGGCTGCATGGGAGGGGGACCGCGACTGCTGGGGGAGGGGAGGGGGGCCGCGGCTGCTGGGGGAGGGGGGACCCGCGGCTGCTGGGGGAGGTGGAC